>NC_135232.1:797777107-799235440 GCF_051348905.1 Ranitomeya variabilis | reverse complement strand
AAGTGGTACGGCTGCTCCTTGGATTTAGCAGTCTGCAGCTGCTTCCACTGATTGTCTATTCGGGCTCGGCTATTTAGCCTGGCTCTGTCCTTCAGTTAGGGCCAGTTGTCAATGGTTCCTGGTTGGATTCACATCTCTGCTTGGATTTCCCTGAAGCTCTGGGAAGCAGATTTACCCTCCACACCTTTAGTCAGGTGTGGAGATTTTTGTAAACTCTGGTGGATTTTTCTAGTTTTTAATACTGACCGCACAGTATTCTTTCCTGTTCTATTTATCTAGTTAGACTGGCCTCCTTTGCTACATCCTGGTTTCATTCTGTGTATGTCATTTCCCTCTCCACTCACAGTCAATATTTGTGGGGGGCTGTCCTATCCTTTGGGGATTTTCTCTGAGGCAAGATAGCTTTCCTGTTTCTATCTTTAGGGGTAGTTAGTCCTCCGGCTGTGACGAGGTGTCTAGGGAGTGACAGGAACATCCCACGGCTACTTCTAGTGTTGTGTTAAGCTCAGGAACTGCGGTCAGTACAGGTACCACCTCCTCCAGAGCACGTCCCATGTTGCTCCTAAACCACCAGCTCATAACAGTTGAGGCTCTTTGCGGACAGAACGACATACTGGTATACTGAAGGCAGTATTCTCCCTGTCACTTGGAGACAGGAGAATTTGCCAGAACCCTTTCGTTAGGTCCAGTGTGGTGATGGATCTGGCTGACCCTAGCCTTTCAGTGAGCTAATCTACCGGGACATCTGATATGAGTCGAACTTTGATTACAGGAATCTTAATGGTGTCCAACGCCACTCGCCCTTCAGCACAAGGACAGTGGGGCTGGACCAGCCACTCTGACTACTCTGACTCCCAGGCTTAAAATTCTCCATGCCCTGGAGATCACCTCGCTGTGGGCTTTGGGAGTCCGATACAGCTTTTGCTCGACCCTCACATGTGGTTCTGTCAGGATTTCATTCTCCACAACCTGCGTACAACTTGGGAATTCCGAAAACAGGTCCCAGTTCCACTGAAACAGCGCTCAACACTGTTGCTTCTGGACCGGTGACAGTTTCTGCCACTGTGACATCCTCTACCTTGGCTTCAGGGTTGGCCACAAGGCATGTAGCTGCCACAGATTTTCATGTGGCGCCATGGTTTGAGCAAGTTAACGTGTTACACTTTGTCCAGCTCTTTTTCTCTCTGGTTGGTGAATCTTGTAGTTGATGTCACTCAACTTTTCGACCACCTCGTTTGGCCCTTGCCAGTTGGCCAGGAACTTGCTTTCTACTGTGGGGATAAACAAACACCCGGTCTCCAGGGCTAAACTGTATTTAGTCTTGTATTGTAGACCCTTGCCTGGGCCTCTTGTGCTTTAAAGGCGGTTCTCCTTCACAATCTGCATCACCTTTGCAATCCGGTCCTACATCTGGGCCACATAATCGATGATGCTGTGATGGGGTGTAACCTCTGCTTCCCATGTCTCCTTTGCAATATCCAGAAGTCCCTGTTGGTGCCGGCCGTATTGCAGCTCGAACGGTGAGAACTCTCGTAGAGGCCTGTGGGACTCCTCTGATGGAGAACAGGTACGGCAGTAGGCAATCCCAGTCTCTGCCATCCTTCTCCACATCCTTCTTAAGTATGGACTTCAAGGTCTTGTTGAACCTCTCCACCAGGCCATCAGTCTGTGGATGGAACACTGACATCCGGAGTTGTGTAATCTGGAGACCCTTACAGAACTCCATCACTTTGGACAGAAACAGAGTTCCTTTTGTCCATCAGGATCTCATTTGGCAAGCCTGTCTGTGTGAAAATATGAACTAACTCTTGGGCTATGCTCCAGGACCTCTATAATGGTCAACGGCACTAGGGGATTTTGGAAGTGGGATAGGGGAGCAGTTATCCGACAGGTAGGACAGGACTGTCGGTAGTTATCAATCTGACACCCCGGCCGGTAGAACATCTGAAGGACCCGTTCTTGAGTTTTGACTACTCCCAGATGCCCATCCAAATCATGAGACCCAGTACGAACTGCTCAACAAATTTCTGAACTTAGTGACCTGATATAGCATTTCTTCATTTAAAGCAAAATGTGGAAATCTGGTGTCAGTCCCCAGCTCTTGAGCATCCCCATTTATCAGTCACATTGTCAAATGCCCCTCTGAGAGTAAGAACCCACATTTGAGCAGCCCCAAACTTTCTCCCAGAAACCCCCTAGTTCAGGAATCTGCCTCACTGGTCACTGTCTTGTCCTCATCACCACCCAGGACACACAAGGGGAACTCTCCCACCTCCAACTGCGATGGGATTTCATCATGGTTGAACTGGCTCCTGTCTGAGTCACTTGGTATCCTCCCTTTCTGCCATTAACCTATCCTGCCCTATTATCACCAGGTGTAGAAAGCCCTTAACCACACTGGGGTCTCAGTCCCACAGTTTTTTTTTTTTTTTTTTTTCGTTTTATAGACACTCTGGCCATGGTGTAGTCCTTGGTGGCCCCGTGAATACAGCAGACACCCACATGTTTTCTGGAGGCCAACCGGTGGGGAAGTGTGGCCCTTACTAGGGTCGCCAAACTCTGAGTTCAAGAGTCCTGACACCAGCACCCCATTTATTATTACAAGACATGCCCGTAGACCCTCACTGGGCTGATGGTCCACACTCCAGGAGGAGTAGGCATAGTACTAACAGTGCCTCCTCATGCTACAGTCCATCTGTTTGTAGAGAATAGGATATCGGGCAGTTATATGACCAGGACCTCTCCAGCAGAGCAAGTCTTTACCTGCGACCTTTAGCAACCCCTTGGGACATCTGACTCCCCCCAGTGGTCGCTGTACTACACCTCCTTTGGGATCCGGCTCCCTCTGGGTACCCCAGTATGGGGATGCATGATTTTCCCTAGTGGTTATGGCTGTACATGGTATTTGGAGCTATGTAAAAGGAAACTGCTCCAACAACTATAAAGAGATCTAAAAGGAACACAACATGGAGAATGCGCCAAAGGTAAATTAAGAGCAGCAGTTTGCTCCTATTTTGTCTGGTGTTGCAATGAATTAGTCTGCAAATTTTCCAACAATGGTTGCAGTGTAAGAAAGTCAAAAATGTATGTGTACTCTCCCTCAATTAACATTGAAGTTTTTGATCTCAAATACTGTTTATCTGATTCCACAGCACAGTGGAGCATTTGTGTATGGAGCGATGAGCTTTACCGACAAAGTGGCCAATGGCGTGGCTGTAGTCATTATTCAGTCTTTGCACCCATGCCAGTAAGTATTTCTAGTGTTTTCACCGAACAGCTAAAAGACGTGCAGCTAGGATAAAAAATAGAATTCTATCACCAGCAGCTTACCTCCAGTAAAAAGATGATTGGTTAATCTTGTCTAAATTGACAGTTAATATTTTAAGAATGTAATTATGTTCGCGTTGGAGTTAACAAAGTGGGTTTTTTATTTTTGCTGCTCTAGTTCTATCTGACGTTTTGTTGTTTGTTTTCTTCCCCTTAGGACTGAGTACTGTTGTCCAGCCTGTACTTCATTTTATCACTGGGTGATGGTGACCATAACTGGAGCTGTCTCTCTAGTGGCTGCTCTGTCACTGAGCTCCCTAATGATCTGGCCTATAAATGTGCGGTTTTGTAAGTATATCTTATGACCCCCTTTGACATTGTTGACATTGTACTAATATTTTACACACAGTGGGGAAAATAAGTATTTGATATTCTGCTGATTTTGCAAGTTTTCCCACCTACAAAGAATGGAGAGATCTGTAATTTTTATCATAGGTACACTTCAACTGTGAGACAAAATCTTAAAAATGGCAAAAAGAAAATCGCATTATTACTTAATGAAATTGCATGAAATAAGTATTTGATCACCTACCAACCACCAAGAAGAATGGCTTTCACAGACCTGTTAGTTTTCTTTAAGAAGCCCTTATACTTTGGACTCATTACCTGTCTAAAAGACGCCTGCCTACCCACGTACTCGATGACTCCAACCACTCCACCATGGCCAAGACCTAAAAGCGGTCTAAGGACACCAGGGACAAAATTGTAGACTTGCACAAGACTTTGGGATGGGCTACAGGACAATTGACAAGTACCTTGGTGAGAAGGCAACAACTGTTATTGCACAATTAGAAAATTGACGAAACACAAGATGACTGTCAATCTTCCTCAGTCTGGGTCTCCATGCAAGATCTCGCCTCGTGGGGTAAAGATGATTCTAAGAAAGGTCAGGAATCAGTCCAAAACTACACAGGAGGATCTGGTCAATGACCTGAAGAGAGCTGGGACCAGAGTCTCAAACATTACTGTTAATAACACACTACGCAGTCATGGATTCAAATCCTGCAGGGCACGCAAGGTCCCCCTGCTCATGACAGCACATGTCCAGGCCTGTTTGAAGTTTGCTAATGACCATCTGGATGATCCTGAGGAGGCATGGGAGAAGGTCAGATGAGACCGAAATAGAACTTTTTGGTATTAACTCCACTCACCGAGTTTAGGGGAAGGAGTACAACCCCCAAAAACACCGTCCCAACTGTGAAGCATGGCTGGGGAAATTTCTTACTTTGAGGATAGGGTCATATATCGGGAGACTTTGGCCAACAACCTCCATTCCTTGGTAAAAGCAATGAAGATGGGTCATGGCTGGGTCTTCCTGCATGACAATAACCCAAAACGCATAGCCAGGCAAACTAAGGAGTGGCTCCGTAAGAAGCATTCATGTGAAGTGGCCTAGCCAGTCTCCAGACCTGCACACAATAGAAAGTCTTTGGAGGGAGCTGAAACTCGATGTTGCCCAGCTATAACCCCAAAACCTGAAAGATCTGTATGAAGGAGTGGGCCAAAATCCCTGCTGCAGTGTCTGCAAACTTGCTGAATTACAGGAAACGTCTGACCTCTGCAACTGCAAAAAAGGTTTTGGTACCTAATATGAAGTCCTGTTTTTCTATTATATCCAATGCGTATTTCTTGCAAATCATGTAAAACTCATACAATGTGATTTCTGGTTTTTATTTTTAGATTCTCTAAAGTGTACCTACAATAAAAATTAAAGACCTCGCCAATTATTTATTTGTAGGTGGGGAAAATGTGGAAAATCAGCAGTGCATCAAATGCCTATTTTCCCCACTGTGCATGTTATGTCTGTATAAATATTACGTTTCACTTGGCCTAGGTGTCTGGTAATGTAGTAATATTGTAGCTGGAAGTGTTGACGTCAGTGGAGATTCACTGGCATGATCAGGGCTAATATTTGCCATCACTGCTGTTGGATAACGTCTAGACTTGCATGTTAGGCCTCATTGAGACATCTGTGAATCATGGACATGGTCTAGCCAAGGCTAAAACACGTAACCATCACTCTTCGGTGCTACATGCCTGTCGTGAGGTGTGTGTTGTTTTTTTTTTTTTTTTGTTGTTGTTTTGTTTACAGGCTGCATATGCCACAATACTTGCTAGACATGGCCCACAATTTTTATCAAACTCTGATCAAAAACAGTCCTATGGATTGGTGTGGAAGAAAAAAAATCATGTTACACACTGACATCTGTTTGCTGGCCATGATTGCATTTCGATCGCAGGAGAAGCTTTGCAATTTAGTGACCGTTACTAGAGTGACAGTATTAGGGATATTTGCCTACATACATGTGTCGGTATGCAACAATTTATTTAGAATTGATCCACATGCTAAGGAAAGTGCCAGTGCTCCCATGAAATGAGGTATATATTGGTAATCCTTCGAAACGTGGCCAGGCACCTCCCCAGCATGAAAAGCATACAAACTTTGAGGAAGCTATCGGCGAAACGTATGTTAGACAGTTCAGGCTGGTAACTGTACTTTATGTACTGCAGAAATGTTTTGTATGCTCCTCATGCTGGGGAGGTGCCTGTCTGACCACATTTTGGAGGATTAGCAATATGCATTTGAACTTTGTTTACAACAATGAAATAAGGTATATAGACACATGTATGTAGGCAAATATCCCTAATACTGTCACACTATACTTTCCAACACCACTAGGTGGTACTATTGCATTAGATTTTTAATTCCCTTTTTAAGCGCTACTTACCGTAGTTGTGCATGCATGCCTGTCTGTACTCCCGATGGATCAAGCTATTTTTCAAACTTCTAAGATTTCATGCATTATTGATTTATATTTCTTCCATAATATCTCCTTTTTAACGGTTTCTATCTTTGTTGAAAGATATTTTGTTTCAAATGGGAGTGTTTTTGTAGGGTCCAAGGCTACTTTCACACTTGCGTCGGTACGCGGCCGTCACAATGCGACGTACGTTGTGAAAATTCGGCACAACGTGGGCAGCGGATGTAGTTTTTCAACGCATCCGCTGCCCATTCTAAGTCCCGGGGAGGAGGGGGCGGAGTTCCGGCCACGCATGCATGGTAGGAAATGGTGGACCCGACGTACCAAAAAAAGTAACATTGAACATTTTTTTTCGTCACGACGGTCCGCCAAAACACGATGCATCCAGTGCACGACGGACGCGACGTATGGCCATACGTCGCGATCCGTCGGCAATACAAGTCTATGGGAAAAAAACGCATCCTGCGGGCACTTTTGCAGGATGCGTTTTTTGCCCAAAACGACACATTGCGACGGATCTAAAACGACCCAAGTGTGAAAGTAGCCTTATTAAGCATATAATAAGTATTTCTAGCAGATGAAAAAACCCTTTTAGTGCTTGCTAAATCTGCATTTGTGTGTTTTGCATGTGGCCCTCTTGTCCTGTGCTGGCTTTCCATGAGCAGTGTAATCTGTTACTTGGGTCCTATGAACCCTGAATGCAGGAATGTAACCTGTCAATTGTCTGGGAGCCTATTTTGCATTATGTCCAGTCACAGAGCACAAGTCTTTGCTGACTATTAACCCCTTCATGACCCAGGCTATTTTGACCTTAATGCCCTGACCATTTTTTGCAATTCTGACCAGTGTCCCTTTATGATGTAATAACTCAGGAACGCTTCAACGGATCCTAGCGGTTCTGAGACTGTTTTTTCGTGACATATTGGGCTTCATGTTGGTGGTAAATTTAGGTCGATAATTTTTGCGTTTATTTGTGAAAAAAAAACAAATTTGGCGAAAATTTTTGAAAATTCTCAAACTTTGAATTTTTATTCTGTTTAAACCAGAGAGTTATGTGACACAAAATAGTTAATAAATATTACCCACATGTCTACTTTACATCAGCACAATTTTCGAAACAAATTTTTTTTTTTTTTTTTTTTTATTTTTTTTTGCTAGGAAGTTATAAGGGTTAAAATTTGACCAGCGATTTCTCATTTTTACAGCAAAATGTACAAAACCATTTTTTTTTTTTAGGGAACACCTCACATTTGAAGTCAGTTTGAGGGGTCTATATGGCTGAAAATACCCCAAAGTGAAACCATTCTAAAAACTGCACCCTCAAGGTGCCCAAAACCACATTCAAGAAGTTTATTAACCCTTCAGGTGTTTCACAGCAGCGGAAGCAACATGGAAGGAAAAAATTAACATTTTAGTTTAGTCAAAAAAATGATCTTTTAGCAACAATTTTTTTTTTTTATTTTACCAAGGGTAAAAGGAGAAACTGGACCCCAAAAGTTGTGGTCCAATTTGGCCTGAGTACGCCGATACCCCACATGTGGGGGGAAACCACTGTCTGGGCGCACGACAGGGCTCGGAAAGGAAGGAGCGCCATTTTACTTTTTGAATGGAAAATTAGCTCCAATCGTTAGCGGACACCAGGTCTCGTTTGGAGAGCTCCTGTGTGCCTAAAGATTGGAGCTCCCTCACATTTTCACATGGGCAACAGGATAAAATGGACCCTAAAATTTGTTGGGCAATGTCTCCTGAGTACACCAATACCGCATATGTGGGGGTAAACCACTGTTTGGGCGCTGGGCTTGGAAGGGAAGGAGCGCCATTTGACTTTTTGAATGGAAAATTAGCTCCAATCGTTAGCGGACACCATGTCGCGTTTGGAGAGCCCCCAAGGAACTTATCTAGATGTGTGAAGTTTATAATGCAGAGCCGTGAAAATAAAAAATAATTTTTCTTTCCTCAAAAATGATTTTTAGCCCTCAATATTGTATTTCCACAAGGGTAACAGGAGAAATTCGACCCCAAAAGTTGTTGTCCAGTTTGTCCTGAGTACGCTGATACCCCATATGTGGGGGTAAACCACTATTTGGGCACACTTCGGGGCTCGGAAGGGAAGTAGTGACATTTTGAAATGCAGACTTTGATGGAATGGTCTGCGGGTGTCACGTTGGGTTTGCAGAGCCCCTGATGTGCCTAAACAGTAGAAAGCCACCACAAGTGACCCCATTTTGGAAACTAGATCCCCCCCCCCCCCCCCCCCCCAAGGAACTTATCTAGATGTGTGGTGAACACTTTAAAACCCCAAGTGCTTCACAGAAGTTTATAACGCAGAGCTGTGAAAATAAAAAATAATTTTTCTTTCCTCAATGATTTTTTAGCCCTCAATTTAGTTCCACAAGGGTGACGGGACAAACTGGACAACAACTTTTGGGGTCCAATTTCTCCTGAGTATGCTGGTACCCCATATGTGGGGGTAAACCACTGTTTGGGCACACGTCGGCATTCGGAAGGGACGGAGCTCCAGTTGACTTTTTGAACGCAAGATTGGCTGGAATCAAGTGGCGCCATGTCGCGTTTGGAGACCCCCTCATGTGCCTAAACAGTGGAAACCCCTCAATTCTAACTCCCAACACTAACCCTAACCCCAACACACCCCTAACCACAACCCTAACCACAAGCCTAACCCCAACACACCCCTAATCCCAACCATAACCCTAACCACAAGCCTAAACCTAACCCCAACACACCCCTAATCTTAACCCTAATTTCAACCCTATCCCTATTTCCAACCCTAACTCTAAATCCAACCCTAAGGCTATGTGCCCACGTTGCGGATTTGTGTCCGTTTTTGAAAAATCCGCGGATTTACAGTGTTTTTTGTGCAGATTTCACCAGCGGATTCCAATACAGGAACAGGTGTAAAACGCTGCGGAATCCGTACAAAGAATTGACATGCTGCGCAGCGGATTTGGTTTTCCATAGGTTTACATGGTACTGTGAACGTGATGGAAAACTGCTACGAATCCGCAGCGGCCAATCCGCTGCGGATCCGCAGCCAAATCCGCACCATGGGCACATAGCCTAATTCTAACCGTAACCCTAACCGCAACCCTAACCCTAGTGGAAAAATAAAAATATATTTTCTTTATTTTATGTTCCCTACCTATGGGGTTGATAAAGGGGGGGATTTATTTATTTTTTATTTTGATCACTGTGATATGATCTATCACAGTGATCAAAATGATTGAACGAATCTGCCTACCGGCAGATTCGGGGGGCGCACTGCACATGCGCCCGCCATTTTGGAGGATGGCGGCGCCCATGCAGAAGATGGACGGACACCGGAGGTTGGTAAGTATGAGGAGGTGGAATCTGAGCACGGGGGGAGCGGACAGGAGGACTGAGGGGAGGAGATCGGTGGCGGGGCAGATCGCGGTCTCCAGCCATGGCTGATGCTATTGCAGCATCGGCCATGGCTGGATTGTAATATTTCACCAATTTTCATTGGTGAAATATTGCGATTGCTCTGATTTGAAAGTTGAAATTTCACTTCACTTTCAACAGCCAATCAGAGCGATAGTAGCCACGGGGGGGCGACGAAGCCACCCCCCGGGCTCAAGTACCACTCCCCTGCTCAAGTACCACTCCCCCTGTCCCTGCAGGTCGGGTGAAATTTCAGTTAACCCTTTCACCCGATCTGCAGGGACACGATCCTGCCATGACGCCACATAGGCGTCACAGGTCGGATTGGCACCGACTTTCATGACGCCTACGTGGAGTCACAGGTCGGGAAGGGGTTAAGGGCCACAAACACCATACAAGTGCTTATCTCTAAATTAAAATATCATCACAGTAAATTTATTTCAGTTCTTCAATACAAAAAGTGAAATTCGTATAGTAATTACAAATAGTGATCTATTTCAACTGTTTATTTCTGTTAAGGCTGATGATTATGGCTTACAGCCAATGAAAACCTAAAAGCCATTAGCTCAGTAAATGAGAATACTTAACAAAAAACACATGCAAAGGCTTCCTAAGCATTTAAAAAGGTCCCTTAGTCTGTTTCAGTAGGCTCCACAATCATGAATAAGACTGCGGACTTGACAGATGTTCAGAAGGCAGTCATTGACACCACAAGGAGGGTAAGCCACAAAAGGTCATTGCTAAAGAATCTGGTGGTTCAGAGTGCTGAATCCAAGCATATTAATGGGAAGTTGAGTGGAAGGAAAGTGTGGAAGAAAAAGGTGCACAAGCAACCTGGATAACTGCAGCCTTAAAAGGATTAAGAAAAGGCCATTAAAAATTTTGGTGGAGATTCACAAGGAGTGGACTGCTGCTGTTGTCATTGCTTCCATCACACACAGATGTATCCTAGACATGGGCTGCAAGTGTCACGTTCCTTGTGTCAAGCCACTCATGACCAATAGACAATGCCAGAAGCATCTCATCTGGGCCAAGGAGAAAAACTGGACTGTTTCTCAGTGGTCCAAGTTTTCACCTTTTACCCTCAGTGGGACAGGAACAAGCGGTTAAAAGGACCCTCCCCACTCCACCCACCAGTGTTCTTCCTGTCCCACTGTGGATAGGAACGGCAAGCTTTTCCTCTGAAGGTGCTGTGCAGATGGTGGGGATCGGGGGGCCCAGCCTTTCCCTTCCCCACTGCAAGTTATCTGCAGCTGATACCTGCCATGGGGGGGGTCCCTCAGCCTTCCCAGTGTAGCGCTGCTCCTGGGGTCGGGTCTGCTTCCTCCTTACAGGGGGCTCTCGGTCCAGGTGCTTGTCGGCTGGGGGGTGAGTGCGGCGACCGCTTCCAGCAGCAGCCGATTCCAGCATGCGGCCACTCCAGCGGAGGCCACCTCCATCAGCGGCAGCCGCCTCCAGGTACAGCGGCCGCGTCCCTCCCAGTCGCGGCGAGCGCCGGAGAGCTGGATGCTAGCGGCAGCGCTGGCCTCAGGAGAGGCCTTTCAGCACATTCAGCCGCGAGGACGCGGTAAGGAGGGCAGGATCAACCAGGTAAAACATATATAAACAATGTATGGGGGTCTATATGCCGCCGGCCATCCTGATAAGGAGAACCCCGGCTAAGGTATTACCACAATGGAGGAGGCAGCCAGACCTGAGGGGCCAGATCAGCCACAGGGGCACGTGAGTGGTCTAATCAAAGCCATACCACAATGCCTCTTATCTACTCCCCTACATACTAGAATCCCTATGTATTTTAGGCTGAGCCTCCCATCCCAGCTCCTGAAAAGAAAAAATCCGGAAAAAGTAAATGCCCTATTTGTGCAGCTAGATTCCTGGAAAATTGGCAAAAGCCACTATGCAAGACGTGCACATCTACAGGTCCTTCTCAAAAAATTAGCATATAGTGTTAAATTTCATTATTTACCATAATGTAATGATTACAATTAAACTTTCATATATTATAGATTCATTATCCACCAACTGAAATTTGTCAGGTCTTTTATTGTTTTAATACTGATGATTTTGGCCTACAACTCCTGATAACCCAAAAAACCTGTCTCAATAAATTAGCATATTTCACCCGTCCAATCAAATAAAAGTGTTTTTTAATAACAAACAAAAAAACCATCAAATAATAATGTTCAGTTATGCACTCAATACTTGGTCGGGAATCCTTTTGCAGAAATGACTGCTTCAATGCGGCGTGGCATGGAGGCAATCAGCCTGTGACACTGCTGAGATGTTATGGAGGCCCAGGATGCTTCAATAGCGGCCTTAAGCTCATCCAGAGTGTTGGGTCTTGTGTCTCTCAACTTTCTCTTCACAATATCCCACAGATTCTCTATGGGGTTCAGGTCAGGAGAGTTGGCAGGCCAATTGAGCACAGTAATACCATGGTCAGTAAACCATTTACCAGTGGTTTTGGCACTGTGAGCAGGTGCCAGGTCGTGCTGAAAAATGAAATCTTCATCTCCATAAAGCATTTCAGCCGATGGAAGCATGAAGTGCTCCAAAATCTCCTGATAGCTAGCTGCATTGACCCTGCCCTTGATGAAACACAGTGGACCAACACCAGCAGCTGACATGGCACCCCACACCATCACTGACTGTGGGTACTTGACACTGGACTTCAGGCATTTTGGCATTTCCTTCTCCCCAGTCTTCTTCCAGACTCTGGCACCTTGATTTCCGAATGACATGCAAAATTTGCTTTCATCAGAAAAAAGTACTTGGGACCACTTAGCAACAGTCCAGTGCTGCTTCTCTGTAGCCCAGGTCAGGCGCTTCTGCCGCTGTTTATGGTTCAAAAGTGGCTTTACCTGGGGAATGCGGCACCTGTAGCCCATTTCCTGCACATGCCTGTGCACGGTGGCTCTGGATGTTTCCACACCAGACTCAGTCCACTGCTTCCTCAGGTTCCCCAAGGTCTGGAATCGGTCCTTCTCCACAATCTTCCTCAGGGTCCGGTCACCTCTTCTCGTTGTACAGCGTTTTCTGCCACATTGTTTCCTTCCAACAGACTTACCATTGAGGTGCCTTGATACAGCACTCTGGGAACAGCCTATTTGTTGAGAAATTTCTTTCTGGGTCTTACCCTCTTGCTTGAGGGTGTCAATGATGGCCTTCTTGACATCTGTCAGGTCGCTAGTCTTACCCATGATGGGGGTTTTGAGTAATGAACCAGGCAGGGAGTTTTTAAAAGCCTCAGGTATCTTTTGCATGGATTTAGAGTTAATTAGTTGATTCAGAAGATTAGGGTAATAGGCCGTTTAGAGAACCTTTTCTTGATATGCTAATTTATTGAGACAGGTTTTTTGGGTTATCAGGAGTTGTATGCCAAAATCATCAGTATTAAAACAATAAAAGACCTGACAAATTTCAGTTGGTGGATAATGAGTCTATAATATATGAAAGTTTAATTGTAATCATTACATTATGGTAAATAATGAAATTTAACACTATATGCTAATTTTTTGAGAAGGACCTGTAAAATCTTTGGGGAAGAACAGACTACTTTGTTAACCAATATGAGAACAATGATACGTCAGGAAGTTCAGGCGTCCATCTCGAGCCTGAATCGTCCCCACGCCAGCCACTCAGAACCGCAAACATCGCGGAAAAGACCCAGAGACTCTAGTCCTTCGGAGGAAGAGGGTTCAGAGGAATTGGACCAAGATGGAAGAGAGGAACAATTAGAAAGAAGAGATATCTCTTCTCGGCGGCAGATACGGATGAACTCCTACATGCTGTACGTAGCACCATGCAGTTACAGGACACGCCAGAGAAAACCTCAATTCAAGGTGAGATGTTTGGCGTTTTACATGCTCAAGTCACAAGTGTTTCCAGTGAACACTCATATTCGTTCCATGATTTTGGAGGAGTGGCAGGAAGTGGAAAAGAGACTAGTAGTACCTAGAGACTTTAATATCCTCTGGATTATACGGTAAACGAAGTTTAAAGTGTGGGATGAAGTTCCCAAGATTGATGTGCCATTAGCAACGGTGGCAAAGAAGACTTCAATTCCATTTGAAGACTCCTCTGCTTTAAAGGATCCAATGGATCGCAAAGCAGATGGACTGCTCAAGAGAACTTGGGAATCCTCGGCAGCAATAATACGGGCCAATATAGCGGCAACATGGGTAGCCCGGTCCATGCATTTGTGGATAGACGATTTGGAGGAACATCTCAAAGCTAAGACTTCCAGAGATGTTATTCTCAAATCCCTTCCGTTACTAAAACTCGCAACAGGTTTTATGGCGGATGCTTCAGCAGAGTCTGTACGCTTCGCCGCCAGAAGCGAGTCTTTAGCCAGATAGCTCTTCTGGCCGTGTTGGACAAAGACTTGGTCAGGGGATATCCAATTAAAAAATAAATTGTGTGGAATTCCATTCTCAGGGAGTAAAGTATTTGGGTCCATTTTAGAAAAGGCCTCAGATAAAAAGAAAGAGTTCCCTGAGGAGAACACAAAGTTCCAGCCCTTTCGTAGATCCCGACCTAGTCAGAAGACAGACTGCAAAGGGAAAGGGAAGTCGGGGAGGTGGTCTTATCCCAAGGGTGGAAAAGGTAGAGACTCCATCTTCCCAAATACAGGTGCAGCAAAGCCAAATAAATGACATCAAGGTGGGAGGTTGGTTACAGAAATTTTTAGGGGGTTGGCAGAAAATATCCCAAAATCCTTGAATTCTGCAGGTAATTGCTCAGGGGTACAAACTAGAGTTCTCCAGCCATCCCCCCAGAAAGATTTGTAGTAACCAGACCCTGTCCACTCTTAGGGTACTGTCACACAGTACCATTTTGATCGCTACGACGGCACGATCCGTGACGTCGCAGCGATCGTATGATTATCGCTCCAGCGTCGTAGACTGCGGTCACACGTTGCAATCACGGCGCTGGAGCGATGCCGAAGTCCCCGGTAACCAGGGTAAACATCGGGTAACTAAGCGCAGGGCCGCGCTTAGTAACCCGATGTTTACCGTGGTTACCAGCGTAAACGTAAAAAAACAAACAGTACATACTTACATTCCGGTGTCTGTCCCCGGCGTTCTGCTTCTCTCCACTGTGTAAGCGCCATAGCCGGCAAGCACAGCGGTGACGTCAGACGTCACCGCTGTGCTCGCTTTCTGGCTGGCAGACGCTCACACAGTGGAGAGAAGCTGAGACGCTGGAGGACAGACACCGGAATGTAAGTATGTACTGTTTGTTTTTTTTTACGTTTACGCTGGTAACCACGGTAAACATCGGGTTACTAAGCGCGGCCCTGCGCTTAGTTACCCGATGTTTACCCTGGTTACAAGCGAACACATCGCTGGATCGCTGTCACACACAACGATCCAGCGATGTCAGCGGGTGATCAAGCGACGAAAGAAAGTTCCACACGATCTGCTACGACGTACGATTCTCAGCAGGATCCCTGATCGCTGCTGCGTGTCAGACACTGCGATATCGTAACGATATCGCTAGAACGTCACGAATCGTACCGTCGTAGCGATCAAAATGGTACTGTGTGACAGTACCCTTAGACTCCCCTATGTGGACAAACATCCAGGAGTTGTTAGAGTTAGAGGCAATCATCCCGGTACCCGTCTCGGAAAGAGGCAAAGGCCATTATTCTCAATAAAAAAATGTTCGGGAGACTCCCGAACAGTCATAAATTTAAAACCCTTGAACAGGTGGATCAGGTACAAAAGATTCAGGATGGAATCTGTAAGGTCCACAACGCCTCTCAGACAAAGACATGGTGATGTGCACCTTAGATGTAAGCAATGCATACTACCATGTCCCAATACGCGCTTCCTACCAAAAGTTTCTGTGATTCGCCCTGATGAACAAAGGAGTAATGTATCCCTTCCAGTTCACGTGTCTCCCCTTCGGTCTTGCTTCAGCACCCAGAATATTTACCAAACTAATGTAAGAGGTAGTAGCCTATCTAAGGAACCAGAATATTGCTCTAGTGCCATATCTGGACGACTTTATTATAATGGCGAGATCAGAGAAGCTTCTCAGAATAGACTGCAGCTTCACACTCTCCATTCTACAAGATCTGGGGTGGATTGTGAATTGGAAAAAATCATGTCTAGTCCCAAATTCCAGAATGAAATTTTTGGGGGTCATGTTAGATTCCAAAGCCAGAATATCTTTTTTTTACCAGAAGACAGACAAAAGGCCTTGATCAGGCGCATACACAAATTCAGAAAGAGTACTCCCTCCATAAGAGAAGCAATGAGGATTCTTGGCTTAATGACGGCATGTATACCCTGCATGAAATGGAGCCAGTTCCACTCGCGGGGGTTGCAGAAAGATTTTGAGATCTTGGAACAGGAGGCAGGATTCTCTGGAGAAGAAAATGATTTTCTCCGTCAGGAAGGAAATCCCTAACCTGGTGGACCACACCGGAGAACCTAAAGGTGGGGTTTCCATTGGTCCTCTATTCCTGTGTCACTATTACCACAGAAGCAAGTCAGTTCGGATGGGGCGGACATATAGAAAGGACCTACCAGGGGGAGTGGAGTCCTCAAATTTCAGGGAGCTGTATGCGATCTGGAAGGTGCTATACCAAGCCCAATCACAGGTCAGAGACAGACACGTAAGGATACTGTCAGAAATGCTACTGCCGTCACATTGTCGAAGACACCAAGGAGGTCTGAGAAATCCACCGCTGCAACACCTAGCAGACCAGATCTTCAGATGGGCGGGGAAATCTGTCAAATCCATCTCGGCAGTTCACCTGGAAGGCGCCAAAAATCAAGTAGCAGACTTCTTGACCAGAACGCCTGTAGATCTCGGAGAATGGGAATTAAATCCAGAAATATTCAGCAGTCTGTGCCAGAAGTGGGGAACACCTCAGGTGGATCTTTTTGCCACAAGGTCAAATGCGAAGACCAGAAAATTTTTCTCTCAATCCTCTAGATGGAGCCACAGGAGTCGACGCTTTCTCAGTTTTGGGGAGAAGGTCTCCTGTACGCATTTCCGCCTCTTCCTCTGATACCGAAGACTCAGGAAGATACGGGACGAAAGAGTAACAGTAATCCTGGTGGTTCCTTTTTGGCCAAAAAGGAGCTGGTTCTCTCTACTATCCAGAATGTCAACAGAGAAACCAATCTTGCTACTGAAAAGGCAGGACCTTCTACTACAAGGGCCGGTGTTCCACAGAAATCCAGACTCTCTACACCTATCTGCTTGGATCCTGAACGGCGAACCCTAAGATCCAGAGGCCTGTCAGAGGATGTCATTACCACACTCCAGGCAAGCAGGAAGCCGGTGACCTCAGCGATCTATAACAAGATCTGGAAGCGGTATTGTTCTTTCTTGGGGGAAGTTCCTGTGGATACTTCAAAACCCGACATTCCCAGAATCCTCGAGTTCCTACAACTGTTTTGAAAAGGGCCTCTGGCCTAGTACTTTAAAAGTACAGATTGCAGCGCTTAGCGTCTTTTGATATGTCACTATCCTCCCATCCTTGGATAGCATGATTTTCCAGGGCCACACAGAGAATGAGACCACTTGTAATGAAGGCAACTCCTCCTTTGGACTTAAACTTGGTCCTTAATGCCCTGTGTAAAACCCTGTACTTGTTATCAGAAGATATGGACATAGCCAATCTCTCCTTCTAAAACAGCCTTTCTAATTGCCATCACGTCAGCTAAAAGATTGGGGGAGATGCAGGCTCTATCCATTCAGGATCCATATCTTCAGATCTTTGACAACAGAATAGTCTTAAGACTTAACCCAGCCTTCCTCCCCAAGGTAGTGTCCTCAACAAATATAAATCAGGAGATAATTCTTCCCTCATTCTGCAAACACCCTAGAAACACGAAGGAAGGGGTCTACCATAAACTTGACGTTAGAGAGACTGTTCTAAAATACCTGGGGCGATGGAAGGTTGGAGACGGGACACTAACATGTTCATACAGTACGGGGGTCCAAATAGAGGTTGTAAGGCAGCAAAATCAACCATTGCTAGGTGGATTAAAACCATGATAAACCTAGCGTATACAGACCAAGGGATATTCTTAGAGCCCACTCAACTCGAGCTATTGCTAAATCATGGGCAGAGAAGGGGGAGCCTCAGCAGAGCAGATTTGTAGGGTGGCGACTTGGACCAGTCTTTCTAGCTTTGCCAGACACTATAAATTAGATGTCTCATCAGATCAGTTAGCCTTTGGTAGAAAAGTATTACCATATTTTTCGGACTATAAGACGCACCGGACCATAAGACGCACCCCCAAATTTGGGGTGAAAATTGCAGAAAAAGATTTATTTATTTTTTTTTATAAGATTGGGGTCCGTCTTATTGTCCAAATTTACAATATCTTGCCTGAGGGCTGGCGGTTGCAGAGCAGGGTCACAGGAGGCATGGTGTCGGCAGAGGTGCGGTGTTTAGGTGGGCGACGCCACGGCCTGGTGTCCATGGGGGGGTTGCAGCAGTGCCGTGGCGGCGGCAGAGGTGCAGGAATGATGAGGCGCAGCGAGCGGTATGGCATGAGCAGGGTCCCTTCCAAAGGTGAGGTGAAGCAGCGGCCCGGTATCCAAGGTAAGCAGCAGAGCCGGGTGAATCATGGCTTTATCGGTGGCGGCGGCCATCTTCCTGAGGCCGCGCGTGCGCAGATGAAGTGCTCTGCTTCCCGGGGCTTCAGGAGGTTGCGCGTGTGCAGATTGAGATCGCGGCGGCCATTTCCCTGAAGCAGAGTTCGCTGATTTAGATCTCAGCTTCATGAAAATGGCCGCCACGATCTCAATCTGCGCACGCGCGACCTCCCGCAGCCATTTTCCTGAAGCCCTGGGAAGCAAAACACTCCATCTGCGCACGTGCGGCCTCAGGAAGATGCATTTCATTTGGAAATCAAGGTCCCAGAGTCTGGAGAAAGAGTGGAGAGGCACACAATCCAAGCTGCTTGAGGTCTAGTGTGAATTTTCCACAATCAGTGATGGTTTGGGGAGCCATGTCATCTACTGGTGTAGGTCCACTGTGTTTTATCAAGACCAAAGTCAGCGCAGCCATCTACCAGGAAATTTTAGAGCACTTCATGCCTGGCTCTGCCGACAATCTTTTTCATTCTCCATCAGGACTTGGCACCTGTCCACACCACTGCCAAAAGTACCAATACCTGGTTTAGAAACAACAGTATCACTGTGCTTGATTGGCCAGCAAACTCGCCTGACCTTAACCCCATAGAGAATCTATAGGATATTGTCAAGACAAGAGGAACATGAGACACCAGACCCAACAATGCAGACCAGCTGAAGGCTGCTATCAAAACAAAATGGGCTTCCATAACACCTCAGCAATGCCACAGGCTGATTGCCTCCATGCCATGCCACATTGATGCAAAAGAAGCCCCGACCAAGTATTGAGTGCATTTACTGAACATACAGTACATTTCATTAGGCCAACATTTTGGATTTTAAAATCCTTTTTCAAGCTGGTGTTATAAAGTATTCTAATTTACTGAGATAATGATTATGGCGTACGGCCAATGAAAACCCAAAAGTCATTAACATAACAGAGTAAAGTGTTTATTTCTGTTAATGACTCTATAAAGAGTTTCACTTTTTGTATTAAACTGAAATTTACTTTTTGATATTCTAATTTAGTGAGAAGCACTTGTATTTCTAAAATAGACCTGTAAAGGTACCGTTACACTAAACGACTTACCAACGATCACGACCAGCGATGCGATCGTTGGTAAGTCGTTGTGTGGTCGCTGGGGAGCTGTCACAGACAGCTCTCTCCAGCGACCAACGATCAGGGGAACGACCGGCATTGTTGAAACTGTCTTCAACGATGCCGAAGTCCCCCTGCAGCACCCGGGTAACCAGGGTAAACATCGGGTTACTAAGCGCAGGGCCGCGCTTAGTAACCCGATATTTACCCTGGTTACCATTGTAAAAGTAAAAAAAAAAAACACTACATACTCCCCTTCTGATGTCTGTCACGTCCCCCGGCGTCCACAGGGTTACGTGCTGCTGCTCAGAGCTTCCTGCACTGACTGAATGTGTCAGCGCCGGCAGCAGCGGTGACGTCACCGCTGTGCTCTGCTTTACGGCCGGCGCTGACACATTCAGTGCAAGGAAGCCGCCGGCGGGGGACGTGACAGACATCAGAAGGTGAGTATGTAGTGTTTTACTTTTACAATGGTAATCAGGGTAAATATCGGGTTACTAAGCGCGGCCCTGCGCTTAGTAACCCGATATTTACCCTGGTTACAAGTGAACACATCGCTGGATCGGTGTCGCACACACCGATCCAGCGATGACAGCGGGTGATCAGTGACGAAATAAAGTTCTGGACTTCTAGCTCCGACCAGCGATATCACAGCGGGATCCAGATCGCTGCTGCGTGTCCAACACAACGAGATCGCTATCCAGGACGCTGCAACGTCACGGATCGTCGTCGTTCTCGCTGCAAAGTCGCTTAGTGTGACGGTACCTTAAGAAAAATCACAAGCTTGGATCTATAGATAACAGAATTATACAGTGAGACACTTGTCATGGTTGGCCACAACCCTATTGTAAAATATGCATACTTGTCCTGCATATGGAGTCATGCCTGGTTAATTTCACTGGAATTCGAGGAATAAACTGCTAAATGGTGATCAGTGCCGATTCATAACACCAATGCTAAAGTGGCTATGAAAAGTTTAAAACTGCACCAATCCATTTGTGTTGCATGCATTTATAATTAGATTTCCTTCTACATTGACTATAGCATTACAATTAGTACACAATGCCTATAAATGCTGATTTTCCAAGTCTCTAAATTTTGATTTCGGAGTTTTCTTCTAGTGGTGGTCAGGAGTTGAGGATGAGGAGAAAAAAAATTATCAACTGCTATGGTGCAAAAAAAAATTATGCAAACTTGTATTTCAATGGGACACATTGGAAGGGAAAAATGAGGCTCGTAACAAGCAGGAGTTTATAGAGCCAGGTTAATGGCCACGCTCTGTTCACGGACTACATTGCATGGCACGAGAACAGTTCGTAATGGAGGGAGAAAGTGCTTCTCCATGGCTGTGTGCACAATTGAACGAATTGGAGTCCTCTAGCGTTAATACTGGTGTTGATTTTGAACCATCATGCGAAGAGCCCTTGTAAGGCCAGGTGCCATGATCCAGAACTAGCAGTGCTTTGGACACAGTACATGTTTGCTGCGTCCAAAGCGCTGCCTTTGTTGAACGCAGGTAAATCCGCATGTGTTTACTGAATCGTTCAGATTTACCACATTCAATACATTTGATGTAATTTCTGTTGCGGAGACTAGACGTGCTTAGTGGGTGACAAACATGGCAGAATCCTGCAAGACTTGCGAATGACCAGACTAATATCTGAGCCATATAAAAACTAGAGGAAAGCCGAACTGTGTGGTCAAAAAAAATGATGGTACAAACCAATTTGAAAAATAAAATACAAAATTTATTGAGACAAAAAGAGTAAAGATAAAATACAGTGTTAATGACAAGTGTACCTGCAAGGTACTCAGGTGACCAAAAATGACAAATATTGTGGAAAAAAAAAATATATATAAAAAAACAAAAGATTTTTGGAGGGTTTAAATATGAAAAATGTGCGGATATGATATACCTATAAGTAATAGGAACTAAGATGCATACATGATTTGTACACAATTAATAAAAACGTGCCAAACTAATAGCAAATGCACACAAATGGATGTAATGCAGCCAAAGAAATAAAGTGCGTGTGCCCCTTTAAAAGTGAAAGATGAAGTGGAATGTCAGCATAACATTGCATTGCCTATATGAAAGAGGATAAAGTGCATATGAAATGTATGTAATTAGTAGTAGTGTCACAGTGGGTGGTCTATCGGCAACAACAAAGCAGTAGCACGTGGAAATCTAGACATAGTGCAATGACAAGGTAACGTAAATGGACAATAACAGGCATAGCCACAATGGGAGATATGCCTAATGAATCTAGAAAGCCGTTGCCTATATGGTCACACTGTTGCAAGCAGAAACACGCCCCGACGTGCGTTTCAGATCTAGTCCTTCGTCAGGGCTTTTAATATCTGAGCCAGACCAAGCTAGTGCAACAGCGGAGGTGGCAAGAGCTTGTGGTCCAGAACCACCAAGGCCCAATCCCAGCCTGCAGCCTTCACTGCTGGGGCTCTTGCGGACAGGGAAGTCTGGATCCAGCAATTGAGAGAACTGCGGGGTTTAGGCTGGTCAAAAGAAGTGAGCCAGGGCTGGAGATGTGATGCTAGGCTCGCTAGACTCAAGGTACCTACAGTTGGCATCCTGGTTGGAGGACATTGCGTATGACCAACAGCGGAGATGGGGGTCCATAGAAGAACACTTTCCTATTTAGCTGCTGAAATCGCCTTTCTTCCACCTGTAATGAGTGTCCCTCTGATTCTCACATTGTGGAGGCCAGGGCAGAGTCCCACCCTGGTGCGGCACATGTGCTAGCAATGCATAGGATTGATGGCCTATTTCCATCATGGTTTCCTACACCAGCCTTCACCTTCTTCTGCTCCTCCTCCATCTCCGATGTGCTATTTCATTTCACATCAGCTGGAAGCTCTGCAGCACTGCCTCAGCAAAGTGGCAACAGTCTCTCCTGAAGCTAATTTGTCTAGGAGACAAACCAAACAGTGCAACAGTTATTCAAAGGCATAACTGACCAGACAGATGGGGTTCACTGCTGAACCTACAACCAGGCATGGTCATGTGTGATAATGGCTGTAACCTGGTGGATGCTGTGAAGCTTGGCAAGTTCACATGTACCGTGCTTGGCCCATGTGCTGAACTCTGGTAATTTAGCGGTTTCTGAAAACGTACCCAGATCTTCTGGTCAAGGGACAACATGTTAAAGCCCATTTCAGCAAGTTAGTTGCAGCTATCAACGCTGTGGTGGTACAGTAGTTGGAGTACTATGTTCCCACGTGCTGGAACTGCACATGCTAGCAAGGTTTTGTGAGAAGCAGAGGCCAGTTGTAGAATACCAGCTCCAACAGGCTAGTCTGTTTTCTGGTCAGCCTCTGCACATAGCTGAAGTGGGCATTGGATGTCTGACATTTGTGCGGTTCTCATACTTTGAGGACTCCACAAAGATGTTGAGCGCCAATGGCACAACAATCCCACTTCTGTGCCTGCGTAAAGTCATTGCTCATAATTAAACATGAATATTTTTGCATGTAGACCAGGTGGAGATGGAGGAAGATGACAAGGAGAGGCTACCCTGCCCCGCCTCCTCTCATCTGCTCAGCACGAATTGGGTAACAATGGGGACGTGGAGGCTGAAGAACGGGAGCTGGCTAGCGCAACAGAGCGCAGTACCCACACAAGCTTTGTCCCATCTTTCCTACGTGGATGGGCTGAGGGGAATGAAGAGTAAGAGATGGAGAATAGTCGTCATGGTAGAGAAGGGGAAGTGTTTGCTGTAGGAACCTTAGCACATATGGCATACTTTATGTACTGCAGCCTTTCCTGTGACCGTTACATTGCATTCATCTTGGCCAAAAAGAGTACTGGTTGTTCACCCTGCTAGACCCATGCTGCAAGGAGAACCTTGCATCTCTCCTTCCTGAAAAAACACACAAGTTGACCTTGGTTTGAGTTGGTATACATGCAGCACAGAATAGCGTGTTCACATTGGCCATAAAACATACAAAACCTACAAGAAACAAAACAAGCAAAAACCCTGCTGTAACTAAGTAGTTCTTAGTAATTCAGTTTTTGATCAAAAATAGCATAAAAGCCATCCCACCTCGACAAAGTAACTGATCGGAATGGTCCTACGCTGTCTAATATTAAAAATCTTACCATGTGTCAAAGTTGACCTCAGTGTGTGAGTAAGGGCAGACAAATGGACCGGGTCCCAAATGGTGAACTCCAGTCTGAGGAAGCCTTTAGGTGTTATTTCAAGCTCAGAAAAGGGAGGCCACACCCCAGTTTGCACAGAATGGAAAAAACACAAGTTGAGCTGAGGCTGAGGGTCCTACTAAAGTGGTGCTATAGCCAAAGGCCATGGTGGAATTTGTTTGAAAAATTCCTATCAGACAATGCTAGTTGCAGGGGGCAAGCTTCTTTGCCCAACCATGGAGTAGAGGCCAGGGAGACGCACACCAGGTACAGTCAGCTGTATTGTCATGGGTTTACTGCAACATAGGAGCCAGAAGACCGCAGTGTCTGATTTTTCTCCTCCTCCTGCACTGGTTAGAAGCACTTCACCTTTGTATTAAACAGTGTAAATTTCTTTTGGCAGTGCAGGGGTTGATCTGCTCAGTTGAGAGCTTCTGGAGAGTCTAGACCAGTGTTCCCCAACTTCGGTCCTCAAGAGCCACCAACAGGTAGTGTTTTCAGGATTTCCTTAGTATTGCACACATGATGGAATTATTGCCTGTGCAGGTGATGCAATTATCACCTGTGTAATACTAAGGAAATCCTGAAAACATGACCTGTTTGTGGCTCTTGAGGACCGAAGTAGGGGAACACTGGTCTAGGCTTTCAGGTGTGCACTGTTAGCTACTCCCATCTCCTAAATAAACTGGATTCTGGCTAGCACTCATTCTTAGAGCCAGTTTTTGCTGCATGGCTGGAGGTTATTGGTGGTTATTAGAGTAGGCGGTTGGTGGACTTACAAAATCAGCAAGGGATGAAATAATTACTTCCTTCACTGTAAGTTTGCCCACTGACAGACATGAACCGTTTATAATTTTAAGGGTAGGTTATTTGATCCCTCTGGCAAACAAGACTTAATACTTGATGGCAAAACACTTGTTGGCAAGCACAGCAGTCAGACTTTTTTGTAGTTGATGATGAGGTTTGTACACATGTCAGGAGGAATTTTGGTCCACTCCTCTTTGCAGATCATCTCTAAATCATTAAGATTTTGAGGCTGTCACTTGGCAACTCGGAGCTTCAACTCCCTCCATTTGTTTTCTATGGGATTAAGGTATGGAGACTGGCTAGGCCACTCCATGACCTTAATGTGCTTCTTTTTGAGCCACTCCTTTGTTGCCTTGGCTGTATGTTTTGGGTCATTGTCTTGCTGAAAGACCCAGCCATGATCCATTTTTTTAATGTCCTGGCAGAGGTAAGGAGGTTGTCACTCATGATTTTGCTGTACATGGCTCCATCCATTCTTCCATTGATGCGGTGAAGTAGTCCTGTGCCCTTAGCAGAGAAACGCCCCCAAAACATAATGTTTCCACCTCCATGCTTGATAGCGGGGACGGTGTTCTCTGGGTCATAGGCAGCATTTCTCTTCCTCCAAACACGTTGAGTTAATGGCAAAGAGCTCAATTTTTGTCTCATCTGACCACAGCACCTTTTCCCACTCACAGAATCATCCAGGTGTTCATTGGCAAACTTCAGATGGGCCCACACATGTGCCTTCTTGAGCAGGGGGACCTTGCGGGCACTGCAGGATTTTAAACCTTTACGGCGTTGTTAACAATGGCTTTCTTTGGTGACTGTGGTCCCAGCTACCTAGAGATCATTAACAAGTTCCCCGCCGTGTAGTTTTAGGCTGATCTCTCGTCTTCCTCATGATCAACGGTACCCCATGAGGTGAGATTTTGCATAATGCCCCAGATCTATGTCAATTGACAGTCATTTTGTATTTCTACCATTTTCTTACTACTGCACCAACAGTTGGTTTGGGCTTTGCCTGTAGTGAGCCTGTTGGCACTACGACAAAGATTGCATTGGATTAGGCCCAACTCTTCCACACCACCAGGTGACAGCAGCACAAAGTTACAAAAATATTGAATACTACAGAGGCCTGCTAGTTGTTGCCTTCCAGGATCTGTGGCTGTATTGCCCTCATCATGATTTTTTTTTTTTTTGTAATAAATGAGGCCCTCCAGTTGTTACCTTCTAGGATCTATGGATGAGCCTGCTTATTTTTTTATTTTTTTTTGTTCCCTTTTCCTGGCTTTGCACTGTCTGTAGAGCCTTTTGAGTGTAGGAGTACAACAACTGTTCACAATACTAGAATGAGGTACTACAGTTGGTGCCTTCAAGGGGTATGTGGATGACCCTGCTTGTCATTTTTTGGCTGGCTTTGCATTTCGTGCATAGCCTTAGTCTAGGAGTACCAGTACATGACCATTTGAACAGAATGAATATAACTCATATATGCCCTGTATTAAACAAAGGTGGGCCTCATGCACAATCACATTTTTGGCAGTTTTTGCTTCCTTCATAAAATTATATATTTTTTTTTTGTTTAAAACAAATTGAAGTTTCAATTTGGCTTACTTTTTTATTTTGTTAATCCTTTTTACATTTTTGCCTTGTATAAAGGTCATACCCCCCCAGGCTGTTCTCCCTCCATTCAGCACCTTTTCCATCCATTTCAACATTTCCCTGACCTCTGACTCCACAGAACTGGTCACTACTGAGCAGGAACATAAAGTGCAGCACAGCTTCATCTCTACTATAAGCTGAGATCCCTAGATCAGCAACATTTTATAGGACATTTCCTAGCTTTTCAAATTCTTATGAAAACATTTTACATACTGCATTGAGCTACCTAATTTATTTATATATTTTAGGAGTCTGTTCATTTTGTTCTGACTCCACCTAAATGGATACAAACTTGGACTACAAGACTCCAGAGCCCAGGAAACCAGGTGTTATTGTGGAATGTGGTGAACTATTGAATTTCAAGGGGTTCCTATAGTTTTATTGTGGGCACACACATTTTCCTGTTTGTTTCTGTTCCTGGTGCATGCAATATTCCAATTCCTAAGCTGACGTGTTTTTTTTTTTTTTTTGTACTGTGATGTGGCTCGTACAAAGGCTTTTTTTGCTACTGCTGTGCATTGAATGTATTGCTTTTCAAGAGCAGTTGGTGTTTGTTGCAGTCAGCATTTTTGTAAAGTTGTGCTTGACTTGTCTTGAAGTTTGTCGGCCAAATGACAGATTCACAATTGTGCTACATTATTAGACAATCGTTTTTGTGGCGGCTTTCCTGGTAACACAGCAAAATGGTGTCAGAGCTGCAATATTCTAATAAACATTTCTTATTAGCACTAGAGTACATACTTGATACAGTGGAATGAGTATTTGATTAGCTGGGCACACTTATAAAAACGTGCCCAAAGTTGTCAATTGGTTGTTTTGTTTAGACTATTTTTTTATTTTTTTTTTTCCCTTGATATGTATCACATGTGGTAACTAACATCGCCTTCATAGGACATTAATGGAGATTGCAAGGTGCAAGCATAAGCTATATTAAGCCCCACATGACTTTGGGAGACGAAATGTAGAGGTGCAAAGTGCTGCTATATTAGAAATCAACTTTTTAAGAATTTGACATAGAAAAATAATTCAAATCAAGTTTTAATCAAACTCTGACCTTTTTATAAGTGTTCCCATTATGTAAGTCATTGCTGTGTAGTTGTTGAGTATGGTTCCATACGCATGATGTTCCTTTTTTAATGAGTTTCTTTGTATTTCTAGGGTATGAGAAAGGAAAGCGCACACGGATCTGATCTGCTACGACTTCCAAAGTTTTTAATATTTTGAGAGCCAAGTGGCTCATTTTATATAATATATATATTTTTTTACTTGCAGTTTGACGCTTAATCTTTTGAGTCTTCTGCTTCGCTCATAGTTTGCCACCTTGAGATGGCAGCACAAAAACCACTCAACACTGCAGGCCTTGTGCATGTTATAGTGGAGCCAAAGTATATAAATTGGTAAAATGACAGCTGTAATCAGAGCAGTCATTGGCAGTCGGACATATGGCCAGATTATGCTTTTCAGTTTGTTACACCATGCTCATACCTCCAAAAGTGTTTTTGTATGCATCTAAATATTGCACAGCACTTGAATGGTCTCTAAGGCTTCTTTCACACTTCAGTTGTTTGGCGTCAGTCACCTCCGACATAGTGACGGATCCGTCACAATTGTTGCGAAAACTGTTCTAACGGATCCGTTTTTTTGACGGATCCGTTACTTGGGGGAAAAGTACCGTATATACTCGAGTATAAGCCGACACGAGTATAAGCCGACCCCCCTAATTTTGCCACAAAAAACTGGGAAAACTTATTGACTCGAGTATAAGCCTAGGGTGGAAAATGCAGCAGCTACCGGTGAATTTCAAAAATAAAAATAGATGCTCCATACCGTTCATTATGGCCCCATAGCTGTGCCATATAGTGCTCTGCACCATTCATTATTTCCCCATAGCTGTGCCATATAGTGCTCTGCGCCGTTCATTATTTCCCCATAGCTGTGCCATATAGTGCTCTGCACCGTTCATTATTGCCCCATAGCTGTGCCATATAGTGCTCTGCACCGTTCATAATTGCCCCATAGCTGTGCCATATAGTGCTCTGCACCGTTCATAATTGCCCCATAGCTGTGCCATATAGTGCTCTGCACCGATCATAATTGCCCCATAGCTGTGCCATATAGTGCTCTGCACCGTTCATTATTGCCCCATAGCTGTGCCATATAGTGCTCTGCATTGTTCATTATTGCCCCATAGATGTACCATAGAAAGCTGTGCCATTGCTGCTGCTGCAATAAAAATAATAAAACACTCACCTCTCTTGCTTGCAGCTCCTCAGCGTCCCGGCGTCTCTCTGCACTGACTGATCAGGCAGAGGGCGCCGCGCACACTATATGCGTCATCGCGCCCTCTGACCTGCACAGTCAGTGCGGAGAGAGAGACGCCGGGAAGATGGTGCGGCGCCCGGCGTGTGGAACGCGGACAGGTAAATATGCGATACTTACCTGCTCCCGGCGTCCCGCTCCTTCCCCCGGACAGCTGGTCTTCGGTGCCGCAGCCTCTTCCTCTGTCAGCGGTCACCGACACCGCTGATTAGAGAAATGAATAGGCGGCTCCGCCCCTATGGGAGTGGAGTCCATAGTCATTTCTCTAATGAGCGGTCCCACGTGACCGCTGAACAGGGGAAGAGCTGCGGCACCCGGAGACTGTGGGACGAGCAGGGGGAGCGCCAGGAGCGCCGGGACTAGGTGAGTATGCCTCAGCGCCCTCTCCCCCTCACCCGCCGACCGTGACTCGAGTATAAGCCGAGAGGGGCACTTTCAGCCCAAAAATTTGGGCTGAAAATCTCGGCTTATACTCGAGTATATACGGTATCTACTTTTTGGAGCATGCGCAATTGAAAAAGCGGATTGGGGCGACTGATCCGCCGAAATGACGGTCGCGACGGATCCGTCGCCCATAGGCGGCCATTCTATGGAATGGCGGACACGACGGATCCGTCGCGAACCGCCATTTCGGCGCAGACAAAAAACGTTATAATGTCTAGATGACGTCCGCCAAATCTCGACGGATCCGTCGCGTGACGGATGGAACGGACGACCATCCGCCACAATCCGTCGCTAATGCATGTCTATGGGAAAATAGCGGATCTGCCAAAAAAAAATGGCGGATCCGCTATTTAAAGAAAACGGCGGATTCAAACTGACGCCAAAAGACTGAAGTGTGAAAGAGGCCTAAGGATGCTTTCTTCTAGAATTTTATTTACCTCTGTATGAAAGTATAATAAAACGAGGCTTTAATAACGGCAGTAGTAGTTTGTGCCCATCTGGTGGGACAAGCTGTGTGCAGGTTGCCACTACTAGACAAAGGTGCAAGTCTCCTTGATGGCTTTCAGCTTGGACTCTTCTCACTGCATTGGAGGCTTTGTCTGGGGTCTCCTTTGCAGAGTCTACCATAAATGGCAGACCAAAAAAGGACACTTGTGATAGTCCATGAAGTTTCTCAATTATAGGTGATCAGTCTGTTGGGCATTACTGGCATCAATCATGAGACCGACTGACCCAGCGCTGCCGTCATCTTCATATATCAATGATGGGAGCAAAGTGACAAATGGGATGCACAAATGTGAATACTGGCATGTCAGGAGAGATGACAATTTTTATTTTATTTTATTTTTTTTTTTAAGTCTAAACACTGTAGTAATGTAGTAATTCTGGAACCTCTTTTCCTAGCACTTGCTGTAGTGTAGGAAGCTACAGGGTGTAGGACATTATTATATGGAGGGGGCTGGGGGAGAGACACTAAATCTCCAGATGTTGGCCAGCTCAGCATCTCCCCTGTATAAGTTTCCATGGCAGTAAACTGGGGGTGACTTGGTTTCAGTTGGATGTCAGCACATGGTCACTAGAAAAGCGCCAAATACAACAAAAGGTATTCATTTAGCTTTATTATGCTTTTAAACCTGTTGGGAGATTGCTCTAAAAAAGTGTAATTTTTTTTTTATGTAGTCCCGTTGCAGTACTCCAATTTACAAATTGTTGTAATAAAACCTGCAATTACTGAAGATCAGACCTTTTGTATGTGCTTCTTGTGCTGGTAAATTTATTTTCCTAGATTCCAGACCCAATAATGGCCAGTCATTTTACAGACCGGGCTGAAGCGTTAACAATAGGACATGTTCTAAGTTTTACGGACTGGACGCACGGATCCAGTTTGTTTTTTTTTAGGGGGGGGGGGGGTTATATAGATCAATGAAACGCTATGTGTCTGATGCATGTAGCATGTGCAGTCCTCTTTAGTTCAAAGTCATCTGGAATAAAAGGTCATGGGTGCATTCAGTTGTACATAGTTGCTGCACATGTTGATTTAGGTCTGGAATTAATGGTTTTAATTAACCAGAGTAAAGGTACCTTCACACGAAACGACTTTGTAACGATATCGCTAGCGATCCGTGACGTTGCAGCGTCCTGGCTAGTGATATCGTTTAGTTTGACACGCAGCAGCGATCAGGATCCTGCTGTGATGTCGCTGGTCACTGAATAAAGTCCAGAACTTTATTTGGTCGTCCGATCGCCGTGTATCGTTGTGTTTGAAAGCAAAAGCAACGATACCAGCGATGTTTTACACTGGTAACCAGGGTAAACATCGGGTTACCAAGCGCAGGGCCGCGCTTAGTAACCCGATGTTTACCCTGGTTACCAGCGTAAAAGTAAAAAAAACAAACAGTACATACTCACCTGCGCGTCCCCCAGCGTCTGCTTCCTGACACTTACTGAGCGCCGGCCCTAAAGTGAAAGTGAAAGCACAGCGGTGACGTCACCGCTCTGCTGTTAGGGCCGGAGCTCAGTCCGTGTCAGGAAGCAGACGCTGGGGGACGCGCAGGTGAGCATGTACTGTTTGTTTTTTTTACTTTTACGCTGGTAACCAGGGTAAACATCGGGTTACTAAGCGCGGCCCTGCGCTTAGCAACCCGATGGTTACCCGGGGACCTCGGCATCGTTGGTCGCTGGAGAGCTGTCTGTGTGACAGCTCCCCAGCGATCAAACAGCGACGCTGCAGCGATCGGCATCGTTGTCGCTATCGCTGCAGCGTCGCTTCGTGTGAAGGTACCTTAAGAATTAGGTGCAGAAGTTGTATTTTTTTTTTTTCTATGTATTGCACCACATGACCTTGTGCAGTGAGCCTTAGACCTATTGTCACATTACCACAAATTAAGTGCTCTGACTGTCTTGTGATTATCTTATGTGGTTTCTTTATCGTACACTGATGCTTTGTGATAAGGTTTACACAGTGTAGTGTGCACCTTGTGATGTTTTATTACGGTTTTCAAATACTTAAGGCTGTTTTCTGAATGGCTGCGCAGCATTCATCTAAAGGGATTATGCAGGCTTTTTTTTTCCAACAGGCAGATGGATGCTACTTGCCTGTTCACAGTGCTTATGTCTGCCAGCACAGAGCAGTCACAGACCGCTTCTGCCAGCGATTCAGAGGTGACTTCTCTTTGTTTTGTTGGACAGGGCGTGACTGCCTAGATCATACTGCTTCACAGCCAATTCCCCGCTGCCTAACTTTGGGTAGGTGGCTCCCCAAACTGCATAACATCTGTCATCACTACCCATTGACCGAACAACTCCAAAAAAGAGTTGCTCTGAACTGAATCGTCAGTGACCACTTTGTGCCAGGTAGATGGCCACTTCCGGCCTGTTTAGTCCTTTTGTAAACAAAAAAAACTCTGGATAAACCCTTTAATGCATACTCTAACTGAATTCATTGAACATATGCCAGGATCTCTAAGGCTCCCATTTACTGGAAGAAGTGTCTAATTGACCTTTTATGCCACCAGTATACATCGTTTTGTTTTTTGACACATGACCACATTTCAGATATATTTAAGTGCGTTTGCATAAGGCCATCGTGGAGGTCTGTAAATCCTTGTAGATTCTTGATAGGGTATCTATAGACTTCTATGAAGTTGTACTAGATCTCCTATATTATGTTAAATTCTACAACTTTTCAGTATATACAGTCTCACTCTCTTGCTGCCTTCAATCAATTCCATCGGTGCAGGCGGCCGTAGACTCTCACCAGAGAATTGGGCTGATTACGCAGCTTTTTATTTCCTTACAACCCCTTGCCGGACCAACCACCACTGTCCAAGGGGGATAAAAAATCAGACGTCCATGGCCCCTTAGGGCTCATTTCCACTTGCAAGAGAAAAAACAGTCCGTAATCTGGACCGAAAAAACAGATGTAGAGTATGCGATTGTCATGCGATTTTTTTAATCTCACCATCCGTTTTTACATCCGTATGCAATCCGTTTTTTTTTCTCTGCAACTATTTTTATACAGTCATTTACAGGACCATTTACATTGTTCTATGCCACAGAATGGTAATGTATCCTTAAAAAACGGACGGAATACAGATGGTCCGTATTCCATGTGTTTTTTTTCACGCACCCATTGACTTGCATTGGCGAGTCTCATCCGAGACTCGCAGCAAATCGCAGCATGCTGCGATTTTTTTTTCTCAGTCCGATTTCGGCTGAGAAAAAAAATCGCAAATGAAAAGACACCTATTGAATAACATTGGTCCGAGTGCAATCCGATTTTTTTTATCGGATTGCACTCGTCCGTTTTCCTCGCAAGTGGAAATGAGCCCTTAGAGTAATATTGGCCCTAGTGGGATCTGATGTCTTGTCGGATCGAATACCACAATGTGCATAAGCCCTTAAAGTCTAGAGACACACACACTCATCAGTGTACCTACTGTAACCTCTGGTATCCAGTGCTGACCTGCTTGTCTTCTCAGGGATATCGCTGCTCTTCACTCTCCAGGTCACTTTATGGTCTGTGCGTGAGTCAGAAGTCTTTCTATAATGCAAGTCTATAGAGCCTTGTTTTGGTGCTCCATAGGTATACATTGTAAAAGCCACGTCTGGGTCACGGGGCGTGGAGGGTGATCCAGAAGAGTCTGCAGAGCGGTGACATCACTGAGAAGCGGACGGCGCAGGATCCCAAAGAAGGTGGCAGTAGGTGAGTATATTAACACACTGCTAAATAAAGAAATATTCAGATATAGCAAAAAAGAAAAACTTCCTGGGAGCGTTTTAAGATTGCCACATCCAGTAGGTGATCGTAGAGTTAAATTCCACTTCCTCTCTTCAGGGAATTATTTATTATTATTATTATTATTATTGATCTGAATCTTTAGAATTATATAGTCTTTGCTTTTAATTTGTCGGTTTTTTTTTTTTTTTTTTTTTACTTTTTAAAATTGTGAAATAAAGAAATATATAGGGCAAATTTTATCAGTCTTGCACGAGAACGTTTACGTACATAAAACAAAACCAGCATTCAAAATGCCTAAAAGCTCTGAACAGAAGTTAATGTGATATTTACCCAAGAAATGTATCCGTATCCTGGTGAGCCTGTGATAGATTTTTGTACAGAGTAGTTACCGGTAGTCTGTGGCGCAGAGCTGCAGTGTGGAAGGGGTGGACACTGCAATCTGTAGTCGGGCTGGTGGTCTTCCAATCTGTGCTGTAGCTATAGATCACAGCACTACCCTAATGGAGCTAAAGAAGCATTCAAGCAGCATCCAGGCCAAGGCACTAAAGAGAACAGAACAGGTAAGCATCTATAGATCCTGACTTGCCTATATTTTTAGTTTTACAGTTGGAAACCTCTGAACGGAGTCTCTGATTTCCGAAACCCTCGTTTCCTGGCAGAATGTGTGAATGTCCATTATTACTCTTCCTCCCTGCTCCCAGTGTCTTTTGTCTATAGAACTAACATCACGTCGACTATATACTGTAGCCAATAACTGAACTTGGCTGCCTAATACAAGTCACTGAGCTCACTATTTTCAGTGCTGACGTTATGTTGACAGTCCTGCAACCAAACGTGATCTCAGCGGCTTGAGCCGTCTACTTGGGTGGAGCCTCCTGAGCTTGGTAATTGGCTGCAGCATTGTATCTGTTTTTTTTTTTGTTTTGTTTTTTTTTAACTGCTGGAGTGGTGGTTCTGATCCAGCGGCCCTGACCCTACTCTTGTACTCACATGCCTCTGTCTTCACCTTTTTATCACCGCCGCTGCTGTCTCTCTGGCAGTTTTGTGACCTGCTGGATCGTTCCAGTCTTTCATGGAGTGAGCCAAAGTTCACAACTCATTACATGTCTGAGAGCCTAATTTTGGCTCTCGTAGCCTTGCATTGAGCTCTTGTGACGGAACTTCCTGCCAATCAGATGTTGCGGCCTCAAGATGGCTTGGCCCTGAAAAAGGGGGAGATGCAGGAGGGTAAGTATAAGTCCAGGGGCAGGGACCTTGTGCTAGATGCACCACTCCAGCACCTCAAAGAGCAGACTGGGAGGCAGTCTGTGGTGGTGTTTTAATCGGAACTTGCCACTCTCTTCATGCTGCCCAAGCATCAAGCAGCATGAATCCGAGCCTAGCTGTATTGCACATGTACTATTATACTTTTTTTTTTTTTTTTTGCAATACTTTGCAAAAATTACTTTTTAGTGTGATGACCAACTTTGTAGCAGCTACCTTTCTAGATTCATTCAATAAACTATATTAAGAGAACATTTAAAAAGTGCATAGCTGAATAAAATACCTAACAAAACATACTGTGCAATATATGAAAGGTCCAAGATGAGCCAAAGTGTACCAATATATATTAAACAATAGATTAATATTACCAGAGTTATTGCTACAAGAAGGGCTGCCACAAGAGAAGAAGGTAAGCGCCGACCTCGTGTATTGTCACAGGGATAAGTCAACAGCTAATGGCATGTCTTTTATGGCCACAATCAGACATGCTAATTAGCTCATGAATTAATCCCATTTGTGTCAGTTACCACTTGCCTTCTCTGTTTGCGTGTGTCCAAGAAAATCGACAGTATAGGAAATGTCTAAGATAAGCCAATTAAACTATACCAAAGAAATTATAAAAAAATTGTAAAAATTGATTATATACAGGGTGGACCAAAAGTAGATGGACAGAAAATAACATTTATTTTGATTTATATATAAAATTATATTTACTAACACAAGCATAACATTGACAAATTTTATTCTGAACAATAATACAATAGCCCTTAAATTTTATCAACGCAGGTGCTCAAACTGTTTCCATCACAATTTGCACAGCTTTGAAGTCTGCCTCGTACGCTTCGACAAACATTTTTGCACAAGTCTCTTTGGGTATTAATTTCTTGAAATGCATCGCTTATGTAATTTTAATATGGCCAGATAATTTGAAAGAAGCTTCATCACTCCACATAATGTTATCTCACTAAATTGCAGCCACCTGTCTGGATCATCCTCCAATAAACCATGAATTAGACGTGGACGATAAGCTTTCCACCCAATAGATTTCAGGATTCACATGATGGAAGCTCGTGAAATTCCCAATTCTAAAGAGACTCTTCTGGTGGGCTTTTTTTGGACTCTGAACAAATGTTTCAGCAACAAGTTGTTTATTATTTTCTGTACAGGCTGTTTTGTGTCGACTAGTTTTTGGAACATTAAGGATTGAGCCAGTGGCATCGAATTTGTCGCGAAAGCGGTAAATGGTTTGTCTCTTTGGGGTTTGAGTACAAAATGTTTCAACCCAATTTGCTCTAACTGTTTTAGCATTTTGAGATTTCCAATATGCTTTTAAAATCCATTTTCTTTGATCTGTGTTTAAATTATTTGCCCTTATGGGTTCTGAATTATCTGAAAAAACAGATTTGGGGGAGATTTATCTGTGAAAACTGGATCTGTTAAACGGACTCAGTTGCCCTTAGCAACCAGATTCCACCTTTCATTTTCCAAAGAGTCTGTGAAGAATGAAAAGTGGAATCTGATTGGTTGCTAAGGGCAACTGAGTCAGTTTCACTTTATACCATGCTTGATAAATCTCCCCCTTCATAACCCTATTACACATACTGTCCATCTACTTTTGGAGAATATATATATATATATATATATAATTTTATTTTTTTTTTTCTCCCAAAAAGGGCCATGTAGAAAGAAGGCAAGTGGTATCCCTGAAGTCACATTCATGACAATACGAACGGGGCAAGTCGTGAGCTAATAAGCATGTCTTTATTTTATTGTGGCCATAAGACTTGCTGATTAGCTGATCACATGTAACGTCCGGGATAAGTCAATACACATGGGGTCACCACTTACCTTATTCTCTTGTGGCAGCCCTTCTTGGCTTTTTTTTTTTTTTTGTAGTACTCACTTTGGTAATTATTATATTCATCGGTTTTATAATTATTGGTATACTTGGCTTATTTTAGACCTTTCATCTATTGCACATACAGGTGCATTTCACAAAATTAGAATATAATCAAAAAGTTACTTTTTCAGTTCAATACAAAAAAGTGAAACTCATATAGTCATTACAAACAGTGATCTATTTCAAGTGTTTTTGTTAATGTTGGGTTTTCATTGGCTGTAAGACATAATCAAGTCATTTTCAGTAAATTAGAATACTGTATACAGTAACACCAGCTTGAAAAATGATTTTAAAATCTGAAATATTGGCCTACTGAAATGTATGTTCAGTAAATGCACTCAATACTTGATCGGGGCTCCTTTTGCATCAATTACTGCATCAGTGCGGTGTGGCATGGAGGCGATGAGCCTGTGGCACTGCTGAGGTGTTATGGAAGCCCAGGTTGCTTTGAGAGCAGCCTTCAGCTCATCTGCATTGTTGGATCTGGTGTATCTCCTTTTGACAATACCCCATAGATTCTCTATGGGGTTGAGGTCAGGCGAGTTTGCTGGCCAATCAAGCACAGTGATACTGGTTTTTAAACCAGGTATTGGTACTTTTGGCAGTGTGGACAAGTGCCAAGTCCTGCTGGAGAATGAAATTTCCATCTCTGAAAATCTTTTCGGTAGAGGGAAGCATGAAGTGCTCTAAAATTTCTTTGTAGACGGCTGTGCTGACTTTGGTCTTGATTAAACCCAGTTGGCTAACACCAGCAGATGATATTGCTCCCCAAACCATCACTGATTGTGGAAACTTCACACTAGACCTTAAGCAATTTTGATTGTGTGCCTCTCCACTCTTCCTCCAGACTCTTGGACCTTGATATCCAAACGAAATGCTAAATTTACTTTCCTTGTGGAGTGTCAATGACTGCCTTCTGGACATGTCAAGATGGCAGTCTTCCCCGTGATTGTGTAGCCTACTGAAACTGACTAAGGGACCTTTTTTAAACGCTTAACGTAATTAACAAAAAACACCTGCAAAGGCTTACTAATTCACTGAGTTTCCATGGGCTGTAAGCCATAATCATCAACATTAACAGTAATAAACACTTGAAATAGATCACTGTTTGTTTGTAATGACTCTATATAATGAGTGTCACTTTTTGTATTAAAACCAAAATTTAACTTTCTGATATTCTAATTTTGTGAGAAGCACCTGTATTTTCTTGGCGCTTTACACAGTATGTCATAAGCAGTATTTTCTATGCTAAGGTTTGATAGGCCGTGGGGTGTTTTGACCTTACAAAATACTTGGGGCACAATTCATGAAGACTGGTGGTCATGACTGCCTTTAACGAAAGGGTATGCTTGAGCCAGATGCTCCGGATTCATGAAGAGATGCATGCCTGTAGAGTTGCTTTACTCAGGTACTGGCATGAACTGTGGAGTTCCTCGAGAGAAATTTCATCATGAATATGTGCTGTGGTGTACTGCCCCAGCTCCACCCACTTTGGCAGAGCTGGGAGGAAGTGGCATGAAACAGCAAAGGGGCAAAATTTTGGAGTCTTCTGCCAAGCACAAAATAAACACTCAATCACACTTGGAGCGGCGCTGGGAGAAGCCAAATGGGGGCAGCACCAGACCAGTCTAGTCTCTGCTTATGGCTCCTGGCCAGATCTTAAAACTGTATTTTCTCTGAAATACTAGTGTTTGTCATGCTACCAGGCCGATTCATGCTGCCCGTGGTTTGGGAAGCATGAATTAACTGGCCAATTCCCTTTCAAACCATGATGCACGTTAGATGAACGTCAGCCGAATCCAGATAGTGGTGGGCTTTAGCAGCAGACTAGTATGTATTGGTGCCCCAGAATGATGGCAGGGTAGACAAAGATCTGGCATGTCTGTCTGATTTCAGTCAGTCAATCCTGTTTTGTTTTCCATGAGGCCACCCAATTGTGAGCACTTGTGTATGGAGTGTGCCAGGAGAGATGTTGGTGGATGGCTGTCGGCCAAACCATGATTTGACCAATGATTCGTATGTATGTATGTATGTGACCCTATTTGTGAATGTATTAAGTGGCCTCCTTGTAATAAAAAAATATATATATATCCTTGTAATAAAAAAAAATATATATATATATTATGCGGTGGATTTGCCAACCAGTACTGGGGCAGCACACTTTGGATTAAAAATCTACAGGATATCAATGTCCCCTCAGATATTCCACCCTTTGCACTGTAAGAGTGTTATGTGTTATTTGTCCACTTTTGCTCCACTAAAAACAATTCAAGTATTTCAACACTCACCATTGTTTTCTAAGCCTGATGCATGAAGTATCTTTAAAAAAAAAAAAAAGCCTATTTTATCTAATCTTGTATCTATTTATGATTTAGGTGACTTTTTTTTTCCTTCATCCCTAAGCTGTATCCTTGAGCAAATGTGTAAGAGTCCTTGTGACTCGGGCCATAATTAGAGTTCATGCTTCCTTAGGCAATTAAAGGAAACCTGTCGGCAGGATTGTGCACAGTAAGCTACACAGTCAGGTTGATGCCGCCATACTAATTAAAATGATACCTTGGTGATGAAATCCGTCTTGTGGTGGTTGTGTAATCTTTATTTTCAGTTTTGTGTTAATGATATGCTCGTGCTGCAGGGCGGCCTGTGGGGGTCTGCATGTGGTGCTCTGATTAGGTATTCATAATGCAGACTGCTGACAGGTCGCTGATCCCTCACTACGCACGCTGCAGCATAATCGCATGTGTTATGTGCCAATAATTGTGGTTGATGTTATTCAAATAGAAAAAAAAATCAATTTTAAAAAGGTGCCCACCGCGCCTGCGCAGTAGCAACTATCTAGGTATATAGGTGATCTGATAGTTGCTACTGCGCCGGCACCACCTTACTAGAGAAGAGAAAAAAAATTCCTCCTCCAAGATGGCGCCGCCTGTGCAGTACAACTATTGGATCACCTATATACCCTGATAGCTGCTACTGCTCAGGCGCCATTTTAAAATTAATTTTTTTATTTATTTTTTGTCTGAATAGCATCAACCACATTTATTTTTGGCACATAAAACATGCGATTATGCTGCAGAGCAGATGCCACAGCCGGCAACTGCCTGCAGAAGCGTATTCATTATGTAAACTAGGGGGCAGGTCATTGAGGGATCAGTGCTCTGTTGGCAGTCTGCATAATAAATATCTAATCGGAGCACCACATGAAGACCCCCACAGGCCGCCCCAGAGCACGAGCATATCATTAACTCGCAACTTAAAAGAGATTAAACAGATTTCATCACCAAGTATCACTGTAATCAGTATAACTGCGCTGACCTGACACAGACTGTAGGTTAAGGTACCTTCACACGAAGCGACGCTGCAGCGATAGCGACAACGATGCCGATCGCTGCAGCGTCGCTGTTTGATCGCTGGAGAGCTGTCACACAGACCGCTCTCCAGCGACCAACGATGCTGAGGTCCCCGGGTAACCAGGGTAAACATCGGGTTGCTAAGCGCAGGGCCGCGCTTAGTAACCCGATGTTTACCCTGGTTACCAGCGTAAAAGTAAAAAAAACAAACAGTACATGCTCACCTGCGCGTCCCCCAGCGTCCGCTTCCTGACACTGACTGAGCTCCGGCCCTAACAGCACAGCGGTGACGTCACCGCTGTGCTTTCACTTTCACTTTAGGGCCGGATCTCAGTCAGAGCAGGAAGCAGACGCTGGGGGACGCGCAGGTGAGCATGTACTGTTTGTTTTTTTTACTTTTACGCTGGTAACCAGGGTAAACATCGGTTTACTAAGCGCGGCCCTGCGCTTGGTAACCCGATGTTTACCCTGGTTACCAGTGGAAAACATCGCTGGTATCGTTGCTTTTGCTTTCAAACACAACGATACACAGCGATCGGACGACCAAATAAAGTTCTGGACTTTATTCAGCGACCAGCGACATCACAGCAGGATCCTGATCGCTGCTGCGTGTCAAACGAAATGCTAGCCAGGACGCTGCAACGTCACGGATCGCTAGCGATGTCGTTTCGTGTGAAGGTACCTTAACTCTGCACAATCCTGCTGGCAGGTTCCCTTTAAGGCCTCGTTCACACGTTGAATATTTGGTCAGCCTCTCCTGGTTTTGGCTTACAATCAGAGGAAAAGTATAATAGAAACACGTCTCCGCTTCTGTATTTATCACCACTCCTGGGTTTGTCTTACAAATAATGAGGAAATAACATGTTTGTTTACAACCCCTTAGTGAGTTGAGTATTTGGTGAGTTTAAGGCCCCCATATATAATAATAATTATAATAATAATATTATTGCGCCATTTATTCCATGGTGCTTCTACATGTGAGATAGATTACATTAGAGAAGTTGTCCAATCCAGTACATCAGTGGGACCAGCCAAGAGTCGGGTGGTAAATAGGGGGCCTTTTAACTCCCTCAATCCTTCTCTCCCATAGTTTATATTATCATGGAAGTTTTAATTTCAGTTGTATCCAACAATTTTGTGGGTTTTTTTTAGGGAAGATAAGTAGCAGCAGATTTATCCATACACCATATTAAGAGAGAAATTTTTTAAAATGTGATTACTCTGAGACATAATGCTCTTGTTTGATAGACATGGCTGTATGGTGTAGGGTGGCACTAGGCTATAGGTGCCCGTACACTTCAGAGAGCAGCTGGCCAAACACTGCTGCACTACATATACCGTATTTTCCGGCGTATAAGACGACTTTTTAACCCCCGAAAATCTTCTTAAAAGTCGGGGGTCGTCTTATACGCCGGGAATCGTCTTGTATGCCGGTGTATATGGTGGGTGGGGAGGGGGAGTGATCCTGATGACGAGGGGGCGTCTCACAGGAAAGTGAGTAATCCCCATTACCTTATCCTAGCGGTGCAGCGTGGGGGTGTCAGTGCTGGGAGCGGCTGTGTTCTGGTGCGGCGGCTCCTCTTCTGTGTGGGGCCTCTGTGCTGTGGGGTGGCGGCGGCAGCGGCGTATCTTTATCCAGTTGGGGCTCCTCCGGCATCTCCTTAGCCCTGGAGGCCCCGCCGCAACTCCATCGGTGCAATGTGGTGGCCTCCGGGAAAATGGCCGCTGCTCAGATTCAGATCTCGTGTCCCGAGATTTCGGGACGAGATCTGAATCTGAGCAGCGGCCATTTTCCCGGAGGCCACCGCATCGCACCTATTGAGCTGCCTCCGGGAAAATGGCCGCTGCATTGCACCGATGGAGTTGCGGCGGTGCCTCCAGGGCTAAGGAGATGCCGGAGGAGCCCCAACTGGATAAAGATATGCCGCCGCCACCCCACAGCACAGAGGCCCCACACAGAAGAGGAGCCGCCGCACCAGAGCACAGCAGCCGCCGCACCAGAGCACAGCAGCCGCCGCCGCCACTCCCAGCACTGAGACCCCCACGCTGCACCGCTACGATAAGGTAATGGGGGATACTCACTTTCCTGTGAGACGCCCCCTCGTCATCAGGATCACTCCCTCCCCCCCCCCCCAAAAGGCACATATTCACCGGCCCTATAAGACGACATAGGGTGTATAAGAAGACCCCCGACTTTTAAGAAGATTTTATATTTTAACTGGTAAAGTTGGGGGGTCGTCTTATACGCCCAGTCGTCTTATACGCCGGAAAATACGGTACTTGTATTTTGCACAAAGCAAGAAGTAAAACCATAGCCAGACACCTATCTTTGCAATTTTTCCATTAAGTATTTTGTATATGGAGATCTGTGAAATCTTTCTACAAGTAAAGTGTCCAACCGCCCCCTCACCGCCTCAATTTCGGATTATTCTATTACCCCCATCCTGAGCCTATTGGCAATGACTTTTATAGTCTCTTCTGGACTGGCACCACTCCTCTGCACTTGCTATGGTTTCTCCCACTGGTCTCGGGGCATAAACATCTGGAGGGGACATTGCTGATGAAATGCAGAAGCTGTAGACTGAACTCTAGCGCTGCTGAAAGTTAAAGGGCTATTCCCATCTCTGAGATGTAATTAATAATTTGCTAATATTACACACACTACATATTAGGAAAGGATCTTGGAGATGGGATTACCTCTTAAGGGCAGCTGGCAGTCAGTGGCTGCTGCTGGGCTGTAGCAGGTTCGTGATGCCTCCTCTAGATGTGGATGCCTGAAGACTTGCAGGGGACATGGCACCCTTCCAGGATTATGCAGTTAGCGATGCAATCCAACGTCTCGCCCCAGGATATTGTAGTTGACCGAATACGTATATTATAAATATGCATGCATGCATACCTACCTACCCCCACCCTGTCTTGCCTCTTCCAACCCAGGGTTTTGTAGTCCAGGAAGCAATCCATTTGGTGCCCCCAACTTCTCCTTCACCCGTCAAAAGTGTGCAGTTGCTAAAGCAATAAGTGACTTGCACCCACAACATATGAAATTAGAGGCTGTCCCCTCATCAGATCCTGTCTAGGCCATGGAAATAGTGTAACAAGAGGATGCCTCCTCTACAGAGTGGGCAGCCTTCAGCCTCTGGAGCGAGACTATCAATGAGAAGTGGCAGTATAGAGATGCTCATCTCCTTACCCCTGTCTGCCTTGCAATCTCTAGCTCTCCCATCCGAATCCCTCCTCTTCTGGAAAATGCTGATTTTTGCTATGAAGTCCGATGGGGAGGGGGAAAATGTATGTACATTGTATATCGCACCTCCCTCCACCCCATCCATCTCACCAGACCTTTGGTGCCTATGCCTAGTGCCAAATACAACCCTACATGGAATGTGTTTTAATAGATATAATGGTGTGATGCAGCTGAAATTCTCTTGCTACTCATCACTATATCAAGCCAAGGGACCTGCCTCAGACAAGTCAACAAATTGCACAGTCCCCAACCAAAATAACATACACTGCTTCAAACAAAGTAGTCAAAGTTTGAAGCCTGTAGCTCAGGCAACATGAATCTGGTAATTTCAATAGATTACCTATAGTCTGTAGCCAAAGGTCCCTCCTCTATTAATCTTCATTTGGTGGCATTGGCAAAGAACCACTATTTTGAGATGCATAGATAATGGAGTTCTTCTTTTAGGGCTCATTTCCACTTGCGAGAGACAAAATGGTCCGATTTACGGACCGAAAAAACGGAGGAAAATCATGCGATTGTCATGCGATTTTTTTTATTTTTTTAAATATCGCAACATCCGTATTGCTGTCCGATTTTTACGCACCGGTGTCCTTTGAAATGCCGGCAAATCATTGCTGTGTACAGTAAAATCACACTGACAGGTTAGAATAGATATATACACATAGAATAGGTATATATGTATGTGTGTGTGTGTGTGTGTGTGTGTGTGTGTGTGTGTGTATATATATATATATAATATTTATTGCAGCGTTAGATAGCATAAAAGCCGCTAATTCAATTGCCGGCTTTTGCTATCTCCTTCCCAAGCCCGACAGGATATGAGACATGGTTTACATACAGTAAACCATCTCATATCCCTTCTTTTATTACATATTCCTCTTCACTAATGTAAGAAGTGTCTGTGTGTCAAATTTGGGGGCTCTACCTATTAAATTAAAGGGTTACATCGTGGAAAAAATTGGCGTGGGCTCCCGCGCAATTTTCTCCGCCAGAGTGGTAAAGCCAGTGACTGAGGGCAGATATTAATAGCCTAGAGAGGGTCTATGGCTATTGGCCCCCCCTGGCTAAAAACATCTGCCCCCAGCCACCCCAGAAAAGGCACATCTGGAAGATGCGCCTATTCTGGCACTTGGCCACTCTCTCTTCCCACTCCCGTGTAGCGGTGGGATATGGGGTAATGAAGGGTTAATGTCACCTTGCTATTGTAAGGTGACATTAAGCCAGATTAATAATGGAGAGGCGTCAATTATGACACCTATCCATTATTAATCCAATAGTACGAAATGGTTAATAAAACACACACATTATTAAAAAGTATTTGAATTAAATAAAGACACAGGGTATTTTATTATTCTCTTAATCCACCTGAAGACCCTCGTTCTATAAAAAAGGAAAAATAAAAAAACAACAATATCCCATACCTTCCGTCGTTCTGGCAGTCCCACGATGTAAATCCATCTGAAGGGGGTAAATCATTTTACACCCAGGAGCTCTGCTAATGCAGTTGTGCTCAAGGATGTAAAACCCCGGGGAATGAATGGAAAGCAGGGGAATGTCCTGTAGTTACCTTGAGTCGCGGTGATGCGCCCTCTGCTGGATGTCCTCATATGAACTCGAGCCTGGGAAAAGTTCCCACGCTCGAGTTCATATGAGGACATCCAGCAGAGGGCGCATCAACGCGACTCAATATATATATTATTATTTATTATTATTATATTTTTATATTATATTATGTCTCACTGACAGAATAGGTGTATATATATGTTTATATATCTACTCTATTCTAACCTGTCAAAGGACACCGGTGCGTTAAAATCGGACAGAACTCGCATGGTGCTTGCATTGGCGAGTCTCGTCCGAGAATCGCAGCAATACGCAGCATGCTGTTATTTTTTTTTCTCAGTCCGATTTCGGCTGAGAAAAAAATCGCAAATGAAGACACCTATTAAATAACATTGGTCCGAGTGCAATCCGATTTTTTTTTTTTTTTTTTTTTTTTTTTTTTTTTTATCGGATTGCACTCGTCCGTTTTCCTCGCAAATGGAAATGAGCCCTTAGAGGTGAATTTCATTGTGTTGCTACTTCCTTGCATGGAATAGCTCTACCAACCACCCTGAATGAATGGGATTGGTAGACTTACCGGTGACTTCTTGATGCCTGATGTTTAGAGGTTTCTATATTAACCACCTTATTTTCTTCTAGGTAAAGCCTCTTCATCTTCAATACAGGACTCCCCCCAGGCTGACAACACCCAGGAAATCTGTACAGTGGATGCCTGAATCTCAGAAATGCTGCACTACATATACAGTACTTGTATACTTGTATTTTGCACAAAAAATAACAATGTATTTCCAAGCCCTGACTTCTTTCCAATGTTTTTATCGTTCGTCCTACGTGTTTTTTTTGTTTGTTTGTTTAAAGGGAACCTGTCACCACTTTTCTGTCCTATCAGCTAAAAATATAATTTTATTCAGTTTCAGTGACCGTACTAAAATTACAAGTTATTGCCCATCTATAGAAAAGGGATGACGTGCTAATGGTGGGGGTGCTAAGCAACCAACTGATCTCAGCGGTGGGTGTAGTGTCACCGATTGACAGGAGCGGCAGTGGAGTCTGGACTGTCCGATATAGCTAAGGCTTGTACTCTGCAATCCCATAACCATGCATGGAGCCACAGTGCACATGATGATTGGCCCCTTCACACGAGTCGCTCTTATGGGTAGGGGAATAACTTTAATCTTAGTACAGTCTCTGTAACATAAAAGCTTCACAGGACAGATACACATGTAAATTTATATCTACAACCTTGACAAAGCAATAATAAAGTTATTTTACAGTTGTCTTTGTGGATATTATTAAATGCAGTGAGGAAGGTTTGTGGGTTGTGTGGGGGTTTTTTTTTTTTTGTCAGTTTCATGTTCGGGCTTTGAACAGACGTCTAATTTGGGGTTATTGGGACAATGCCAAATGGCTCTTGTAACTGCAGCAGAAATGTTAATCAGAGAACCAGAATAATGAAAAGGTTTTTCTATTTGTGGTGTCACTGAGATACATACTTGTGGTACTACAAAAAAAAACCTACGCACTCTTGCTTTTAAGGCCAATATTCATAATTTGCAATTTTTAATTTTAGCAAATACGCTGGGAGGTATCTCTCTCGTCTTGCTAAATTTTAGTCTCAGCTTTAGCTTAATGGAGATCAAAAATGTGTCTTTATTGTAAACATTGCCTAGTTTAAAAAAAAAATATATATATTTGGAGTCCTCCACAGCTGAGGAATCAACAGACTTTTTCAAAACAGTGGAAAGCGCATTTTAAAACAAGCTGCCGAGGAACAGGCCAAATGTTTGTTGATCGGGTGAAATATCTCTTAAACGGATGTGCAAAACTGGCCTATTTCGGGTACCGGAGAAATCCAGGTCTGTGTGTGTAATACTTGCAGCGCACGTGTGGCAACCTCGTGCCGCATCAATACCACACGGACGGACGGCAGGGAAGAAGCGCTACAGTAAGCGCTGTTCCCTGGCGCCGGGTGCTGAAGATGGCTCTCATCATTCTCCCCTGCTCTGCCGGTGATTGGCGCGAGCAGAGGAGAATGATGCGTTATATTCAAGTCAGAACAATGACAGCAGGTGGGGGCTGTTGAGACTATTACTCCCATCAACCTACACCTGCTGCTGCTAAGTGACAGCAGATGCTGATTATGGGGTATGACTCACCCGCCACCTGCGCTATAAATAAATGAATAAAAAACCCGGCATGGGTTCCCCCATAGTTTCTCTAACCAGCCAGGCAAAACTCACAGCTGGGGGCTTCATCCCTTACCTGTCAGCTTCAGCAAGGAAGGCTGGTTATCAAGAATAGAGGTCCCCCACACTTTTTTTTTTTATTTAAATGTCACGGGGTCCCCATTTGACAACCAGCCTTGCTAAAGCCGGGGGCTGGTATTCTCAGGCTGGTAAGGGACCATTGATATAGGCCCTTCCCCCAGCCTAAAAATAGCAGCCCGCAGATGCCCAGAATTGGTGCATATATTAGATGTGCCAATTCTGGAGCTTTGCCTGGCTCTTCCCACTTGCCCTGTAGTGGTGGCAAGTGGGGTTCATACTTGTGGGGTTGATGTCACCTTCTATTAGACACCTATCCATTACTAATTCATATGGTAAATAAAGACACAGCCAGAATAAAGTCTTAGGCTACTTTCACACTAGCGTTAACTGCAATACGTCGCAAATGCGTCGTTTTGCCGAAAATACGCATCCAGCAAAAGTTCTTGCTGGATGCGTTTTTTCGTCATAGACTAACATTAGCGACGCATTTGCGACGCATTGCCAAACGTCGCGTCCGTTTTGCGACGCTTGGGCGTGTGGTAGCGGACCGTCGGGGAAAAAAAAACCTTACATGTAACGTTTTTTGCTCCCGGCGGTCCGCTTTTTCCGACCGCACATGCGCGGCCGGAACTCCGCCCACACCTCCCCGCACCTCACAATGGGGCAGCGGATGCGTGGGAAAAATGCATCCGCTGCCCCCGTTGTGCGGCGGGGACAACGCTAGCGTCGGGGACCTCGGCACGGCGACGGGCCGAGCCCGACGCTAGTGTGAAAGTAGCCTTATATTTAAAAATAAGACTCTTTTTTTTTTTTTTTTTTTTTCCTTTTTTATTTAAAATAACACACAAGAGAGTATAATGCCTAATTCCACCAAAGCCCTCGTTCTCCTGTAATCAAAGAAAAATAAAAAAATAACAATATCCCTCACCTATCTGTTGGTTCTGTCACGCCGTAACCCATGTCTGGGGGAAAAATAGTTTTTAGTGATGTGCGAATGTACTCGTTGCTTGGGTGGTCTCCGAGTATTTGTAAGTGCTCGGAGATTTAGTTTTGCTTGAATACATGTGGGGATTCCCTAGCAAACAGGCAACCCCCACATGTACTCAGGCTGGCTAGCAGCCATAAATCATGCAGCTGCGTCAACAAAAACTAAATCTCCGAGCAGTTACAAATACTCGGAGACCACCCGAACGTGCTCGGGGAAACCCCAGCAATGAGTACACTTGCTCATCACTAATAGTTTTCAATCTGGATGGTGCCAAGATGTGACAGTCCAGTTTGAGAACCACTGGTGAATGAGCTGCTGCGAGTGCATCATCATTGACCAGCGGTGACATCGAGGTTAGTCAGTGGGGCTGCGTTCCCAGCGGGGCTGAACTGCGGTGACCTCGACTGTGGGAAAATGCCAGTGATTAGGTCACCGCAGTTCAAGCTCAGTGTCTTCACAGCAGATCACCGTGAGAATTTCTGTGATCTGCCAGTGATAATGTCACCACTGGTCAATGATGCTGTGGTAATTAACCAGTGGTTCACAGCCTGGTTGGTCGCATCCTGGCACTGTCCATGGATTATGGTGTGGGACAGAACAACGGATAGGCGAAGGATATAGTTGTTTTTTTTTTGTTTGTTTTATTACAGGAGAATGAGGGCTTTGGTGGAATTGGGCATTAGGCGAGTATAACTGTTTTATTTTAAAATAGTGTTTTTTTATTTATTTCTAATAGACTTTATTCTGCCTGTGTCTTTATTTACCATGTAACTATAGGATTAGTAATGGATAGGTGTCTTATAGAAGCCTCTCCATTACTAAGCCGTGGGCTTGATGTCACCTGAAAGCAGGGGCGGGCTGGGCCGGGTGGCAGGAATGCATATGCCCCCCGGGCTGGTGCCTGAGCAGCTGCATAGGGCCGCTGGAAGACTGGCAGTGATTTTACTACATAGCGCACCTGTAATGCGCAGCCGTGTCATCCCAGCAGCCGGCCCTTTAAATCTTGAGATCCTAGTGCCCGCACTGACAAGGCCGCGGCGGCCCGCGTTAGTGCACGAGCACGGCCGTGGTCCTCGTTTCTGTGTGTGCACGTCTGCTCTGCTGCCCATGCCAGCGCAAGCAGGAGACCACGAGCGCTCACGGGGATATTTGAAAAGGCTGGCGTGCATAGGGCGCCTCCACCTAACAGTGTCTGACGCTGGTCGGCCTGTACCAGCGTCAGAAAAGACTGCTTTCCTCACGAATGCCTGGGATCCTCTTCACTGCCGACGCTGGACAGGACCCTACCCACCTCAGCTCTTCATCCTCCTGACCTCCCCCATCTCAGGGACCTGGGTGAGTCCCAAGATGAATTTGTTTTTAATGTATATACAGCAGTTGCATCTATATAATGTGTATAGACTGCTGTATATACAATATACTGTATGTGATACTACTGTATATAATCACTGTATCACCTATATAATGTATAGCAGTCTATATACATTATATAGGGAATACTGCTACTGATGTGTGTGTGTGTATATATGTTATATAGGTGAAACTGCGGTGTGTGTGTGTGTGTGTGTGTGTGTGTGTGTGTGTGTGTGTATATATATACAGGTCCTTCTCAAAAAATTAGCATATAGTGTAAAATTTCATTATTTACCATAATGTAATGATTACAATTAAACCTTCATATATTATAGATTCATTAGCCACCAACTGAAATTTGTCAGGTCTTTTATTGTTTTAATACTGATGATTTTGGCATACAACTCCTGATAACCCAAAAAACCTGTCTCAATAAATTAGCATATTTCACCCGGCCAATCAAATAAAAGTGTTTTTTAATAACAAACAAAAAAAACATCAAATAATAATGTTCAGTTATGCACTCAATACTTGGTCGGGAATCCTTTGGCAGAAATGACTGCTTCAATGCGGCGTGGCATGGAGGCAATCAGCCTGTGACACTGCTGAGATGTTATGGAGGCCCAGGATGCTTCAATAGCGGCCTTAAGCTCATCCAGAGTGTTGGGTCTTGCATCTCTCAACTTTCTCTTCACAACATCCCACAGATTCTCTATGGGGTTCAGGTCAGGAGAGTTGGCAGGCCAATTGAGCACAGTAATACCATGGTCAGTAAACCATTTACCAGTGGTTTTGGCACTGTGAGCAGGTGCCAGGTCGTGCTGAAAAATGAAATCTTCATCTCCATAAAGCATTTCAGCCGATGGAAGCATGAAGTGCTCCAAAATCTCCTGATAGCTAGCTGCATTGACCCTGCCCTTGATGAAACACAGTGGACCAACACCAGCAGCTGACATGGCACCCCACACCATCACTGACTGTGGGTACTTGACACTGGACTTCAGGCATTTTGGCATTTCCTTCTCCCCAGTCTTCCTCCAGACTCTGGCACCTTGATTTCCGAATGACATGCAAAATTTGCTTTCATCAGAAAAAAGTACTTGGGACCACTTAGCAACAGTCCAGTGCTGCTTCTCTGTAGCCCAGGTCAGGCGCTTCTGTATGGTTCAAAAGTGGCTTTACCTGGGGAATGCGGCACCTGTAGCCCATTTCCTGCACACGCCTGTGCACGGTGGCTCTGGATGTTTCCACACCAGACTCAGTCCACTGCTTCCTCAGGTTCCCCAAGGTCTGGAATCGGTCCTTCTCCACAATCTTCCTCAGGGTCCGGTCACCTCTTCTCGTTGTACAGCGTTTTCTGCCACATTGTTTCCTTCCAACAGACTTACCATTGAGGTGCCTTGATACAGCACTCTGGGAACAGCCTATTTGTTGAGAAATTTCTTTCTGGGTCTTACCCTCTTGCTTGAGGGTGTCAATGATTGCCTTCTTGACATCTGTCAGGTCGCTAGTCTTACCCATGATGGGGGTTTTGAGTAATGAACCAGGCAGGGAGTTTTTAAAAGCCTCAGGTATCTTTTGCATGTGTTTAGAGTTAATTAGTTGATTCAGAAGATTAGGGTAATAGGTCGTTTAGAGAACCTTTTCTTGATATGCTAATTTATTGAGACAGGTTTTTTGGGTTATCAGGAGTTGTATGCCAAAATCATCAGTATTAAAACAATAAAAGACCTGACAAATTTCAGTTGGTGGCTAATGAATCTATAATATATGAAAGTTTAATTGTAATCATTACATTATGGTAAATAATGAAATTTTACACTATATGCTAATTTTTTGAGAAGGACCTGTATTTATATATACAGTACAGACCAAAAGTTTGGACACACCTCATTTTAAGATTTTTCTGTATTTTTGGACACCCCTCATTTTAAGATTTTTCTGTATTTTCATGACTGAAAATTGTAAATTCACACTGAAGGCATCAAAACTATGAATTAACACATGTGGAATTATATACATGTGGAATTATATACTTAACAAAAAAAGTGTGAAACAACTGAAATTACCGTATGTCTTGTATTCTAGGTTCTTCAAAGTAGCCACCTTTTGCTTTGATGACTGCTTTGCACACTCTTGATATTCTCTTGATGAGCTTCAAGAGGTAGTCATCGGGAATGGTTTTCACTTCACAGGTGTGCCCTGTCAGGTTTAATAAGTGGGATTTCTTGACTTTATAAATGGGGTTCGGGCCATCAGTTGTGTTGAGCAGAAGTCTGGTGGATACACAGCTGATAGTCCTACTGCATAGACTGTTAGCTGCTTTTTTCTTGCTATAATTCAAATTCTAAGTAAAGAGAAACGAGTGGCCATCATTACTTTAACAAAAAATGAAGGTCAGTCAGTCCGAAAAATTGGGAAAACTAGCTGTTAAAATAAAGAGTTAAATCACGGGAAAAAACTGGCATGGGGAATGAATGGAATGCAGGGGAACGTAGCTACCTAGGCGTGCGGTGCTGCGCCTGCTGCTGGCATAACCTCATATGAACTCGAACGTGAGAAAATATTCAGAAAAAATCCCATGCAAGAGTTCATATGAGGTTGTGTCAGCAGGGGGCGCAGCACCGCAAGTCTAGGTAGCTACATTCCATTCATTTTCCAGTTTTTACAGGCAGGAGCATAGCTGCATTAGCAGGCTTCTGCTTGTAAAACTATTTAACCCTTTCTGATGGATTTACATCTTGGGACTTGACTGTAAGGTCGGAGAGGTATGGGATATTGTTGTTTTTTATTTTAACTTTGTTTCAGGTGACAAGGGTCATCAATTGGATTGAGCGCTTAATAAACATATTACAACACCCTGTGTCTTTATTTCATTAAAATACTTTTTTCTATGTGTTTTTTTTAACCCTTTATTAATATAGGAATAATAATGGATAGGTGTCTTATTGACACCTCTCCATTATTAACCTGGCTTAATGTCACCTTACAATAGCAAGGTAACATTAACCCCTTATTACCCCATATCCCACCGCTACTTGGGAGTGGGAAGAGAGAGGCTAAGTGCCAGAATAGGTGCATCTTACAGATGTGCCTTTTCTGGGGTGGCTTGGGGCAGATGTTTTTAGCCTGGGGGAGGCAATAACCATGGTTCCTCTCTAGGCTATTAATATCTGCCCTCAGTCACTGGCTTTCCCACTCTGGCGGAGAAAATTGCGCGGGAGCCCACGCCAGTTTTTTCCAGGATTTAACCCTTTATTTTAACAGCCCCAAAATTTTGCACACAGACACTTCTAACAGTAGTGTAGAACAGAGGTGTCAAACTGCATTCCTCGAGGGCCGTCAACAGGTCATGTTTTCAGGATTTCCTTAGCATTCCACAAGGTGCTGGAATCATTCTGTGCAGGTGATTAAATTATCACCTGTGCAATACAAGGAAATCCTGAAAACATGACCTGTTGGCGGCCCTCGAGGAATGCAGTTTGACACCTCTGGTGTAGAATATATATAAAAAAATAAGGGATATGAAATGGTTTACTGCATGTAAACCATGTCTCATATCCTGTCAGGTTTTGAGAGGAGATGGCAAAAGCCGGCAATTGAATTACCGGCTTTTCTGCTATCTAGCGCTATATGAAATATAAATATGTGTATATACATATATATATATATATATATATATATATATATGTGTGTCTCACTGACATACGGATAATTTTGGGAGAAAAAAAAATTGCATCCTCGCATTGAATACGGATCACTGTTCAGGAATTTTTTTTTGCGTATCTTGGCCATAAAAAACAGACTGTATTTTTATACGTTGTGTGTGACTCCGGCCTCAGGCCGGCGTCACACTCAGCGTATGAAAATACAGTACGTGTTTTACGGCCATAATACGCAGAAATGTTCCCAAAATAGTGGTCCGTATGTCATCCGTAGGCAGGGTGTGGCAGCGTATTTTGCGCATGTCATCCTCCGTATGGCATCCGTACTGCGATATTTTCTCTCAGGCTTGCAAAACCGACATCTAATGGATTTATGTGCTCAAATGTTCGTTAAAACATATATACAGTATAAGTTCCCACGCTAGAGTTCATATGAGGACATCCAGCAGAGGGCGCATCACCGCGACTCGAGGTAACTGCAGGACATTCCCTTGCACTCCATTCATTCCCCATCTTTTTACAACCACGAGCACAGCTGCTTTAGCAAAGCTCCTGGGTGTAAAATGCTTTAACTCCTTCAGATGGATTTACATCGTGGGACGTGACCAGAACGACGGAAGGTATGGGATATTGTTGCTTTTCTACAGAACGAGGGTCTTCAGGTGGATTAAGAGTCTAATAAAATATTAAAACACCCTGTGTCTTTATTTCATTAAAGTACTTTGTAATAATGTGTGTGGTTTTTTTTAACCATTTCGTACTATTGGATTAATAATGGATAGGTGTCATAATTGACGCCTCTCCATTATTAATCTGGCTTAATGTCACCTTACAATAGCAAGGTGACATTAACCCTTCATTACCCCATATCCCACTGCTACACGGGAGTGGGAAGAGAGTGGCCAAGTGCCAGAATAGGCGCATCTTCCAGATGTGCCTTCTCTGGGGTGGCTGGGGGCAGATGTTTTTAGCCAGGGGGGGGCCAATAACCATCGTACCTCCCTAGGCTATTAATATCTGCTCTCAGTCACTGGATTTACCACTCTGGCGGAGAAAATGGCGTGGGAGCCCACGCCAATTTTTTCTGCGATTTAACCCTTTAATAGCTAGAGGGCCCAAATTTTGCACATACACACTACTAACATTAGTAGTGTGGAGTATGCAAAAAAAAAAAAAAGGGATATGAGAAGGAGAGAGCAAAAGCCAGCAATTGAATTACCGGCTTTTATGATATCTAGCGCTGTATGAATATATGTCTCACTGACAGAAAATATCTATATATATATATATATATATTTTCTATGTGTAGACATTTATTCTAGCTATTCTGTCAGTGTGATTTTACTGTACACCGCACTGAATTGCCGGCTTTTCTCTATAACACCGGCGTGTATTTCTCGCAAGTCACACGCATGGTCCGTGTGTCATCTGTATTTTTCTCGCCCCCATAGACTTTCATTGACGATTTTTTTTGCGCAATACGGTGACAAACGCAGCATGCTGTGATTTTCTACGGCCGTACAAGACCGTATAATACGGATCAGTAAAATACGGCAGATAGGAGCTGGGCCATAGAGAATCATTGTACCGTATGCAATCCGTATTTTCTGCACCTCTCATACATCCGTAAAACTCGCTAGTGTGACGCCGGCCTTAAGAGGAGACTTTGTGCAGCAGGCCTTCATGGTAAAATAGCTGCTAGGAAGCCACTGCTAAGGACAGGCAACAAGCAGAAGAGACTTTTTTGGGATAAAGAACACAAGGAATGGACATCAGACCAGTGGAAATCTGTGCTTTGGTCTGATGAGTCCAAATTTGAGATCTTTGGTTCCAACCACCGTGTCTTTGTGCAACGCAGAAAAGGCAAACGGATGGACTCTACATGCCTGGTTCCCACTGTGAAGCATGGAGGGGGAGGTGTGATGGCGTGAGGGTGCTTTGCTGGTGACACTCTTGGGGATTTATTCAAAATTGAAGGCATACTGAACCAGCATGGCTACCACAGCATGTTGCAGCGGCATGTTGTTCCATCCGGTTTGCGTTTAGTTGGACTATTATTTATTTTTCGACATGATAATGACCGCAAACACACCACCTGGCTGTGTAAGGGCTATTTGACCAAGAAGTAGAGTGATAGGGTGCTACGCCATATGACCTGGCCTCCACAGTCACCAGACCTGAACCCAATCGAGATGGTTTGGGGTGAGCTGGACCGCAGAGTGAAGGCAAAAGGGCAAACAAGTGCTAAGCATCTCTGGGAACTCCTTCAAGATTGTTGGAAGACCATTTCCGGTGATTACCTCTTGAAGCTCATCAAGAGAATGCCAAGAGTGCAATGCAGTCATCAAAGCAAAAGGTGAAGAACCTAGAATATAAGACATATTTTCAGTTGTTTCACACTTTTTTGTTAAGTATATAATTCCACATGTGTTAATTCATAGTTTTGATGCCTTCAGTGTGAATTTATAATTTTCATAGTCCTGAAAATACGGAAAAATCTTTAAATGAGGTGTGTCCAAACTTTTGGTCTGTACTGTATGTGTATATATGCATATACATATATGTGTATATATGTGTGTGTGTGTGTGTGTGTGTGTGTGTGTGTGTGTGTGTGTGTGTGTGTGTGTGTGTGTGTGTGTGTGTGTGTGTGTGTGTGTGTGTGTATCTATAGTGTAGAGATGTTTATAAAGTATGGCACTATGTATATAGTGTGGAATTCACACTATATATACACTGCCACATCTCTACACTATATAATATATACATCGCTCTATAGTAACACGGTATATAATATGCAGCTGCTGTGTATATAATAGACTGTAGTATACCGTATATACTGATGTATAAGCCGAGTTTTTCATCATATTTTTTTTGTGTGCTGAAAACGCCCCTGTCATGCTCGCGCCCAGACTGGTTGGCGCGGGCGTGCGGGGGAGTGGCCCCACTGGACCACAGACCAAACCTCCCTGGAAGGGGCGTAACTAAGTAGCTTCCTAGGTGTTCGCTGGAGCCTCTGATGGTGAGGTCAGACTTGTGCAATAGGAAGCTACCAGGTACCACTCCAGGGTGGAGTCTGGTTGTGGCTGCTGATCCCACCGGGGAACGGAACATAGACAAGCAAGCGGGCACGGCTGGCACATAGGCAGGCAGACGGGTACAACAGGAACACAGGCACGGCTGGCTCTCTGGTAGGCAGGCGGGCACGGCTGGCTCTCTGGCAGGACTGGTGGACAAGACTGGTACACTGGAAGAACCGGTAGGGACCGGTCTGCAGGCAGGTATGTAGAACAGGTAAGAACCTGTTCAGACACGAGGACCTAGGAATAAGTGGATAAAGACCGCAAGAGCGGATGCAGAGCGAAAGCACAGGAGCTAGAGCCAAGAACAGAAATGCAGGAGGCGGAGCCAAGAGCAGGAGGCGGAGCCAAGTGCAAAACCGCATGAGGCGGAGCCAAGAGCTGGAGGCGGAGCCAAGTGCAAAACCGCAGGAGGCGGAGCCAAGTGCAGACAGGCAGGAGGCGGAGCCAAGAGCTGGCGGCGGAGCCAAGTGCAGGAGAGGTAGAACCGCAAGGAGCGGAGCCAGGTAGAACCGCAAGGAGCGGAGCCAGGTAGAACCGCAAGGAGCGGAGCCAGGTAGAACCGCAAGGAGCGGAGCCAGGTAGAACCGCAAGGAGCGGAGCCAGGTAGAACCGCAAGGAGCGGAGCCAGGTAGAACCGCAAGGAGCGGAGCCAGGTAGAACCGCAAGGAGCGGAGCCAGGTAGAACCGCAAGGAGCGGAGCCAGGTAGAACCGCAAGGAGCGGAGCCAGGTAGAACCGCAAGGAGCGGAGAGATGCTGCGGGAGGGGTCTCTGCAGCAAAGCTGAGCAGAGCCACAAAGAATGTGGAGAGAAGCTGCAGCAAGGGATAACTGCAACAGCAGAAGATAAGCTGAGTACAAAGGAGCAGAAACGCAGAAGTGAGGAGCAGAGGTAAAGTAACAAAGGTTCAGAGCTGCAAGAGTGCGGAGTGAAAGCAGACTGAGAATACAAGGAAAGACAACAGGGAAGGAAGCCAAAGACTAGGAGACAGAGATAAGACTAAGTACAGACAAGGCAATGGAACAAGACACAAGGACAAAGACACTGGGACCAGGATATACTGCCTCCTGGTGGGCGGACAACAAGACCAAGGAAATAACACAGAGAATCCTCCAGAGAGGGAGTAACTCAGAGAAAGGCCAGGCAAACTCAGAAGCAAGACACTAACTGAGCTAACACATTGCACAGGCCCAGAACACTGGGAGGAGCTGAACTAAATACTGGAGGTCTCCTGGCAATTGGTCAGGAACAGATTGGACAGATGCACCTGATTCCTATAAGAACCAGAGAGTTCAGGCGCCGCCCCTCTATACACAGAACTATGAAGCATGCAGAGAGCAGAGACACAGAACATGGAGCTGGCAAAAAACAGAAACCACATCATGGCCTGGAGCAGTGGGTAAGATAGTGTGAGAAATGCGAGGCCATGCCGTGATGCCAGCAGAGTTGTTACAGCCCCCTCGGCTTATACGCGAGTCATTTGTCCCAGAAAGACGGAGGGGGAGCAGCGGGTCACGGAGGCAGGAGGCTGCGGCTGAAACCTGTGCCGCTGCTAAAGAGAAATGAATATTCACTGGGCTGGCAGTGAATATTCATTTCTCTTATAGCGTGCACAACCACAGTCACTGGCTTCCAGCACACATCCTACTTACCTTCCCTGCGCACCCTCGCTGCATCTCGTTCTTGTGCCAGCAGCTCTTCAGGCCGAGCGTTCACGTGTCCTCCGCTCATCAAGGTAATGAGTATTCACCCCTTCCCACTCCCATAGGCGTGGAGTAAATATTCATTACCTTTATGAGCGGGGAACACATGATCACCCGGCCACAGGAGCTGCTGGCACCAGAACGAGATGCTTTGAGGGCATGCAGGGAAGGTAAGTAGAATGTGTTTTTTTTTAGTTTTTTGTTTTTAATAGGAGCCATGCACACAAGGATGGGGATGGGGGAGCCATGCAGACAAGGATGGGGATGAGGAGCCATGCACACAAGGACGGAGATAAGGAGCCATGCATTCAAGGACAGGGATGAGGAGCCATGCATTCAAGGATGGGGATGAGGAGCCATGCATACAAGGATGGGGATGAGGAGCCATGCACATAAGGACGGGGATAAGGAGTCATGCATACAAGGACGGGTGAGGAGCCATGCATACAAGGATGGGGATGAGGAGCCATGCATACAAGGACGGGGATGTGGGGGACAACGTATACTCGAGTCAATAAGTTTGCCCAGTTTTTGGTGGCAAAATTAGGTGCCTCGGCTTATACTCGGGTTGACTTATACTTGAGTATATATGGTATATTGTGGAGCTGTGTATACTTCTACTGTCCTGCATAAATGGTGTAATTCTCAGTATCTATTCTTATTATGTATTTATTTATCTATCTATCACTCCGATTAATTGTGAGAAAAGTAGCGGACTCTTTATTGGCCCATGTGGCAACGTTTCGGATCCATAACTGAACATTTCTCTGATATGGAAGTGAAATGTTGCCACATGGGCTAATAAAGAGTATAAAAAAAAAATGGTTCCATTTTCTTCCGCAAAAGTGGTACGATTTTCTGCTCACTTGCTGTCCGTGTGCAGTCGTTTTTTTTTTTTTCTCGGCAGGTGTTGCAGTCTGATATACGGTGAGTCAGACCATTGAGGAGATGGAGAAATTAATTTCTCCGTCTCCTCCACACCTGTGCTGCGAGAGCACTGGAGCATTGACACTTGGTTCACGCAGCAGAGCAAGAGCCGAGTATCATTGGCATATCACATCCGATGCCATATTCTAGTGTGATTCCACCCTAATGAGTACCTGTACCAAGCCCACATTCACACTAGCAGTATTTGGTCAGTATTTTAATCAGTATTTGTAAACTAAAACCAGGAGTGGTGCAATGAGAGAAAAAGTATAATAGAAACATATCATCACTTCTGTATTTATCACCCACTCCAGTATTTGACCTCAGTTTTTCTAAGCCAAAACCAGAACAAGTGAATGTGGCCTTATTCTGTATATATACTTCACAGTACCACTCCTCCTGACCTATATATATATATATATATATATATATATATATATATATATATATATATATATATACAGTGGGGCAAAAAAGTATTTAGTCAGTCAGCAATAGTGCAAGTTCCACCACTTAAAAAGATGAGAGGCGTCTGTAATTTACATCATAGGTAGACCTCAACTATGGGAAACAAACTGAGAAAAAAAAAACAAGAAAATCACATTGTCTGTTTTTTTAGCATTTTATTTGCATATTATGGTGGAAAATAAGTATTTGGTCAGAAACAAACAATCAAGATTTCTGGCTCTCACAGACCTGTAACTTCTTCTTTAAGAGTCTCCTCTTTCCTCCACTCATTACCTGTAGTAATGGCACCTGTTTAAACTTGTTATCAGTATAAAAAGACACCTGTGCACACCCTCAAACAGTCTGCCTCCAAACTCCACTATGGTGAAGACCAAAGAGGTGTCAAAGGACACCAGAAACAAAATTGTAGCCCTGCACCAGGCTGGGAAGACTGAATCTGCAATAGCCAACCAGCTTGGAGTGAAGAAATCAACAGTGGGAGCAATAATTAGAAAATGGAAGACATTCAAGACCACTGATAATCTCCCTCAATCTGGGGCTCCACGCAAAATCCCACCCCGTGGGGTCAGAATGATCACAAGAACGGTGAGCAAAAATCCCAGAACCACGCGGGGGGACCTAGTGAATGAACTGCAGAGAGCTGGGACCAATGTAACAAGGCCTACCATAAGTAACACACTATGCCACCATGGACTCAGATCCTGCAGTGCCAGACATGTCCCACTGCTTAAGCCAGTACATGTCCGGGCCCGTCTGAAGTTTGCTAGAGAGCATTTGGATGATCCAGAGGAGTTTTGGGAGAATGTCCTATGGTCTGATGAAACCAAACTGGAACTGTTTGGTAGAAACACAACTTGTCGTGTTTGGAGGAAAAAGAATACTGAGTTGCATCCATCAAACACCATACCTACTGTAAAGCATGGTAATGGAAACATCATGCTTTGGGGCTGTTTCTCTGCAAAGGGGCCAGGACGACTGATCCGGGTACATGAAAGAATGAATGGGGCCATGTATCGTGAGATTTTGAGTGCAAACCTCCTTCCATCAGCAAGGGCATTGAAGATGAAACGTGGCTGGGTCTTTCAACATGACAATGATCCAAAGCACACCGCCAGGGCAACGAAGGAGTGGCTTCGTAAGAAGCATTTCAAGGTCCTGGAGTGGCCTAGCCAGTCTCCAGATCTCAACCCTATAGAAAACCTTTGGAGGGAGTTGAAAGTCCGTGTTGCCAAGCGAAAAGCCAAAAACATCACTGCTCTAGAGGAGATCTGAATGGAGGAATGGGCCAACATACCAACAACAGTGTGTGGCAACCTTGTGAAGACTTACAGAAAACGTTTGACCTCTGTCATTGCCAACAAAGGATATATTACAAAGTATTGAGATGAAATTTTGTTTCTGACCAAATACTTATTTTCCACCATAATATGCAAATAAAATGATAAAAAAACAGACAATGTGATTTTCTGGATTTTTTTTTCTCAGTTTGTCTCCCATAGTTGAGGTCTACCTATGATGTAAATTACAGACGCCTCTCATCTTTTTAAGTGGTGGAGCTTGCACTATTGCTGACTGACTAAATACTTTTTTGCCCCACTGTATATATATATATATATATATATATATATATATATATATATATATATATATATATATATATATATATATATATATATATATATATATATACTAGCTGTACTACCCGGCTTCGCCCGGGGTAATAACTGCTGTTAGCAAAATAGAATGTGTTAACAAAAATTGATTCTGCACAAAAAAAAACACAAAACAAATAGATAGAAATGTAATTATTAAAAGGCAAAAACTAAGCTAATAGAAGCATTTTACAACATATATTTCAGCACCAGAGATATTCCACACAGATTTAACTAAATTGGCCAAGTAATGTGAAGTAATCTTCTACTACTTATTCGAGAGCCTTTTGATAAACGACATTCTTAGTTTTTCCTTCAGGTGCAAAGACAAACAGATTTTTGGCTGTTCCAACTCTTGAACAGGCCACATAAAGTTGACCATGAGAAAAGCATGGAGATTGTAAATCTAAGCTAGCTGAAGAGCCCGGCGTTGCCTGGGCATAGTAAATATCTGTGGTTAGTTATAGCACCTCACTTCTCTTATTTTCCCATCACGCCTCTCATTTTCCCCATCACATCTTTCATTTTCCCCCTCACATCTCTCATTTTCTCCCTCACACCTCTCATTTTCCCCCTCACTCCTCTTATTTTCCCCCTCACTCCTCTCATTCCCCCCTAACACTTGTCATTTCGACCTCACATCTGTCATTTTCCGATCACTCCACTATTTTCCCTCTCCTCTCATTTTGCACTCACACCTTTTCATTTTCACCTCACACCTCTCATTTTCACCTCAGTATATACATGTTTGTCATCTCCCTTATATATAGTATACACCTGTATGTCATCTCCTGTATATAGTATATACCTGTATGTCATCTCCCCTGTATATAGTATATACCTGCTGTGTGTCATCTCCCCTGTATATAGTATATACCTGTATGTCATCTCCTCCTATATATAGTATATACCTGTATGTAATCTCCTGTATATAGTATATACCTGTGTCATCTCACCTATATATAGTATATATCTGTGTCATCTCCTCCTGTATATAGTATATACCTGTATGTCATCTCCTCCTATATATAGCATATACCTGTATGTCATCTCCTCATGTATATACTATATACCTGTAGGTAATCTGCTCCTGTATATAGTATATACCTGTGTGTCATCTCCTTCTGTATATAGTATATACCTGTATGTCATCTCCTGCTGTATGTAGTATGTACCTGTATGTCATCTCCTCCTCTATATAGTATATACCTGTGTGTCATCTCTCCTGTATACAGGTCCTTCTCAAAAAATTAGCATATAGTGTTAAATTTCATTATTTACCATAATGTAATGATTACAATTAAACTTTCATATATTATAGATTCATTATCCACCAACTGAAATTTGTCAGGTCTTTTATTGTTTTAATACTGATGATTTTGGCATACAACTCCTGATAACCCAAAAAACCTGTCTCAATAAATTAGCATATCAAGAAAAGGTTCTCTAAATGACCTATTACCCTAATCTTCTGAATCAACTAATTAACTCTAAACACATGCAAAAGATACCTGAGGCTTTTAAAAACTCCCTGCCTGGTTCATTACTCAAAACCCCCATCATGGGTAAGACTAGCGACCTGACAGATGTCAAGAAGGCCATCATTGACACCCTCAAGCAAGAGGGTAAGACCCAGAAAGAAATTTCTCAACAAATAGGCTGTTCCCAGAGTGCTGTATCAAGGCACCTCAATGGTAAGTCTGTTGGAAGGAAACAATGTGGCAGAAAACGCTGTACAACGAGAAGAGGTGACCGGAACCTGAGGAAGCAGTGGACTGAGTCTGGTGTGGAAACATCCAGAGCCACCGTGCACAGGCGTGTGCAGGAAATGGGCTACAGGTGCCGCATTCCCCAGGTAAAGCCACTTTTGAACCATAAACAGCGGCAGAAGCGCCTGACCTGGGCTACAGAGAAGCAGCACTGGACTGTTGCTAAGTGGTCCCAAGTACTTTTTTCTGATGAAAGCAAATTTTGCATGTCATTCGGAAATCAAGGTGCCAGAGTCTGGAGGAAGACTGGGGAGAAGGAAATGCCAAAATGCCTGAAGTCCAGTGTCAAGTACCCACAGTCAGTGATGGTGTGGGGTGCCATGTCAGCTGCTGGTGTTGGTCCACTGTGTTTCATCAAGGGCAGGGTCAATGCAGCTAGCTATCAGGAGATTTTGGAGCACTTCATGCTTCCCTCGGCTGAAATGCTTTATGGAGATGAAGATTTCATTTTTCAGCACGACCTGGCACCTGCTCACAGTGCCAAAACCACTGGTAAATGGTTTACTGACCATGGTATTACTGTGCTCAATTGGCCTGCCAACTCTCCTGACCTGAACCCCATAGAGAATCTGTGGGATATTGTGAAGAGAAAGTTGAGAGACGCAAGACCCAACACTCTGGATGAGCTTAAGGCCGCTATTGAAGCATCCTGGGCCTCCATAACATCTCAGCAGTGTCACAGGCTGATTGCCTCCATGCCACGCCGCATTGAAGCAGTCATTTCTGCCAAAGGATTCCTGACCAAGTATTGAGTGCATAACTGAACATTATTATTTGATGTTTTTTTTGTTTGGTATTAAAAAACACTTTTATTTGATTGGTCGGGTGAAATATGCTAATTTATTGAGACAGGTTTTTTGGGTTATCAGGAGTTGTATGCCAAAATCATCAGTATTAAAACAATAAAAGACCTGACAAATTTCAGTTGGTGGATAATGAATCTATAATATATGAAAGTTTAATTGTAATCATTACATTATGGTAAATAATGAAATTTAACACTATATGCTAATTTTTTGAGAAGGACCTGTATAGTATATATCTGTGTGTCATCTCCTCCTGCATATAGTATATACCTGTGTGTCATCTCCCCTGTAAATAGTATATACCTGTGTGTCATCTCCTCCTGTATATAGTATATATCTGTATGTCATCTCCTCCTGTATTAGACCTCATTCACACGTTATTTGGTCAGTATTTTTACCTCAGTATTTGTAAGCTAAATTGGCAGCCTGATAAATCCCCAGCCAACAGTAAGCCCACCCCCTGGCAGTATACATTAGCTCACACATACACATAATACACTGGTCATGTGACTGACAGCTGCCGGATTCCTATATGGTACATTTGTTGCTCTTGTAGTTTCTCAGCTTATTAATCAGATTTTTATTTTTGAAGGATAATACCAGACTTGTGTGTGTTTTAGGGCGAGTTTCGTGTGTCAAGTTGTGTGTGTTGAGTTGCGTGTGGCGACATGCATGTAGCGACTTTTGTGAGATGAGTTTTGTGTGGCGACATGCGTGTAGCAACTTTTTGTGTGTCGAGTTGCATGTGACAGGTTAGTGTAGCAAGTTGTGTGCAGCAAGTTTTGCGCATGGCGAGTTTTGCACGTGGCGAGTTTTATGTGTGGTGCCTTTTGAGTATGTGCAAGTTTTGTGTGAGGCAACATTTGCATGTGTTGCAACTTTTGTGCATGTGGCAATTTTTCCGCGTGTGCAAGTTTTGCGTGTGGCGAGTTTTCCATGAGGTGAGTTTTGCACGTGTGGAGAGTTTTGCATGTGGAGAGTTTTGCGCGGCGACTTTTGTGTTTCAACTGTTATGTGGCGAGGTTGGTGTATGTGTGGTGAAATGTGCGCTGAGGGTGGTATATGTGTTCGAGCACGTGGTAGTGTGTGGCGCATTTTGTGTGTGTGTTCATATCCCCGTGGTGGTGTGGTGATTATCCCATGTCGGGGCCCCACCTTAGCAACTGTACAGTATATACTCTTTGGCGCCATTGCTCTCATTCTTTAAGTCCCCCTTGTTCACATCTGGCAGCTGTTAATTTGCCTCCAACACTTTTCCTTTCATTTTTTCCCCTTTATGTAGATAGGGGCAAAATTGTTTGGTGAATTGGAAAGCGCGGGGTTAAAATTTCACCTCACAACGTAGCTTTGACGCTTTCAGGGTCCAGACGTGTGACTGTGCAAAATTTTGTGCCTGTAGCTGCGACGCCTCCAACACTTTTCCTTTCACTTTTTCCCCATTATGTAGATATGTAAATTTTGTGGCTGTAGCTGCGACGGTTCAGATGCCAGTCCCGGACATACATACACACATTCAGCTTTATATATTAGATATATACTGCACAGTTCCACTCCTCCTGTCCTGTATATATACACTGTACAGTACCACTCCCTTCCTGTCCTGTATATATACACTGCACAGTACCACTCCTCCTATCCTGTATATATACACTGCACAGTACCACTCCTCCTGTCCTGTATATATACACTGCACAGTACCACTCCTCTAGTCCTGTATATATACACTGCACAGTACCACTCCTCTAGTCCTGTATATATACACTGTACAGTACCACTCCTCTAGTCCTGTATATATACACTGCACAGTACCACTTCTTCTGTCCTGTATATATACACACTGCACAGTACCACTCCCTTCCTGTCCTGTATATATACACTGCACAGTACCACTCCTCCTATCCTGTATATATACACTGCACAGTACCACTCCTCCTTTCCTGTATATATACACTGCACAGTACCACTCCTATCCTGTATATATACACTGCACAGTACCACTCCCTTCCTGTCCTGTATATATACACTGCACAGTACCACTCCTCCTATCCTGTATATATACACTGCACAGTACCACTCCTCCTGTCCTGTATATATACACTGCACAGTACCACTCCTCCTATCCTGTATATATACACTGCACAGTACCACTCCTCCTTTCCTGTATATATACACTGCACAGTACCACTCCTATCCTGTATATATACACTGCACAGTACCACTCCCTTCCTGTCCTGTATATATACACTGCACAGTACCACTCCTCCTGTATATATACACTGCACAGTACCACTCCTCCTGTCCTGTATATATACACTGCACAGTACCACTCCTATCCTGTATATATACACTGCACAGTACCACTGCTATCCTGTATATATACACTGCACAGTACCACTCCTCCTGTCCTGTATATATACACTGCACAGTACCACTCCTATCCTGTATATATACACTGCACAGTACCACTCCTATCCTGTATATATACACTGCACAGTACCACTCCCTTCCTGTCCTGTATATATACACTGCACAGTACCACTCCTCCTGTATATATACACTGCACAGTACCACTCCTCCTGTCCTGTATATATACACTGCACAGTACCACTCCTATCCTGTATATATACACTGCACAGTACCACTGCTATCCTGTATATATACACTGCACAGTACCACTCCTCCTGTCCTGTATATATACACTGCACAGTACCACTCCTATCCTGTATATATACACTGCACAGTACCACTCCTATCCTGTATATATACACTGCACAGTACCACTCCTTCTGTCCTGTATATATATACTGCACAGTACCACTTCTATCCTGTATATATACACTGCACAGTACCACTCCTCCTGTCCTGTATATATACACTGCACAGTACCACTCCTATCCTGTATATATACACTGCACAGTACCACTCCTCCTATCCTGTATATATACACTGCACAGTACCACTCCTATCCTGTATATATACACTGCACAGTACCACTCCTATCCTGTATATATACACTGCACAGTACCACTCCTCTTGTCCTGTATATATATACACTGCACAGTACCACTCCTATCCTGTATATATACACTGCACAGTACCACTTCTGTCCTGTATATATGCACTGCACAGTACCACTTTTCCTATCCTGTATATATACACTGCACAGTACTACTCCTATCCTGTATATATATACACTGCACAGTACCACTCCTCCTGTATATATACACTGCACAGTACCACTCCTCCTGTCCTGTATATACACACTGCACAGGACCACTCCTCCTGTCCTGTATATATACACTGCACAGCACCACTCCTCCTGTCCTGTGTATATACACTGCACAGTACCACTCCTCCTGTCCTGTATATATACACTGCACAGCACCACTCCTCCTATCCTGTGTATATACACTGCACAGTACCACTCCTCCTGTCCTGTATATATACACTGCACAGTACCACTCCTCCTATCCTGTATATATACACTGCACAGTACCACTCCTCCTATCCTGTATATACACACTGCACAGGACCACTCCTCCTGTCCTGTATATATACACTGCACAGCACCACTCCTCCTGTCCTGTGTATATACACTGCACAGTACCACTCCTCCTGTCCTGTATATATACACTGCACAGCACCACTCCTCCTGTCCTGTGTATATACACTGCACAGTACCACTCCTCCTGTCCTGTATATATACACTGCACAGTACCACTCCTCCTGTCCTGTGTATATACACTGCACAGTACCACTCCTCCTGTCCTGTATATATACACTGCACAGCACCACTCCTCCTGTCCTGTGTATATACACTGCACAGTACCACTCCTCCTGTCCTGTATATATACACTGCACAGCACCACTCCTCCTGTCCTGTGTATATACACTGCACAGTACCACTCCTCCTGTCCTGTGTATATACACTGCACAGTACCACTCCTCCTGTCCTGTATATATACACTGCACAGTACCACTCCTCCTATCCTGTATATATACACACTGCACAGTACCACTCCTCCTGTCCTGTATATATACACTGCACAGTACCACTCCTCCTATCCTGTATATATACACACTGCACAGTACCACTTCTTCTGTTCTGTTGTGTCAGAGAGGCGACATTGGTCTTTGGGAAAGTCAATACTAGTTTATTTTCAGGGTTTTTTTATTTGCAGTTTTTTTATGGGAAAATAAAAAAATATATGTATTGGAAAACCCATTTAAGGCTGTTTGCACACGTTGCCGATTTGGGTGCAGAAATTTCTGCACAAAATCTGCATCTCCTGGCAGAAAATGCAGCTGCGTTTTTGATGCGGTTTTTGTATGCGTTTTTGAAAGCTAAATAAAGATGTATTATTGAACAGAAAAAAAGATTTGTGATGTCATTGTTGTCCAACCTCCTCTTTTACAGTTGTCCAACAAACACTCCATTACACACAGATAGATAGATAGATAGATAGATAGAAGGAATGAGATGGATAGATAGATCTACATATAGATAGATCTATAGATGCATACATCTATCTATAGATATATCTGGATAGATATATCTATGGATAGATGTATGGATAGCGTAGGGTATGTGTCCACGTTCAGGATTACATCCGGATTAGCTGCGGATTGGATGCTGTGTACAACCACAGCGTTCAACCCGCAGTGTCCAGATGTTACAGCATAGTGGAGGGGATTTTATGAAATCTGTCTCCACTATGCGTGCGAGCACACATCCGGCGGCCCTGCGTTTACGGACATGCGGCGTGTCTTTTTAGAACGCAGTATGTCTGTTTAAGGTAAATCACAGGGTCCTATGTATAGGGTGTGGAGATTCCACATGTGTGCAATGAACACATCCGGAATCGCCGCGCGTACAGAAGGGTGCGGCGCTTTGGGTGGAGCGAGTTTTCCGTGCCACAAGTGAGACTAGGGACTATTTTTTACAGCGGCGGAGGAATACATTGCGGAAGGATACCTTCCATCATTGTATTCCTGGAGCCCCTGGACAGCGGTCGCATTAGCTGATGTGGCAGCTCTCCACGGGAGATCGTCGTGGGACACTCGTTTTAATTGGATTTCTGCGGATCAGGGTGTATAGTGTTTGTTTATTATTTTAATATTTTTTACAGGTGACACTGGCTTCGGGGATCAAGGTGATGGTGAGTATCTATTCTATGTTATATGTACTGTATGTCTATATGTATGTACTGCTTGTATGTACTGTATGGTGCGTGTTGTATGTTGTGTGTTGTATGTTGTATGTTGCATGGTGCGTGTTGTATGTTGCATGGTGCGTGTTGCATGTTGTGTGTTGTATGGTGCGTGTTGCACATTGTGTTTTGCATGTTGCATGTTGCATGGTGCATGTTGTGTGTTGTATGTTGCATGGTGCGTGTTGTATGTTGCATGTTGTATGTACTGTACATGTGTGCATGTTTTTTTTTTCACATTCAACACATTAGCCGGATGATGGGACTAGGTTGAGCGACTTTTACTTTTTTAGGATAGAGTCGGGTTTCGCGAAACCCGACTTTGTCATAAGTCGAGTCGAGTGAAATCGGCCGATTATCGCGCAAAGTCAGGGATCGACCGAAACACGAAACCCAATGTAAGTCAATGGGGAACATCCTCCTCCTCCTCCTCTCCCCTGTGACGCCGCAGAAAGCAAGCCGGAACCTATGTCATCACGCTGCCCACACTCCTTCATTGGCTGCAAAAATGGGGAAAGCGTCATATGAAACGCGACTTTGGCGCGAAGATCGCCGACCGCATGGCCAATCCCACAGTGGGATCGAGTCGGGTTTCATGAAACCCGACTTTGCTGAAAGTCGGCGATTTTTGAAAATGTCCAATCCGTTTCGCTCAACCCTAGATGGGACTACTACTGTCCCATCATTGGCTAATGTGTCACTCACTGTCACTGTAGCAGGCATAGCCCGATGGGACTTGTAGTCCCATCGGATGATGCCTGCACACACAAACCCCCAAAGACCCCCCCCGGACAGGCTCGTACAGTCCCGCACACACCCGTACAGTCCCGCACACACCCGTACAGTCCCGCACACACCCGTACAGTCCCGCACACACCCGGACAGTCCCGCACACACCCGGACAGTCTCGCACACACTCACAGTCCCGGACAGCCTGCAGACCCCGCCCACACACCTACACGCACACATACACCGCCCCCACACTCCGCCCATACACTTTCCTCCTCCCGAACTGCAGCGTTTCTGGGACCCACATCTGCAGCAAAATCGCAGATCTTTTTTACATCTGCGGTTTTGCTGCAGATGTGCCTGACTCAATGCAAGGCTATGGGTGCAGAAACGCTGCATGCACAAGTGACATGCTGCGGGGAAAAAAAGCTGTGTTTCGGTGCGGCTTTTTCGGCAGCATGTGCACAACAAGTCTGCAGCTCCCATAGACTTACATTGGTTGTGCACTACACTGGGGATTTGATGGAATTCCGTGCAGCAAAAAACGCTGCGGAACTGCAATCAAATCCGCATCATGTGCACACAGCCTAAAAGGATTATCCCAAGTAATCTATGCCGAGAACTTTCCAATCGCTGTGGTCCAACCGCTGAGACCCCCATGATCCCGAGAGCTAGAGCTCTAAAGAGCACCATGTAAATGGACCTGTGGCGCACTGCGGCGCCATTCACATGTGGCTCTTCAAATAACGCCTTTAAGAGGAGTGTTGAAGGGCGTGACAAAGTATATCAAAATCCACTGATCGGGGGTGTGGGGAGTGTTTGAGTATGTGGGATTTGTGTGGCAGGGCTGCTTTTTTTGTCCCAGTCCGGCTGTGTGTGTGTGTGTGTGTGTGTGTGTGTGTGTGTGTGTGTGTGTGTGTGTGTGTGATTATACAGATCTCTTGGGAGTGACTCTTGTTGCTTAATGCGAATTTAAATGTTGTATGGATATCCGCTATGTCAGGTTTTGTTAAAAAAAAAAAATATATATATATATATATATATATGTATATAAAAAAAAAAAAAAAAATTTCCGCATGCTTGCAGTCACAAGACCACCTGTTCCTGGTGCCGGCACCAGAGAATCCTCACAGCGCAAAGTGCGTACAATATGAGGATTCACACATGGTGACTAGACATGTAGCTTAAGTTCCGACAAACCCTTTAAGGCCAGTTTCACACGTCCAGATAATTCCGGTACCGGAAAAATCGGTACCGGAGTTATCCGTGTCCGTGAGCTCACGTGGCACATCAGTGTGGCACACGTGCGACAGGCGTGTGCCGCCCTTGTGCCGACTGAGTACCACACGGACCGTGCAGGAGACAGCGCTACAGTAAGCGCTGTCCTCAGCGTGGTGCTGAAGCCGTCATTCATCCCTTCTCACCAGCAGCGTTTGCTGGAGAGAAGGAATGAAAAATCAATGTTTTTTTTATTATTTTTGTCTTTAAAATCAAGTTCCTTGTCACCTCCCCCCTCCCACCCCCTGTGCGCCCGCCCGCTGGAAATAAAATACTCACCCAGCTCCCTCGATGCTTCCTCCCAGCACCGCAGCTTGTCCTGTATGAGCGGTCACGTGGTATCGCTCATTACAGTGATGAATATGCGGCTCCACCCCTATGGGAGGTGGAGCCGCATATTCATCACTGTAATGAGCGGTACCACGTGACCGCTCATACAGAACAAGCTGCGGCGCTGGGAGGAAGCATCGAGGGAGCTGGGTGAGTATTTTATTTCCGGCGGGCGCACAGGGGGTGGGAGGGGGGAGGTGACAAGGAACTTGATTTTAAAGACAAAAATAATAAAAAAAACATTGATTTTTCATTCCTTCTCTCCAGCAAACGCTGCTGGGAAGAAGGAATGAATTCCGGCTTCAGCACCCAAAGCAGGGGACAGCGCTTACTGTAGCGCTGTCTCCTGCACAGTCCGTGTGGTACTCAGTCGGCACACGGACAGCATCCGTGTGCGGTACGTGTTTACACGGACCCATTGACTTTAATGGGTCCGTGTGATACGTGCGCTCCCACGAACACTGACATGTCTCCGTGTTTTTCAAACGGACACACGGTCCGTGAAAACACGCTGACATGTGCAGAGACACATTTATTTTAATGTGTCTATGTGAGTCAGTGTCTCCGGTACGTGAGAAAACTGTCACCACACGTACCGGAGCCACTGACGTGTGAAACAGGCCTTAGGATGGGCCTCTACTCATGGGCCACTGCTGTGTGTGTGCTTGCCCCCTAAGGCAAAAATTTGCCAGCCAGCCCCTGCCTGAAAGGTGACATGAACCCCACGCCACCACTACAGGAAGTAGGGAATAGCTGGGCAAAGCGCCAGAATTGGCGCATCTAATAGATGCACCTTTTCTGAGCAGCTATAGGCTGCTATTATTAGGCTTGGGGGGGGACCTATATCAATGGCCCTTCATCAGTCTGAGAATACCAGCCCCCAGCTATCAGCTTTAGCAAGACTGTCAAAAATGGGGGGGGGGTCCCATGCCAGTTTTTAAACTATTTAAATAATTAAAAAAACAGTGTGGGGACCTATCTATTCTTGATAACCAGCCTTACTGAAGTTGACAGCTGAGGGTTGTAGCCCCCAGCTGTGAGTTTTGCCTGGCTGGCTACAGAAAATACAAGGGAACCCACGCTGAATTTTTTTCCCTTCCCCATGACAGCACTGCACATGAGATGGTATCCGCCCCCAGGAACAGGAAACCTGCAGCAGAGATAAAAGAAGGGGGCGGCACCTCTCTCCTCAGTTTTTGGCTTCCTGTTTCTGCAGGCGAATGCCTGTAGCAAAATACCTCCAGAGGGATCCCCCTCTGATGAATCAGGTCCGGAGGCCGAGGTCCACGGTGGGGGAGAAGCTCCTGGGCGCGGTGATGGGCGTGCCTGTAATCCCGGCCGAGGGGAGCTGTCTGTTACCGCGCTCATCCCCTCACTGAACTCCCCAGCGGCCGCTCCTGTCAGGAGGCTGGGCCGGATGGAGGCGTGCCCATCATGACGCTGGCGCCAACTGACTGGGTGATGACTTCCGGTTGCGCCGGAAGTGACGTCACATGCCAGAGTGAGAGGGTGTGCTGGACGCTTCCGGGTGGGAGTCGTTCCAGGAGCGCGCACACCGCTCCACTCAGATAAAGAAGGCAGTGCACAATACCCAGCGTCAAACAGCCTCAAGCATGGCGGACCCCACTGCAGAAGTACGCGCACCAGAGGATGAAGGGAACCCGCAGCCTACCGTGGTATCCAAGGGGTTCGGTGGGTGAGTGCCTTTGTAAGGGGAAAAACACCAGTAATGATGGCCCTATATCAAGTTTGTAGGTTAAAAAAGCCACATCAATACAGAAGAATAGGGCATGTGCTTTATGCAGGAAAACCCTCCCTAAAACATGTGAAAAACGGATCTGTCGGCCATGTATTGATCGGACAGTAGCCGAGGAGTCGCCATCCCTGCTCCAAAGTATAAAAATCATCATTAGAGATGAGGTGAAGATAACAGTAAAAGAGCAACTAAAAGAATCAGCTCTGAAAAGCCCACCCCTCCCTATACTTCTAAAAAAAAACCCACAAAGTTCTGATATAGATTCAGAGGAAGAACTGGGAGAATTAACTCCCTCGGAAGTGTCGGAACTGGACTCCTCGGATGAGGAGTATGGCCACCCTAATTTTTTGTCCAAAAATATCGGGGAATTACTTAAATTGGTTAGGTCCACTATGGGGGTCGAAACGTCTAAGGAACAACGCACGGTACAAGATTCCATGTTTAGCAACTTAGAGGGGAAAAAATGTAAGGTTTATTCAGTTGCCATGACAGCACCACGAGAGAGGGGATCCGCCCTTGAGGGACAGGAAACCTACAGACATAAAAAGGGTGGCACCTCTCTCCCGCATCAGTTGGTTTCCTGTCCCTGACAGGCGAATCTCTTAGACAGACCTTGTGAAGAAGGTTGAAGAAAAGAAGACTACCCAGTCCTGGTGGTCCGACGCAGGTAACGGGGGGGGCCCCTACCTCGGACTGTCCAGGGTGCAGGAAGCACCACACAGCAGGGGGACTGCCTTGTCAGGTGTCAGCAGAGGGAAGCAGCCTTCAGATCGGCTTGCTTCCTAGTGACCCTTCGCCACAGGTACCTGGTAAGTATGTGGTACCTGCTCCTGAGGCCGTGTCTGGCAGGCCTTTCTGTGTCTGGTCGCGTCCTGCGGTGGTGAGCGCTTCGGTCCGGACGGTGGCCGGCATGTCCGGGTGTCTATGGACGCTCTGCGGTCGCAACTGGAAGGGGCATTCCCTGGCGAGACCAGCGGTGCACCCTGATGACGCGGCCAGCGGCGCAGTCTGATGATGCGGCCGTGCATGCGCGGTGGAGCCACGCCGGATGGAGGCGTATCCCTCTGGATTGACAGTGAAAGCGGGTGCAGCGGGGCCTGGGGGGGGACCCTATTGTCAGCCAAGAGCACGGCCTCGGAAGCGGGAGGCCAGTCCTCACGTTGGTGCCGGGCAGATCACGCGGAGATCCTGCTGACCCCCATCCGGGAGCGGTACCGTTGGGGGCTTATTTAAGAAAGGATATGGCAGCTGCTGAGTGTCTCAGACCCATTTTTCAAATGGAGTCGCCGGAGCAAGAAGCACCGCAGCTTGAGAAGCGGCAGCAGCCTCAGCCCATAGAAGAGACCCATGCTATCTCCCAGCTGCGATCTAGTGGGAGTAGTCATGCTGGTGGAGCCAAAAGTGTTCAGAAGTCGAGCAAGTCCTCAGGCCGTAAAACATCACCGGCCAGGAAGGATCCCCCACTAACTACGGTACCGTGAACTACGCATCTGGGTAAGTGATCTACGTGAAAGTTCACTTAATGATCCTCTGCCCCTCTTTATGTTCCCTCTCTCTTTATTAGGGGAGAAAATGTTCCACCAAGGCCAAACACAGGGAGTGTGGCGAGTGTGGGGAACCACTCCCAGATAGTTATGAGAAAAGGTTGTGCAAGCCTTGCATACAACGCTTAATAGAGGAGGAGGCCCCTGACCTTACATCTACCTTAAGAGATATGGTTAGACGAGAAATCAGGGGTTCTATTAAATCCCAAAAGACAGATTTTAAAAAGGGGAAAAAAATTAGATCCTCAATGTCGGATTTTAGTTCACACTCGGGCGAGCTAAGCTCCGATTCCTCTCCATCTTCCTCTTCATCCATGGACGCTGAGTCGGGTCACTCCTGCTTACCACTAGATAGAATTAATCGGCTGGTTAAAGCAGTAAATAATACAATGGGGATTGAGGAACCCCAGTCGGAGTGGTCCATGCAGGACATAATGTTTAAGGGGTTAGATAAAAAATCCCGTAGATCTTTTCTGGTGATTGATAAAATAAACACTTTAATTACAAGGGAGTGGAAGAAACCGGAGAGGAAAGGATCGCTCCCACCAGCGTTTAAGAGGAGGTATCCATTCGAGGAAGAAGCATCATCCTCATGGGATAAAGCCCCGAAGCTAGACGCGGCAGTAGCCAAAGCGTGTAAAAAGACCTCGCTACCTTTTGAGGATCTAGGCAATCTAAAAGACCCGTTAGACAGAAAGGCTGACGTTTTTCTTAAGGGTACTTGGGAAACGGCGACGGGATCTCTGAGACCAGCAGTTGCAGCTACTTGTACAGTACGGTCGCTATTGGTGTGGCTTGACCGCCTGGAAGATCAACTTAAAAACAAAGTTCCTAGAAATGAGATCTTAGCCTCCCTTCCTATAATTCAAGAAGCAGCAGCTTTTCTTTCAGACGCTTCGGCAGATTCGGTGAAATTGGCAGCCAGATCTTTAGCCCTGTCTAATGCGGCCTGCAGGGCTTTATGGATAGTGTTGGCCAGGAGATTTGCAGGCCAGATCAAAATTATGTGTGAGGGGGCGCACTTGTTTGGGCCAGTACTTGATGAGCTGTTAGAAAAAGCAGGCGATAATAAAAAAACGATTTCCCTTCCTAGGAAGAACCTCATACAGACGGGAATACAATAAAGGATGGTTCAACCGCAAAAGATCAAATAGAGAAAGATCCAGATATGACAGTAACAGGAAAAGAGGTAGAGTGTATATGTTTAACACCTCTCGGGACTATAAAAAGCCTCAATGACTGCTGGACCAGGTGGGGGGAAGACTTTCAGCCTTCTACCCTGCCTGGTTGAAGATTTCCAATAGCCCATGGGTCCTCAGTATTATTGCAACTGGTCTAAAGTTCCGAGTTCCAAAGGATTCCTCAGGACTAATTTTGTCTAACACCTGTCCGTTCTTCTTCTGCAGAACAATTGGCACTGGAATCAGAAGTCCAGGAACTTCAGCAAAAAGGAGTGCTGATTAATGTACCCACAATACAGAGAGGTAAGGGGTTTTATTCCCCCCCTTTTCCTGATTAAAAAAACCTGATAGGTCCTTCCGTACCATCATTAATTTAAAAGGCCTAAAATACATTTCTGCTGGTTCCTTCCTTCAAGATGGAGTCTGTAAAGACGGCAATAAAGCTTATGTTTAACAATTGCTTCATGGTTGTCTTAGATTTGAAAGACGCCTATTATCACGTCCCGATACACGCAGACCACCAACAATTCCTTAGAGTGGCAGTTTCAATTAATGGTACAATAGAGCACTTCCAATACAAAGCACTTCCCTTTGGTGTCGCGGTTGCACCCCGTGTATTCACTAAAATAATGGTAGAAGTCATGGCGCACCTTCACGAACAGGACATCTTAATAATTCCCTACTTAGATGACTTATTAATCGTGGGGCATTCGGAATCACACTGCACTGACCAATTAGGAAAGGTGACTTCAGTATTGCAGAAATTGGGTTGGATCATTAATCTTAAAAATCTCGTTTACAACCCTCTAAAGTGCAGGAGTTTTTGGGTCTTGTCATAGATTCTAGCGGGCAGGAATGTCGTCTTCAAGATGCAAAAGTGGATAGGATCCAACAACTAGTAACTAAAGTGATTAAAAATCCATCAGTCTCTATAAGAAGAGCAATGTCACTGTTAGGATCACTCACATCATGTATCCCGACGGTTCTCTGGGCTCAAGATCACACCAGAGCACTACAGTGGGACGTATTACGTAACACCCGTCACTTGATGGGACATCTTGACAGTATTTTTTCACTATCCACCGAATCTATACAATCTTTACATTCGTGGACACATATACCAAATTTACGTAGAGGTGTTCCCTGGACAAACTGTGTCCCGAATAGTAACTACAGATGCTAGTCCCAGGGGATGGGGAGCGCACATGGAAAATAGTTGGGTCCAGGGACTGTGGTCTCAATCTGAGCAGAATTCATCGTCCAACTTAAAAGAATTATTAGCGGTAGAACGTGCTTTAAATAGTTTCCTTATACCCCTACAGGGTATACATGTCAGATTTTTCTCAGACAACCAGGTGACCGTAGCTTATATTAACCATCAAGGAGGTACTCGGTCAGGTTCGTTAATGGATGTTGCGGCTCGTATTTTTCAGATGGCCGAAAATCATCTACTATCTCTTACGGCTCTTCACATAAGAGGAAAGCTCAATGTCGTGGCCCACTATCTAAGCAGCAACAAACTCGGACAGGGAGATTGGACACTGAATCACACCATCTTCAACCAGATTGTACAATTATGGGGGTGCGCAGACATAGACCTTTTCGCAAGCAAGGAAAACAGAAAGCTACATCGGTTCTGCTCCTTAAACCCCAGGGAAAACCCATATGCAGTGGACGCTAATTTCGTGGCACTTCAATCTCGCTTATGCCTTTCCCCCTCTAAACTTAATTCCGATAGTTCTGAGGAAGATACGGGAGGACAAGGCCCGGGTAATCATGGTAGCCCCATTCTGGCCCAGAAGGTCATGGTTTCCGTGGCTGAGGAAGATGTCCATTTCCCAGTCTTGGATTCTCCCAGAAATACCAGATCTCCTCTCACAGGGCACAATTCTCCATCCACGAGTCGCCAATTTACATCTAGCGGCGTGGAATTTGAGAGGTCATTACTAAAGGCGAAGGGTTTTTCTCGAGACCTAGTAAATACATTACTAAAGAGTAGAAAGGTGTCTACGACAAACATTTATGTCAGAATTTGGAGGAAATTCTTGGAGGTCTCAGGGGCACATATTGGCCAAAAAGTCTGTATTAATACAATTTTGGAATTCTTACAGAAGGGATTAGAAATGGGTTTAGCCACAAGCACTCTCAGGGTTCAATTGTCGGCTCTGGGGGCGCTGTACAATAGTAAGTTAGCCAGCAATCATTGGATATCTAGGTTCTTCAAGGCTGCAACTAGGTCCAGGCCAGTTATTAAGCAGAAATTGGTTCCATGGGACCTAAATTTTGTGCTCTCAGCTCTGAGGGAAGCGCCATTTGAACCTATTGATACTGTCCCAATTAAAATCCTATCTTTTAAAACAGCCCTTTTAGTCGCGCTCACATCCGCAAGAAGGGTTAGCGATCTACAAGCCCTATCTAGACAGCCTCCATACATGCAGTTTAGAGAAGATGGTTATTTTGAAACCTGATCCTCTTTACCTTCCAAAAGTAGCTTCAAAATTTCATAGATTACAGGAAGTTGTTCTACCTTCGTTCTGTTCTAACCCCACTAATGATAGAGCGAAAATTCCATTCTCTAGATGTAAGAAGATGTCGTCTTAGATATATTTTGGCTACTAGCGCTTGGAAGAAAGATAATTCCCTATTTGTATCCTTCCAGGGAGTTAGAAAGGGGCTTAGAGTGTCCAAAAACACATTAGCTAGATGGATCAGGGAGGCAATTTCTTTAGCTTATTCAGCAGGTGGCATGCAGATCCCGGAAGGTATAAAAGCTCACTCCACTCGAGCCATGGCTACTTCCTGGGCAGAGAGATCAGAGGTGTCGATTGAAGACATTTGTAAGGCGGCCACATGGTCTTCTCCATCTCCTTTTCTTAAACACTATAGACTAGATTTGGGTAGCTCCTCCGATCTCACGTTTGGGAGAAGGATGCTTGAAGCAGTTGTCCCTCCCCTAGTCTCTTTTACTTCTCTGAAAGACTCTCGTGGTGCTGTCATGGCGACTGAATAAATACGTAAGCTACTTACCGGTAGCTGTGTTTTTCAGGAGCCCATGACAGCACCCTTATATTCCCTACCATTTTTTCTTTCTCGTATGGGTCAACACCCTCTTTCCATTAAGGCCTACGTTTTTTCCACCGGTTGAATTGTACTATGTTTAAAATTGTGTATATGCTACTAACCAGGGAGGTCCTCTCATGCTCTGTAAACCAACTGATGCGGGAGAGAGGTGCCACCCTTTTTATGTCTGTAGGTTTCCTGTCCCTGAAGGGCGGATCCCCTCTCTGGTGGTGCTGTCATGGGCTCCTGAAAAACACCGCTACCGGTAAGTAGCTTACGTATTTTTCCTTTTCATGATAACCTCTTAAATTTGATTAAAAGGGAATGAAAAAAACGTAACAAAAAGATGTCGGTACCTCGGACACTTAAACGTGAATAAATACCCATTCGATGAGGAAGTCTGTGAAAAATAGGAAAAAGCGCCAAGACTAGATGCGGCCATCGGCAGCACATCCAGAGGAATAGCCCTGCCATTTGAGGACATGGGTGCCTTAGAAGACCCCCTTGACAAGAAAGCTGATGCTTTCTTAAAATCCACTTGGGAGGCGTCAGCGTGGTCATTTAAGCCTGGGGTTGCCACCACTTGCACAGCTCGTGCTATGGTCAAGTGGCTGGAAGAATTAACTGAACAAATTAAAAACAAATGCCAGAGAGAAAGGCTATTAGAGGCAATACCCTCCTTACAGAAAGCGGCAGGATTCCTAGCGGACGCATCAGTTGATTCCGTTCTTTGTGCCGCCCGTGCGTGCGACCTATCAAATTCAGGGCGTAGGGCACTATGGATAGAGAATTGGACTGCAGATTTTCAGTCAAAAGTAAAACTCTGTTCAGTCCCTTGTGAAGGTCAGTACCTTTTTGGGAAGGCGTTAGATGAACTTTTGGAGAAAGCGTCGGATAAAAAGAAACGGTTTCCAGCACCCCCTTCTCTAAACGCCGTTGGGGTGATGCTCGTGCGTTCTTTCGAGAATCAGGGAATAGAAGTGGCTGAAGACGCTGAGACGATAGGTCTATGGGAGGAAAACCCTGGAGGAAAGATAGGGGATTCCTCTTCAATAAGGCTCCACCTAGATCACACTCCAAACCTCAATGACGCCAGAAATCCAGTAGGGGGAAGACTCCGACATTTTCTCCATCAATGGTTAGCATTACCCACCTCACAATGGATAACCAATTTATTATCCAAGGGCCTGCAACAAAGTTTCCTCAGCTCCCCGCCGCGGAGGATGATATTCACTCAAGTGGCCAAGAAAAATCAAGCCACACTAGAAAAAGAAATTCGAATCCTCCTACAGAAAGAAGTACTAATAATGTACCATATCACCAAATAGAAGAAGTGTTCTACAGTACCCTTTTTCTTACACCAAAACCAGATGGCTCAGTGAGCACAATATTCAACCTAAAAGCATTAAACCGATATATGTGGGTGGACAGTTTCAAAATGGAAACTCTAAAGTCAGAAGTAAAGCTACTCAATCCAGGGTGCTACATGGTGGTAATAGATTTAGCTGATGCTTATTACCATGTACTAATCTGCGAAGAACACCAGCAGTACCTAAGATTGGTAGTGGAGATTGCTCAAGTTCTCACTCGCCTACAATATCAGTGCCTTCCCTTCGGGGTCTCTGTACAAAAATAATCTCCTAAATGACATCCTACGTAAGGAAGGAAGATCTACTGCTGGTACCCTATTTGGACGACTTTCTTGTAGCAGACAAACAAAAATGCACAAAGGCAGTCACAAGAGTGCTAGAAATACTGACCAGTTTGGGCTGGATAATAAACTTCAAAAAGTCAAGACTAAATCCAACTCAGATACAGGAGTTCCTGGGCATACAACTGGATTCAATCAAGCAAAAATGCGTCCTCCCAGAGAAAAAGATCTGGACCATTCAACAAAAAATACGCCAGGTACAGTTGGGTCAACCCATCTCAATAAGATCGGCGATGTCACTCTTAGGCGTCCTAACAGCGACAATCCCAGTAGTCCAGTGGGCACAAGCCCATACAAGAAATTTACAATGGCAGATCCTGTCCGAACAGACAGGAGAATCTTTCGATTCAAATTGTATGGATCCACTATCACCACAGGTACAAGAATCATTGAAGTGGTGGCTGAGCATCGAAAACCTAAACAACGCTGTACCTTGGTCAATTCAAAACCCGGTAATATTAACTACAGATGCAGGACTGTTAGGTTGGGGAGCACACCTGTCAGGCCTAATTCTACAGGGTCAATGGGAACCCTCAATGAGAAAAGCATCCTCCAACCTAAAAGAGTTTAACAGCTGTAAGGCAAGCACTTCTCCATGCAGAGAAAGAAGTCCAAGGGAAACAGGTCACAATACTGTCCGAAAACCGCACCACCATAGCTTACATAAAACGACAAGGAGGAACAAGATCAACATCCCTGATGGTGGAAGCCAAACAGCTGTTCAGATGGGCAGAAAGCAACCTTTTTTCCCTATCAGGCATTCACTTGAGAGGAACGGACAATCTTGTGGCAGACTTCTTAAGTCGTCATGTATTACGCCAAGGAGAGTGGTCTCTGAATCAAGAGGTATTTGGGAAAATCTGTGCCATCTGGGGCACGCCAGAAGTAGATCTGTTTGCCACAAGAAAAAAACAGAAGGTAAACAGATTCTACACCCTGAATCCAAAAGAACACCCGGAAGGAGTAGATGCACTACTGCACCAGTGGAAGTTTCATCTGGGGTACTCTCTTCCTCCAATTCCATTGATTCCGATAGTCCTAAAGAAGATTCGAGAGGACAAGGCACTGATAATCCTTGTAGCACCCTTTTGGCCAAAGAGGGCATGGTTCACATGGCTCAGACGCATGTCTATCTCGGACCCATGGATCCTCCCGGACATCCCAAATCTCCTACACCAGGGCCCAGTGCTACATCCTCAAGTGCACAGACTCCATCTCACCACCTGGAACTTGAGAGGGGACTATTACTAGCAAGAGGTTTCTCAAACCCTTTAGTAAACACTCTGCTCGCCAGCAGAAAGAAAATAACATCAGACAAGTACCAAAAGATATGGGAAAAATTCCTGGAATTTTCGGGACGACAGTTGTCCAATACGAGTCAGAAAGTCCCGGTAAAAGAAATACTATAATTCCTTTAAAGAGGGCTGGAAAGAGGATTATCTACCAACATCCTGAAAGTACAAGTCTCGGCTATGTGCACACTTTGTGGGGTCCTCTGCGGGTTCTCCCGCAGCGGATTTGATAAATCTGCAGGGCAAAACCGCTGCGGTTATCCCTGCAGATTTATCGCGGTTTGTTTTGCGGTTTCCGCTGCGGGTTTACTCCTATACTATTGATGCTGCATATGCAGCAATATGCAGCATCAATAGTAATGTTAAAAATAATAAAAAATGGTTATATACTCACCCTCTGACGTCCCGATCTCCTCGGCGCTGCACGCGGCGGTCCGGTTCCAAAGATGCTGTGCGAGAAGGACCTTCGTGACGTCAGTCATGTGACCGCGACGTCACGGTTATGTGACCGCGACGTCACCGCAGGTCCTGGTCGCACACCAACCCTGATACCGGACGGCCGCGTGCAGCGCTGACAGGTGAGTATATCATTATTTTTTATCTTAATTCTTTTTTTTTTTTACACTAATATGGTTCCCAGTGCCTGGAGGAGAGTCTCCTCTCCTCCACCCCGGGTACCATCTGCACATTATCCGCTTACTTCCCGCATCGTGGGCACAGCCCCATGCGGGAAGTTAGCGGATCAATGCATTCCTATGGGTGCAGAATCGCAGCGATTCTGCACAAAGAAGTGACATGCTGCGGAATGTAAACCGCTGCGTTTCTGCGCGGTTTTTCCCACAGCATGTGCACAGCGGATTGCGGTTTCCATAGGGTTTACATGTAAATGTAAACGCTATGGAAACTGCTGCGGACCCGCAGCATCAAAATCGCCGCGGATCCGCGGATTGCACTCGGACCAATGTTATTCAATAGGTGACATTTCATTTGCAATTTTTTTCTCAGCTGAAATCGGACTGAGAAAAAAATCGTAGCATGCTGCGATTTGCTGCGAGTCTAGGACGAGACTCGCCAGTGCAAGTCAATGGGTGCGAGAAATAAACGGACGGAATACGGACCATCCATTTTCCGTCCGTTTTTTACAGATACCTTATCATTCTGTGGCATAGAACACTATAAATGGCCCTGTAAATGATTGTATAAAAAATAGTTGCTGAGAAAAAAACCGCATTGCATACGGATGTCATACGGATGTAAAACGGATGGTGCGATTAAAAATCGCATGACAATCGCATAGTTTGCATCCAATTTTTTTGGTCCAGATTACGGACCGTTTTTTTTTTACTCGCAAGTGGGTATGAGCCCTTAGGTGCATTGTTTGACCAAAAACTTGCAGACCACCCTTGGGTCTATCTGTTCATCCGAGCCTCATTTGCAGCCAGACCCTCAAAATCATTACCCAAGGTGGCTCCCTGGGATCTAAATTTAGTTTTAAATGCCTTAACTTCTCCTCCTTTCGAGCCTCTTGCTTCTATTTCAGAGAAGGCCTTAACATTAAAAACAGTGCTCCTGGTGGTCCTGACGTCAGCTCGGCGTATCTGTGAGCTGCAAGCTATCTCTGTAAATCCCACATGTACCACATTTCTGGAGGACAGAGTAATCATAAGAACTGACCCAGCCTTCCTCCCAAAGGTCAATTCAAAATTCCACAGGGACCAGGAAATAATTTTGCCCTCATTTTGTGCAAATCCAAAATCCCAGGGAGAACAAGCCTTCCATTACCTTGATGTTAGACGTTGCCTACTCCAATATATAGAAATGTCAAAATTATGGCGACAGTGGTCAGCCGTTTTTGTCTCCTTCCAGGGGACAAACAGGGGGAAAAAACCTTCAAAATAGACTATCGTACGGTGGGTTCGTATGACTATTTCTCTGTCTTGCTCTTCCTCAGGTCAGACTCCCCCACTGGGTGCAACGGCTCACTCTATAAGGGCCATTGCCACATACTGGGCTGAAAGGGCGAATGAGTCTGTAGAACAGTTTTGCAGAGCAGCAGTATGGTCTTCACCCTCCACTTTCTTCCGCCACTACAGGCTAGTTCTAGGGCTCTCAAATCTAGCTAGGTAGAAAGGTGTTATCTGCTGTTGTCCCACCCTAGGAGTCTCTTCTATTTCTTCCTCTCATGTGCGGTGCAGTCATGGTGAAGGGAAAAAATGATAATTACTTACCAGTAATTTGATTTTCCAGAGCCATGACAGCACCGCATTAGTTCCTGCCCTATCTTGGTGATGGTTGTGTGATGCACAAAAAAAAATAAAATCTTTATTAAACATAAAAGAAGGCGAATAAGAGTGGCCTTGTAAAATAACATACAGGTGAACTAATTTGGCGGTTACCTTGCATACTCTGAAACAAACTGAGAGAGGTGCCGCCCCCTTCTTTTATCTCTGCTACAGGTTTCCTGTTCCTGGGGGCGGATACCATCTCTCATGTGCGGTGCTGTCATGGCTCTGGAAAATCAAATTACCGGTAAGTAATTATCATTTTTCTTTCATTTAGTTATAGCGCAGACAGTGGGTGAGGAATACCCCCACCCTACTGTTATTAGCGGCAGCAGGTGTAGGTTGATGGGAGTAATAGTCCCAAAAGCCCCCACCTGCTTTCATTGTTATGACTTGAATATAACTCCTCATTCTCCCCTGCTCACGCTGATCGCCGGCAGAGCTGGGGCGAATGACGAGAGCCGTATTCAGAACCCGGCGTTCAGGGAACAGCACTTACTGTAGTGCTTCTTCCCCGGTGCCGATACGTGTCACACGGATGACAACCATGTATGTTCAACGGTTTTTGGCACGTGCTGACGGTAAAAAACAGAAATGTATGTGTGGGATACACTGTCCGTGGAAATACACTGACCTGTGCATAGACCCATTCATTTGAATGTGTCTACGTGTGTCAGTGTCTCCGGTTAATGTGAAAACTGTCACCACACATACCAGAGACACGGCATATGTGAAAGAGGCCTTATTATGCATGAAAGATTGTTCCCAGCAGTGTAAATGGGACTCGCGTTTCTGAGAATGTAGTATGGATAATGGATCACTCTGTATGCATAGTTTACTTTGGTCTGCCTGAGGAAACGAGCATTCATAGAAAACAGTAAGAAACCTATAAGAGGTGGATATTGGTCTACACCAGTCATAATGGTGACGAATTCTGGAATGATATACCATTTATATACCAGATATCCCAATGGGATGAATCTCCTTTCAGACGTTCATACATACCCATGTGATACCTGGTTAATCGTTCCCACAACATGAACACGGATGAACTGTGGAGGTGATATGAGTAAGCAATATTGTCGAGTCACCAAACTGGGTTCAGATGAGTTCCTTTTCTACTTGAGAATGCCTACAATTCTGAAGTGACAGCTTGTTTGTACCCAGTACGTAGACACATTATTCTATGTAGCATGCATGCTTAAAGCAAAACATGTTTTCCTTTGATGCTGACATTATCTTTACATCTATAAGGTTGAGGGTTTTTTTTTTTTTTAAACCTCAATGACCTAAGAGTATTTGCACAGTTCATTTTCCAAGTAACAACCTTTAAAATGTAATTACCTAGAATTCAACAAAAATGCACATAGGGCATTAATCAGATAATGTAGTATTTATGCAATTTTTTTTTTTTTTGTATCCCCCCTTATGAGGCTGTGAGAACCACAGCACTTGTAGGGGCTTAATAACCTAGCTGCTGCTACTGCGCTAGTTGGAATAGTCCAATGCAGATAACCTTAAGAAAGGAGTGCGGCTGCGCTGCTGGTGAAGAAAGTCCAGGATGCAGATGGAAGAGAATTGCTTGCAGTTTAGTCTCAATGCAATTCCATGTTGAACCGACCTCTTGTAGTTATTAAGAGCCTACTAATGAAACTTGCTAATGGCATCGCTTGGTGCAGTGTCGATGTGGAAACCCTGGGCCTAGCTAAGGCTACTTTCACACTAGCGTCGTGCACTGCACGTCGCTATGCGTCGTTTTGTAGAAAAAACGCATCCTGCAAAAGTGCTTGCAGGATGCGTTTTTCTCCATAGACTTGCATTAGCGACGCATTGCCACACGTCGCAACCGTCGTGCGACGGTTGCGTCGGTCCGTCGCCACCAAAAAACGTTGCATGTAACGTTTTTTGGTGCATCGAGACCGTCTTTTCTGATCGCGCATGCGCGGCCGGAACTCCGCCCCCTCCTCCCCGCACATCACAATGGGGCAGCGGATGCGTTGAAAACCAGCATCCGCTGCCCCCGTTGTGCGGCGCTTTCACTGCTTGCGTCGGTACGTCGCAATTCGTCGTGCGTCGTACGACGCTAGTGTGAAAGTAGCCTCAGGCTATGCTCACTTGCCCAGTAGCTGCCTGTTTTGAAATGGATCCTGCAGCAATCTGTTATCTAGGCAGGACAAAAAGTTGTGCAGACAGAACTTTTTTTTTTTTTTATCTGACGTTTGGCTAAAAAACTCCAACTCTTTTTTTCAGTGGAAAATTGATCTGTTTCTCTTCCATCTGAAACTGATCAGTATTTTTTTTTTTTTCTTTTTTTGCTTACTGGATCAGTTTGAAATTGATTATTAGTGGACATATGAACGTGGCCTAAGGTGAGCCCTAATATATTTCCTGTCCATGAAAAGCTGGATTCCCACATCTGTTTCATGGTTCGAGAACAGACAGCAATGTATGGCCTGGCCAGGTGTCATTACCCAAACGTGACGGCCTCATATATGCCTATTCGGGGTGAGAGGCCCACGGCTTGATCATGACCCACGGATGATTGAATACAGCCCAAGAGTGGAATCACACCAGCGTATGGCATCCGATGCAATCTGCTAATGACCCTCGGCTCCAATGCTGGAGCCGAGGGTCATGCTACTGTGCTGCGATTCTTTAGCATGAGTGGATCACAGCACAAGTGCAGAGAAGATGGAGAAAGTCATTTCTCCATCTCAATTACCTGTCTGTATATCGAACTGCACTGGGGTGACAATCCGAGTATAGTGCGCTATTTCAGACTTGTATCGGTGCGAGTGAACGGAGTCTCGCTGCCAATCGCATCATGCTGTGATTGTTCTCTCATGCCGAATCTGCATGAGAAAATAATTGCAGATCTGAGCTGCCCCATAGGATAAAACTGGGCCGAGTGCTATGCGATGTTTTATTGTATGGCACTCAGGCTGGATTCACACTACCGTATAACACAGCTAATACTGATTCTGCTAATTATTTCTATTAAATAAAAAAAAATATTGCAGGATTCTATCCAATCCTTAAATTATACCACCCAAAAACCCACTATGCCTAAAAAGTGCCAATAAGAATCGCTAGCACAAAATGAAGGTTATGGCCAGGATTTTGGTCTTGATGAGGGCCCCTGTTGGAGTCAGATGTTCCGAATTCATTAAGAAGTGCATGTCTTTTTATGAGTGTGACAAATGTTTTGCTCCTTGTCATCTTACTCCTGTCAAGGGCTGGAGTAAGCTTTCTAGCGTAGGTACGCCACAGCTTATCATGGATTAGATGGGCTGTGGTATCACGTCACTTTCCTAACAGAGCCCTGCCTATTATGGTGGAGCCAACATGAAAATGCTAAATCACAATTTTTGCACAACTCTATGTTGTGCAAAATTGACTCTGCTTTTCAAAGTGGTTTATGTGAGAATTCTGGACTGTGGCTACCTAGTATCCATAGAACATACTTTTGCTGAATTAAAGGGAATCTGTCACCCCAAAAATCGTATATGAGCTAAGACCACCGCCATCAGGGGCTTATCTACAGCATTCTGTAATGCTGTAGATAAGCCCCGATGTATCCTGAAATGTAAGAAAAACAGGTTATATTATACTCACTCAGGGGCGGTCCCGCTGCTTTCCGGGTCCGATGGGCGTTGCGGTCCGGGTCCGGCACCTCCTAGCTTCATACGATGACGTCCTCTTCTTGTCTTCCTGCCGCGGCTCCGGCGCAGGCGTACTTTGTCAGCCCTGTTGAGGGTGGAGCAAAGTACTGCAGTGTGCAGGTGCTGGGCCTCTCTGACCTTTCCCGGCGCCTGCGCACTGCAGTACTTTTCTGAAGATGGGAGGCGCCAGACCCAGACCGTGACGCCCATCGGATCCGGGCCGCAGTGGGACCGCCCCTGGGTGAGTATAATATAACCTCTTTTTCTTTCAGGTTCAATCGGGGCTTATCTACAGCATTACAGAATGCTGTAGATAAGCCCCTGATGCCGGTGGCCTTATCTCATATACGATTTTTGGGGTGACAGATTCCCTTTAAAGCATTTAAAAAAAAAAAACCTCTAAGTGATATTGTAGTAATTGTACAGAGCCATAGAATAAATGATATTGGAACCTATTGATCTAGCTAAGTGCACCAGGTTTCTTTCATGATTTGTGCAGAAAGTGTGCTTTCATGACTTGCATCTAGTGCTCAGCGAGCATTCTCATTCCTAATCCAGTATTTTCGGCATGCTTGAGTTGTCATGGCTGGCTGTTAGGCAATTCCTGCATGTGTTGAGCAGATGCTAGACATGCAGCCTCGGCAGCTGAGTATTTTTGGCATGATTGAGAAAAAAAATGCTCATTAGGACACAAGCGTGCTCGGATAGCGCCTTATCCAAGCACGCTCATTCATCACTACTTGTCATGAGTAAGACTGCCTAGTACAGTCGAAATGCGTCGACTGGGTCATGTCGACCATGTAAATTTTTCTTTTGTATGCACTATAATTTCTTTTGAAAAAGAAAAGGAAAATCCAGTCCTGTTGAGCCGGACATCAATATTTCTTTTTTACTAGATTTCTTATTATATTCCCTCTTGCTATGAATTGTTCCCAACACAAGGGCTTGTGAGGGGTTTGGTGCAGTCTCTGTGGTTGGATTTCAATTGTTTCATTCATTAATTCTTTCATCACGTGCAGGCAATTATGGCTTCGATCACATGACTGTCCTGAGCATGTGACTGCGGTATTTGAGTTCACTTTTATAGAGTCTTATCCCTGATGAAGGAAGCCGTTTCAGCTTAAGACTCTATTGCCCCTTTCTTAGACCCGACCATTGGTACGGGAGTGACGTCACTACCCCATTGTTTTTTTGCAAGTGGCCCGCCGCTTGAGGCAGCGATTCATTACGCTTGTCACCAGCCGGGGCAGCGTTTGATTCCTCCTCCTACATTAGCACTGCCCTCTTCAAGTCTGCGCAGCATTTTTGAACTTACTCCGTACCTACCAACGAACTGACATTACAAGCGGCAGGTACCCTCACTATATTGCCGTGCATTTCTATATGTTCTGTATGTCCGTACCTACTCCTTCATAGATCGTGCTCCCCTTTGTTTCCAGCACGCGACTGCTCAAATCACAATCGCCTGCCGTGGCTGGTGCCCGAGCGCTGACAACACGCTCACCGGAACCATGTGCAATCTAACCGTGTGCATCGCTCAGATTGCACCACCGGCTGCAAGATCAGATCCTATCTTTTCATCTAAAACCTTTCCTTGAACTGCAGCACCCAGCTTGTTGGCGGTGACAACACAACACATCAAATCCATGTACGCAATCTTTTTAACAGCCAACAATACACCACAATGACTCAGGTAACTTCCTACTATTTAGTAATATGCTCTGCATGAGATTTTTGTGGCCATGGAGTGTGCTTGCAATATTTCCTATTGGGGAAATTAAGGAAATCTATGCTTTTCTAGCACTTAATAGACTCAGGTGACATCATTCCTCGTCTATATTTCCTTAGTGTCCTTACAACATTTTTGCAAACATACACCTCTTTCTAGTGGCATTTTTCAGTACCCATACAGCACTGTATTTCATCACCTCAACATTGCGGATTTACATCACTACCACCCAGCCTTCCCTGGGATTGAGCTGTGGCACTCAGCTGTCTGGACGGCGACCACACAATACTTTTCTCATCTAGTATATGCATGCAACCTCCATAAGAGTGATTGCTACTCAGCTTTCCCAACAGCCAGCAATTTGATAAGGTAATATTTCATTTTCCTATCTTTACGCTGTATGTAAACATCCATTTGGTATATTTTAATCAAGCAATATACAGCACTTTTGCTAACTGGTACCTCTAACGATATTTTATAGTATCCCTATAGCACTGTACTCACGTATATAATCATCTCAACAGTGCGGATTTACATCACGGGCAGCACGATGGCTCTGGTTAGCACTGCAGCCTTGCAATGAGCGAGTCCTGGGTTCAAATCCCACCAAGGACTACATCTGCAAGGAGTTTGTTTGCGTGGGTTTCCTCCTGGTTCTCCAATTTCCTCCCAAATTCCAAAGACATACTTATAGGGAATTTAGATTGTGAACCCCATCGGGGACAGCGATGATAATGTGTGCAAACAAATGCACTGTGGAATATGTTGGTGCTATATAAATATAAAGATTATTATCATCACTACCTTACAGCCTTCCCTGGATCCGAGCTGCTGCACTCAGAAATCTGGATGGTGCTTGCACACCACTCTTCCCAAACGAGTATATTTATACGGTGACTGCCACACAGCTTTCCCATACAGCCAGTAATTAATCAAGAAACCTCCTATTGTCCTATTCCTACGGCTCAAGTAAGATTTTTATGGCTCATATTAAAAACAATTAAACCCAAGTTCCTATAGCATTAATTTGATTGCAATAAGACCATCCCTATCGGCTGTATCAATACACTGTTTCTGGAGTATCTCCATAAGGTTATCTTTGCAGTAACATATATTGAGCGCGTCATACAACGTTACAATTATTAGAGCGTTGGCTAAATTGGTTTTCATGCGCCGTTTGGTTATTTCTTTCTAGTTTCCAAAATGGTGTCACTTGTGGGGGGTTTCCATTGATTAGGAACATCAGGGGCTCTCCAAACACAACATGGCTTCTGCTCTCGATTCTAGCCATTTTTGTGTTCAAAAAGTCAAACTGTGCTACTTCCGTTCCAAGACCAGCCGTGTGCCCAAACAGTGTATTTCCTCCACATATGGGGGTATCGGTGTACTCAGGAGAAATTGTACAGCAAATTTTGGGGTCCATTTTCTCCTGTTACCCTTGTGAAAATAACAAAATTTGTATCTCAAGTAAAACTTCTAGAATTTGGTTTTGATCACCTTGAGGGGTTCAATGTTTAGAATGGTTACACTTTGGGGTATTTTCTATCATATAGGCCCCCCAAAGTCACTTCAAATGTGATGTGGTCCCTAAAAAAAAATTTTTATTGAGAAATTGCTGATCAACTTTTAACCCTTCTAACGTCCTAATTTTTTTATGTTTAAAAAAATGATGCAGATGTAAAGTAGACATGTGGGAAATGTTATTTATTAACTATTTTGTGTGACATAACTGTCTGACTTAAGGGCATAAGAATTAAAAGTTTGGAAATTGCGAAATTATAGACATTTTAGCCAAATTTCTGATATTTTCACAAACGCAAGTCATATTGAACAAATGTTACAAGAATTCTGAAGTACAATGTCACAAGAAAACATTCTCAGAATCAGTGAGATCCGTTGAAGCGTTCCAGAGTAATCACCTCATAAAGTGACAGTGGTCAGAAACCGTGACCTCGTCATTAAGGTCAAAATTGGTTTTCACTGAGGGGTTAAGAATGGAACAGTTTTGATAAATATGCCCCATTGTTTATACCATGTGGTGCATGATTTAAAAGAAGAAAAAAAGAGGAAAATAGTTTAACTGCAATTTTTTTTTTTAAAGTTAATAGAATATTTCAAAATTGCACCAGTTAAAACTACAACTTACTCTGCAAAAAAACCCCAAAAGTTTATTATACTGTTGTGTTAATTGTAAAAAATGTAAAGTGCAGCTATTGAAATAAAGGCTCGTAATAGAGCCTGCTGGACAATAAAAAGAATATTAAAAGGCACAGACAACATAAAATGATGTTGATATATACACCAATGAGTCATAACCATGAAGCCATGTATCTAGTCTGACCTATTGAGGTATGAACTCTATAGGACTTCTAAAGGGTCACCTCTGTTTTGTATACTACCTGTCTGGAGGTGTCAGTAATCATAGACCTCTCTGTTGTGCTCAATTTGTAATTGCTCTACAATGAGATCAAAGCAAGGGTCTTTTTCTTTAGTCTTGTTACTTAGTTGAAAATTGACCCTCCAGCTGTTTCATTAGTACCACTTTTCAAACCTTTTGTTAATCTTGGCTCAACTTTTCTGCGATTTTTTTTTTTTTTTTTTTTTTTCCACATGAAATGGACAAATGTCTAATTTTCATCTTCTGATCTGTGTTCTATATTCTGTTGTGAATAAAGTATGGCTACAAGAGACTTCCAATTCATTCTGTTCTTTTCTTTACACGGTGTCTTAACTGTTTTGGAAATGGGGTTGTAAAGGACTCAGAGCAGTATACAACATAAGCTTATGTAATAATCACAATATACTGTATTAATAAACTGAACACTTGTCCTCCTGGAAGATGGCCGCCGTCACACGTGGAGCTCACCGCTCCGCAATGTTTCTCTCCTCACCGGCTCCCTCCAGTCACCGCTGCGGTCCTCTCCAAGGGCCAGTAGTCTCCAGGTCCCTAGGGGCCCCAGCAGCAGCAGACTGTGCACTTAGAAGGGGCTCTCCTAGTATGCGTCCTTCTCCTCTCACTCCATAGCCACGCCCCCCAAACTAAACACTTGTGGTACAAAAAATGTACATAAATACTACATTCTACAAAATTGCTCACGTGGTTCATAAATTTTGCACAAGTTAAAAAATTGCTCTTTATTTTGGCGTATTTTTTTAGCCCACAAAGTTAAATGTGCTGCTAAAAATATGCACAAAAATTTCAGAAGTACGTAAAATCGCTCTGTGGGGGTACTGGAGTACATTTACGCAAAAATGTTCTTAATTCTTAAATTGCAATTGATGAATCAGCCGAAAACATCTGGGAGTCCCCAACCCCATGTACAATTAAGAGTATAAAAAAATGAACACAACACAAAAAAAACAGGTGCAAATTAAAAAATTACTTAAGGGCAAATGTACAAACCCGGTGAGAATTTTCAAAAACTAAATTGGGCCCTTAATCTATGGTGATTTGTTAAATGGCATAAATAAAAATCGCACAATTGTTTTCATCTGCATGTACCATGATTCGTCTGAACAAGATACCTTCTGCCATTGCTCCGAGGTCCAGTTCAGATGCTCATATGCCCATCCAAAGAATTTTCTTTGATGTAGAGGCACGGGACTTTGTATTCTCTTTAATTGCAACACATACATAGCAAGTTGTGACGCTCTGTTTCCTGACAGCCTTCAATCATAACCAGATGAGACTAGCAGATCACTTCACACAATCCTGATCCACGGTCCAGGGCAGTTCTGTCGGGCTGTGGACAGGAGCTGCATGAATGTCCTGAGCTTTTAGGTTCACAGGCGTGGCATTTGACTCGTCGGCCTGGTGTGACGTACTTTGTGCGGCGTGCAGCTAATCATAAGCTGGGCAGGGTAACTGGCCCGAACCATAGACTGGGGTTTCATGAAGCGATCCATTCATCTCTAATGATTCTGTCACCTTTTTCAGCACTTAGTGCTACAGTAACTCTTCTGCATAATCAAACCAGACAGGCCACTGGTTTACCTATTCTCCTTCGTGGAATCACTTTTGATAGAAGTCCACTACAAGATCTGCTGTTTACAGATTCTCTGACCCATTTTTCTAGCCATCACCATTTTGGTCAACGTCAAAGTTGCTCAGATCCCAAAGCTAGCCACACAAATTAGATGAATGTTATCTTAACCTACGAATTTAGCTAGTCCTGGTTGGGTCAATCAACTAATAAGTATGGAGGTATCCCAATCGTCCTGCAATGGCCGATGGAGAAGAAATGAGGTTTGGGAGTTGAAGGGAATAGGTTTCAGTGACAGCTATCAAGGATGTATAGTCGCCTTTTATGCTTGCCAATTTCTCCTCTTTCCAAACACAACCTCAACAATTGAACAATTGACTATTCACTTGCTGTCTAATAAATCCCATCCCATGGACTGGTATTGATTTTATGTGTCAGTCATGGTAGTGTTATTGGACTCGGTGGACATACTCCTATGTTTTTTTTTTTTTTGTATTGCCTGGTCGAAATATAACACTCAGAGCAATGGTATAGTAAGTTGTTTTTTTTTGTTTTTTTTTCCTTTTCTAGTTAAATATGGCTCACTCATATTAATTATTATTTTTTTATTTCTATAGCGCCAACATATTCCGTAGCACTTTACATTTTACAGAGGGCTTGTACAGCAATAAATAACATAATAAACATAACTCAGATACCAAAAGGAGTGAGCACCCTGCTTGCTGCTGACAATCTATAAGGAAATGGGGGAAACAAAAAAGATAAACAGCAAAAAGTGTTTGTATTGTACCGTCCAGCCATCAATATAATAGGGTATTCACATAACGCGGCTTGATCCGGTCAACAGCCAGTATGTGTACAGTACAGACACAGAGGGCTATTAAGTGCATGGTGGGTGTGTGGAACGATGATACTAGGGCATAGTTACCATATTTTCTGGACTATAAGACGCACCCAGGTTTTAGAGGAGGATATAAGGAACAAAAAAATTGAAGGATAAAAATGTGGTCAATTCTGTAATTAATATCCCCTATCCTGGTATATATGGTCCCCTCATCCCCATACTCCCATCCTGATACACATGGCTCCCACATCCCCATCCTAGTATGCATGGTCCCCCTCATCCCCATCCTTGCATGCATGGATCCCTCATCCCTACCCTGGTATGCATGGCTCCCTCATCCCTATCCTGGTATACATGATCCCCCTCATCCCTACCCTGGTGTGCATGGCTCCCCTTACCCTATCCTGGTATGCATAGTCGCCCTCATGCCTACCCTGGTATGCATGGCTCCCTCATCCCCATCCTGGTATGCATGGCTCCCTCATCCTTACCCTGGTATGCATGGTCCCTCTCATCCATATACTGGTATGCATGGCTCCCTCATCCCCATCCTGGTATGCATGCCCTCTTATCCCTATCCTGGTAGGAATGGCCATCTCATCCCTATCCTGGTATACAGGGCCCCATCCTTAACCTGGTATGATTGACCCCATCCCAGTCCTGGTATGCATGGTCCCATCCTTACCCAGGTATGATTGGGCCCCATCCTTATTCTGTTATGATTGGTCCCAAACCCCGCTCTTGGTATGCATGGCCCCATCCTTATGATTAGCCCCCACCCACCCTCATCCTGGTATGCACTACTCCATCAGAAAACATTAAAAAAACAAACCATTGTACTTACCTTCACGGCGCTCCCTCGCAGCGTCCTGTTCCGATGCCAGCAGCTGCTTTATGCTTTTGAGCAGCGCATGGCAGGGATGTCATGCGCTGCTCACAATGAGAACACAGCTGCCGGAATACTCAATGCTCTGCACACCGGGACTGTGTGTGGCGCAAAGCAGTGAGTATTCATTTCTCTTCAGTATCGGCACACGTGACCTCTGGCAGCAGCAGGAAGTCTCCTGCTGACACTGTGCTTGCTAGAGAGCAATGAATACTCACTGCTTTTTGCACACAGTCCCGGCATGCAGACCATTGAGTATTCCGGCAGCTGTGCTCTGCTTGTGAGTAGCGCATGAAGTCCCTGCCATGCGCTGCTTACAAGCATAAAGCAGTTGCTGCAAGGGAGCGCGGGGAAGGTAAGTATAATGTTTTTTTAATGTTTTCTGATAGGGCCATGCATACCAGGATGGGGGCCAATCATACCAGTATAAATAAAGGATGAGACCAATCATACCAGGACCGGTATGGGGGCCAATCATACAAGGGAAATGAATATTCCTTGCCCTCCACGCCCATGGGCATGGAATGCAGTGAATATTCATTTCTCTTTAGCAGCGGGCACAGGAGTTAGGCACAGCAGCTGGCACCTGCCTCTGTGAACCCCTGCTCCGCTGAAACCACTCCCCCACTTCCCTACCATAGCCAGAACTGGGACATCCGGACTATAAGACACACCCCAATTTCCTCCATTTTTGGAGGACAAAAGTGTGTCTTATAGTCCGAAAAATACAGTAGATAAGTGAGGTGAGGCGATAGGCCAGTCTACAGAAATGCATTTTAAGGCCACGCTTAAAACTGTGTGTTTTGGGAATTAAGAGTTGTCCTGGGTAGTGCATTCCAAATAATTGGTGCAGCAAGAGAGAAGTCTTGGAGACAAGATTATTGAGGGCATGGGTAGGGTGGTAGACTGAGACGAGGGAGGAGATATAGGGGGTGCTGAACTGTGGAGCGCTTTATAGGTGAGTGATAAGTTTATATTGAACTCTGTAGTGAATGGGTAACCAGTGCAATGACTGGCACAAGGTAGAGGCATCAATGTATTGGTTGAAAAGGAATATGATCCTGACTGCTTCATTCAGGATGAATTGGAGAGGGGAAAGTTTAGTAAGAGGGAGACCGATTAGTAGAGATGCAATATTCCAGACAAGAATGAATAAGCGCAACAGTAAGAGCTTTGACCGTGTCAAAGGTAAGAAAAGGTCAAATTCTAGAGATCTTTTTGAGGTGTAGGTGACATGAGTGAGTGATCGAATGTGGGGTGGGAAGCAAAGATCTGAGCGGGCAGGTTGGTGGGGAATAATGGTGGAGCCACACACGGAAATGGCAATATCGGGAGCAGGTAGAGTAGTGGAGGGAGGAAACACAAGGAGTTCAGTTTTTGACAGATTCAGTTTTAGATCGAGGGAGGACATAATGTTAGACAGCGGAAAAACAATCATTGGAATTTTGCAGTAATGCAGGGGTGATATCAGGAGACAATGTATATAATTTGGTGTCATCAGCATAGAGATGGTACTGGAATCTGAATTCTTGTAGCTGTCATGGCTAACCCAGTAACCTTATGCACACGGTGACACAAGTGTCTGAGATTTTCTTATCAAATCTCATGGTCACAACATACATACAAAGTGCTGAGAGTTTTTGTCCCCTATTTTCCAGTATTTAGTGTTGGTTCCTCTCTGTGTTTTTTCTTTGGAACAAATGTGATCTGGGTAACAAATTTTAATAGATGCAATTAAAAACTAGATGCCAATGGAGAGAACATATCCGTATTCAATATGATCACATTTTCTGAAGAGTTTAAGAGATCAAGGACAGACTATCATTTCATGAGTCTTATCAATATTATAATGTGCATTTTTCTGCTAACGTAATGGGTTCATGTGAGACTAATACTTGAATAGAAAAGGGGAGTGAACTATGAGCTCTGGACTTTGCTCTAGCTGCTGATACTGGGAATCAGACGGAAAGAGAGAGTATAATCACATGGGGAAAAGTATACGTTCCCACAAATAAAAGGATACAGGTATAAGAAAGCAAATGAAAATTTATAGTGAAGAATAGCTCAAGAAGCAAGTAAAGAAGCCTCCATGGACACTCCACTAGAACCACTGGACAAGAATTTGCCGTCTGCTTCAGCTGAGTAAGTGGCTTTGTATATTGTCCTGTCTGTGCATTGCTAGAAATGTCTCTGACGTTATGTTTTCATCGTGAAACAAAAATTCTAACTACTTTCTGCCACTATATTCATGAAATCTTTTCTAAATTACAATGATACACAACTATAAACAAATACAATGTACTAATTAATAATTGAAAACTGCTAATAAGTGTAATGCAGAACTTGCACCTGTAAAAAGCATAGTATTGTTATATGTCCTGAATGATATGTAGGAAAAAAAATTAACATGTAGTTCATGGGAACACATTACAATTCTACATAAGAAAAATGCTTATAGGCCTTTGCTAACGCCCAGCTTGAACAGGAAGAAAATGCCAATGAATTTCACCACACCAAATTCTCGCCAAGCTGTGTGAATGTTGCATAAACTGCCACTGTACAATTCTTTTCTGTGAGCAAAGTCTAAAACTGACCAGTGTCTAAAGTGGGTGTTGTTTAAAGGTCACTTTACATCATACATTACAAACAAAGTCTGCTGTAAGCAGGTAAAAAAAAACTGCATTGCAATTACTGTTATTTTCTTCTTGAAACATTGTAAGCAATACTTATTAACCCTTTTCTGACATAATGATATGTCCATGTGCCCTGGGCCTTATTGATCAGGGATGGATTATGTCATCACAATGGCCCACGCACAAGGGTTGTGCGCGGGCAATCGCCGCTGCGTGTCAGCTGATTCTGACAGCTGACACCCGGCCTAAGTACCAGGAGCGGTCACACACTGCTCCCGGCACTTTAACTCCCTAAATGCTGTGATCGGACGTGATCACAGCATTCTGTGAGCCGGCAGAGAGATGACAGCCCCTCTGCCCCTTGATCAGAGACCCCGGGGCGTGACGTGGGGTCCCGATCACTGACAGAGCTAGGAAAGCTGCTTGATCATGCACAGCGCATGATCAGCAACTTTGTCTATGCAGAGCTGACCGTTTTTTATAAGTATATTTTTTAGTAAAATGTAAATTTTTCAGTTATTTTATAAACTTCTGACAACATGTCTCCAAATTTCCAAGCAATAAATTTTGTTGTTTTTTTTTCTGAAATGTGGTCAAAATTACAAAAAAAACAGTGCTTTCAGACCTCAAATAATGCAAAGAAAACAAGTTCATAATCATTTAGAAACAACAATACTAATGTTTTAACTCAGGAAGAGTTCAGAAATCAATATTTTGTGGAATAACCATGATTTTTAATCACAGCTTTCATGCGTCTTGGCATGCTTTCCACCAGTCTTTCACACTGCTTCTGGCGCAAAAATCTAAGCAGCTCTTCTTTGTTTGATGGCTTGTGACTATCCATCATCCTCTTGATTACATTCCAGAGGTTTTCAGTGGGGTTCTGGTCTGGAGATTGGGCTGCCCATGACAGGGTTTTGATGTGGTGGTCTCTTAATTTTTGCCAGAGCTGTACATAAACACAAATTCGGACTAACATACCAAATAGCCGAATGAAGAGAACCAGGAAGTGGAATAAAAAAGCAATCTTTATTTAATCCCTTAAAAACCACATGGAATAAAATACAATTATAATATAACGAAAAACAGAGCATCCAATAGGGGGGAAAAATGCACTGTCCTATAAAGACAAATATTGAGAAAAAGCTGAGCAGGAAGATGTGGGACTTAAGTAAATAATGTGCACATATTTCAAGGTCTAGTGACCTCCCACCTAATAATGCCACAGCCTGCCTACTGCAATAGCGCCAGGAGTGCCTATGAAAACTATCTCAAATAGCTGTGGATTATGAAAAGTAGCCTGGAATGGGTAATTGAAATCATAGTCCTAATATATCCTGATAGATGGCCAAATTGCAATATATACACATTATCATACTAGTCTGTGAATACAGACGTCAAATAAATGGATAATTTCAATGAGTGAATGCATTTTCAGGGTGGCTTAAAAGGGCACAGCTTTGTGGACAGGCACCAATGTCCCTCCTTACCCCGATGTACGTGGCCCCCAGAAGAAGCAGAAGGTGAAATGTACGGGACTTTAAAAAAAAATTACAAATTGACTTAAACCCTAAAATAAATACACACACAACATTTTTCACCACATCTGTGACGACCCAAACTTAATAATAATATAATGACTCTCAAAACAGAAAATAAAAGAAATCTTGCAAAGAAAACAAGCTCTCACAACCGAATAAAATGAATAAAAATGTCATGGGTCTTGAAAAGTAATCACAAGGGCCCCAATTCATTAAGACTAGACCTGTAGTAAGATGCATCAAATTCATTAAAGGTCTGGTGTTCATTTCTAGCATAATTTGTCATTTTTGTGGTGCAAAATATGTTGAATTTTACAAGTAGGCCCAAAAATATATTTTTTAACTGTTTATATTCTGCAAACATAGCAAATCATGAAAAAATACTATAGAACTTTGGTATCACCATAATAGTACTGGTCTCTGGATAAATCTGCTAACGAGTAGGTGTTTAGCTTTTAGGACAGGTTGTGTATGTGAGAATGGAGAAAGGTGCCCATGGTGTATGACACTACCCTCTTTCTACTTCTCATTGTTCTGGGCCATAGTTTAGTTCTGGTCATCGCTATCAGGATACCCAGGCACAGGTATGATGTACAGCAGTGTGCTTTGGATGTGACGCTACCTGTAAGGATGATTTTGTATGAGATGAGGCCTTGCAACTGTAAGCAGCAAGGGTGGCAGATGTGTGGGACTGTGTGTGTGTAATGTTTGTATTCAGAGTGTAAGCTCCTAGCGAAAGCACTTATTCCACAGTATTAGTCTAAACAAGAATCTGTACCACTTCACAAAAGACGACTTCTGCACTCTGGGGTGGACTAGGCCAATGGGTAGTGGCTGGCTTTCCAATAGATCTCTAGAGCCATTGGTTTTGTTGGTTGGCGCACCCAGGTTTTAGAGGTGGAAATTAGGGAAAAAAATATTTGAAGCAAAAAAATGTGGCTAAATAGTTAATAACGCACTATTATATGTGGTGTTATTATATATAATAGTATGTTATTATGTTGGAAGCTGCGGGACCAGTGTGGTGTCTGTGAAGTACTATATGAAGATGCTGGAGGGGAGTATAAGAATGGGGGCACAGGGCTTATATTGAAAGCACCACTCCAGCACTGCAAAATAACACTGGAGTGCTGCTTTAAAAGCCCATGGGAGAACTATAACTCCCAGCATGTCCTGCAGATCCTATGACATGCTGGGAGTTATAGTTCACTAAAGGAGTGGCAGAGTGCTTTATTGTGTTTTGGAAAGACTAACCTCTTAATTGTGGCAGCCACTGTGGTGAGGTGAAAAGCATCCCATGACTGCACACACAGAGCCCTCCCTCTTGTTGCCTTTCCACAGCACAGGTAATGGAAGCCAGCAGATTCTAGTTTTGGAGTCTGAAGGACCTGTGATGATGTCAAGAAGAGGGAGGGCTCTGTGCTGCCATGTGATGCTCCAGCCCCCCCACTTCTGACATCACACAGGTCCTCCTTGTGCACACTGCACAGCACTCAGCTCCAGCCCAGGAAGGTACCCAGCGATCTCCTCTCCCCTGGACCCTGCTGCTGCTGCCTCCTCCTCCCCCGGACACAGATCTTCCCAGCTGCTGCAGGAATCAGCACTGAGGAAACCATGTGTGTTGCTGCTTAAGTGCAGTATTCATTTGCTGCTCCCGGCTCACCGCTCAGCTGATCAGTGGGCGGGGAGTAGCTAATGAATATTCACTGCACTTAATCATCAGGACCACATGGTTTTCCCAGCGCTGATTCCCGGCAGTGGGGACATTTTTCTGCCTCCTGAAGTGGGATAACCGTGCGATCCCACTCGCTGCTGCCCCCCTCCCCACATTCTACATCCCTACCATAAGACGCACCCACACTTTCCTCCCAAATTTGGAGGAAAAAAAGTGCGTCTTATGGTCAGAAAAATACGGTAATCTTAACACGTAGTAGCTGTATCAGACTTTTTTGTCATTTTTTTTTTTTTTTTAGATGTGAGCACCATTTCGATTATTGTCTCAGGCAGCAGAAAAGCAAACATTGGCCTTGGACTCACAGAAAACCTATGTGTTTTGTAACCTAAAACGGACTATATGCATGAGATAGCTGTTGGCCAAGCATTTGATCCACTTACAGCTATCTATACCACCCCATGCATATGAGTGCTTTTCTCTGCCAAGAGTTCATGTGTTTTTAATTAGGAGATAGAGGTTTCTGGCAGTTTTCTCCTGTCAGTGGCTCATTTCCTCTTAAAATAAAGGATTTGGGAGTTGAAATTCCATCTGCTTGATTCTTCTCTCCCTTGACATGATCTGTCAGGAGAGAGTCAGGAGGCCCCCAAACATATCACCTGGTTGTCCTGCAAAAAAGGCAGGTTCAGACAACTTTCAAGCAATGGGTAAGGGGGCCATAAAGGGTAAATTCCAAAATCATGATGTGGTCTCTGTATTCTGCACATATGGAAATAATCTTGTGTGCCAGTACAATTTATTTTTATATCTGCACTGATTTGCAACTATCACCCCACTAATGATGAACCACGTGGCTCTCTCTATACTCCGTTACCACTTGGTACTTCTTCCTATAGTTCTAATGCTGTTGGTGGAACATGCTCAGATGGACCTAATGACCCTGTCTTATAAAACAACTGACAGCTGTGTTGTAGCACAGCTTAGCTATGCTAAATATCACACAGATACCAGCTGCATTTGCACCTAATATTCCTAATTAATGAAAAACAAATGCACATTTGACCCTATCTAAAAAAAAACACATCTCTCATAACCTCTCACGACAGCCTTATTGCTCTTACTGCCGGTCTGCAGCAAAAAACAGCTATTCTACACTCAGCTCTCCTCATGCTGAAAAGCTCCACATGAGCCAGCAATAAAATGTGGCTTTTGTCAATAGTAATGAAAACTAATCAAATAATAGGTCACAGTCACCACCTTCAAAGCTATAGTCACCTCATCCATGTCAATGAAAGTCATCCATGTTGAAAGCTATCTATCTCTGTCAGGAATCACAGTGTAGAGCAAAGGGAGAGGTTTCCAGCACTGAAGAGAAGCAGGGGGCTGCTGGAAAATGTAGTTTTAGCAGATAGGTATAGAACTGCCAATTTAGTTCTGTGAAGCTGAGCGTTGCACCATGGGGCAAAAGGAGATGAAAAAAAACAAAGATACAAGAAATAAACTTTATGCTGGTCTTGTACTGTATGTATTAACAATAGACAGGCAGATACTGACCTATGTAGAAAAAAAAATATTGCTATTGTGGGAATAACCAATTAAAGGATCTCTCTGTACTGCCCTACAGGCTCTGTTAAAGCGTAACCGTCATTTTAATTTTTACTTCATAAGTCAAAACACAAGAAAAAAGCATCTTTGTAATATATCTTATATATTTACGGAACTGTATCCGTAACAACTGCCTGTGCTGTCTCAGGAACAGGAGAGTCTGTCCTCACAAATACAGATTTTACCTCAGAATTGGGAATTGTAATAATGACTGATCAATTTTGTTAGCGAAAGAAGCAGATTTCTCTAATAAGATATATTACAAAGTTGCTTATTTTCTTGTATACTACTGATTTATGAAAAAAAATAATGACAGTTACGCTTTAAGTACTATATGTGTAGAAGCAATATCTTTTGGGAGGAAAAAATCTGTACACAGGACAGAGTTGAATAGGAGCCTATTTACAGCTATGTACAAACCAGAACCATAATATAGCCATGATAGAGCCTTAGAAGCAATACAGAAAAGCTTAACTTTTCTAGCCACTAGTCTACTGTATATCCCCATATTCCAGCTGCACAAAACTAATGAAGACAGCACTTATCACAGGCTTTTTTTAAATACATAGTAGAATTAACCGTACCTTCAGTTTCAAGTAACTTTTCAGCTAGAGTACCAACAATCTGTCATATGTACATAAGGAATAACCCGATTTCTGGCCATTATATGCTTCATATTCTGCATGTTTCCCCAGTTTTCTTCAAGTTTCACTTCTCTCTGAGCTGGTGGGTGGAGAATAGCTGCTATGATGTACACAGAAAGATGGATCTCTGCTCTTCTTTGTGACACAGACAAAAGAAGCAGCAGTTTAATGGAAGACATTATACCGCAGTACTGAGCTGTGCAGCTGTGAATCTAGCACAAGTATAATTTGCTAAAAAATGCAGAACACTCTGCTTTCCTCTGCCTGGTCTTTCACTGAGCTAACCACTTCTTACTCCACTTCCTTTCTCCATACAGTTTAAGAGGAGCTCTAAACTGATATTTTCATTAGCTCCCAGTCCATCTTGCTTTGACCAAGATGGATTTGAGTTGTGGATGATGAGTTGAGGATGTAAGCAGAGAAGTGACTCTCTCTACAGTTAAAGGGGTGCTCCTGAGATCAATTTTTTTTTTAAATCTAAATCCCTACCTATTTGATGCCGTAATCTAAACTAATTTCTAATATGCTTGTATTAAAAATTCCCTACTGTTCTCTAACTACATTATCTAACATTAAGGGATTTATCGTAGATACGAAATATTGATTGGTGGTTCCTGGCAGACGCTCCCGTAGGAAGGAATTCCAAAATAGGATGAGCCAACAAATTGTTTTTATACAGGATAAAAGTTTACTGAGATAATGACTTTTGGGTTTTCATTGACTGTAAGCCATAACCATCAACATTAACAGAAATAAACACATGAAATAGATTACTCCGTTTGTAATGACTATACTTTTTGTATCAAAGAACTGAAATAAATTAACTTTTTGATGATATTCTAATTTTGTGAGAAGCACCTGTGAGTAAAATAAATTATATATATGCAAGCCTATCATTGTTTCCCTGACAGATGATCTAATTTTGTGAGAAGCACCTGTATATTTATACATTGATGAAACAACTATAGGCTGAGAAATACTGTATATATGGGAGTCTTTCCCTTAATTTCAGGGAGTTGGCAAAGGCTGTGAAGGACTAAAGCCTCTGCGCCCTGCTCTGACTGCTTTGGTTCAGCTTCCCAGCATGTACTGGAATTCTCAAATGAGCTGTAATCACACAGGAAGTAGGGGAAAATAGTACAATAGCAGTTAGATAGTGTAGTGAGGAAATACTAGAGAATTTTAATCTAAACATAGAGAAATTAGTTTAGATTATGACCAGTGTGTGAGGACTGTGTGCGGTATACGGCCAGTATGAGGTCTGTGTGCGATACATGGCCAGGGTGTGAGTGCTGTGTGCGGTATACGTCCAGTATGAGGTCTGTGTGCGATACATGGCCAGGGTGTGAGTGCTGTGTGCCATGCACGGCCAGTGTGTGAGGTTAAATCGTGATAGGAAATATAACAACCATATCTCCCGCATGGGAGATTTCCTAAAGAAGTACCTCCCTCCCACCACTAAGCTCTGAGTCACTTTTGTGACACAGATTAAGTACGGTACTCTTTCTTTTGTTATCCCTTTTATTTTATGTGACATGTATATACTGTATTGTTCTGTTCCCATTTTGCAACATCTTTGTTTATTTTTTTATAAACACTGTCTTCTTTTCCAGATTAAAAATATAAAATTTAATAGCTCCGTTCCTCTTGATCTGTAAACTGCACCCCTGTAGCCATTCGCTACCAGTACTGGGTATCCAATCGGCCTATATAAACAATTGGTGGTGGCAACTAGTAGTTCCTTTCATTATTATGTAGTTGGCAGTGACCATATAGGGGTATATATGTATATTCCATGAGTTGAAATCGGAGGTGCATATAACATATGCTCACTGTGAGTTCCCCAATAACTGGTCTAGTAGGCCTCGTCCATCACTTGTCAGTCAATTGCGTAATTACATTGAAGATTGGAGGCAGCGGAGTTGCATTCCCTGACACGGCCAGTGTGTGAGGGCTTTGTGATATACACTCACCGGCCACTTTATTAGGTACACCATGCTAGTAACGGGTTGGACCCCTTTTTCCTTCAGAACTGCCTCAATTCTTCGTGGCATAGATTCAACAAGGTGCTGGAAGCATTCCTCAGAGATTTTGGTCCATATTGACATGATGGCATCACACAGTTGCCGCAGATTTGTCGGCTGCACATCCCAAAGATGCTCCATACAAGGCAGGATGGATCCATGCTTTCATGTTGTTTACGCCAAATTCTGACCCTACCATCCGAATGTCGCAGCAGAAATCGAGACTCATCAGACCAAGCAACGTTTTTCCAATCTTCTACTGTCCAATTTCGATGAGCTTGTACAAATTGTAGCCTCAGTTTCCTGTTCTTAGCTGAAAGGAGTGGTACCCGGTGTGGTCTTCTGCTGCTGTAGCCCATCTGCCTCAAAGTTCGACGCACTGTGCGTTCAGAGATGCTCTTAGGCCTACCTTGGTTGTAACGGGTGGCGATTTGAGTCACTGTTGCCTTTCTATCAGCTCGAACCAGTCTGCCCATTCTCCTCTGACCTCTGGCATCAACAAGGCATTTCCGCCCACAGAACTGCCGCTCACTGGATTTTTTTTCTTTTTCGGACCATTCTCTGTAAACCCTAGAGATGGTTGTGCGTGAAAATCCCAGTAGATCAGCAGTTTCTGAAATACTCAGACCAGCCCTTCTGGCACCAACAACCATGCCACGTTCAAAGGCACTCAAATCACCTTTCTTCCCCATACTGATGCTCGGTTTGAACTGCAGGAGATTGTCTTGACCATGTCTACATGCCTAAATGCACTGAGTTGCCGCCATGTGATTGGCTGATTAGAAATTAAGTGTTAACAAGAAGTTGGACAGGTGTACCTAATAAAGTGGCCAGTGAGTGTATATGGCCAGTGTGTGAGGGCTGTGTGCGATACAGAATTTGGTCAGTGAATGAGTGGTATGTTTGCAGTGTGGGGTAAGTAGGGAGTGCAAAGCCCACAGAGCAGGTTTGTCATAATTTACACCAGTAAGGTGGGGTAAAATAGACCAGAAATGTACTCCATCCTGTGGCTGCATTAATAGTTCTGGTGGACTAATTCATTAAGATTAAGATTCATATGCCTCTTATGGGGTTGCTCCACTACTTTTACTGTTATCCGATTGCTGGGGTTCCGACCCCTAGCATCCCCACGATCAGCTGTTCCAAGTGATAGTGGCAGGATGTTAGCAGTTGCGGAGCAGAATAGCACAGCTTCATCTGTAGTTAATGCTGCCTTTAGTTACTCCCGTTTAACCCCTTAACGACCGGAGGTATTTTTGTTTTTGCGTTTTTGTTTTTTGCTCCCCTTCTCCCAGAGCCATAAGTTTTATATTTTTTTTGTCACAAAGCCCATGTGAGGGCTTGTTTTTTGCAGGACAAGTTGTACTTTTGAACGACACAATTGGTTTCAACATAATGGGAAAAAAATTCTAAGTGCGGTGAAATTACAAAAAAGTGCAATTTCGCACTTGCTTTTTTTTTTTTTCCTATCATGTTTACTAAATGCTAAAACTGACCGGCCTTCATGATTCTCCAGGTCATTATGAGTTCCTAGACACCTAACATGTATAGGTCCTTTTTTATTTAAGTGGTGAAGAAAAAAAAAAAACTTTGGTAAAAAAAAAAGCGCGCTATTTTCCATGACCCGTAGCGTCTCCATTTTTCGTGATTTTGGGCTGGGTGAGGGTTTATTTTTTGTGCACCGAGCTGATATTTTTATTGATACCATTTTGGTGTATTTACGATCATTTGATCGCCCGTTAGTGCATTAAATTGCAATGTAGCGGTGACCAAAAAAATGTAATACTGGCGCTTTTAATTTTTTTTCTCTCGTTATGCCGTTTACTGATCGGGTTTTTTTTTATATTAATAGATTGGGCGATTCTCAACGTGGTGATACCAAATATGCGTATGTTTGATTTTTTTTATTCTATTTTGAATGGGCGAAAGGGGGGTGATTTGAACTTTTATATTTTTACATTTTTTTTTTTTTTTTTAATTACATTTTTATTTACGTTTTGCATGCTTCAATAGTCTGCATGGGAGACTAGAAGCTGCAGTTGTCTGATCAGCTCTGCTACATACAGGCGATGATCAGATCGCCTGTATGTAGCAGAAATGCTCACTTGCTATGAGCGCCCACCACCGGGCGGCGCTCATAGCAATCCAGCTATGACAACCATAGAGGTCTGCTGGAGACCTCTGGTTGTCATGCCAACCCATCAATGGCGGGGTCTCCGATGGCTGGGATTTCCAGCCCACTTACCAAAAACGCGAATTAAATGCCGCTGTCAGAGATGGACAGCAGCATTTAACAGGTTAACAGCTGGGGGTAAATCACGATTCCACCCGCGGCTGTTAGAGGCACGTCAGCTGTTTAAAACAGCTGACATATGCCGGGAATGATGTGGGCTTAGCGCCGGAGCCCACATCAAAGGGAGGGATTCTGACTTGGGCATACTATTACGCCCAACGTGGGAAAGGGGTTAAACGGACAGGCGTAAATCTGCAGTACCTGGCCATGGCTGCTATACAGTTGGTGAACTTGTGCTGTTATGCTCCGAAACTGCTAACATCCAGCCGTCGGCACTGAGAAAAGCTGATCAGTGAGGAGTGCTATTGGTCGAAACCAGTAGCGTAGCTATCGGGGGGGCAGAGGGTGCGGGCGCCCCGGTGCTCAGAGGGGGCCCACCTGGAGCTACGCTATGGTAACTGTATCGGCGCGCGCAGCACGCCGATACAGTTACCTTCTGCGGCAGAGCAGGGAGAATCGATCTCCCAGCTCTGCCGCTGGCCGCTGTGGGGCCCCTGAGCAGTCAGGGGGGCGCCCCGTGGCAGCAGTGAGCCCCCGCCTGTCATCGCAGGGTCAGCTGTACCAGCATTTAGCCGGTACAGCTGACCGCAATGATAAGGGAAGGAGTGCTGCGCTCCTTCCCCCTGTCAGCAACTGACGTCGGCGATGCTGACAGGGGGCGCGATGACGTCACTGCCTGGCGCCCGCTGTCAGGAGACAAGCGGGAGCTCAGAGCACCACAGGAACCAGGAAGAGAGGTATTTTTTTTTTTTTTTTTTAAGGGGTGCTGCCTTATTACAGGGTCTGCCTATGGGGGGTCTGGCTAATGCTACAGGGTCTGCCTATGGGGGGTCTGCCTAATACTGCCTGGTCTGCCTAATACTACTGGGTCTGCCTGTGGGGGGTCTGCCTTATACTACAGGGTCTGCCTAAATCTACAGGGTCTGCCTAAAGGTACCTTCACACTAAACGATATCGCTAGCGATCCGTGACGTTGCAGCGTCCTGGCTAGCGATATCGTTTAGTTTGACACGCAGCAGCGATCAGGATCCTGCTGTGATATCGCTGGTCGTTGAACAAAGTTCAGAACTTTATTTGGTCGTCAGACCGGCGTGTATCATCGTGTTTGACACCAAAAGCAATGATACCAGCGATGTTTTACACTGGTAACCAGGGTAAACATCGGGTTACTAAGCGCAGGGCCGCGCTTAGTAACCCGATGTTTACCCTGGTTACCAGTGTAAAATGTGAAAAAAACAAACAGTACATACTCACCTTCGCATCCCCTGCCGGCCGCTTCCCTGCACTGACTGAGCGCCGTAAAGTGAAAGTACAGCACAGCGGTGACGTCACCGCTCTGCTGTTAGGGCCGGTGCTCAGTCATTGCAGTCGTTGTCGCTATCGCTGCAGCGTCGCTTAATGTGAAGGTACCTTAATACTACAGGGTCTGCCTATGGGGGTCTGCCTAATGCTAAAGGGTCTGCTTATGGGGGGTCTGCCTAATGCTACAGGGTCTTCCTATGGGGGGTCTGCCTTATACTACAGGGTCTGCATATGGGGGGGTCTACCGAATACTACAGGGTCTGCCTATGGGGGGGTCTGCCTTATACTACAGGGTCTGCCTATGGGGGGTCAGACTATTACTACAGGTTCTGCCTATGGGGGGTCTGCCTAATACTACAGGGTCTGCCCATGGGGGGTGCTGTCTTATACTACAGGGTCTGCCTATGGGGGTGCTGCCTTATAGTACAGGGTCTGCCTATGGGTGTGCTGCCTTATAGTACCAGGTCTGCCTATGGGGGTGCTGCCTTATAGTACAGGGTCTGCCTATGGGGGTGCTGCCTTATAGTACAGGGTCTGCCTATAGGGGTGCTGTCTTATACTACAGGGTCTGCCTATAGGGGTGCTGCTTTAGACTATAGGGTATGCCTGTGGGGTGCTACCTTATACTTAAGGGTCTGCCTATGGGGTGCTGCCTTATACTACAGAGTCTGCCTATGGGGAGTGCATTATACTATATTGAGGACTATCTGGTGCATTATACTATATTGAGGACTATCTGGTGCATTATACTATAAAGAGGCTATCTAGAGGGGCATATAGTGTGGGGATTACAGTGTTGGAGCCATCAAACAGTTTGGAGGCTACTAAGGGGTCAGTATACTGTGTGGGTGGTACTATACAGTGAGGGGACATTATACTGTGTATAAGAGAGCATCATACTGTGTATAGGGGAACTGTACAAGGGGCAGACTCGGGACATTATTAAATGTAAAGTGGGCACTTATTATTATAGGGGAACTCAGGTTACTGTGACTATCAAAGGAGCACACATGGCAATATTACTTTCTAGGGGACAAAATATGGGCTCTGTTTTCTATGGCACTTGTGCCCAGCATTACTATATTATAGAGGGGTGCTTTAGAATTTAGAGGGCACACAGAACCACACAGCAGGTGCAGTAATAGGGACACATACGGCAGCAGCAGCTCAGTATTGGGGTATCAGGGGCAGTAATAGGGACACATATGGCAGCAGTGGCTCAGTATTGGGGTGTCAGGTGCAGTAATAGAGACACATACAGCAGCAGTGGTTCAGTATTGCGGTATCAGGTGCAGTAATAGGGAAACATACGGCAGCAGTGGTTCAGTATTGCGGTATCAGGTGCAGTAATAGGGAAACATACGGCAGCAGCGGCTCAGTATTGGGGTATCAGGGGCAGTAATAGGGACACATATGGCAGCAGTGGCTCAGTATTGGGGTGTCAGGTGCAGTAATAGAGACACATACAGCAGCAGTGGTTCAGTATTGCGGTATCAGGTGCAGTAATAGGGAAACATACGGCAGCAGTGGTTCAGTATTGCGGTATCAGGTGCAGTAATAGGGAAACATACGGCAGCAGCGGCTCAGTATTGGGGTATCAGCAGGATGATGAGTTTGTGCAGGTTAGGAATAGATGATGATGGGGCTGGAATATGAGAAGTGAAATGTGTCTTTGTTGTATTCTCTGCAGCCGAGTCCTGGCTGGAGAAGTTGTCATGTCGGTCTAGGCCACATGGAAAAAGTGAACGATTCCATCAGAAAGGACATCAGCGGTAAGTCATTATCTGTAACTGTGCTGTGATCTCTTATATGTTCTGTAGGACTGGTATCTACCACTAACCATATGGCGGTAATATCCATGTTGATCTTTGTATAGAGATTATCTTCAGTAATACCGTGGTCATCTGCTGAGGTTCTCCTCCACTATTAAGGCGCATCACCCAGCTGTAATCAAGGTTACCTGGTTAGGGGCCAATCAGAAGCTTTCCCCCCCCCCCCCGAACCAAAACCCTAGCTACGCCTCTGGTCAAAACCCAAGCAATCTAATGTTGATCATCTATCCTTTATCAATGTAAAAGTATTTGAGCAATAGTTTAATGAAATAGGCACAATGTTTTGTGATTTAAGATTGGAATAACAAAATGTACAAAATGCAAGTCTCAATGAATAAGGGCCTATAAATTAAAAATAAGGGCATATATGTGAAGAAAGCTTCAATCAAATTTCCTAGGATATAAAACACGCAGGTGCCTTTGGCATATTAATAAAAAAAAATACATTGGAGTAGGGGGCATCAAATTTTGCACATGGTCCCGTTTCTCCTAAGTCCGGCCCTGCTAAAGATTTTTCATTTTTGCTTGTACTATAGATTTTTATAAAAAGTCTATTGAAACTACATTGACTATTTGAAGTCGCCCTGAACCGCTGACCATCCTCTATGTATGGGGAAAGCCTTACTCTGAATCAACAGGTTTTTTGCAAAGAGAAGGACATAGATCTGATTAAATAGTATAACAACTCATAATGACTAGACAGAAGCTAACAGCACATTGTGAATGAGAACCTATGAAAACAGTGCACTTAGCCTTCTTTTTTTCTGTGCATAGGTTAACTGAGTTCTAATGCTGTGTTTATATGACACGCACCGAAGACATTTACAACTTTAGTGCGGGCAGGTAGCACAAAGGCCACCTGCCCTACAACCTGCTTCTTCATAGCTTTTCATGTGAGTTATCTCTCATGTTACTTAGACTTACAGGAGGAGAGCAAAGTTGAGTCAAGTTTACACTGTTCCAGGTACATTGTAATTGTGATCAACCCTTATGCATGTGAGTCTCATTTGTCAAAGACAATCGCGAGAAGGAATTTGTTATTATTTCAGACAGCAAAGTCCGCATTACGAGCATGCCTTATATAAAGGGAAATATATATAGTATGTGTGTGCATGTGGCATGCGTGTGTGTGTGTATATATATATATATATATATATATATATATATATATAATTTACCTTATTATTATTATTATTTATTGTTATAGCGCCATTTATTCCATGGCGCTTTACAAGTGAGGAGGGGTATACATAATAAAAACAAGTACAATAATCTTGAACAATACAAGTCATAACTGGTACAGTAGGAGAGAGGACCCTGCCCGCGAAGGCTCACAATCTACAAGGGATGGGTGAGAATACAGTAGGTGAGGGTAGAGCTGGTCATGCAGCGGTTTGGTCGATCGGTGGTTACTGCAGGTTGTAGGCTTGTCGGAAGAGGTGAGTCTTCAGATTCTTTTTGAAGGTTTCGATGGTGGGCGAGAGTCTGATGTGTTGTGGTAGAGGGTTCCAGAGTAGGGGTGATACGCGAGAGAAATCTTGTATACGATTGTGGGAAGAGGAGATAAGAGGGGAGTAGGGAAGGAGATCTTGTGAGGATTGGAGGTTGCGTGTAGGAAAGTACCGGGAGATGAGGTCACAGATGTAAGGAGGAGACAGGTTGTGGATGGCTTTGTACGTCATGGTTAGGGTTTTGTACTGGAGTCTCTGGGCAATGGGGAACCAGTGAAGGGATTGACAGAGGGGAGAGGCCGGAGAATAGCGGGGGGACAGGTGGATTAGTCGGGCAGCAGATAAGATCATGCCTTATAGAGAAATTATATATGCACATTTCTCATTATATTTTCTCTTTATATAGGGCATGATCTTATATGGTAAATATATAACAAAAAAAAATTAACTGGAACTGGAGTATAAGTTGGTATGCAACTGGCCAATAAACCGACAAAACCCAAGACAGAAACAAGAAAAATAAAACCTATACTGCTGCAAGTAAATGAGTAAAAGCAATAGTACATATAAATAACATGGGGCACAGTTTTTGATTAAAAAAACATCTAAAAGCCATCCCTCTAGCATCAAGGTGTATCACAATTGGGATGGTCCTAACCTCTAGCAGCTTCATGACCGCCAAACGGTAGATATACAGTACATCTGCGCTAGCAGGGCTTTGTGCAGCGCCAACGTTTGTTTACGGTTGGCGGTTTTGTGCTGATCGGGACCCCCACGTATCTTATAACAAGGGGATTCCTGTGCACAACGATGTCTGTGACCCCCGACCTCATCGAGACCTGATTTGTTCAGGACCTGATGACGTCAGCATCACACCAGCCAATGAGAAAGATCACTGGGAAAGTTTGTTGTAGCAGCAAACTTTCCCGGGCGATCTGCCTCATAAAAACACTGTTTCCCCTCTGATCTCCTGTCAGTGAGAAATTAGAGGAGAAACAGTGTTACAAGTGCTGCTGCGATCTTGCTATAAAGTAAAATAAAAAAAAACAGATAAGGCAGATTAGGGTTAGTGATAAAGTTAGGGTAAGAGTACCGTCACACATTGAAATTTCCATCGCTACGACGTTACGATTCGTGACGTTCTAGCGATATCGTTACGATATCGCTGTGTCTGACACGCTACTGCGATCAGACACCCTGCTGAGAATCGTACGTCGTAGCAGATCGTTTGGAACTTTCTTTCGTCGCTTGATCACCCGCTGACATCGCTGGATCGTTGTGTGTGACAGCGATCCAGCGATGTCTTCGCTTGTAACCAGGGTAAACATCGGGTAACTAAGCGCAGGGCCGCGCTTAGTAACCCGATGTTTACCCTGGTTACAAGCGTAAACGTAAAAAAACAAACCGTACATACTCACCCGTCGGTGTCCTTCAGGTCCCTTGCCGTCTGCTTCCTGCTCTGAGTGCCGGCCGGAAAGTGAGAGCAGATCACAGCGGTGCTGCGCTCTGCTCTCACTGTACGGCTGCACTCAGAGCAGGAAGCAGACGGCAAGGGACATGAAGGACACCGACGGGTGAGTATGTACTGTTTGTTTTTTTACGTTTACGCTGGTAACCAGGGTAAACATCGGGTTACTAAGCGCGGCCCTGCGCTTAGTTACCCGATGTTTACCCTGGTTACCCGGGGACTTCGGCATCGCTCCAGCGCCGTGATTGCAACGTGTGACCGCAGTCTACGACGCTGGAGCGATGATTATACGACGCTGCGACGTCACGAATCGTGCCGTCGCAGCGATGAAAATTTCAATGTGTGACGGTACCCTTAGGCTAAAGTTAGGGTTAGTGTTTATATTAAAGTTAGGGTTAGGCTAAAGAATTAGCCTTTTTCAATTGTTTCACCAATAATTTGGTCACGTCAGTCAGTCACATCACGTCAGTCATGTCACAATTTTCTATTTCCGAAAAAAAAATAAAAAAAAATAAAATGGCCTGTCAAGTATTATAGTGCAGAGGAAGCTTTTGCACTTTTATGTTCTGACAGCGAAGAAAGTGCAGTTTCAGATGGCTATGTGAATTTCAAGGGCTTCAGAAGCAGAGACTGTGATAGCTCAGAAATGAGCAATAATTCTGGTCCATCCTTACACACAAGGACCAGTACAACAAGAAGGGCAAATAGCGCTTCTGGAGAAATGTCTCCAATTCGGGGAACAATGTCCAGTACCAGCGCTTTACCTAGTGCTCGTGAATTGGCGCACACCAATGGCCAAGGGGCTTTGCCTCTTGATGTAGCATTTCCCATATGTGGGGCTTCGGATTCGGCTACTCCATTCATACCTAATTTTAATGCCATTCCTGGTATAAATGTGGAAGTGGAAAATTTTTGACCAATTAATTTTTTTAATTTGTTTATGACAGATAGCTTTTATGACAGATAGCTTGCTAGAGCATATTGTCCAACAAACAAATTTATACGCGTTCCAATTCATAAGCCAGAATCCACGATCCTATTATCCTACGTCAAATTTATGGACACCAACTAATGTCCTGGAAATTTCAAATTTTGTAGGACTTACATTCGCTATGGGGCTTGTTTAAAAAAAAGAGCATTCGGTCCTATTGGTCCAATCGCCCTGTTCAAGTCACCCCTATGTTTTCTGCCGTTCTTCCTAGCACCCGTTGTTAGGGCTAGCGGAACGCACCAAATGAATAGAGAGACTTTATTATGATATATGCGTTCGCAGCCCGGGGTCCACTGTGCAGGAGAACCTGCTGCTAGCAAATGGCGGAACTAAATAGCGGTATGAGCTACCTCTGTTACTTCACAGAGTAGCCGTGAACTCAAAGCACTGCGCCCTGTTAACCTTCACAGTGGCACAGGCTAACTACCCAAACGAGAGCAGTCAGTGGTCATGCATGCACACAAAACTCCTCGCCGGAGGTGCCAGCATTCTAGGGGCTTATTTAAGCCGGGTCCCTGAACACTATCATACGTGACCACACTGGCGCAAAGTGTTATGACCCCAATGGCGAGGGTCTCAGAGGAACGTGGAAGTCTGCAGAATACAAAAATCCAGCTCATAGGGCAGTGGTAACTGGGTTGACCATATATCTACTCCTAACGCCAACACTAGAAGTAGCCGGGGATCATTCCTACGTTGATTCTAGATGACACGCGCCAGCCGGAGAATCTAGCTACCCCTAGTAGAGGAAAACAAAGACCTTTCTTGCCTCCAGAGAAGGGGACCCCAAAGCTGGATAGAAGCCCCCCACAAATAATGACGGTGAGGTAAGAGGAAATGACAAACACAGAAATGAACCAGGTTTAGCACAGAGAGGCCCGCTTACTGATAGCAGAATAAAGAAAGGTAACTTATATGGTCAACAAAAACCCTATCAAAATCCACACTGGAAATTCAAGAACCCCCGAACCGTCTAACGGTCCGGGGGGAGAACACCAGCCCCCTAGAGCTTCCAGCAAAGGTCAGGATATAGATTTGGAACAAGCTGGACAAAAATACAAAACCAAAACAAATAGCAAAAAGCAAAAGGCAGACTTAGCTGATATAACTGGAACCAGGATCAGTAGACAAGAGCACAGCAGACTAGCTCTGATAACTACGTTGCCAGGCATTGAACTGAAGGTCCAGGGAGCTTATATAGCAACACCCCTAACTAACGACCCAGGTGCGGATAAAAGGAATGACAGAAAAACCAGAGTCAAAAAACTAGTAACCACTAGAGGGAGCAAAAAGCAAATTCACAACAGTACCCCCCCCTTAGTGAGGGGTCACCGAACCCTCACCACGACCACCAGGGCGATCAGGATGAGCGGCATGAAAGGCACGAACTAAATCGGCCGCATGAACATCAGAGGCGACCACCCAGGAATTATCCTCCTGACCATAGCCCTTCCACTTGACCAGGTACTGAAGCCTCCGCCTGGAGAGGCGAGAATCCAAGATCTTCTCCACCACGTACTCCAACTCGCCCTCAACCATCACCGGAGCAGGAGGCTCAGCAGAAGGAACTACAGGCACAATGTACCGCCGCAACAAGGACCTATGAAATACATTGTGAATAGCAAACGACACAGGAAGATCCAGACGAAAAGATACAGGATTAAGGATTTCCAATATCTTGTAAGGCCCAATAAAACGAGGTTTAAATTTGGGAGAGGAGACCTTCATAGGAACAAAGCGGGAAGAAAGCCACACCAAATCCCCAACGCGTAGTCGGGGACCCACACCGCGGCGGCGGTTGGCAAAGCGCTGAGCCTTCTCCTGTGACAACTTCAAGTTGTCCACCACATGATTCCAGATCTGCTGCAACCTATCCACCACAGAATCCACCCCAGGACAGTCAGAAGGCTCCACATGACCCGAAGAAAAGCGAGGATGGAAACCAGAGTTGCAGAAAAAAGGCGAAACCAAGGTGGCGGAACTAGCCCGATTATTAAGGGCAAACTCAGCCAACGGCAAGAATGTCACCCAATCGTCCTGATCAGCAGAGACAAAACACCTCAAATAAGCCTCCAAAGTCTGATTGGTTCGCTCCGTCTGTCCATTAGTCTGAGGATGGAAAGCAGACGAAAACGACAAATCAATGCCCATCCTACTACAAAAGGATCGCCAGAACCTGGAAACGAACTGGGATCCTCTGTTTGACACAATATTCTCAGGGATGCCGTGCAAACGAACCACGTTCTGGAAAAACACAGGAACCAGATCGGAAGAGGAAGGCAGCTTAGGCAAAGGAACCAAATGGACCATCTTGGAGAAGCGATCACATATCACCCAGATAACGGACATGCCCTGAGATAGCGGAAGATCAGAAATGAAATCCATGGAGATATGTGTCCAAGGTCTCTTCGGGACAGGCAAGGGCAAGAGCAAACCGCTGGCACGAGAACAGCAAGGCTTAGCTCGAGCACAAGTCCCACAGGACTGCACAAATGACCGCACATCCCTTGACAAGGAAGGCCACCAAAAGGACCTGGCCACCAGATCTCTGGTGCCAAAAATTCCCGGGTGACCTGCCAACACCGAGGAATGAACCTCGGAAATGACTCTGCTGGTCCATTTATCCGGGACAAACAGTCTGTCAGGTGGACAAGACTCAGGCCTATCAGCCTGAAATCTCTGCAACACACGTCGCAGATCCGGAGAAATAGCTGACAAGATAACTCCATCTTTAAGAATACCAACAGGATCAGCGACTCCAGGAGCATCAGGCACAAAGCTCCTAGAAAGAGCATCGGCCTTCACATTCTTCGAACCTGGTAAATACGAGACAACAAAATCAAAGCGGGAGAAAAACAATGACCAGCGGGCCTGTCTCGGATTAAGGCGTTTAGCAGACTCGAGATACATCAGATTTTTGTGATCAGTCAAGACCACCACACGATGCTTAGCACCCTCGAGCCAATGACGCCACTCCTCAAATGCCCATTTCATGGCCAACAACTCCCGATTGCCCACATCATAATTTCGCTCGGCAGGCGAAAATTTCCTAGAGAAAAAGGCACAAAGCTTCATAACAGAGCAACCAGGGCCTCTCTGCGACAAAACGGCCCCTGCCCCAATCTCCGAAGCATCCACCTCAACCTGAAAGGGAAGTGAGACGTCAGGCTGGCACAAAACAGGCGCCGAAGTAAACCGGCGTTTCAACTCCTGGAAAGCCTCCACGGCAGCAGGAGCCCAGTTAGCTACATCGGAGCCCTTCTTGGTCATATCCGTCAAAGGTTTCACAATGCTAGAAAAATTAGCGATAAAACGACGGTAGAAGTTAGCGAAGCCCAAGAACTTCTGAAGACTCTTAACTGACGAGGGCTGAGTCCAATCAAGAATAGCTCGGACCTTGACTGGGTCCATCTCCACAGCAGAAGGGGAAAAAATGAACCCCAAAAAGGGAACCTTCTGTACACCAAAGAGACACTTTGAGCCCTTGACAAACAAAGAATTTTCACGCAAAATTTTAAAGACCAACCTGACCTGCTCCACATGCGAATCCCAATTATCAGAAAAAACCAAAATATCATCCAGATAAACAATCAAAAATTTATCCAGATACTTCCGGAAAATGTCATGCATAAAGGACTGAAAAACTGAAGGCGCATTGGAGAGCCCAAAAGGCATCACCAAGTACTCAAAATGACCTTCGGGCGTATTGAATGCGGTTTTCCATTCATCACCTTGCTTAATGCGCACAAGGTTGTACGCACCACGAAGGTCTATCTTGGTGAACCACTTGGCACCCTTAATCCGGGCAAACAAGTCAGACAACAGCGGTAAAGGATACTGAAATTTGACAGTGATCTTATTTAAAAGCCGATAATCAATACAAGGTCTCAAAGATCCGTCCTTTTTTGCCACAAAAAAGAATCCCGCACCAAGAGGGGAAGAAGACGGACGAATATGTCCTTTTTCCAGAGACTCCTTGATATATGAACGCATAGCGGTATGTTCAGGTACCGACAGATTAAACAGTCTTCCCTTAGGAAATTTACTGCCTGGGATCAAATCTATAGCACAGTCACAGTCCCTATGAGGAGGCAGTGCACTGGACTCAGACTCACTGAAGACATCCTGATAATCAGACAAATACTCCGGAACTTCCGAAGGCGTAGAAGAAGCAATAGACACAGGCAGGGAATCCCCATGAATACCACGACAGCCCCAACTTGAGACTGACATAGCCTTCCAGTCCAGGACTGGATTATGGGTCTGTAACCATGGCAGCCCTAAAACGACCAAATCATGCATTTTATGTAAAACCAGGAAACGTATCACCTCGCGGTGTTCAGGAGTCATGCACATGGTAACCTGAGTCCAATACTGCGGTTTATTTGCTGCCAATGGTGTAGCATCAATACCCCTAAGAGGAATAGGATTTTCTAATGGTTCAAGAGTAAATCCACAGCGCTTAGCAAATGAGAGATCCATGAGACTCAGGGCAGCACCTGAATCTACAAACGCCATGACAGGATAAGATGACAGTGAGCAAATCAAAGTTACAGACAGAATAAATTTAGGTTGCAAATTACCAACGGTGACAGGACTAACAACCTTAGCTATACGTTTAGAGCATGCTGAGATAACATGTGTAGAATCACCACAGTAGTAGCACAAGCCATTCCGGCGTCTATGAATTTTCCGCTCATTTCTAGTCAGGATTCTATCACATTGCATTAAATCAGGTGTCTGTTCAGACAACACCATGAGGGAATTTGCGGTTTTTCTATCACATTGCACCGAATTAGGTGTCTGTTCAGACAACACCATGAGGGAATTTGCGGTTTTGCGCTCCCGCAACCGCCGGTCAATTTGAATAGCCAGTGCCATAGTATCATTCAGACCTGTGGGAATGGGAAAACCCACCATAACATTCTTAATGGCTTCAGAAAGGCCATTTCTAAAATTAGCGGCCAGTGCACACTCGTTCCAATGTGTCAGCACGGACCATTTCCGAAATTTTTGGCAATACACTTCAGCCTCGTCCTGCCCCTGAGACATAGACAGCAAGGCCTTTTCTGCCTGAATCTCAAGATTGGGTTCCTCATAAAGTAAACCGAGCGCCAGAAAAAACGCATCAAGATCAGCCAATGCCGGATCTCCTGGCGCCAGCGAAAAAGCCCAATCCTGAGGGTCGCCCCGTAAGAACGAAATAACAATTTTTACTTGCTGAGCAGAATCTCCTGATGAACAGGGTCTCAGGGACAAAAACAATTTACAATTATTCACGAAATTCCTAAACTTAAACCTGTCTCCGGAAAACAGTTCAGGAATCGGTATTTTAGGTTCTGACCTAGGATTTCTGATAACATAGTCTTGTATGCCCTGCACACGAGTAGCCAGCTGGTCCACACTTGTAATCAAGGTCTGGACATTCATGTCTGCAGCAAGCATAGCCACTCTGAGGTAAAGGGGAAGGAGAAAAAAAAAACTCAGAATCTTCTTTCTTATAATCCCTCTTCTGCAATGCATTAAACATTTAATACTGGCCTGGCAAACTGTTATGACCCCAATGGCGAGGGTCTCAGAGGAACGTGGAAGTCTGCAGAATACAAAAATCCAGCTCATAGGGCAGTGGTAACTGGGTTGACCATATATCTACTCCTAACGCCAACACTAGAAGTAGCCGGGGATCATTCCTACGTTGATTCTAGATGACACGCGCCAGCCGGAGAATCTAGCTACCCCTAGTAGAGGAAAACAAAGACCTTTCTTGCCTCCAGAGAAGGGGACCCCAAAGCTGGATAGAAGCCCCCCACAAATAATGACGGTGAGGTAAGAGGAAATGACAAACACAGAAATGAACCAGGTTTAGCACAGAGAGGCCCGCTTACTGATAGCAGAATAAAGAAAGGTAACTTATATGGTCAACAAAAACCCTATCAAAATCCACACTGGAAATTCAAGAACCCCCGAACCGTCTAACGGTCCGGGGGGAGAACACCAGCCCCCTAGAGCTTCCAGCAAAGGTCAGGATATAGATTTGGAACAAGCTGGACAAAAATACAAAACCAAAACAAATAGCAAAAAGCAAAAGGCAGACTTAGCTGATATAACTGGAACCAGGATCAGTAGACAAGAGCACAGCAGACTAGCTCTGATAACTACGTTGCCAGGCATTGAACTGAAGGTCCAGGGAGCTTATATAGCAACACCCCTAACTAACGACCCAGGTGCGGATAAAAGGAATGACAGAAAAACCAGAGTCAAAAAACTAGTAACCACTAGAGGGAGCAAAAAGCAAATTCACAACAGCAAAGTACAACATAGAACAATACTAGCGCATGGCCGTGTGGCCATGCGAGCCTTAAATAGTTGCAGCACGTACAGGACCTTAACTTGGAAGGACCAATGAGAGGCTGCCACAGAGCGTGAGCACCTACAGGACCTTCCTGAAGGACCAATGGCCTTAGCTTCAGTGTCTGATCATGTGACCCTCGATCTCCACTGAGAGATCTTACTCTGGGCATGCTCAGAATGAGAAAAGCAGGACTTAGTCCCAGAAGCATCTGCTCGCCGCTGCCCAGCACTGACTCCAATTGCAGAAGCAGGAAACGCAGCAGTAACTCTCTGTACAGAGTCAGACTGAGCAAGATGCTGGGACCGATGTCTCCGCTGAGCAGGCTCCACTGCGGCAGGAGAAGAATGGGAGACTGCAGCAGAGATGGCCCGAGATTCCCCCCGTGCAGAGGCAGGAACTCGACCCCTAACATTACCCCCCCTAGGCCCCCCCTCCTTGGGCCTCGCTATGTTCGAAGGCAGCAATGAGCTGCGGAGCCCGAATGTGCTCAGCGGGCTCCCAGGACCTATCCTCAGGACCGTAACCCTTCCAGTCCACCAAATAAATTTTTTTGCCACAAACCACCTTGCACCCCAAAATAGCGTTCACCTCATAATCGTCCGTAGACGAATCCGATGTCCCGGCAGATGACTCAGAAAACCGGGACATGTATACGGGCTTAAGGAGGGACACATGAAAGGTGTCGGTGATACCTAGGCGTGGAGGAAGGGCTAGACGGAAGACCACAGGGTTAACCTGTTCGAGGACCTTGAAGGGACCGAAGTAGCGAGGTGCAAACTTAGTGGACTCAACACGCAGCCTGATGTTACGGGCGGAGAGCCACACTAAGTCGCCAGGAGCAAAGGTCGGGGCAGGGCGCCGATGTGCATCGGCGGAGGACCTCATTCTCTCCTTGGAGGCCTGGATAGCATCCTGAGTGCGGTCCCAAATGTCTCGTGCCTCCACTGCCCAGTCTGCCACCCTGGAATCAGCAGAGGACACGGGCATAGGCACAGGAACCCGCGGATGTTGGCCGTAATTAAGGAGGAAAGGAGTCTGACCGGTAGAGTCGGCTACAGCGTTGTTAAGGGCAAACTCAGCCCATGGTAACAAGGATGCCCAGTCACCCTGCCTGGCAGAAACAAAATGTCGCAAGTAAGTGACCAGAGTCTGATTGGCCCTCTCAACCAACCCATTCGTCTCGGGATGATAAGCCGAGGAGAGATTTAACTCAATACTGAGTAGACGACAAAGCTCCCTCCAGAATCGAGACGCAAACTGGGGACCCCGGTCACTGACAATCTTGTCTGGCATACCGTGTAAACGAAAGATATGCTTGATGAACAAGGCTGCCAGAGCCCGTGCAGACGGTAGCCGTGGAAGAGGCACCAAATGAACCATTTTGGAAAAATGATCGGTGATCACCCAGACAATGGTGCAGTTACGAGACTTGGGTAAGCCCACCACAAAGTCCATCCCGACCATCTCCCAGGGCCTGTCCGCCACCGGCAGAGGATAAAGCAACCCAGCTGGCCATTGCCAAGGGGACTTGTTCTTGGCGCAAGAAACACATGCCCGAACATAGTCTGCGACATCACAAGCCATATGCAGCCACCAGTATGTCCTCGCCAGTAACTCAGATGTCCTTTTGGAACCAAAATGTCCACCCACCCTGGACGAGTGTGCCCAAGAGAGAACCTCCCGTTGCAAACTGGATGGTACAAAAGTCTTGCCCGGAGGCACAGACTCTAGCGAAACCGGGGCCACGATTCTCAGGCTCTCAGTGGGGACAATAAGCCGAGGCTCCTCTTCCTCCTCCACAGATGACACAACGGAGCGAGAGAGAGCATCGGTACGAATGTTCTTCTCCCCAGAAAGAAAATGGAGGGTGAAATTAAACCGGGAGAAGAACAAGGACCATCTGGCCTGGCGAGAATTTAACCGCTGGGCTGTCTGCAGGTACACCAAATTTTTATGGTCTGTGAAGACTTGGAATGGAAAACGAGCTCCCTCCAAGAGATGTCTCCACTCCGAGAAGGCCAACTTCATGGCTAGCAACTCCCTGTCCCCGATGGAATAGTTCCTCTCTGCTGGTGAGAAGGTCTTTGAAAAGAAGAAGAAAGGATGCTTCCGACCTTGAGCATCCTTTTGGAAGAGGACTGCTCCAGCACCAACAGATGAGGCATCCACCTCCATGATAAATGGCTTATCTACATCGGGGCGATGTAGGATGGGAGCGCTAGCGAAGTGCGTCTTTATGGAGTTAAAGGCCTTGTAGACCTCCTCAGACCACAATTTGGGATTTGCCCCCTTCTTGGTGAGGGCAACCAAGGGAGCTACCAAAGTTGAGAAGTGCGGAATGAACTGACGATAATAATTAATGAACCCCATAAAGCGCTGCACCGCTTTAAGAGAATGGGTGTTCCTGCCAGTCCATCACAGCCTGTAGCTTGGCAGGATCCGTAGCCAATCCCTGGGCAGAGATGATATAGCCTAGGAAAGGTAAGGACTCCTGCTCGAACATACACTTTTCCAACTTGGCATAGAGGGAGTTTGCCCGTAGGAGGTCGAAGACTATGCAAACATCTCTCCGGTGGGAGTCAATATCTGGAGAGTAGATGAGAATATCATCCAGATAGACTACGACCGAGGTGGTGAGCATATCCCGGAAGATGTTGTTCACAAAGTCTTGGAAAACGGCTGGGGCATTACAGAGCCCGAAGGGCATCACTAGATATTCATAGTGCCCATCCCTGGTGTTAAAAGCCGTCTTCCATTCGTCCCCCTCACGGATGCGAATCAGGTTGTAAGCACCCCGCAGGTCTAGTTTAGTAAACACCCTTGCTCCCCGAAGCCTATCGAATAGCTCAGAGATCAAGGGCAAAGGATACTTATTTTTAATGGTGATAGCGTTAAGACCCCTGTAGTCTATGCATGGACGCAGTTCCCCACTCTTCTTCTGCACGAAGAAAAACCCAGCCCCAGCAGGTGACACTGACTTCCTGATGAACCCTCTTGCCAGATTCTCTTGAATGTACTGAGACATGGCCTCCGTCTCTGGGAGAGATAACGGATAAACTTGACCCCGGGGAGGCTCAGCACCAGGCAAGAGATCAATAGGACAGTCATAGGGGCGATGGGGCGGAAGGGTCTCTGCCGCCTTTTTGGAGAACACGTCTGCATAATACCAATATTGCTTGGGGAGAGAGGATAGATCTGCGGGTATCTGTTGTAGCAACCTGAACGCACTCCCTCTGACACCTACCCCCACAAGATTCACCCCAACCCAAAATTCTGCCTGAGGACCCCTCGATATGAGGAGAGTGGTACCGTAGCCATGGTATCCCCAACAGGACCTCATCAATTCCTTCAGGAATGACGAGCAGAGATATAATCTCCTGATGGGATGGTGACATGGACAGAGAAAGAGGGATGGTTTGGTGTGTTATCTATGAGGGCAGTGTCGACCCGTTCACTACTCATACCGTTACTGGTTGAGCATAACCAGGGGTATTGCGTGACGTTGTGCGAAGGCTGAAGACATAAAATTGCCCTCCGCCCCAGAATCCACGCAGAGCTCTACCGAGTGGGTGGATGAGCCAATAATTATTGTCCCCTTAAAGGACAATTTGGAGGCAAACGTCGCCGTGTCTAGTGTACCTCCACCTACTACCACTAGACGCTGACGTTTCCTCGGCCGCTGGGGACATCTGGTGGCAAGATGTCCTTACTGCTGGCAAACATGACAGACCTTGTGTGCACAAGCGGTCCGGGACTTAGATCCCTCATGTGACACTTCCATGGCCACAAGTGACTCAGGAACCAGGACCGGAGATTCCAGAGGTTTGGCAAAGGTGGGAGCCAGCCGAAACCTCTGCCTACACTGAGCTCACTCTAACCTCCGCTCGTTGAACGGAGGTCAATATGAGTGGAGACAGATATTAACTCCTCCAGTGTGGCAGGAATCTCCCTAGTGGCCAGAGCATCCTTAACGTGACCAGCCAGCCCCCTCCAAAATATGGGGATAAGGGCTTTATCCGACCACTCCAGCTCAGAAGCTAAAGTACGGAAGTGGACGGCAAATTGGCTGACCAAGGACTCACCCTGAGTTAATGCCAGCAGTTGAAGCGCCGTGTCATGGGTGACTCGAGGTCCTAAAAAGACCTGTTTCAAAGTGCTCAGGAACAGCGGAGCACTCTGCACAGAATGATCACCACGCTCCCACAGCGGTGTAGCCCACTCCAACGCCCTGTCCGAGAAGAGGGAAACAATAAATCCCACCTTAGCTCGCTCTGTGGGAAAACGTGCAGCCAGGAGCTCGAGGTGAATAGAGCACTGACTCACGAATCCCCTACAGGACTTGCTGTCTCCAGAAAATTTCTCTGGCAGCAGAAGGCGAGATAATGTCGGAACAGGGGTGGCAGTGGACAGGGTTGCTGCAGCCACGCTAGCAGCCTGTACAGCAACTGCGATAACATCCACAGCTGAGGTTGAGCTCTCGAGAGCCGCCAACCTACCCTCCAGCTGCTGGATATACCGCAAAGATTGCTGAATGTCCGCCATTTACTAGCCAGACCCTGGTGCTAGTATTAGGTTAGGGCTAGCGGAACGCACCAAATGAATAGAGAGACTTTATTATGATATATGCGTTCGCAGCCCGGGGTCCACCGTGCAGGAGAACCTGCTGCTAGCAAATGGCGGAACTAAATAGCGGTATGAGCTACCTCTGTTACTTCACAGAGTAGCTGTGAACTCAAAGCACTGCGCCCTGTTAACCTTCACAGTGGCACAGGCTAACTACCCAAACGAGAGCAGTCAGTGGTCATGCATGCACACAAAACTCCTCGCCGGAGGTGTCAGCATTCTAGGGGCTTATTTCAGCCAGGTCCCTGAATACTCAAACACACAAACTCCTCGCCGGAGGTGCCAGCATTCTAGGGGCTTATTTCAGCCGGGTCCCTGAACACTATCATGCGTGACCACACTGGCGCAAAGTACAACATAGAACAATACTAGCGCATGGCCGTGCGGCCATGCGAGCCTTAAATAGTTGCAGCACGTACAGGACCTTAACTTAGAAGGACCAATGAGAGGCTGCCACAGAGCGTGAGCACCTACAGGACCTTCCTGAAGGACCAATGGCCTTAGCTGCAGTGTCTGATCATGTGACCCTCGATCTCCACTGAGAGATCTTTCTCTGGGCATGCTCAGAATGAGAAAAGCAGGACTTAGTCCCAGAAGCATCTGCTCGCCGCTGCCCAGCACTGACTCCAATGGCAGAAGCAGGAAAAGCAGCAGTAACTCTCTGTACAGCGTCAGGCTGAGCGAGATGCTGGGACCACTGCGGCAGGAGAAGAATGGCAGACCGCAGCGGAGATGGCCCGAGATTCCCCCTGTGCAGAGGCAGGAACTCGACCCCTAACACCCGTTATTAATTGCTCATGAGATTTTGTCATTTTAACGACAATAGTCAATGCCTGCCCAGAAATGCCCCAGAGTATGACAGACTATTCAAAATCAGACCCATCATCGAAGACTTGACAGATAAGTTCTTAAGGCTCTACACCCCAACAGAAAACATTTCAATTGATGAGTCCCTTGTAAAATTCAAAGGAAGACCGCACCTCAAGCGATTTATTCCTTCTAAGGCCGGCCTCACACTAGCGAGTTTTACGGACGTATGAGCGCATAAACTACGTCCGTAAAACTCGCAAAATAAACGGCACAATTATTCTCAATGGGGCTGCTCCTATCAGCCGTATATTACGGTTCAGTATTATACGGCTTTCTACGGCTGTACAAAATCGCAGCATGCTGCGTTTGTCACCGTATTGCGCAAAAAAATCGCCAATGAAAGTCTATGGGGGCGAGAAAAATACGGATTCCACACTGACCAGCAGTGTGACTTGCGAGAAATACGCAGCGGTGTTAGTGAAAAGTCGGTAATTCAATTGCCGGCTTTTCATTTCTCCTGCACAAACCCGACAGGATATGAGACATGGTTTACATACAGTAAACCATCTCATATCCCCTTTTTTTTTGCATATTCCACACTACTAATGTTAGTAGTGTGTATGTGCAAAATTTCAGCGCTGTAGCTGCTGAAATAAAGGGTTAAATGGCGGAAAAAATTGGCGTGGGCTCCCGCGCAATTTTCTCCGCCAGAATGGTAAAGCCAGTGACCGAGGGCAGATATTAATAGCCAGGAGAGGGTCCATGGTTATTGGCCCCCCCGTGGCTAAAAACATCTGCCCCCAGCCACCCCAGAAAAGGCACATCTGGAAGATGCGCCTATTCTGGCACTTGGCCACTCTCTTCCCACTCCCTGTAGCGGTGGGATATGGGGTAATGAAGGGTTAATGCCACCTTGCTGTTGGAAGGTGACATTAAGCCAGATTAATAATGGAGAGGCGTCAATTATGACACCTATCCATTATTAATCCAATGGTACGAAAGGGTTAAAAAACACACACACACACATGATTTAAAAGTATTTTAATGAAATAAACACAGCGGTTGTTGTAATAATTTATTGTTCTCTCAATCCATCAGGAACACCCTCGCTTGGAAAAATAATAAACGCACAAGATACATACCTTCTGGTGAACCGTCTCGTCCCACGAAGTAATCCATCTGAAGGGGTTAACTAATATTACAGGCAGGAGCCCTGCTAAATGCAGCTGTGCTCCGTGCCTGTAATCCCCAGCGAATGAATGAAATGTAGGTCAATGACCTACATTTCATTCATTCGCTGGGGATTACAGGCACGGAGCACAGCTGCATTTAGCAGGGCTCCTGCCTGTTATATTAGTTAACCCCTTCAGAAGGATTACTTCGTGGGACGAGACGGTTCACCAGAAGGTATGTATCTTGTGCGTTTATTATTTTTCCAAGCGAGGGTGTTCCTGATGGATTGAGAGAACAATAAATTATTACAACAACCGCTGTGTTTATTTCATTAAAATACTTTTAAATCATGTGTGTGTGTTTTTTAACCCTTTCGTACTATTGGATTAATAATGGATAGGTGTCATAATTGACGCCTCTCCATTATTAATCTGGCTTAATGTCACCTTCCAATAGCAAGGTGGCATTAACCCTTCATTACCCCATATCCCACCGCTACAGGGAGTGGGAAGAGAGTGGCCAAGTGCCAGAATAGGCGCATCTTCCAGATGTGCCTTTTCTGGGGTGGCTGGGGGCAGATGTTTTTAGCCACGGGGGGGGCCAATAACCATGGACCCTCTCCTGGCTATTAATATCTGCCCTCGGTCACTGGCTTTACCATTCTGGCGGAGAAAATTGCGCGGGAGCCCACGCCAATTTTTTCCGCCATTTAACCCTTTATTTCAGCAGCTACAGCGCTGAAATTTTGCACATACACACTACTAACATTAGTAGTGTGGAATATGCAAAAAAAAAAGGGGATATGAGATGGTTTACTGTATGTAAACCATGTCTCATATCCTGTCGGGTTTGTGCAGGAGAAATGAGAAGCCGGCAATTGAATTACCGGCTTTTAACACATATCGCGCTGAATGAAATCTAAATACAGAATATATATATATGTGTCTCAATGACATATATATATATATATATATATATATATATATACTGTATATATGTTTTCCCGAACATTTGAGCACATAAATCCATTAGATGTCGGTTTTGCAAGCCTGCGCGAAAATCTCGCAGTACGGATGCCATACGGATTACATACGGAGGATGCCATGCGCAAAATACGCTGACACACCCTGACTACGGATCAATATTTTGGGAACATTTCTCCGTATTACGGCCGTAGTACGGACGTATAATACGTGGCGTATTGTCTTACGCCCAGTGTGAGGCCGGCCTAAGAGGGCAAGGTTTGGAATAAAGCTCTATAAAATGTGCGAGAGTTCAATCGGATACACATCAGCTTTTCAAATTTATGAGTTGAAAGATAGCTAACTAAACCCACCAGGATGCCCTACTTATCTGGGGAAATCTGGAAAAATTGTTTGGGAGCTGATTCTATTTTTACAAAAAGGCTACAATCTGTATGTTGACAACTGCTTCACCAGCATACCCCTATTTAAAAGTCTGGTTGAACATAACATAGGGGCTTGTGGTACCAATCACAAAACCCGTCAGGGGTTCTCACAATCATTGGTCAACGAAAAGTTTCAAAAGGGGCAGTCAGGGGCTTTACGCAATGGAGAGCAGCTTGCCCTTAAGTATAAGGATAAAAAAGATATTTTTATCCTGAGCTCGATCCACACAGATGCCACAAGGGCGACTGAAGAACAGGGATCCACTACTCCAAAACCTGTGTCTGTCATTGACTACAACAAATATATGGGGAGTGTGGACCTTGCAGATCAGGTTCTACACCCATACCAGGTATCAATAAAATCATATACCTGGTTTAAAAAGTTAGCCATTTATTTGTTTCAGGTGGCCACTTACAATTATTTTGTGTTATACCAAAAAGCAGTAAATACAGATACTTTCCTTGATTATCAGGAAATGGTCATTGAAAATCTTATTTTTGAAAATTTTGTCCCCCTCCATCCTTTAGAATCTGAAGATGTCAGAAGAGTCACTGAACGACATTTTATTGCACTCATCCCAGTAACAGGAATAAAAAAAGAACCCCCAGAGAAGATGTTGTGTATGTTCCAAGAGAGGAATGGGGCATGATACCCGCTATTATTGCCTACAATGCCCATCATTGCTAGCCTTATGCCTCCATGACTGCTTTTAAATCTTCCCCACAGAACCACGTTTTTAAACTGTTTTGACATTCAAGCATTTGGTTTATTTAGTGACAGACACATTTGAGTAGAGCTGACTTAACAATCTCAGGGGGTAGGTGTGGGGATGTCTCCATAGACAGAAACTGGGCACAATAAAATTGGGCACTGCAAGGACATTTTTGCAATTTTTGCTCTAAGGCAGGGGTCACACTTGCGAGTGCAATGCAAGAAACTCGCAGGTCAGAGGGCGCAATGACGTGGTTAGTGCGTGCCCTCTGACTGAACAGTCACAGCCAGAGGACCCGGAAGACAGAGCGGTGTGCAGCGGTGGAACGGGGACAGGCGAATATAGCAAGTGTCGGGGGCCTGAGCCAGCGGCGACTCTGGCACCAGGCCCCCGGCACCCAGCGATGATAGGTTGTCAGCATACAGGGCATATTATACTATGGAGCAGCATACGGGGCATATTATACTATGGAGTATCTTATGGGGGCCATCAACCTTTATGGAGCAGCATACGGGGCATATTATACTATGGAGCATCTTATGGGGGCCATCAACCTTTATGGAGCAGCATACGGGGCATATTATACTATGGAGCATCTTATGGGGGCCATCAACCTTTATGGAGCACAGTTACGGGGCACATGGATGGGAGCAGCACATGACAGAATGGGGGCACAAGATGGGAGCAGCACATTACAGAATGGGGGCGCAGGATGGGAGCAGCACATTACAGAATGGGGGCACAGGATGGGAGCAGCACATTACAGAATGGGGCGCAAGATGGGAGCAGCATATTACAGAATGGGGGCGCAGGATGGGAGCAGCACATTACTGAATGGGGGCGCAGGATGGGAGCAGCACATTACAGAATGGGGGCGCAGGATGGGAGCAGCACATGACAGAATGGGGGCGCAGGATGGGAGCAGCACATGACAGAAGGGGGGCGCAGGATGAGAGCAGCACATTACAGAATGGGGCGCAGGATGGGAGCAGTACATTACAGAATGGGGGTGCAGGATGGGAGCAGCACATGACAGAATGGGGGTGCAGGATGGGAGCAGCACATGACAATATGGGGGTGCAGGATGGGAGCACCACATGACAGGATGGGGCGCAGGATGGGAGTAGCACATACCAGAAGGGGGGCGCAGGATGGGAGCACCACATGACAGGATCGGGGCGCAGGATGGGAGTAGCACATACCAGAAGGGGGGCGCAGGATGGGAGTACCACATGACAGGATTGGGGCGCAGGATGGGAGCACATGAAAGCATGAGGGCTCAGGAAGAGAGTAGCACATGGCAGGATGGGGGCGCAGGATGGGAGCAGCACATGACAGCATGTTGGTGCAGGATGGGAGCAGCACATGACACATGGGGGTGCAGGATGACAGCAGCACATGACAGCATGGGGATGCAGGATGGGAGCACCACATGACAGGATAGGGGCACAGGATGGGAGCACCACATGACAGGATAGGGGCGCAGGATGGGAGCACCACATGACAGGATGGGGGCACAGGATGGGAGCAGCACATGACAGCATGTTGGTGCAGGATGGGAGCAGCACATGACAGCATGGGGGTGCAGGATGGGAGCACCACATTACAGGATTGGGGTGCAGGATGGGAGCACATGACAGGATGAGGGCTCAGGAAGAGAGTAGTACATGACAAGATGGAGGCGCACAAAACAGGATGAGGGCGCAGGATGTGGGCTGCACATGACAGGATAGGGGCGCAAGATGGTAGCAGCACATGACAAGATTAGGGCACAGGATGGAAGCAGCACATACCAGGATGGAGACCATATACTAATATAAATGCTTGCCACCTGGGCGTAGAATGGGTTCAATAGCTAGTATAATAATAATAATAATTTTTATTTATATAGCGACAACATATTCCGCAGCACTTTACAATTAAGCAGGGACATGTTTAGACAATAAATTCAGTACAAGTTAAGACAATTCAAACAGTGACATTAGGGGTGAGGTCCCTGCTCGCAAGCTTACAATCTACAAGGAAATGGGAGGACACAATAGGTGAAAAGTGCTTTTTATTTCAGGTCTGGCAATTATAATAAATAGTAATAGTATAATGCACCAGACAATCCTCAATATAGTACAATGCACTCCCCATAGGCAGACTCTTTAGAATAATGTACCCCCCATAGGCAGACTCTATAGTATAATGCACTCCCCATAGGCAGCCTCTATAGTAAAATGCAGCCCCTAATATAATGCACCCCCATAGGAAGCCTCTATAGTATAATGCAGCCCTAATATAATGCACCTCCATAGACAGCCTGTATAGTATACTGCACCCCCATCCATAGTCAGCCTGTATAGTATAATGCACCCCCATAGGCAGCCTGTATAGTATACTGCACCCCCATCCATAGTCAGCCTGTATAGTATAATGCGCCCCCATAGGCAGCCTGTATAGTATATTGCACCCCATCCATAGGCAGCCTGTAAAGCATGATGCACCCCCATAAAAAAATAAATCCAATACTCACCTCTCTTCCACCTGATCCCTGCGCTGCTCTGTGCACCCGCACGTCTCCGGACTACGGGCGCCGAGTAGTGATGTCATCGCAGCCCTGTGTCGGCGTGGGTGACATCAGACGCTGAGAGGGGGATGATGGGAGAGGGAGCTTAATGCTCCTTCTCTCATCAATGTGGACAGCTGTACCAGCTAGATGCCCATACAGTTGAAGCTGCGATGACGGGCAGGGGGCCCACTGCTGACACCGGCCCCCCGCCTGCTTAGGGGCCCCATAGTGGCCAGGCGTCAGTGCAGGGAGATCGATTCTCCCTGCTGTACTGCAGAATGTAACAGTTTCGGCGCGCTGTGCACGCCGACGCAGTTGCAGTAGCGTAGCTCCGGGTGGGCCCCTCAGAGCGCAGGGCCCAGGGCAGCCACCCCCTCTGCCCCCCAGTACCTTCGCTAATGGTATGAACTATTGCTTTTACTTATTTACTTACAGTAGGGTATATGGTAATTTTGTTTGTGTCTTGTGTTTTTTAACCCCTTAGTGAGAAAGCCAATTTTATCCTTAATGACTAAGCCAATTTTTACAATTCTGACCACTGTCAGTTTATGAGGTTATAGTTCTGGAACGCTTCAACAGATCCCACTGATTCTGAGATTTTTTTTTCCGTAACATATTGTACTTCATGTTGGTGGTAAAATTTATTTGATATGACTTGCATTTATTTATGGAAAAAAAACAAACAGAAATTTAGCAATTTTCAAACTTTTAATTTTTGTCCCCTTAAATCAGAGAGTCATATCGCACAAAATAGTTAATAAATAACATTTCCCACATGTCAACTTTACATCAGCACAATTTTGGAAACTTTTTTTTTTGTTAGGAAGTTATAAGGGTTAAAAGTTGACCAGCGATTTCTCATTTTTCCTACAAAATTTACAAAAGCATTTTTTAGGGACCATCTCAGATTTGAAGTGAGTTTGGGGGTCAATATGACACTAAATACCCAAAAGTGACACTATTCTAAAAACTGTGGGAGGAAAACATTAACATTTTACTTTTTTCACAAAATTTTTTATTTTAGACCCAAACTTTTTTATTTTCACAAAGGTATCAGGAGTAAATGGACCATAAAATTTGTACGCCGATACCCCGTATTTGGGGGAAAGCCACTGCTTGGGCCCATGGCAGGGCTCAGAAGGGAGGGAGCACCATTTGACTTTTTGAACGCAAAATTGTCTGGAATCATCGGCGGGGTTGTGCTTCATGTCACATTTGGAGACCCCCTGATGCACCTAAACATTATGAGGTCCACCAGCCAGGACGAAGGAAGCCTCACCAAGGAAACCACGTGAATTTGCTCAAGCCATTGCGAGATCGAGAACCGCAGGGAGCTTCTTGCCTGGGAGCCCGTCCTGAAGCCAAAGTAGAGGATGTCACGATTGCAGAGACTATTGCCATCCCAGAAGCAACAGTGTCGAGAACTGCTGCAGCGGAACTGTGACTTGTTCTCGGAGTTGTCAGGGCGTGAGCAGGTGGTGGAGCAGGATGTTCTGACAGAGCCGCATGTAAGTGCGAATCTAAAGCCATATAGGATTCCCGAAGCACGCCATGAGGCATGATGGAGGAGTCCAAAAGTGAATTGTCGAATCCCATAATCCTCATCCCTATGCCCGATGGTGAGTGGCGGTTTTGTAAGGACTACTGCAGGCTGAATGAAGTATCCAAATTTTGATGCATACCCGATGCCCCGTGTCAATGAACTAATTGAGAGGCTTGGACCTGTGACGTACATTACCTCCCTTAACCTGATAAAGGGATACTGGCAGATCACCATGTCCCCAAGAGGAGACAGCCTTCTTGACACCTGATGGGTGTTTTTAATATACCAGAATACTTTTCGGATTGCAGGTTGCCCCAGCCAACTTCCAGAGGACGATGGATCAGAGCATAGCTCCACATAAGAAGTATGCCGCAGCCTACATCGATGACATTGTAGTCTTCAGCTCAGACTGGGGTAGTCATCTACCAAAGGTACAGATGATTCTAGATGCTCTGAGAAAGGCAGGGTTTACCATAAATCCAAACAAATTTGAAGGAAGAGGCCAAGTGCTTAGGCTACATCTTCAGAAGAAGCGAAATCAAGCCATAGATAAACAAGGTTGAGTTAATCCAGAAGTGTCTGCAACCGCTTTCCAAGAAGCAGGTGAGAGCATTTCTTGGAATTGTGGGATATTACTTGCGGTTTATCCCAAATTTCGCTATAACTGTCACACCAATAATGGATCTCCATAAAGGCACCAAATTTACGATGGCCAAATAACGGCTGAAACAGAAATGGCATTCCAAGAGCTGAAGCTGTCCCTATGTAAACAACTGGTCCTGGTTACAATTGACTTCAGTAAAGGAATTGTGGTCCAAACAGATACTTCAGAAGTCGGGTTGGGAGTAGTGCTGTCTCAAGAAATAAATTGTGAAGAACATCCCACTGACTATCTGAGTCAGAAGCTATCTTCCTGCGAGAAAAACTATACCATTGTTGAGAAAGAGTGCCTAGCTATCAAATGGGCCACGGATACGCTGAAGTATAATTTACTAGGTAGTGTAGTAGGTTTAAACTAGTGTCAGACCATGCACCTCTGAGATAGTTAAGGGAAAAGAAAGGTAAGAAAGCCCAGGTGACTAGGTGGTTCTTCGTCCTCCAGGACTTTAGTTTACACATAGTACATAGACCAGGGAAATTACATGGTAATCCTGATGCCGTGTGCAGAATTCCATTTGATGTCTGGAAGTGCCAAAACCCCCGGCTTTGAGCAGAGGGGGGTGATATGTGACAGGGTCACTGGCAATGTATGTGAGGGGAGATATGTATCATGAAGATTGCTATCTTCTGTGATGTGAAACCCAGAAATTTTTCTCCAGCATGTTATGAGCTGAGGGGTTAATCGGCCATGACAGGATTGGGTTTTTTTGTGAGCAGTTGTAAAAGATGAGTGGGACCACTACTCACCATATCTCAACCTTGAGGCCATGTGCACACGTTCAGTAAAAAAACGCGAAAAAAACGCTAACATATGCCTCCTATTATTTACAGTGTATTCCGCATTTCTTGTGCAAATGTTGCATTTTTTTCCGCGAAAAAATCGCATCGCGGAAAACAAAGCAACATGTTCATTAAAAATGCGGAAATGCGGGGATTCCGCACACCTAGGAGTGCATTGATCTGCTTACTTCCCGCACGGGGCTGTGCACACCATGCGGGAAGTAAGCAGATTACGTGCGGTTGGTACCCAGGGTGGAGGAGAGGAGACTCTCCTCCACGGACTGGGCACCATATAATTGGTAAAAAAAAAAGAATTAGGGTATGTGTCCACGTTCAGGATTGCATCAGGATTTGGTCAGGATTTTCCATCAGTATTTGTAAGCCAAAACCAGGAGTGGGTGATAAATACAGAAGTGGTGCATGTGTTTCTATTAGACTTTTCCTCTAATTGTTCCACTCCTGGTTTTGGCTTACAAATACTGATGGAAAATCCTGACCAAATCCTGATGCAATCCTGAACGTGGACACATACCCTTAAAATAAAAAATGCTGGCCCCCGAAGTGTTCCCGCCTCTCAGCGCTGCATGCTCTCTTCCGTTCCTATAGATGCTCTGTGTGAAGGACCTGCGATGACGTCGCGGTCTTGTGATTGGTCGCGAGACCGCTCATGTGACCGCTCACGTGACCGTGACGTCACCGAAGGTCCTGCAGGCACCATCTATAGGAACGGACGCCGCTGAGGACATCGGCTGTCTGCAGGTGAGTATAACCATTTTTTTTAATTTGTTTTATTATTTTTAAACATTCTATCTTTTACTATAGATGCTGCATAGGCAGCATCTATAGTAAAAAGTTGGTCACACTTGTCAAACACTATGTTTGACAAGTGTGACCAACCTGTCAGTCAGTTTTCCAAGCGATACTACAGATCGCTTGGAAAACTTTAGCATTCTGCAAGCTAATTTCGCTTGCAAAATGCTAAAAAAACGGGAAAAAAAAAGCAAAAAAAAATGCGGATTTCTTGCAGAAAATTTCCAGTTTTCTTCAGGAAATTTCTGCAAGAAATCCTCACGTGTGCACATACCCTGAGGGTTTGGTTTGGCAGGTTACATGTCCGGCCATTGAGGTTTTGTTTTGTCTGTGTGTCTGTAGACAAGAGCGCTCCAGAGAAATGTTTTCCCAATTTTTGCCAGAATGGAGGTATTTATTTCGGTGAACTCTGCATTGGTTTCTGCCATGTTTTAAATAAACCAGTGTAAGAAACGTTCCTGTGTCTACCTCTGTGAAGCAGCTGAGTGAGTTGCATCACCACAATATTTGTAAATTATATTGTGCGTTTTGGCACTCATTCTTTGACTGGAAATGATTTGGTGCTTTCATATATGTCATGTATAATACAGAGTAGAAAAAAATCTCTCCCGATATGACTAAAGCTTTAGAGATTAAAGCCTATTACAAGATGAAGAAGTGAGGCCATTTATCTGGATTACTACTAAGCATCTCCTTGATATGTACTTTACACAGAGATGTAATTTCAAATGTTACATTAAAGGGGATAAACAAAACCCCAAAAAAGTAAAAAGTCTTAATACTAAAAGGTAATTTTAAGGACCACAGGGAAAGAAAAATTTGGGAATACAAACTAATGAATATGTTTAATTTGTTGACACTAGGACTCAATTTAACACCTGGATTTATGAGTCACTACATGGATACAATTCACACCTCCACCAGATGGACTCCAGATAACTAAGAACATTAAGGTACCGTCACATTAAGCGACGCTGCAGCGATAGCGACAACGATGCCGATCGCTGCAGCGTCGCTGTTTGATCGCTGGAGAGCTGTCACACAGACCGCTCTCCAGCGACCAACGATGCCGAGGTCCCCGGGTAACCAGGGTAAACATCGGGTTGCTAAGCGCAGGGCCGCGCTTAGTAACCCGATGTTTACCCTGGTTACCAGCGTAAAAGTAAAAAAAACAAACAGTACATGCTCACCTGCGCGCCCCCAGCGTCTGCTTCCTGACACTGACTGAGCTCCGGCCCTAACAGCACAGCGGTGACGTCACCGCTGTGCTTTCACTTTCACTTTAGGGCCGGATCTCAGTCAGAGCAGGAAGCAGACGCTGGGGGCGCGCAGGTGAGCATGTACTGTTTGTTTTTTTTACTTTTACGCTGGTAACCAGGGTAAACATCGGGTTACTAAGCGCGGCCCTGCGCTTAGTAACCCGATGTTTACCCTGGTTACCAGTGTAAAACATCGCTGGTATCGTTGCTTTTGGTGTCAAACACAACGATACACGGCGATCGGACGACCAAATAAAGTTCTGGACTTTATTCAGCGACCAGCGACATCACAGCAGGATCCTGATCGCTGCTGCGTGTCAAACTAAACGATATCGCTAGCGAGGACGCTGCAACGTCACGGATCGCTAGCGATATCGTTTAGTGTGACGGTACCTTTATTCCCACTGCCTCTCCATTTGTAAGAAAATGCCTAATTTGATTACCTTGGCTTATCTATGGACTCATCACACTTCCCACCTCCTAACAAATGTCCTCCTGTAGTATTCTTTAAATGTTGTGCTTGTTTCTTATTAATCTATTTGTAATCTTGCCTGAAGAAGGAGCCACTGTGCTCTGAAAGCTTGCAAACATATTATTTTCTGGTTAGCCAATAAAGGTGTCACTCCTAGAATACTTCTGTCATCATTAGGCAGAAAAGTATTCACATCAATTCTCCCTAATTGAATGCCTCCAGTTAGTATACCTCTCCTTACGTGAAGGTTTTATTTTTTGCATTGAAATTAGGACAGATAAACAGGGATTATCTGTTTGGCCTCACACGGTCTTTCATGGCTGTGGCTTCTGTTTGTATGCCTCTGCTAGCCGGAGAACGGAAGCTAGTCTAAACTGGAGAAAACTTGTCCTGTAGTCAGGTTCTTCAACTAAAGTCTACATTGACTATCAGGTTTATCCCTGAGGACAGGATGTATAAAAAGAAAATGGTTCAATTAGGTGTGAACCAGAGGCGTAGCTAGGGATTTGGTCCAGGGGGGGGCGAAGCTTCTGAGTGGGCCCCTAACCAGGTAACCTTGATTACAACTCGGTGACGCACCCTAATAGTGGAGGAGAACCTCAGCAGATGACCGCGCTATTACTGAAGATAATCTCTATATAACGACCAACATGGATATTACTGCCATATGGTCAGTGGTAAATACCAGCCCTACAGAACATATAAGAGATCACACCAAAGTTACAGATGGTGACTTACCGTTGACGTTCTTTATGATGGAATCGTCACTTTTCCCGTCTATTCCATCTGGCCCAGACCGACATGACAACTTCTTCCGGCAAGGACTCAGCTGCAGGGAATACAACAAAGACACATTTCTCTTCTCACATTCCAGCCATCACCATCTATTCCCAACCTGCACAAACTCCTCATCCTGCTGATACCCCAACACTGAGCTGCTGCTGCCGTATGTGTCCCTATTACTGCCCCTGATACCCCAATACTGAGCCGCTGCTGCCATATGTGTCCCTATCACTGCCCCTGATACCGCAATACTGAGCCGCTGCTGCCGTATGTGTCCCTATTACTGCCCCTGATACCCCAATACTGAGCCGCTGCTGCCGTATGTGTCCCCATTACTGCCCCTGATACCCCAATACTGAGCCACTGCTGCCGTATGTGTCCCTATTACTGCCCCTGATACCCCAATACTGAGCCTCTGCTGCCGTATGTGACCCTATTACTGCACCTACTCTGTGGTTCTCTGTACCCTCTAAATTCTAAAGCACCCCTCTATAATATAGTAATGCCGGGTGCAAGTGCCGTAGAAAACAGAGCCCACATTTTGCCCCCTAGAAAATAATAATGCCCTCTGTGTGCCCCTTTGATAGTCACAGTAACCTGAGTTCCCCTATTACAATAACTGCCCACTTTACATTTAATAATGTCCTGAGCCTCCCCCCTGTACAGCTCCCCTATACACAGTATAATGTCCCCTAACTGTATAGTACCACCCACACAGTATACTGACCCGTTAGTAGCCTTCAAACTGTTTGATGGCTCCAACACTGTAATCCCCACACTGTATGATGGCCCCATAGATAACCTCCATATAGTATAATGTGCCAGATAGTCCTCAATATAGCACAAGGCAGCACCCCCATAGGCAGACCCTGTAGTATAAGGCAGCACCCCCCATGGGCAGATCCTGTAGAATGCGGCAGCACCCCCCAAAGGTAGATCCTGTAGAATAAGGCAGCACTCCCCCCATAGGCAGATCCTGTAGAATAAGGCAGCACTCCCCCCATAGGTAGATCCTGTAGAATAAGGCAGCACTCCCCCCCCCCCATAGGCAGATCCTGTAGAATAAGGCAGCACTCCCCCCTATAGGCAGATCCTGTGTATAAGGCAGCACTCCCCCCCCATAGGCAGATACAGCAGAATAAGGCAGCACTCCCCCCTTATACTCAGATCCTGTATATAAGGCAGCACTCCCCCCCTATAGGCAGATCCTGTGTATAAGGCAGCACTCCCCCCCTTATAGGCAGATCCTGTATATAAGGCAGCACTCCCCCCCTATAGGCAGATCCTGTGTATAAGGCAGCACTCCCCCCTATAGGCAGATCCTGTATATAAGGCAGCACTCCCCCCTATAGGCAGATCCTGTGTATAAGGCAGCACTCCCCCCCACAGGCAGATCCTGTGTATAAGGCAGCACAACCCCCCCCCCCACAGGCAGATCCTGTGTATAAGGCAGCACTCCCCCCTATAGGCAGATCCTGTGTATAAGGCAGCACTCCCCCCTTATAGGCAGATACTGTAGAATAAGGCACCCCCCCCAGGCAGATCAAGCAGCCCCCATATAAAACACAGTAAAGAAATACTCACCTCTCTTCCTCCTTGTTCCAGCGGCGCTCCCTGCTCCCGCTCATCTGACAGCGGGCGCTGTGCGGTGACGTCATCGTGCCCGCTGTCAGACGGTGTGGGGGATGATGGGAGGAGCGCAGCGCTCCGTCCCTCATCACTGCGGTGAGCTGTATTGGATACATGCCGATACAGCTCACCGTGCAATGACGGGCGGGGGGCCCACTGCTGGCACCGGGCCCCCCCGCCTGCTCAGGGGCCCCATAGCGGCAGAGCAGGGGATCGATTCTCCCTGCTCTGCCGCAGAATGTAACTGTATTGGCGCGCTGCGAGCGCCGATACAGTTACAGTAGCGTAGCTCCGGGTGGGCCCCCTCAGAGCGCGGGGCCCGGGGCGACCGCCCCCTCTGCCCCCCCAGTAGCTACGCTACTGTGTCTCTTCCTTGCTATACCTCCACTCCTCATATGTCTTCAAAAATGCAAATTTACATTGTGTTCTACCAGTGTTCTTAGTCTTAGATAAAGAGAAATACAGCAAACTTTCCCCCTTCCAATTCCAAATTAGTTGCAAATGCCTTCTGGTTCATGCTGGTTAAATGTAAACGCTGTTCTATATATCCTTCACTCAAAGAGTCAGATTCATCAAGATTGGCGTGAACAAAGCTTTTACGATAGAATTCTTGTGTGAAAGCTTTCATGAATCGGGCCCAATGCCTTTAGTAAGAAAGTACATAAAGTACTCTGAACCAGTCATACAGTGTAAAAGTAGGAATTATGCAGACTCATAAAAATATAAAAAGACTGCATGTAATAATCAATAAAATCCATATAAAATCAAGGTTCATTTTTGGCAAAACAGTAGTAGGGTGGTTTATGGTTTGGTTTCCATGTGGACCACATAAAAACTGTTTATACCAGTTACTGACTGGGCATTTGGAGTTTGAGTTGTTAAGCAGAATTCTGTTTTTATTACTCTAAAACTGTTCCACAGTGCTATACTATGTCTGCTTGTTCCAAAAAATACTTCAGGCATCTAAAATAATACACAGAATACATGAAGTCAGCACCAACTGGTCGGGATTGGCAATAAGAGGAAAGTCTGTTGCATTCAACATGCAGTATTTGGTGTGTATTTTATTTATTTTAATCTTTTAAATATGGATTCAAAGAGAAAAGACCTGAAGGTTTGACCTAATAATCTTTATTTTTATATAGCGCTAACATATTCCGCAGCGCTTTACAGTTTGCACACATTATCATCACTGTCCCCGATGGAGCTCACAATCTAAATTCCCTATCTGTATGTCTTTGGAATGTGGGAGGAAACCAGAGTGCCCAGAGGAAACCCACGCAAACACGGAGAGAACATACAAACTACTTGCAGATGTTGTCCTTGGTGGGGTTTGAACCCAGGACTCCAGCGCTGCAAGGCTGTAGTGCTAACCACTGCGCCACCGTGCTACCCAGACATAGTAGATAGTATGAAGCAGGTACGGACTGGGACTGAAATTCAGCCCTGGCATTTGAAATCACACAGGCCCATGCTGTCCCCGTCCCCAAGCACCAGATGAAATAAAGTTGGATCGCCCCCAGGCGCAGGGCAGTGGGGTACTCGGTACCGGGTCCCTCTGTCTTGGATCCGGGGATGTCACGGTGGCCCGACCTGGTCCGTGGCCCTGCTAAGGGGAGCCCAATTAAAGGTGTAGTTTGTCAAGTGTTCGTGACGCCACTTGTGGTGTTCGGTCAGGGTGACCGACGCTGCTAGGGGTCCGCTGGGGTGATGGAATGGTAGCTAGATGGTATACCTTCCCACAGGTGAAGTATGTCCCCAGGGCTTCCCTTGATGAGTAGATGGTAATGGTGTAGGTCGCAGTAAATAACGAGGACACAGGGTTGCAGTCTCTTTACCTTTTACTGTAGACTTTGGCATCCACAATCCAGAGCACTGCTAACAGGGCTGGCTGAGACCGGCCGGTCCGAAGGCACATCCAGAGTTCCCTTTGCAGGTGGAAATCAGTAGCCTTCCTACTAGCGCCTGTTTGTTGTAGTACCTCCCTGCTGAGCACCACGGGATAGTCCTCACAACTGTCGTGTATGTTTCTGTTTCTCTCTCTCCGTCCCCCAGATGGTATGGATAGGACGACCCGTATGACGGGGTAGGCCTGGAGCTATTTTATAGCGACCCTAGTGACGCCCCTCTCCCACAATTTGCCTCCGTTGTCTTCATTAGGTTAAAGGTTGGGCAGCCAACTTGGAATTAACTGTCCTGCGGTTGTTTGAAGTAATGCATAGAGCCTATTACTCCCTCGGTGTTCCGGCCACCGGCTACGCGCCTCAGAAGGATGTTGCCGATCTTAAGGCAGGACTCCTCCTGGTATTATCTCCTTGTGCTGTGATCTCGTTTCTCACTTCTCCACAATATACTTCGCTTCTTGACCTTTCTTAAGATGCTGCCGCAATGAGGTGCAGGCGCAGCTCCGTAACGTTCTATCTCTTGCCAAGTCTCTGCCAGGATCCCACCCCTGACAGGGACCTCTGTCTGCAGCTCAGATGTTCCTCCTTCTCCCCCTGTCTGCCTGACAGGTCTTTTCTGGGTCTCACCCAGTAGCGTTCTCTCCCTAACTTCCTATCCAACCCCCAGTTTTACCCAAGTGTGAGGAGTGGCCTAATAGATAGAACCCTTTGCTCCCCCTGGTGGCCGGAGTGTGAAGTGTAGTGTGTGACTGTGATACCTGGTCACGTGATCTCCTTTAGTGCCATCAGACGTAACATCACTCCCCCTGGTGGAAGAGCGACATTACTGCAACGACCAGGACTCTGGGGCGCTGCATATTACTAATATTACCCTGGATGGAGATTTACTACATGACCAATATTTCTAATCATTCCCGTGGCCTGCTGGGATAAGTGATGGAGTTGGCAACTTTGTGCTCCATCACAACTCTTAACAGTTTGTGTCTAGAGAACACCAATTCTGCTAACAATGTAGCAGACAAGGCAGCCCATGACCAGACTGGCCCTTCTGGCATTTTCCAGATGGCCAGTCCGGCCCTGGTATGAAGACATAACATGAGGCAAATTTGTCAGATTTTGATTTGACAGTCTGAAATAAAAAGCCGAAAATAAAAAACAGCTGTTTTGCGACAGAATTGGACAGGATATGACAAGCTGGTAAGAACTAATCTGAAATGGCAATCTGCTTTTTTAGATTTTTAAAGTAATTCTGAAATATGAAATTCTAATTTAAAATAATTTCTAAAGAGTAGAAAAAAAAAATCGATGTAGTGCTACTGTGCTATGTGATAACCTTTAAATAGATTTTATTTCCTAAGTTATTTAATACATAAATGTATAGTAGCTACAAGTTATGACCCCGCTGAGATAATCCAGACTAAAATAAGTCAGGTTTGGACCTATTTAGGCAAACTGACAGTGTCGGACTGGGGTGCCAGGGGCCCACCAGTAACTGACTTTGGGGGGCCCACTTTTCACCTGCATACAAATATTACACTACACTGGTTCACAAATTTACCTATATCTCTATATAATAATAAACTGGGTGGCGTGGTTAATGAATGATGAGATGCTGTTTTTTTTCTGTACAGAGTGAATCAAGTGAATTATGCCAAGTACTGCCTATATAGTGGGGTTGGGGGCCCGTATCTGCACAGGGGCCCACCGGGAGATTCCCGTTACCCTGTGGGCCAGTCCGAGCCTGCAAAATGATGACCATTCTGTCGTTGATAGGATCGATTTTTGCCCATAGAATATCATGATATCGGCAGCACATTTGTTTATACGGGGCAATGTGTTGCCGATAACATTGACTTTTTAGCTTGCTTAACTACCTCCAGATGACCTATAGACAATAAATGTATATGTGTCCATGCAGTCCGTATTCTACTCTAACATTGTAAAATGTAACTATATAGTATACTGTAGCAGCTGCACAAGATCATGCTGCTGCGGGCGCAGTGAGTCGGATGTCAAATACAGCTGAGCTCCCCATAAAGAAGGCAGCAATGGTTTATTACCTTCTCTGCCTTCCCGATTGCTGTATACCCAGTGCTGAATAAATACTGATAGTGCTTCCACCTCCAGACTCAGTGATCATGTCAGCTCTAGGTGTAAGGAAAAAGCAGAGCTGCTTTCTCCTAGGAGTCCCAGTAAGGCTACGTTCACATTTGCGTTGTGCGCCGCAGCGTCGGCGCCGCAGCGCACAACGCAAACAAAAACGCGGCAAAACGCACGCTAAAACGCTGCGTTTTGCGCCGCATGCGTCCTTTTTGGCCGAAAGTTGGACGCAAAAAAAATGCAACTTGATGCGTTTCTTGCGTCCAACGCTTGCGGCCATGCGGCGCAAAACGCAGCACAACGCATGTCCATGCGCCCCCATGTTAAATATAGGGGCGCATGACGCATGCGACGACGCTGCGGAGCCCGACGCTGCGGCGCTGACCGCAAATGTGAACGTAGCCTAAGCTGTGTTATGCGCACAAGAGGGTGAATTTTCCCTGTAACTGTGCTAATATACCAGCCCCAGATACAGTACCTGAGAGATCAAGTAAAAAAAAAAATTAATTAAATGTTAAAATCGTTCCCACCACCCAGCCTTTTATGACTTTATGTTGGGCACAATATGTGAAGAAAAAAAAGCGCTGATATTGGCCCTGTCTCCGTCGAAAAAAAGATAAAGCATGTGTCTGATATATAAAATGTGTTAAAGAAAAAGGAACAAATTTAAAATGTATTTTAGTCATTAAAAATGTGATAAACAAAAGCGTATTTCCTTTATTCTCCCACCAGTATCAGAGGAAAATAAAAGAGAATATGACAATCACAGAACACGAAAAAAAAAATGCAAAAATGATTTTAATATCCGAACGAGAAAATTACAGCTCTTCACACATGTACAAAATAACCCTGAAAATGCGCCTGGTCAGAAACGGGGGACTCGCGGCCCCATGAATGAGCGTTGGGTAAAAAGCGTCATTTTCCATAGTTCAGAGTTCTGAAGACCTCACCTACACAAAACATTGACTTTATGGGCTCAGAAAGTGGGGCTATTTCATGATGTAGTATGGAGGTCGCCAGGTAGAACATGGCGCTGGTATTCTTTCCCGATTTTACACCCAGTCGCCCACATGGTCTGCTCCTCACTTTCCTAGTTGGAGCATTTCGTGTTACTACTCCCTCAGAAAATTGGGCGGGAATACTACAGTCCACCATCATCACCTAGAACTCCTTTCACTTTTTCGCTCGCACTATAATCATTGCCTACAGAAAGCAGTCATATGACATTCCAGCTGGTACAGTGGACACACCCACAGTAAAGCAGGGCCTGGCTGAGTGCCACCCATCCCCGGCTTCCTGTACAGTGTGTACATGGCAGGGACTGCCTCTATGGCGTCAGTGTGGTGTGTGAAGGCGGGACTGTCAGTGTGAGCTGAGGGGGGTGGACGGCAGAACAGAAGCGTCCTGTGTGGGAATATGACGGACTCCTGTGTTTGCCCACAGACTTGGTGAAGTTCTTAAGACTGGTTTAGGCATCCGCTCTCACTGTGCCAAGCATGAAGCTGATCGGCAGGGCTGGTCGGGAGAGTGCCACGTTGCCTATCAGGTATGCAGCTATACGTGTGTGGTGAGGAGGGTCTGCAGCGGTCAGGAGCGTCTGCAGCGGTGCTCGGTACTCGGCAGCACTCAGCAGGTGACTGGCTTATGTGCCCACGTCGTGATGAGCTTCTGCCATGTAATTACAGCGCTGTAGAGTCTGCTGCCATCTGCCAGGGTGTTATAGCCTGGATGTGCCAGGGTGTTATAGCCTGGATGTGCCAGGGTGTTATAGCCTGGATGTGCCAGGGTGTTATAGCCTGGATGTGCCAGGGTGTTATTGCCTGGATGTGCCAGGGTGTTATTGCCTGGATGTGCCAGGGTGTTATTGCCTGGATGTGCCAGGGTGTTATTGCCTGGATGTGCCAGGGTGTTATAGCCTGGATGTGCCAGGGTGTTATAGCCTGGATGTGCCAGGGTGTTATAGCCTGGATGTGCCAGGGTGTTATAGCCTGGATGTGCCAGGGTGTTATAGCCTGGATGTGCCAGGGTGTTATTGCCTGGATGTGCCAGGGTGTTATTGCCTGGATGTGCCAGGGTGTTATAGCCTGGATGTGCCAGGGTGTTATAGCCTGGATGTGCCAGGGTGTTATAGCCTGGATGTGCCAGGGTGTTATAGATGTGCCAGGGTAGTATGAATGTGCCAGGGTGCTGTAGCTTAGATGCCCCAGGGTGTTTTCGATGTGCCAGGGTGCTGTAGCTTAGATGCCCCAGGGTGTTTTCGATGTGCCAGGGTGTTTTCGATGTGCCAGGGTGCTGTAGCTTAGATGCCCTAGGGTGTTATGGATGTGCCAGGGTGTTTTGAATGTGCCTGGGTGTTATATCTTGGATGTGCCAGGGTGCTGTAGCTTAGATGCCCCAGGGTGTTTTCGATGTGCCAGGGTGCTGTAGCTTAGATTCCCCAGGGTGTTATGGATGTGCCAGGGTGTTTTCGATGTGCCAGGGTGCTGTAGCTTAGATGCCCTAGGGTGTTATGGATGTGCCAGGGTGTTTTGAATGTGCCTGGGTGTTATATCTTGGATGTGCCAGGGTGCTGTAGCTTAGATGCCCTAGGGTGTTTTGGATGTGCCTGGGTGTTATATCTTGGATGTGCCAGGGTGTTATATCTTAGATTGCCCGCACCAAAGAACAGGAAATGGTTGGGAAAAGCCTAATGTACTGTGCGGAGTACAGACTGGAGCACGGCATGCCTGCCTCAGCGGTCCGCAGTCATGAGACCATTCCTGCCTGTGGCGATCACCTTGCACTGTTTGCTATGCCTACAGCCCAATGATAAGTCATCTTTAGTCGTGTATGGGCTGAGTCGCTTACAAATTTTGCAACCTGACATATAACAGACAGGCCACGTTCACACCACCGTATTTTCAGTCCGTGCGCTGCACGTGGGAAAAAATTAACAAAACTCGGACTTCGATTGAACTGTTCAAACGAGACTTTTGAAATGTACAACTGGAGCCCGTTGCATATAAAGAGTACATTAGGTGAGGCCGCTGCGGCCATTAATAAACCCCTGAATTATTGGTAAGAACCTGAGACGGTAAGATGTATAGCAGAGACCCCTAAAAAAAAAAAGATGATCTAAATATCCGTGTGAAAAAAGTCGCAGCATGCACTAGTAGCATCTTCTGTATTTTGGATGAGACTCAACCATTAAAGTCTATGGTCCCATCCGGATCTACCGCATAGCAGTCGATTTTTACAGATACGTTGCAATTCTTTCACATAAGAAACTATTTAGTTTTGTAAATTTTAATAACTGCTGATGTATAAAAATGAATGTAAAATCGTCCATTATTTCTGGATGAAAATGGGATGATTTTTATTCACACTTGTGTGAACTTAGCTTAAAAGTGTGGTAAAGACAATGGACATATTTATTTTCTTCACTTATAAGCCGAGATCATACATACGCGAGATACGGCTGAGTCTCGCAGGTGAAATCCCTCCTCAGGCGCCAGCACTCCGGAGCAGAGTGTGCGACCGCACAGCAATACATGGAGCTGCACGCTCCGCTCCGGAGTGCCGGCGCCAGAGGAGGGTTTTCACATGCGAGACTCGGCCGTATCTCGCGTATGTGTGATCCCGGCCATATAGTGCCATTCATTCCGCAGTGCGTTACAGACCTTATCATCACTGTCCCCACTGGGGCTCACAATGTAGATTCCCTATCAGTATGTCATTGGAGTTTGGGAGGAAACCCAGGGGAGAACATACAAAGATGTTGTTCTTGGTGGGATTTGAACCCAGGACCCCAGCACTGTATTGCTAACCACTGAGCCACCATGCTGCCCATATAATATGACTGTGTGCTGTCTGAATAAAAATCATACTTGCCAATGTAAAGCAATAGCGAGTGTCCAAGTGGAAAGCCAGTGGCAGCGTGCACCATCCTCGTCCGTGTGCTGGATGAGACTCGCCTATACAAATCTATGGGGGCATAAAATAATAAGATGCCATATGGGACATCCATATTATACCCCATTGGTATGGATGCATTGCCATTAGTAACTGAAGAAACTATTTTATCATGCACAATACATTTTAAACTGTGCACGTATAAATACTAATGTCACACTGATGTAAAATATGTATGGTAAGTAATTATTATTACTTTTATTTATGAAAGTGTGAGACCACAAAGGTATGATGAGCAGTGCTGTGGAGTCGGTGACCATTTTGGTGGACTTGGTATAAAATGGACAGATTCCTAAAATATATAATACATTGGGTACGGTAGTATAGTGCAGGATGTGCTGTAAATGTTTCCATAAGAATTTGGGAAAGTTGTGAAATGTCCTATAAAGGCTGGGGTCACACTTGCGAGTTCAATGCGAGAAACTCGCATCAAGTCCCAGCACTGCTGCTGGCACTTGGGACCGGAGCGTGTGGCTGCATAGAAATGCATGCAGCTGCAAACTCCGGTCCCGAGTGTCGGGTATTGATGCAAGAGACTCATGCGAGTTTCTCGCATTACACACGCACGTGTGACCAGGCCTAAGTGTCAGTTCTGTTCCTGACCTAAGGATCTAGGCTTTTAGTTGAGATGAGTCTGTACTGCACATTATGTTCCTGCTCAGTAGTGACCAGTGCTGTGGGGTTGGAGGTAAGATGAGTCTGTGCTGCACTGTATGTACAGGCTCAGTAGTGACCAGTGCTGTGGGGTTGGAGGTGAGATGAATCTGTGCTGCACTTTATGTACAGGCTCAGTAGTGACCAGTGCTGTGGGGTTGGAGGTGAGATGAATCTGTGCTGCACTTTATGTACATGCTCAGTAGTGACCAGTGCTGTGGGGTCGGAGGCGAGATGAATCTGTGCTGCACTTTATGTACATGCTCAGTAGTGACCAGTGCTGTGTGGTCGGAGGTGAGATGAATCTGTGCTGCACTTTATGTACAGGCTCAGTAGTGACCAGTGCTGTGGGGTCGGAGGCGAGATGAATCTGTGCTGCACATTATGTTCCTGCTCAGTAGTGACCAGTGCTGTGGGGTTGGAGGTGAGATGAATCTGTGCTGCACGTTATGTACAGGCTCAGTAGTGATCAGTGCTGTGGGGTCGGAGGCGAGATGAATCTGTGCTGCACATTATGTTCCTGCTCAGTAGTGACCAGTGCTGTGGGGTTGGAGGTGAGATGAGTCTGTGCTGCACGTTATGTACAGGCTCAGTAGTGATCAGTGCTGTGGGGTCGGAGGTGAGATGAATCTGTGCTGCACTTTATGTACATGCTCAGTAGTGACCAGTGTTGTGGGGTCGGAGGTGAGATGAATCTGTGCTGCCCTTTATGTACAGGCTCAGTAGTGACCAGTACTGTGGGGTCGGAGGTCAGGGAAATTGAAGAGTCTGAGTCGGGGAAATTGAGGAGTCTGAGTCGGAGGTTTGGCTTACCAGTTCCACAGCGTCCAACCCGCAGTGTTGAGATGTTACAGCATAGTGGATGGGTTTTCAAGAAATCCAATGCCCACTATGTGTCAAGAGACACCCATGGATCACTCCCGAAGATGGACATGCGGCCTGTCTTTCCAGACCGCAGCATGACGCGAGTCTCCGCAAAATAAATCTCACCTGTACAATGTATTGGACATGATGATTCCGCACTGTTCAGTGAACACATGCAGAATCACCTGTGTTCAATAGCCAGCAGCTTTGAGGTCAGCAGACATGTGCTGTGTCCTAACCGCTGCCGATTACTGAATGTCTGCACATACCCTTAGTGTTCCGAAATTTGTAAAGAGGTAGTAATATGTGTTTTATATTACCCACACATTTTTTATAGTAATTTTATTCAAGATAACCAATAATGTAGAATTTTTTTTTTGTGATGCAATATTGCAAATTTTACATCTCCTATTCGGATGATTATGCAGGTGAAAACTGTCTTGAGTTTTTGGATGAAAATGAGACAATTTTTCATACGCTCATCTGTCCCCCGGCTTTAGGGCTATCTAACACCACCGAAGAAATCGGGCAAGTGCTGTCTGATTTTTTTTTTTTTTTTTTTTTTTTTTATCGGGTAGCACACAGACCCACGTTATTCAGTGGGGCAGTGCTTATGAGATGACCAATTTTTTTTTCACTGGTAAAATCTGTGGAAAAAAATCGCAGCATGCTGCGATTTCACTCTGAGATCGGATGAGACTCACCGATTCAAATCAATGAGTATAGCATATGTATTATATATGCAATATATGCCATCTGTCATAAAGACACTGGAATGTCACATAAATAGTTGCATTGAACTCAAGTGATCCTTTTAATATGTATATTACTACACAACATGCATCTCCAATCATAGTACCGCCCTGACAGTCTAATAGTATGCAGCGTAATTATTGTCACACACCAGACTGTTTTACACAAATCACACCAAAGCCAATGCTGTATATGAAGTATGTCAGATTATAAAATATTCTGATTTTTAGACCAGTAACGTAATCCCCATGTACTCCACATAGAGAGTGACGATGGTATGATGAGGTATGATTATCATGGAAACCAAAATTGATTCCCAATAAAATACACCATCTGATAATGGAAACAATTTTGGCTTCCCACTTATCAAACACATGTTGTAAAATCCTTACTATTAAAATGTCACATGTAAGGAATAAGGCTATGTTCACACGTTGTGTGTTTGCTGAGTTTTTTTTTTGTATGCAAAATAAAAGCTGCATTTTACAGTATCAGCTAAAGATATGAGATTTCAGAAACATCATGTGCACACATACAGTGCCTTGTGAAAGTATTAGTCTCCCTGGAACCTTTTCCCACATATCATGCTTCATACATAAAGATACCAAATGTAAATTTTTGGTGAAGAATCAAAAACAAGTGGAACACAATTGTGAAGTTGAACGAAATTTATTGGTTATTTAAAATTTTTGTGGAAATTCAAAAACTGAAAAGTGGGGCGTGCGATATTATTCTGCCCCTTTACTTTCAGTGCAGCAAACTCACTCCAGAAGTTCATTGTGGATCTCTGAATGATGAAAGAAGAAATATAAGCCAGCTCACCCGTGATGCATAAACAAAACCTCAGGAGCACAGACCCGCTGTGTCCAGGCGTATAAAGTCCAAAAAAGAAGAGAATGTCCAGCTTCACCGAATCCGTAAAAAAGAGTTTTCTTTATTCACAAACTTTAAACATAGAGGATACAGACTTCAGCCCAAACCATATGGGTAAGAATCTCAATGCGTTTCTGGAGACTAAGCTGCCTTAATCATGACGCCATGTCATGTCATGTCATGATTAAGGCAGCTTAGTCTCCAGAAACACATTGAGATTCTTACCCATATGGTTCGTGCTGAAGTCTGCATCCTCTATGTTTAAAGTTTGTGAATAAAGAAAACTCTTTTTTACGGATTCTATGAAGCTGGACATTCTCTTCTTTTTTGATCTCTGAATGATCCAGTGTTGTCTTAAATGCCTAATGATGATAAATATAATCCACCTGTATGTAATCAAGTCTCCGTATAAATGCACCTGCTCCGTGATAGTCTCAGGGTTCTGTTTGAAGCACAAAGAGCATCATGAAGACCAAGGAACACAACAGGCAGGTCCGTGATACTGTTGTGGAGAAGTTTAAAGTCGGATTTGTATACAAAATGACTTCCAAAACATCCCAAGGAGCACTGTGCAAGCAATCATATTGAAATGGAAGGCGTATCATACCACTGCAAATCTACCAAGACCCGGCTGTCCCTCTAAACTTTCATTTCAAATAAGGAGAAGACTGATCAGAGATGCAGCCAAGAGGCCCATGATCACTCTGGATGAACTGCAGTGATCTACAGCTGAGGTGGGACAGTCTGTCCATAGGTCAACAATCAGTCGTACACTGCACAAATCTGGCCTTTATGGAAGAGTGGCAAGAAAAAAGCCATTTCTCAAAGAGAGCCATGAAAAGTGTCGTTTAAAGTTTGCCACAAGCCACCTGGGAGACACACCAAACATGTGGAAGAAGGTGCTCTGGTCAGATGAAACCAAAATCTAACTTTTTGGCAACAATGCCAAATGATATGTTTGGCGTAAAGGCAACACAGCTCATCACCATGAACACACCATCCCCCCTGTCAAACATGGTGGTGGCAGCATCATGGTTTGGGCCTGCTTTTCTTCAGCACGAACAGGGAAGTTGGTTAAAATTGATGGGAAGATGGATGGAGCCAAATACAGGACCATTCTTGAAGAAAACCTGTTGGAGTCTGCAAAAGACCTGAGACTGGGACGGAGATTTGTCTTCTAACAAGACAAAGATCCCAAACATAAAGCAAAATCTACAATGGAATGGTTCACAAATAAACGTATCCAGGTGTTAGAATGGCCTAGTCAAAGTCCAGCCATCAATCCAATCGAGAATCTGTGGAAAGAGCTGAAAACTGCTGTTCACAAACGATCTCCATCAAACCTCACTGAGCTCGAGCTATTTGCCAAGGAAGAATGGGCAAGAATTTCAGTCTCTGAATGTACAAAACTGATAGAGACATACCCCAAGTGACTCGCAGCTGTAATCGCAGCAAAAGGTGGCGCAACAAATTATTAAGTTAAAGGGGCCGAATAATATTGCACGCCCCATTTTTCAGTTTTTGAATTTCCACAAAAATTTAAAATAACCAATAAATTTTGTTCAACTTCACAATTGTATTCCCCTTGTTGTTGATTCTTCACCAAAAATTTATATTTGCTACCTTTATGTTTGAAGCATGATATGTGGGAAAAGGTTGAAAAGTTCCAGGGAGCCGAATACTTTTGCAAGGCACTGTAGGTGTTTTTCCTAACTGAATTGGAAAACTGCTGCGTTTTTAGATAACAGCAGCATTTTTTCACCCCAAAAAAGCAATAAGTAAGCGCAAAAAAGCAACAAAAACACAGGTATCGGGTTTTGCTGTGTTTTTGGTGCAAGAAACTCAGGAACAACAGGCACTAAACTTTATCAGCATGAGAAACGCAGCAAATCCTGCTTTTTTTTTTTTTTTTTTTTTGTAAAATAAGCAGCTGCTTTACGGCCAAGAGAAAAAAATGCAGCAAGAAATGCAACTTGTGAACATAACCTTAGAGTGTCAGTGCTATTAAGTATTTTGTGTCTTTTTTTTGAGAAACAAATGCTGACTTTAGAGATGAGCAAAAGCGATTCTAATTACCCTGGTCCGGTGCCCAGCTCCTGGACCTGGGAAGTGCTCACTTCTGCATCGGCAATCCTTTGCGTGGCATCCTTGGCACTTGTGCTTCTTACTAGGCCCCCACAATGTACATCATGTCGCTGCGGGGACATTTTAAGTGGCAACAGTGCACAGAGAGTTGACAACATAACCAATGATTTGGTCCATCTGCCATGAAGAACTGAACTGGATGCCGAACCACGGTAGTTTAAATAATTTTGCTCATCTCTAATTGATGATCTAAGTAAATGTAGATCTCTGTAATTATCTCTTTGAGAAGCTCTCCTTTTAAGACAGTTTTAGATGCTCATCTCAAAGAAGTCTCACAGTAGTAGGAATAGCTTTTACTGAGCTTGATGCTCATAAGAATACAATTTATATTCTTTTGGTATATAATGATCACACTTGCCATTATAGGGGCCCCCACCGTCGACCTCAGCGCTGGCCAATTATTTAAAAGAAAATATTGACCATATCCACAGAAAATTTCTCCCAATCCCCTAATATCATGCATTGTCCTCCTTTCAGCACTGCATCTACCTCACTTTCTCTCTTTGAATCGGTCACGGAAGATGTGACCAGACTCCGTGCATCTTCTTGCCCTACTACCTGCACCAGTGACCCTATTCCCTCACATCTTCTCCAGTCCCTTTCCTCAGTTGTCACCACTCGCCTAACTAACATATATTTAATCTCTTTATCATCCTCATTTAAACACGCCAGCATGCACCCATTATTTAAAAAAACATCCCTCCACCAGAACTAAAGACCTGTCTCTAATCTCCCCTTCATCTCTAAACTCCTGGCAAGCTTGGTCCACTCCCATCTAATCCTCTGCTATCTCAGATCACTCTCTTCTTGACCTTTTACAATCTGATTTCTGCTCTTTACACTCTACTGAAACTGCCCTCACTAAAGTCTCTAATGATCTGCTAACAGCTAAATCTAATGGTCACTACTCCATGCTGATTCTCCTAGATCTTTCTTCAGCATTCGACTCTGTCAATCACCAGCTCCTCCTCACTATACTCCGTTCTATCGGCCTCAGACATAGAGTTCTCTTCTGGTTCTCCTACTACCTCTCTTAACGATCCTTCATTGCATCTTTTGCTGGCTCCTCTTTCTCTCCCCTTCTTTTTACTGTAGAGGTTCCTCAGGGTTCAGTCCTAGGCCCCCTCCTCTTCTCCTTATACATGGCCACTATTGGACAATCGGTAGATTCAGCTTTCAGTACTATCTCGATGCTGATGACACCCGATTATATACATCGTCTTCTGATATCACCCATGCATTACTACAAATTCCAATGATTGTCTTTCTGCTGTCTCTATCATCATGTCCTCCCTCTTTCAAAAACTGAACTCCTTGTGTTTCCTCCCTCCACTAACCTACCTGTACCCGATATTGCCATTTCCGTGTGTGGTTCCTCTATTACTTCCCAGCAACATGCCTGCTGTCTTGGGGTCATTTTTCATTCAGATCTTTCCTTCACTCCCCATATTGATCACTCGCCCACTCATGTCACCTACATCACAAAAACATCTCTAGAATTTGACCTTTTCTTACTTTTGATTCGGCAAAAACTCTCAATGTAGCTCTTATTCATTCTTGTATAGATTATTGCAACTCTTAATAATCAGTCTCCCTCTTGCTAAACTCTCATCTCTCCAATCTGTCCTGAATGCAGCAATCAGGATTATATTCCTCGCCAACCATTACACTGATGCCTTTACCCTGTGCCAGTTGTTGCACTTGTTGCCCATCCATTACATAATTCAATAGAAACTTACCACTCTCACCTTCAAATCTCCCCATGATTCAGCACCCCCCCCCCTACATCTCTTCCCTCGTCTCAGTCTACCACCCTACCCGTGCCCTCCATTCTGCTAATGGCATAAAACTAACATCCTCAATAGTCCGAACCTCCCATTATCGTCTCCAAGACTTCTTGTGTGCTGCATTAATTCTTTGGAATGCGCTACACAGAACAATTTGATTAATCGTCAATACCCACAATTTTAAGCATGCCCTAAAAACACTTTTTTTTTTTTAGACTGGCCTATCAACTCACCTTACTTATATAACTATTTCTGTTTAGCCCATACAAAGTCTTCTTCAAAATCATGACTCTCGCAGTATCTTTTCGCACACCCACCATGCACATCTGTGTCTGTACTGTACACATACTGGCTAGTGACCGGTTCATGCAGTGTTATGTGAATACCTTATTATATTGATAGCCGGACTGTACAATACAAGCACTTTTTACCATTTACCTTTCGTGTCCCCCCTATTTCCTCATAGATTGTAAGCAGCAAGCAAGGTGCTCACTCCTTTAGGTATCTGAATTGTGTTATTCTGTTATGTCTTTATTGTTTGTACAAGTCTTTTTTTTTTAACATTGAAATTGCAGCACCAAGAGGGAAAAGTTGTGGAATTATAGAAATTGCAGGATAGATAGCCATGTTGTTGACCTGCAAATTATGAAAACTAGAAATCTTCAAAGCATCTTGATTTATTCAGTATCAAGTATGTGCGCCACGTGTAGAAATACATGCCCTTACACGCCTTGGCATTTTATCAATGAGGTCATGGAACCAGTAGTGCGGTTACATATCATTAACATGTCTATCCATTGTGTGATTTCCAAAATTCCACAACTTTTCCTGTTTGGTGTTGAAACTTCAATGTTGAGACATTCAAGTATATTTGAAATCCTTCTTACTATGCTTTGCTTTAATTTCTTCATATTCTGTTTAGTATTTCTCCGGATTCTTCATTGGGCACAGTGAAAGTGAAGAAGAGCAAAAAACGACTTGCAGACATTAAGTCCTTCAGTCTTGAAGAACCTCTTCTTGGGGATGTTGGTGAGAAAGCTGAGAGAGTTGGAGGCTTGACCAGGTGTGAGCATTTATAAATAATAAGAAAGGAATTTTTTAAACTGATCAAATAAAATATATGATATCGACCATGTTGCTGAATTGCCTAACGTTTACATTCACCAGTAGTTGGCGATTCAGACTACCGACTGCTGTACTATTAGTGAAGCCTGAAGTCAAAGGTGAATGGAAGTACACCTTGTGAAAGTGTTGCTAAATATATTCCTAGGGCAGTTATTTCACCTACTACAATTCCTTTTTTTGGGGGTCTATGGCAAAGAATGGCTAAAAAAAGTTCTCAAAAAGCACTTGAAACACTCCTATTCCGGTAATTTTTGTTGAAAAATGGCTTTGTGTTCATGCATTCAGGCTATTGAGCATCTTTTAACCACTTCAGGTTACCAAAATGCCAAGCAGTTAAAAAAAAAAGTGATGTCCATTCTTCATGCATTTTCTGCTGTGAAGCCCCTCCATAGTTTACAATAAATGTCAATGGGGAGACGGGAAAAAAACACCCAAAAGACGACTGGGCGTCTTTTGTGAGCTTTTTCAGTTTAAAAAATTCTAGCATTTTATTCATTGCTTTAAGGGTCCTTTTCCACTTGCGAGGAAAACGGATGCGTGCAATCCGATTAAAAATCGGATTGCACTCGGACCAATGTTATTTAATAGGTGTCTTTTCTTTTGCGATTTTTTTTCTCACCCGAAATCTGACTGAGAAAAATCTGGATCGGCTGAGAAAAAAATCGCAGCATGCTGCGTATTGCTGCGATTCTCGGACGGGACTCGCCAATGCAAGTCAATGGGTGCGAGAAAAAAATATCTCAGCACTCGCACCGTGCGAGTTCTGTCCGATTTTTACGCACCAGTGTCCTTTGAAAAGCCGGCAATTCAGTGCGGTGTGCAGTAAAATCACACTGACAGGTTAGAATAGAGAAGATATATATACACATAGAATAGGTATATATACATATATATATGTCAGTGAGACACCTATATATGTATATTTATATTTAATGCAGCGCTAGATAGCTTAAAAGCCTCTAATTCAATTGCCGGCTTTTTCCTTCTCCTTCACAAACCCGACATACAGTAAACCATCTTATATCCCTTTTTTTATTACATATTCCTCTTCACTAATGTAACAAGTGTCTGTGTGCACAATTTGGGGGCTCTAGCTATGAAATTAAAGGGTTAAATGGCGGAAAAAATTGGTGTGGGCTCCCGCGCAATTTTCTCCGCCAGAGTGGTAAAGCCAGTGACTGACGGCAGATATTAATAGCCAGGAGAGGGTCCATGGTTATTGGCCCCCCCGTGGCTAAAAACATCTGCCCCCAGCCACCCCAGAAAAGGCACATCTGGAAGATGCGCCTATTCTGGCACTTGGCCTCTCTCTTCCCACTCCCTGTAGCGGTGGGATATGGGGTAATGAAGGGTTAATGCCACCTTGCTATTGAAAGGTGACATTAAGCCAGATTAATAATGGAGAGGCGTCAATTATGACACCTATCCATTATTAATCCAATTGTTTGAAAGGGTTAAAAAACACACACACATGATTTTAAAGTATTTTAATGAAATAAACACAGCGGTTGTTTTAATATTTTATTGCTCTCTCAATCCATTTGCAGACCCTCGCTTGGCAAAACAATAAACACACAATATACATACCTTCTGCTGACCCGTCACGTCCCACGAGGTAATCCATCTGAAGGGGTTAAAATAATTTACAAGCAGGAGCCCTGCAAATGCAGCTGTGCTCGTGCTTGTAATTCCCCGGCAAATGAAGGAAATGTAGGTCATTGACCTATAGTTACCTTCAGTCACGGTGATGCGCCCCCTAGTGGATGTCCTCATATGACCTGGAGCGTGGGAAAAAGTTCCCAGGCTGCAGTTCATGAGAACATCCAGCAGGGGCGCATCACCGCGACTGATTGTAAGTATAGATCACTCTGCTTTCCTTTCAGCACCCGGGGATTACAGGCACGAGCGAGTGATTTAGTGCAGCTCATGCCTGTAATATTAGTTAACCCCTTCAGATGGATTACCTCGTGGGACGTGATAGGACATCAGAAGGTATGTATATTGTGTGTTTATTATTTTGCCAAGCGAGGGTGTTGCTGATGGATTGAGAGAGCAATAAATTATTAAAACAACCTGTTTGTTTCTTTCATTAAAATACTTTTTAATCGTGTGTGTGTGTGTGTGTGTGTTTTTTAACCCTTTCAAACAATTGGATTAATAATGGATAGGTGACATAATTGACGCCTCTCCATTATTAATCTGGCTTAATGTCACCTTACAATAGCAAGGTGACATTAACCCTTCATTACCCCATATCCCACCGCTACACGGGAGTGGGAAGAGAGTGGCCAAGTGCCAGAATAGGCGCTTCTTCCAGATGTGCCTTTTCTGGGGTGGCTGGGGGCAGATGTTTTTAGCCACGGGGGGGGGGGGGCAATAACCATGGACCCTCTCCTGGCTATTAATATCTGCCCTCAGTCACTGGCTTTACCACTCTGGCGGAGAAAATTGCGCGGGAGCCCACGCCAATTTTTTTCGCCATTTAACCCTTTATTTGAGCAGCTACAGCGGCCAAATTTTGCACATACACACTATTAACATTAGTAGTGTGGAATGTACAAAAAAAATGGGGATATGAGATGGTTTACTGTATGTAAACCATGTCTCATATCCTGTCGGGTTTGTGAAGGAGAAGGAAAAAGCCGGCAATTGAATTAGAGGCTTTTAAGCTATCTAGCGCTGCATTAAATATTAATATACATATATAGGAGTCTCACTGACATGTATATATGTATATATACACATTCTATGTGCATATATCTACTCTATTCTAACCTGTCAGTGTGATTTTACTGTACACGGCGCTGAATTGCCGGCTTTTCAAAGGACACTGGTGCGTAAAAATCAGACAGCAATACGGATGTCATACTGATGTCATACGGATGATGCGATTACAAATCGCATTGCACTCGCATTGCACTCGCATGACACTCGCATGACAATCGCATACGTTCCATCCGTTTTTTCGGTCCAGATTACGGACCGTTTTTTATCTCGCAAGTGGAAAGGGACCCTAAGGATTAAAAAAATTTTAAAAAATTGGTAAAAATTTTTTTTTTTTTAGTAGAGCACACTCACTAAACATTTCAGGAAACTTTAACAAAAACACTCCAGTATAAAAAATAAATAAATTAAATAAATAAATGTCGCCGTTTCCTGCAGTTGTTTCCGCCTGAAAAACACATAGTATAGTTTTTGACTGCCTGACAACTGACTAAAACGTCATGCGAGCATGCTGTACACGGGTCACAGATAAAGAACAGGTGGTTTGATGCAAAGGTGTACCTATAGCTATCCCAACGGATCTTGTTGTTTGCAGAAAGACACATGGTCTGGCTCTGTATTCAATTTGCCATTCTGCACAGAATTTATCCCAATGTATCTTTAGTTACAATATTTAACAATGCAAATTCTTGGCACTATAGGGCAAACACAAACAGTAAGGTTCGTTTTATTGTGGACCTTTTCCACCTGTACAGTGGCTGATAAAAAGCAGAGCATTGCGGAAGGTACAAGATCCATTTGCAAGCTTTCTTTCTTTTATGGCCAATAAAGCACATTTTTAGCAGATGCAGTCACTTAGAAATTAGAACCACGGTTACTCTTTATTTCGTAAGTCAACAGTACACATGAAAAAAAGGAACTTTGTGATATTTCTTATCAGAAAAATCCGCTTCCTTCTCCTCCTGGAGTGATCATTTATTCTCAAAATTCTCAATTTACAGGTAAAATCTGTTTTCAGTGAAGACAGACTTTCCCATTACTGAGATAGAATCTTATCAGTAGCTACTGCCATCTCCTATGTCGTCGGGAGGAGGAGGGAGGAGTTGTGCATTTACCTCCTTTTTTCGTCATTCTCCATAGAATCTTATCGGTACCAACCGTCATCTGCTACCTCAGTAATGGGAAAATACTTCTTCATTGAATACAGATTTTACCTGTGAATTGAGAATTTTGAGAAAAAATGATCAGTTCTGGCAAGGAAAAAAAGCAGATTTCTCACATAAAATATATTACAAAATGTATTCTTTCCATGTGTTCTATTCTTTTATGAAAATAAAATGAAAACGCCGATTACGCATAAACCCCTTCATGACCAATGACGTATATAGGTCATGTATTCCCCTTTGATGTGGGCTCCAGTGCATCTTTTCCAGCACATGACAGCTGATTTGGTTAAATGCCGCTATCAATCTGTGCCCTGTCACAAGATCGCGGGTCGTCCATGGATTGGCATGACAACCTGGCGTCTGCAGGAAACCCCTCTAGTTGTCATTGCCAATCTGTTATGAGCACCACCCCATGGCCGCCATTCATAGTAGTAAACAGATAAACGCACACAATTGGAGGAATGCCTCATAGTATTAATAAGTAACTACCAGTGTAGTAGATGAAAAGCATTCACACCCAGGTAATGGGACAAATCAGGACCCACCAAGAATCACTAATACAACCACAGACAGAATGGTGGAAAGAAGTCCATGAGTAACACAAAATAGCACAAAATAGAAATATCTTTATTATTAAAAACCACATGCAAGAGCAAGAGACAGGGGCATAACTGGAATAGGCGGTGAAGCAAAACACATCACTGGTAAGGGACCACACATGCTGGAAACATATCACAAGCACAAGTGCGCAACACAAACTTTATACAGTGACCACATGTCAGCGTGACCTACCTAGAAGTCTGTAGACCGAACACGTGTGGACCTCCACCCTCCCCGACGCGCGTTTCGGAAGCGCACAGCTTCCTTCCTCAGGGGGCGTGTGGCATTCATAGCAGATGATGATTTTAGCTTGTGTAGCACAAGCGATCAGAAGATCGCAGCTTCAAGTCTCCTAGGGAGACTATTGAAGCATGTAAAAAAAAAAAAAAAAGTTTTAAAAAATATTAAAAATATAGAAGTTCAAATCGCCCCCTTTTTGCCCCATTCAAAATAAAACAATAAAAAAAGGAACATATTTGGTATCGCTGTGTTCAGAAATGCCCGATCTATCAAAATATAAGAAGGATTAATCCGATTGGTAAGAGGAGTGATGAGAATAAAAAATCAAACCACCAAAATTGTTTTTTTGGTCGCTGCAGCATTGCAATAAAATGCAATAACGGCAAACAAAACATTGTATCTACCCCAAAAGGGTATTAAGAAAAAAGTCAGCTTCGTGTGCAAAATGTAAGCCCACACTCAGCCCCAGATAGCTAAAAATGCTACAAGAACGGAGCCATTTAATTTTTTTGTTTTTTTTAAATTTTTTTTAACAAATGTTGGAATTTTTTTTTCACCACCTAAATAAAAAAGAACCTAGACATGTTTGGTGTCCATGCACCTGTAATGACCTGGAGAATCATAATGGCAGGTCAGTTTTAGCATTTAGTAAACTTGGTAAAAAAAAAGAAATACTTGTAGGATTGCATTTTTTTTTGCAATTTCTCCACACTTTTTATTTTTTTCCCGTTTTGCAGTACACGTTATGGTAAAACCAATAGCGTCGTTCAAAAGTACAACTCGTCCCACAAAAAATAAGCCCTCACATGGCCATATTGACGGAAAAATAAAAAAGTTATGGCTCTGGGAAGAAGGGGAGCAAGAAATGGAAATGCAAAAACTGAAAATCCCAAGTTCGTGAAGGGAGTAAGGCCCTCATACACATTAGACTAATGTCAGTCGATATCGATGGGTAGTCCCGGACAACTGATCACTGGGCGATTTCGGACTGCTGACCACTTTTTTTTTTTCTCTGACGACAGCTTTCTAATAGAAAACGCTCAACCCATCTAGCGCTTGTGTGTATTGGAGAGGCTGCTGATGACAGCTCTCTAATGTGTATGGCCGGCTTTACATATAGCAACAATAATCTACCAATCAATAGGTACAACTGATTGTGCACATATGTCTCTGCTTACAACCAAATAACATTATAAAGACCACTTTACATAGGCCGACAATCTTAGTGCTTATTCCTGATTATTGACCCTTGTAAACATGGCAGTGATCAGCAGACAAATGAGTATGGCAAATGTTTGTTGGTAGATCAGATTTATAAGCAGATCTAAAAATCATCGTTGGCATCAGAATATCTCCTCATGTAAAGGGGGATGTGCTGCTGACAATATACAAAGCGCATAGGGACCGAAGTATCACATTACCAATCATTTGGCCTATAGTTTACATCCGTCTGTCTAAAGTGCCCTTTAACATTCTCCGATTGACTTGATTTATTGTCCATTCGTGCTAGTTATGGCCTTTGCAATCTCTCACCGCTAATGAAAAATAGCACATCAAGAAGCACAACTTAGGGCTCATTTCCACTTGCAAGAGAAAAAACGGTCCGTAATCTGGACCGAAAAAACGGATGTAGCGTATGCGATTGTCATGCGAGTGTTATGCGAGTGCAATGCGATTTTTAATCGCACCATCCATTTTACATCCGTATGACATCCGTATGCAATCCGTTTTTTTTCTCTGCAACTATTTTTATACAGTCATTTACAGTGTTCTATGCCACAGAATGGTAATGTATCCGTAAAAAACGGACGGAATACGGATGGTCCGTATTCCATGCGTTTTTTTTCACGCACCCATTGACTTGCATTGGCGAGACTCGCAGCAAATCGCAGCATGCTGCGATTTTTTTTCTCAGTCCGATTTCGGCTGAGAAAAAAATCGCAAATGAAAAGACACCTATTGAATAACATTGGTCCGAGTGCAATCCGATTTTTTATCGGATTGCACTCGTCCATTTTTCTCGCAAGTGGAAATGAGCCCTTAGTGCTAAAACCCAGAGGGCTGCTTCCAGGTCAGAGGATGTAGGAAGAATCCACATACAGGCATTTGCATGAGGTCTCAGAAGAAACCGAAATTACAGCTATTATTTGTGCATTTCCTAATTTATACAAAAGGAGATGTGTAGAGTCCATCACTGCACTTTTCCTCAGTGATCTTTGTCTCCACTACCTTTTATTTCACATTGAATACATTGGTATTTTTTTTTTTTTTTTTGTAGGTCAAAAACTTACGACCATCCTTCATCCCTGAGGATATTAGAGAATGATCCTGCAGCGGAGAGGCGCCGTTCCATCACAAGCAATGTACGGCTATAAAACGGAAAATTTAAGAAAACAATTCTATGTTTTTCACTCCTACAAATATTCAATTTGTTTTCTAATTTTTCACTTTCACTTTTTCCAAATGTTAGCCTGTATGATTTCCATAAACTTTTTAACTCTTTCATTATATTTTCTTTGAAAATTGCAGCTATCAAAGCATAATGTATCATTCCACAAGATATTTCGGGAGGTTCATGAAGATGAAGAGTTAATAGACAGTAAGTTTTACACACCTTTTTTCCCAATAGTTGCTTCTTTACCTTGTTTACTTTCTAAAATGGATGTAGTTGAAAGATATTTTAATTGGTTATAGGCATGGGAATATCCAAAATTGTTTACTATCGCTGACTTCCAAAATTAAGAGTTTAACCCCTTAGTGACCAAGCAAATTTTGACCTTAATGACCAGGCCAATTTTTCAATTCTGACCACTGTCACTTTATGAAGTTATAGCTCTGGAACGCTTCAACGGATCCCACTGATTCTGAGACTGTTTTTTTGTGACATATTGTACTTTATGTTAGTGGTAAAATTTCTTCGATATGTCTTGCGTTTATTCATGAAAAATTTGGCTAAAATGTTGAAAATTTTGCAATTTTCAAACTTTTAATTTTTGTGCCCTTAAATCAGAGAGTCATGTCACACAAAATAGTTAATAAATAACATTTCCCACATGTCAACTTTACATAAGCACAGTTTTGGAGACATAATTTTTTTTTTCGTTAGGAAGTTTTAAGCGTTAAAATTTGACCAGTGATTTCTCATTTTTCCAACAATATTCACAAAACCATTTTTTTTAGGGACCACCTCACATTTGAAGTGAGTTTGTGGGGGTCAATATGACAGAAAATACCCAAAAGTGAGACCAGTCAAATACTGCACCCATCAAGGTGCGCAAAACCACACTCAAGACGTTTATTAACCCTTCAGATGCTTCACGAGAGCTAAAGCAATGTGGAAGGAAAAAATTAACATTTTACTTTTTTTCACAAAAAAATTTACTTTGGACCCAAACTTTTTTATTTTCAAAAAGGTATCAGGAGAAAATGGACCTCAAAATTTGTTATGCAATTTCTCTTGAGTACGCCAATACCCCATATGTGGGGGAAAGCCACTGTTGGGCACATGGCAGGGCTCAGAAGGGAGGGACCACCGTTTGACTTTTTGAACTCAAAATTGGCTGAAATCAAAGGCGAGTGACATGTCGCGTTTGGAGGCCCCCTGATGTACCTAAACAGTGGAAACCCCCGAATTCTAACTACAACCCTAACACAACCCTAACCCCAATACACCTCTAACCCTAATCCCAACCATAACCACAACCATGACCCCAACACACCTCTAACCCTAATCCCTACCACAACCATGACCCCACCACATCCCTAACCCCAACACCACATCCCTAACCCCAACACCACAACCGTAACCCCAACACCACAACCGTACCCCCAACACAAGCCTAACCCTATCTCATAACCCCAACCCTAGCTCTAACCCCAACCCTAAAACTAACTGCAAAGAATGGAAAAGAATATATATATTTTTTATTTTCTTATTTTTACCTAAATAAGGAGGTGACAAAAGGGGATTTGATTTAATATTTTTTTTTATTTTGATCACTGTGATAGACCCTATCACGGTGATCAAAATTAACCAATAGGAAAAATCTCCTATTGTTGCCGGGTACCGGCCAGCAGATCTCGGCGGGCGCATATTCCCACCATTTTCTTCCGGGAAGATGACACGGAGGGCCAGGGGACGAAGTCGGAGGATCTGGGGATGGCGGTCCTCTGGTATGCTAGATCATATAAGAAAGGAGAGAAATTAATTGAAAATCAGACTTTTTTTGTAATCGCCATTATTCGGTGAATAACGGAGATCACAAGACTTTGCATGGTGAAAACCAACCCGAATCATGTTCTCCAGGGTCTCACCAACCCCTGGTAGCCGAGACCTCCAAGATTTTCTGACGCTGGGGAGCGCTATAACCTTATTTCTCAGCGCCGTTAAAAAGTGGCGCTAAAAAAATAAGGCCCCTTAATGACCTCCGTTAAAAGGCGTATCGGCGGTAGTTAAGGGGTTAAAGGAGTTTTCCTACTGTCGGTATACTCTTTTGCTTCCTCCCCAACCCAGGAGATGTGGTATGATCAGACCATGTTCCTGCAGTATCAGACACAGCATTACACAGTACACAGCTGGGGCACATTTATAAGATTATCTCAGCACAGGAACATTTTATTTAAACATATCCAATTGTGAAAATTATTATTACAAGATCTATTGATTAAATTTAACTTTGTTCATGGGAAATCCCCTTTAACTATCTGCTCAGATATTATTTTATGACTGAAGTTCTGACACCATGTTCTAATTTGATTGGCATTAAAATGGCAGTGTGCATAGCATATTGAATTGCTGTACTGTATTTTAATAAGAAAAATTTGTGCTATGAAAAGGGGTTTGAGTGTAGGTGCAGAAACCCTGATTCCAGCAATGTACTTACTGGGCTTCTTGTTCTAGTGTTGCCTTGAGCCATGTAGTTATCCTGCTCTATGTAACCCCACCCCCACGACTGATTAGCACAGTGTACGCAGAAAGCTGGCAATCATTGGTGTGGGGGCGTTGTTATACAGGGTTCAGCATTCAGAGATCTGGTAGATCTGCAGCAGAGAAAACAGTGATTTTATGAAACTGCACCAAGTAGACCAGTAAGTGTCACCGCTGGAATCAAGATCTCTGCACATACATTATGCTGCTCTCAAACTATGTATCAATAACCTAGTGACAGATTCCCTTTAACAGTGCATTCCCCTGAAGGTCTGACAGAAAGGCATCTAGCCATATTTAAAGGGGATCTGGCACATTCTACATTCTGTCTGATCTGTAGATAGCATGGTACAGAGAAGCGGAGCAGAATGATAGGTTTGTTAGAAAAATTCAGTATAACTTGCATTTTATTAATTGAACTCCTTGAGTCCAGCCGGTTGTATACACATGAGTCCAGTCCAACTCGGTGATTGACAGTTATCCCTGCATGACATCTTACAAGGAACACTGTCACCTAGGATTTCACGGAATAAAATAAAAGTTTTACTGAAACTTTCCCAACACAAATGTGTATCAATCTGATCCCCTGGCTCTATAACATCCTGCTTGCAGAGCAGATACCATTTTCAACATAACTGGTTCCATTTAAAGCCCTTTGATGGGAGAAATCATTGGCATTTCTTGATGACAGACTTCAATGAGTTAGTTTGATATTGCCCTTTAAGTTTCAGTAATATAAGTTCCTTACTGTACATTCTCAGGTTTTACTTGTGCCCTCCAAAGAGAGGTGTTGTACCAAGGACGGCTTTATATCTCCCGCAGCCACTTAGGATTTTTTTGTCTAATGCTTCGCAAAGAAATCAAGGTGGGTTTCTATATAGCAGAGATCATTTGAACAGATTAATGTATTATAATTGGGGATAAGCAAATCGCTTCAGATAACTCCTTATCTGAATAGCTATAGTGCTTACAGAATAGCTGCCTCGGGAACCCGGATACCTGGAGCGCTCCCGATAATCAGCTGATCGGAGAGCACAACAAACAGGCTGTCCATGCATGTATTGTGACAGTTACACAGCCCCGACCCATGTAGCTGCGGAGCCAATCAGCTGATTATTGGGAGCGCTCCAGGTATCCGGGTTCCCTCTGCAGTTATTCTGTAAGCACTATAGCTATAAGTAGGTATCCTAAACTATTCGCTCATCTCTAATTAGAATGCTTCCAGTGTGTTTTTTATTTTGTGTCTAGTTTTAGGTTTAACTCCAGGAGCTGAGCCTGCAGTATACAGATGTTTGCTGTGTTATATACTTGGCATCTGCCTCTAACAGCAGCAATCGGAGAAAAGTTCTGATCACTGCTGTTAACCTCTTAAATACCAAAATCAATCTTGCACTGTTCTGTGCTCCCATTGGCTTCTGCTCAATATGACAAGACAGTGGCTTTATTTTCAAAATTGTCAATTCACACGTAAAATCTGTAACCGGTGAAGACAGATTTTTTTACATTACTGAGATAGGAGATGTCTGCTACTGATAAGATTCTATGTAGATGGGAGAAGGGAGGAACTATGCCTCTAGCTCTTCCCTCCTCTACTCTCCACTCATACATAGGAGATGGCAGCTGCTACAGATGAGATTTTATCTTAGTAATGTAACAATCTGTCTTCACTGAAGATTTATCTGATATTATCTTACCAAGTTACTTATTTTCACTGGTTGCGCATAGCAGCCAGGGCAAGCTGAAGGCCCGCTTGGTTGCCATATTGGTACATCTGTGAAGACTGTGCCAATGAGACCATGACATGATGTTAATTGCATACTGCAATAATGTAGCACTGCATTATATAGTATGAGCGATCAATGTTCAAGACCCCAAAAGGAGTTAACGTATAAAAATTTGAATTATGCTCATTTATCTCCTTTAAAAATAAAGAAATGAAAAACGAAATGATATTTGGTATCACCACATCTGTAAAAGTTTGCTCTTTCAAAACATAAAATTATTTATCCCATACGGTATACGCAGGAAAGAGGAAAAAAAATATTAAAACTCCAGAATTGCATTTTCAATCGCTGCTCCTCGTCTAGACAATAAAAAACAATAAAAACCTCAATCTCAGAAATATGCCCACACACATTTTTTATTTACATTTTTTTTTCACTACTTAATTACAATACTTATAAAAAATATTTATTTATTTTTGTACCCTACAATAAAACCTGTAAAAGCAGTACCCCAAAAACAATTGGGGAATTGTGGGATTTTATTTTCCAAGACACTGTATAATAATACGAAATGGGGCCATGCAAAACTATAACTTGTCCCCAAAAAAAAGCAAGCCCTCATATCTCAATGGAAGGAGGAAAAAAAAGTGGGCAAAAGACTTAAAATCGCCCAGTCATAAAGGGGTTAAAGTAATGCAATATAATTTATAGGCGGTGAAAAAAATACATACAGTGGGTGAAGTATTGAACATGTCACCAATTTTCTAAATTAATACATTTGTAAAGGTGCTATTGACATGAAATTCTCAATTCACAACCCATCCTATTCACACATGCAAAGAAATCACCATGGATATCCATAACTTAAAGCGAACCTGTTACCAGGTTTGGCCAGTATGAAATATGGCCACCACCTTTCAGGGTTGATATACAGCATTCTATAATGCTGTATATCTGCCCCAACCCGACCTGTAAGAGAAGAAAAATAACTTTTATTATATTCACTTGAAAGGTGGTGGCAGTATCTAATATTAGTTCCCTTTAAATTGCGTGTAATAATGAGAACTAACAAAAAAAGGGAAAAAGTATTGAACAGGTAAAGAAAGAGAAGTGGAAAAAGTCATGCAAAGTCATGACATCAGCTTAAATCTATCAGTAAGTAGAAAGCCATTCTGCCACTTAGTGGAAAATAGTATCAGCTGGTTCAGCTGATGGCCTATAAAAAGTTGTCTCATTACCAACGCGCCACAAAAGAAACATTTCATGATGGGTAAAACCAGTGAGCTGTCTAAAGACCTGTGCAACCTTATTGTTGGAAAACATACTTATGGCATTGGTTACAGAAGAATTTCTAAACTACTGAAGGTGCCAGTGAGCCCTGTTGAGGTCATAATCTGGAAGTGGAAAGAACATAATTTCCCCATAAACCGGCTACAACCAGGTGCTTACCACAGGTTTTCAGACAGAGGAGTGAAAAGAATTATCAGAAGAGTTGTCCAAGAGCCAATGACCACCTGTGGAGAGGTACAGAAAGCCATTGAATCGGCAAGAACAATTGTTTAAAGGGAACCTGTAACCCCCAAAATCGAGGGTGAGCTAAGTCCACCGGCATCAGGGGCTTATCTACAGCATTCTGTAATGCTGTAAATAAGCCCCTGATGTATCCTAAAAGATGAGAAAAAGAAGATAGATTATACTCACGCGGGCGGTCCGATCCGGTGGGCGTCGTGGTCCGGGGCCTCCCATCTTCATAGGATGACGTCCTCTTCTGGTCTTCACGCTGCGGCGCAGGCGTACTTTGTCTGCCCTGTTGAGGGCAGAGCAAAGTACTGCAGTGCGCAGGAGTCGGAAAAGGTCAGAGAGGTCCGGCGCCTGCGCTCTGCAGTACTTTGCTCTGCCCTCAACAGGGCAGACAAAGTACGCCTGCGCCGCAGTGTGAAGACCAGAAGAGGACGTCATCTGATGAAGATGGGAGGCGCCGGACCGGACCGCGACACCCATCGGACCAGACCGGGACCGCCCCTGGGTGAGTATAATCTAACCTCTTTTTCTTATCTTTTAGGATACATCGGGGGCTTATCTACAGCATTCCAGAATGCTGTAGATAAGCCCCTGATGCTGGTGGGCTTAGCTCACCCTCGATTTTGGGGGTGACAGGTTCCCTTTAAAAAAAAAACAGTAATGTACTCAACCTCCATGGCCGGCATGCACTCTCACCATGCACGCTATTCCATTGCCGAACAAAAAGTATGTTCAACCGCATTTAAAGTTTATCACCAACATTAAGACAAGCCTGTGAAATACTGGGAGAATATAGTCTTGTCCGATGAGACAAAAATGTAACTCTTGACATGTCATAATTTACACTATGTTTGGAGGCCAAAAGGCACTGCATATCACCCCAAAAACACCATACCAACAGTGAAGTTTGGAGGTGGGAACATCATGGTATGGGGCTGTTTTTCAGCATACAGCACTGGCAAACTTCATCTAATTAAAGGAAGATTGAAATGTACCTAGACATTCTTGATAAAAAATCTGCTGCCATCTGATGTTCGTCCTTCGTAGTCGAAGATGACCATGACTTCAGGGTTAGAAGAGAATTAGTAATTATGGATCCGGAGGTGGCTGATGAGTCCAATCCGAGCCCTGAAGGTTCGCCCACATACTTGACATAAGGAAGCAGATGTGGTCAGTACACCAGTTTCTACTTGTGCCTTGCAGACAGCGCGCTTTCTTTTTGCGTCAAAGATTTTCCTATCTTCAGCTGCACGTGATCCTGCCCCGCCAACCTGGACGATCCAGGGCAAGCTCTTCCCATTTATTGGTGTTGACTTCCAGGTTTTTTAGAGACACCTTAAGACAGTCTTTATAGTGCTTCTTCTGCCCCCCAACTGCTCGCTTTCCTTGGCACAGTTCTCCGTACAGCAGCTGTTTCGGTAGTTGGCTGTCAGGCATTTTGACCACGTGTCCAGCCCACCTGGCTTAGACTTTCAGCAGGAGAGTGTAAACGCTGCAGAGCCCAGTTTGTTCCAGAATTGCCGTGTCCGGGACATTGTCTTGCCACCTGATGTGGAGGAGTCTGTGGAGGCAACTCATGTGAAAATGATTAAGCTGTTTAGCATGCCGGTTGTAGACTGTCCAGGTCTCGCTAGCATAGAGAAGTGTGGTGAGGACCACCGCGCAATATACCTTCAGCTTGGTGGTAAAGCTGAGTCCCCTTCGTTCCCAGACGTTCTTACGCAGTCTCCCGAAGGCGGCACTGGCTTTGGCAATTCTGTTATTAACCTCAGCGTCTATGGTTACTTCATGGGAAAGTGTGCTGCCTAAGTAGGTGAAGTTATCGACTGCTTTGAGGTTTTGCTCCTTCACTGTGATACGTGGCTCCTTGTATAGTTTTCCTGGAACAGGTTGATACATGACTTCGGTTTTTCTAATGTTGCTCTCGAGACCAAAACTGTCGCAAGCTTCAGTCCATTTCATGCTGCATCTGCTGTTCCGTGCTTGCGTTAAGTGCACAGTCATCAGCAAATAATAATTCACGGATAACAGTCTCATGCACTTTCGAACCGCCTTCAGGCGTTTTGGGTTGAATAGCTTGCCATCCTGTACCTAACCTGGATTTCATCTTCACAGTTGTTAAAGGCATCACTTAACATTGCAGAGAACAGCATACTGAACAGGGTTGGAGCAAGCACACAGCCTTGTTTTACGCCTTTTGTTACTGGGGAAGCCTCAGATTCGTCTCAATCGTTCAGAACCTTCACCATCATGCCATCATGGAACTGCCGGACGATTGAGATGAACTTGCTCGGGCAGCCGAATTTTGCCATGATCTTCCACAGGCCGTCTCTACTGACTGTGTCGAAAGCCTTGGTCAAATCAACAAAAGTTACATAAAGGTCACGGTGTTGCTCCTGGCACTTTTCCTGAAGTTGACTTGCTGAAAAGACCATATCTACTGTTCCACGTTTAGCACGGAAACCACACTGGCTTTCGGGTAATAGGCCTTGCTCAAGGTGATGTAAAAGGCGGTTGAGCAAGAGACGAGCCAATATCTTTCCTGCAATGGACAGAAGGGAGATGCCTCGATGGTTGTCACAAGATTGACGATTACCTTTCCCCTTGTATATGTGAATTATGCTGGCATCTTTCATTTGTTGCGAAACCTGTTCCTTTTACTGCTTTCCTGACTTCATCTCCACTTGGAAGAACATCAAGGTCCTTTTTATTGATTTCTACCTGGGGCAGGGGAGCAAGAGCCTCATCATTGATATTGGCAGGGCGATTAAGAATATTATTGAAGTGCTCAGCCCACCGTTCCAGAATTTGTTTCTTTTCTGTCAGCAGCTTAGTTCCATCTGCGTTAAGCAGAGATGAAGAGCTTGATGACTGGGGTCCATATACAGCTTTGAGCGCATCGTAGAAGCTTTTCTAGTCATGGGTATCTGCATAGCCCTGAATTTCATCAGCTTTCTTGCTAAGGCTAGGTTCACATTGCGTTAGGGCAATCCGTTTAGCGCTAGCGGATTGCGCTAACGCAATGTTTATTTAGGGGCCGTGTTTGGGGTCGCGTTAACGTCCCCACTCTCGCAGATCCCCGATCTGCGAGAGCGGGGAACGGACCTTGGGCGCGCCGCGGACGCTGCAAGCAGCGTCCGAGGCGCGTCACAGAAGAACGGCACATCACTAGCGCGAGCCGAAAAAGGCACGCGCTAGTGATGCGCTGCAGGGAAAATTCACATTGCTGTCAATGGGCACGCTAACGGCCCCGTTGCACGGCGTTAATTGCGACATTTTTGCCGTGCAACGCTGTCCGTTAGCGTGCACACATTAACGCAATGTGAACCTAGCCTAAACCAGTTATCCTGCATTTCGAGTAGCTTGATCTGTACCTTTTTATGTTGGTAAAGGTATCTTTCTTAGCTAACGACGTGGGGTCATTTTGATACACCTTGTATCGCTGATGTTTCTCTTCTAGGAGTGTCTTTATTTCTTCGTCGTTTTCATCGAACCAGTCTTAATTATTTCTGGCTGCTGATCCGAGATGCTCCAGAGCAGTATGATATACAGCATCTCTCAGAATTGTCCACTGTTCCTCAACACCGGTCTCCTCTGCCTGCAGAATATTTAACAGTCTGGCATCAAGGTCGTTGGCAAATTCCCTCGCAATTCTTTTATTTTCAGCTTATAGACTTTCAGCCTCTTTGTCGTTTTCTGCCCTTGGGGTCTCCTCGCAGGCAGGATGCGGAGCCTGCACTTAGACACAATGAGGCGATGGTCAGTCCAGCAGTCTGCACCGCACATGGCACTTGTCACTCTAAAGTCCATCTCATCCCTTTTACTGGCAATGATGTAATCAATGAGATGCTAATGCCTCGAGCGTGGGTGCATCCATGAGGTCTTCTTGCATGTTGGTAAGCGGAATAGGGTGTTGGTGATGACAAGGTCATGTGTGGCACACATCTTGAGGAGCAGCAGGCCATTACTGTTACACTTGCCAGTGCTGTGTCTCCCAATGACCCCTTCCCTTTATTGATGGTCTGTTTCCACTCTGGCATTAAAGTCTCCAAGTATAATGAGCTTGTCTGCCTGTGGGATTGCTGAAATAAGTGTGTCAAGTTCATCGTAGAACTTATCTTTAATGTCATCCGGATTAGTCATCGTGGGAGCAGAGGCACTGATCAGAGTCGCATGTTTCTTGTTTGTAAGTGGGAGCTGAAATGTCATCAGACGGTCGTTGATGCCCTCCGGAAGCCTGGTAAGTTTACGAACAAGATGAGTTTTAATAGCAAATCCCACGCGTGCTTCTCGTTTTTCAGTGCTGCCTCGACCACTCCATAAGAACGTATATCCACCACTATGCTCTGTCAATTGACCCTTGACTGCCAGGCGTGTTTCGCTGAGAGCTGCTATATCAACGTTGTAATGAGCTAGCTCCCTAGCAACCAATGCTGTTCTTCTCTCTGGTCTGTCTGCCTTAGTATTATCCAGCAAAATACTCACATTCCATGTGCCAAGGTTGAGTACCATCATTTTCTTTTCTTTATTGTGTGTCGACTGCTGTATGGGAAACCCGCCAGCTGCTATAGGCTGGCCAGGTGAAATGAAGCATACTATGTTTGAGGCACCTTTTCTAGCCCCGTCCTCGATTGAGGTGAGCAGAGTGATCCTGATCAGGACTGCTCAGACACCCAGGAGGCTGCCGAACTCCACTGCTGCTTCGGTCCAGTGCTGAGCGACCATATGGCCTGGGCCGCCAGCGTACAGGTTCGTGACTACAGCTTCCAGTGACTCCACACCTGCTGCTTTGCCACTCTCCCATCGCCACAGGACTTTAGATATGCAGTGGTTGAAGTCATGACTTGCGCTTGACTTGGATTAAAGTGAGGAAGAGGTGCTCAGTCATCAACCTCACTCTCTCACCCGTACCTATCAAGCCCCAGTGGCAAGAACTAGGCGAGACAACTGGAGATAGGTCAGGGTGCAATGGATGGCCAGCAGTGTCCTATATGTGCCTCGCTGCACCCTCTCAGCGCTCCACAACGCTGTGCTGAGAATCGCTTGTCTGTCCATTGAATCTTGGTTTCTTCCGCAAAGTCTGCCATATCCAGTCTTCACATGCAAGGGTAGGCAAACCCTTGAAAATCACCGTAGGTCTCAAAGAAACCAAACAGCTGCCCTCACCTGGTTTGGCCCGCCTGCCGAGGCGGTGTTCCGGGGTGTACCCGCTGCCCCATGCTAGCAGCTACTTGGAGGCACAGGTGAGAGTTGTGCATAAGATGAGGACCAAAGATTGAAGAGCGGTCCAGAATGGACACGGCAAGCCCTCCAGCAGAGGTGCTACCTTTATCTAGATACCCCATATACCCCTGCTGCCATCTACCAGGGTGATGAAGACGAAACAAGGGTGGACATTTCAGAGAGACAATGTTCCCAAACACGCAGCCAAGGAAACTCTCAGTTGATTTCAAAGAAAGAGAAAATAAAGCTGCTAGAATGGCTCAGCAAATCACCAGACCTGAATCCAATTGAAAATTTATGGAAGGAACTAAAGCTCAGAGTTTATAGAAGGAACCCCTGGAAATTTCAGGGCTTGAAGAGTGTTTATGTGAAGAATGGGTGAAAATCACACTTGAGCAATTCATGCGACTAGTTTCTCCATACAGGAGGCGTCTTGAAGTACCAGCAAAGGCATTTGTACAAAATATTAATTACATTTCAGTAAATGTGTTCAATACTTTTGCCCTGTTTCATTTCTCATTATTACACATAACTTAAGTTATGGACATCTATGTTTTAATTTCTTTCCCTGTGTGAATTGGATGGGTTGTTACCTACATCTAGTGAGAATTTCATGTCCATAGCACCTTTAGAAATATATTTACTTAGAAAAAGGAGGAGCCGAAAGAGCCCTTAAAAATGCCTATCCTAATTTTCTTCCTACCCCTCTAAGGGTTTGTTCACAAGTGGCATGTTTGTTGCAGAAATTTCTACTGCTAAAGACTAAAGATCCCAATGTCCCGATGCCTGGTACAATGTTTTACACTGCTAATATCGGAAGCATGACTCTTAACAGTTATTGCACAACACTTTTGCTAATAAGTTGCAGTGTGCAAATTCAGCATTTATTGCAATAAAAAAGTTTCTGTTGTGCTACGTTTATCCAGAGTATAAATATATACTTTATCTCACAGCAACAGACTGGTACAAAGGGGAAAGGACTCTAAAGGGCTTACAGTCTACACGATAATGGGAAAGGAGACAGTTGGCTGGGGGTCGGAGCAGCTCCAGTGGTAGTGATCTGGCAGCGGGGACGTTGTAGGCCAGAGGTCCCCAACGTTTTTGACCTTGAGAGCCACATTCAGCTCTGACAGAGGGTCGTGAGTCACATCCAGCTTTGAGAGAGGGTCGCAAGCCACACTCAGTTCCCGCCCCCTCACAATAATGGTAACCAAAGCCCCATTACAGGCATAATGGTAACCAAAGCTTTTCCACAAAAATCAACCACCCCAAAGCAGTATACAAAGATCCAGAGGTTCCTACAATACCCCATTCAGTATTCTCCTATAAAGCACTCCCAAGACACTGTCACATCCAGCTTTAAACACCTTCTCGTACCATACTTAAATCATCTCAAAACCCCTAAGACCGGTATATGTGTGTCCAGATCTGCTCTTCTGTGCAGGGCTGCTCACAAAATTCTCAATTTTCAGATGTGCTCTTTATACCTGTTTGCTATAACTGGAGCTAATGCACCAAGCTGACAGACAGCCGCGAGCCACAATTCATGGGACCGCGAGCCACATGTGGCTCCCGAGCTACAGGTTGGGGACCCCTGTTGTAGGCTATAGAATTTTTTGAAGATAACACTTTTTCAGGTTACATCAATTAGAAGTGTTGAGGCACTGAATTCCAGGGATGGGGAATGCTCACAAAAAATCTTGAGAGCAACATGCGAGAGCAGAGGAGGGAAGGAGGTCTTGTAAGGATTGGAGATTACATGTAGGAAAGTTTCAGGAGATAACTCTGGGAGGTATGGATTAATTGAGTAGCAGAGTTAAGGATGGACTAGATAGGTGTCAGAGTGCTAGTTGGGAGGCCACAGAGGAGCATATTTCAATAATCTAGACAGGAGATAATGAGGGCATGTACTAGCATTCTAGTTGAATCAGGGTTAAGGAAAGTATGAATTATGGAAATATTGGAGGCGGCATGAGGTGGTAAGTGCTTGGGTGTGTGGTTTGAAGGACAAGACAGAGTCAAGAGTTGCACCAAGGCAGCAAACTTGTGACACAGAGTAAGTGTGATATTGTGCGATGAAGGAAACTTGACGAGTCTGCTTCTGTGCTCATTGAGCTTTAAGGTACCGTCACATTTAGCGACGCTGCAGCGATCTAGACAACGATGCCGATCGCTGCAGCGTCGCTGTGTGGTCGCTGGAGAGCTGTCACACAGACAGCTCTCCAGCGACCAACGATCCCGAAGTCCCTGGGTAACCAGGGTAAACATCGAGTTACTAAGCGCAGGGCCGCGCTTAGTAAGGCTAGGTTTACATTGCGTTAGGGCAATCCGTTTAGCGCTAGCGCTAGCGGATTGCGCTAACGCAATGTTTATTTAGGGGCCGCGTTCAGGGGTCGCGTTAACGTCCCCGCTCTCGCAGATCCCCGATCTGCGAGAGCGGGGAACGGACCTCGGGCGCGCCGCGGACGCTGCAAGCAGCGTCCGAGGCGCGTCACAGAAGAACGGCACATCACTAGCGCGAGCCGAAAAAGGCACGCGCTAGTGATGCGCTGCAGGCGAAATTTACATTGCTGTCAATGGGTGCGCTAACGGACCCGTTGCACGGCGTTAATTGCGACATTTTCGCCGTGCAACGCTGTCCGTTAGCGATCACCCACTAACGCAATGTGAACCTAGCCTAACCCGATGTTTACCCTGGTTACCATTGTAAAAGTAAAAAAAAAACCAAAACACTACATACTTACATTCCTGTCGCGTCCGCTTCCCTGCACTGTGTAAGCGCCGGCCCTAAAGCAGAGCGGTGACGTCACTGCTGTGATCTGCTTTACGGCCGGCCGGCGCTGACACTGGGGGACGCAGGGAAGCTGACGCTGAGGGACGCGACAGGAATGTAAGTATGTAGTGTTTTTTTTTTTTTTTTTACTTAACAAGGGTAACCAGGGTAAACATCGGGTTACTAAGCACGGCCCTGCGCTTAGTAACCCGATATTTACCCTGGTTACAAGTGAACACATCGCTGGATCGGTGTCACACACACCGATCCAGCGATGTCAGCGGGTGATCCAGCGACAAAATAAAGTGCTGGACTTCTAGCTCCGACCAACGATATCACAGCAGGATCCTGATCGCTGCTGCGTATCAAACACAACGATATCGCTATCCAGGACGCTGCAACATCACGGATCGCTATCATTATCGTTGTTAAGTTGTTCAGTGTGAAGGTACCTTTAGGAAGTGTGATGTGAAAAGAAGGATATGACTCCTAGACTTTATGGGCAGGTGACTTTTGTGCCAGATAAGTAGATTAGTGACGTCTGCAAACAGATGGTACTGGAAGCTATGGGACTACATACTTTAGGACAACTATACACATTAGTGGCAAATAATTCACACAATATAGCAATATAGGTGTACTGTATAGCACAAAACCACAACATAGGACTCAAAAGCTTTCTTTCCTATGCCTTGTAAATGCATCATACTTGCCTTGCCAACTGTGTTGCCTCAAACATGTATTTCCTGACAGCTTAGCATAGGATCTGCCTTTCTGCAAAACCCGTCATACTGCTTTCCTTCATCATGGTACTTCTGACAGAACAGCCTGTGTTTTCCAGCCAGCATGCACTAACAAAGTAATGTAGGGGGGTCAGAGAGATTGGTGCACTTTTCAATACATTGTGAGCACTGTTCTAGTCTCCTGTGTTACTGATTTCATTTTTACTTTTATGTTGCTTATGCATTAATGAAACAGTACCTATCACCAGTCAGGGTATGCCCTTTTAATTAAGGAAAGAGTAGACAGCCTCAAAATGGATAATTTTCTAAATATCATTTTTAGCAAAGGTGGCTGCAAAAATCAACTTCTGGTGTTATTTAGGAACTTTACCAGTTTGAGGATGCCCACTCCTTTTTTTTTAAAGGGCACCTGACTGTTGATACTTGCTGCCCAATCTACGGGCAACATACGGTGTATCAGATGCTGGCTGCACGATTTCAGGACCGATCTGCACAGGAGCCTAGTTGGACAGATGGGTTCCCAGAGGTTTCTCCCCATACATGCACTGAGAGATTAAGGGGAACGGGTGAGGAGAAGCCGCTGGAGATCCACCTAACCATATAGTCTCCTTTGTGGCTCAGTCTCCGCCGCAGTATTTCTGAGTTAGATATATTTTCCTTAAATCGTGCAGCCAGTGTCTGATTCATGCTGCCTGTGGATTGAGAAGCACATATCCGCTGTCAGGTTCCATTTAAATAAATAGGGAAGCCTCCGAGTGGTGATGGGTACTCTTTCATTTATTATGTGTAGAATAATGAATCCCTCTGAGAGGTTCAGATTTCCGACGCTTCTATCCATATATTGGCTGCTGTTGGAGGAGCATGTGACCAGTGTCCATCAGCCTTCTCCAGTTATAAAACACTTCACGTGGGAAGCTCACAGACTGGTCTGGTCACATGCTCCTCCACCACCCGCCGCTTTAATTTGTAACATGTTTTTACCGTTGCATTTTATAATTTTTACCAATGTGCTTTGATCAGGTGAATTATATTTCAGAAATGACTTGCCTTTTAAACAGCAGTGTTTGTCTCCAGGAGCTCTGACATTCATGTGATTTATGCCTTAGTTTACATACGTCTTGAAGGGTTCTATAACTGAGCAAACTGTATGAAGCCTGTGGCATTTTCCTTTTATTAACCAGCTCGTATTTATTTCATGTACAGGTCTTGATTCCTGTCAGTTCAGTGATTATTGTTAAAAAAGCCAATACAGCTTTACTGGTACCTAATGCATTGAGTGTCCGGACCACTGATGGGGATAAGGTGAGTTTGGCTATAATTGGGCTTCATGTTTATTAAAGTGGCTATGTACTGAAGGTGACTGCTTTGTCTGTGTAAATGATCTTATCGGTGCTGACAAACATTTTAATGTCTACCTATACTGGTAAGAAATTGCATCTACAGCATTAGGCTACCCCAACCTGTTTGCACTATATATAATATTGTCAAATGTACCCATAGGGTCCTAATATACCAATGGAGACCAAAACGGAGATGTTTTTGCTCCATTGTGACAGCATATGTCCCAGATACCTTTTCTTCTCTGTGCGGAATGATAGCACAGCAGACTAAACTATTCAGTTTAAATAAAGGCAAATAATGAAATGTATTTTATGTAACATGGGAGACATATATACATCCGAATTTCTTTGCAATGCACTGTAAAAAGAGCCTTAACAAAATTCACCTAATTTCACTTTTTGTTAAAAAGGCAAGAGAAGCTAGGCTGAATCAAACTCCCTTTGGTTGCTGTCATTTTCTTCCCTAATTTTATGTGTTTCTTTTTATAGAGTGTGTTTACATACCCAATTATTTTTGCTCTTTCAGCTAATATTGGAACATTATATTACACGCCCTAATGTTCCAGTGTCACTTGAGTTTCCTGAGCAAAGAAGAAATTATTTTTTTCAGTGATTCCTATGTTGCTTGCTGTAAAAGCAAGGTTGAAAGATAGAGAATAAAATGTGAGCAGAGTCGTGTATGCGAGTCTGGGTGGGTGCAAGCAAGCCACAAGTTTATGGCAGGCAACTGATGTTACTTACAAAATCCCAAATACTGTATTTTTCAGACTCAAGGATCCATCTTAAGCCTCATTCACATGTTGAGTATTTGGTCGGTATTTTACATCAGTATTTGTAAGCGAAAACCAGGAGTGGAACAAATAGAGGAAAAGTGTAATAGAAACAGATCACCACTTCTGGATTTATCACCCACTCCTGGCAACTCCTTACAAATACTGAATGTGTGAATGTGGTCTTATTATGAGATGCATCCCAGGTTTAGATAGTAGGAAATATGTTTTTCCTCTTTTCTGTTAACATCCCTGGTGTTGTAAAGAATTGGGGATGGTCAATATCACTAATCTACAAGTACTAAGGTATGTTAGGTAGCCAATAGATCATTAGTGTGTCTCTGCAACTTGTATTATACATACTTAGTTTTCCACCATGCACATTATGTACACTCTCTGCAGTGCGCAACACTGCTGCATGCACACACCTCTGCTGACTATACACACTTCTGCTACATACACTCTGCTCTGCTACATTTGAACACACACATCTCTGCTACATACATACATACATACATACACACACACACACACACACACACACACACACACACACACACACACACACACACACACACACACACACGCACAGCTCTGCAACTTACTCTCGTGCAGACACATACTCTTACACACAGCTGTTCTACATACACACACCTCTCTACTACATACTCACATGCACACCACTCTGCTGCATACACACACAAACACGGCTCGGCTATATACACTCACACAGCTCTGCTACATACTCACACACAGCCCTGCTACATATACTCACTCAGCTCTGCTGCTTCAAAACACAGATGTGCTGTGTATAATATACCACATTTTGAAGTTCTTTCCAGGCATGTGACTGACAATATGACCTGAAAGGTCCTCCAGCTAGTCAGGACATTTAGCATCCGTGCACTTTTACTTATGTGCAGGTCCTTTTAGCTTTCTCTCATGCCTTGCACCAATCAGATTGGTCAGTGTTGTGCAGGAGAAGAGAGATCTGCACCCCTGTGAATGGTTATCTGTGTTTGTAAATGACCCTGTGTCCGTGTTCTCCATCATAAGTACCCATGGGCATCTTCCTCTGGACTGTTAAGACGCACATTTATTTGGGGAAGAGGGGGGTTGTTGGCAAGATTTTTTTATGTATTTATTTATTTTTGCTAAAAAGTGTTTTGTAGTCTATAAAATAAGATATGTGGGGACTTTATGAGCCAATGTGGCATTTTTGCCCTGGAAGCTAGGGCCTCTTTCAGGCAAACATGGTGTGCATAGACCAGATGTAGCATATATAGCAATACAAATCTAATACAATCAATACAGTAAAGTGGATACAATCAAATAAATATATGTATGTATAATATATATAATCTCCCCTTATGTGCTACAATGAAATCCACTATATGTGGCTATTGCACTGCCTAGGAGATTGTATTTTACACAATAAAGTCCGTACATGGTTAATTAATAATAGGATGTGAGGGATATTATAAGCAGCTCATCAACTGATAGATGCAGCCTACCACTCAACTCCTTAATCTTATGTTATAACATTGCTCACATTTTATTAATATTTAACCCTGCATGCACTTAATATGGATATTTCTCAGCATATGATATTGTATTGTACTGATTTTCCACTTGATAATGGATATCGTGCAGCATATGTCAAACGTTTCAAATATTTTAATGTTTAAAGGTATTTCCATTTTCCCCCCTCAGTATCTATTTGGGTCCCTGCGGAACAGAGAGATGTGTTACCATGTTGTTCGCTCTGTGTGCACTAATTTTCAAGTAAGTGTTGTCACATGCAGAAGGATGAAAAAAATAGAACTGCCAATGCTTGGGGGTCACCCAAGCTTACCATATGCTCTGTTTGTGGTCTGACTCAAACTAACGGCCTCCTGTATGCCAGTCTTTAAGTAACAGCCTCATATGCGTGTAAGATCGCTCATCCGGGTCAGGAGGCTTGCAGTCAGTCCCAGCACTTTTGGAGTCTGGACTCAGACAGTATAATAGATTCATGTGAATGTAGATTGAGTCTGACTGCTAGCCCAAACAAATCCAACAACAAAAAATTAGATTTAATATGACCCCTATATGGTTGACAATGTAGTAAAAATGTGGCCTGTCATGTTGTTAGTGATGACCCAGAATGTCCTCATGAGGGTATACTTTTCTGATTTACACATGTTTTACGTGTATTGTATTATCCCTGCTTCTCCTACATAGTCGTTCTGCATTATGTATGCTTTACCACTAGTCAAAAGAAAAAAAGGGGTTTGGTACTGTGTTAGCCAGTTGAAAAACTAATGCTCTTAGTGTGAAAAACAAGATAATCTTGTAGTTATACCTTTTAATGGCTAACAAAAATAAAATAAATGATGTTACAAAGCAATCTTTCCTGACTTCTTAGGTCCCTTCCTCAGGCATGGTATAACAAAGTTTCTGAAGAAACACAAATGTATGCACAAACAAACAGCAAAAAGAGACATGGTGTAAGGGTACTGTCACACTCTGCAACTTTCCAATGATCACGACCAGCGATACGACCTGGCCGTGATCGTTGGAAAGTCGTGTGGTCGCTGGGGAGCTGTCACACAGACCGCTCTCCAGCGACCAACGATGCCGAAGGCCCCGGGTAACCAGGGTAAACATCGGGTTACTAAGCGCAGGGCCGCGCTTAGTAACCCGATGTTTACCCTGGTTACCACTTTACGGCGGCACTCAGTCAGAGCGGGAAGCAGACGGCAAGGGACCTGAAGGACACCGGAATGTGAGTATGTACGTTTTTTTTTTTTTACTTTTACGCTGGTGACCACGGTAAACATCGGGTTACTAAGCGCGGCCCTGCGCTTAGTAACCCGATGTTTACCCTGGTTACAAGCGAACGCATCGCTGGATCGCTGTCACACACACCGATCCAACGATGACAGCGGGAGATCCAGCGACGAAAGAAAGTTCCAAACGATCTGCTACGACGTACGATTCTCAGCAGGGTCCCTGATCGCTGCTGCGTGTCACACAGCGATATCGTATGGATATCGCTGGAACGTCACGGATCGTGCCGTCGTAGCGACAAAAGTGCCACTGTGTGACAGTACCCTAATAAATGAACATTTGAATAAATAAACAAATTGAGTTCAGAGACTGAATCCTTAATTGGATTAGTGGTGTGAAGGTTTTATAGTCCCAATATCCAAGTATGATCAGAGGCCTGGTGCCCTCAACTTCTTTGGAGCAGATTCCTAAGATTCTGTAGAAAAATATTTAGAATTGAGAGTCCTCAGCGGTTGATACCTTTTAATGGCTAACTGAAACGATGGTAACAAATTGCAAGCTTTCAAGACTACTCAGGTCTCTTCATCACTCATAGACTAATGCAAAATCTGAAAAATCACATATTTATGCACAACACAGCACAGAAATAATGCCATAGATAAGACAGGTGACGTGAAGCAGAACTACCATTATGTGAGTGATAAACAGTTTTATGTCCATAAATATTGGAATAGTTCATAGGAGTGTGAATGTTTTATTGTCCTCTGATTGGGGTCTGGTTCTGTGTTGTGATGCCCCCACAAGGTCTGAGGTGCAAATTCCTTAATTGATGTAAAAAGACATAAATCCATAACATTCTGTAGTGAGTCATAAATCCTTCTGACCGATTTAGTCCTGTGTGGATGGCATCAAAGACTTTACAAAGTTTGTATTCCCCAACCCTTCTATGGTTTTGTGATTTAAATTTTGCCTTTTAATATGACAACTATGATATTGTTTATGTTTTGTCCTGGACCACAGAAATGTTTAGCCACCGTTAAATGGTTTTTTTTTATCTGTAATCGTGTGATGATGAGACCTCATCCTTGCTCTCAGTTTCTGTCTTGTTTCCCTCACATAGAGGCCCCCAATAGGACATATAATGCACAGAATTAAGAACACCACATTGGAAGAAGAACATGTGAATGTCCCAGGAATCTTATAGGCCCACTGTGTGTTGGGGTTATATATCCTGTCTTTGGTCTCTACGTGAATGCAGGCTTTGCAGCTCTTCACATTGCACGGATAAGTTCCTCTCGGTGTATCTGAGGGCATTGAACTTCGGATCATGTTTCTTAAATTTGGAGGTTGCCTGTAGCACAGCAAGGGAGGGTCTTTGAATATTGTCTTTAGCCGCACATCCTTGTGTAAGATGTGGTGATGTTTTTTAGCAGTTTTTCTCAGTACCTCAAGCTGTGGGTTGTAGGTCACCACCAAAGGTACACGATTATTTCCTCTTGTTCTCCGTATTGAAGTAATTGATTTCTAGGGATCCTTGTGGATCAAATGTTTGGATCATCAATGGAGGTGGGGTGGTAGCCTTGATTTAAGAATGCCTTTTTAAGATGTGTTAATTGTTGATCCCGATCCGTTGGGCTGGAACAAGATACGATTATATCTAAGTGCCTGGCTGTAAATGATGGACTTTTTAATGTGTTTGGGTGGAAACTGTCCTATCCTGAGGTGTGTGGGACAGTTATTTGGTTTCCGATACACTGATGTCTGGATTGAACCATTTTGAATTTTTATGGTGGTATCCAGAAAGTTGATTTCCGATTTTGAGTGGTTCAATGTCTGGTTTATTGTGGGGTGAAATGTATTAAATTTGTCATGGAATTTTAGAAGTTCTTGTTCAGACTCAGTCCAGATTATTAAGATGTCATCGATATCACGGAAATAAGCCAAGGGTTTGATGGAGAAAAAGTCATTTTCCAGTTTAGCCATGAAAAGGTTGGCATACTGGGGTGCCATTTTGCTGCCCATAGCAGTTCCATTGCATTGTAGATTTATCTCCACGCCGAAAGAAAAAAAGTTGTGTGTGAGGATAAATCTGGTGAGTCTTAATACAGACTCAGAAGCGATCCCATTAGCTTCAAGAAAGGTTTGGCAAGCGGATGGTCCATCTTCATGTGGGATGTTTGAATATAGGGATTCCACCTCCATGGTGGCTAAGATGGCATTCTGAGGGATAAATTACTGATAGGGGTTTGTTATAAATCTCCAAAAATAATGGAAGCAATGGAGAATATCCTCGTAAAGCAAATAGATGAAGCTGCGACTCAAGGAGAAGTCATTATTATGGGGGACTTCAACTACCCTGAAATAGATTGGGGAACAGAAACCTGCAGTTCCAGTAAAGGTAATCGTTTTTTGACAACTATGAGAGACAATTACCTTTCACAACTGGTTCAGGACCCAACAAGAAGGGGGGCACTGCTAGACCTAATATTAACCAACAGGCCAGACCGCATATCAAATATAAGGGTTAAGGGTCACTTGGGGAATAGTGATCACAAAATAATAAGGTTTCATGTCTCCTTTAATAAGATGTGTAGTAGAGGGGTGACAAGGACACTAAACTTCAGGAGGGCAAATTTCCAACGGATGAGAGAGGATCTTGGTGCAATTAACTGGGACAATATTCTGAGACATAAAAGTACACAAAGTAAATGGGAGACGTTTATTAGCATCCTGGATAGGACCTGTGCACAGTATATACCGTATGGGAATAAACTTACTAGAAATAGGAGGAAACCAATATGGCTAAATAGAGCTGTAAGGGGCGCAATAAGGGACAAAAAGAAAGCATTTAGAGAATTAAAGGAAGTAGGTAGTGAGGAGGCATTAAATAAATACAGAAAATTAAATACATTCTGTAAAAAGCAAATCAAGGCAGCAAAGATTGAGACAGAGAGACTCATTGCCAGAGAGAGTAAAAATAATCCCAAAATATTCATTAACTATATAAATAGTAAGAAACTAAAAAATGACAGTGTTGGCCCCCTTAAAAATAGTCTGGGTGAAATGGTGGATGAGGATGAGGAAAAAGCCAATATGCTAAATGACTTTTTTTCAATCAGTATTTACAAAAGAAAATCCCATGGCAGACATAATGACTAGTGATAAAAATTCCCAATTAAATGTTACCTGCTTAACCCAGCAGGAAGTACGGCGGCATCTAAAAATCACAAAAATTGAGAAATCTCCTGGCCCGGATGGGATACACCCCTGAGTACTGCAGGAATTAAGTACAGTCATTGATAGACCATTATTTTTAATCTTTAAAGAGTCCATAATAACAGGGTCTGTACCACAGGACTGGCGTATAGCAAATGTGGTGACAATATTCAAAAAGGGGACAAAAACTGAACTCGGAAATTATAGGCCAGTAAGCTTAACCTCTACTGTGGGTAAAATCCTGGAAGGCTTTCTAAGGGATGCAATACAGCAGTATCTGAAGAGGAATAACCTCATGACCCAGTATCAGCACGGGTTTACTAGGGACCGTTCATGTCAGACTAATTTGATCAGCTTCTATGAAGAGGTAAGTTCCGGACTGGACCAAGGGAGCCCAGTGGATATAGTGTATATGGACTTTTCAAAAGCTTTTGATACGGTGCCACACAAAAGGTTGTTACATAAAATGAGAATAATGGGGATAGGGGAAAATATGTGTAAGTGGATTGAGAGCTGGCTCAGGGATAGGAAACAAAGGGTGGTTATCAATGGAGCACACTCGGACTGGGTCGCGGTTAGCAGTGGGGTACCACAGGGGTCAGTGATGGGCCCTCTTCTTTTTAACATATTTATTAATGACCTTGTAGGGGGCATTCAGAGTAGAATTTCAATATTTGCAGATGACACAAAACTCTGCAGGGTAATCAATACAGAGGAGGACAATTTTATATTACAGGATGATTTATGTAAACTAGAAGCTTGGGCTGATAAATGGCAAATGAGCTTTAATGGGGATAAATGTAAGGTCATGCACTTGGGTAGAAGTAATAAGATGTATAACTATGTGCATAATTCTAAAACTCTGGGCAAAACCGTCAATGAAAAAGACCTGGGTGTATGGGTGGATAACAAACTCATATTCAGTGGCCAGTGTCAGGCAGCTGCTACAAAGGCAAATAAAATAATGGGATGCATTAAAAGAGGCATAGATGCTCATGAGGAGAACATAATTTTACCTCTATACAAGTCACTAGTTCGACCACACTTAGAATACTGTGCACAGTTCTGGTCTCCGGTGTATAAGAAAGACATAGCTGAACTAGAGCGGGTGCAGAGAAGAGTGACCAAGGTTATTAGAGGACTGGGGGGGTCTGCAATACCAAGATAGGTTATTACACTTAAGGCCGGCGTCACACATGCGAGTTTTACGGATGTAAGAGCGCAGAAACTACGTGCGTAAAACTCGCATAACATACGGCACAATGCTTCTCAATGGGTCTCGTCCTATCACCCGTATATTACGGATCCGTAATATACGGCGTTCTACGGCCGTACAAAATCGCAGCATGCTGCGTTTGTCAGCGTATTGCGCAAAAAAATCGCCAATGAAAGTCTATGGGGGCGAGAAAAATACGGATTCCACACGGACCAGCAGTGTGACTTGCGAGAAATACGCAGCGGTGTTAGTGAAAAGTCGGTAATTCAATTGCCGGCTTTTCATTTCTCCTGCACAAACCCGACATGATATGAGACATGGTTTACATACAGTAAACCATCTCATATCCCCTTTTTTTTTTTGCATATTCCACACTACTAATGTTAGTAGTGTGTATGTGCAAAATTGCAGCGCTGTAGCTGCTAAAATAAAGGGTTAAATGGCGGAAAAAATTGGCGTGGGCTCCCGCGCAATTTTCTCCGCCAGAGTGGTAAAGCCAGTGACTGAGGGCAGATATTAATAGCCAGGAGAGGGTCCATGGTTATTGCCCCCCCCCGTGGCTAAAAACATCTGCCCCCAGCCACCCCAGAAAAGGCACATCTGGAAGATGCGCCTATTCTGGCACTTGGCCACTCTCTTCCCACTCCCGTGTAGCGGTGGGATATGGGGTAATGAAGGGTTAATGCCACCTTGCTATTGTAAGGTGACATTAAGCCAGATTAATAATAGAGAGGCGTCAATTATGACACCTATCCATTATTAATCCAATTGTCTGAAAGGGTTAAAAAACACACACACATATGATTAAAAAGTATTTTAATGAAAGAAACAAACAGGTTGTTTTAATAATTTATTGCTCTCTCAATCCATCAGCAACACCCTCGCTTGGCAAAATAATAAACACACAATATACATACCTTCTGATGTCCTATCACGTCCCACGAGGTAATCCATCTGAAGGGGTTAACTAATATTACAGGCATGAGCTGCGCTAATGCACTCGCTCGTGCCTGTAATCCCCGGGTGCTGAAAGGAAAGCAGAGTGATCTATACTTACATTCAGTCGCGGTGATGCGCCCCTGCTGGATGTTCTCATGAACTGCAGCCTGGGAACTTTTTCCCACGCTCCAGGTCGTATGAGGACATCCACCAGGGGGCGCATCACCGCGACTGAAGGAAATGTAGGTCAATGACCTACATTTCATTCATTCGCCGGGGAATTACAAGCACGAGCACAGCTGCATTTGCAGGGCTCCTGCTTGTAAATTATTTTAACCCCTTCAGATGGATTACCTCATGGGACGTGACTGTTCAACAGAGGGTATGTATCTTGTGCATTTATTGTTTTGCCAAGCGAGGGTCAGCAAATGGATTGAGAGAGCAATAAAATATTAACCCCTTAACGACCGCCGATACGCCTTTTAACGGCGGCCGCTAAAGGTACTTAAACCACAGCGCCGTTAATTTGCTGTGGAAAAAGTGAATAGCGCCCCCCAGAGTCGGATTTTCTCTGGGGTCTCGGTTGCCGAGGGTAGCCGAGACCCCAGAGAACATGATTCGGGTTTTTTTTTACCGACCCCCGAGTTGCGATCGCCGGTAATTAACCGTTTACCGGCGGTCGCAACAAAAAAAAAAACAACGCGATGTGCCGTTTAATTTCTCTGTCCTCCGATGTGATCGCACATCGGAGGACAGAGAAATAGGGTCCCCGATGGCCCCCAATAGCCCCCCGATACTTACCTACCTCCCCCGGTGCTCCTCGTGGGTCCCCATGGGCGCCGCCATCTTTTTTCTGGGAAAAAATGGCGGGCGCACGCGCAGTACGCCCGCCGCCCGGCACCCGGAAGATCTTTGGGGTCTCGGCTGCCGGGGGCAGCCGAGACCCCAAAGAACATGATCGGGGTCGGTTTGCACCGACCCCTGTTTTGCGATCGCCGGTAATTAACAGTTTACCGGCGACCGAAAAAAAAAAAAAAAAAAAAAAAGCGATCTGTATTTCTCTGTCCTCTGTAGGGAAATAGGGGGATTCGGGGACCCTAACATACTCACCCGGTGTCCCTGGGTCCTCTTCTGTCTTCTCCTGCCTGCCGGCTTTTTCCTCATGGCGGGCGCATGCGCAGTGCGCCCGCCATCTGCTGCCATCTGCCGGCCGGCAGGAGAAGACGAGTTGGGGCTAAAATTAGGGTTAGGGTTAGGGTTAGGGCTAGGGTTAGGGCTAGGGCTAGAGTTAGGGCTAGGGTTAGGGTTAGGGCTAGGGTTAGGGTTGGGGCTAAATTTAGGGTTAGGGCTAGGGTTAGGGTTAGGCTACTTTCACACTAGCGTTTTTTGGCTTCCGTCGCAATGCGTCGGAGAAAAAACGCATCCTGCAAAAGTGCTTGCAGGATGCGTTTTTTCTCCATTGGCTTGCATTAGCGACGCATTGCGACGGATTGCCACATGTCGCATCCGTCGTGCGACGTATGCGTCGTGCTTTGGCGGACCGTCGGCACAAAAAAAGCTACATGTAACTTTTTTGTGCGACGTGTCCGCCATTTCCGACCGCGCATGCGCGGCCTGAACTCAGCCCCCGCCTCCCCTCACAATGGGGCAGCGGATGCGTTGAAAAAACAGCATCCGCTGCACCCGTTGTGCGGCGCTTACAACGCTAGCGTCGGTACGTCGGCCCGGCACACTGCGATGGGCCAAGTACGACGCTAGTGTGAAAGTAGCCTTAGGCTTCTATCACACTTGCGTCGGTACGGGGCGGTCGCAATGCGTCGGCCCGACGTACCGACGCACGTTGTGAAAATTGTGCACAACGTGGGCAGCAGATGCAGTTTTTCAACGCATCCGCTGCCCAGTCTATGTCCTGGGGAGGAGGGGGCAGAGTTACGGCCACGCATGCGCGGAAATGGCGGACGCGACGTACAAAAAAAAGGTTACATTGAACTTTTTTTGTGACGACGGGGATAAAGTTATGGTTAGGGTTGGGGCTAAAGTTAGGGTTAGGGTTGGGGCTAAAGTTAGGGTTAGAGTTGGGATTAGGGTTTGGATTAGGGTTGGGATTAGGGTTACGTTTGGGATTAGGGTTAGGGGTGTGTTGGATTTAGGGTTTTGATTAGGGTTATGGTTAGGGTTGAGATTAGGGCTGTTTTGGGGTTGGGGTTGTGATTATCGTTAGGGTTGTGATTAGGATTATGGATCGGGTTAAGATTAGGGTTAGGGGTGTGTTGGAGTTAGGGTTGGAGTTATAATTTGGGGGTTTCCACTGTTTTGGTACATCAGGGGGGTCTCCAAACACGACAGCCAATTTTGCGCTAAAAAAGTCAAATGGTGCTCCCTCCCTTCTGAGCTCTGCCATGCGCCCAAACAGTGGTTTACCCCCACATATGGGGCATCAGCGTACTCGGGATAAATTGGACAACAACTTTTGGGGTCCAATTTCTCCTGTTACTCTTGTGAAAATAAAAACTTGGGGGCTAAAAATCTTTTTTGTGGGAAAAAAAAATATTTTATTTTCACTACTCTGCATTATAAACTTCTGTGAAGCACTTGAGCATTCAAAGTTCTCACCACATATCTAGATAAGTTCCTTAGGGGGTCTAGTTTCCAAAATTTGGTCACTTGTGGGGGTTTCTACTGTTTAGGTACATCAGGGGCTCTGCAAACGCAACATAACACCCACAGACAATTCTATCAAAGTCTGAATTCCAAAATGGCGCTCCTTCTCTTCCGAGCTCTGCCGTGCGCCCAAACAGTGGTTTACCCCCACATATTGGGTACCAGCATACTCAGGACAAATTGGACAACAACTTTTGGGGTCCAATTTCTCTTGTTACCCTTGTGAAAATAAAAACTTGGGGGCTAAAAAAATCTTTATTGTTAAAAAAAATATATTTTTTATTTTCACGACTCTGCATTATAAACTTCTGTGATGCACTTGGGCATTCAAAGTTCTCACTACACATCTAGATAAGTTCCATGGGGGGTCTAGTTTCCAAAATGGGGTCACTTTTGGGGGGTTTCTACTGTTTAGGCACATCAGGGGCTCTCCAAACGCGACATGGCGTCCGATCTCAATTCCAGTCAATTTTGCATTGAAAAGTCAAATGGCGCTCCTTTGCTTCCGAGCTCAGCCATGCACCCAAACAGTGGTTTACCCCCACATACGGGGTGTCGGCGTACTCAAGACAAATTGTACAACAACTTCTGGTGTCCATTTTGTCCTGTTACCCTTGGTAAAAAAAAAAATTTGGAGGCAAAAAGATCATTTTTGTAGAAAAAATTCGTTTTTTTTTATTTTCACGGCTCTACGTTATAAACTTCTGTGAAGCACCTGGGGGTTTAAAGTGCTCACCACACATCTAGATAAGTTCCTTAAGGGGTCTAGTTTCCAAAATGGTGTCATTTGTGGGGGGTCTCCACTGTTTAGGCACATCAGCGGCTCTCCAAACGTGACATGGCGTCCGATCTCAATTCCAGCCAATTCTACATTGAAAAAGTAAAACGACACTCCTTCTCTTCCAAGCTCTGCGGTGCGCCCAAACAGTGGTTTACCCCCACATATGGGGTATTGACGTACTCAGGAGAAATTGCACAACAACTTTTGTGGTCTAATTTCTCCTGTTACCCTTGTGAAAATAAGAATTTGTGGGCGAAAAAATCATTTTTGTGAAAACAAATGCGATTTTTTATTTTCACGGCTCTACGTTATAAACTTCTGTGAAGCACTTGGGGGTTCAAAGTGCTCACCACACATCTAGATAAGTTCCTTAAGGGGTCTAGTTTCCAAAATGGTATCACTTGTGGGGGGTTTCCACTGTTTAGGCACATTAGGGGCTCCCGAAACGCGACATGGCGTCTGATCTCAATTCCAGCCAATTCTGCATTGAAACAGTCAAACGGTGCTCCTTCACTTCCAAGCTCTGCGGTGCGCCCAAACAGTGGTTTACCTCCACATATGGGGTATCGGCGTACTCAGGAAAAATTGCACAACAAAATTTGTGGTTAAATTTCTGTTTTTACACTTGTAAAAATTAAAAAAAATGGTTCTGAAGTAAAATGTTTGCAAAAAAAAAGTTAAATGTTCATTTTTTTCTTCCACATTGTTTCAGTTCCTGTGAAGTACGTAAAGGGTTAATAAACTTCTTGAATGTGGTTTTGAGCAGCTTGAGGGGTGCAGTTTTTAGAATGGTGTCACACTTGGTTATTTTCTATCATATAGACCCCTCAAAATGACTTCAAATGAGATGTGGTCCCTAAAAAAAAATGGTGTTGTAAAAATGAGAAATTGCTGGTCAACTTTTAACCCTTATAACTCCCTAACAAAAAAAAAAATTGTTTCCAAAATTGTGCTAATGTAAAGTAGACATGTGGGAAATGTTATTTATTAACTATTTTTTGTGACATATCTCTCTGATTTAAGGGCATAAAAATACAAAGTTTGAAAATTGCAAAATTTTAAAAATTTTCGCCATATTTCCATTTTTTTCATAAATAATCGCAAGTAATATCGAAGAAATGTTACCACTAACTTGAAGTACAATATGTCACGAAAACACAATCTCAGAATCAGTGGGATCCGATAAAGAGTTCCAGAGTTATAACCTCATAAAGTGACACTGGTCAGAATTGTAAAAATTGACTCGGTCATTAAGTACCAAATTGGCTCTGTCACTAAGGGTACCGTCACACAGTACCATTTTAATCGCTACGACGGCACGATCCGTGACGTCGCAGCTATCGTATGGTTATCGCTCCAGCGTCGTAGACTGCGGTCACACGTTGCAATCACGGCGCTGGAGCGATGCCGAAGTCCCCGGTAACCAGGGTAAACATCGGGTAACTAAGCGCAGGGCCGCGCTTAGTAACCCGATGTTTACCGTGGTTACCAGCGTAAACGTAAAAAAAACAAACAGTACATACTTACATTCCGGTGTCTGTCCCCGGCGTTCTGCTTCTTTCCACTGTGTAAGCGCCATAGCCGGAAAGCACAGCGGTGACGTCAGACGTCACCGCTGTGCTCGCTTTCCGGCTGGCAGACGCTCACACAGTGGAGAGAAGCTGAGACGCCGGGGACAGACACCGGAATGTAAGTATGTACTGTTTGTTTTTTTTACGTTTACGCTGGTAACCACGGTAAACATCGGGTTACTAAGCGCGGCCCTGCGCTTAGTTACCCGATGTTTACCCTGGTTACAAGCGAACACATCGCTGGATCGCTGTCACACACAACGATCCAGCGATGTCAGCGGGTGATCAAGCGACGAAAGAAAGTTCCATACGATCTGCTACGACGTACGATTCTCAGCAGGATCCCTGATCGCTGCTGCGTGTCAGACACTGCGATATCGTAACGATATCGCTAGAACGTCACGAATCGTACCGTCGTAGCGATCAAAATGGTACTGTGTGACGGTACCCTAAGGGGTTAAAACAACCGCTGTGTTTATTTCATTAAAATACTTTTAAATCATGTGTGTGTGTGTTTTTTAACCCCTTCAAACAATTGGATTAATAATGGATAGGTGACATAATTGACGCCTCTCCATTATTAATCTGGCTTAATGTCACCTTACAATAGCAAGGTGGCATTAACCCTTCATTACCCCATATCCCACCGCTACAGGGAGTGGGAAGAGAGTGGCCAAGTGCCAGAATAGGCGCATCTTCCAGATGTGCCTTTTCTGGGGTGGCTGGGGGCAGATGTTTTTAGCCACGGGGGGGCCAATAACCATGGACCCTCTCCTGGCTATTAATATCTGCCATAAAATTGCGGAATCGCGGCGATTCTGCACCCATAGGAGTGCATTGATCTGCTTACTTCCCGCACGGGGCTGTGCACACCATGCGGGAAGTAAGCAGATCATGTGCGGTTGGTACCCAGGGTGGAGGAGAGGAGACTCTCCTCCACGGACTGGGCACCATATAATTGGTAAAAAATAAAAGAATTAAAATAAAAAATAGTGATATACTCACCCTCGATGTCCCCCGCAGTCTTACGGCCTCTCCGCTGCACGCTGCCGCCTCGGTTCCTATAGCTGCTGGGCGGTGAAGGACCTGCGATGACGTCACGGTCTTGTGATTGGTCGCGAGACCGCATGTGACCGGTCACGTGACCAATCACCGTGACGTCATCACAGGCCTTTCACCGCCCAGCAGCTATAGGAACGGACGCCGCTGAGGTCTGCAGGTGAGTATAACCATGTTTTTTATTTTTTAAATTATTTTTAAACATTCTATCTTTTACTATAGATGCTGCATAGGCTGCATCTATAGTAAAAAGTTGGTCACACTTGTCAAACACTATGTTTGACAAGTGTGACCAACCTGTCAGTCAGTTTTCCAAGCGATGCTACAGATCGCTTGGAAAACTCTAGCATTCTGCAAGCTAATTCTGCTTGCAAAACGCTAGTTTTCTGCGGGTATATGCATGCTAATTCTGCATGCGATATACCCGCGGCAGGAGGCGCAGAATTGCCGCGGAAATTTCCTTAGCCTAAGAGCAGTGAGACTATGGAACTCTCTGCCGTATGATGATGTAATGAGTGATTCATTACTTAAATTTAAGAGGGGACTGGATACCTTTCTGGAAAAGTATAATGTTACAGGGTATATATATTAGATTCCTTGATAGGGCGTTGATCCAGGGAACTAGTCTGATTGCCGTATGTGGGGTCGGGAAGGAATTTTTTTCCCCATGGTGGAGCTTACTCTTACCACATGGGTTTTTTTTTGCCTTCCCCTGGATCAACATGTTAGGTTAGGCTATGGGTTGAACTAGATGGACTTAAAGTCTTCCTTCAACCTTAATAACTATGTAACTATGTAACCTATTGTAGACAGCTTTTTTTAAAAGGTCTGTGGTGTCCTTTAAATAGCTGGCTGTCTTACCAGCGGTTTAAGGACATTTTCTACCCATCCTGAGATTTTTTTCAGTGAATCTGCTCCAAAGAAGGTGAGGTCACCAGGCATCTAATAATAATAATAATAATAATAATTCTATTTATATAGCGCCAACATATTCCGCAGCGCTTTACAACTTATAGAGGGGACTTATACAGACAACAGACATTACAGCATAACAGAAATCACAGTTCAAAACAGATACCAGGAGGAATGAGGGCCCTGCTGCTCGCAAGCTTACAATCTATGAGGAAATGGGGAGACACAAGAGGTGGATGGTAACAATTGCTTTAGTTATTTGGACCAGCCATAGTGTAAGGCTCGGGTGTTCATGTAAAGCTGCATGAACCAGTTAACTGCCTAAGTATGTAACAGTACAGACACAGAGGCTATTAACTGCATAAAGTGTATGAGAACATGATGGAGGAACGTGATTATGTTGTTGTTTTTTATTAATAGGCCACACAGGGATAATTAGGTTAATGCGTTGAGGCGGTAGGCCAATCTGAACAAAAGAGTTTTTAGTGCACGCTTAAAACTGTGGGGATTGGGGATTAATTGTATTAACCTAGGTAGTGCATTCCAAAGAATCGGCACCGCACGTGTAAAGTCTTGGAGACGGGAGTGGGAGGTTCTGATTATTGAGGATGCTAACCTGAGGTCATTAGCAGAGCGGAGGGCACGGGTAGGTTGGTAGACTGAGACCAGAGAGGAGATGTAGGGTGGTGCTGAGCCATGGAGTGCTTTGTGGATGAGGGTAGTAGTTTTGTACTGGATTCTGGATTGGATGGGTAGCCAGTGTAATGACTGGCACAAGGTAGAGGCATCGGTGTAACGGTTGGCGAGGAATATGATCCTGGCAGCAGCATTCAGGACAGATTGGAGCGGGGAGAGTCTGGTAAAAGGTAGGCCAATTAGTAGAGAGTTACAATAGTCCAGACGAGAATGAATAAGTGAGACAGTAAGAGTTTTTGCAGAGTCGAAAGTAAGAAAAGGGCGAATTCTGGAAATGTTTTTGAGATGCAGATAAGAAGAGCGAGCCAGTGATCGGATGTGGGGGGTGAATGAAAGCTCGGAATCAAGGATGACTCCAAGGCAGCGGGCATGTTGCTTTGGAGTAATGGCGCTCAGTAAGTGTCAGGAAGCAGACGCTGGGGGACGCGCAGGTGAGTATGTACTGTTTGTTTTTTTTACTTTTACGCTGGTAACCAGGGTAAACATCGGGTTACAAAGCGCGGCCCTGCGCTTGGTAACCCGATGTTTACCCTGGTTACCAGTGTAAAACATTGCTGGTATCGTTGCTTTTGCTTTCAAACACAACGATACACGGCGATCGGACGACCAAATAAAGTTCTGGACTTTATTCAGCGACCAGCGACATCACAGCAGGATCCTGATCGCTGCTGCGTGTCAAACTAAACGATATCGCTAGCGAGGACGCTGCAACGTCACGGATCGCTAGCGATATCGTTACAAAGTCGTTTCGTGTGAAGGTACCTTTAGGCTACTTTCACACTAGCGTCGGGCCGAGGTTCCCGACACTAGCGTTGTCTCCGCCGCACAACGGGGGCAGCGGATGCATTTTTCCAGCGCATCCGCTGCCCCATTGTGAGGTGCGGGGAGGTGGGGGCGGAGTTCCGGCCGCGCATGCGCGGTCAGAAAAAGCGGACCGTCGGGAGCAAAAAACGTTACATGTAACGTTTTTTGCAGCCGACGGTCCGCCACAACACGGCGCAACCGTCGCACAACGGTTGCGACGTGTGGCAATGCGTCGCTAATGTTAGTCAATGCAGAAAAAACGCATCCTGCAAGCACTTTTACAGGATGCGTTTTTTCGGCAAAACGACGCATTGCGACGTATTGCAGTTAACGCTAGTGTGAAAGTAGCCTTATTATACTTTATTGTTAATGCCACCAGTCTTTTATTTACAGAAGATCTATATGCCATAAATGTTATATAGGGAGGGAGTCATACTTGGGGCTAAAATAAATGTTTATTCTATATATGTTTGGAATAGCAAACAAAATTGAAAAGTTGATCCTTAATTTTGGTAATTGTACATTGTTGCTTTTGCCCATTTTCTTTTAACCCCTTCCCGACCCATGACGCCTATGTGGCGTCATGGAATGATCGCATCCCTGCAGATCGGGTGAAAGGGTTAACTCCTATTTTACCCAATCTGCAGGGAGAGGGGGAGTTGTACTTCAGCCTAGGGGGGGTGGCTTTGCCCCCACGTGGCTACGATCGCTCTGATTGGCTGTTGAAAGTGCAACAGCCAATCAGAGCAATTTGCAATATTTCACCTATGAAAATGGTGAAATATTGCAATCCAGCCATGGCCGATGCTGCAATAGCATCTGCCATGGCTGGAAATCATGTTCTGGCCCCCCCCACCGCCCCCGATCTCCTCCCCAGTCCTCCGTTGTGTCCGGTACCCCCCTCCGTCCCCCTGTTCGCTCGCCCGTGCTCCTGTCCGCTCCCCCGTGCTCCTGTCCGCTCCCCCCGTCCTCCGATCCCCCCCCCTGTGCTCCGATCCACCCCCCCCACCACCCCCTCATACTTACCGAGCCTCCCGAAGTCGGTCCGTCTTCTCCCTGGGCGCCGCCATCTTCCAAGGTGGCGGGCGCATGCTCAGTGCGCCCGCCGAATCTGCCGGCTAGCAGATTCGTTACAAGTACATTTTGATCGCTGTGGTAGGTTCTATCACAGCGATCAAAATAAAAAAAATAATAAATAAACCCCCCCCTTTATCACCCCCATAGGTAGGGACAATAATAAAATAAAGAAAATATTTTTTTTTCTTTTTCCACTAGGGTTAGGGTTAGAACTAGGGTTAGAACTAGGGGTAGGGTTAGGGTTAGGGGTAGGGTTAGGGTTATGGCATGTGCACACAGTGCGGATTTGGCTGCGGATCGGCCGCGGATCCGCAGCGGATTGGCCGCGGATCCGCAGCGGATTGGCCGCTGCGAATTCGTAGCAGTTTTACATCAGGTTTACAGTACCATGTACACCTATGGAAAACCAATTCCGCTGTGCCCATGGTGCGGAAAATTCCGTGCAGAAACGCTGCGTTGTATTTTCCGCAGCATGTCAATTCTTTGTGCGGATTCCGCAGCGTTTTACACCTGTTCCTCAATAGGAATCCGCAGGTGAAATCCGCACAAAAAAAACACTGGAAATCTGCTGTAAATCCGCAGGTAAAACGCAGTGCCTTTTACCTGCAGATTTTTCAAAAATCGTGCGGAAAAATCTCACACGAATCCGCAACGTGGGCACATAGCCTTAGAGTTAGGGTTGGAATTAGAGTTAGGGTTGGAATTAGGGCTAGGGTTAGAAATAGGGTTAAGATTAGGCTTGTGGTTAGGGTTACGGATAGGGTTAGGGGTGTGTTGGGGTTACAGTTGTGGTTAGGGTTGGGATTAGGGTTAGGGTTGGGATTAGGGTAAGGATTAGGATTGGAATTAGGGTTACGGGTGTGTTGGGGTTAGGGTTGTGGTTAGGGGTGTGTTGGGGTTAGGGTTGTGATTAGGGTTATGGCTACAGTTGGGATTAGGATTAGGGGTGTGTTGGGGTTAGTGTTGAAGTTAGAATTGAGGGGTTTCCACTGTTTAGGCACATCAGGGGTCTCCAAACGCAACATGGCGCCACCATTGATTCCAGCCAATCTTGCGTTCAAAAAGTCAAATGGTGCTCCCTCCCTTCCAAGCCCCGACGTGCGCCCAAACAGTGGTTTACCCCCACATTTGGGGTACCAGCGTACTCAGGACAAACTGGGCAACAACTGTTGGGGTCCAATTTCTCCTGATACCCTTGCAAAAATAAAAAATTACTTGCTAAAACATAATTTTTGAGGAAAGAACAATTATTTTTTATTTTCACGGCTCTGCGTTATAAACTTCTGTGAAGCACTTGGGGGTTGAACGTGCTCACCACACATCTAGATAAGTTCATTGGGGGGTCTAGTTTCCAAAATGGGGTCACTTGTGGGGTGTTTCTACTGTTTAGGTACATCAGGGGCTCTGCAAATGCAATGTGACGCCCGCAGACCATTCCATCAAAGTCTGCATTTCAAATGTCACTACTTCCCTTCCGAGCCCTGTCGTGTGCCCAAACAGTGGTTTACCCCCACATATGGGGTATCAGCGTACTCAGGAGAAACTAGACAACAACTTTTGGGGTCCAATTTCTCCTGTTACCCTTGGGAAAATAAAAAATTCTGGGCTAAAAAAATATTTTTGAGGAAAGGAAACACATTTATTAATTTCACGGCTCTGCGTTATAAACTTCTGTGAAGCACTTGGGGGTTCAAAGTGCTCACCACACATCTAGATAAGTTCCCTTGGGGGTCTAGTTTCCAAAATGGAGTCACTTGTGGGGTGTTTCTACTGTTTAGGCACATCAGGGGCTCTGCAAACGCAACCTGACGCCCGCAGAGCATTCCATCAAAGTCTGCATTTTAAAACGTCACTACTTCCCTTCCAAACCCCGACGTGTGCCAAAACAGTGGTTTACCCCCACATATGGGGTATCAGCGTACTCAGGAGAAACTGGACAACAACGTTTGGGGTCCAATTTCTCCTGTTACCCTTGGGAAAATAAAAAAATGTGGGCTAAAAAATCATTTTTGAGAAAAGAAAAATTATTTTTTATTTTCATGGCTCTGCGTTATAAACTTCTGTGAAGCACTTGGGGGTTCAAAGTGCTCACCACACATCTAGATTAGTTCCTTCGGAGGTCTAGTTTCCAAAATGGGGTCACTTGTGCGGGAGCTCCAATGTTTAGGCACACAGGGGCTCTCCAAACGCGACATGGTGTCCGCTAATGATTGGAGCTAATTTTCCATTCAAAAAGCCAAATGGCGTGCCTTCCCTTCCGAGCCCTGCGGTGCGCCCAAACAGTGGTTTACCCCCACATATGGGGTATCATCGTACTCAGGACAAACTGGACAACAACATTTGGGGTCCAATTTCTCCTATTACCCTTGGGAAAATAAAAAATTCTGGGCTAAAAAATCATTTTTGAGGAAAGAAAAATTATTTTTTATTTTCACAGCTCTGCGTTATAAACTTCGGTAAAGCACCTGGGGGTTATAAGTGCTCACTATGCATCTAGATAAGTTCCTTGGAGGGTCTAGTTTCGAAAGTGGGGTCACTTGTAGGGGAGCTCCAATGTTTAGGCACACAGGGGCTCTCCAAACGCGACATGGTGTCCGCTAATGATTGGAGCTAATTTTCCATTCAAAAAGTCAAGTGGCACGCCTCCCCTTCCGAGCCTTGCCGTGCACCCAAACAGTGGTTTACTCCCACATATGAGGTATCGGCGTACTCAGGAGAAATTGCCCAACAAATTTTAGGATCCATTTTATCCTGTTGCCCATGTGAAAATGAAAAAATTGAGGCTACAAGAAATTTTGTGTGAAAAAAAAGTACTTTTTCATTTTTACGGATCAATTTGTGAAGCACCTGAGAGTTTAAAGTGCTCACTATGCTTCTAGATAAGTTCCTTGGGGGGTCTAGTTTCCAAAATGGGGTCACTTGTGGGGGAGCTCCAATGTTTAGGCACACAGGGGCTCTCCAAACGTGACATGGTGTCTGCTAGCGATGGAGATAATTTTTCATTGAAAAAGTCAAATGGCGCTCCTTCCCTTCCGAGCCCTGCCGTGCGCCCAAACAGTGGTTTACCCCCACATATGAGGTATCAGCGTACTCAGAACAAATTGGACAACAACGTTCGTGGTCCAGTTTCTCCTTTTACCCTTGGGAAAATAAAAAAAATTTCGCTAAAAGATCATTTTTGTGACTAAAAAGTTAAATGTTCATTTTTTACTTCCATGTTGCTTCTGCTGCTGTGAAACACCTCAAGGGTTAATAAACTTCTTGAATGTGGTTTTGAGCACCTTGAGGGGTTCAGTTTTTAGAATGGTGTCACTTTGGGGTATTTTCAGCCATATAGAACCCTCAAACTGACTTCAAATGTGAGGTGGTCCCTAAAAAAAATGGTTTTGTAAATTTTGTTGTAAAAATGAGAAATCACTGGTCAAATTTTAACCCTTATAACTTCCTAGCAAAAAAAAAATTTGTTTCCAAAATTGTGCTGATGTAAAGTAGACATGTGGGAAATGTTATTTATTAACTATTTTGTGTCACATAACTCTCTAGTTTAACAGAATAAAAATTCAAAATGTGAAAATTGCGAAATTTTCAAAATTTTTGCCAAATTTCCATTTTTTTCACAAATAAACTCAGAAATTATCGACCTAAATTTACCACTAACATGAAGCCCAATATGTCACGAAAAAACAATCTCAGAATCGCTAGGATCCGTTGAAGCGTTCCTGAGTTATTACCTCATAAAGGGACACTGGTCAGAATTGCAAAAAACAGCAAGGTCATGAAGGGGTTTTAAAGGGAATCTGTCGCAAGGTTTTTGCAGCTCCTACTGAGAGCAGCATGATTTAGAGACAGAGACCCTGATTCTAGCAAGGTATTACTGGGCTGCTTGGTGGTCTTTTGGTAAAACAGCTGTGTTATCTGCTGCAGATCTAGCAGTTCTCTGAATGCTGAGCTCTGTATAACCCCGCCCACACCTGATTTGATACCTTTCTATATACACTGTACATAGGAAGAGAGCTGCCAATCAGTGGTAGAAGTGGGGTAATTCAGAGCTCATAAATATGTGAGACTACATGGCAGCAGGATTACTAGTGCCCTAGTGATAATCTCCAGCTGATAAAATAGTGATATTATCAAAACTACAACAAGCAGCCCAATAAGTATAGAACTGGGGGTTCTGTCTCTACTTTATGCCATTCACAGAATAGGTGGCAAAAACCTGGTGCCAAGTTCCCTTTAAATGCTTAAAATTAATCTCTTTTGCTGAGAGCAGCATGATGTAGAGGCAGAGACCCTGATTCCAGTGATGTGTCACTTACTGAGCTTTTGGCTGTTTTCTTTGCTGCAAATCTAGAAGTTCTCTGAATACGTAGCTCTGGATAACCCCGCCCACACCGCTGATTGGCAGCTTTCTGCACATGTACAAGGGTAGACAGAAAGCTGCCAATCAGTAGTGTGATGTGCAGGTTATACAGATCTCATGCATGTGCTTGACTACCTGGCAGCAGGTTTACTATTCTTCTAGTGATATTCTCCTGCTGATAAAACAGTGATTTTATCAAAACTACATTATAGGGATTGACCGGGCCAAATCGCTAAGTCTGCTGTCACTCTGTGTGACTGCAGACCTATGAATCCCCCAGTGCACGCACTCTGCTCTGCAGGGATTCACCAGTTTCTGACCCGGACCGGAGGGTGTGTATGTTTTATACATACTCCTGGCCAGAGCCCGTCCAAGTGTGTACACTTGTATGGAGCAAGGCCGCGCCTTCTAGTTGGCCATTCCAATTGGGTGGTTCCATCACTATACAAGTGTATGGAGTGAGGCTGCGCCCACTGGCTGGGCTCTGGCCGGAAGTATGTATAACATATACATACCCTCTGGTGTCAGCTCAGAAACGGCCAAATCCTGGCAGCGCACAATGCATGCCCTGAGGGTATTCATTAGTCTGCAGTCACACAGAGTCACTGCGGACTTATTGATTTGGAATGGACATCCCCTTTAAGCAGCCCAGGAAATGCTACATTGCTCGAATCTAGATCTCTGTCTTTACATCGTGGTGCTCTCCGATTAGGGGGCAAAAATCTAGTGACAGATTCCATTTAACAATATTACCTTATAGCAGAATGAAATATTTTCACATATACCATGTCACAATTTATATATTTTGTTTATTAAGAAGATTATATATTATTATGCATCAAAACTGTAAATACAAAGAGAAGCTGGTGATAACATCATTTTGTCAGTTAGCATTTTTTCCTGTGTTTACATATTCTCATTTTCTTTTGACTATATGCATTTTTTTATAGAATTTTAATATTAAAAAGAAAATGAATATTTGTTTAGCCATGTGATGGGCTTATCTCATCAACAGATTATCTTATCAACAGTTACTGAACTGTATCGCATTTTCATTCATTACACAATTGTTGTACCATAATTCCTTGCCATCTTTCTGCTTATTTTTCTGGTGAAGGATGGAAGTAGTTGCAACACTCCTTCATCAACGTCGGCAGAGCCAAGCTCAGAACAATGCAGCAAAATTCTGGTAAGGATTTCATAGCAAGTGGAAGATGACTAGATTGGAGATGAATTGCATAAGACATCCTAAAGATCGTGGCAAAGGTGAAGCTTATGGTAACACTGTGTATGTGGCATCTTCTGCTTTACTTGTAGAATTCCAGTCATTCTGACCTAGAACAAACACCACATGAATCAGACAGTGCAGAGAACTGTGCCAAAGAAGCGGGTGAGTAAGAGTGCGCTGGAAATATTTGTCACTGATAACTTTGCATTTAGAATTAGTTCACTAAATTTGGACAGTAAATTGTTAACCTAATCTTCTGCATTGTCTCCAAGAACAGACACAATTTCTAGTGTATTGTAAGGGGAAAGAACTGACGCAAGAAGGTCCTGGAAAAATGGTGTAGGTGGCGTGGAAACATATTTAGAGACAGTCCACCTTTTAAGCCTTGGACACTGCAAATATGGGTGGATACAGGAAGACGACTCGTCAGCCACAGCTCTGTGGCATACTTCTCATTATCTATGTATTATGTCCTAGTGGAGCAAACAGGTCGGACCTGACTCGGAGCTCTGCCTGTGTCATATCAGTTACTAGTACAGACCTACAACATACATTTTGTAACATGTCTAAAATGATGCTGACAGACATCAAAGCAGTCAGGGTTCTTACAGTCTCAGTAGCGATATTCTAAAATATTGTGTGAATATCAAGTACTAATATTTTATTTGTACAAATGCATACTCTTTCACACACTCAAGGCATTTACTGCATTATTTATCGGATAGCAGCCGTGATTCGATTCACCACATCCACTTTTAGGAATTAGGTCTACAGCATACGGTTTTGCATGTAATACAAGGATACAGTTCTCAGTTCTGGCTTGTAAAGAAACGTACTCTGCAGGGGACCTTCCCTGTATAATATCCACGTTGTGATGCAGTGACCCCTATAACAGGTAGGGGGCGCTGCATGGTCTCCCCGGTATGTGCACGGAGGCGTATTGAGGCCGTGAGAATCGACCTGCAGTGATGTCAGGATCACGTGACCAGCCCAGGTGATCCATTACTGTGGGTGTGCTTACGGGTACATAATGTGGCCAGGGTGTGGGTCACATGGTTCCTGTGTGGTTCCTGTGTGGTTCCAGTGTTTGGATCTGATAGGTCCAAGTGCAAGGTCCTGGAGGCCTTTGTTGGAAGACCTGGGAGGAGGCTTCCTGGAAAGCACATGGCTTGGACCTGGTGGCCTGTGGTGTTGGACTAAGTCCTGAATAGCACCCAGACAGGCCACATGTCTCTGTGTTGAACGGTCCCAGGTGGGATGGACGTTCTGAAGACTACAGTGTGATCATGGTCCTGGACAGTCTGTGTTAGAAGCTCCTGTGAGTGGAGTCTTCTTGGAGCACCTGAGAGACTGTGGACCTGGATGATCGGTGTTGGGGAAGCTACCGGCCTTCGGTGGCTCTGGACTGACTGTTGTGTGCCGGCCAGGCAAGTTGGTGAACCCCGTAAGGCAGTTTCCCCAGGAGAGAGGACTGACAAGGAGTCAGCAGATGGAGCAGGAGCTCCCATAAGGTACCTCCATAAGCTGTTGGTGCTTGTAACATGAACTGTGAGGTAAACCCGTGGCAACTGGTTAGTGAGGACCAGCGTGTTTAGTTGCCACAGAATAAGGGTCCGAAACTTGAAGTGATATACTGGTTCAGTATGTAAATGGACTGCTTATGTCATGGTTTATGAGGCGTAATAAACCGTATGGACTGTTTTGTTTTAAAAACCCGTGCCCGTGTGCTGAATATCGCGGCCAAGCGAGTGTCCCCCAACACACTCAGTAGGAATAGTCTTACAACGTGTACTGAAAAGGAAAGGGCTTGTCTTGATCAGACAACTTCTGGACAGACTCACTGCCTTGTCTAGGCTAACACTGTACCTCCATGTGCCTTAAGGTACCTTCACACGAAGCGACGCTGCAGCGATAGCGACAACGATGCCGATCGCTGCAGCGTCGCTGTTTGATCGCTGGGGAGCTGTCACACAGACCGCTCTCCAGCGACCAACGATGCCGAGGTCCCCGGGTAACCAGGGTAAACATCGGGTTGCTAAGCGCAGGGCCGCGCTTAGTAACCCGATGTTTACCCTGGTTACCAGCGTAAAAGTAAAAAAAACAAACAGTACATACTCACCTGCGCGTCCCCCAGCGTCCGCTTCCTGACACTGACTGAGCTCCGGCCCTAACAGCAGAGCGGTGACGTCACCGCTGTGCTTTCACTTTCACTTTAGGGCCGGCGCTCAGTAAGTGTCAGGAAGCAGACGCTGGGGGACGCGCAGGTGAGCATGTGCTGTTTGTTTTTTTTACTTTTACGCTGGTAACCAGGGTAAACATCGGGTTACTAAGCGCGGCCCTGCGCTTGGTAACCCGATGTTTACCCTGGTTACCAGTGTAAAACATCGCTGGTATCGTTGCTTTTGCTTTCAAACACAACGATACACGGCGATCGGACGACCAAATAAAGTTCTGGACTTTATTCAGCGACCAGCGACATCCCAGCAGGATCCTGATCGCTGCTGCGTGTCAAACGAAACGATATCGCTAGCGAGGACGCTGCAACGTCACGGATCGCTAGCGATGTCGTTTCGTGTGAAGGTACCTTTAGGATTGCATTATCCAGCAGCTGATTACAGTCTCTTCTCTTCTAGAGAGCAATTGAAATTTTTATGGGAAAATAGTTGTCAGCCAAATGATCTTAGCATTGTATTTTGTGTATGATGAACTTTGATGTGTAAACAATTAGTACATATAAGCCTGTAGAAACTATTAGCATAGTGTTTCATCATTATTGGGGAGCAGCATAGCTGACATTTGACAGTACACCCTTATAATTTATTTAAAACGACCCTCCAGTTCACAGTAAATAGTAGGTGTCCAATTACTGTATTAATCTTTCTGGTGTGGTTCCTCCAATTGCCATGCTAAATCCAGTTTGTAATCTGGATCACTTTCCCCTGATGTGGACTGATCAAGAGTATAAGGAGGAACTTTGCCAGAATGATTAAAAAGGAAGGCACCAGGTATTTTAATCCCTTCCTGCTACACTATACCATTACACCTGGGCCTCATAGAAGACTGTGATGTGATAATAAAATACAATTATATTGCAATATATAGAACGTGTGATTTTGAACCAGGTTGAAGTCCCAAAAGGGGATACAAAAACAAAGAAAAAAATTAAAATCGCACAGCTTTTCCCCCATATTAAACAAATTTATAAAAGAAAAAAGTCAGATATAGCAAAATATCAAATTATTTAACCTGTATGGTAAACACTGTAAAGATGTTGCAGCAACTACCACAAAAAATGCAATAAAAAAATGATCAAAGCATTGTTTGTACCCCAAAGTTGTATGCATAAACATGACAGGTTGCACCCCAAGTACAAGTAGTCTCTTGCTGAAGTACAGGGATCCCTGTACTTTTTATCACATATACTCTATGGGAGTTTCGGTGCTTGTGCATAAATCCCTTAGCTGGGAGGTAGTATCTTCACTGTCTGACACCGAAGGACGCTATATTTTCATTTTTACATACCTTGAAGGTTCATCAATTGTCACCTTAGCTTTATACAATCCCCCTCCAGCTAATCTGGAAGTCATAAAAGAGACTGCTATATTTGCAGCCACGTCTGCTCCAACATTCTGTTTAGGGGACTTTACCTTATTAATGGATCCTCAAAAAGATAAACTGTTGGTTAACATTATGTGAGATGATGCTCAGGGGCCCTCACGTCTACAGGCTTTTGTGGGTGAGCTGGGATGGCTGGACCTCTGGATGGTGAGAAATGGTGATTCTAGAGTGTACTCTTGTCATACTCTCCCTAGAAATATGTTGTCCAGAATTGACTATGTTTTCAGAAGTGAGGAGACACTTCAGTAGGTGTCACACCTGGAATAGCTACATAGGGGCATTTCAGTTAATTTCCTAATATTACTAGAGCTGATCTCTCCCCCATCTCAAATGTGTAGTAGAATACCTGGATGGTATAAATATCATGATCCTCGTAGAGGATAGTGCTGCGGTCGTATGGACTTCTATTACTGAAAAAGAGATAATGGACGCTGCCAGTGGTATGGCGCAAGGGAAGTTTCTGGTTGCAGATGAGCTCCCTCTGGAAGTCTAAGATATATATGGCCCTCATCTTCTTAAATTATAGAATTGCTCATCAGAACAAGGCTCTCTACCGAAATCTTTGCACAATGACTATATTGTGGTAACTCTAAAACCAGATAAGACTCCCGAAAAATGTGTATCATATAGACCCATATCCTTATTAAATTTAGATAATAAAATATTGATCAAAATTATAGCAAATAGACTAAATGAAGTTATTCAGAAAACTATTCACTCAAACCAGTGCGAATTTATTCCAAGTCTGTCTACATTAGATAATATAAGGAGAGCGCAGGTAATTGCACAGTTGGGTTGGAAAGGACAGGAATATTGGGCCTTGTCATCTCTGGATGCTGCTAAGGCATTTGATTCGGTTGAGTGGGCCTACCTCGAGAAGGCCCTCTGACATTTGGCTTTGGACCAGGCTTCAGAAGATAGATTGTAGTCTTGTATCGATCTTCGAAAGCCAAAGTCTTGATTAATGGTTTTATGTACTTGCTTCCCTTGGGGAGAGGAACCAGACAGGTGTGCCATCTTTCACTCCATTTGTTTGCCATTGCCATGGAATCACTAGCTGTCAGGATCCGCCAGACTTCAGGATATCAAGGGATTAAATTGATTGCCTGATGATTTAATCCTGTTTATAGCCAGTCCCAGTGTTAGGCCGGAGTCAAACTACCGTATAACAGGGCCAAGTGCTATGTGCTTAAACATCGCATAGCACTCAGCCCAGTGTTATCCTATGGGGCAGCTCATATTTTGTGATTATTTTCTCAAGCCGATTTGGCATGAGAGAACAATCGCAGCATGCTGCGATTGGCAGCAAGACTCAACTCACTCACACCCATGCAAGTCTATGGGTGCAAGTGAATCAATACGCTGCGCTCGGATGACACCCGAGTGCAGTGCGATATATGCTGACGCCTGCAACAGAGGAAATTAATCTGTCTGTCTCCTCCATCTTCTTATAACCTTGTGGATGGGATTGAGAGTAAAGTGTCAGTTTTTGCTGACGACACCAAACTATGTAGGATATTAAAAACTGACCTTGACATTGCTATATTAGAAAACGGTCTGGATAAGATGTCTGAATGGACAAACACTTGGCAAATGAGAATTAATGTAGATAAATATAGAGTAATGCACCTAGGACGGGGGAATCCTATTGCTGCATATACATTAAATGGGAATATACCTGGTGCTACAGAGCAGAAGAAGAACTTGGGTATTCTGGTTACAAGTAAGCTGGACAGCAATACTCCATGTCAAGCAGCAGCCGCAAAAGCAAATAAAATTTTGTGTGTATATAAAGCGAGATAAAATCCCGTGATCCTATGTTATTGTTACCCCTTTATAAATCACTGGTGAGGCCACATCTAGAATATGGGATTCAGTTTTGGCTCCACATTTTGAAAAGAATATTCAGAAGTTAGAATCAGTTCTTAGTTGGGTAACTAGTTTATTATAAGGGATGGAAGGCTTCTCATATGATGAAAGGTTGGAAAAATTGGGCTTGTACAGCTTAGAAAAAAAGACGTCTCAGAGGAGATCTCATTTATATGTATAAATACATTTGTGGTCAGTACAAAGGACTGGCGCATGACTTGTTTCTTCCAAAGATCATACCAAGGACAAGGGAGCAGTCATTACAAGTGGAAGAAAGGCGATTCTGGAAGCTAAACAGGAAAGGGTTCTTTACAGTTAGACTGTGGAATGCTGTACCACAAGAGGTAGTAATGGCAGACCCTATATTCCTCAGCACACATAATATTGTGGCTTATAGATAATTTAGTGACAAAAAATGGATAATTGGTGGAGAAAGGTCGAACTTGCGTCTTTCATTCAGCTCTTCACAGAAAAATAAAGAGGTTATGACGCTAGAGAGAAGGGGAGGAAAAAACAAAAGCACTCAAATGAAAACTGGCCAAAGCATGAAGGGTTTTATTATGAATTCTGCATTTATTGTGGCCCAAATGGTCAATAAACTACAGAAGACTATATTATATACAGTTGCTATCACTATAAAATTCGTCATAACCCTACTGTAGCAGCAAGTGGAGTGGCCACTGTAATTTTAGTAATGTGACTCATCAGAACATAACTCAATACCAGTATTATATAAAAAATCCTAGGCATACGCAGACTATGTACAGAAAGGTGGGTTTACTCAGCTATTTGGTAAAGTAACTGCTATTCCACTTCTCCTACAGATGTTGCACTTTTGGTACAGAACCGTTTAAGATCCAGTAATAGTGAGGTGGATGGGCAGGCTCAAGATACTTTTATAAACGGTAAGTGCACATTAGCAGAAGAAAAAACTATAGCTTGTGAAAGTGCCTGGTCTATCAGCAACATCCTATCAGATTGGTGTGTTATCCTAATAAAGTTGAAGATGGCAAAATTATTATTAATTATTTGTTTTTAGAGCAGCACTGATTCCTTGGTGCAAACTGCTGTAGATACAAAATACAAGTATAAACTGCAATGAATAAGCTACCAATGGCAGACTGGAACTGAGCGGGAGCGAGCCCTGCCCTTGTGAGGTTACAGTTTACAGGACAGTGGGGAAGGACACAGTAGGGTGTGGGGCGGGTTGCAGCATGTCAGGTGATGGTGGGGTGTCATTGGGCTCATTGCAAGAGGAAGACCAGCAACCCAATAGCTTGACACTATCAAGATAATTAATGGCGGAGAAGGCCCTGGTGGACCTTTTGTAGGCTTACTCAAGATCAGTTTTCCTACAGAGCATTTATCCATCATGGTGCCATGGCCTGAGATTGAGCCGAAGGCTGTTTAAAGAGAAAAAAAAGCCAAGGTTAAGGAAGGGATGGATTTTGGAAATATTTTTGAGTTGAAGGCAGTAGGAGGTGGTGAGGGTTTGATTATGGGGTTTGAAGGAGAGTCAAGAGTCATTGGAAGGCAGTGGACTTCTGGTACAGTGGAAATGCTACTTCATATGTTGTTACTATGAGAAAGTCAGCACATTCGTGTTAACCCAGTATAGCCAGCTGCTTGTGTGCAAATCATTTTTGTATACTGTAAATCTGAAAACAACTTCAGAAATCCTATTAAATAATAACTGGAACATTGCATTGAAGTTATGGATGTGGGCTAAACAATTCCCAAAAATATTATGTTTTATCAAATCATTGTGTCTGTCTTTTTAGGGGGTGTTTGCCGAGAAAAGATAACTTCTGACAGCAGCCACACACAGTGGACAGATCCAAGGGCTGTGAACTCTCTCCTTGTTATCTATACACTGCTGTGAGTCTTTTTGTAAAGTACTACTTGCTATTAGTGGGTCTGGTTTGGTCTGAACATGGTGCTTCACTTGTATTCATAGTATAAGGGATGACCTTTTCTTTGTTCTTTTTTGTCAGGGTTTTACTGCTTCTCTTCTCATCAGGATATATTGGGTTGCGTATTATGGAACTGGAGAACCAGCTGAATATAATGGGAGCTTGGCCTAGAGGAGATGAAAATCATGGGTTAGTATAGGTGCATACCTATAGTCTTTTGTCTATAATTCAGCATTAGACAAAATTACTGTTTTACTAGGTAATTATAATAATCTTTAGTTATAATAATCTTTATTTTTATATAGCGCTAACATATTCCGCAGCGCTTTACAGTTTGCACACATTATCATCACTGTCCCCGATGGGGCTCACAATCTAAATTCCCTATCAGTATGTCTTTGGAATGTGGGAGGAAACCTGAGAACCTGGAGGAAACCCACGCAAACATGGAGAGAACATACAAACTCCTTGCAGATGTGGTCTTTGGTGGGGTTTGAACCCAGGACCCCGGCGCTGCAAGGCTGCAGTACTATCCACCGTGCTGCCCTAAATTATGATAGGATATATATATAGCCAATTTGCAACTTTTATTCTTTTTTCTTATTTAACCTTTCAAAGGGAATCTGTCACCTGTTTTTTTGCCATCTAATTTGAGAGCAACAAAATGTAGAGATAGTTTTGTTAATCTCCTGCTGATATTACTGTGAATTTATCACAGGATGACTAGTAATCTTGCTGCCATACAATCCTCTATATTCATGAGCTCTCTATAACGCCATCACTGACTGGAATTGTACACTGTGCATAGGCAGAAAGCTCAGCATGCAGAGAACCGGTAGATCTACAGCAGATAAAATTATGAGAATGATTAGTGTATGTGGTCATTACACAAAGTGTTTGGAATGATTTCCATGCCATTAACCAGCATAAGACATAAATTTAAAAAAATATAATACATAGCCCCTATAAATACAGTTAGGTCCAGAAATCTTTTGGCAGTGACACAAGTTTTGTCATTTTAGCAGTTTACCAAAACATATTCAAGAGTCAGTAAGCCAAAATTGATTATCTAAAAGTGCTGACTCTCAGCTTTAGTTTGAATGTATTCACATCTTCATGGGAGTAAAGGTTTAGGAATTACAGGTCTTTAACATGTAGCTGCCTCATTTTAAAGGGACCAAAAGTAATTGGAAAATTAACTCGAAAGCTCTTTAATTGGCTGAATAGGCTTTTCAGCTTTTGCTTAGTTAATCCATCATCAATTAAGCAGGTAAAATGTCTGGAGCTGATTCCAGATATGGCAATTGGAACCCACAGCATGTGATCAAATAAGTTATCAATGAAGATAAATAGCCCACCATTAGGATGAAAAAATAAGACCGCAGAAATGTTAGGAGTGGCCAAATCAACAATTTAGCATATTCTGCAAAGAAAAAGCACACTGGTGAGCTTGGAAACTCAAAAAGGCCTGGATGATCGCAGAATCTTTCCCTTGGTGAAGAAAAATGCCTTCAATCTCCACCCAAAGTAAAAACACTATCCAGGAAGTACAGTATTTTTCGGACTATGAATCACACTGTTCTCCCCCCAAAAACTCTCAATCTGCGCCTGGGGAATCAATCTGGGTCCCGGGAAAATGGTCGCTGGAGGCGGCGCATGTGCAGATTGAGATCTTGGCTCCGAGATCTCGTTTCCCGAGATCTTGGAGATCTCGTTGCCAATATCTCTATCTGCGCCCACATCATCGAGGCAATAGAAGTGTGGAGGCTTTCACAAAATGTCCCTGGAGCCCCTCCGCACCACCGAGCACCGCCGAATCTGCAGCACTAGACTGGGATAGGATTTCCCGGAGACCACCGCATCACAGCAATGGATGTGCGGGGGCTCCGAGCTTTCACAAAATGTTGCCGTAGCCTCGCACCGCTGAACCTGCCCACCAGTCTGGGTCATATCATTGCCGGACCACCAAACACCCCATGTGACTCCACTCCACCAGCGCTGCCGATTTCCCCCGGGTAAGTTGAATTCAGGACTGTAAGACTGACCCCCATTTGACGCATTAATTTTTTTCCCCATTTTCCATCTGAAAATTTGGGATACGTCTTATGATCCGGTGCGTCTTATAGTCCGAAAAATACGGTAGGTGTTTCAATATCTAAATCTACCATGCAGAGAAGACTTCATGAGAGCAAATACAGAGGGTTCACCACAGAGTGCAAACCATTAATCAGCCCTAATCATAGAAAGGCCAGATTAGACTTTGACAAAAGACAAGTAAAGAAGCCAGTCTAGTTCTGAAAAAGCATTATATGGACCGATGAACTGAAGATCAACCTGTACCTGAATGATGGGAATAAGTGTGGAGAAGGTTTACATCGGCTTATGATCCAAAGCACACCATATCCTCTGTAAAACATAGTGATGATGGCATGAGCATGCATGGCTTCCAATAGCACTGGGTCGCTAGTATTTATTGGTGATGTGACTGATAACAGAAGCAGACGTATATTTTCTGAAGTGTACAGGGATATACTTTCTTCTCAAATTCAACCAAGTGCAGCAAGGTTGATTTGACTACGCTTCACAGTACAGCTGGACAATCGCACAAAATGTATTGCAAAACCTAGGAGGTTTTTTTAAGGTAAAGAAGTGGAATATGCTGCAATGGCCGAGTCCATCATCAGATCTCCACTCCTTCAAGCATGCATTTCACATTCTTAAGACAAAACTTAAAGGGAATTTGCCACACATTTGACCTATCTAATCTATAAATATGGGCATACAGGTTATAGACTGCTGAAAAAAGTCCTCCTTGTGTCTCATATCAGCTGTGTTGTTGTGGATAAATAATCTTTATCACTTTATATAAATGACCTCTTCCAGGTTCGGGGGCGGATGGTGCCTGGAAGATAACTCTGCCTCCAGTGATTATTTTAAATATAAGTGTGAGTTACCAGTGTGATGTGTAAAGGTTACCACTGTCACCAGTGTGATGTGTAAAGTTTACTACTGTCACCAGTGTGATGTGTAATGGCTGCTCTCTGCTTTCCTGATATCTGACACATCTGCAGGTTCCTCTCAGCCTCCAGCTCACTGGCAGACATGGCTGCAATATAGCAATGCTGAGAGAAAAGCTGAAAATGTGTTTGGAAGAAAACCAATTTCAATTCTACTGTTCTGTGTCAGTTAGGTGTCTCACACTGGTAACTCTCCTTCATGTAAAACAAGCTCTGGAGGCAGAGTCATCTTTCAGGTACCATCCTCCCCATAGCCTGGAAGAGGTCATTTATATAAAAGCCAAAAATGTGTTTGGAAGGAAACCAATTTCATTTCTACTGTTCTGTGTCAGTTAGTTGTCTCACACTGTTAACTCTCCTTCATGTAAAACAAGCTCTGGAGGCAGTCATCTTCCAGGTACCATCCTTCCCATAGCCTGGAAGAGGTCACTTATATAAAAGCCAAAAATGTGTTTGGAGGAAAAACAATTTCATTTCTTCTGTTCTGTGACAGTTAGTTTTCTCACACTGGTAACTCTCCTTATTGTAAAACAAGCTCTGGAGGCAGAGTCATCTTCCAGGTACCATCCTCCCCATAGCCTGGAAGAGGTCACTTATATAAAATGATAAAAGATGATTTATCAGAAACAAGGCACCTGATAAGGGCTTGTTTCCACTTGCGAGAAACACGTCCGTGTCTCGTATGTGAAAACCAAGCTCTGGCGCCGGCACTTTGGAGCGGAGCGTGCGGCTCCATGTGTTGCTATGCGGCCACACGCTCCGCTCTGGAGTGCCGGCGCCAGAGCTTGGTTTTCACATGCGAGACACGGACGTGTTTCTCGCAAGTGGAAACAAGCCCTTAGAGACACACAGGGAGGACTGTTTTCAGCATAGGACAAATATGGTGACCAATTCCCTTTTAGGCAGAAAGACCCGCAACTAATCAAAAATTGAAGTCGGCTGCAGTAAAGGGCTGGCAAAGCATCACAAAATAGGAAACATTGATGGGTTCCTAGATTTCAGGCAGTCTTTCTTTACAAAGTATTAAAAATGAACATTATATTTATGCTAAAATTAATATGTCCAATTACTTTTGAACCCCTAAAGTGAGGAGGCGTTGTAGAAAAATGGTTGCAATTCCTAAACGTTTCACAGGAAATTTTTGGTCAACCCCTTAAATTAAACCTGAAAGTCCACACTTAATTGCATCTTGGTTGTTTCATTTTAAATAAAAAAAAAAAAAAAATAGTGGCATGCAGAGCCCAAATCATGAAGTTTCGGTCACTGTTCAAATATTTGTGGACTTAACTACGTTTTTATTTGTGTGCACGTGTCATACTAAGATATGTCTCAACTGGTAGAAGAGGTGGTAAAAGCAGTCCACGTGTATCAGATTTTAGTCCTTGTAAATTTTATAAAGTGGTTGTCCACTACTTTAACATTGATGGCCTATCCTTACGATAGGTTATCAATGTCTGATCGGTGTGGGAGCGACAATCGGCACCCCAGCCGATCATCTGCTCTTGGTGTCTGACAGAACTGACCAGTTAGGAATCTGCACATCACATCTCTGTCTACTGTATGGTACCCACCACTGGGTACTGCACATCCGCCCCATATTGATTTGAATAGGTGATGGATGTGCAGTACCCGGCGGTGGGTACTGTACAGTAGATTGAGCTGCTCTGTGCAGCTCCGCAATTAGTCAGCTCCGTCTGAAAACAGTTGATCACAGGAGTGCCAGGTGTCACACCCCAATAGATCAGATATTGATGATTTCTCATAAGTATAGGCCATCAATGTTAAAGTAGTGGACAACCTCTTTAAGGCTATGTGTACACGTTGCAGAATTGCCGCTGAAATTTCCACGGCAATTCTGCAACTCCATGCCGCGGGAAATACGCATGCGAAATTGGCATGCATATTCCCGCTAAACACTAGCGTTTTACAAGCGTAATTAGCTTGCAGAATGCTACCGTTTTACAAGCGATCTGTAGCATCGCTTGGAAAACTGACTGACAGGTTGGCCACACTTGTCAAACATAGTGTTTGACAAGTGTGACCAACTTTTTACTATTGATGCTGCCTATGCAGCATCAATAGTAAAAAGATATAATGTTAAAAATAATAAAAAAAATAAAAAATCCTTCCGGCGTCCCCTGCAGCCTTCTCGCTCCTCGCGATGCTCCTGGCAGCTCCCATTCCCAGTAATGCCTCGCGGCAATCACCCCATATGACATGGCAGTCTAGTGGGACTGCTACGTCATCACAGGTCATTGTCGCAAGGCTTTACTGGGAACAGGAGCATCACGAGGAGCATGAAGGCTGCGGGGGCCGCCGGAAGGTGTGAATATCACGATTTTTTTAATTTAATTTTTTTTTTTTCTCACAGGTATATGGTTTGCAGGGCCTGGAGGAGAGTCTCCTCTCCTCCACCCTGGGTGCCAACCGCACATGATCCACTTACTTCCGCATGGTGGGCATAGCCCCATGCGGGAAGAAAGCGGATCAATGAATTCCTATGTGTGCAGAATCCCCACGATTCCACACAAAGAATGAACATGCTGCGTTTTTTTTATGTAATGCGATTCCGCCACGGAAAAAAACGCAGCATGTGCACAAAAAATGCGGAATCCATTAAAAATGATGTGGTGCTTTTGTAAGCGTTTTTTCGGCTAAAAATCCTGAACGTGTGCACATAGCCTAATTATTATATTGCTTATTTCATCTACAGATCTCAAGATACTTGAGGTGACAACATTATCAAGATTATTTCCATTTATTTCTCAAATCTACTTGAATGACAAGACTTGTGGATCGGACCCAGATGAGTCCTGCAGTTAAGCCTGAAAATCTTGGTTATATTGAAAGGGCATAGGATTTAAGAATAAAGAAAGAAGATCATGCCTTCCAAACTAAGATTTTAAATGAACGCATTTTTATGTCCTGTTATGGCAAGATTTACAGGGATCCTCCACAAATCCTAGTTGTGAGATGGCTATGAACTAGCGTATTTAGCCTGTCATGAACAGATTGGCTTTCAGCTGGACAGCGGAGTTGCAGACTGAGACACTATTAACAGATTTACTGTTTTCCCTCTACAGATGAATGAGAAACCATTAAGTATTTCATTCTCAGGTATTTCGTAGCTTGTGTCTGTGCAGTAGTGGATGTCTCAAAGGCAAAGGATGTGAGTGAATTCTGAATGTCTGTAAATATTTTTATGTTTTCTCACAATGAGAAATTCCTACAATTACTAAGTGTGTATGTTTTCCTCTGTACAATTGTCATTCTCTAAAATGAAATATTGACCAGTGGACTAAAATTACCTTGCTAGGATACAGGATCAGGTGCTATATTCAAAGACCTGAGGGCCCCAGCAACAAAAAATAAAGGCTATCATTATAGATGAAATCATCAGGGCAGTGTTGATTACTATAAATGAATTCTCTTCATGCAAGTATTAAGCACAAATTTTACCTTTTCTTTAAAATGTTTAGGGTAGTTAGGGGCTTTGATGATATATGTGAACTGCAAATCAGTAGAACTAATCGATTCCCAATATATCATTTCGGTACAACTGAATCTGAACATATCAGTGAAACACTATGTATGAACAGTCCATTTTCACATTCTTGTGGCATTTATGTGGGCTGAAGGCTTAATGTTGTCGCCTTCAGAAAGCTATTTGCTAATGCTATTGTGGTAATCTGAAGGTACAGAATGTTTAAATCATGTCTGGCATGCTTACTGGAGCAGAGACTACAGGAAGAAAATGAAGTTCTGTTCTTCCAGGAACCGCTCGCTTCCAGTCATCAGGGCGGTGCAGCGGAATGGTACAGTCACCGCTTACTACACAATGCGCCGTAATCAATGCCGGGACATTGATTGACAGCCTGCTCTACATACACAAATGCTGCAGAGTGAGCTATCAATCAAAGTGCAGGGCGTGATTAAAGCCACACACGCTGTGTAGTGATGGGTGTCTGTAGCAGCCCACTGCCTCAATGACTGGAAGTAAGAGGCTGCAGGGAAAATAGAACTTGATTTTTTTCCCTGTAGCCACTGCTCCAGTATGGCAGCTAGACATTATATAAATGCTATTTGCCTGAATTTATCACTAAATTTTGAGAACAGATTTAGTGGTGAACTAGATGGCATTTCTGGTGGTGACAAGTTCTACTAGGTATGTAACAAATTGGTATTTGATACACACATTGCACTTTCCTTACAGATCTGTGATTTTGCAATACATATGCAATTGGTCACCTTTTATTGAATATACTGTAGCTGAAAGCACATTCACACCTGTAGATGGCATCCCAGAGAAACAAAGCGTAATTTATGAAACCATCTCCTGCAGTAGGGACTGGCTGTCATTCTATGTTGTATAGTGAAGAAGAAAGTCGTGGTGACGTGTGTGCTACCAGCATATCTGTCATCTGCAAATACAGAATGGTCACCTCTCCAAGTTGCTGGACAACTGCCAATTTCTTTCAGGTGCGGCTTTGTAGGTTCCACAGAAAGTATTCATTAGAAAGCCTACAGGAATCACTAATGAATACGTACAATGGAAATGTGTATGTTTTCCTGTAATATGAAACCTTGCAACTTTCCACCTCTAGGATAACAGGATATAACATATTTCTATTGATGTGGTATCTGCTTTTAAAGCCTTAAATTACACTGAAAAACCCTAGTTTCCCAGTGGATATCTAAAGCTATATATTGGTACGCTATGGAGATATACTATCATTCATTAAGTGTTTGAGAACTACTGCGAATGCAATGGAATATCTCTTTAATCCTTTTATTACCTCCTTTGTATGCAAATACAGCTTAGAAAATTGCATTTCCTAGATTTGTATTTGTGTTAGCTGTTATTTAATTGATCATTTTTGTAATATAATTCCCCAAAATGTTTGTATTTATGTAATGTGCTATTTTGTCAACAGATTTTGTAATATAATTGGAGATTATCTATATAATGATAGATTTTTACATAGATTATTTATAAAGATTGCACTCTTGCCTTTTTTTTTTTCATCTAGATTAATATTCTAACTCCGGGAATAAATTTGGTTATTTCATGAAAATTTCTGCATTTCTGGTAAAGCTTTTAGATAGGAACATGCAGAGCACTTAATTTTAGGGTGGGTATGAAACAGCCTGAATGGTTATGTCTGTATATAAATAGGAGTATTTGAGCTCTCCCTGATTTTAGGTTCACCCGAGTATATAAAAACTCGTTTTCACAGTTTCATCCAGAAAAGTGGGCCGATTTTTTTTTTCCCACTCTATGCAGTCTGTATACAATCTGTTTTTTAGAGCAACAGCTATTAATCATTTACAAGACCATGTACAGATTCCTGTGCTACAGAATTGCAATGAATCTGTAAAAATTGGATGTTTTACTGTGGCAACATATGGTATCAAATTTCATTTTTTGCGCACACATAGACTTGAATGAGCGTGTCTCATTCGATTTACAGAAGAAACTAGTACATGCTCCAATTTTTTTTTTTATTCACACGCTGAATCAGTCAGTAAAAATTACCGTAATCTGTCATCTGCACTGCCCCAATGAATTAATTTGGTCTGAGTGTGGTCCATTTTTTCACGGACATCAGTCAGACTGAAAAAAAAGCAATGTGCACGAGCCCTGAATGTCATAAGAATTGACGTGGTTGACTGCTCTAAAGTCAAGTTTTGCGGATGCTTTCTAAAACTTAGTAGCAGTACATGGTTAAAGGTAGAAACGTCATGCATGCATGCCTACAGTTCTGTGTGCTCCTTGTTGACAACAGGCATTATTAAGTCCCTTTATTGTAAGTAAGGCTTCACTACTTTTGGAATGTAGAGGGCAACACACTATGACTCCACTAAGAACGAAGAGATCCGTGAAATAAATAATCCATTAGGTGGTAGAGGTGAGTTTTTAAAGTGTTTGTACCATAAATGCAATTAATTACATAACCACAGAATAAGTGATAAATGTTTGATCTCTGGGATCAAGGCTGTAGAGTTCCCTATTTGAATGGAGTGACGGTCCCACCGCTGCTCCATTTATTGTCTATGGGATAATCAATAATGAATGGAGCAATGGTGCATATGCGGTGAACATCCCTACTCTGAGATTACAGGAGGTTCAAGCACTGGAATTAAGATTGTGTTGAAACTATGCTGAAATCTCCATACTTCAGGTGTTCGTTTAGAGATGGAGACAAGGACTATTTTGGTCTATTCTGCCTTGATAAGCCCATCACAGCAGTCACAACCCTGCTAATTGAAAATAGCAGAGATATCCATAGTCTATACAAAATGTCACCTAGCTTAAAATGGTTACATTTTAATTTTTTCATTACTAATAGAGAATAATGGCTATTTCCCTGAGAATTAGACCAACCTTGAAAATAAGCCTTAGCATGATTTTACAGGATTTATGGAGTATGCTTGAAATATTAGCCCTACTCCAAAAGTAAGCCCTAGGTACAGTCAGTGCCGGCGCTAGGAGGGTTGGGGGACTGCAAACTGGGCAACTGCCCAGGGCTCCGCAGTCTTTTATTTTCCTTTATAATTTTAGTAAGGTTTTTGGTTAACAATCGAGCAAAAACCAATAGGTAACACCCCCCCCCTTCACATCTCTGGACAATTATACAATCCCACCATACATGAAACAGACCATCATTATAATCGGCACAGCAAATTGTATTAATTCTACCTCATTTTACTGTAAGCAGGTAGCGGGATGCAGTACGGATAAAAGGCAGACTAAGGGTTAACAAGTGGGTTTAATTTACAAACAGTAACTCCTGGCAGGGAGATATATAAACAAAGGGAGGGAGTTATCCCTAATACCGAGTGTACTTTTAATGGGGGTTTATAACGAACAGGGGAGAATAATACAAAGCATACACTTAACACTTTGGGCTCCAGCCACAGATGTGCTCCTGTCTGTAACTGGGACTGTTAGATTCTGCCACAAAGGGGATCTGTCCCAGTTCTGCGGAGAATGAGGGAAACTTTCCTGGCGTTGACGGTGTCCCCCTGTGGTCCTGACTGTCGATGTCCTCTCCCAGTCCTGACAATGGCGGTGATAGTCTGAGGTTCTAGCACGGGCACTGGCCCCAACGGATGAAGGGGGAATGGTCTTTTCCCTCAGCGGAGAGAATCCTTACACTATCGGGGCTTGTGACACTGTCCTGATACAGTTTTTAATGGCCAGCTCGGTCTGCGGTGCCATACCGATGAGCGTCTGTATCCCGTACCCAGACCTTGCCTCTCACAGTCAGTACTGCCGGCCGGGGCAGTTTTGTCAATGTCGTCAGCCGAGTCAACAATCTCGTGGAGCTCCGCAATGTAAATGAGGACAGCGATGTTAGCGTGGACAGCAGTATCTGCGGTCTGTCAGCAGGACCCCTTTGGTCGGCTCCTGTCAGCGCAGCCCCGTCGTCTCACAGTTGATCTTTTCTGACGGGACTCGCTCGGCGTTCCTGCCTCCACAGTTTGAATTCCTGCACGCCCATCAACTGTCTGCTTAGCCATGCCCCCTTCTCCCGAGCACAGGGAACAGTCTGATACTCCAAACTCTCCCCCTGTAACCTAGGTAACAGACCCGACGGTTCTGGACCCATTACAGATGAGACAAACCTGGTTAGTTTCCCCCCCTTACATTACACCCTCATAAAGCATATTTGAAGCGAAGTATACCATGCATATGTGTACATTTTTGTAAACCTGTGTGTCTCAACAGAAGATGGGTCAGACATTGGAATACATACAGTTCAGTCCAATAAGGATAATATAGAAATACCGTGGTAATTTCTCCAAGCCTCCCATATTTTGTGATATTTATGAATAGCCCTCCATTTTCTGTATACCCGTTCCTCCAAACGTAGCAGCAAAAATATTTTATCCATGAATTCTCTGAATCTTGGTGGTGTGTTATGCAGTCAGTGGGATTTGATAGTCCACCTAATTAGATACAGAATCCTCTTAAGTGCCACCCTTACGTTCACATCCTTTGTTACACTGTCAAACAAACCCAAAATGCACACTATAGATTGTTTAGGATTCCTAAAGGTACCTTCACATTAAGCGACGCTGCAGCGATAGCGACAACGATGCCGATCGCTGCAGCATCGCTGTTTGGTCGCTGGGGAACTGTCACACAGACCGCTCTCCAGCGACCAACGATGCCGAGGCCCCCGGGTAACCAGGGTAAACATCGGGTTGCTAAGCGCAGGGCCGCGCTTAGTAACCCGATGTTTACCCTGGTTACCAGCGTAAAATGTAAAAAAAACAAACAGTACATACTTACATTCGCGTCCCCCGGCGTCCGCTTCCTGCACTGACTGAGCGCCGGCCCTAACAGCAGAGCGGTGACGTCACCGCTGTGCTGTACTTTCACTTTACGGCGCTCAGTCATTGTGGGAAGCGGACGCCGGGGGATGCGAAGGTGAGTAGGTACCTTCACACTAAACGATATCGCTAGCGATCCGTGACGTTGCAGCGTCCTGGCTAGCGATATCGTTTAGTTTGACACGCAGCAGCGATCAGGATCCTGCTGTGATATCGCTGGTCGTTGAACAAAGTTCAGAACTTTATTTGGTCGTCAGACCGGCGTGTATCGTCGTGTTTGACACCAAAAGCAACGATACCAGCGATGTTTTACACTGGTAACCAGGGTAAACATCGGGTTACTAAGCGCAGGGCCGCGCTTAGTAACCCGATGTTTACCCTGGTTACCAGTGTAAAATGTAAAAAAACAAACAGTACATACTCACCTTCGCGTCCCCCGGCGTCCACTTCCCACACTGACTGAGCGCCGTAAAGTGAAAGTACAGCACAGCGGTGACGTCACCGCTCTGCTGTTAGGGCCGGCGCTCAGTCAGTGCGGGAAGCGGACACCGGGGGACGCGAATGTAAGTATGTACTGTTTGTTTTTTTTACATTTTACGCTGGTAACCAGGGTAAACATCGGGTTACTAAGCGCGGCCCTGCGCTTAGTAACCCGATGTTTACCCTGGTTACCCGGGGACCTCGGCATCGTTGGTCGCTGGAGAGCGGTCTGTGTGACAGCTCTCCAGCGATCAAACAGCGACGCTGCAGCGATCGGCATCGTTGTCGCTATCGCTGCAGCGTCGCTTAATGTGAAGGTACCTTAAGTTTAAACACATTACCAACATAATTTACAGTTCGGTTCCTGAAGTTTCCAATTACAACACATGCCCAGATCATGTGCATAATATCCGCTGGGCCCAGCCCACATCTTGGGCTCAAGTCATCTGGCCTCACCACTATTTTATGCAAAAATTTAGGGGTTCTATAAACTCAATGTAATAAATACAACTGTGATAACCTGTGGGTCTCACTAGTGAACAACTGTGCGACCAACAATATCATGTCCTCCCACTGATCAGCGTCAATTATCCCAATATCCTGTTTCCACTTCTTTTATTTTTAGCGGATGTTTAGAAGTACCGGTAACTTGAGAAAGGAGTAATCTATACAGCCTCGAGATGCCCCCCTTTATGGTATTCTGGTTGGAGACCACAGAGAACACCGAGTGATTATTAATTGCGAGGGGAGTGAGAGCCTTCTTCAGAACTGAGTGGACCCCTGACCAGGTTACCTTGAGTACAACTTTGTGACACACCCTAATTGTAGGTATAGGAGAACCTGAGCAGATGACCGCGATGTTGCAGAAAATACTCTATATTCAAAGACCAAAGTTTCATGACTCATATTTCCAGCACTATAAGTGCCCACTTTAGATTCAATAATGTCCCGAGTCTCCCCCCTGTACAGCTCCTCTATACACAGTATGAGGCTCTATTATGCACAGTATAATGCCCCCTCACTGTATAGTACCACCCACATAGTATAATGACCACTTCGTAGCCCCCAAACTTTGGCTCCAACACTGTATGATGGCCCCCTCACTGTAATTTCCACACTGTATGATGACCGCCTAGATAGCCTCCATATAGTATAATGCACCAAATAGTCCTCAATATAGTATAAAGTACCCCACATAGGCATTTATATAGTACTAGATGGTGGCCCGATTCTAACGTATCGGGTATTCTAGAATATGCATGTCCACGTAGTATATTGCCTAGTGACGTAGTATATTGCCCAGCCACGTAGTATATTGCCCAGCCACGTAGTATATTGCCCAGCGACGTAGTATACTGCCCAGCCACGTAGTGTATTGCCCAGTGACGTGGTATATTGCCCAGTTACGTAGTATACAGCACAGAGCCATGTAGCATATTGCCCAGCGACGTAGTATACCGCACAGAGCCACGTAGTATATTGCCCAGCCATATAGTATATTGCCCAGTGACGTAGTATATTGCCCAGTTAGGTAGTATACGGCACAGAGCCACGTAGTATATTGCCCAGTCACGTAGTATACAGCACAGAGCCACGTAGTATATTGCCCAGCCATATAGTATATTGCCCAGTGACGTAGTATATTGCACAGCGACGTAGTATACAGCACAGAGCCACGTAGTATATTGCTCAGCGACGTAGTATACAGCACAGAGCCACGTAGTATATTGCCCAGCCACGTAGTATATTGCCCAGCCACGTGTTATGGTTCTCAATGGCAAGAGAACATAGCCCAGCAAACATAAGAACTAGCTCTTGGAAGGATGGAAACTAAACTGACCATGAACTAAACCTGCCGCACAACTAACAGTAGCCGGGTAGCGTAGCCTGCGTTTTATCCCTAGACGCCCAGCGCCGGCCGGAGGACTAACTAATCCTGGCAGAGGAAAATATAGTCCTGGCTCACCTCTAGAGAAATTTCCCCGAAAGGCAGACAGAGGCCCCCACAAATATTGGCGGTGATTTTAGATGAAATGACAAACGTAGTATGAAAATAGGTTTAGCAAAATTGAGGTCCGCTTACTAGATAGCAGGAAGACAGAAAGGGCACTTTCATGGTCAGCTGAAAACCCTATCAAAACACCATCCTGAAATTACTTTAAGACTCTGGTATTAACTCATAACATCAGAGTGGCAATTTCAGATCACAAGAGCTTTCCAGACACAGAAACGAAACTACAGCTGTGAACTGGAACAAAATGCAAAAACAAACAAGGACTAAAGTCCAACTTAGCTGGGAGTTGTCTAGCAGCAGGAACATGCACAGAAAGGCTTCTGATTACAATGTTGACCGGCATGGAAGTGACAGAGGAGCAAGGCTAAATAGCGACTCCCACATCCTGATGGAAACAGGTGAACAGAGAGGATGATGCACACCAGTTCAATTCCACCAGTGGCCACCGGGGGAGCCCAAAATCCAATTTCACAACAGTACCCCCCCCTCAAGGAGGGGGCACCGAACCCTCACCAGAACCACCAGGGCGATCAGGATGAGCCCTATGAAAGGCACGGACCAAATCGGAGGCATGAACATCAGAGGCAGTCACCCAAGAATTATCCTCCTGACCGTATCCCTTCCATTTGACCAGATACTGGAGTTTCCGTCTGGAAACACGGGAGTCCAAGATTTTTTCCACAACGTACTCCAACTCGCCCTCAACCAACACCGGAGCAGGAGGCTCAACGGAAGGCACAACCGGTACCTCATACCTGCGCAATAATGACCGATGAAAAACATTATGAATAGAAAAAGATGCAGGGAGGTCCAAACGGAAGGACACAGGGTTAAGAATCTCCAATATCTTGTACGGGCCGATGAACCGAGGCTTAAACTTGGGAGAAGAAACCCTCATAGGGACAAAACGAGAAGACAACCACACCAAGTCCCCAACACAAAGCCGAGGACCAACCCGACGCCGGCGGTTGGCAAAAAGCTGTCTTCTCCTGGGACAACTTCAAATTGTCCACTACCTGCCCCCAAATCTGATGCAACCTCTCCACCACAGCATCCACTCCAGGACAATCCGAAGATTCCACCTGACCAGAAGAAAATCGAGGATGAAACCCCGAATTACAGAAAAAGGGAGACACCAAGGTGGCAGAGCTGGCCCGATTATTGAGGGCAAACTCCGCTAAAGGCAAAAAAGCAACCCAATCATCCTGATCTGCAGACACAAAACACCTCAAATATGTCTCCAAGGTCTGATTCGTCCGCTCGGTCTGGCCATTAGTCTGAGGATGGAAAGCAGACGAGAAAGACAAATCTATGCCCATCCTAGCACAGAATGCTCGCCAAAATCTAGACACGAATTGGGTACCTCTGTCAGAAACGATATTCTCCGGAATACCATGCAAACGGACCACATTTTGAAAAAACAGAGGAACCAACTCGGAAGAAGAAGGCAACTTAGGCAGGGGAACCAAATGGACCATCTTAGAGAAACGATCACACACCACCCAGATGACAGACATCTTCTGAGAAACAGGAAGATCCGAAATAAAATCCATCGAGATGTGCGTCCAGGGCCTCTTCGGGATAGGCAAGGGCAACAACAATCCACTAGCCCGAGAACAACAAGGCTTGGCCCGAGCACAAACGTCACAAGACTGCACGAAGCCTCGCACATCTCGAGACAGGGAAGGCCACCAGAAAGACCTTGCCACCAAATCCCTGGTACCAAAGATTCCAGGATGACCTGCCAACGCAGAAGAATGAACCTCAGAAATGACTTTACTGGTCCAATCATCAGGAACAAACAGTCTACCAGGTGGGCAACGATCAGGTCTATCCGCCTGAAACTCCTGCAAGGCCCGCCGCAGGTCTGGAGAAACGGCAGACAATATCACTCCATCCTTAAGGATACCTGTAGGTTCAGAATTACCAGGGGAGTCAGGCTCAAAACTCCTAGAAAGGGCATCAGCCTTAACATTCTTAGAACCCGGCAGGTAGGACACCACAAAATTAAACCGAGAGAAAAACAACGACCAGCGCGCCTGTCTAGGATTCAGGCGTCTGGCGGACTCAAGATAAATTAGATTTTTGTGGTCAGTTAATACCACCACCTGATGTCTAGCCCCCTCAAGCCAATGACGCCACTCCTCAAAAGCCCACTTCATGGCCAAAAGCTCCCGATTCCCAACATCATAATTCCGCTCGGCGGGCGAAAATTTACGCGAGAAAAAAGCACAAGGTCTCATCACGGAGCAATCGGAACTTCTCTGCGACAAAACCGCCCCAGCTCCGATTTCAGAAGCGTCGACCTCAACCTGAAAAGGAAGAGCAACATCAGGCTGACGCAACACAGGGGCGGAAGAAAAGCGGCGCTTAAGCTCCCGAAAGGCCTCCACAGCAGCAGGGGACCAATCAGCAACATCAGCACCCTTCTTAGTCAAATCAGTCAATGGTTTAACAACATCAGAAAAACCAGCAATAAATCGACGATAAAAGTTAGCAAAGCCCAAAAATTTCTGAAGACTCTTAAGAGAAGAGGGCTGCGTCCAATCACAAATAGCCTGAACCTTGACAGGATCCATCTCGATGGAAGAGGGGGAAAAAATATATCCCAAAAAGGAAATCTTTTGAACCCCAAAAACGCACTTAGAACCCTTCACACACAAGGAATTAGACCGCAAAACCTGAAAAACCCTCCTGACCTGCTGGACATGAGAGTCCCAGTCATCCGAAAAAATCAAAATATCATCCAGATACACAATCATAAATTTATCCAAATAATCACGGAAAATGTCATGCATAAAGGACTGAAAGACTGAAGGGGCATTTGAAAGACCAAAAGGCATCACCAAATACTCAAAGTGGCCCTCGGGCGTATTAAATGCGGTCTTCCACTCATCCCCCTGCTTAATTCGCACCAAATTATACGCCCCACGGAGATCTATCTTAGAGAACCACTTGGCCCCCTTTATGCGAGCAAACAAATCAGTCAGCAGTGGCAACGGATATTGATATTTAACCGTGATTTTATTCAAAAGCCGATAATCAATGCACGGCCGCAAAGAGCCATCTTTCTTAGCCACAAAGAAAAAACCGGCTCCTAAGGGAGATGACGAAGGACGAATATGTCCCTTTTCCAAGGACTCCTTTATATATTCTCGCATAGCAGCATGTTCAGGCACAGACAGATTAAATAAACGACCCTTAGGGTATTTACTACCCGGAATCAAATCTATGGCACAATCGCACTCCCGGTGCGGAGGTAATGAACCAAGCTTAGGTTCTTCAAAAACGTCACGATATTCAGTCAAGAATTCAGGAATCTCCGAGGGAATAGATGATGAAATGGAAACCACAGGTACGTCCCCATGCGTCCCCTTACATCCCCAGCTTAACACAGACATAGCTTTCCAGTCAAGGACTGGGTTATGAGATTGCAGCCATGGCAATCCAAGCACCAACACATCATGTAGGTTATACAGCACAAGAAAGCGAATAATCTCCTGGTGATCCGGATTAATCCGCATAGTTACTTGTGTCCAGTATTGTGGTTTATTGCTAGCCAATGGGGTGGAGTCAATCCCCTTCAGGGGTATAGGAGTTTCAAGAGGCTCCAAATCATACCCACAGCGTTTGGCAAAGGACCAATCCATAAGACTCAAAGCGGCGCCGGAGTCGACATAGGCATCCGCGGTAATAGATGATAAAGAACAAATCAGGGTCACAGATAGAATAAACTTAGACTGTAAAGTGCCAATTGAAACAGACTTATCAAGCTTCTTAGTACGCTTAGAGCATGCTGATATAACATGAGTTGAATCACCGCAATAGAAGCACAACCCATTTTTTCGTCTAAAATTCTGCCGTTCACTTCTGGACAGAATTCTATCACATTGCATATTCTCTGGCGTCTTCTCAGTAGACACCGCCAAATGGTGCACAGGTTTGCGCTCCCGCAGACGCCTATCGATCTGGATAGCCATTGTCATGGACTCATTCAGACCCGCAGGCACAGGGAACCCCACCATAACATCCTTAATGGCATCAGAGAGACCCTCTCTGAAATTCGCCGCCAGGGCGCACTCATTCCACTGAGTAAGCACAGCCCATTTACGGAATTTCTGGCAGTATATTTCAGCTTCGTCTTGCCCCTGAGATAGGGACATCAAGGCCTTTTCCGCCTGAAGTTCTAACTGAGGTTCCTCATAAAGCAACCCCAAGGCCAGAAAAAACGCATCCACATTGAGCAACGCAGGATCCCCTGGAGCCAATGCAAAAGCCCAATCCTGAGGGTCGCCCCGGAGCAAGGAAATCACAATCCTGACCTGCTGAGCAGGATCTCCAGCAGAGCGAGATTTCAGGGACAAAAACAACTTGCAATTATTTTTGAAATTTTGAAAGCAAGATCTATTCCCCGAGAAAAATTCAGGCAAAGGAATTCTAGGTTCAGATATAGGAACATGAACAACAAAATCTTGTAAATTTTGAACTTTCGTGGTGAGATTATTCAAACCTGCAGCTAAACTCTGAATATCCATTTTAAACAGGTGAACACAGAGCCATTCCAGGATTAGAAGGAGAGAGAGAGAGAAAGGCTGCAATATAGGCAGACTTGCAAGAAATTCAATTACAAGCACACTCAGAACTGAAGGGAAAAAAAAATAAAAAATCTTCAGCAGACTTCTCTTTTCTCTCCTTTCTCTGTCAATTAATTTAACCCTTTGGGGCCGGTCAAACTGTTATGGTTCTCAATGGCAAGAGAACATAGCCCAGCAAACATAAGAACTAGCTCTTGGAAGGATGGAAACTAAACTGACCATGAACTAAACCTGCCGCACAACTAACAGTAGCCGGGTAGCGTAGCCTGCGTTTTATCCCTAGACGCCCAGCGCCGGCCGGAGGACTAACTAATCCTGGCAGAGGAAAATATAGTCCTGGCTCACCTCTAGAGAAATTTCCCCGAAAGGCAGACAGAGGCCCCCACAAATATTGGCGGTGATTTTAGATGAAATGACAAACGTAGTATGAAAATAGGTTTAGCAAAATTGAGGTCCGCTTACTAGATAGCAGGAAGACAGAAAGGGCACTTTCATGGTCAGCTGAAAACCCTATCAAAACACCATCCTGAAATTACTTTAAGACTCTGGTATTAACTCATAACATCAGAGTGGCAATTTCAGATCACAAGAGCTTTCCAGACACAGAAACGAAACTACAGCTGTGAACTGGAACAAAATGCAAAAACAAACAAGGATTAAAGTCCAACTTAGCTGGGAGTTGTCTAGCAGCAGGAACATGCACAGAAAGGCTTCTGATTACAATGTTGACCGGCATGGAAGTGACAGAGGAGCAAGGCTAAATAGCGACTCCCACATCCTGATGGAAACAGGTGAACAGAGAGGATGATGCACACCAGTTCAATTCCACCAGTGGCCACCGGGGGAGCCCAAAATCCAATTTCACAACAGCCACGTATGTGACAGGTTAAAAAATAAAAAATAAACATATACTCACCTTCCGATGGTACCCTTGTAGTTCTGTTGCCTGCTTCTCCTGCAGGACCTGTGATGACGTCGCGCTCACATGACCGTGTCGCGCTCACATGACCGTGACGTCACGGCAGGTCCTTCTGGCGCAGGCGCGCAGGACCTGTGATGACGTCGCGGTCACATGACCGTGTCGCGGTCACATGACCGTGTCGCGGTCACATGACCGTGTCGCGGTCACATGACCGTGACGTCACGGCAGGTCCTTCTCACGCAGGCGCGCAAGACCTGCGATGATGTCGCGGTTACATGACCGTGACGTCATGGCAGGTCCTTTTCGCAGACCATCCTTGTACCGGAACCTGCCTGGAGCGTCGCGAGGAGCGGGAAAGGTGAGTATATAATGATTTTTTATTTTTTTTTATTATTTTTACCATTAGATGTTTTTACAATTGACACTGCATAGGCAGCATCAATAGTAAAAACTTGGTCACACAGGGTTAATAGCGGCGGTAACGGTGTGAGTTACCCGCGGCATAACGTGGTCCGTTACCGCCGGCATTAACCCTGTGTGAGTCATGACTGCGGGGAGTATGGAGCGGGTGCCGGGCAGTGACTGCAGGGGAGTAGGGAGGGGCTAATCGGACTGTGGCCGTCGCTGATTGGTCGCAGCAGCCATGACAGGCAGCTGCCGAGACCAATCAGGGACTTGGATTCCATGACAGACAGAGGCCGCGACCAATGAATATCCGTGAAAGACAGAAGGACAGACAGACGGAAGTGACCCTTAGACAATTATATAGTAGATAATGCACTTCCCATAGGTCTCCATATGGTATAATGTAATCCCCATAGGCCTCGATATGGTATAATGCACTCTTCATAAGCCTCTACAGTATAGTACAGTCCCCATAGGCATACTCTATATAGTGTAATGCATTCCCCATAGGCATACTCTATTGTATAATGCACTCTCCAGAGGCCTCTATATAGTATAATGCACCCCCCCATAGGCAGTCTCTATATTGTATAATGCACCCCAATAGGCGGACTCTATAGTATAATGCACCCCCATAGGCCTCTATAGTATAATGCACTCCCCATAGGTAGACTATATATACAATAATGCACCCCCATAGGCAGACTCTATATGATATAATGCACTCCCCATAGGTAGACTCTATATAGAATAATGCACCCCATGGGCAGTCTCTATATTGTATAATACACCCCTATAGGCAGACTCTATATAGAATAAAGCACCCCATGGGCAGTCTCTATATTGTATAATACACCCCTATAGGCAGACTCTATATTGTATAATACACCCCTATAGGTAGACTCTATATAGAATAATGCACCCCCATAAGGAGACTCTATATAGTATAATGCACCCCCCATAGGCAGAAATTGTATGATGAACCCCCATAGGCAGACTCTATATTGTATAATGCTCCCCCGAAGGCATCTGTAGATTAGGAAAAAGGCATCTTATATTTTTTAGCAGTAGACTTGGCTCGCATAAAGCCCATCTGATCATAAAGCCCATCTGGCCCTCATAAACCAGAGATGTAATAACTTTAATGAGCCGCAGTGCCAGTACTTTAGCCAAAATCTTATCAACTTGTAACCATGATATAGGCCTAGAGAAGTCAGTACAGACTGGCCTGTTTTGGAATTAGTACTATTGCCACTTCACACATTGAGCTAGGTAATCTAATCCTCTCCAAGGGCACCCAGATGACCTCCAGCAACTGGAGCAGCATACTGAGCTTAACTCTTTATATAACTCCATCGGTACCCAGGGCTTTATTTCCTTGAAAGGTATTCAGGGCCTCTTCTAATTCTTCCACCAAGAGTGGCACATTCAAAGCCTTTGTTCTGCTGCTAACTGTGGCAATGATAAATGGCCAAGGTAATGATCCATAACCTCCGGCGCCATAGAAAGCTTAGAGGAATATAAATGATTATAAAATTGGAAACATTTTCCCAGAATATCATCCGAGGCGGTGATCCTGGACCCATCCGCCGTTTTAATTGCGGATATAACTGGGGGTCCCTTCTGTGCCCTAGCCAGGATATGTCCTCACTTTCCCATTCTGTATAATAAATTTGTTAAATAAAGAATTTCTTATTCTCCGCTTATTCAAGAGGATGGTTATTTAGTAGTTTTTGTGCCCTTACTGAAGTTTCTTTATGCTCCAGAGAGGGAGATTCTAGAAAACACTTTTCTGCCTCATCTACCCCACATTGTAACTCGCCAGTAAGGGCCCTACTCTTTGATTTATTGGAAGAAATTTCCTCAATAAGAATACCCCTTAGGAAAGCTTTATTAGTGTCCCAGACTATCAGTGTTTCTATAATTTTCATTGAGAATGGTGGCGGAACATACACTGCAGCATTACACACCCAGACCCCAAACAGCAAGCATTCCATTCAAAATGGTCAGGCTTACTCAGAGAGGACCATATGTTAGCCATAATAATAATATATTTTGTTAACTATCTATGCAGAGGTAATACCATGGAACATATGGCTATTATAGAGAGAAAAAAATGAAACTGCAACAATATGGAGCAAGATCATCCTAAAGATAATAAAAATGAATCATACACCAGCATCACTAAGATCTCAGTTGGCAATCGTGAAGGTCCAGCCACCACAATGCCTCTTTTAGATCATCAAAAAAGTGGGTTTCATTGAGGGCAGCAACTCTCAATCTTGCAGGGTATAACATAGAATACTGAAATTGTAACTGCCGTAGCCTCTTCTTGATATTTTGAAACTGTACGCGTCTCTTCTGAACCTCAAAGGAGAAATGTAGGAAAATAGACACCTTTGATCCAGCAATATGGAGATCTGGCTAAGTACAAGCAAGTGTGGAGGTCAGCCAATTCCCAAAAAAGTCAGCTGGAGCATCCCCTTCTGCTCTCCCCTGGACACCAACAAGGCATACTGTATATTATTGCTCCGAAGCCTGTTATCCAGGTCATCAGTTTTATACAACAGAGTGATAATATTAAGGGTGGTAAAATATCCTCCACCTCCACCACCCATCCCTCCACAGATGCCATGCGTTCTCTCATTTTTTGCATATCGTGCCTGATGCATGACAAATCTATCTTTAGGGAGCCCATATGTCCATTGATGTCTGTCAAAGTAAAGCAGCATTGTGATCAGGGCCTTATTTAGAGTTTCTGCTGCCCTAGGCACTAGGGTTGAGCGAAACGGGTCGTTCATTTTCAAAAGTCGCCGACTTTTGGCAAAGTCGGGTTTCATGAAACCCGATCCGACCCCTGTGCGGGGTCGGCCATGCGGTACGCGACTTTCGCGCCAAAGTCGCGTTTCAATGACGCGAAAAGCGCCATTTCTCAGCCAATGAAGGTGAACGCAGAGTGTGGGCAGCGTGATGACATAGGTCCTGGTCCCCACCATCTTAGAGAAGGGCATTGCAGTGATTGGCTTGCTTTCTGCAGCGTCACAGGGGCTATAAAGGGGCGTTCCCGCCGACCGCCATCTTACTGCTGCTGATCTGAGCGTAGGGAGAGGTTGCTGCCGCTTCTTCAGAAACAGGGATAGTGATAGGCAGGGTACATAAAGCTGCAAACCGCTTGTGCTGTAGCGATTTCCACTGTCCAACACCACCTTTTGTTTGCAGGGACAGTGGAAGCTACATTTTTTTTTCCTCAGCGCTGTCGCTCATTGGGCTGCCCTAGAAGGCTCCCTGACCCTGATAGCTGCGTTGCTGTGCCTGTGTGTGTACGACGCTGTGCAAACCAACTGCTTTTTTCAAAGCACAAATCCTCTTGTTCCTTCCTTTCTGCACAGCTATCTTTTTTGTTTGTCCACACTTTTTATTTAATTTGTGCATCAGTCCACTCCTTATTGCTGCCTGCCAAACCTGGCTGAGATTACTGCAGGGAGATAGTAATTGTAGGACAGTCCCTGTTTTTTTTTTTTTGTGGGAGATTAAGATTGGCATTTCTGCTAGAGTGCCATCCCTGTGTGTGCCATCTCTCACTCAGTGGGCCATAGAAAGCCTATTAATTTTTTTGCTTGATTTGGGTTCTAAAATCTACCTGAAAAAAAATCACTACATCAATCAGTGGGAGAAAAATATTGGCCTCAGGGCTTGTGTGCCACTCCTGACTCCTGTGTGTGTGCCATCTCTCACTCAGTGGGCCATAGAAAGCCTATTAATTTTTTTGCTTGATTTGGGTTCTAAAATCTACCTGAAAAAAATTAACTACATCAATCAGTGGGAGAAAATTATTGGCCTCAGGGCTTGTGTGCCACTCCTGACTCCTGTGTGTGTGCCATCTCTCACTCAGTGGGCCATAGAAAGCCTTTTTTTTTTTATTATTTGGTTTATAAAGTCTCCCTGAAAAAAAAAAAAAAAAATTCAAACAGTGGGAGATTAATATTGCCCTTTCTGCTTGTGTGCCAGTCTTGACTCCTGGGTGTGCCATCTCTCTCTCTCAAATTGTGGGCCATAGAAAGCCTATTAATTTTTTTGCTTGATTTGGGTTCTAAAATCTACCTGAAAAAACTCACTACATCAATCAGTGTGAGAAAAATATTGGCCTCAGGGCTTGTGTGCCACTCCTGACTCCTGTGTGTGCCATCTCTCACTCAGTGGGCCATAGAAAGCCTTTGTTTTAATTATTATTTGGTTTCTAAAGTCTCCCTGAAAAAAAAAATAAAAAATTCAAACAGTGGGAGATTAATATTGCCCTTTCTGCTTGTGTGCCAGTCTTGACTCCTGGGTGTGCCATCTCTCTCTCTCTCTCAAATTGTGGGCCATAGAAAGCCTATTAATTTTTTTGCTTGATTTGGGTTCTAAAATCTACCTGAAAAAAAATCACTACATCAATCAGTGGGAGAAAAATATTGGCCTCAGGGCTTGTGTGCCACTCCTGACTCCTGTGTGTGCCATCTCTCACTCAGTGGGCCATAGAAAGCCTTTTTTTTTTTATTATTATTATTTGGTTTCTAAAGTCTCCCTGAAAAAAAAAAAAAATAATAAAATAGGTGGGAGATTAATATTGACATTTGTGCTTGAGTGACAGTCCTGCGTGTGTGGCATCTCTGTGATTTGGTGCCACAGAAAACAGAGTGTGTAACATTGGGCCTGATTTTCCTTGTGGTCTCACCAACCTGTAAAGGGATATTGAAATCATACTGAAGTTATAGCTCACCGTGTAAGTTGTTTGACAGCAACAAATAAAGTTACTTTGGTTAAGTTTTTAAAACAATGTCTTGTGCAAGAGGTCGTGGCCGTGGGCGTTCATTGTCAGCTGGTAATGATGGTAGTGGTAGTGGAGCATCAGGTGGTCGTGGGGACAAAAATATTCCACCTAAGTCTGGAGCTGTGGAGCCAGGTTCGTTGTCTGGCTACACAAGGCCTCGAACGCTCTCTTTTCTGGGAGTAGGAAAACCGCTTTTAAAGCCGGAGCAGCAACAGCAAGTTTTGGCTTACCTTGCAGACTCAGCCTCTAGCTCTTTTGCCTCCTCTTCTGAAACTGGTAAATGTAAAAACAGCGCGTCGCTTGTGGATGTTCACGGTCAGGGACAAGTCGCTTCCTTGTCCTCTTCAGCAAAAACAACAACAAGAGAGAAGGATGCAGCAGGTGACACAACGGGTTACTCCATGGAGCTCTTTACACATACCGTCCCTGGCTTAGAAAGTGAAACACTTAACAGGCCATGCCCATTACAAGTAGATTCTGACATGGAGTGCACTGATGCACAGCCACAGCCAGAGTACTATGCTGCTCCTTTGACTCAGACCACAACATTGCCCTCTCAGGGTACTGATCCACAATCAGACCCTGATGAGACTATGTTGCCCCGCCACGAACGCTATACCACCGACCGACACGGTGACACAGACGAAGTTGCACACGAGCTCGAAGAGGAGGTAATAGATGACCCAGTTGTTGACCCTGATTGGCAGCCATTGGGGGAACAGGGTGCAGGCGGCAGTAGTTCAGAAGCGGAGGTGGAGGAGGGGCCGCAGCAGGCATCAACATCGCAACAGGTTCCATCTGCCGGTCCCGTATCTGGGCCAAAACGCGTGTCAAAGCCAAAACCTGTTGGAGGACAGCGTGGCCATCCGGTTAAAGCTCAGTCTGCAATCCCTGAAAAGGGATCCGATGCTAGGAAGAGTGCAGTCTGGCATTTTTTTAAACAACATCCAATTGATCAGCGCAAAGTCATCTGTCACAAATGTTCAACTAGCTTAAGCAGAGGTCAGAATCTGAAAAGTCTCAATACTAGTTGCATGCATAGACACTTAACCACCATGCATTTTCAAGCCTGGAGTAACTACCAAACGTCCCTTAAGGTTGTAGCACCCTCGGCCAATGAAGCTAGTCAGCAACGCAACATCCCTTCCGTCACTGTAAGGCCACCATTTTCCGCACCAACGGCAGTATCTGTGCAGGTTTCTTTGCCAGCCAAAAGCAGTCAGGGTCAGGGAATCATCAGTTTTGTAGGAGGAAATATTGCATCTAGGGTACCAGCGGAAACAATACCGTCTCCAACCGTCTCTCAGTCTGCCATGTCCACCGGCACACCCGAAAGTTCCACGATCTCCATCTCTCCAGTCCAGCTCACCCTACATGAGACTCTGGTTAGAAAAAGGAAGTACTTATCCTCGCATCCGCGTACACAGGGTTTTAACGCCCACAGAGCTAGACTAATTTCGTTAGAGATGATGCCCTACCGGTTAGTTGAAAGCGAAGCTTTCAAAGCCCTGATGGAGTACGCTGAACCACGATACGAGCTACCCAGTCGACACTTTTTTTCCAGAAAAGTCATCCCAGCCCTGCACCAGCATGTTAAACAGCGCATCATCCATGCACTCAGGCAATCTGTGAGTACAAAGGTGCACCTGACTACAGATGCATGGACCAGTAGGCATGGCCAGGGACATTATGTGTCCATCACGGCACACTGGGTGAATGTGGTGGATGCAGGGTCCACAGGGGACATCAATTTCGGGACAGTTGTGCCTAGCCCACGGTCTAGGAAACGGTTGGCTGTAGGCGTTTGCACCCCCTCCTCCTCGTCCTCCTGCAGAAGCTACAGCTCTTCCACAGACCGCAGTCGGCCAACCACTCCATCGGCAGATGACACTGTTGCACACCAGTTGTCCCATTATGGGCCAGCTACTGGCAAGCGTCAGCAGGCTGTATTGGCTATGAAGTGTTTGGGCGACAACAGACACACCGCGAAAGTTCTGTCCGAGTTCTTGCAACAAGAAACGCAGTCGTGGCTGGGCACAGTAGATCTTGAGGCAGGCAAGGTAGTGAGTGATAACGGAAGGAATTTCATGGCTGCCATCTCCCTTTCCCAACTGAAACACATTCCTTGCCTGGCTCACACCTTAAACCTGGTGGTGCAGTGCTTATTGAAAACTTATCCTGGGTTCTCCGACCTGCTCCTCAAAGTGCGTGGACTTTGCTCACATATCCGACGTTCGCCTGTACACTCCAGCCGTATGCAGACCTATCAGCGGTCTTTGAACCTTCCCCAGCATCGCCTAATCATAGACGTTGCAACAAGGTGGAACTCAACACTGCACATGCTTCAGAGACTGTGCCAACAGAGGCGGGCTGTTATGTTTTTGTGGGAGGATACACATACACGGGCAGGCAGTAGGATGGCAGACATGGAGTTGTCAGGTGTGCAGTGGTCGAAGATACAAGACATGTGTCAAGTCCTTCAGTGTTTTGAGGAATGCACACGGCTGGTTAGTGCAGACAACGCCATAATAAGCATGAGCATCCCCCTAATGTGTCTGCTGATGCAAAGTTTGACGCACATAAAGGATCAGGCGTCTGCACCAGAGGAAGAGGAAAGCCTTGATGACAGTCAGCCATTGTCTGGTCAGGGCAGTGTACAGGACGAGGTAGCGGGCGAAGAGGAGGTGGAGGACGAGGAGGATGATGGGGATGAGTATATTTTTAATGCGGAAGCTTTCCCGGGGGCACTGGAAATTGGTTGCGTGGCAAGGACGGGTTCTGGTTTTTTGAGGGACACAAGTGACGTAGATTTGCCTGAAACTGCCCCTCAACCAATCACAACCGTAGATTTGACAACTGGAACTTTGGCCCACATGGCGGATTATGCCTTACGTATCCTAAAAAGGGACACACGCATTACGAAAATGATGAACGATGACGATTACCGGTTGGCCTGCCTCCTTGATCCACGCTATAAAGGCAAATTGCAAAATATTATGCCACATGAGAACTTGGAACTAATATTAGCAACCAAACAATCAACTCTTGTTGACCGTTTGCTTCAGGCATTCCCAGCACACAGCGCACGTGATCTTTCTCACACGAGCTCCAGGGGGCAGCAGACTAGGAGTGTTAGGGGTGCACAGATCAGAAGTGGCGTTGGACAGAGGGGTTTTCTGACCAGGTTGTGGAGTGATTTTGCTATGACCGCAGACAGGACAGGTACTGCTGCATCAATTGAAAGTGACAGGAGACAACATTTGTCCAGTATGGTTGCTAACTATTTTTCATCCCTTATCGATGTTCTCCCTCAACCGTCATTCCCATTTGATTACTGGGCATCAAAATTAGACACCTGGCCAGAATTGGCAGAATATGCATTGCAGGAGCTTGCTTGCCCGGCAGCAAGTGTCCTATCAGAAAGAGTATTCAGTGCTGCAGGTTCAATATTAACCGAAAAAAGGACTCGTCTGGCTACCCAAAATGTTGATGATCTAACATTCATTAAAATGAACCACAACTGGATTTCGAAATCTTTTGCCCCACCTTGCCCGGCTGACACCTAGCTTTCCTATGAAAAGCTCTTACCTGTGGACTACTGTGAATTACTTTTCTAATGTCTAATTTGCTGCAGCTGATTGTCCAGCATACGACATGTTTACACCTCCCTAAATGGCCAAACTCCCCACACGGGGCCGTGGTATCGCGACTTGGCGCAAGCACCCGTGAGACTGCTGTTTGTCTGAAGAGGTGGGTGTGCTCGCTTTTGGTTGACGGCATTGCTACTGGGTCCCTCATAGTACAATAAAGTGTCTCTGGCGGTGGTGGTGCGCACCCAACATCAGACACACTGTTGTAACATGAGGGGCCCTGGGCCTGTACCGCCGGCCACAAGAGAGTTCACCCACCCCCAGGTCAAACATTGGTCTACCACTTCCACAGTTATCTCTCACACTTCCACCAATGTTTAGTCTATGCGCTGACATCCTTCCATACCTGCCACTGACAATACCATTGTGTTGACATGTATGATGGTACTTAACATAGTAAGGGGCAGTGTCCTCTATTTACCACAGTAAATACTTTGCGCTAAATTAGTAGGTCTTAAACAACGCAGAGGATCCCACCCCTGAACCTAATGATTGCACCCTTTAGTGTTTTTGTTTTGTTTTAATGCGAGACATTCACATTTATTTGTTGTTTTGGACTACTAACTGGCAGACACTCATTACAATCGGCCTCCGTTGACCAGACCACTGCTGCCCGTGTACCCCTGGAACCAATTATAAAGTGCCTACAGCCAGCCCATTTTATCATGTTAGGCCTTGGAAGCCTGTCTGCGGTCCCTCCTTCCACTAGGCCTCCACTCACCTGACCACTGCTGCCCGTGTACCCCTGGAACCAATTATAAAGTGCCTACAGCCAGCCCATTTTAGTATGTTAGGCCTTCGAAGCCTGTCTGCGGTCCCTCCTTCCACTAGGCCTCCACTCACCTGACCACTGCTGCCCGTGTACCCCTGGAACAAATTATAAAGTGCCTACAGCCAGCCCATTTTATTATGTTAGGCCTTGGAAGCCTGTCTGCGGTCCCTCCTTCCACTAGGCCTCCACTGACCTGACCACTGCTGCCCGTGTACCCCTGGAACCAATTTTACAGTGCATAGAGCCTATTTTTTTATTTTATTTAATATTAATAAAGCCATGATGGACTACGCTGTACCACGCTATGAGCTACCCAGTTGACAATTCTTTTGCGAGAAAAGCCATCCCACCCCTCCACCAGCATGTTAAAGACCACATTGTCCTTTCATTCTGTCAATCTGTGAGTCCAAAGGTACACCTGACAACAGACACATGGAGCGGTAGGCATGGCCACGGAAGGTTACGTGTCCTTTGTGGCGCAATGGGTTAATGTATTGGATGCATGGTCCACACAGGGGACAGCCTGGTAAGTCTGTCTGCAGTCCCTAATTCAAGTTGTCCTCAAATGAATAAATCTGAGCTTCCACCTTCTGGCTCTCATTAAGTGCTGTTTTTTTAAAAATTGGTGGTTATGGGCCTACTAACGGTGTCTGCCCCTGCCTGGTGTTGTCCTCAACTGAATAAAGCTGAGCTTCTACCTTCTGGCTCTCATTAAGTGCTGTTTTTTAAAAGATTGGTGGTTCCGGCCTACTAACGGTGTCTGCCCCTGCCTGGTGTTGTCCTCAACTGAATAAAGCTGAGCTTCTACCTTCTGGCTCTCATTAAGTGCTGTTTTTTAAAAGATTGGTGGTTCCGGCCTACTAACGGTGTCTGCCCCTGCCTGGTGTTGTCCTCAACTGAATAAAGCTGAGCTTCTACCTTCTGGCTCTCTTTAAGTGCTGTGTTTTTAAAAATTGGTGGTTATGGGCCTACTAACGGTGTCTGCCCCTGCCTGGTGTTGTCCTCAACTGAATAAAGCTGAGCTTCTACCTTCTGGCTCTGATTAAGCTTTTTTTTTTTTTTTTTATTGCTGGATGGGGCCTAATACCTCTGTTTGCTGCTCCCTGGTGTTTGTCCTCAACTGAATAAAGCTGAGCTTCTACCTTCTGGCTCTCTTTAAGTGCTGTTTTTTAAAAGGTTGGTGGTTCCGGCCTACTAACGGTGTTTGCCCCTGCTTGGTGTTTGTCCTCAACTGAATACAGCTGTGCTTCAACCTTCTGACTCTCATTAAGTGCTGTGTTTTTAAAAATTGGTGGTTAGGGCCTACTAACGGTGTCTGCCCCTCCCTGGTGTTGCCCTCAACTGAATACAGCTGAGCTTCTACCTTCTGGCTTTCGGCCTATAGTATCAGATATTAAACTGCATTTGGCCTACTAGTGTGGTTGGGCCCTTAAAACAGTGTCTGCTGCTCTTGGGTTTGCTACTCCACTGAACAAAGCAGTGCCGCCTGTTTAGTCCTGTTACCAATTTTGAACGGCATTTAGCCTACTTTATTCTTTGGCCCTATATCTGTTTCCTCCTCATCCTGCCCATTGCCCAGCCACTGCTAGATGAGTCTGCTGGTACATTGACCCAGACCACTACATTCCCCTTGCACTCTACACAGCCAGAATCTGACCCTGCTGAAAGTAAGGTTCCCCTTCCCGCATGTTATACCACCTTACACAGGGACAAAGAGGAAGGTGCAGATGAAAGTGCAGGTTCCTTCATCAGGTGGGGGGGGGCATACTCGTTGGCGACGTCACTGGCACAGGGCCCCTCAGAGTACGCAAAAGTGTCGCTGCTGGTGGGAGGCGCCCCCGCCGTGCAAACACACCGCTGTACTTTGAGGGGCCCTGTGCCAGTGCCAATGCCAACGAGTGGGCCCCCCTGCTTGCTTAGGATCACAGCACTTGCAAACTTGACATACTTACCTCTCACTGCTCCACCGCCGTGACGTAATCCACGTTTCCTATGCCCACTAAAACCTTGAACCAGCCCTACCCCCCACAACTTTTGCCAAATGACCCCCAATTTCCAATGCCCAACTATTATTATAAAGTTAATTAAGATTGACAAGCTTCAGAAACAAGAATGGATGTTTTTGGCATTAAAATGGGCACTGTAGGTGTTTTCCTGGCCTCCACTCACTGCCGACTATGCTTCCCCATTGACTTGCATTGGGTTTCGTGTTTTGGTCAAACCCTGACTTTCAGCGATAATCGGCCGACTGCACTCGACTCGACTCTGGACAAAGTCGGGTTTCACAAAACCCGACTCGACCTTAAAAAAATGAAAGTCGCTCAACCCTACTAGGCACTCTTAGTGCTTGCCTCCCCCTTTGGTGAGTATGACATTATCAGCAGTGACTTTGGCAAGAGTCGCTGATGTGAAAGTAGCCTTTTGCAGCAGATCGGGCAGTTTTTCTGCATCTGCTGCGTAACGGATCACTTACAGCAACACTGCGTTCGGCCTCATTTATTCATTCCCTATGGGATTTGCGGCACTTGCCGTGATCTAGCAAATGCGGCACCATACCCCCCAACTTTTGATGAAGGGAAGGAGGTATAAAATTTGAGGCGCACCTAGTGCACCGCAGCAAATTTTAGGCCACGCCTCTGACCACACCCATTTCACAACTAGTCACACCCATATCCACATCCCAACCACAGCCATTTAGCACTGCTGATCACGCTGTTTCATATACAATAATTATAAACAAAAAAATATGGCCACACAGTGCTCCATACTATGTAATGGCCACACATGATGCTCCATACCGTATAGTGGCCACACATGATGCTCCATACTGTATAATGGCCACACATGATGCTCCATACTGTATAACGGCCACACATGATCCTCAATACTATAAAATGGCCACACACAGTTCTCCATACTGTATAATGATCGCTGGGGGCGGTCGGTCGGGAGGTGACCCACGAATTAGATAAATAAAAAAATAAAAAAACCTTGCTCAGGTGCCGCCCCCCGCATTGTCCCGCCCTAGGCACGTGCCCTCAAGTGCCTAGTGGCAAATACGGCCCTGATTGTGATACAGCTTTAAACACATCCTTTGGTGTTGGCTCTGGTATCAGGAGCCCCCTCACACACAGTCTCGATAGATAAATCAAGATTGGCGTTGGGGGTGCCCATCTGAATGCCACTGCAATCAACTGGCGGTGGAGCACCCTCGCTGTGTGACTCACTGGCAGGACTGAGAGCCAGACCCTTAGTTAAAGGACTTCTCCTCTTAGGCATCTTGGCATACTCCTCCAGGCACGCCACGATGTCCAGGTGCTTACCCTGCTCAGCATTCTCCGTCACTGTAGCAGGGCTCGATGCGGCGCCATCTTGGTTTGCAGTTCCTGCCTTGGCCGCCGCATGCTTCTGCCTCCTGTCCTGCTGTGTCATACCAGAATCTTGTCTTCCTTGGCTCCGGGAAAGGCTGCAGACTCTCCTCTGATGGTGCACCTGGTGCAGGAGCCTGAAATTCCCTGGTAAGCAGGATAAATGTCAGGATACTGGGGGAGCTATTCACAGCATGCATCCAGCTACATGTCCAGCCAGGCCATGCACCAACCCTTTATGACCTTGTGATTTTCTGTTTTTGCGTTTTCATTTTTTTGCTCACTTTATTCCCAGAGCGATAACCTTTTTATTTTTCTGTCAATATGGCCATGTGAGGGCTTGTTTTTTGTGGGACATGTACTTTTGAATGTCACCATTGATTTTACCATATAGTGTACAGGAAATGGGAGCAAAATTTCAAGTCGGGTGAAATTGCAAAAAAAAGTGCAATTCTGCAATTATTTTTTATTATTTTACCATGCTCACTAAATGCTAAAACTGACCCACCATTATGATTTTCCATGTAATTATGAATTCGCAGATACCAAACATGTATTGGTTCTTTTTTATTTAAGTGGTCAAAAAAATTCCAATGTTTGTAAAAAAAAAAAACAAAAAAAATTGTGCCATTTTCTGAGACCTGTAGTGTCTCCATTTTTCGGGATTTGGGTGAGGGCTTACTTTTTGTACGCCGAACTGATGTTTTTATTGATATCGTTTTGGGCTAGATACAATGTTTTGATCGCCTGTTATTGCATTTTATTGCAATGTTGCTGCGACCAAAAAAAGTTATTCTCGCATTTTGATTTTTTTTTTCTTATTACGCCATTTACTAATTGGCCTAATTAAGTCTACTCTTTGATAGACGAGGTGTTCCTGAACGCAGCGATACCAAATATGTATAATATTTACCGGTATATGTCCAAAAAAAATTTGTTAGCTGTTAAGGTACCTTCACACGAAGCGACGCTGCAGCGATAGCGACAACGATGCCGATCGCTGCAGCGTCGCTGTTTGGTCGCTGGAGAGCTGTCACACAGACCGCTCTCCAGCGACCAACGATGCCGAAGTCCCCGGGTAACCAGGGTAAACATCGGGTTGCTAAGCGCAGGGCCGTGCTTAGTAACCCGATGTTTACCCTGGTTACCAGCGTAAAAGTAAAAATAACAAACAGTACATGCTCACCTGCGCGTCCCCCGGCGTCCGCTTCCTGTACTGTGTGGAATAAGAAAAACAGTCTTGGCACTCAAAATAGCATTCTTTTTTGACAAAAGATTTTTTATTGAAGGAATATATTCCAGAAATTTCGTAACGTTTCGGTCCTTTTAATGACCTTCATCAGACTGGAATGTATAAATAAAATAAAGAAAAAATGAATATTTGAAAGTATATATATCCATCAATTATACATTTCATGAAAATATAAATATATAACACTTTAGAAAAGTAAACAACCTTCTCCTGAGAAAGCAACATAATGGAGAAAATGAAACAAAGACATAGAAAACAACAGTATATTATTATGCCAATCTAATGGTGGGATAACGACCAATAAGTGGCTAAGTACAAGGGAGTCCCATATAGGACCAATAACTATCTAGTAATCTCTCAATAGTGGGTTCAAGCAAGGCAATCTGGTCACAAAATTACTATGACTGATCATACTCAGAGTATATTTTAGAAAATAAAGCTGTCTCCTGGTGTGAACAAAATGAACAAAAAAACAAAATAAAAGCAGAAACCAAGGAAGAAAAAAGGAAAAAAAGAAAAAAATAATAAAATATAGAAGGCGGGCTGGTTATCTTACCAAAGACTTGTAAAGCATATGTGCTCATATATGAAGATCTATGGGTTCTCTATAGGAAAAGAGGCGCCATCCATGTTAAAGTCCTAAAGTGAAACAGCAGTCAAAATATAATATATAAGTGCACCCCATCTTGTAGTACAAGTACTCAGTAACAGTGCTTACCGAAACGTCCCTATTACAAAAGTGAAGCTTCTTACCAGTCAAAAGTATAGTGATGGGATCCGACGCTTCCGCGTGTGAGATACAGGAGATGGTACATGGACGCCATGAGCTTATGGAGCGCCCCCACACCGCCGCAGGGCCGAGGGGTACCCGGAGCCGGGCCTCTGGGATCTCAGTCCTGGGGTTGTCACGGTGGCTAGACCCGGTCCGTGGCCCTGTCTGTCAGTGGGGGACGTCCGGTGCAATAAGTGGTGTTGTAACGGTGCAGTTGTGGGGTGCAGGTCGCGATAAATAATGAGGACACCAGGTTGCAGTCTCTTTACCTCTTTACTGAAGATCTCTGGGTCCTCAATCCAGAATACGGCTCACCAGGCTGCGCAAGTCCGGCCGGTCCAATGACACTTCCAGAGTTCTCTTCACAGGAGGAAATCTGTGCCTTCCCCCTAGCGCTATGTGTTGTAGTCCTTCCCTGCTGTGCTTACGGAAAGTACCCCACAACTGTTGTGTCTGTTTCTGATGTTCCCTCACAACTCGACTAGATGATGTTCTGCTAATCCTCCGTCCCTCCCTGAGGTTCGGGTAGGAACGGCACCCGTTTGACGGGTAGGCCTGGAGTTCTTCCGGGACCCTAGAGACGCCCCTCTCCCACAATTGCCTCCCAAGACTTCATAGGTGATTTGAGTTAGACAGCCCGCCTGAGACTGACTGTCCTGCCGCTGTTTGGAGTATTGCTTGAAGCTGAATGTTATTCTACTCCCTCGGCGTTCCGGCCACCGGTAGTGCGCCTCAGTAGGATGTTGCTTCGGTCTTACAGCACGACTCCTACTGGTATTTCTCCTTTGCGTGATCCCGTTTCTCACTCAGCACAATCTATCTCTCTTCTAATCCTTTCTTGGGCACCGCCGCTACCCAGAGCAGGCACGGTCCCGTTACGTTCGTTCTCGTTGCCAAGCCTCTGTCAGGATCCCACCCCCGACAGAGACCCTACTGTATCTTCCCCTACAACACCCTCTGCCACAAGGTGTTGCCTGGTTCCAACCCAGTCAGCTTTCTGATCTAACTTCCTGCCTGACCCCCAGTTTACCCACTATGGTGGGGAGTGGCCTAATGAATAGAACCCTTAGCTCCCCCCGGAGGCCCGGCTGTGAAATGTATTGGTGTCTGTGATACCTGATCAGATGAACTCCTTCAGTGCCATCGGACGCACCATAGCTCCCCATAGTGGCGGAGCCACAGTACTGCAACGACCAGGACTCTGGGGCGCTGCACTCCCCCCTGGTTAAACTCAGTACTCCGGGACTGGGAAGAAAACAACAATACAAGTTTAGCAAAAAGACATACAATTTTTGTTGAGTGCAAATAACAATATGTATACTTGAACAAGCTTCCCTTTATGGGAGGTGAGCACACTTGAACGTTACAAAACATGGTTAACCCCTTCCCGACATTTGACGTACTATCCCGTCGAGGTGGGGTGGGCCCGTATGACCGCCGACGGGATAGTACGTCATAGCCGATCGGCCGCGCTCACGGGGGGAGCGCGGCCGATCGCGGCCGGGTGTCGGCTGCATATCGCAGCTGACATCCGGCACTATGTGCCAGGAGCGGTCACGGACCGCCCCCGGCACATTAACCCCCGGCACACCGCGATCAAACATGATCGCGATGTGCCGGCGATGCAGGGAAGCATCGCGCAGGGAGGGGGCTCCCTGCGGGCTTCCCTGAGCCCCCCGCAGCAACGCGATGTGATCGCGTTGCTGCGAGGGTCTTACCTCCCTCCCTGCCTGCTCCAGACCCGGATCCAAGATGGCCGCGGATCCGGGTCCTGCAGGGAGGGAGGTGGCTTCACAGACGCCTGCTCAGAGCAGGCACTGTGAAGCAGCCTGCACTTCTCGCAGATCGGTGATCTGTCAGAGTGCTATGCAAACTGACAGATCACCGATCTGTATTGTCCCCCCCTGGGGCAAAGTAAAAAAGTAAAAAAAAAAAATTCCAAATTTGTAAAAAAAAAAAAAAAGAAATATTCCAAAATAATGAAAAAAAAAAAAAAATATTATTCCCATAAATACATTTCTTTATCTAAATTAAAAAAAAAAAACAATAAAAGTACACATATTTAGTATCGCCACGTCCGTAATGATCCAACCTATAAAACTGCCACACTAGTTAACCCCTTCAGTAAACACCGTAAGAAAAAAAAAAAAAAACGAGGCAAAAAACAACGCTTTATTACCATACCGCCGAACAAAAAGTGGAATAACACGCGATCAAAAAGACTGATATAAATATCCATGGTACCGCTGAAAACGTCATCTTGTCCCGCAAAAAACAAGCCGCCATACAGCATCATCAGCAAAAAAATAAAAAAGTTATAGTCCTGAGAATAAAGCGATACCAAAATAATTATTTTTTCTATAAAATAGTTTTTATCGTATAAAAGCGCCAAAACATAAAAAAATGATATAAATGAGATATCGCTGTAATCATACTGACCCGACGAATAAAACTGCTTTATCAATTTTACCAAACCCGGAACGGTATAAACGCCTCTCCCAAAAGAAATTCATGAATAGCAGGTTTTTGGTCATTCTGCCTCACAAAAATCGGAATAAAAAGCGATCAAAAACGGTCACGTGTCCGAAAATGTTACCAATAAAAACGTCAACTCGTCCCGCAAAAAACAAGACCTCACATGACTCTGTGGAGCAAATGTGGAAAAATTATAGGTCTCAAAATGTGGAGACGCAATAACTTTTTTGCTATAAAAAGCGTCGCTGGTTTCACACTTGCGTTTTTGTTTGCAGCGTTTTTTGCACAAAAAAACGCATGCGTTTTTTCCCTATATTTAACATTGAAAACGCATGCGGTTTTTTTGTACGCGTTTGGTCGCGTTTTCAAACGCATGCGGTTTTTTTCTGCATGCGTTCATTTTCAGAAATACAACCTGCAGTATTTTCTTGCGTTTTTAAGCACATGCGTTTGTTTGCGTTAAAAACGCATGCATTTTTATCGAAAAAAACAGAAAACACACTGAAAAGCCACCCACCACCATCAAGGTGATAAAGGGATCCAAACCCTAACCCTAACTCTACCCCTAACCTCACCCCTAACCGTTTAATGAACATTTTCTGACAGTCATAGTGCCACGTATTTCAGTGCCACGTATTTCAGTGCCACGTATTTCAGTGCCACGTATTTCAGTGCCACGTATTTCAGTGCCACGTATTTCAGTGCCACGTATCACGTATTTCAGTGCCACGTGTTTCAGTGCCACGTTTTTCAGTGCCACGTATCACGTATTTCAGTGCCACATATTTTAGTACCACGTATTTCAGTTGCACGTATTTCAGTGCCACGTATTTCAGTGCCACGTATTTCAGTGCCACGTATTTCAGTGCCACGTATCACGTATTTCAGTGCCACGTGTTTCAGTGCCACGTATTTAAGTGCCACGTATCACATATTTCAGTGCCACGTATTTCAGTGCCACGTATTTCAGTGCCACGTATTTCAGTGCCACGTATTTCAGTGCCACGTATTTCAGTGCCACATATCACATATTTCAGTGCCACTTATTTAAGTGCCACGTATTTCAGTGCCACGTATTTCAGTGCCACGTATTTCAGTGCCACGTATTTCAGTGCCACGTATTTCAGTGCCACGTGTTTCAGTGCCACGTATTTAAGTGCCACGTATCACGTATTTCAGTGCCACGTATTTCAGTGCCACGTATTTCAGTGCCACGTATTTCAGTGCCACGTATTTCAGTGCCACGTATTTCAGTGCCACGTATTTATGTGAATATCACTTATTTCAGTGCCACTTATTTAAGTGCCACGTATTTAAGTGCCACGTATTTCAGTGCCACGTATTTCAGTGCCACGTATTTCAGTGCCACGTATTTCAGTGCCACGTATCACGTATTTCAGTGCCACGTATTTCAGTGCCACGTATTTCAGTGCCACGTGTTTCAGTGCCACGTATTTAAGTGCCACGTATCACGTATTTCAGTGCCACGTATTTCAGTGCCACGTATTTCAGTGCCACGTATTTCAGTGCCACGTATTTCAGTCACGTTTAGGGTTAGGGTTAGGGGTAGGGTTAGGGCTAGGGTTGGAGGTAAAGTTAGGGTTGGGGCTAAAGTTAGGGTTGGGGCTAAAGTTAGGGTTAGGGTTTGGATTACATTTACGTTTGGATTAGGGTTGGGATTAGAATTATGGGTGTGTCAGGGCTAGGGGTGTGGTTAGGGTTACCGTTGGGATTAGGGTTAGGGGTGTGTTTGGGTTAGGGTTTCAGGTAGAATTGGGGGGTTTCCACTGTCCAGGCACATCAGGGGCTCTCCAAGCGCGACATGGCGTCCAATCTCAATTCCAGCCAATTCTGCGTTGAAAAAGTAAAACAGTGCTCCTTCCCTTCCGAGCTCTCCCGTGCGCCCAAAAAGGGGTTTACCCCAACATATGTGTTATCAGCGTACTCGGGACAAATTGAACAACAACTTCTGGGGTCCAAGTTCTCTTGTTATCCTTAGGAAAATAAAAATTTGGGGGGCTAAAAATCATTTTTGTGGGAAAAAAAAGATGTTTTATTTTCACGGCTCTGCATTATAAACTGTAGTGAAACACTTGGGGGTTCAAAGTTCTCACAACACATCTAGATAAGTTCCTTGGGAGGTCTAGTTTCCAATATGGGGTCACTTGTGGGGGGTTTGTACTGTTTGGGTACATCAGGGGCTCTGCAAATGCAACGTGACGCCTGCAGACCAATCCATTTAAGTCTGCATTCCAAATGGCGCTCCTTCCCTTCCGAGCTCTGTCATGCGCCCAAACAGTGGTTCCCCCCCACATATGGGGTATCAGCGTACTCAGGACAAATTGGAAAACAAATTTTGGGGTCCAATTTATTCTGTTACCCTTGTAAAAATACAAAGCTGGGGGCTAAAAAATCATTTTTGAGAAAAAAAAAAAAAATTATTTTCACGGCTCTGCGTTATAATCTGTAGTGAAACACTTGGGGGTTCAAAGCTCTCAAAACACATCTAGATAAGTTCCTTAGGGGGTCTACTTTCCAAAATGGTGTCACTTGTAGGGAGTTTCAATGTTTAGGCACATCAGGGGCTCTCCAAACGCAACATGGCGTCCCATCTCAATTCCAGTCAATTTTGCATTGAAAAGTCAAATGGCGCTCCTTCCCTTCCAAGCTCTGCCATGCGCCCAAACAATGGTTTACACCCACATTTGGGGTATCAGCGTACTCAGGACAAATTGCACAATATTTTTTGGGGTCCAATTTCTTCTCTTACCCTTGGGAAAATAAAAAATTGGGGGCGAAAAGATCATTTTTGTGAAAAAATATGATTTTTTATTTTTACGGCTCTGCATTATAAACTTCTGTGAAGCACTTGGTGGGTCAAAGTGCTCACCACACATCTAGATAAGTTCCTTAGGGGGTCTACTTTCCAAAATGGTGTCACTTGTAGGGAGTTTCAATGTTTAGGCACATCAGGGGCTCTCCAAACGCAACATGGCGTCCCATCTCAATTCCAGTCAATTTTGCATTGAAAAGTCAAATGGCGCTCCTTCCCTTCCAAGCTCTGCCATGCGCCCAAACAATGGTTTACACCCACATATGGGGTATCAGCGTACTCAGGACAAATTGCACAACATTTTTTGGGGTCCAATTTCTTCTCTTACCCTTGGGAAAATAAAAAATTGGGGGCGAAAAGATCATTTTTGTGAAAAAATATGATTTTTTATTTTTACGGCTCTGCATTATAAACTTCTGTGAAGCACTTGGTGGGTCAAAGTGCTCACCACACATCTAGATAAGTTCCTTAGGGGGTCTACTTTCCAAAATGGTGTCACTTGTAGGGAGTTTCAATGTTTAGGCACATCAGGGGCTCTCCAAACGCAACATGGCGTCCCATCTCAATTCCAGTCAATTTTGCATTGAAAAGTCAAATGGCGCTCCTTCCCTTCCAAGCTCTGCCATGCGCCCAAACAATGGTTTACACCCACATATGGGGTATCAGCGTACTCAGGACAAATTGCACAACATTTTTTGGGGTCCAATTTCTTCTCTTACCCTTGGGAAAATAAAAAATTGGGGGCGAAAAGATCATTTTTGTGAAAAAATATGATTTTTTATTTTTACGGCTCTGCATTATAAACTTCTGTGAAGCACTTGGTGGGTCAAAGTGCTCACCACACATCTAGATAAGTTCCTTAGGGGGTCTACTTTCCAAAATGGTGTCACTTGTAGGGAGTTTCAATGTTTAGGCACATCAGGGGCTCTCCAAACGCAACATGGCGTCCCATCTCAATTCCAGTCAATTTTGCATTGAAAAGTCAAATGGCGCTCCTTCCCTTCCAAGCTCTGCCATGCGCCCAAACAATGGTTTACACCCACATATGGGGTATCAGCGTACTCAGGACAAATTGCACAACATTTTTTGGGGTCCAATTTCTTCTCTTACCCTTGGGAAAATAAAAAATTGGGGGCGAAAAGATCATTTTTGTGAAAAAATATGATTTTTTATTTTTACGGCTCTGCATTATAAACTTCTGTGAAGCACTTGGTGGGTCAAAGTGCTCACCACACATCTAGATAAGTTCCTTAGGGGGTCTACTTTCCAAAATGGTGTCACTTGTAGGGAGTTTCAATGTTTAGGCACATCAGGGGCTCTCCAAACGCAACATGGCGTCCCATCTCAATTCCAGTCAATTTTGCATTGAAAAGTCAAATGGCGCTCCTTCCCTTCCAAGCTCTGCCATGCGCCTAAACAATGGTTTACACCCACATATGGGGTATCATCGTACTCAGGACAAATTGTACAACAACTTTGGGGGTCCATTTTCTCCTGTTACCCTTGGTAAAATAAAACAAATTGGAGCTGAAATAAATTTTGTGTGAAAAAAAGTTAAATGTTCATTTTTATTTAAACATTCCAAAAATTCCTGTGAAACACCTGAAGGGTTAATAAACTTCTTGAATGTGGTTTTGAGCACCTTGAGGGGTGCAGTTTTTAGAATGGTGTCACACTTGAGTATTTTCTATCATATAGACCCCTCAAAATGACTTCAAATGAGATGTGGTCCCTAAAAAAAAATGGTGTTGTAAAAATGAGAAATTGCTGGTCAACTTTTAACCCTTATAACTCCGTCACAAAAAAAAATTTTGGTTCCAAAATTGTACTGATGTAAAGTAGACATGTGGGAAATGTTACTTATTAAGTATTTTGCGTGACATATGTCTGTGATTTAAGGGCACAAAAATTCAAAGTTGGAAAATTGCAAAATGTTCAAAATTTTCGCCAAATTTCCATTTTTTTCACAAATAAACGCAAGTTATATCGAATAAATTTTACAGTTAACATGAAGTACAATATGTCACGAGAAAACAATGTCAGAATCGCCAAGATCCGTCAAAGCGTTCCAGAGTTATAGCCTCATAAAGGGACAGTGGTCAGAATTGTAAAAATTGGCCCGGTCATTAACGTGCAAACCACCCTTGGGGGTGAAGGGGTTAAACATTAAACATTATAAATTACAGGCTATAAATAACTCCTGTTACCCAACCGGGTATTCTACTAAGTGCAAAAATTGCTGAACAGTACTTTAACATTGCCTTTAAGGACATACACTCTGTATCCACCAAAAACCTTCCTATAATCACATTATAAGGTAAGTTAACTTTTTTTTCATTCTCCTTCTTTGAATCTGCAGGACCGCCTGTCCTATCGGCACCAGACCTACTGCCTCTCCTTTCTGTTACAGGACCGCCCCGTTCAGCCAGGGCCTACTGCCTTTTCAACTTCTATACACAGTATAGATCATAACATTACTTTCAGTTTAAGAGCACTGAGCCATCTCTACATGACTCCTATGAGGACTCAGGGTTTACCTTCTATCCTAACTTTCTATCAACATTATCAAGCATTTTCTTCTGAACATTAAGCCTTCTCATTATCTTTCTTTCTATCATGCATGCTGGACTCCACGTCTATCCCTACGGGTCCACTGCATCCTTCTTCTACCTTTCACCTTTTTACTTCTCAGAGCACATCATTAGTATTTCTTCACATTTAACTAATTAAACACATATAACTTTCTCGTACAACATTATTGCTACTTGTCTTAAGCAATATTTCTATCGAAATGCGGCAAATGAACATCCCCTTTAAGAGAGGACCAAGTCTCTGTGAGGTAGCGTATTTTCTCAAGCTACCAGTCCATACTCAGCAAAGGTTCCAGTGCGGTATCTTCGCAAAGAGTCTCTTTCTAAGTAAAACCAGTAGGGAGCGCCTTTAATAAGGTGCAAACTTGAGAACATAAACAAAACAACAAGGATCCCGGGTCAGCAGAGGGATCCATAAGGAATTAACCCTGGACGGGTTTAGCAGTAAACAGTCAACAAACAGTTAAAAGAAGAACTATTTACATATTAATAAAGCAATTATGCTTATTCATCCTTCGGTAGCCCCCACCGAGGCTTTACCTGGCAGGTGGCCCTCTGCGGCCCAGGCAGGTCGGTCTCCAAGTTCACTCCCGCGGCCAGGTGCACCCCGTGGGTTCGGGTCTCCTGCACGACCAGGTCGTGCGCTGCAATGAGGGTCTGTGTGGGCCGATGAATAATGCTGGCAGCAGCGGCAGCGGCGGCTTCAGCGGCAAGCTCCTCCCCCTCGGTGCGGGATACTGCCAGAACGGCGGTGCAGCGCTGCATGTCCCGAGCCCACCATCCGCTCCCCTTTAGGTGCCGACGGTAGGTGACTACATCCCCCGGCTTCAGGAAGGACTTGGCGCCGTCTCCACTCAGGCAGGGCTCCACTTCCTCCCGGGTGATGCGGACTCTTAGGGCAGTCCCGATCTCCTGCACGAAGCCCTTTCCCGTCTGGGGCAGGTATACAACCACCACGCCCCACTTCGGCAAGGAGCCCTCCAGCAGCTCACCTCGCGCCTCCCGCTCCACTTCTCGCTGGAACTCCGCGATCAGGTGGTTCCGATATTCCCCCCAGGGGAAGGGCCCAAGGTCATGCCCCCCCGGTGCATTGGTGCCAGACGGCGGGATCATCGGGGCGCCACCGGTCGCAGCAGTGACCGGGTCGTGTGCAGAAGTGAGGTGGCCATCCCGGGGATCGCGGCACTGGGTACCTCCACTTGCGGTAGCCCCTCCTGGGGAAGGCGTATGAGTCGGGGACCGTCCAGGCCCGGGATGCTCCAGCGGCAGCTCCCAAGGATCCAAATCCTCCAGCGGAGGCATGTCAGAATAATCCGCTGGTGACGGGGGTCGATGCGGAGCCATCCTTTTCTGTAGGCCTGTCCTGGTCTCCAGTTCCACCTCATCTGAGTCATAGTTTCGTTTCTTCGGTCTTCGCCCGCCATAGAAGATTAAGAGGCGGATCTCTCCTGTCGACGGGCCCGCCCTTAGGATGCAGCAATATTTAGACTGGGCGGCCATTATTGTTCGCGCTCTCCAGCTTGCCTACGCCTACTCCACGCCCTTCTTCTTCTCCTGCGCTCTCCTCAGCGCTGCAATGGCGGCGGATTTTGGCGGTAAATGGCGCAGCACAGTCTTTGCAATAAAGTACAGTCCAAGTACAACAAATCACAGTTCCAAGGCACACATGACCTGATTCTTCAGGCTTAAGTAGATCCTGTTCGTGACGCCAAGTTTGGAGCGCCCCCACACCGCCGCAGGGCCGAGGGGTACCCGGAGCCGGGCCTCTGAGTCTCAGTCCTAGTCCGTGGCCCTCTGTCTGTCAGTGGGGGACGTCCGGTGCAATAAGTGGTGTTGTAACGGTGCAATTGTGGGGTGCAGGTCGCGATAAATAATGAGGACACCAGGTTGCAGTCTCTTTACCTCTTTACTGAAGATCTCTGGGTCCTCAATCCAGAATACGGCTCACCAGGCTGCGCAAGTCCGGCCGGTCCAATGACACTTCCAGAGTTCTCTTCACAGGAGGAAATCTGTGACTTCCCCCTAGCGCTATGTGTTGTAGTCCTTCCCTGCTGTGCTTACGGAAAGTACCCCACAACTGTTGTGTCTGTTTCTGATGTTCCCTCACAACTCGACTAGATGATGTTCTGCTAATCCTCCGTCCCTCCCTGAGGTTCGGGTAGGAACGGCACCCGTTTGACGGGTAGGCCTGGAGTTCTTCCGGGACCCTAGAGACGCCCCTCTCCCACAATTGCCTCCCAAGACTTCATAGGTGATTTGAGTTAGACAGCCCGCCTGAGACTGACTGTCCTGCCGCTGTTTGGAGTATTGCTTGAAGCTGAATGTTATTCTACTCCCTCGGCGTTCCGGCCACCGGTAGTGCGCCTCAGTAGGATGTTGCTTCGGTCTTACAGCACGACTCCTACTGGTATTTCTCCTTTGCGTGATCCCGTTTCTCACTCAGCACAATCTATCTCTCTTCTAATCCTTTCTTGGGCACCGCCGCTACCCAGAGCAGGCACGGTCCCGTTACGTTCGTTCTCGTTGCCAAGCCTCTGTCAGGATCCCACCCCCGACAGAGACCCTACTGTATCTTCCCCTACAACACCCTCTGCCACAAGGTGTTGCCTGGTTCCAACCCAGTCAGCTTTCTGATCTAACTTCCTGCCTGACCCCCAGTTTACCCACTATGGTGGGGAGTGGCCTAATGAATAGAACCCTTAGCTCCCCCCGGAGGCCCGGCTGTGAAATGTATTGGTGTCTGTGATACCTGATCAGATGAACTCCTTCAGTGCCATCGGACGCACCATAGCTCCCCATAGTGGCGGAGCCACAGTACTGCAACGACCAGGACTCTGGGGCGCTGCACTTACAAGGAGCAGCTCCCTCTTTAAGTAGTGGCTAGACCGGAAGGATTAGATAGCGGCGCTTAAGTGACGTGGTGAGTGTCACTGGACCGCATATGGAATGCAGATCTGCCCTATGTCGCGCTCTCAATAAGCGTCACCTAGTAAGGGATCCTGTCTAACACAGCGCGTCTCAACCGGAAGTGCGTCACCGTGCTTTTTGGTCCGGCGGAAGTGCTCAGTGAAACGCTCTGGTGGAGCGCAAACAGTGCCCGGAGGTAAAGGGGAGGGAAAAGAGGGCGGTGTAGGAGGCAGTCCTCATCGCTGAAGTGCTGGATAAGTATAATGTTCCGAAAGACAGAAGGAAGAAGTGCAAAGGAGAAGAATATCATGAGTTGACCTGTTGACCTGTTGCTCCACCAGAGCGTTTCACTGAGCACTTCCGCCGGACCAAAAAGCACGGTGACGCACTTCCGGTTGAGACGCGCTGTGTTAGACAGGATCCCTTACTAGGTGACGCTTATTGAGAGCGCGACATAGGGCAGATCTGCGTTCCATATGCGGTCCAGTGACACTCACCACGTCACTTAAGCGCCGCTATCTAATCCTTCCGGTCTAGCCACTACTTAAAGAGGGAGCTGCTCCTTGTAAGCTCATGGCGTCCATGTACCATCTCCTGTATCTCACACGCGGAAGCGTCGGATCCCATCACTATACTTTTGACTGGTAAGAAGCTTCACTTTTGTAATAGGGACGTTTCGGTAAGCACTGTTACTGAGTACTTGTACTACAAGATGGGGTGCACTTATATATTATATTTTGACTGCTGTTTCACTTTAGGACTTTAACATGGATGGCCCCTCTTTTCCTATAGAGAACCCATAGATCTTCATATATGAGCACATATGCTTTACAAGTCTTTGGTAAGATAACCAGCCCGCCTTCTATATTTTATTATTTTTTTCTTTTTTTCCTTTTTTCTTCCTTGGTTTCTGCTTTTATTTTGTTTTTTTGTTCATTTTGTTCACACCAGGAGACAGCTTTATTTTCTAAAATATACTCTGAGCATGATCAGTCATAGTAATTTTGTGACCAGATTGCCTTGCTTGAACCCACTATTGAGAGATTACTAGATAGTTATTGGTCCTATATGGGACTCCCTTGTACTTAGCCACTTATTGGTCGTTATCCCACCATTAGATTGGCATAATAATATACTGTTGTTTTCTATGTCTTTGTTTCATTTTCTCCATTATGTTGCTTTCTCAGGAGAAGGTTGTTTACTTTTCTAAAGTGTTATATATTTATATTTTCATGAAATGTATAATTGATGGATATATATACTTTCAAATATTCATTTTTTCTTTATTTTGTTTATACATTCCAGTCTGATGAAGGTCATTAAAAGGACCGAAACGTTACGAAATTTCTGGAATATATTCCTTCAATAAAAAATCTTTTGTCAAAAAAGAATGCTATTTTGAGTGCCAAGACTGTTTTTCTTATTCTATGTAGTAAGGGAGTGGTGACCCTTGTCTCAGGCACCAGTGTATACGGAAGAGGAGTGACGTGTCAATTTCTTCAACTTAAACACGTCCTGTACTGTGTGAGCGCCGGCCCTAACAGCAGAGTGGTGACGTCACCGCTGTGCTTTTACTTTCACTTTAGGGCCGGCGCTCAGTCAGAGCAGGAAGCGGACGGCAGGGGACGCGCAGGTGAGTATGTACTGTTTGTTATTTTTACTTTTACGCTGGTAACCAGGGTAAACATTGGGTTACTAAGCGCGGCCCTGCGCTTAGTAACCCGATATTTACCCTGGTTACCAGCGTAAAACATCGCTGGTATCGTTGCTTTTGGTGTCAAACCTGACGATACACGGCGATCTGACGACCAAATAAAGTTCTGACCTTTATTCAACGACCAGCGATATCACAGCAGGATCCAGATCGCTGCTGCGTGTCAAACACAACGATATCGCTATCCAGGACGCTGCAACGTCATGGATAGTTGTCGTTCTCGTTGTAAAGTCGTTTCGTGTGAAGGTACCTTTAGACACTTCAAACAACATATATCAACAAATGTCCCTTACAGTGAAGTTAAAAAATTCAAATTTTATTAATAATCAATTTAAAATGGTAAGTAAATATTAAGATTAGACAGGGCTGAACCTCGATAAAGTAGGAGAGACAACATGAAGTCCAAGCACCTCAATATGTAATATTATCAGAACAAGTCATGAAATATAAATATACACTGCTCAAAAAAATAAAGGGAACTCTAAAATCCCACATCCTAGATATCACTGAGTGAAATATTCCAGTTGTAAATCTGTATTCATTACATAGTGGAATGTGTTGAGACCAATAAAACCTAAAAATTATCAACGTAAATCACAACTAATATCCCACGGAGGTCTGGAGTTGGATTGATGCTCAAAATCAAAGTGGAAGATGAAGTTACAGGCTGATCCAACTTCAGTGGAAATGCCTCAAGACAAGGAAATGATGCTCAGTAGTGTGTGGCCTCCACGTGCCTGTATGACCTCCCTACAATGCCTAGGCATGCTCCTGATGAGGCGGCGAATGGTCTCCTGAAGGATCTCTTCCCAGTCCTGGACTAAAGCAACCGCCAACTCCTGGACAGTCTGGTGCCACATGACGTTGGTGGATAGTGCAAGACATGATGTCCCAGAAGAATTCAATCGAATTCAGGTCTGGGGAACGGGCGGGCAACTCCTTAGCTTCAATTACTTCATCTGGCAGGAACTGCTGACACACTCCAGCCACATGAGGTCTGGCATTGTCCTGCATTAAGAGGAACCCAGGGCCAACCGCACCAGCATATGGTCTCACAAGGGGTCTGAGGATCTCATCTCGGTACCTAATGGCAGTCAGGCTAGCTCTGGCGAGCACATGGAGGGCTGTGCGGCCCTCCAAAGAAATGCCACCCCACACCATTACTGACCCACTGCCAAACTGGTCATGTTGAAGGATATAGAAAATAGGAGAAAATACGGAGTATAAAGGTATCAAATACTTTATTAATACATATACATAATAATTAGTCAGTGCACAAAAATAATAACACAAAGTGTAATAAAACCAGGATGGTAAAAGAGATGAGTGGGGGTCGCCCGGTGTGCACCGCCTATGGGGCCAGCATGCATTCCATTATTGGTAAGAGGCCTACTGCTATAGTAGCATATATATCTATGTGCCAAACTGGCATGAAAAAGACCAGTAATAAAGGTTACTCTTACCGCTGCTAGGCACCAAGGCGGCGCACCCCCGGGTAGATCCTCAGGCACAGTCCCCGACGCGCGTTTCGCCCACGATTTTGATAGCTTTATCAAGGGGAGATGCCCCTGAGCGTATCCACCATCTTTAAATGTGGCCGGCAGAGAAACATGTGACCCGTCACATGTGAAGCAACAGCCAATGGACACCGGGTATGTCGGCGCGTGCGCACGACGCACGCCGAGCCCCATGCCGTAGAGGGCGTCATGCATCACAGGCGCGCCTGGGACCAAAGGCCCAGAGCGCACGCGTGAGGCAGGAGAGACGCCACCACGGCAGGGGGCAGGGAGAGAGGCGGCGCACGCGCACTCCGGTGTGTGGCCGGTCGGTAAGTATACAATGAAACAGACTTGAAAAGAAATAGAAACACATTGTAAACTCACAACCAGCAACGATAATCAGTTACACCAGTAGGTATGGGTTAATGAGATTCAAGGCCAGAAATCTAAGAAATTTAAGCGGGATGTACAAGACAAGCAGACGTCTAATGTCTATAGATGGCGTGGCCCAGGTGATCGGTCACGCTCCCGCTATAGAAATATCTCCAGTTCTAGGTCCCGTTCAAGATCAACTCGATCCAACGCCCCCTCCGAGGATGGTAATACCTCACGGATGGAAGTAAGGGGAGAACAATCCGGGTCACACCTTTATACTAAAAAGATGACGACACGACAGACGTCTAAGGCTGTTACTGCGGCAAACAAACAACAAGGGACAAATAATAGTGGGGGCCTTCAGGTACTGAATTTGTCTACTCGGTCTCTTTCCGCCGCTCAGGTTGATGTCCTGAGTAGGGGGTTGAGTTTCTCACCAACTAACACCTTTGATTTTTTTGTAGCCCTGAAGGACCTCCATTTGTTCTCTCGGAAGCTTCTATTTAAAAAACTGCACCATAGGAATAACCCCGACCAGGGGCCTCTATCTGAGATGGAGAGGGAGGCCTTACAGGCTCTGGAAGATCTTCTGGAGGAACAATCAAATGACCCTCAAGGTAGGCTTCCATCTGCATGCATGCCCAGATCAACTAGGTTCCCTCCCTTGTCACTGTGTCCGGCTGTGGACATCTTTACCCGTCTGGTTACTGAAGATCTCAAATTACTATCTTCCAGACGTAGATTTGATAATCTCACATTTAAGCAAAGAAATGCTATAAAAGAACTACAGTCTTTTAAGGACATTGTAATCAAACCAGCTGACAAGGGAGGGAACATAGTGATCTGGCCATGTGATAAATATGAGAAGGAGGTATTCCGTCAGTTACGGGATACTTCCACATATACTAAATTAACACATAGCCCTCTGTCCTCCTTCTCCTCTCAGCTTCAGGCTATCCTGGGTAGGGCCTTTGAAGATGGCATTATAGATAGGAAGGTTCTGGATGGTCTAACGGTGAGGTGCCCAAGAATACCAACCTTTTACTTGCTCCCAAAAATCCACAAGGATCCCGTCAGCCCACCGGGACGTCCGATCGTGTCAGGTATTGAGGGTCTATGTGACCCCATTTGCAAATTCATAGACTTCTTTTTAAAACCTCTTGTAGAAGTATTACCATCGTATGTCAGAGACACGACGGACGTCCTTACGCGGGTTGACGGCATCCTTGTGGATCCTGGCGTCCTTCTGGTCACCGCCGATGTACAGACCTTATATACGTGCATTGATCACGAGCATGGTTTAGCAGCAGTCCGCCTCTTCTTGGGGGCCTCCGACTTGGGCAGCCCCATGTGTGAATTAGTCCTCGAGCTGCTGCGTTTTGCCCTGACCCATAATTTTTTTACCTTTAAAGACGCTTTCTATCTGCAAAAACGCGGCACGGCCATGGGCGCGGCCTGTGCCCCTTCATACGCCAACCTCTTTCTGGGAGCATGGGAGAGGTACATTTTTGGCGATGGGGGGGTACAGGCCGCTGCCCGTGTGCTGTGCTGGCTCAGATATATAGATGACGTCCTCTTTTTGTGGGCGGGGATGGTGCGGCAGCTCGAGGACTTTATGGGGCAGCTTAATGTGAACTCTTTTAATATCAGGCTAACATATAATTTTGACCTGCAGCGTATTGACTTCCTGGACATCACGTTGGAAATCGACACTACCCGTCGTATCCAGACTGATGTGTTCAGGAAGTCAACATCTGTTAACGCCCTATTATGTGCCGATTCTGCACATAACCCTACCACCATTGGGGCTGTCCCGGTCGGACAGTTCCTTAGAATGAGGCGGATTTGCTCAACAGAGGATAGGTTCTTTGCGCAGGCGGCTGACCTAGAGGGACGTTTCAAGGACCGAGGATATAGTCGAAGGAGTATTAGAAGGGGTTTCGAGAGGGCTAGACGGACGCCCCGGAGAGACCTCCTATATGCTGGTGGCAGTAGACGTAGGAGAGAGACAAATGGTGACAAGGTCAGGTTCATAACAACCTACAACCATGAGTGGTCCAATATGAGAGAGATTTAAAAAAAACATTGGTCCGTCTTAAAGACCGAACCTGCTCTTGCTCAGGTTTTGGGTGATTTCCCATTAATGACCGCAAAGAGATCCCCAAACCTAAGCAACTTGCTTGTCCGTAGCCACTACGTCGCACCCACCATCAACCCTTTCAGTACCAGGGGCCCGATGTTGGGCTCTTTTCAGTGCGGCCACTGTATGGCGTGTGAAAACATCATGCGGGCCACAACCTTTAAATCTTCCGATGGGAGAAAGGAGTTCTCCATCAGGCAGCGTATCACATGTGGTACATCTAATGTTGTGTATTACGCCATGTGTGGATGCTCTTTAATCTACATTGGTTTAACATCGAGGGAATTACGGATACGTGTCCGCGAACATGTCAGAGATATACAGGCGGCCCGCTCTGTAGAGGATGCTTCTGACCTGAAGACTATCCCTCGCCATTTTAAACTATTCCATAATTGTGACGCGAGGACTCTTCAGGTCAGAGGTATCGAGAGCATCCACCTTGGATTAAGGGGTGGTAACTATAAAAAGGTTCTGGCCCAGCGTGAGGCTGGCTGGATTGTCCGAGTAGATACAATGACACCTAAAGGACTAAATGAGTCCTTAAGCTTTTCCTCTTTTTTGTGAGTCCTTTGTTTATAGCATTCTGCGATATTATATAAAGAAAATCTTTGATATATATTAGTACAGCATATATATATATATATGCACTAGTAGGCATTTAATTATGCCTCTGTATGCCCTCACCGTTTTGTGCCCCCTTATACCATCTTCCCCCGTGGGTGGGTATCTATTTGTGATCCTATTATTGTTTATTTTATTTGTTTTTAATTTTTTCATTAATGTTTCTCTCTTTTCTGATTGTATATTTTTTAGCTCTAATTTATTGATGTCTGAGCGCTCATCCCACCAACTCACATCCATATCTCGTTGGCCGTACTGGAATCTTTTCCATCATACTGCAACTTCCATTTTTTCTCAACAAAATGGACTAGATTCTTCAGTTTTTCAACTATGACATCTCTTGTTGCTATTACATATACTCTGTTTGTGGTGGGGATGCATGGGTCTGTATATTAATGACCGTGGCTTGTTTTATCACATTGTTACCAACTGCCGTTTATGAACCATACCTACTGGTGTAAATGATTATCGTTGCTGGTTGTGAGTTTACAATGTGTTTCTATTTCTTTTCAAGTCTGTTTCATTGTATACTTACCGACCGGCCACACACCGGAGTGCGCGTGCGCTCTGGGCCTTTGGTCCCAGGCGCGCCTGTGATGCATGACGCCCTCTACGGCATGGGGCTCGGCGTGCGGCGTGCGCACGCGCCGACATACCCGGTGTCCATTGGCTGTTGCTTCACATGTGACGGGTCACATGTTTCTCTGCCGGCCACATTTAAAGATGGTGGATACGCTCAGGGGCATCTCCCCTTGATAAAGCTATCAAAATCGTGGGCGAAACGCGCGTCGGGGACTGTGCCTGAGGATCTACCCGGGGGTGCGCCGCCTTGGTGCCTAGCAGCGGTAAGAGTAACCTTTATTACCGGTCTTTTTCATGCCAGTTTGGCACATAGATATATATGCTACTATAGCAGTAGGCCTCTTACCAATAATGGAATGCATGCTGGCCCCATAGGCGGTGCACACCGGGCGACCCCCACTCATCTCTTTTACCATCCTGGTTTTATTACACTTTGTGTTATTATTTTTGTGCACTGACTAATTATTATGTATATGTATTAATAAAGTATTTGATACCTTTATACTCCGTATTTTCTCCTATTTTCTATGATCTTTTTGGAGTTGGTTTTCTTTGGTGAGGGGATGTCTGGCACTACTTAGCGCTATTTCGTTCCTCTCAGTATCTAGCATGTTGCCTGGTTTCGGTATTATCATGTTGAAGGATGTTGCAGGCAGCAGATCGCTCTCCATGGCGTCTCCAGACTGTCACGTCTGTCATATGTGCTCAGTGTGAACCTGCTTTCATCTGTGAAGAGCACAAGGCGCCAGTGGCAAATTTGCCAATCCTGGCGTTCTGTGGCAAATGCCAAGCGTCCTGCACGGTGTTGGCCTGTGAGCACAACCCCCATCTGTGGATGTCGGGTGCTCAGACCATCCTCATGGAGTCGGTTTCTAACCGTTTGTGCAGACACATGCACATTTGTGGCCTGCTGGAGGTCATTTTCCAGGGCTCTGGCAGTGCTCCTCATGTTCCTCCGTGCACAAAGGCTGAGGTAGCGGTCCTGCTGCTGGGTTGTTGCCCTCCTACGGCCCCCTCCACGTCTTCTGGTGTACTGGCCTATCTCCTGGTAGCACCTCCAGCCTCTGGACACTACGCTGACAGACACAGCAAACCTTCTTGCCACAGCTCGCATTGATGTGCCATCCTGGATGAGCTGCACTACCTGAGCCACTTGTGTGGGTTGTAGAGTCCGTCTCATGCTACCACGAGTGTGAAAGCACAATGAACATTCAAAAGTGACCAAAACATCAGCCAGAAAGCATTGGTACTGAGATGTGGTCTGTGGTCCCCACCTGCAGAACCACTCCTTTATTGAGGGTGTCTTGATAATTGCCAATAATTTCCATCTGTTTTCTATTCCATTTGCACAACATCATGTGAAATTGATTGTCAAACAGTGTTGATTCCTAAGTGGACAATTTGATTTCACAGAAATTTGATTTATTTGGAGTTATATTCTGTTGTTTAAGTGTTCCCTTTATTTTTTTGAGCAGTGTACATATATATATATATATATATATATATATATATATATATATATATATATATATATGTGTGTGTGTGTATGTCTCACTGACATATATATAGACTGTATATATGTTTTCACGAATATTTGAGCCCATGGATCCATTTTATGTCCATTTTGCAAGCCGGCGAGAAAATCTCGCCATACAGATGTCATACGGATGTCACACGGATGCTTACATGTGAGAAAATCGCATCCTCGCACTGCGCACGGATGACATACGGATCACTGTTCAGGGAACATTTCTGCGATTATCGTCCTTGTAAAACGGACCGATTTTTTTTATTCATTGTGACTCCAGCCTTAGACAGGGAATTTATATATGCAGACATAACTGCTGGTGGTTCTGGGGGCACAGGGGACCTGACAGGTTCCATTTAAGCAATATTCAAGGTGGAGGAAAATGTTATCTAGCAACTGTAAATGGAAACGTTTACTACAATTAATCCACCTCTGCCGCCATCTCTCCACCCATAGAGGGTTTTTCACAACTGACCTGGGAAGCACCCCATAAAAGTCAATCTGTGGTGGTGTAAAGCAGATCCACTCAAATAAACTTTTCCATCTGAAGACTCTGGTGAACATTTGCATCATTTTAGTCTGACATTTATCTTTTTTTTCTGCCCTTGTTATCATAGTGGTTGTGAAATCCGGCAGGCACGTGATGCAGCCAGATGCTCCTATTGACTATAATGTGGGACCACCCAGATCCGGCATTGAGCCAGCAAAACGGCCAAACCTCAGCATCGTGTGATTTCCAGCCACTGGTTTTGCAGGTTGCTGAAGAGCCTGCCGGATTTCACAACGCAAGTGTGAAAGTAGCCTTAGGCTATGTGCACATGTTGCGGATTTAGTGCGGATCAGCCCAGAAATGCTGCAGATCCGCACTGTGATTTACAGTACAATGTAAATCAATGGGAAAAAAAAAGCTGTGCAGATGGTGCGGAAAAATCCGTGCGGAAAAGCAGATTTAAAAGAAGTGCATGTCACTTCTTTTGTGCGGATCTGCAGCGTTTCTGCACCCCTCCATTATAGAAATCCGCAGTGGTAAAAACCGCAGAAAATCCGCATAAATTCCGCATAAAAACCGCACGAAATCCGCGGCAAATCTGCACCTGCGGATTCTGCCAGGAGATGCGGATTTTGTGCAGAAAATTCTGCACCCCATTCCGCAAAGGGGGCACATAGCCTAACAGTGTGAGTGACTTTTGATGCTGCAGGTTCAGATGCAACACCTGTCCCTGCATCATCACTGCAGCAACAAAACTACAACTCCCAGCAGGCCCTGAAGGTTTGAATCTGACATGACATGCTGGAAGTTGTCATTTTCAGGGGGGAAGGTTAGCAATATAATCTCTCAGTATGGCGGCAGTCCAGCTTGCCCGAAGCACGTCCCTTCTCGCCGGGATCACACGCAGTGTAAGCCTGCAGCCGCTCTCTGCAGACTAATGGTGGGCCACGGGGGTTCTCACTGTCTGCCTCGTGCCGCGTGCACGAGAAGCAGGGAGCGGATAAAGCACATGTTAGAAGGCTGTGGCCAGAGTCAATGGCACAGGATGTCCAGCAGGCCCACGTACAGGGCTGGACCGGGACAAAAAAGTCGCCCTGACATACAAACCCTACCAGCCCACATACTGCAAACACTCCCCACCCCCAATCAGTGAATGTTGCGTTACTCGGTTGTGCCCCTCATCTCTAAAAGGCGTTATTTGAAGAGTCACATGTGAATGGCGCCGCACTGCGCATGATCGACCACAGCTCCATTACATGGTGCTCTTCAGAGCGCTGGTTCTCAGGATCGTGGTGGTCCCAGCAGTTGGATCCACAGTGTTTGGAAAGGTATCGTCTATCTAGAGGAAAGGGGATTATTTTTATTTGCCCTTAGGAATATAGAAAATTCTAAACAAATAATTTGCACACGACTCAAGTTGCGTCCAAAGATCACATTACTAACCGACTTCAATGCACCAAAACGTAAGTAAATCTGATCACTGGTTACTGGTGCAAAAAATCAAAATTATTTTTTTTCCACTTGTGTGCTGTGGTCCAGAAATCTTGCTGGATGCAATGCAGCCACATTCCCTTACATTATACTGCATTGTAGCTGCAGCATCATGGGATTATTGGCCACACGCTGAATTATGGCCAAAGTTGACGAGTAGCCCCAGCAAAGTATTACCTCTGTGCAGTATAAGTGCGGCAATGCAATTCATATACAGCATCTCACTAAGGCCTCGCTCACACGGCCGGAGAAATCAGAAAGAGAAATGTACTGTACATGCTGCTGTCTGGAGGGAGCGCCACATGCCCGTCTCTGCGGGTGAGCCGCAGGCATCGGTGCACACACAGTGGGCATGGGATTTCTTGAAATCCCATCCACTATGCTATAACATCTGGATGCTGCGTATGTACAGTACAGACCAAAAGTTTGGACACACCTCATTTAAAGATTTTTCTGTATTTTCATGACTATGAAAATTGTACATTCACACTGAAGGCATCAAAACTATGAATTAACACATGTGGAATTATATACTTAACAAAAAAGTGTGAAACAACTGAAAAAATGTGTTATATTCTAGGTTCTTCAAAGTAGCCACCTTTTGCTTTGATGACTGCTTTGCACACCATTACTGACCCACTGCCAAACCAGTCAAGCTGAAGGATGTTGCAGGCAGCAGATCGCTCTCCACGGCATCTCCAGACTCTGTCACGTCTGTCTGCACGGTATTGGGTTGTGAGCACAACCCTCATCTGTGGACGTCAGGCACTCAGACCATCCTCACTGAGTCGGTTTCTAACTTGTGGCCTGCTGGAGGACATTTTGCAGGGCTCTGGTAGTGCTCCTCCTTGCACAAAGGCTGAGGTAGCGGTGAAGAGCACAGAGCACCAGTGGCGAATTTGCCAATCCTGTGTTGGGCTGTGAGCACAACCCCCATCTGTGGATGTCGGGTACTCAGACCATCCTCATGGAGTCGGTTTATAACCGTTTGTGCAGACACATGCACATTTGTGGCCTGCTGGAGGTCATTTTGCAGGGCTCTGGCAGTGCTCCTCGTGTTGCTCCTTGCACAAAGGGTGAGGTAGCGGTCCTGCTGCTGGGTTGTTGCCCTTCTATGGCGCCCTCCATGTCTCCTGGTGTACTGGCCTGTCTCCTTGTAGCGCCTCCAGCCTCTGGACACTGCGCTGACAGACACTGCAAGCCTTCTTGCCCCAGCTCGCATTGATGTGCCATCCTGGATGAGCTGCACTACCTGAGCCAGTTCTGTGGGTTGTAGAGTCAGTCTCATGCTACCACGAGTGTGAAAACACAACCAACATTCAAAAGTGACCAAAACATCAGCCAGAAAGCACTAGTACTGAGATGTGGTCTGTGGTCCCCACCTGCAGAACCACTCCTTTATTGAGTGTGTCTTGATAATTGCCAACAATTTCCATCTGTTCTCTATTCCATTTGCACAACAGCATGTGAAACTGATTGTCAAATAGTGTTCCTTCCTAAGTGGTCAGTTTGATTTCACAGAAGTTTGATTTAATTGGAGTTATATTTTGCTGTTTAAGTGTTCCCTTTATTTTTTGAGCAGTGTATATATATAGATAGATAGATAGATAGATAGATAGATAGATAGATAATATATATACAGTATATATACTGTATGTGTGGATATATATATATACTGTATATATAAATATATATATAATTTATATTGTTTTTGCTTGCAAAAAAACAATGATTATAATAGGCTTTACATCTATCCACAAAAATAATAAGTAGCACTCATACCAAGAAAAGTGATATGTGAAAGAGCCTTGATACTGAAGAGTGTGTGATTTGCATTTTCTGAAGATTCTGCTTTGAGTGCTCCCTTCTCACTGATCATAGCTACTAGGCCTGTCATTCTCTCCCCTTGCAGTCTGCCTTGTGGGTGCGCTCCTATTTACAGTATATACAGTATATACTCTTTGATACTGAAAGCCTATGAGATCTATCTTTCAATTCTAAAGCTCATGTAGTGGAATGAGTTCCTCCTTTCTTTACAATAAAGGCACACTCTATTCAGTACATATTCCACATTTTGGGCAAAAAGGGCTCACATTTCTCTTTGGAATATTTGAAATGCCACTTGATTATCCACATCATCCATGTATGTGAAACACTACAGGCGTGACACTGAGATGTCAATGACTGAGATCTGGCAAAGATGTCTTTTGTGGAGTTCTAGAAAGCTTAGTCCTTCATTTTCATTGCTATTTTGATCCCTTTTGTGCTTCTGTGGTATCATGATGAAAAGGAAAATAAAGAAATGCCATAACTGTAATTTTGTTTTATTTGAATCTAACTTTTACAGATAGGCGGCTGTTTAATATTCTGTTTACACAGGCAGACCAAATTAAATGACGTACACTGAGCAATCTGGAATAGATCGCTGCTATTGTTCTCGATGGTGCAACTCCTGTTTACAGAGACAATCTTTTTCCACTGTGCGAAAGATTATTTCAGCTGATGGACTAGTATAATCATGAGCAGCCTGTTCACACTGACAGATGATGGTGAAACAAGAGTTCTTAATAACGCTCTTTCACGATTATCTTTCAGTGTAAATGCAGCTTAAGTGGAGAGATTTACTGCAGGGAGGAGCTGTATATACAGTAGATGAGAGGAGAGATATACTGCAGGTGAGGATAAAAGGAGCCATATACTGTAGGATGGGGCTGTGTATAAAGGGACTGAAAGGAGAATATGGTGCAAGATGGGGTTCCATGTAGGAGGGCAAAAAGGAGAGTTAAACTTCAGGATGGGACTGTATACAGGAGCTGAGATTACTTGAGCTGTGTTTGTTGCTGGCTGCTAAGAGACCAGTGATGTGAAACTGCAAATGTCGCAGAGGATTATCTTCTGCTAGGGCTCGTGCACTTGACTATATTTTCATTCCAAATGCGATCTGACAAAACATCGGACCACACCAGCACCAATGTGACTATGTTCGATTTTTCAGACTGAGCCAGTCCAAACCCTGTATGCCCGAGTTAGATCCGATTATTAGATTCCCACTCAGGTAAGCAAGTCAATGAGTCTGTGGACTGCACTCGGATGTCATCAAATGTACACAGGAAAGCGGGGATAGGTCTGCTGAACTGAGAAGAAGCCAGTGCTGCTGAAAAATGTACTGTAACAATAGGACTGCCCATTCTGCTGTGATCTTCTTACTGCTCATAGTAACTGCTGTGGTTACCATGGTGAGCACTGGAGAACACAATACATAACTAGTAACATTCACGGGCCTCACCTTGTCTGCAGGAGATCATTGTCACCAGCATGGAGCTGCCTATTGGGGAAAACGTTGTGTCGTGCAGGTCACTGGAAACAGAATTTCCAAAATCCATAAATAGGTAAGAGGAAAAATGCAGTTGGCTAATAACAGATATATTAGGATGTGTTAACAACAACAGTCTAGGTGCAAGCTTTGTTATTAATGTTTGTGATGACTGTGGGTTAGACTAGAGTCTAGAGATGAGAGGATAGAATTGCAGAGGATCAAGCTCCAGTCACATTTACTGAAATTCACATTTTCACACAAATTCAAACATTTTATGATTCGATTCGCAAAAAAAAAAAAGAACCTCGCCCACTACCATTCCCCACACTGCTGGAGTCAGAAAGCAGGCTAAAATAATTTTACTTTGTTGCCTAAGGCCGGGGTCAGACCTAACGTATCAAAATATGGTCCTTTTTTTATGGCCGAAATACGCAGAAAAGTTCCTGAACAGTGATCCGTATTCAATGCGAGGATGCAATTTTTTCTCCAAAAAATTATCCACGTGTCATCCGTATGGTATCTGTATGGCATCCGTACGGCGAGATTTTCTCTCTGGCTTGCAAAATGGACATAGAATGGATCCATAGGCTCAGGCTCAAATATTCGTGAAAACATATATACAGTCTATATATATATATATATATATATATATATATATATATATATATATATATATATCAGATATGGGATCTCAGGAACCGATATCATAGTAGTAGTCTTTAAGACCAACTCATAAAGCTACTTTAAGTAATAACGTGATGCTTCTTGCTGATTACCAAAACACGAAATTGAAGCATAAAGTCACATCAAAAGGAGTAAAAGTAAAAATACACTTTATTTTAAACTTGTAAAAAAATACACAAGAACTGTGCAGAGCTTATATATGACAATCAAAGTACAATTCACACAACCAGAGCAAATTTGAATCAGGAGCAAAGGTGCAGCCACTAAAATGTGTAGCATCACAGAGCAATCATGGGTATAGGGATGGAGGGTCCAGGCTCAATACAACCAGTAAATAGAGAACTAAAGTGCCAGTGCCAGTGTATTGAGCCTGGACCCTCCATCCCTATACCCATGATTGCTCTGTGATGCTACACATTTTAGTGGCTGCACCTTTGCTCCTGATTCAAATTTGCTCTGGTTGTGTGAATTGTACTTTGATTGTCATATATCAGCTCTGCACAGTTCTTGTGTATTTTTTACAAGTTTAAAATAAAGTGTATTTTTACTTTTACTCCTTTTGATGTGACTTTATGCTTCAATTTCGTGTTTTGGCTATATATATATATTTATATTTCAAACAGCGCTAGATAGCAGAAAAGCCGGTAATTCAATTGCCGGCTTTTGCTATCTCCTTATCAAACCCGACAGGATATGAGACATGGTTTACATACAGTAAACCAATTCATATCCGTTATATTTTTACATATTCCTCACTAATAATGTTAGTAGAGTCTGTGTGCAAAATTTGGGAGCTCTAGGTGTTAAAATAAAGGAATAATTCACGGAAAAAACTGGCGTGGGCTCCCGCGCAATTTTCTCCGCCAGAGTGGGAAAGCCAGTGACTGAGGGCAGATATTAATAGCCTAGAGAGGGACCATGGTAGATGGGCAGATGTATACCAACCTGTCAGTGTGATTTTACTGTACACCGCACTGAATTACCGGCTTTTCTGTAGGACATCGGTGCGTATTTCTCGCAAGTCACATCCATGGTCCGTGTGTAATCCGTATTTTTCTCGCCCCCATAGACTTTCATTGGCGGATTTTTTTGTGCAATACGCTGACAAACGCAGCATGCTGCGATTTTCTCAGCCTGTAAAATACGGCCAAGAAATATACGGCTGATGGAAGCTGCCCCATAGAGAAACATTGGTCCTTGTGCAATGCGTTGTTTTTGCTCCTCTCCCTCATCCGTATTCCTCTCTAGTGCGACCCCGGCCTAATGCCCCACAGCTATGACATCTAGCAGTGCAGTAATGGTCAGCACCAGGGCCATCACAGATCTGCAGTCCCCAGTGGAGCACAGTTTGTACAGAAGAGTAGTTTTCCATCTCCAGAGTTAGTGGGTCTGTGCCTCTCTTCTGTAGAGTGTAAGATCGTGGACAGCAGGGTCCGCTCTCTCTTCTGTAATGTGTAAGCTGTTATGGTCAGCGGGGTCCTCGCTCTCATGTAGAGAGTAAGCTCTTATAATCAGCTTAGTCCTGTCCCCTGTAGAGTATAAACTCTTCTAATCAACAGGGTCTTCTCTCTCATTCTTTCTCTGCAGGGTAAGCTCTTATTGTCAGCAGAGTCCTCTCGCTCTGTCCTGTAGATTGTAAGCTCTTATGGTCAGCGGGGTCCTCTATCTATATATCACTCCTGTAGATTGTAAGCGTTTATGGTCAGCGGGGTCCTCTATTTATATATCACTCCTGTAGATTGTAAGCGTTTATGGTCAGCGGGGTCCTCTATCTATATATCACTCCTGTAGATTGTAAGCGTTTATGGTCAGTGGGGTCTTCTCTATCTCTTCTGTAATATGTAAACTCTTATGGTCAGCTGGTACCTCTCTCTCTTTCTATCTCTCCTGTAGATTGTAAGCTCTTATGGTCAGCGGGTTCCTATCTCTATATATACAGTTGAAACCAGAAGGTTACATACACTATATAAAAAGACACATATGCATGTTTTCTCAATATGTAACATGAAAACAGAATAAAAATTTTCTGTTTGATGTCAGTTAGGATTATTTTTTTTATTGATCTATTTTACTCACTTATATAGCTTCATTAAATCCACAGTGTTTTACAGACAATATCATCGCTGTCCCCAATAGGGCTCACAATCTAAGTTCCCTATCAGTATGTCTTTGGAATATGGGAGGAAACTGGAGAACATCCACGCAAACACGGGGAGAACATACAAACTCCTTGCAGATGTTGTCCTTGGTGGGATTTAAACCCAGGACCCCAGCGCTGCAAGGCTGCAGTGCTAACCACTGAGCCACCATGCTTCCCATTACCATAATTATTAATATTTGTCAAATATCAGGATAATGAGAGAGAGAGAAAGAGAGAATGTTTTAAGGCATTTTTATTACTTACTGCAAAGTCAAAAGTTTACATACACTGAGATTACTATGCCTTTAAACAATTCTGGACTGCCTATATGCTGATATCTTGTGTTTGGAAGCTTCTGATAGGCTATTTGGTGACATCTGAGTTAATTAGAGACACACTTGTGGATGTATTTTAATGCACACCTGAAACACACTGCTTTGTGTACCATCATGGAAAAGTCTAAAGAAATCAGCTAATATATCAGGAAAAGAATTGTGGACTTGCACAAGTCTGGCTCATCCTTGGGTACAATTTCAAGATACCTGAAGATATGTCGTTCATCTGTACAAACAATTATACGCAAGTACAAACAAGATGGGAATGTCCAGCCATCATACCGCTCAGGAAGGAGACAGGTTCTGTGTCTCAGACATGAAAGTGCTTTAGTCCATCATGTGCATATCAATCCAAGAACAAAAGCAAAAGACCTTGTGAAGATGATGGCGGAAGCTGGTATGATTGTGTCAATATCCACAGTGCCAGGAAGAAGCCATTACTCCAAAAGAAACATAAAAAAGCCAGTTTAATGTTTGCAAAGGCACACAGGAGCAAAGACCTTAATTTTTGGAGACATGTACTGTGGTCTGAAGAAGCTAAAATTGAACTTTTTGGGCATAATGACCATCGTTACGTTTGGAAAAAAAAGTGAGAAGCCACAAAGCCTAAGAACACCATCCCAACTGTGAAACACAGGGGGTGGCAACATCATGTTGTGGGGATGTTTTGCTGCAGGAGGGACTGGTGCACTTCACAAAATAGTTGGCATCATGAGAAAAGAAGATTATGTGGCAATGCTGAAGCAATATCTCAACACATCAGCAAAAGTTAAAGCTTGGGCAGAAATGGGTCTTCCAAATGGATAATGACCAGAAGCCTACTGCCAAAATGATAGCAAAGTGGCTTAAGGATAACAAAATCAACATGTAGAAGTGACCATCACAAAGCCCTGATCTCAATCCTATTGAAAATTTATGGGCAAAGCTGAGAAGGCAGGTGCGAGCAAGGCGACCTACAAAGCTGAATCAGTTACACCAGTTTTGTCAGGAGGAATGGGCCCAAATTCCGACCAACTATTGTGAGAAGCTTGTGGAAGGATATCTCAAACATTTGACCCAAGTCAAACAGTTTAAGGGCAATGGTACCAAATACTAATGAAATGTATGTAAACATTTGACTTTACACTAAGTAATGAAAATACCTTAAACCATTCTGTCACTCTCTCTCACTCTCATTATTCTGGCATTCGGAAAATATTAATAGTTATGGTAATCCTAATTGACCTAAAACGGGAAAGGTTTATTCTGATTTCATGTCAGATATTGAGAAAAACATGCATATGTTTCTTTTTATATAGTGTATGTAAACTTCTGGTTTCAACTGTATCTCCCCGATAGATTGTAAGCTCTTATAGTCAGCGGGTACCTCTCTCTCTATATATCTCCCCTGTAGACTGTAACCTATTATGGTCAGTGGGGTACTCTCTCTTCTGTAATATGTAAGCTCTTATGATTAGCAGGGTCTTCTTTCTCTCTCTTCTGTAGAGTGTAAGCTCTTATGATCACTGGAGTCTTCTCTCCTGTAGAGTGTAGATTTGTTTTTTTACCTTGAGAAAGATGCCGATCTGGCACCTAAACACGCTGGCACAATAAAACCATTTTGGAACACAAAAGGTTTCTCATTTACCACAGCGCAGCCCATATAACGTGATGTCGTTGTCCTCCACTATCCTGTAGAGTGTTATTCTGTTATGGTCAGTGGGGTCCTTTCTCTCTCCTGTGGAGTGTAAGCTCTAATGGTCAGCGGGGTTATCTCTCTCTCGTCTGTAGCATGTAAGCTCCTATGATCAGTGGGGTCCACTCTTTCTCTCTTGTACAGCATAGGCTCTTATGGTCAGTGGGGTCCTTTCTCTCGTCTGTAGAGTGTCTACGTTTAAAAAAAAACAAAAAACATCTTTGTAATGATTTTCGTGATGAGTAATTGTTAGATCAAGGAAGTCAATACTACCCTTCTCCACAATAGGAGTAAGGCCATGTGCACACGTTAAGTATTTTTTGCGTTTTTTTCGCGTTTTTTCACTATAAAAACGTGATAAAAACGCGAAAAAAACGCTAACATATGCCTCCTATTATTTTAAGTGTATTCCGCATTTTTTGTGCAAATGTAGGCTTTTTTTCCGCGAAAAAATCGCATCGCGGAAAAAAAAGCAACATGTTCATTAAAATGCGGAATTGCAGGGGATTCCGCACACCTAGGGGTCCATTGATCTGCTTACTTCCCGCACGGGGCTGTGCCCACGATGCGGGAAGTAAGCAGATTATGTGCGGTTGGTACCCAGGGTGGAGGAGAGGAGACTCTCCTCCACGCACTGGGCACCATATAAGTGGTCAAAAAATAAGAATTAAAATAAAAAATAGTCCTATACTCACCCTCGATGTCTTCCCGCCTCCACTGCACGCTGTCGCTTCGGTTCCTGTAGCTGATGTACGCTGAAGGACCTTACCGATGACGTCACTGTCCTGTGATTGGTCGTGAGCGGTCATGTGACCGCTCACGTGACCGTGACGTCACGGAAGGTCCTGTGCGCACACACCAGCTATACGGAACGGACGCCGGTGAGATGTCTGGGTGAGTATAACCATTTTTTTTATTTTTTTTATTATTTTTAAACATTCTATCTTTTACTATAGATGCTGCATAAGCTGCATCTATAGTAAAAAGTTGGTCACACTTGTCAAACGCTATGTTTGACAAGTGTGACCAACCTGTCAGTCAGTTTTCCAAGCGATGCTACAGATCGCTTGGAAAACTTTAGCATTCTGCAAGCTAATTACGCTTGCAGAATGCTAAAAAAACGCGAAAAAAACGGAAAAAAAACGCAAAAAAAAAAATGCGGATTTCTTGCAGAAAATTTCCGGTTTTCTTCAGGAAATTTCTGCAAGAAATCCGCAACGTGTGCACATACCCTTAAGGAAATCTCCCATGGGTCCAGGTTAAATACAAAGTTGGTAAGGTCATCATAGCTTCCCATCCATATAATTATTAAATTATTATAAAAGTTGCTTTCTAGGTGACATTATTTAAACGGATTATTGCACAAGAGAAAATAGGAAATTATATATTGTCCATAATATTTTCTATAATTTTAAGGTACCGTATATACTTGAGTATAAGCCGACCCGAGTATAAGCCGACCCCCCTAATTTTGCCACAAAAAACTGGGAAAACTTAATGACTCTAGTATAAGCCTAGGGTGGAAAACACAGCAGCTACTGGTTAATTTCAAAAATAAAAATAGATATCTCGCGGGCAGGGTCCTCTCTCCTCCTGTACTTGTGTGTCCCTTGTTTTACTCATGTTTATTGTACTTGTCTATATTTGCCCGGTTCATATGTAAAGCGCCATGGAATAAATGAATAAAAATGAATAATAATAATAATAATATCAATAAAAGTAAAATTAATTGAGACATCAGTAGGTTAAGTGAATTGAATATGAGGAGAACTTGAGTCATAATGTATCTCAAAATATAAATATTTTATGAGGGTATGTGCACACGTTCAGGAATTTTCACGATAAAAACGCTATAAAAACACATAAAAAACGCATACATATGCATCCTATCATTTAGAATGCATTCCGCAATTTTTGTGCACATGATGCGTTTTTTTCTGCGAAAAAAACGCATCGCTATAAAAAAATGAACATGTTCATTAATTTTGCGGATTTTTTGAGTTTTTCCCGCTATTCTATGCATTGGGAAAAAGCGCAAAAAAAGCACAAAAAATGCATAAAAAACGCAAAAAAAAAAAGCGGATTTCTGGCAGAAATGTCCGGTTTTTGTCAGGAAATTTCTGCAAGAAATCCTGACGTGTGCACATACCCTGAAGGGTAGATATTTACCACATACTAAATACGCTTACATATAATAGAATATGATAAAATAGTGTGATCCCAAAAAAGAGTAGTAACAGTCACAGGGTGGATCAGGACAACATATTATGCTAAATAATTACATATACATGTAAAAAGCAATGCACATAAGCAATGTAACTTAAACAGGTAGGACAATCAGTTAGTCACTTGTTTGTACCAAGACTAATCAGTTCCACCTATATCTATCACCATGTTTAGTGCTAGCATGCATTGCTAAAAACAATTACAATGTATCAGACATAAGTAGCATAAGGTATGCATCAATAAATCAAGGGTTAATTACCCATATTGTGTCTCCTCTTGTCCACGATGTGACCGCAAACCCGACATACGTTTCACGAGTATAAAGACTCAAGGGGGTAGGTTAGATGTTTTTCAATATCCATATTGAATCAGGAGCCCCATATAATGCTCCATACAGTTCATGATGGCCCCATAAGATGCTCCATACAAAATATGCCCCATATAATGCTGCACAAATGCTGATTATGGCCCCATAAGATGCTCCAGAGATATTTGCCCCATATAATGCTGCACATGGCCCCATACAGATATTTGCCCCATATAATGCTGCACATGGCCCCATAAGATGCTCCATACAGATATTTGCCCCATATAATGCTGCACATGGCCCCATACAGATATTTGCCCCATATAATGCTGCACATAGCCCCATAAGATGCCCCATACAGATAATTGCCCCATATAACGCTGCACATGGCCCCATAAGATGCTCCATACAGATATTTGCCTCATATAACGCTGCACATGGCCCCATAAGATGCCCCATACAGATAATTGCCCCATATAATGATGCACATGGCCCCATACAGATATTTGCCCCATATAATGCTGCACATAGCCCCAAAAGATGCTCTATACAGATATTTGCCCCATATAATGCTGCACATGGCCCCATAAGATGCCCCATACAGATATTTGCCTCATATAACGCTGCACATGGCCCCATAAGATGCTCCATACAGATAATTGCCCCATATAATGATGCACATGGCCCATACAGATATTTGCCCCATATAATGCTGCACATAGCCCCATAAGATGCTCCATGCAGATAATTGCCCCATAAGATGCTCCATACAGATAATTGCCCCATATAATGCTGCACATGGCCCCATAAGATGCCCCATACAGATAATTGCCCCATATAACGCTGCACATGGCCCCATAAGATGCTCCATACAGATATTTGCCCCATATAATGCTGCACATGGCCCCATAAGATGCTCCATAGAGATATTTGCCCCATATGCTGTTGCTGCTATTAAAAAAATAAAAAAATCACATACTCACCTCTCAGGCCCCCGGCACTTGCTATATTCACCTGCTCCCCATTCCACCGCTGACCGCTGCTGTGTTTTCTCTGTCCTGTGCACTGACGCCCAGGCAGACTAATCGCGTCACCGCGCCCTCTGACCTGAGCGTCACTGCGGAAGACGCAGCGGCACCGACGGTGGAACGGGGTGCAGGTGAATATCGCACACTGCGTTATACTCACCTTCTCCTGGCGCGGTCCCTGCACATCTGTTCCCCGGCACCGGCAGCTTCTTCCTGTAGTGAGCGGTCACATGGTACTGCTCATTACAGTAATGAATATGCAGCTCCACCCCTATGGGAGTGGAGTGGGGTCCATATTCATTACTGTAATGAGCGGTACCATATGACCGCTCACTACAGGAACAAACTGCCGGTGTCGGGGAAAAGATGTGCAGGGACCGCGCCAGGAGCAGGTGAGTATTATTATGCAGCTCCGCTCCCCCTCCCCTGCCGACCCTTGTGTCATGATCTCAATGGCAAGAGATCATAGCATCAGCATATATAGGAACTAGCTCTTGGAAGATGGAAACTGAGCTGACCATGAACTAAACCTAACACACAACTAGCAGTGGCCGGGTAGCATGCCTACGTTGATTCTAGATGCCCAGCACCAGCCGGAGGACTAAATAAAACTAGCAGAGGAAAATATTAGTCCTAGCTCACCTCTAGAGAAATACCCCGAAAGGAGACAGAGGCCCCCCACATGTATTGGCGGTGAATCAAGATGAAATAACAAACGTAGTATGAAAATAGGTTTAGCAAATTTGAGGTCCACTTACTACATAGCAGAAGACAGGAAGGACACTTTCATGGTCAGCTAAAAACCCTATCAAAACACCATCCAGAAATTACTTTAAAACTCTGGCATTAACTCATAACACCAGAGTGGCAATTCCTGTTCACAAGAGCTTTCCAGACACAGTAACGAAACTACAGCTGTGAACTGGAACAAAAATGCAAAAACAAACATGGACAAGAGTCCAACTTATCTAGTAGTTGTCTAGGAGCAGGAACAAGCACAGAGAGGCTTCTGATAACATTGTTATATTTGAAAAAACTGACCGTCACATCCATACATAGACTAAGTGTGAACAGGTGCTGAACCTAGAGTAACCAACTCATATATAGTCAAGTAAAAAAGGCAGCACACTGCAGCGCTAAGACATGCAAACATGAAACATGAAAACTGAACTGCAATACTGCACTAGAAATATGAAAAATGAGAGCGTTTAGCGCATAAAAATGGCCAATTTTATGTGTACCTGATAGCCCCTTTACGGCATCTCTCGTATATCAGGTCCTACGCTTGCCTACCTCGCTGAGAATAAACGTCTCCATGTGAATGGGTACCTGTGAAAACCTCTTCCTAGACTCATATTCTCTCTCTCTGTGGAGGGGTACTGGACCTGCTGCGATTAAAACACCTGGGCTAGGAAGCGGAGTGCTCAGTCAGAAGGCTAAATAATATATTTGAAAAAACTGACCGTCACATCCATACATAGACTAAGTGTGAACAGGTGCTGAACCTAGAGTAACCAACTCATATATAGTCAAGTAAAAAAGGCAGCACACTGCAGCGCTAAGACATGCAAACATGAAACATGAAAACTGAACTGCAATACTGCACTAGAAATATGAAAAATGAGAGCGTTTAGCGCATAAAAATGGCCAATTTTATGTGTACCTGATAGCCCCTTTACGGCATCTCTCGTATATCAGGTCCTACGCTTGCCTACCTCGCTGAGAATAAACGTCTCCATGTGAATGGGTACCTGTGAAAACCTCTTCCTAGACTCATATTCTCTCTCTCTGTGGAGGGGTACTGGACCTGCTGCGATTAAAACACCTGGGCTAGGAAGCGGAGTGCTCAGTCAGAAGGCTAAATAATATATTTGAAAAAACTGACCGTCACATCCATACATAGACTAAGTGTGAACAGGTGCTGAACCTAGAGTAACCAACTCATATATAGTCAAGTAAAAAAGGCAGCACACTGCAGCGCTAAGACATGCAAACATGAAACATGAAAACTGAACTGCAATACTGCACTAGAAATATGAAAAATGAGAGCGTTTAGCGCATAAAAATGGCCAATTTTATGTGTACCTGATAGCCCCTTTACGGCATCTCTCGTATATCAGGTCCTACGCTTGCCTACCTCGCTGAGAATAAACGTCTCCATGTGAATGGGTACCTGTGAAAACCTCTTCCTAGACTCATATTCTCTCTCTCTGTGGAGGGGTACTGGACCTGCTGCGATTAAAACACCTGGGCTAGGAAGCGGAGTGCTCAGTCAGAAGGCTAAATAATATATTTGAAAAAACTGACCGTCACATCCATACATAGACTAAGTGTGAACAGGTGCTGAACCTAGAGTAACCAACTCATATATAGTCAAGTAAAAAAGGCAGCACACTGCAGCGCTAAGACATGCAAACATGAAACATGAAAACTGAACTGCAATACTGCACTAGAAATATGAAAAATGAGAGCGTTTAGCGCATAAAAATGGCCAATTTTATGTGTACCTGATAGCCCCTTTACGGCATCTCTCGTATATCAGGTCCTACGCTTGCCTACCTCGCTGAGAATAAACGTCTCCATGTGAATGGGTACCTGTGAAAACCTCTTCCTAGACTCATATTCTCTCTCTCTGTGGAGGGGTACTGGACCTGCTGCGATTAAAACACCTGGGCTAGGAAGCGGAGTGCTCAGTCAGAAGGCTAAATAATATATTTGAAAAAACTGACCGTCACATCCATACATAGACTAAGTGTGAACAGGTGCTGAACCTAGAGTAACCAACTCATATATAGTCAAGTAAAAAAGGCAGCACACTGCAGCGCTAAGACATGCAAACATGAAACATGAAAACTGAACTGCAATACTGCACTAGAAATATGAAAAATGAGAGCGTTTAGCGCATAAAAATGGCCAATTTTATGTGTACCTGATAGCCCCTTTACGGCATCTCTCGTATATCAGGTCCTACGCTTGCCTACCTCGCTGAGAATAAACGTCTCCATGTGAATGGGTACCTGTGAAAACCTCTTCCTAGACTCATATTCTCTCTCTCTGTGGAGGGGTACTGGACCTGCTGCGATTAAAACACCTGGGCTAGGAAGCGGAGTGCTCAGTCAGAAGGCTAAATAATATATTTGAAAAAACTGACCGTCACATCCATACATAGACTAAGTGTGAACAGGTGCTGAACCTAGAGTAACCAACTCATATATAGTCAAGTAAAAAAGGCAGCACACTGCAGCGCTAAGACATGCAAACATGAAACATGAAAACTGAACTGCAATACTGCACTAGAAATATGAAAAATGAGAGCGTTTAGCGCATAAAAATGGCCAATTTTATGTGTACCTGATAGCCCCTTTACGGCATCTCTCGTATATCAGGTCCTACGCTTGCCTACCTCGCTGAGAATAAACGTCTCCATGTGAATGGGTACCTGTGAAAACCTCTTCCTAGACTCATATTCTCTCTCTCTGTGGAGGGGTACTGGACCTGCTGCGATTAAAACACCTGGGCTAGGTGTTCAGAGAGAGAGAATATGAGTCTAGGAAGAGGTTTTCACAGGTACCCATTCACATGGAGACGTTTATTCTCAGCGAGGTAGGCAAGCGTAGGACCTGATATACGAGAGATGCCGTAAAGGGGCTATCAGGTACACATAAAATTGGCCATTTTTATGCGCTAAACGCTCTCATTTTTCATATTTCTAGTGCAGTATTGCAGTTCAGTTTTCATGTTTCATGTTTGCATGTCTTAGCGCTGCAGTGTGCTGCCTTTTTTACTTGACTATATATGAGTTGGTTACTCTAGGTTCAGCACCTGTTCACACTTAGTCTATGTATGGATGTGACGGTCAGTTTTTTCAAATATATTATTTAGCCTTCTGACTGAGCACTCCGCTTCCTAGCCCAGGTGTTTTAATCGCAGCAGGTCCAGTACCCCTCCACAGAGAGAGAGAATATGAGTCTAGGAAGAGGTTTTCACAGGTACCCATTCACATGGAGACGTTTATTCTCAGCGAGGTAGGCAAGCGTAGGACCTGATATACGAGAGATGCCGTAAAGGGGCTATCAGGTACACATAAAATTGGCCATTTTTATGCGCTAAACGCTCTCATTTTTCATATTTCTAGTGCAGTATTGCAGTTCAGTTTTCATGTTTCATGTTTGCATGTCTTAGCGCTGCAGTGTGCTGCCTTTTTTACTTGACTATATATGAGTTGGTTACTCTAGGTTCAGCACCTGTTCACACTTAGTCTATGTATGGATGTGACGGTCAGTTTTTTCAAATATATTATTTAGCCTTCTGACTGAGCACTCCGCTTCCTAGCCCAGGTGTTTTAATCGCAGCAGGTCCAGTACCCCTCCACAGAGAGAGAGAATATGAGTCTAGGAAGAGGTTTTCACAGGTACCCATTCACATGGAGACGTTTATTCTCAGCGAGGTAGGCAAGCGTAGGACCTGATATACGAGAGATGCCGTAAAGGGGCTATCAGGTACACATAAAATTGGCCATTTTTATGCGCTAAACGCTCTCATTTTTCATATTTCTAGTGCAGTATTGCAGTTCAGTTTTCATGTTTCATGTTTGCATGTCTTAGCGCTGCAGTGTGCTGCCTTTTTTACTTGACTATATATGAGTTGGTTACTCTAGGTTCAGCACCTGTTCACACTTAGTCTATGTATGGATGTGACGGTCAGTTTTTTCAAATATATTATTTAGCCTTCTGACTGAGCACTCCGCTTCCTAGCCAAGGTGTTTTAATCGCAGCAGGTCCAGTACCCCTCCACAGAGAGAGAGAATATGAGTCTAGGAAGAGGTTTTCACAGGTACCCATTCACATGGAGACGTTTATTCTCAGCGAGGTAGGCAAGCGTAGGACCTGATATACGAGAGATGCCGTAAAGGGGCTATCAGGTACACATAAAATTGGCCATTTTTATGCGCTAAACGCTCTCATTTTTCATATTTCTAGTGCAGTATTGCAGTTCAGTTTTCATGTTTCATGTTTGCATGTCTTAGCGCTGCAGTGTGCTGCCTTTTTTACTTGTCTGATAACATTGTTGACCGGCAAGCAACTAACAGAGCAGCAAGGTTATATAGCGACTCCCACATCTTGATGGGAACAGGTGAACAGAGAAGATGAAGACACCAGTTCAATTCCACCAGTAGCCACCGGGGGAGCCCAGAATCCAAATTCACAACAGTACCCCCCCCTCAAGGAGGGGGCACCGAACCCTCACCAGAACCACCAGGGCGATCAGGATGGGCCCTATGAAAGGCACGAACCAGATCAGAGGCATGAACATCAGATGCATTCACCCAAGAATTATCCTCCTGGCCGTATCCCTTCCACTTGACCAGATACTGGAGTCTCCGTCTGGAAACACGAGAGTCTAAGATTTTCTCCACAATGTACTCCAACTCACCCTCAACCAACACCGGAGCAGGAGGCTCAACGGAAGGCACAACCGGTACCTCATACCTGCGCAATAATGACCGATGAAAAACGTTATGAATAGAAAAGGATGCAGGGAGGTCCAAACGGAAGGAAACAGGGTTAAGAATCTCCAATATCTTATACGGGCCGATGAGCCGAGGCTTAAACTTAGGAGAAGAGACCCTCATAGGGACAAAACGAGAAGACAACCACACCAAGTCCCCAACACGAAGACGAGGACCAACACGACGACGGCGGTTAGCAAAAAGCTGAGTCTTCTCCTGGGACAACCTCAAATTGTCCACCACCTGCCCCCAGATCTGATACAATCTCTCCACCACAGCATCCACTCCAGGACAATCCGAAGATTCCACCTGACCAGAGGAAAATCGAGGATGAAACCCCGAATTACAGAAAAACGGGGACACCAAAGTGGCAGAGCTGGCCCGATTATTGAGAGCGAACTCCGCCAATGGCAAAAAAGCAACCCAATCAGCCTGGTCAGCAGACACAAAACACCTCAGATATGTCTCCAGGGTCTGATTAATCCGCTCAGTCTGGCCATTCGTCTGAGGATGGAAAGCGGACGAAAAAGATAAATCTATGCCCATCCTAGCACAGAATGCCCGCCAAAATCTAGACACGAATTGGGTCCCTCTGTCAGAAACGATATTCTCAGGAATACCATGCAAACGAACAACATTTTGAAAAAACAGAGGAACCAACTCGGAAGAAGAAGGCAACTTGGGCAGAGGAACCAAATGGACCATCTTAGAGAAACGGTCACACACCACCCAGATGACAGACATCTTCTGAGAAACAGGCAGATCTGAAATAAAATCCATCGAGATGTGCGTCCAAGGCCTCTTAGGAATAGGCAAGGGCAACAACAATCCACTAGCCCGAGAACAACAAGGCTTGGCCCGAGCACAAACGTCACAAGACTGCACAAAGCCTCGCACATCTCGTGACAGGGAAGGCCACCAGAAGGACCTTGCCACCAAATCCCTGGTACCAAAAATGCCAGGATGACCTGCCAACGCAGAAGAATGAACCTCAGAGATGACTCTACTGGTCCAATCATCAGGAACAAACAGTTTATCAGGTGGGCAACGATCAGGTCTATCCGCCTGAAACTCCTGCAAGGCCCGCCGCAGGTCTGGAGAAACGGCTGACAATACCACTCCATCCTTAAGGATACCTGTGGGCTCAGAGTTACCAGGCGAGTCAGGCTCAAAACTCCTAGAAAGGGCATCCGCCTTAACATTCTTAGAACCCGGTAGGTATGACACCACAAAATTAAACCGAGAGAAAAATAATGACCAGCGCGCCTGTCTAGGATTCAGGCGCCTGGCGGTCTCAAGATAAACCAAATTTTTGTGGTCAGTCAATACCACCACCTGATGTCTGGCCCCCTCAAGCCAATGGCGCCACTCCTCAAAAGCCCACTTCATGGCCAAAAGCTCCCGATTCCCAACATCATAATTCCGCTCAGCGGGCGAAAATTTACGGGAAAAGAAGGCACAAGGCCTCATCACGGAGCAGTCAGAACTTTTCTGCGACAACACTGCCCCAGCTCCGATCTCAGAAGCGTCGACCTCAACCTGAAAAGGTAGAGCAACATCAGGCTGACGCAACACAGGGGCAGAGGAAAAACGGCGCTTAAGCTCCCGAAAGGCCTCCACAGCATCAGGGGACCAATCAGCAACATCAGCACCCTTCTTAGTCAAATCGGTCAATGGCTTAGCAATATCCGAAAAACCAGCAATAAATCGACGATAAAAGTTAGCAAAGCCCAAAAATTTCTGAAGACTCTTAAGAGAAGAGGGCTGCGTCCAATCACAAATAGCCTGAACCTTGACAGGATCCATTTCAATGGAAGAGGGGGAAAAAATATATCCCAAAAAGGAAATCCTCTGTACCCCAAAAACACACTTAGAACCCTTCACACACAAAGAATTAGACCGCAAAACCTGAAAAACCCTCCTGACTTGCTGGACATGAGAGTCCCAGTCATCCGAAAAAATCAGAATATCATCCAGATACACAATCATAAATTTATCCAAATAATCGCGAAAAATATCATGCATAAAGGACTGGAAAACTGACGGAGCATTTGAAAGACCAAAAGGCATCACTAAATACTCAAAGTGGCCCTCGGGCGTATTAAATGCGGTTTTCCACTCATCCCCCTGCCTGATTCGCACCAAATTATACGCCCCACGAAGGTCAATCTTAGAGAACCACTTGGCCCCCTTTATGCGAGCAAACAAATCAGTCAGCAACGGCAATGGGTATTGATATTTAACAGTGATTTTATTCAAAAGCCGATAATCAATACATGGTCTCAAAGAGCCGTCTTTTTTTGACACAAAGAAAAAACCGGCTCCTAAGGGAGATGACGATGGACGAATATGTCCCTTTTCCAAGGACTCCTTTATATATTCACGCATAGCAGCATGTTCAGGCACAGACAGATTAAATAAACGACCCTTTGGGTATTTACTACCCGGGATTAAATCTATGGCACAATCGCACTCTCGGTGCGGAGGTAACGAACCAAGCTTGGATTCTTCAAAGACGTCACGATAGTCAGACAGGAACTCAGGAATTTCAGAGGGAATAGATGATGAAATGGAAACCACAGGTACATCCCCATGAGCCCCCTTACATCCCCAGCTCAACACAGACATAGCTTTCCAGTCGAGGACTGGGTTGTGAGATTGCAGCCAAGGCAATCCTAGCACCAAATCATCATGTAGATTATACAGCACCAGAAAGCGAATAATCTCCTGGTGATCCGGATTAATACGCATAGTTACTTGTGTCCAGTATTGTGGTTTATTATTAGCCAATGGGGTGGAGTCAATCCCCTTCAGAGGAATAGGAGTCTCCAAAGGCTCTAAATCATACCCACAGCGTTTGGCAAAGGACCAATCCATAAGACTCAAAGCGGCGCCAGAGTCGACATAGGCGTCCGTGGTAATAGATGACAAAGAGCAAATCAGGGTCACAGATAGAATAAACTTAGACGGTAAGGTGCAAATGGAAACAGATTTACCAAGCTTTTTAGTGCGCTTAGAGCATGCTGATATAACATGAGTAGAATCACCACAATAGAAACACAACCCATTTTTCCGTCTAAAATTCTGCCGCTCGCTTCGGGACAGAATTCTATCATACTGCATACTCTCTGGCGATTTCTCAGTGGACACCGCCAGATGGTGCACTGGTTTGCGCTCCCGCAAACGCCTATCGATCTGAATAGCCATTGTCATGGACTCATTCAGACCCGCAGGCACAGGGAACCCCACCATAACATCCTTAATGGCATCAGAGAGACCCTCTCTGAAAGTCGCCGCCAGGGCGCACTCATTCCACTGAGTAAGCACAGACCATTTACGGAATCTTTGGCAGTAAATTTCCGCTTCATCTTGCCCCTGAGATAGGGACATCAAAGTTTTTTCTGCCTGAAGCTCCAAATGAGGTTCGTCATAAAGCAACCCCAAGGCCAGAAAAAACGCATCCACATTGAGCAACGCAGGATCCCCTGGTGTCAATGAAAAAGCCCAGTCTTGAGGGTCGCCCCGGAGCAAGGAAATCACAATCCTGACCTGCTGTGCAGGATCTCCGGCAGAGCGAGATTTCAGGGACAAAAATAATTTGCAATTATTTCGAAAATTCTGAAACCCAGATCTATTCCCCGAGAAAAATTCCGGCAAAGGAATTCTCGGCTCAGATACAGGTGCATGACAAACAAAATCTTGCAAATTTTGTACCTTCGTGGCGAGATTATTCAAACCTGCAGTTACACTCTGAAGATCCATTGCAAACAGGTGAACACAGAGCCATTCAAAGGAGAGAAAAAAAAAAAAAAAAAAAAATTTCAGCAGACTACTTATTTCTCTCCTTTCTCAGCCAAGGATTTTAACCCTTTAGTGGGCCGGTCAAACTGTCATGATCTCAATGGCAAGAGATCATAGCATCAGCATATATAGGAACTAGCTCTTGGAAGATGGAAACTGAGCTGACCATGAACTAAACCTAACACACAACTAGCAGTGGCCGGGTAGCATGCCTACGTTGATTCTAGATGCCCAGCACCAGCCGGAGGACTAAATAAAACTAGCAGAGGAAAATATTAGTCCTAGCTCACCTCTAGAGAAATACCCCGAAAGGAGACAGAGGCCCCCCACATGTATTGGCGGTGAATCAAGATGAAATAACAAACGTAGTATGAAAATAGGTTTAGCAAATTTGAGGTCCACTTACTACATAGCAGAAGACAGGAAGGACACTTTCATGGTCAGCTAAAAACCCTATCAAAACACCATCCAGAAATTACTTTAAAACTCTGGCATTAACTCATAACACCAGAGTGGCAATTCCTGTTCACAAGAGCTTTCCAGACACAGTAACGAAACTACAGCTGTGAACTGGAACAAAAATGCAAAAACAAACATGGACAAGAGTCCAACTTATCTAGTAGTTGTCTAGGAGCAGGAACAAGCACAGAGAGGCTTCTGATAACATTGTTGACCGGCAAGCAACTAACAGAGCAGCAAGGTTATATAGCGACTCCCACATCTTGATGGGAACAGGTGAACAGAGAAGATGAAGACACCAGTTCAATTCCACCAGTAGCCACCGGGGGAGCCCAGAATCCAAATTCACAACAGTAAAAAACCAGCCGGAGGACTAAATAAAACTAGCAGAGGAAAATATTAGTCCTAGCTCACCTCTAGAGAAATACCCCGAAAGGAGACAGAGGCCCCCCACATGTATTGGCGGTGAATCAAGATGAAATAACAAACGTAGTATGAAAATAGGTTTAGCAAATTTGAGGTCCACTTACTACATAGCAGAAGACAGGAAGGACACTTTCATGGTCAGCTAAAAACCCTATCAAAACACCATCCAGAAATTACTTTAAAACTCTGGCATTAACTCATAACACCAGAGTGGCAATTCCTGTTCACAAGAGCTTTCCAGACACAGTAACGAAACTACAGCTGTGAACTGGAACAAAAATGCAAAAACAAACATGGACAAGAGTCCAACTTATCTAGTAGTTGTCTAGGAGCAGGAACAAGCACAGAGAGGCTTCTGATAACATTGTTGACCGGCAAGCAACTAACAGAGCAGCAAGGTTATATAGCGACTCCCACATCTTGATGGGAACAGGTGAACAGAGAAGATGAAGACACCAGTTCAATTCCACCAGTAGCCACCGGGGGAGCCCAGAATCCAAATTCACAACACCCTTGCGTATGACTCGAGTATAAGCCGAGAGGGTTACTTTCAGCCCAAAAAAGTGGGCTGAAAATCTCGGCTTATACTCAAGTATATACGGTATATCACAGCACTTGTATCATGAAGAACACACATTTAATGATAAATACTGTAGATGTCAAGCTTGATCTAGGTATTCTTTTGATAATTTTGCGCTATTATTACTGATTTATGGGGTTTGAACTAGATTGTGAAGCTGATCATACAAATTGAACATGTTGAATAGAAAAGAAGCAAGCAAAGTTTTCAGAAACATCCCAGGGGTTGTTAATGCACCCATGCATTTCCTTCCATCAAAGGTTTTTATGCTCTTAATATAATGCAGTCATCATATTATGCAGTATTGTGTACTTACAATTGCTGATTTTGCCTTTCTACCCAGTTAATTTGTCTCTTTTCCAGTAGTGCTATGACATCATGTGATTAAAAACTGACTCCTTCTAAGCTCTATTTAGAAACAGGGGGTCAAGTTTCCCTGTATGAGTCATGAGTCACTGCAAAAGTGCCTGGCAAAGGGAAGGAGCGGAGCAGGTCAGGAGTTGAAGAGGGGAATGATAAATGCAAGAACAAGAGACTTCCTGTTTCTACATACAGCAGAGAAAGAGAAGAATTAAATGGGTAGAAGGACAAAACGAGCAATTATAAGTATGCAATGTAATGATGAATTAATTTTTTTTTTTCTAGTGATAAGCCTGCATCACTCCATGGAGCTACCAACTCCCCCATCCTGCACCAGGCAGTTTGCTTTACCACAAGTCCTTGGGGTGTAGATGTTAAATCAAATGTTTTCCTTAATAACAAACGGGAGCCTTTCCTTCGATGGCAAAATCAACACAGACAAAGAGAGCAGGCGGCACTCCAGCCCAGTAAGTATTTATTGAGGAGTCTAAATAAAGTGAATTTTAGCCTTTGCCTTAGTAAGGCCGGAGTCACAGTAAATGTATGAAAAATTGTTCCAAGTCTCCCTGTTGAGAGTGGCACAACTGTAATGCAAGTGTCATGTGAGTGTCATGCAAGTACAATCAGATTTTGGACACCTAGCATCCGATTTACATCCGATTGTTGTCTGATTGTTTTCCGATTGCAATGCAATTTTAACATGAGCTTTTACATAGAGCAATTCTCTATGTCATTTACACATCATTTTCAAAGGAAATATTCTTCAAAACATATATAGGTGCATCTCACAAAATTAGAATATCATCAAAAAGTTAATTTATTTCAGTTCTGCAAAAAGTGAAACTCATATAGAGTCATTACAAACAGAGTGATCTACTTCAAGTGTTTATTTCTGTTAATGTTGATGATTATGACTTACAGCCAATGAAAACACAAAAGTAATTGTCTCAGGAAATTAGAATACTTTATAACAGCAGCTTGAAGAAATGATTTTAACATCCGAAATGTTGGCCTACTGAAATGTATGTTCAGTAAATGCACTCAATACTTGGTCGGGGCTCCTTTTGCATCAATTACTGCATCAATGTGGCGTGGCATGGAGGTGATCAGCCTGTGGCGCTGCTGAGGTGTTATAGAAGCCCAGGTAGCTTTGATAGCAGCCTTCAGCTCATCTGCATTGTTGGATCTGGTATCTCTCATCTACCTCTTGACAATACCCCATAGACATAGATTCTCTATGGGGTTAAGGTCAGATGAGTTTGCTGACCAATCAAGCACAGTGATACTGTTGTTTCTAAACCAGGTATTGGTACTTTTGGCACTTTGGACAGGGGCCAAGTCATGTTGGAGAATGATATTTACATCTCCAAAAAGCTTGCCGGCAGAGGGAAGCATGAAGTGCTCTAAAATTTCCTGGTAGACGGCTGCACTGACTTTGGTCTTGATAACACAGTGCACCTACACCAGCAGATGTCATAGCTCCCAAAACTATCATTGATTATGGATACTTCACACTAGACCTTGAAATTCAAGGTCCCAGAGTCTTGAGGAAGAGTGCAGAGTCACACAATCGAAGCTGCTTGAGGTCAAGTGCGAAGTTTCCATTGGACTGTTCATGTCTTTGTCAGTGGGCAAACTTACAAAATCAGCAAGGGATCCCGCCATACTTTCAGACAAAGTTAGCAAATTTGAGAAGATATGGCTTCCCTGGGCGGAGCATGCCAACCACACCCCCTTCGCCACACCTGTATTTCATCTAACCAATCCTGCTCCTTCTGATTCTGATTGAATCATTTAACTGGAATTGCACACAATATACCCCCTTCCTCGGGCATCCCTCCCCCCTCCCTTGCCTCCTGCCCTGCTGTTTGTTCGTTTGTTGGTTTGTTAATTGTTTATTTGCTTTCTCATACATTCTGTAAACATATGTCTGTATTGAGGTTTTCTCCACCCTATTTGTAAAATTCAATAAAAATTTATTGTTCAAAAAAAAAAAAAAAATCAGCAGGGGATCAAATATTTATTTCCCCCACCATATACATTGCATAGATAGAAGAAAAGCCAGCGATTCAGCAGCCGCATAGTGTAAAATCATAGCAGGAGCCGACAGCATAGAATAGATGTATTACATACAGTAAATGCAATTAGAATATATGGATGTCAGTGACAAATACAATTAGTAAAGTGTGTGCAGCTTACTGTACATGTATTTAATTATTAAAAGATTACTTTTCTGAAAACAATGGTGTGGACTCCCACATAATTTTCTTAACAAGCAGAGGGAAAACCTACGGTTGGGGGCAGATATTTATAGCCTGGGAAGGGGGTAATACCCATGGAGCTTCCCAGGCTATTACTATCAGCTCACGGTTGTATACGTAGCCTTTACTGGCTATTGAAATAGGGGACCCTATTGACCTATCTTCTGGTCATTGACCGCTCCTGCCAGAGATTCAGCTACACCCTGTCAACAGAGCAGCGGTTTCTCATTCTGTTGACAGGGCGGGACTACTGCTGTCTTGCTGATTGACAGCAAGCTTCCTCCAATTAGGCAGTGGAGAGCAGGTTGTCAATCAGCATGACACCAGTACTAGACGAATGGTGGGAAACCTGTTTCTGCCAAGAACTATTTGGATATGTATAACATAATTCAGGGGCCGTACTAAATTATCAACTTGAAAATGATCATGGTATATTTGGTTGAATAATAAATTAGCTCATCCCTAATGTGACAGCTGGAACTGCTTCTCTTTTGTGCAGCTGTGATGTTAGGTGGCAGTGATTTTCCAGCTTCGCGTCTTCAAAACATATACAAATGCATTTCACAAAATTAGAATATCATGAAAAAGTTCATTTATTTCAGTTCTTCACTACAAAAAGTTAAACTCATATATTAGATATAGTCATTACAAACAGAGTGATCTATTTCAAGTATATATTTCTGCTAATGTTGATGATTATGGCTTATAGCCAATGAAAATCCAAAAGTCATTGTGTTAGGAGTCAAGTTCCCGCTGCTGCACAGGGGGAATCTTGAACCATGTCTACTGCGGTCTCTCATTCTGCATCAGCCGCAGTGGAGCCTGCTCAGCGGAGACGTTGGTCCCAGCGTCTTGCTCAGTCTCACTCTGTGCAAAGGGTTACTGCTGCTTTTCCAGCTTCTGCCATTGAAGCCAGTGCTGGGCAGCGGCGAGCAGATGCTTTTGGGACTAAGTCCTGCTTTTCCCCTTCTGAGCATGCCCAGGACAAAATCTCCCGTTGGAGATCGAGGGTCACATGCTCAGATACTGCAGCAGATCCCATTGGTCCTCCAGGAAGGTCCTGAAGGTGCTCAACTTCTGTGGCAGCCTCCCATTGGTCCTTCTGGGAAGGTCCTGTACATGCTGCAGCTATAAAAGGTTTGCATGGCCGCACGGCCATGCGCTAGTATACACTTGTTTATGTGTGTGTGTTGTGAGTGAAAGTCGCTCATTAATCATCCCCTCCCTTGTGTTTGAATGCTCGCGTAAGGAGGATGATTGTAATCTAGCGCCCGACTTGTAACCAACACTGGTACACAAACAGCGTCTATTGCTGTGACCGCCAGTGCGGCGCCGTGTGCTATCACCACGCTTTCCAAACCCAAGTCTGGGTGGTTAGTGGCGTCCGCCAGTGCGGCATCGCATGCACTCTCGTGCTATTTAATTATTAGTTTTGTTACGTGCGGTACTGTGGCCCTGTGACGCAACAGGGTTCGCATCTTTCACACAGTGTGAAGCTAACCCGTGTGTATCCTCATTGTACCGCCATATAGTCTGTCATTGCTTAGCAGCAGGTTCCATCTCTGCACGGTGGACCCCGGGCTGCGAACGCACCTTATTCCTTTTCTCTAATTATTTGGTGCGTTCCGCTAGCCCTAACACATTGTCTCAGTAAATTAGAATACTTTATAACACCAGCTTGAAAAAATGATTTGAAAATCCAAAATGTTGGCCTACTGAAATGTATAATCAGTAAATGCACTCAATACTTGGTCAGCGCTCCTTTGGCATCAATTACTGCATCAATGCGGCGTGGCATGGAGGCGATCAGCCTGTGGCACTGCTGAGGTGTTATGGAAGCCCAGGTTGCTTTGATAGCAGCATTCAGCTCGTCTGCATTGTGGGGTCTGGTGTCTCTCATCTTCCTCTTTACAATACCCCACAGATTCTCTATGGGGTTAAGGTCAGATGAGTTTGCTGGACAATCAAGCTCAATGATACTGTTGTGTGGTGGGAGCGGTGTGTGACTGCTCCTGGCACTTAGTGCCGAGTGTCAGCTATCTGTATCAGCAGACACCCAGCTGCGATCGCCCACACACCACCTGTGTGCATGGCTGATCGTGCAGATGTAATTTTCTGTCCATGGTCAAATAGGCCCAGGGCACATGGATGGATTATTACTAAGGATGAGTGAATAGCTTTGGATAACTCGTTATCCGAATAGCTATAGCTCTTACCGAACAGTTGCATTGGGAACCCGGATACCTGGAGCGCTCCTGATAATCAGCAGTTCGGCGTTGCAGCGGCATGTGTCGCGGCTGTGTGACAGTCACAACGCATGCTTTGAGAGCTTGATTGTTGGGCTGATTATCGGGAGCGCTACAGATATCCGGATTCCCTATGCAGCTATTCGGTAAGCGCTATAGCTATTTGGATAAGAAAGGCTTGAAAAAGGTTCACAATTTTTTGGACCGAAACATCGCCAGATGGGCAATTAAATTGCACATGATTTGATCCTATTATGGTGTGCTGCTTCCATTTTTGTGGATATAATCAATAGGTTTGGTAAATACCTCGGAAGTTTTGCACCCTTTTTTCTATTTGGATAAGGAGTTATCTGAAGCTATTCGCTAATCCCTAGTTATTACGTCTGATGTCAGAAAGGGGTTAAAGTCAAGAACAACCTACTAACTGTCAAATACAAGTGATAGTATTCTGTCCTCCTACTCCTGGACCTGTCATCTGTCTTCGACTCAGTGGACCATCCCCTCATACTGCAGATTCTCTCATCTCTTGGCATCACAGACTTGACCCTATCTTGGATCTCCTCTTACCTAACTGCTATCAATGTCACCTCTATGCTGATGACACATAGATCTATTTCTCTGGACCTGATATCACCTTACTAGTCAGAATCCCACTATGTCTGTCCACTATTTCATCTTTCTTCTCAGCTAGATTTCTAAAACTTAATATGGATAAAACAGAATTCACCATCTTTCCACCATCTCATTCAACCCCCCCAACTGATCCATCCATCAAAGTCAATGGCTGCCCACTCTCCCCAGTACTACAAGTTCGCTGCCTCGGTGTAACCGTTGACTCTGATCTCTCCTTCAAACCACACATCCAAGCCCTTTCCACTTCCTGCCGATTCCAAGTCAAAAATATCTCCTGGATCCGCACATTCCTCAACCAAGAATCTGCAAAAGTACTAGTGCTTGCCCTCAAAATCTCCCGCTTCTACTGCAACCTCCTGCTTTGTGGCCTCCCCTCTAAAGGTACTGTCACACTCAGCGACGCTGCAGCGATAGACAACGAGCCGATCGCTGGAGCGTTGCTGTTTTGGTCGCTGTAGAGACGTCAAACACAGCAGCTCCACAACGATGCAGGAGCGATCCTGTGACGTAACGGTGACTCACTTATCGTTCTCACAGGTCGTTAGCTCCATGTTTAACATTGCTGATATCATTGCTTTTGCTGTCAAATACGACGATACACGCCGATCTGACGACCAAATAAAGTTCTGGACTTCTAGCTCCGACCAGCGATATCACAGCGGGATCCAGATCGCTGCTGCGTGTCAAACACAACGAGATCGCTAACCAGGACGCTGCAACGTCACGGATCGTTGTCGTTCTCGTTGTAAATTTGCTGAATGTGAAGGTACCTTAACACTCTCGCACCCCTCCAATCTATCCTATAATCCGCTGCCAGACTTATCCTCCTGTCAATCCATTCACTGGCTCCCCATTGCCCAGAGACTCCAGTTCAAAATCCTGACCATGACATAAAAAACCATCCACAACCTGTCTCCTCTATACATCTGTGACTTAAGGTACCGTCACATTAAGCGACGCTGCAGCGATATAGACAACGATGCCGATCGCTGCAGCGTCGCTGTTTCGTCGTTGTGTGGTCACTGGAGAGCTGTCACACAGACAGCTCTCCAACGACCAACGATGCCGAAGTCCCCGGGTAACCAGGGTAAACATCGGGTTACTAAGCGCAGGGCCGCGCTTAGTAACCCGATGTTTACCCTGGTTACCATTGTAAATGTAAAAAAAAAACAAAACACATACTCACATTCCGGTGCCTGTCGTGTCCCCCGGCGTCCGCTTCCCTGCACTCCTCCTGCATCCTGTGTAAGCGCCGCCGGAAAGCAGAGCGGTGACGTCACCACTGTGCTCTGCTTTACGGCCGGCCGGCGCTGACACAGTGCAGGGAAGCAGACACCGGGGGACGCGACAGACACCGGAATGTAAGTATGTAGTGTTTGTTTTTTTTACCTTTACAATGGTAACCAGGGTAAATATCGGGTTACTAAGCGCGGCCTGTCATGATCTCCATGGCCAGAGAACTAGCATAAGCCTCAATAGGAACAAGCTCTTGGAAGATGTAACTGTACTGACCATGAACTAAACCTACCGCATCATCTAGAAGTAGCCAGGTAGCATGTCCTACTTTTTATCCCTATATGCCCAGCGCCGGCCGGAGAACTAAATAATGCTAGCAGAGGGAAATATAAGACCTGACTCACCTCTAGAGAAATGCCCAAAGAGGAGACAGAAGCCCCCCACATATATTGGCGGTGATATGAGATGAAACAACAAACGCAGCAGGAAAATAGTTTTAGCAAATTTGAGGTCCGCTTTCTAGATAGCAGAAGACAGAAAGCATACTTTCATGGTCAGTAGAAAACCCTAACAAAACACATCCAGAAATTACTTTAGGACTCTGGCATTAACTCATAATACCAGAGTGGCAATTCCTGATCAACAAGAGCTTTCCAGACACAGTAACGAAACTGCAGCTGTGAACTGGAACCAAAATACAAAAACAAAACATGGACGAATGTCCAACTTATCTAGTAGATGTCTGGGAGCAGGAACAAGCACAGAGAGGCTTCTGATAACATTGTTGACCGGCAAGCATCTAACAGAGAAGCCAGGTTATATAGCGACACCCAGATCTAATCAGAACAGGTGAACAGGGAAGATGATGTCACAAGTTCAATTCCACCAGTAGCCACCGGGGGAGCCCAGAATCCAAATTCACAACAGTACCCCCCCCTCAAGGAGGGGGCACCGAACCCTCACCAGAACCACCAGGGCGATCAGGATGGGCCCTATGAAAGGCACGAACCAGATCAGAGGCATGAACATCAGATGCAGTGACCCAAGAATTATCCTCCTGGCCGTATCCCTTCCACTTGACCAGATACTGGAGTCTCCGTCTGGAAACACGGGAGTCTAGGATTTTTTCCACAACGTACTCCAACTCACCCTCAACCAACACCGGAGCAGGAGGCTCAACGGAAGGCACAACCGGTGCCTCATACCTGCGCAATAACGACCGATGAAAAACGTTATGAATAGAAAAGGATGCAGGGAGGTCCAAACGGAAGGAAACAGGGTTAAGAATCTCCAATATTTTATACGGACCGATGAACCGAGGCTTAAACTTAGGAGATGAGACCCTCATAGGGACAAAACGAGAAGACAACCACACCAAATCTCCAACACAAAGCCGAGGACCAACACGACGGTGACGGTTGGCAAAAAGCTGAGTCTTCTCCTGGGACAACTTTAAATTGTCCATCACCTGCCCCCAGATATGATGCAATCTCTCCACCACCGCATCCACTCCAGGACAATCCGAGGATTCCATCTGACCGGAGGAAAATCGAGGGTGGAACCCCGAATTACAGAAAAACGGGGACACCAAAGTGGCAGAGCTGGCCCGATTATTGAGGGCGAACTCCGCCAATGGCAAAAAAGCAACCCAATCATCCTGGTCAGCAGACACAAAACACCTCAGATATGTCTCCAGGGTCTGATTAGTCCGCTCGGTCTGGCCATTAGTCTGAGGGTGAAAAGCAGACGAAAAAGACAAATCTATGCCCATCCTAGCACAGAATGCCCGCCAAAATCTAGACACAAATTGGGTTCCACTGTCATGATCTCCATGGCCAGAGAACTAGCATAAGCCTCAATAGGAACAAGCTCTTGGAAGATGTAACTGTACTGACCATGAACTAAACCTACCGCATCATCTAGAAGTAGCCAGGTAGCATGTCCTACTTTTTATCCCTATATGCCCAGCGCCGGCCGGAGAACTAAATAATGCTAGCAGAGGGAAATATAAGACCTGACTCACCTCTAGAGAAATGCCCAAAGAGGAGACAGAAGCCCCCCACATATATTGGCGGTGATATGAGATGAAACAACAAACGCAGCAGGAAAATAGTTTTAGCAAATTTGAGGTCCGCTTTCTAGATAGCAGAAGACAGAAAGCATACTTTCATGGTCAGTAGAAAACCCTAACAAAACACATCCAGAAATTACTTTAGGACTCTGGCATTAACTCATAATACCAGAGTGGCAATTCCTGATCAACAAGAGCTTTCCAGACACAGTAACGAAACTGCAGCTGTGAACTGGAACCAAAATACAAAAACAAAACATGGACGAATGTCCAACTTATCTAGTAGATGTCTGGGAGCAGGAACAAGCACAGAGAGGCTTCTGATAACATTGTTGACCGGCAAGCATCTAACAGAGAAGCCAGGTTATATAGCGACACCCAGATCTAATCAGAACAGGTGAACAGGGAAGATGATGTCACAAGTTCAATTCCACCAGTAGCCACCGGGGGAGCCCAGAATCCAAATTCACAACAGCGGCCCTGCGCTTAGTAACCCGATGTTTACCGTGGTTACCAGTGAAGACATCGCTGATTCGGCGTCACACACGCCGACTCAGCGATGTCAGCGGGTGATCCAGCGACGAAATAAGGTGCTGGCCTTCCAGCTCCGACCAACGATGTCACAGCAGGATCCTGATCGCTGCTGCGTGTCAAACACAACGATATCGCTATCCAGGACGCTGCAACGTCACGAATCGCTATCGTTATCATTGTTAAGTTGTTCAGTGTGAAGGTACCTTTAGTCTTCTGGCATTTACCTGCATACAATCTCCGACTTTCACAAAATCTCCTTCTCTACTCCCCTTTTATCTCCTCTTCCCACAATCACATCCAAGATTTTTTATGTGCATCCCCCCCACTTTTGAACTCACTATCTCAACATATCAGACTCTCAACTACCATGGAAACCTTCAAAAGGAACCTGAAGATCTACCTCTTCCAACAAGCCTTCAACTTGGAGTGACCCTCGTTCCACCAAACTGCTGCATGACTAGCTATACCCTCACCTAATGTATCCTCACCCATCCCTAGATTGTGAGCCCTCATAGGCAGGGTTCTATCTCCTCCTGTACCAGTTGGTGACTCGTTTTGAGCCAGATTACTGTACTTGTTTTTTGTTATGTATACCCCTCCTCACATGAAAAGCGCCATGAAATAAATGCCGCTATAATAATAGCAAATAGCAATAATAATAACTGTAGCAAAATACTGTTTGTAAGATATAAAAAATACAAAGATCAACAAAACTAAATGCAAATTGTCTCTTATAATTTGTTTTGCCTTTAGAGCCAATATCTCAAGCTTCACAGTATTAGCTATTATACTACCAAGTCCTCCTTTGAATTCAGAGTAATTTGGAAATGTGTTTTTGGATGTCATAATAAAATAACAAATAACTTTTTCTAGGCGCTTCTCAGCTTCTCCGGGAGACTGCATGGTATGACCCAATCCAGCCATCTCAACGGCTACAGGACTCTGCTCGATGGGGCACATTTACATGGAGAGATCAGCCTGTTCTGGGTAAAGAGTATGGTAAGTAAAAATAAGATGTGGAAAAAAGCAACATATTGTACTCTACATGTCAAAGAGAAGTTGTTAATTGCTTTACAATCCACTAAACAATTAGTGTTTTAGTGTTTTTATGACCTCTAGTAGCTGTGAATCATAATTTTTTAATAAACTGCATGATATAAAAAATCAAAGAGATTATTTCTTTTTTTTCAACTACTACTAAGCCATATCATAAATGATCTCCATGGGAAACAAATACAGAGATAGAAACCAAAAAGATTTTTCCAGTTGGGAAAATAACAAATATATGAGTAATGTAATGAAGGAAAAAATAAACTAATAGGGACAACCAATTATATATCAATTAAATCTGTTTTTATTTCTGGGCTTACTATGTCTTAAGATATATGCATTATTTAGTGTTTGTATCATTATTGACTTGCATTGTTATGGAATTTGCATATTCATTCAGCATATTATTAGCAATCTACCCTCATTTTTTGCCAATACATTTTTTGCCAATACTCTGATATCATGTATTAACGTGTTTCATGCATGATTCATAAGTATGTCATTACAAATAAGGAGGATAGATTAGGAGTGTTTTGCCTCTCATATCAGGAATGTTAGGTCCTTGTTCTGGATCATGTCCCATCATTGTTGCCTGATGCTTGTCTTTTAGTCTGAACTCTCCCCACCGTTATGCATTTATTTATTTATAAACATTATTTTCTTACTTGATAATTGTTTGTCCCTATTTGTTCTTTTTTTCCTTCCTTGGGTACATTACTCATATTTTTGTTATTTTTCCAATTGGAAGAATCTTTTTGGTTTCATATATTGTTAGTCTAGGATTTTTATCTGTTGATAGTCATTTTCATAGGTTGGTAAATATATATATAGATTCCAAATATTCACCGCAAAATGCCCAATAACAAGTCCATGACTAGCCCACAAGACACAGCAAAGGTTGCAGCTTTTTTTTTAGATACTACAGTATCATATAGTTTATTGAAAAGCATGATATACAGCTAATAAATAGCAGATGGATGTAGATTGTAAACCAACTGACAGGTTTCGTTTAAAGCGAATCTGTCGGCAGGATGTTGCTAAGTAAACTACAGACACTGTCAGGTTGGAGCTGTTATTATACTGATTAAAATGATACCTGGGGTGAAGAAATCCGTCTTGTGATTACTGATTTTCATAGTGTTCTCTTGTTGCCCTGTATCATTCCGTGTATTCCTCATATTGTCTAGAGTCTCAATTACCTTCCAAAAGGCTTGGATTAATTGGATTAGCTCACTTACTGTCTGCAGCCTGACTGTATCTATGCCTCTTGATGACCCCCTGTAGTGCCTTAATCCCCGAGGCACCTTTGTCAGGTCTGGGAGGCCTGAAAACCACCCCAACCTGTCTGACTACCCCTGGACATAAGGAGTGGGCTGGGGAGGACAGGAGCTGGGAAGTCAGTTCCTGTGTGGTGAGGATGGTGTGAACACAGCACGTCAGAGAGAAAGGGAAGCATATGGATTTTTTTATCCTCTGCTGGATTATTGGACTCACATCTCGTTGGACATTTTATCCTGTTACTGAACTGCATTCGTGTTCTGGACTATTTAATCCTCAGTATGGTGGATTGTTTATGGACCTTTTAGTTTTGCCTTTAATAAAGGTATTGGGATTGTTCACACTTCCCTTGCTCTGTTGATTGTGTGGTATCGGAGAAGGACCCCGTGACAACTGGTGGCAGCGGTGGGATCAACAGAGTGTAACCCAATGGAGAGCCATCCACAGAATGAGTACAGAAATTGGACTGTATCCAGTTTACACGAGAGAGCCAGAGACCTGGGCCTGAACTACCAGGGACTGACTAAAGAAGCCTTAATTGACCTACTGGTCGGTGCAAGCCCGATCACCTCCTTCCAGATGTCTGAAGGACAGGAACTGGAGACAGGGATCCCCACCCCAAAAAGCCAGTGGTTGGTGTGGTACGAAGAAGAGATGGCAGTTCTGGACCCAAGCATTTCTCAGGAGTATAAGGAGGAGTCTGCCCGCTGGGCACAGCGGAGACAAGAAGCAATGGAGCTTGAAAGAGGGAGTAATGCAATGTGGAGTGTAAACCCAACGATCAGGGAGCCTGTACAGATCACCCGGACAGAGTTTAAGCCATTTGATGAGGCTTCTGGAGATTCCATGGAGGGGTTCTTCAAGGACTTTGAGCAGCAGTGTGCTGTGATGGAGGTTCCCCACTCGGGCTGGATGCGTTTGTTAGTGGGACTCCTGAACGGAAGCATGGCGGAGGCTTACCGAACCATTGACTCACAACGGAATTGGGATTATAACATTGTAAAGCGGACTATCCTGGATTACCATGCTATCACCCCAGACTCATATAGGGCCAAGTTCCGATGCCACCCCTGCACCACGGGGGGATCGTTTAGGATGTATGCACATAAGATGTCGGAGATGGCTGGAAGCAGAAAATGCCTTTACTGTGGAATATGTTATACAGCCGTTCCTTATAGAACAATTTATTGCCAAGTGCCCCGCAGAGATATGGGAATGGGTCCGGGAACGCAAGCCGTGTACCGTGGATAGAGCTGCAGCCCTGGCCGATGAAGCCTTTACTATCCGACCGCAATGGAGGAGGCTTCTGGACAACAAACCACGGCCTGCTCCTGCGCCCCGTCCCCCTCCGATTATATCTGCCCTTCCACCTAGTCGCAAGCCGATGACAATCTCGCCTCACCATCCTGGTTCCCAAGAGTTCCGACCACGACCTGGGGGTCCTCACAGAGAGGAGATGTTATGGGTGTGGGCAACCTGGACATTTGCAGTCTGGCTGTCCCTCAAGGATTCGGAGGGAGCCCCACGCAGCCTCACCTCATCCATTGCATCTTGTGCACTCCATCCTGCCTGAGGAAGAGCTACCACCACCCACACCAGAGTGGACCACCGACCACAGCATCATAGATACCCCTCTTGGAGTGTATGGACTCCGGCCTTTGTCCTTTAGCTACCCAGAGCAATGGCAACGCCACTTGCAGGATGTCTTATAATTATTATTATTATTATTTATATAGCACCATTAATTCCATGGTGCTGTACATGAGAAGGGGTTACATCAAAATACAAATCTCACTTACAGTAAACAAAAGTAAAAATAACAGACTGTCTGCAGCCTGACTGTATCTATGCCTCTTGATGGTCCCCTGTAGTGCCTTAATCCCCGAAGCACCTAAAGGTACCTTCACACTGAGCAACTTTCCAACGAGAACGACAGCGATCCGTGATGTTGCAGCGTCCTGGATAGCGATCTCGTTGTGTTTGACACGCAGCAGCGATCAGGATCCCGCTGTGATATCGCTGGTCGGAGCTAGAAGTCCAGAACTTTATTTCGTCGCTGACCACCCGCTGTCATCGCTGGATCGGCGTGTGTGACGCCGATCCAGCGATGTGTTCACTTGTAACCAGGGTAAACATCAGGTTACTAAGCGCAGGGCCGCGCTTAGTAACCTGATATTTACCCTGGTCACCATTGTAAAAGTAAAAAAAAAAACACTACATACTCACATTCTGATGTCTGTCACGTCCCCCGGCGTCCACAGGGTTAAAACTGCTTTCGGCAGGAGTGCTTGCTAATGCTGCGCTGCTGCCGAGAGCTTCCTGCACTGACTGTATCAGCGCTGGCCATAAAGCAGAGCACAGCGGTGACGTCACCGCTGTTACTGCCGGCACTGACACATTCAGTGCTGCAGGGAAGCTCTCGGCAGCAGCGCAGCATTAGCAAGCGCTCCTGCCGAAAGCAGTTTTAACCCTGTGGACGCCGGGGGATGTGACAGACATCAGAATGTGAGTATGTAGTGTTTTTTTTTTTTTAACTTTTACAATGGTAACCAGGGTAAATATTGGGTTACTAAGCGCGGCCCTGCACTTAGTAACCCGATGTTTACCCTGGTTACCCGGGTGCTGCAGGGGGACTTCAGCATCGTTGAAGACAGTTTCAATGATGCCGAAGTCCTTCCCCTGATCGTTGGTCGCTGGAGAGAGCTGTCTGTGTGACAGCTCCCCAGCGACCACACAACGACTTACCAACGATCACCAGGTCGTATCGCTGGTTGTGATCGTTGGTAAGTCGTTTAGTGTAATGGTACCTTTAGTCAGGTCTGGGAGGCCTGAAAACCACCCCAACCTGTCTGACTACCCCTGGACATAAGGAGGGGGCTGGGGAGGACAGGAGCTGGGAAGTCAGTTCCTGTGTGGTAAGGATGTTGTGAACACAGCAGGTCAGAGAGAAAGGGGAGCATATGGATTTTTTTATCCTCTGTCTGCTGGATTATTGGACTCACATCTCCTTGGACATTTTATCCTGTTACTGAACTGCATTCGTGTTCTGGACTTTTGTATCCTCAGTGTGGTGGATTGTTTATGGACCTTTTAGTTTTGCCTGTAATAAAGGTCTTTGGATTGTTCACACTTCCCTCGCTCTGTTGATTGTGTGGTATCGGAGAAGGACCCCGTGACATCTTGTATAATAAGTGTTAGAAGTTTTCAGTTAATGAGATGCTCATGCTCTCGGGCCGGGACTGTAGGCAGAGTCTTATCTTCCTGCTCTGGGCCGGATAAATCAAGAAAAGACCTGCCCACAAGCCGCCCTGAAGCACAATCTCTCTCTCGCTCTGTCCCTAACATGAGGAACATGTTTGTGCTTCGGGGTGGCCTGTCGGCAGTTCTTTCCTTGGTTCCTCTGGCTTAGAGCAGGAAGATAAGACCCTGCCTACAGTCCCGCCCTGGAGTACAGGCATATCAGTAACTGAAAACTTCTAACACTGATTACACAGGAAGGATTTCTACACCCCAAGTATCATTTTAAAGGAAACCTGTCACCTCAAATTGGTGGGATATTTAAACGAGTTTTTACCGGTCCAATGGCCGGCGTTTCATCTTCATTTCTCCACCCCGTCCCTCCCTGTTGTCCACAATATGTTAGTGAATTAGAGTGCGTGTGCTCCATAGTTGACACGTGCGCAATGCAATCTGATGTAAAATACTGACCAAATACTGCTAGTGTGACGGCAGCCTAAGAGCGGCAACCTGACAGTGTCTGTAGTTTACTTTACTTAGCAAAATTCTGCTGACAGGTACGCTTTAAGATTTTCTGCAGAGAAACAAGAAGACAATAAGAACTTGGTAGACACAGTTTTTGCTTATTTTTAATGTGTACTGTAATGAAAAAATGTAAATGAAAGAGTTCTAGTTGTCCTGGAAAAATATAATGTTGGGCTATAGCTAGAAGTAGTTCTACATTTTCAGTATACTACAGATTTTGTATATTCATAATGCGTTCTCATTTAATGAAACACTTGAAATAACTATTAGGTTTTTTACAATTGATCTGGAAAATGATACATTTTAGTAAATCTATTTGTGCATGTACAACTGGAAATTATCATTATGATTATTTAGACATATTGTACTGACACATGTACGCTGTAAAAATAAAAGACTTTTAGGGGTCAATTCATCAAGCCCTTTTTGCCAGAAAACTTGTGTAGCAAAGTAAAAGAAAACTTTAGGCAATGAGTAGTTTTTTTTTTGCATCGTTTTGCTGTTTTTATGCTAGCTTATCCAACATTTTGAAAAGTGGCTGGTGCTTCGTAGAAGGGGGTTACAAACCCGAGTCTTAACAATTTCTCTCCATAGTCAAGTCTGGCATTTTGTTTTCCAGTCTTGATCTAAGATGCTACATTAATATGCGCCAAATTCATTAGTGTGTCTGAATAAATGGTACATTTGTCAGCTGCCGTGCACCAGAGAAAGAAATATGCACCAGTCTTTCAGTGGATTAGATTTCTGCTATAATTTAAGTCACTTTTGTGGTGTTAAATAATCATGAATTGCCTGGTAAGATCTACCCATGTATACACTGGTTCAGGCAGCATGAATCAGATGGTCGGTTGCCTTTAAATGTTTAATTATCATGTATACTAATATACAGTATATATATATATATACATTATCCACCGACACTGATATCACATAGATACTCAGCATTCACGCCCTCCACCAGGTCATCGCTTATGCTATACAAGATCTTATTGGACTGTGTACTAAACCTGCACTTATTGAAACAATTTATTCTTGTGTTTTCCAGTTGTAAACAGACACAAGTTTGGCGTTCAGAAGTGATCCTGTCCGATCTATCATGTGTTCATCACTGTTACGTGTGTGTAAAACTACCTAAAACATTGTAACGCTGTTTGCAACATTATTTCCGTGGGTACAAATCTTAGGAAATTAGTTTCTCAGCACAGTTTGTACTGTTGAACATAAAATGGTTGCTAATGGATCTACAACTTGCTCAAAATCCAAACACTCCTGGTTGGTTGTATCATCTTCTCAAATGGGTAAAATTGCAAAGTGTTTGGAAAAATAAGCAACTTTTCAATTTATCTCTCAAAAAAATCTTTTTTAATTATATCATTTACTGTTTGTTGCCTAGGTTATCAGTGGCAGCGAGTTTCCCAGACCAGGAGCACAACGCTTAGAAGCTTATTGCTGTAAAGCTTGTGATCGCCCCGTCAGGGCAGCGGGGTACTCGGTACTGGGTCCTTCGGTTCACAGGGGGATGTCACGGTGGCTGACCCGGTCCATGGCCCTGGGACGTCTGTGTAAAAGGGAAAGGTCTTTAAGGGGACTGTTCGTGACGCCACCTGTGGTATTCGGTCAGGGTGACCGACGCTGCTTTAAGGGGTCCGCTGGGGTGATGTTATGGCAGCTAGATGGTATACCTTCCCACAGGTGAAGTGTATCCCCAGCGCTTCCCAGTGTGTAGATGGTGGATGGTGAGAGGCGCAGTGAAGAACGAGGACACAAGGTTGCAGTCTCTTTACCTTTACTGAAGGCTTCAGCATCCACAGTCCAGAGCACCAGATCACAGGGCAGACAGAATCCAGCCGGTTTGGAGGCAAATCCAGAGTCCCCTTATCCAGGTGGAAATCAGTAGCCTTCCTCTAGCGCCGTGGTGTTATAGTACCTTACTGCTAAGCCTCTCATAAGGTCCTCATAGATGTTGTAGATGTTTTTGGTGTTATGTCTCTCTCTCTGTCCCCCAGATGAATAAGACAAACCCGTATGACCGGTGGCTTGAGAAGTTTTACAGGGACTCTATCATGCTCCAGCCTCTAAGCGGTGCCACCTTGCCTCCTGGATGTAGGGGCGGAGCAGTAACGTGAAATTAGCTGTCTTGCCGGTCTCTGGAGCAAGGCATAAAGGACTGTTGCTCCCTCGGTGTTCCAGCTACCGGGATCCTGCGCCTCAGAAGGAGGCAGCCTGTGTAGGGCAGAACTCCTCCTGGTATGCACTCCTTTGCTATGACTTCTTCACCCTCTCTACAATACAATTCTCTTTCAGTGTCTGTTCTTACCAACTGCCGCACTTAGGGCAGGCACAGCTCCGTGTCCTTCTGTCTCAGCCTCTGACAGGCTCCCACCCCTGTCAGGGACCAACTACCTGAGCGAAGCTCAGCAAGCAACTGCCTAACTTCCTCCCCAGGCAACCAGTTTTACCTAAGTGTGAAGAGTGCCCTAATAAGTAGGAGCATAGCTCCCCCTGGTGGCCTGGAGTGCGAAATGTGTTGCATGTTTGTGATATCTGGATTCGGTTGTCCTTCTTTTGCCTCCAAACTTAACATCACTCCACCCTAGAGGAAAATGACATTACTGCAACGACTAGGAACCTGGGGCGCTGCACTTGCAAGTGCTGCTCTTAATCTGGCTGGATCACTGGATTTTACCAGTTTCAGTGCCTTCGTGCCAGTCCGATGCTGAAGAGTTAAAGTTGTTTCTGCTTGCAGCATCAAAGAGAGTACAGTTTGGGTCATTAATATAGCCATGCTGTTCCAAAAAGTCAGTAGTCAAGTGTGAACTGTCCCCCAGAAAGCAGGAAGGCGGGAGGCAGAGGAGCAGTTACAATATAACATCTTCAGACAGTCCCTTTTGCATGTAGTCCTTACTACTAGCTAACTACTTATTTTTATCAACTCAATCAAAAAATAAATATGTAACACAAATAATTATCTTATTCTTTAGGGAAAAAATTGACCAACTACAGCTGAAAGTGGTTGTCCGGTTTCAGAATAAAAGTCTGCAACCACTCTGATATGACTGCAGACTACCAAATTGTGACAAGATTTGTCTGTATTCCCTGTGTGCACTGCATGTATGCGGATTACATACTTACAGTAACGCAGCAACTAAACTCAACCAGGTTCTCTCAATAGAAAAAAATTGAGAAAGCGCAGTAATCTAGTTTGGACCTGACTAGCAACAGTCCGTATACTGCATTAAAAAAGGGAGACTAGGTCAATATATGGTCATTTTTTACTCCTTCTTGATGTATGACATAATAGTACTTCCTACAATGTGTGCAGGTATATGAAGTGGGCCCAGGAACTGAGCCTGCATCATAACTAGCTGATGATAGCTGTGTTATACAGCCATGGCATCTGCCTGGACTAGCAGTGTCCGTCTAAACAGATAGACAGCAGCATTTAAATGGACTGATTGCTGGTGCATGTGTACAGCAACTCCCACCGACCATCTTTTTCCCTGCGATGTGACCACAGGGTGCCAATAGGTTGGTATAACACCCAGGAGCCTGGTTTCATAGGTCGTTTTCTCCCTATACTGCAATACTTTGATTCCAGGTTCAAGTCCCCTAGTATGACTAAAAAATGTTTTTAAAATTATTAAAAAAAAGTGTGAAAGTGTAAATCGCCTTTTACCATAAAAATAAAAAAATATATTTAGTATCACCGTTTCTGTAAAAGTCCAATCTGTAAAGAGAAAAATAATTAAAACGCTGAATTTGCCATTTTTAGGTCACTGCATCTTAAAAATTGATAAAAAATTATAAAAACTTTGTAAGTACCCCAAAATTTTAACGTTTAACACTTCACCTTGAAGCCCTTTAGCCGCTCCATCAATCAAATTTTTTTTACAGTCTCCAATTTTTTCATCGCTTAATTAAATTAAAAACTGAAAGTTAGTTTAGTATTGCAATAACTATACTGACCTGGAAAATCATGTTATCAGGACATTTTTACTGCACAAAGAACATTGCAAAATCGACACCAGAAAACAAAAACAGAATTGCATTTTTGTTCACCATAATGAGAATTTATTTTCCTGTTTTCCAGCACATTGTGTAGTAAAATTACTGATGTCATTCAAAACTAAAATTCATCCCGCAAAACAAGCTGTCATATGGATATATACACGTAAAAATAACAAAAAATTATCACCCTTGGATGAAGGGGAGAAAAAAAACCAAAAGGCAAAAACAGAAATTGGCTGTGGTGGGAAGGGGTTAAAACATTTTCCGTCCAAAACAGAAAACAATACTTCAAGGTCTCTTTTTTTTTTTTTAATATAAAAATCTTTGTTTTTATGTGTTTTTTTATGCTTTCCTGTATCAGTGTTTGACACTAATTTTCAGTCTGCCACCTGTGAGGGTGCATTTGAAGCGATGGCCAGGGGACCACCACGGTGCAGGAAGACTACTGTACACAAGATGAGGTGCAAACAACAAAGCGTAGATTTATTGGAAGGCAAGGAATGAAGTGGATGAGGAAGATGCAAACAGGGGTATGCAATGGGAAAAGATAATTTTCAAGAGTTATATTCTTTAGCTTGTCCGTAAAATAGCACGGTGCTCCAACTGTTACAGACTCAATATATGTCACACAAGTAAATGCAAACAATAAGCAAAGAATGATGCTACTTTACGTATAACCTCCCTGGCCTTTACTAAGCAGGCCTCACGGCTGCCGTGTTCTAACTATTGAAGCCTACACTGGGCCCTGACATGTGCACAAAACAGGAACAAACTCACGGTGATGTTGGGGACTCAGATCCAGTCCCAGGGGGCCCCCAACAGACTAGTACGGTGGTGCGCACGGCTTTCCGTCCGCTCTGTGAAACGTGGTCTTCTTGCTTCTGGGTCCTGGAGGTGCTCCTGGAAACTGTAAATCCCTTTCTTGGTATCTTCGTGGCTCCTCGAAATAACACAGGACAGCCACCCTTGCTGCACCCGGAAAAGTCTGTCAAATCTCACAAGTCCACTCCGTTACAGGCTGGAGGTCTTCTCTTGCAGCTATCAGCACAAAGTTCTCTCTCCAGCAGCCTCAGCTCACACACACTGTTCAGGCTCCACCCCTGCCATCTGCACAGTCCAGTTCATTCACACAGTCTATTGCAGGGGAGAACCAGAACATTCCATCCTGCCAGACAAGAGGGTGCAGTCTCTTAAAGTGACAGCGTTTTCCTAACTGTCCATAACAGCACCACCCTCTTACACATTCACACGCTGCGGAAATGGTGAGGGTTTTTTTTTGCCGCACCATTGTAGAAAAATCCTATTGTTCTTTGGTGATTTTTTACAGGGTGTCTCACATACAGTATGTTGCGGTTCTACTGCAGTTATGGCATTGTGATCTGCAATCCAACACAGATTTGTTTTTTATCGAAAGTCTCACTAGCCATAGACTTCAAAGCAAGTCTCATGCAACACATGCCCCAGCTCCAGATGAGCATATTACACGTCTGTGTGCAAATGGACTACACATAAACCAAACCAATGGGACAGTTCACGTGAATGTTTTTGCACACAGACCCATGATCCGTATGTTGAGAAATAAAAATAATTGCTGCCTGTGCCACCTTGATCCATTCTCCAGATCAGACTTGCCCATAATAAGTCTATGGGAGCACAGAGAATGGATCACAAACAGGTTACCGTGTTATGTTTTTTCACAGATACATTGCAGTTGTCAAAGGGAATCTGATAACTGATACATTCTGCCTAGTCTATGGGTAGCGTGTGTCAGACGCTGGCTGCATGGTTTCAGCTTTACAAGATTAACTCTAAAATGCGGTGTCTGAGAGAAAAACATACTTTAATAGCTGCCGGGACTGAGCCGTACTGAAGACTAGTCACTCCCTGCCACCTGCCCTGGAGTCACAGGTCTCCTATACACACACAGATCAGGAGGGGAGAAGCCACCAGGGATCCACTTGTCCGACTTGTGTCCTCTTCAGCTCGGTCCCTGGCGGATATTACAGTACTGTATGTTCAGTCCAACATACCTGACTGAGATCGTGTAGCCAGTGCCCGTGGGTCGGGCAGCATGTATCATCTGTCAGGTTCTCTGTAAGATTGTAAGATGGGAAACTGCATTTGGCCTATTATTGTATTATAAAATGTTGATCTATAAAACCGATTCCATACAGAAGTAAAAAAACGGCCATATTGTTAGTACATGGATGAAACTATGGATAAAAACAGATAATTTTACATACACTCATCTGAACTCTGCCTAAGGCCACATTCACATTCTCAGTATTTGGTCAGTATTTTACCTCAGTATTTGTAAGCCAAAACCAGGAGTGAAACAATCAGAGGAAAAGTATAATAAAAACATGTCATCATTTCTGTATTTATCACCCACTCCTGGTTTTGGCTTATAAATACTGATGTGAAATACTGACCAAAATATTGTTGTATAACGTGGCCTAAAGATCCCATTTGTTTATTGAGTTTGATGTGAATACCATCGCCCATCTTTCTGATGCTTGAATAAACTGCAGATTCATGTCAATTAATGATCCATTCACAAAAGAATGCTTCTGATACATGTGCTACTACAAAAAAGCTTGATGGTTTGGGTAATGAGTTAATGACGTTTGTCATACTCCATAACCTGCCTGAAAAAGCGCATAGTAAAATAAACACTAAAAAGAATGAACATATGCACAGCAATGTAAAAACGACTTGCAGTGCATGTGTTGAATCTTTTGAGCGTCTTTTAACAGCTTCAGGTTTTCAAATCCATTAAGTGGTTAAAAGAAGTGACCCGACCATTCTTCTGCATGGAAGTTGCTCCCTACTTTACAAAAAATGTTTCCAAAAACTGCTTCAAGTGAAGACTAAGCTAAAAATGCTTAAGAAATTACCAAAAGTTGCCTAAAAAAGACGCCTCAGGACAAAAGACTCCGACGTGTTCTGAAGCCACTTCCTCCTGTAAAACTGGGTGGAAATGTGGATGTCTAAAATACGTCATGTGCACATGCCCTTAGAAAATGTTGCCTAGAATGGTTAATTTAAAATAAAGAAAAAAGGGAAAGCTAGAATCAAGATCATTGCAAAAAAAAACTTGTGAAAAGATAAAATGTACTTATGCAATTTGCCTTTCCTATAATAATCCAAACAAGCAATACACAAATACAGGCAGAAATGTGGGTGCAATCAGGACATACGACACATTGGGTGGGAAAAAATGACCTGCTCTTTACTTCTGCATTGCTTTCAGCAGCAAAGTCACTATATAATATGTCTGGCACAGCAACACACAAGGATTTACCAAGATTCCTTAAAGGGAATCTGTTACCCCGGGACGTATATGACCTATTAATATGAGCATACAGGTAATAGAAATGTTACACTAGTCCTACCTTTATACCTCATATTAATGGTCTTGTTGATGAGAAATGTTATATTATGTCTTTATGTTAATGATTTCTTCCAGGCTACGGGGTGTGTCGTGCCTGGAAGAAATCTCTGCCTCCTGTCTTCATTGTAATACTTACCCCCTCCTATCAGCGTCAGTTATGGCCCCGGAATACTGCGCTTGCGCTCTGCACTCCCTCAGAAATCCATACCTCATCTTCTCCCCTGTGGGCGCTGCACTCAGGGATCTTCTGCACACTGGCGAGTCACTATGATCTCCGGCGTGCTCGATGATAAGGGGCGCTCCCCACTTCCTCCCTGCATAATCATCGCTATGTACACATGGTTCGTAGCAATTACTATGCAGAGAGGAAGTGGGGAGAGCACCTTATCATCGGGCACGCCGTAGATCACACTCGTCAGCGACTGTGCAGAAGATGCCTGAGTGCAGCACCCACAGGAGAGAAGATGAGGTATGGATTTCTGAGGGAGTGCAGAGCGCAGGATTCCGAGGCCATAACTGACATGCATGGGGGCAGGGGGGTAGTATTGTAATGAGGAGGCAGGGATTTCTTCCAGGCACCACACGCCCCGGAGCCTGGAAGAAATCATTAGCATAAGGAAAGATTATAACATTTCTCAGCAACAAGACCAGTAATATGAGGCATACAGGTAAGACTAGTGTAACATTTCTGTTACCTGTATGCGCATATTAATAGGTCATATATGTCCCAGTGGGTGACAGATTCCCATGGTGTAATTTAGTTACTGATGTACCCGCTGTAAGATTGCACTCCCTAACGGGTAGGGGATTACTCGTTTGGCACGGGATTCAAGCACACGGGCACGAATTTTGAACACAAAAACAGTCCATATGGTTTATTTTATACAGCATAAACCGCATCGTAAGCCAAGTTGCATATCACTGACTTAAATGTGTCCATTCTTTAACACAGCAAGATATAGTTTAACTCATTATCTTCACATTAACAGGTTGCAGCAACTAATCACGCTGGGCCTCCTCTGATCAGTTGCCGTGGGTTACCACACAGTTCATAGAAACAATAAGCACCAACAGTCTATGGAGGTACCTAACGGGAGCTCCTGCTCCACCTGCTGACTCCTTGTCAGTCCACTCTTCTGGGTAAGCTGCCTCACGGGGATCACCAACTTGCCTGGCTGGCACACCTTAGTCAGTCCAGACCCACCGAAGGACAGTAGCTTCCCCAACACCGATCGTCCAGGTCCACAGACTCAGAACCACGATCACACTGTGTTCTTCAGGACGTCCATCCCACCTGGGACCGTACAACACAGAGGCATGTGGCCTGTCCAGGACATTAGTCCAACACCCCAGGCATATGACCTGTCCGGGTGCTATTCAGGACGTTAGTCCAACACCCCAGGCCACCAGGTCTGAAGCCCCACCATGTGCTCTTCAGGAAGCCTCCTCCCAGGTCTTCCAACACAGGCTTCCAGGACCTTGCACTTAGACCATTCAAATCCAAACACTCAAACCACACAGGAACCTCACAGGAACATGTGACCCACACCCTGGTCACATTATATACCTTTAACCACTCCCCTGGGTGGGAGTGTGGGTGTGTGGCTAGTTTGTCCCGCCCACCTCACATAACTAGCCCTGCCAGCCTCCTTTAAGAACTACACAACTACTTGTGGGACTACAGGTCCCAGAACACAACATTGCTTCAGGCTGACAACGCAGAGTTCCTTTCTCTGCGACACACATACCGACCATTCACCACAATGCCGGACACTGTCTTACTATCCCCATTACGCCTCCATGCGTGTCCTGGGAAGCACATACAGCACCCCCAGCTGTAACAGGGGTCACTGCATCACACCGCATTGTTTTTGCTGTAGCTGTGTTTTACCTGAACCATTTTTTCTAACATCATTTTGGACATCTTCTGCTTTGGTTATGCTGTTGGTGTGATTGTTTTTACATGCAATATGTAAAATAGCAGTGGCTTCAAAGCGGAAGCATCCTGAAAAATATTCAGGTCACTCCTTTTATCCACTTCACGGTTTTCGAAGCTTGAAGTGGTTATAAGATGGAACATATGCACAGTGGGTTGTTTTGAAATTGCTGTTACTATGTCCATTATTTTTTATGTTTCTTAGCTCCTTGTAGGCGGGTTCCAGGAGGACTCCACCTGAAAAAGAAGTGCACGTGCCCTAAAAGGCTGGCATGTTATAGAAGAGAATATAGAGTTCCAAAAGAAGGATCCCCTTTTCCCAAAAGATCTAGGCCATGTGTAGGAAACCTCAGGCTTGTGGGCTGTGAGCTTTTATCCGGCCCCCGGGCAGATTCCCAGAGACCGCAGTGCTTGGATCGGCAGCTGTATTTTGACTGCTGCTGGCCCATTAATTTCTTCTTGTCCTGTGAGCACATGCACATAGTGTTCACTACTGAATGCTGAGGTGCGGCAATGAAAGATTACGTATGAATACTGGTGCCAGAATCAGTTCGTACTCTGTGGCAGAGTTAGTGCGCAATTTGCATGGCCCTCAAAAGATGGTATAAATATACAAATGGCCCTTGGATAAAAAAATGACCGTATTTGGCAGACACCATGAGGAAGTCCTAAAGATACTAATACCTCTGTCCCAGGGTACTGCTATTGTCTTTGTAGAATGGGCATACTTCCCTCTTGGAAGTGCATTGAACAGCAGGGTGGATTGCTGCTGAGGGGAAAAAAAATCTTTAAATCTGCTTAGCGAGTGTGAACGGAGCGTAAGTGCGAATGGCGGTAAGTGTGTGACTTGTGATTCAGTGACTTTGGATTCAGGAAGTTTCCAAGGGAGGAATTACTGAATTGCTATCTGTATTTTATTAATACTTTGATTTATTTTTTATTTAACGTTTATGTCTGGTGCAATCCCCATTAGGAAATGTGCTCCACTATTGTTAATGCCATCCAGTGCACATCTTGCCACATATGCAATCTTTGAGCAGCCGGTCGAGGGTGCATACTGCTGTGCGAGATATGAGCACGTTGAGCATTTGGAAGCCCACATACTGGATCTAAATGTGCAGCTGGCAACACTGAGATCCATAGACAATATGGAAAGAAGTTTGCTGCTCACTGAGCAGACTCTCAATGGGATAGATGAGGGGGAGGCTGGTAGGATGGAGCTGCAGGAAAGTGAAGCAGCAAGCTGGGTGACAGTTAGGAAGCCAGGTAGAGGGAAGAGTGCCAGGGAGGCTAGTCCTGATCTGGCACACCCCAATAAGTTTGCTACGTTGGCAGATGAGGGGTGTGCCAGTACAGGGGTAGCACTGCTGCAGCAAGGCATGTCCTCTGAAAGCAGGAGGAGTGACTGCTCCAGTAAGGAGGGAAATAGGAAAGCAGGGCAGGCCGGCAGGTGCTGGTAGTGGGGGACTCAATTATTAGGGGAACAGATAGGGCAATCTGTAACAAAGACAAGGATCGTCGAACGGTGTGCTGCCTACCTGGCGCTCGAGTCCGACACATCGCTGATCGGGTTGACAGATTACTGGGAGGGGCTGGTGAGGACCCAGCGTGTTGTGAATTCCATTCTCGGGCTCCCTCCTGTAGTCGTGAATGGTACTTTGGTGAGTTCTGTCCTTGGACACCCTCTGGTGGCTTTGAGTGGAACTGCTGATCTTTAAGGTTGGCTTTCTCAGCTGCCCTCGTTTATTGCTTCTGCTTGCTTCCCTATTTAACTCTGCCCAGGTCGTTAGTACATGCCAGCTGTCAATGTCTCAGTACTGGTTCAGATCTCTCTTGGATTTCTCAGATGACCTGTCTCCTCCAGCAGAAGCTAAGTCCTTGCTAGTCATTTGCTGTTCATCGGTTTTTGAATATATTTTTCAGTACATGCTATGTTTCAGTCCAGCCTGCTATTATGATATTTCCTTGCTAGCTGGAAGCTCTGGGGGTGCAGAGCTGCACCTCCACACCGTGAGTCGGTGTGGAGGTCTTTTTGCACACTCTGCGTGGTTTTTGTAGTTTTTAATACTGACCGCATAGTTCCCTTTCCTATCCTCTGTCTATTTAGAGAAGATTCGGCCTCCTTTGCTAAAATCTGTTTCATTCCTGTGTTTGTTACTTCCCTCTTAACTCACAGTCAATATTTGTGGGGGGCTGCCTTTACTTTGGGGAATTTCTCTGAGGCAAGTTAGGCTGCTATTTCTATCTTTAGGGGTAGTTAGCTCTTAGGCTGTGAAGAGGCGTCTAGGGAGAGTTAGGTACGCTCCACGGCTATTTCTAGTGTGTGTGATAGGATTAGGGATTGCGGCCAGTAGAGTTACCACTTCCTCAGAGCTTGTCCCAGGTTTTCCATTTTAACCATCAGGTCATTTCGGGTGCTCCTAACCACCAGGTCCATAACAGTACAGCTGGCCTGCAAAGTGTTAATGCATCTCAAAAGAGGGAAAAGAGAAGTTCTCAGTCAATTTTTTTTTCTTTGCAGCTTGTTTTGTCTTTCTTTTCCCCTTAACCTCTGGGTGGTTCAGGACTCAGGTGTAGATATGGATATTCAAGGTTTGTCCTCTTGTGTGGATCAACTCACTGCTAGGGTACAGAGTATTAAAGATTATGTAGTTCAGAATCCGATGTTAGAGCCTAGAATTCCAATTCCTGATTTGTTTTCTGGGGATAGATCTAAATTTTTGAATTTCAAAAATAATTGCAGACTGTTTCTTGCTCTAAAACCCCGCTCCTCTGGTGATCCCATTCAGCAAGTAAAGATTATTATTTCTTTGTTGCGTGGTGACCCGCAAGACTGGGCATTCTCCCTTGAGCCAGGAAATGCTGCATTGCTTAATGTGGATGCATTTTTTCTAGCGCTTGGATTGCTTTATGACGAACCTAATTCTGTGGATCAGGCAGAAAAGATCTTGCTGACTCTGTGTCAGGGTCAGGATGAGGCAGAAGTATATTGCCAGAAGTTTAGAAAGTGGTCTGTGCTTACTCAATGGAATGAGTGTGCCCTGGCAGCAATTTTCAGAAAGGGTCTTTCTGAAGCCCTTAAGGATGTTATGGTGGGGTTCCCCACGCCTGCTGGTCTGAATGAGTCAATCTCTTTGGCCATTCAGATTGATCGGCGTTTGCGCGAGCGCAAAGTTGTGCACCATTTGGCGGTGTCCTCTGAGCGGAGGCCTGAGCCTATGCAATGTGATAGGACTTTGACCTGAGCTGAACGGCAAGAACACAGACGTCAGAATGGGCTGTGTTTTTATTGTGGTGACTCCTCTCATGCTATCTCTGATTGTCCTAAGTGCACTAAGAGGTTCGCTAGGTCTGTCACCACTGTTACAGGTTCATAATCCAGTACTGGATTGGAAATCAATGTCTGTGTCTAGTTGGGGTTGTCAAGGGATACATGGTGATGTTCCTTTGATGTAAATTTCTTCTTCCACTCCTTCTGAAGGCCCTGAGTTTTTGTCGGATTACCAGGATGTATTTGATGAGCCCAAGTCCAGTGCCCTACCTCCTCATAGGGACTGTGATTGCGCTATTAATTTGATTCCTGGTAGTAAGTTCCCTAAGGGCCGACTGTTCAATTTATCTGTGCCAGAACATGCCGCTATGCGGAGTTATGTAAAGGAGTCCTTGGAGAAAGGGCATATTCGCCCGTCTTCGTCGCCGTTGGGAGCAGGGTTCTTTTTTGTGGCCAAGAAGGATGGCTCTCTGAGACCCTGTATAGATTATCGCCTTCTCAATAAAATCACGGTCAAATTTCAGTACCCTTTGCCTCTGTTGTCTGATTTGTTTGCTCGGATTAAGGGGGCTAGTTGGTTTACCAAGATTGACCTTCGAGGGGCGTATAATCTTGTGCGTATTAAACAGGGCGATGAATGGAAAACAGCATTTAATACGCCCGAGGGCCATTTTGAGTACCTGGTGATGCCATTCGGTCTTTCTAATGCTCCATCTGTGTTTCAGTCCTTTATGCACGACATCTTCCGGAAGTATCTGGATAGGTTCATGATCGTATATTTGGATGATATTTTGGTCTTTTCGGATGATTGGGAGTCTCATGTAAGGCAGGTCAGGATGGTGTTCCAGGTCCTTTGTGCTAATGCGTTGTTTGTGAAGGGCTCTAAATGCCTCTTTGGAGTTCAGAAGGTTTCCTTTTTGGGCTTCATTTTTTCCCCTTCTACTATCGAGATGGATCCTGTTAAAGTTCAGGCCATTTATGATTGGACTCAACCTACATCTGTGAAGAGTCTTCAGAAGTTCCTGGGCTTTGCTAATTTTTACCGTCGCTTCATCGCTAATTTTTCTAGTGTGGTTAAGCCTTTGACTGATTTGACGAAGAAAGGCGCTGATGTGGTGAATTGGTCCCTGCGGCCGTTGAGGCCTTTCAGGAGCTTAAACGTCGTTTTACTTCGGCCCCTGTGTTGCGTCAGCCAGATGTTTTGCTCCCTTTTCAGGTCGAGGTTGATGCTTCTGAGATTGGGGCAGGGGCTGTTTTGTCTCAGAGAAGTTCTGATGGCTCCTTGATGAAGCCGTGTGCTTTCTTTTCTAGAAAGTTTTCGCCTGCCGAGCGTAATTATGATGTCGGCAATCGGGAGTTGTTGGCTATGAAGTGGGCATTTGAGGAGTGGCGACATTGGCTTGAGGGAGCCAAACATCGCGTGGTGGTCCTGACTGATCACAAGAATCTGACTTACCTCGAGTCCGCCAAGCGGTTGAACCCTAGACAGGCTCGATGGTCACTGTTTTTCTCCCGTTTCGATTTTGTGGTCTCATACCTTCCGGGATCTAAGAATGTGAAGGCTGATGCCCTTTCTAGGAGTTTTTTGCCTGATTCTCCGGGAGTCCCTGAGCCGGCTGGTATTCTTAAAGACGGGGTGATTCTTTCTGCCATCTCCCCTGATTTGCGGCGGGTGCTGCAGGAGTTTCAGGCTGATAGACCTGACCGCTGCCCAGTGGAGAAAATGTTTGTCCCTGATAGATGGACAAGTAGAGTTATTTCTGAGGTTCATTGTTCAGTGTTGGCTGGTCATCCTGGGATTTTTGGTACCAGAGATTTGGTTGCCAGGTCCTTTTGGTGGGCTTCCTTGTCACGGGATGTGCGTTCGTTTGTGCAGTCCTGTGGGACTTGTGCTCGGGCTAAACCTTGCTGTTCTCGTGCCAGTGGGTTGCTTTTGCCTTTGCCTGTCCCGAAGAGGCCCTGGACACATATTTCCATGGATTTTATTTCTGATCTTCCTGTCTCTCAAAGGATGTCTGTCATCTGGGTGGTTTGTGATCGGCTTTCTAAGATGGTCCATTTGGTACCCTTGCCTAAATTGCCTTCCTCCTCTGATTTGGTTCCATCATTTTTTCAGCATGTGGTTCGTTTGCATGGCATTCTGGAGAACATTGTGTCGGACAGAGGTTCCCAATTTGTTTCTAGGTTTTGGCGGTCCTTTTGTGCTAAGATGGGCATTGATTTGTCTTTTTCTTCAGCGTTCCATCCTCAGACAAATGGCCAAACCGAACGAACCAATCAGACCTTGGAAACCTATCTGAGATGCTTTGTTTCTGCTGATCAGGATGATTGGGTGACCTTCTTGCCATTGGCCGAGTTCGCCCTTAATAATCGGGCTAGTTCTGCTACTTTGGTTTCGCCTTTTTTTTGTAATTCTGGTTTTCATCCTCGTTTTTCTTCAGGGCAGGTTGAGCCTTCTGACTGTCCTGGTGTGGATTCTGTGGTGGACAGGTTGCAACAAATTTGAACTCACGTGGTGGACAATTTGACGTTGTCTCAGGAGAAGGCGCAACGTTTTGCTAACCGCCGTCGCTGTGTTGGTCCCCGACTTCGTGTTGGGGATTTGGTTTGGTTGTCTTCTCGTTATGTTCCTATGAAGGTTTCTTCTCCTAAGTTCAAGCCTCGTTTCATTGGTCCTTATAAGATTTCTGAAATTATCAATCCTGTGTCGTTTCGTTTGGCCCTTCCAACTTCTTTTGCCATCCATAATGTGTTCCATAGGTCGTTGTTGCGGAGATATGTGGCGCCTATGGTTCCTTCCGTTGATCCTCCTGCTCCGGTGTTGGTTGAGGGGGAGTTGGAGTATGTGGTGGAGAAGATTTTAGATTCTCGTATTTCGAGACGGAAGCTTCAGTACCTGGTTAATGGAAGGGCTATGGTCAGGAGGATAATTCCTGGGTTGTTGCCTCCGATGTCCATGCTGCCGATTTGGTTCGTGCCTTTCATTTGGCTCGTCCTGATCGGCCTAGGGGTTCTGGTGAGGGTTCGGTGACCCCTCCTCAAGGGGGGGGGTACTGTTGTGAATTCCGTTCTCGGGCTCCCTCCTGTGGTCGTGAATGGTACTTTGGTGAGTTCTGTCCTTGGACACCCTCTGGTGGCTTTGAGTGGAACTGCTGATCTTTAAGGTTGGCTTTCTCAGCTGCCCTCGTTTATTGCTTCTGCTTGCTTCCCTATTTAACTCTGCCCAGGTCGTTAGTACATGCCAGCTGTCAATGTCTCAGTACTGGTTCAGATCTCTCTTGGATTTCTCAGATGACCTGTCTCCTCCAGCAGAAGCTAAGTCCTTGCTAGTCATTTGCTGTTCATCGGTTTTTGAATATATTTTTCAGTACATGCTATGTTTCAGTCCAGCCTGCTATTATGATATTTCCTTGCTAGCTGGAAGCTCTGGGGGTGCAGAGCTGCACCTCCACACCGTGAGTCGGTGTGGAGGTCTTTTTGCACACTCTGCGTGGTTTTTGTAGTTTTTTATACTGACCGCATAGTTCCCTTTCCTATCCTCTGTCTATTTAGAGAAGATTCGGCCTCCTTTGCTAAAATCTGTTTCATTCCTGTGTTTGTTACTTCCCTCTTAACTCACAGTCAATATTTGTGGGGGGGCTGCCTTTATTTTGGGGAATTTCTCTGAGGCAAGTTAGGCTGCTATTTCTATCTTTAGGGGTAGTTAGCTCTAAGGCTGTGAAGAGGCGTCTAGGGAGAGTTAGGTACGCTCCACGGCTATTTCTAGTGTGTGTGATAGGATTAGGGATTGCGGCCAGTAGAGTTACCACTTCCTCAGAGCTTGTCCCAGGTTTTCCATTTTAACCATCAGGTCATTTCGGGTGCTCCTAACCACCAGGTCCATAACACCAGCGGTCATGGTGCACATTGGTACAAATGACAAAGTTGGAGGTAGGTGGAAGGTCCTTAAAGATGATTTCAGGCAAATAGGCTGCAAGCTGAAAGCAAGGATCTCCAACGTGGTATTTTCCGAAATACTGCCTGTACCACGTGCCATGCCAGAGAGGCAACAGGACCTTAAGGGAGGTTAATAAGTGGCTCAAGAATTGGTGTAGGAAGGAGGGCTTGGGTTCCTGCAGAACTGGGCCGACTTCTCAGTGGGCTACAGGTTCTACGCTAAGAACGGGCTGCACCTCAATGGGGAAGGTGCAGCTGTGCTGGGGGAGAAAATGGCTAGACGGTAGGAGGAGTATTTAAACTAGGGATTGGGGGAGAGTATTCATTTTTTAGGAGGGGAAGATAGTGCAGATAGAGACCTGGGCACAAATAATGAAATTGGGGGTGACGGTGGCATGGGGGGGGGGGGTTAGAACAGTTAATAATTTAAGAAAGAATAGAGGTACAGATAGATACATAAAGTGTATGTGTGCTAATGCCAGAAGCCTCGCCAACAAAATGGACGAATTAGAATTAATGTTGTTGGAGCATAGTTATGACATGGTTGGGATATCTGAAACATGGCTGGATGAGAGCCATGACTGGGCTGTTAACTTACAAGGTTATAGTCTGTTCAGAAATGACCGAACGGATAAGCGAGGGGGAGGGGTGTGTCTGTATGTAAAATCATCTTTAAAACCCATCCTGCGTGATAATATAGGTGAATCTAATGAAAATGTAGAGTTCCTGTGGGTGGAGATAAGGGGAGGGGGAAAAAATAATAAATTACTGATAGGGATTTGTTATAAGTCCCCCAAAATAATGAAAGCAACAGAGAATATCCTCATAAAGCAAATAGATGGGGCTGCGACTCAATGAGAAGTTATTATTATGGGGGACTTCAACTACCCTGAAATAGATTGGGGAACAGAAACCTGCAGTTCCAGAAAAGGTAATAGGTTTTTGACAACTATGAGAGACAACTACCTTTCACAACTGGTTCAGGACCCAACAAGAAGGGGGGGCACTGCTAGACCTAATATTAACCAACAGGCCAGACCGCATAGCAAATATAAGGGTTGGAGGTCACTTGAGTAATAGTGATCACAAAATAATAAGTTTTCATGTATCCTTTAATAAGATGTGTAGTAGAGGGGTTAACAGGACACTAAACGTCAGGAGGGCAAATTTCCAACGGATGAGAGAGGATCTTGGTGCAATTAACTGGGACGATATCCTGAGAAATAAAAATACATGAAGAAAATGGGAGACGTTTGTTAGCATTCTGGATAGGACCTGTGCACAGTATATACAGTATGGGAATAAACATACTAGAAATAGGAGGAAACCAATATGGCTAAATAGAGCTGTAAGGGGCTCAATAAGTGACAAAAAGAAAGCATTTAGAGAATTAAAGCAAGTAGGTAGTGATGAGGCATTAAATAAATACAGAAATTTAAATAAATTCTGTAAAAGGCAAATCAAGGCAGCAAAATTTGAGACAGAGAGACTCATTGAGAGTAAAAATAATCCCAAAATATTCTTTAACTACAGAAATAGTAAGAAACTAAAAAATTATAGTGTTCGCCCCCTTAAAAATAGTCTGGGTGAAATGGTGAATGAGGATGAGGAAAAAGCCAATATGATAAATGACTTTTTTTCACCAGTATTTACACAAGAAAATCCCATGGCAGGCAATATGATCAGTGATAAAAAAAATAATTCCCCATTAAATGTCATCTGCTCAGCCCAGCAGGAAGTACGGCGGCGTTGAAAAATCACTAAAGTTGACAAATCTCCGGGCCCAGAAGGAATACACCCCCGAGAACTGCAGGAACTAAGTACAGTCATTGATAGACCATTATTTTTAACTAGATGGTGGCCCGATTGTAACGTATTGGGTATTCTAGAATATGCATGTCCACGTAGTATATTGCACAGCCCACGTAGTATATTGCCCAGCCCACGTAGTATATTGCCTAGCCCACGTAGTATATTGCCCTGCCACGTAGTATATTGCCCAGCCACGTACTATATTGCCCAGCAACTTAGGAAAATTGCCCTGCCACATAGTATATTGCTCAGCGATGTAGTATACAGCACAGAGCCACGTAGTATATTGCCCAGTTACGTAATATATTGCCCAGTGACGTAGTATATTGCCCAGCCACGTAGTATATTGCCTAGTTACGTAGTATATTGCCCAGTGACGTAGTATACAGCACAGAGCCACGTAGTATATTGCACAGCGATGTAGTATACAGCACAGAGCCACCTAGTATATTGCCCAGCCACGTAGTATATTGGCCAGTCACGTAGTATATTGCCCAGCCACGTAGTATATTGCCTAGTTACGTAGTATATTGCACAGCGACGTAGTATACAGCACAGAGCCATGTAGTATATTGCACAGCGATGTAGTATACAGCACAGAGCCACGTAGTATATTGCCCAGCCACGTAGTACATTGGCCAGTCACGTAGTATATTGCCCAGCTATGTAGTATATTGCCCAGTGATGTAGTATATTGCCCAGTGACGTAGTATACAGCACAGAGCCACGTAGTATATTGCACAGCGACGTAGTATACAGCACAGAGCCACGTAGTATATTGCCCAGCCACGTAGTATATTGGCCAGTCACGTAGTATATTGCCCAGCTACGTAGTATATTGCCCAGCCACGTATGTCACAGGTTAAAAAATAAAAAATAAACATATACTCACCTTCCGAGGGCCCCTTGTAGTTCTGTTGTCTCCTTCTCGCGCAGGCGCGCAGGACCTGTGATGACGTTGCGGTCACATTACCTTGTCGCAGTCACATGACCGTGACGTCACGGCAGGTCCTTCTCGCGCAGGTGCGCAGGACTTGTGATGACGTCGCGGTCACATGACTGTGACGTCATGGCAGGTCCTTCTCGCAGACCATCCTTGCCACCGGAACCTGCCCCTTGCATGGAGCGGTCACCGGAGCTTCGCGATGTGCGGGAAAGGCGGCGGAAGGTGAGTATATAATGATTTTTTATTTTTTTAATTATTTTTAACATTAGATGTTTTTACTATTGACGCTGTATAGGCAGCATCAATAGTAAAAACTTGGTCACACAGGGTTAATAGCGGCGGTAACAGAGTGAGTTACCCGCGGCATAACACGGTCCGTTACTGCTGGCATTAACCCTGTGTGAGCGGTGACTGCGGGGACTATGGAGCGGGCGCCGGGCACTGACTGCAGGGGAGTAGGGAGGGACTAATCGGACTGTGGCCGTCCCTGATTGGTCGTGGCAGCCATGACAGGCAGCTGGCGAGACCAATCAGCGACGCGGGATTCCATGACAGACAGAGGCCGCAACCAATAAATATCCGTGACAGACAGAAAGACAGACGGAAGTGACCCTTAGACAATTACCGTATTTTTCGGACTATAAGACGCACCGAACCATAAGACGCACCCCAAATTTGGGGTGAAAATTGCAGAAAAAAAGATTTTTTTATAAGATGGGGGTCCGTCTTATTGTCCGAATTTACAGAATCTTACCTGAGGGCTGGCGGTGGCAGAGCAGGGTCACAGGAGGCATGGTGTCGGCAGAGGTGGGGTGATGCGGTACGGCGTGCACCTGAGCAGGGTCCCTTCCTGCTTAGGTGGGCGATGCCACGGCCTGGTGTCCATGGGAGGGTTGCAGCAGTGGTTACCGGCAGAGGTGCGGGGATGAGGAAGTGCAGTGAGAGGTATGGCGTGAGAGGGGTCCCTTTCACAGGTGAGGTGATGCAGCAGCCCGGTAAGCAGCAGAGCCGGGTGAATCCTGTTGTTATTGGTGGTGGCAGACATCTTCCTGAGGCCGCGCGTGCGCAGATGAAGTGCTCTGCTTCCCGGGGCTTCAGGAAAATGGCCGTGGGAGGCCGCGCGTGCGCAGATGGAGATCGCGGCGGCCATTTTCCTGAAGCCAAGATCTAAATCTGCGAACTCGGCTTCAGGAAAATGGCCACCGCGATCTCCATCTGCGCACGCGCGGCCTCCCGCGGCCATTTTCCTATAGCCTCGGGAAGCAGAGCACTCCATCTGCGCACGCGCGGCCTCAGGAAGATGCCCGCCGCCACCGATAACAACAGGATTCACCCGGCTCTGCTGCTTACCGGGCTGCTGCATCACCTCACCGGTGAAAGGGACCCCGCTCACTGCGCCTCCTCATCCCCGCACCTCTGCCGCCACACCTCTGCCGCCGCGGTAAGCCTGCATTATGACTATTAGATGCACCCCCTATTTTCCCCCCTTTTTTGGTGGGGAAAAAGTGCATCTTGTAGTCCGAAAAATACGGTATATAGTAGATCTTTAAAGATTCCATAATAACAGGGTCTGTACCACAGGACTGGCGTCTAGCAAATGTGGTGCCAATATTCAAAAAGGGGACAAAAACTGAACTTGGAAATTATAGGCCAGTAAGCTTAACCTCTACTGTGGGTAAAATCCTGGAGGGTATTCTAAGGGATGCTATACTGGAGTATCTGAAGAGGAATAACCTCATGACCCAATATCAACATGGGTTTACAAGGGACCGTTCCTGTCAGACTAATCTGATCAATTTCTATGAAGAGGTAAGTTCCGGACTGGACCAAGGGAACACAGTGGACGTAGTGTATATGGACTTTTCAAAAGCTTTTGATACGGTGCCACACAAAAGGTTGATACATAAAATTAGAACAATGGGGATACGGGAAAATATGTGTAAGAGGGTGTAGCATAGCGACTGGTCATGTGAATGATGGATGGTATGTATCGCAGAGGTGGGTGGCCCTATGATGGAAGCCTGGGTATGTTTTGCTCAAGCAGATCTACTGCTGAGGGGTTTGTTTACATTGGGAAGGCTTCCAGGTGATTGGAGAGATGGGTGGGTTCAGTCACCTACAAACCCAGCCAAAGAGGCGTTTCTGAACATGTAAGATGGTTTTGTGTGTAAGGACCTGACTAGCCATGTGACAGGTACCTGGGTGTGGTTACACCTATGTAAAAGAGAGAGATTGAGTGAGTGTGGAGGACACTGCAGAATGGCCTGTGTGTTGGACGGTTCCAAGTGGGGACGTCCTGGAAGCACACAGAGACCATTCCAGGCTGGAGAGCCTGTGTGCTGGACATAGCACGGACGGTTGGTGTTGGATACTCCTGGAAGTGGAGTCGTCCTGGAAGCACCTGGAGACCGTAGACCTGTACGGTCTGTGTTGAGGACCTGGGACTGACCTAAAGTCAGTGTAAGGAGTGGAACTTCTGAGAGGTAAGCCCGGACAATGGGATTATAATATACAGCAGAGAAGCCTATCTGCTACATGAACTGTCTAATGTTTCATGGCTGTAATGAAATGGACTGTACCCTGTCTGGTTTATGTGGAGTTTGAATAAACCATATGGACTGATATGTGTGAGATATCGTGCCTGAAGTGTTTATCCTGCTGCCAAGCGAGTATCTCCAAGACCCGTAGCGGGTGAAACGCTACAAGGGTTAAGAGCTGGCTCAGGGATAGGAAACAAAGGGTGGTAATTAATCAAGCACACTCGGACAGGGTCACAGTTAGCAGTGAGTACCACAGGGGTCAGTATTGGGCCCTCTTCTTTTTAACATTTATTAATGACCTTGTAGGGGGCATTCAGAGTAGAATTTCAATATTTGCAGATGACACTAAACTCTGCAGGGTAATCAATACAGAGGAGGACAATTTTATATTACAGGAGGATTTATGTAAACTAGAAGCTTGGGCTGATAAATGGCAAATGAGATTTAATGGAGATAAATGTAAGGTCATGCACTTGGGTAGAGCAAATAAGATGTATAATTATGTGCTTAATTGTAAAACACTGGGCAAAATCATCAATGAAAAAGAACTGGGTGTATGGGTGGACGGCAAACTTACATTTAGTGGCCAGTGTCAGGCAGCTGCTACAAAGGCAAATAAAATAATGAGATGCATTAAAAGAGGCATAGATGCTCATGAGGAGAACATAATTTTACCTCTATAGAAGTCACTTGTGCAACCACACTTAGAATACTGTGTAAAGGTCTGGTCTCCGGTGTACAAGAAAGACATAGCTGAACTAGAGCGGGTGCAGAGAAGAGCGACCAAGGTTATTAGAGGACTGGGGGGTCTGCAATACCAAAACAGGTTATTACACTTGGGGTTATTTAGTTTGGAAAAACGAAGGCTAAGGGATGAGCTTATTTTAATGTATAAATATGAGGGGACAGTACTGTAGTGAAATATGTATAAAAATATATGTGTGCAGTGAACTATGTATAGGTTTATTGTGTGACTAGTAATAATTGAACATCTGTCCTGAAGGCTGCAGGTCTCACCCAGGTGTTAATATGTATTTTCCTGAGACATCAGACTTTCCTGGTATGATATCGGCAGGGGTTATTATCACGGCTGGACGCACCAGGGTCACCTCTGCCCCAGTGTCTCTGAGACCAATGATGACTTTATTGCCAACAGTGACAGATTGACAGTTCTCATTAGCCCTCGCATCAGAGTCAGCTACAAAGAGGACAGACGGTGGGGACACAGACGGCTTTGTGGTTGTAGTTGGGCGTTTCTCCCTATCAGGGCAGACAGCGCTAACATGTCTCACTTTGTTGCAGGAGAAGCAGTGGCGTGCATCACCTAGAGAATGTCTATTCCCCGGGACCCCATAGGACGTGGGCTTGGACAGCACTGGTGATCAGCCGGCAGAGGGAGAAAGGTCCCCGTTTGGCTTACCTCCCTTTCAGCTGAATCCCGATGGCTTCCGCACCTCAGGCATCCTGTTAGCCACATAGCAGTCCGCAATCTGTGGAGCCTGATCCGCAGTTTGTGGCTTCCGATCACACGCAAATTGTCGTACATCTGTGGGGCACATGTGAAGAAATTGATCCTTGACCATAAGATCACCCCACGAACCAAGAAGCAGGTACTGTCCCTCCTGGGTACGGCTAGCTACTACAGGAGGTTTGTAGCAAACTACAGTGCTCTGGCCAAACCGTTAGCTGATCTGACCAGGAAGAAACTTCCCAAAATTGTGTCCTGGAGTCCCCAGTGTGAGGAATCATTTTCTGCCCTAAAATCGGCATTGGTTAGTTCACCCGTCCTTCAGGCCCCAGATTTCACTTGCTGGTTTGTAGTGCAGACAGATGCCAGCACCTATGGGCTAGGTGCGGTTCTCAGCCAGGTGAACCAACAAGGAGAGGAGCACCTGATTCTGTACCTAAGCAGGAAACTCCTGCCCAGAGAAGTGGCTTATGCCACAATTGAGAAGGAATGTTTGGCAATTCCGTGGGCTCTGCCGAAGCTGCAACCATACCTCTATGGGTGCAACTTAACCGTGATAACAGATCATAACCCATTGAGTTGGCTCAAGAGTAGTTGGGGACAACGGGAAATTGCTTAGATGGAGTCTGATATTACAGCAATATGATTTCACAATTCAGCATAAGAAAGGAATCGATCATGGCAATGCTTATGGCCTGTCTCGCCAAGGTGGGGCAGAACCAGATACGTGCTCAGGAGCTGACCTGTAAGTCACCCCCCATGCACGTTCATAAGGAGGGAGGTGTAGTGAAATATGTATAAATATATATGTGTGCAGTGAACTATGTATAGGTTTATTGTGTGACTAATAATCTAACGTCTGTCCTGAAGGCTGCAGGTCTCACCCAGTTGTTAATATGTATTTTCCTGAGGGGTGGACTGGGGAGCAGGGAAAGGATTGAGAGAAGTGGGAGTATCAGAGGCTATTCCCACCAATGTGTTGCTAGGACCTGGGAAGGTTGGTGTCCCACTATGTTCCTCCCTTGGACTATGCTACACAATACCCAGAAGCTGTGGCACTGTCCTCCATCCGAGCAAAGTGTGAGCCTTATGAGTGGTAGACAGTATTAGTAGTATTTCTGGGACTCATCGCCTGTGTTTCGGTGAGTGGTGGCAGTGTACACGAGCAGGTGTGTGGCCTGGGTCGGTGTGTGATTTATGCTCCCATTACAGCATAGGACAGAGGTTGAATGCTGGACTGAGAGAGGGGAGATAGATTAACCCTTGCAGGCACAACCCCAAGTCAAGTGCTGAGAGCGGATACGTGACAAATTAGCGGCAGCACAGAGAGGGATACATGACAGTGACATCGGGTGATTTCACTGCTCTATAGGGCCTCCAGTGACACACTGACAGGAGACAATGGCTCCTGCAGTGCATCACTGAAGAGATTACCTGAGTTAATTGGTCTCACTTTATGGCAAAGTTGCATGGGAATTTTCCCACACAGCAGTGCCAAAAGTGAGAGTAGGAACTATTTATCGCAGAGGCGGAGGGATACAGTGCGGAAGGATACCTTCCGTCATTGTATTCCCAGAGCCCCTGGAGAGTGGTCGCATCAGCTGATGTGGCTGCTTTCCACGGGAGATTGTCGTGGAACAGTCATATTAATTGGATATCTGCGGACACAGGGAGCATATTGTTTATTGGTTTAATATTTTTTACAGGTGAGCAATGGCTTCGGGGATCAAGGTGATGGAGAGTATGTACTCTATGTTGTACGTACTGTATGTGTTGTGTATATGTACTGTATGTCTATATGTATGTGTTGTATGTACTGTATGTATGTACTGTATGTTGTATGTACTGTTGTATGTGCTATATGTTGTATGTTCTGTTGTATGTACTGTATGTCAAATGTATGTTCCATGTACTGTATGTAATATGTTGTATGTTCTGTTGTATATTGTATGTACTGTATGTCATATGTTGTATGTACTTGTTATATGTTGTATGTACTGTTGTATGTTCTGTATGTCATATGTTGTATGTACTGTTGTATGTTCTGTTGTGTGCTCTATATATCATGTTGTATGTTCTGTTGTATGTACTGTATGTCATATGTTGTATGTTCTGTATATTATATGTTGTATGTTCTGTTGTATATACTATATGTCATATGTTGTATGTTCTGTTGTATGTGGTATTTTCTGTATGTCATATGTTGTATGTACTGTATGTGGTATGTTATATGTTGTACGTACTTGTTATATGTTTTATGTACTGTATGTTGCATGTACTGTATGTTATATGTTGTATGTACTGTTGTATGTCATATGTTGTATGTAATGATGTATGTGCTATATGTTGTATGTTCTGCTATATGTACTGTATGTCATATGTTGTATGTACTGTTGTATATTGTATGTACTGTATGTCATATGTTGTATGTACTGTTGTATGTAATATGTTGTATGTACTGTTGTATGTCATATGCTGTATGTACTGTATGTCATATGTTGTATGTGCTATATGTTGTATGTAATGTTGTATGTCATATGTTGTATGCACTGTTGTATGTTGTATATACTGAATGTCATGTTGTATGTACTGTTGTATGTACTGTATGTCATATGTTGTATGTGCTGCTTGTTGTATGTTCTGTTGTATGTACAGTATGTTGTATGTACTGTTGTATGTTCTGTATGTGATATGTTGTATACACTGTATATTGTATGTACTGTCATATGTTGTATGTACTGTATGTGTTTGATTTTTACATTCAACACATTAGCCGGATGATGGAACTACTACTGTCCCATCATTGGCTAATGTGTCAATCACTGTCACTGTAGCAGGCATAGCCGATGGGACTTGTAGTCCCATCGGATGATGCCTGAACACACACACACACCCAAAGACCCCCGCACAGACCCCCGACAGCCCCGCACAGACCCCCGATAGCCCTGCACAGCCCTGCAGATGCCCCAGCAGACCCAGGGACAGCCCGCACACACATACATGCGCAGTCTCTGCCCACACACTTCCCTCCTCCCGATCTCCAGCGTTTCCTCCGCAGCTAAACCGTAGATCTTTTTTACATCTGCGGTTTTGCTGCGGATGTGCCCTACTCAATGCAAGTCAATGGGTGCAGAAACACTGCAGATCCACACAAACAATTGATATGCTGCGGAAAAAACAACGCTGCGTTTCCGCGTGTTTTTTTCCACAGCATGTGCACAGTGGATTGGGTTTTCCATAGGTTTACATGGTACTGTAAACTGCATAGAAAACTGCCACAGATCCGCAGCATCAAAAACGCTGTGGATCCGCGGTAAAATCCGCAATGTGTGAACATGGCCTTAGTGGAGAGATGGCCAGAATTTTGTCTACGCCACCACTTACATCGCTCTGTGACAGAGCCCTGTGCTCAAAATAGATGCAAGTTCCATTTGTGGGAAATGTACCTTGAAAGTATTTACTTGATGGCCGAGTATCGCACAAATGGTCCCTGAACAGTGATCCGTATGTAATCCGTTTGCAATGCGAGGATGTGATTTCCTCGCAACTAAATATCCGTGACATCCGTATGCCGTTATTTTCTTGCACACTTACAAAATGGACATTTAACTGATCCATGGCCTCAAATATTCGTCAAAACATATAAACATTATATACACTGCTCAAAAAAATAAAGGGAACACTAAAATCCCACATCCTAGATATCATTGAATGAAATATTCCTGTTGTAAATCTTTATTCATTACATAGTGGAATGTGTTGAGAACAATAAAACCTAAAACTGATCAATGTAAATCACAACTAATATCCCAGGGAGGTCTGGAGTTGGAATGATGCTCAAAATCAAAGTGGAAAATGAAGTTAAAGGCTGATACAACTTCAGTGGAAATGCCTCAAGACAAGGAAATGATGCTCAGTAGTGTGTGTGGCCTCCACGTGCCTGTATGATCTCCCTACAACGCCTGGCATGCACCTGATGAGGCGGCGGATGGTCTCCTGAGGGATCTCCTCCCAGACCTGGACTAAAGCATCCGCCAACTCCTGGACAGTCTGTAGTGCAATGTGACGTTGGTAGATGGTGCGAGACAGAGGCATAGCTAGGGTTTTGGTTCAGGGGGGCGAAGCTTCTGAGTGGGCCCCTAACCAGGTAACCTTGATTACAATTCGGTGACGCACCCTAATAGTGGAGGAGAACCAACATAGATATTACCACCATACGGTCAGTGGTAAATACAGTCCTACAGAACATATAAGAGATTACAGCACAGTTACAGATAATGTCTTACCCCTGACGTCCTTTCTGATGGAATTGTTCACTTTTCCCGTTTTTTCCATCTGGCCCAGACCGACATGACAACTTCTTCCAGCCAGGACTCGTCTGCAGAGAATACAACAAAGACACATTTCACTTCTCACATTCCAGCCCCATCATCATCTATTCCCAACCTGCACAAACTCCTCATCCTGCTGATACCCCAATACTGAGCCACTGCTGCTTTATGTGTCCCTATTACTGCACCTGATACCCCAATACTGAGCCGCTGCTGCCGCATGTGTCCCTATTACTGCACCTGCTGTGTAAATTCTAAAGAACCCCCTCTATAATATAGTAATTCCAGGTGCAAGTGCCCTAGAAAACACTGCCCATATTTTGCCCCCTAGAAAGTAATAATGCCCTGTGTGCCCCTTTGATAGTCACAGTAACTAGAGTTCCCCTATAACAATAAATGCCCACTTTACATTTAATAATGTCCCGAGTCTCCCCCTGTACAGCTCCCCTATACACAGCATGATGCTCCCTCAGTGTATAGTACCACCCACACAGTATACTGACCCCATAGTAGACTCCAAACTGATGGCTCCAACACTGTATGATGGCCCCTTCACTGTAATCCCCACACTGATGGCCCCATAGATAACCTCCATATAGTATAATGTGCCAAATAGACCTCAATATAGTACAAGACAGTACCCCTATAGGCAGACCCGCTAGTATAAGGCAGTACCCCTATAGGCAGACCCTGTGCTATAAGGCAGCACCCCCCATAGGCAGATCCTGTAGTGTATTAGGCAGCACCCCCCCCATAGGCAGATCCTGTAGTGTATTAGGCAGCAGCCTCCCCATAGGCAGATCCTGTTGTGTATAAGGCAGCCCCATAAAAAAACCACAATACTCTCACCTCCCTTCCTTATTCCAGTGGTGCTCCCTGCTCCCACTCTTGTTCTGACAGCGGGCGCAGGGCGGTGACGTGACCGCGCCCACTGTCAGTGTCGGCATGTGCGAGTGACGTTAGACGCTGACAGGGGGATAATGGGGGACGGAGCGCAGTGCTCCTTCCCTCATCAATGCGGTGAGCTGTATCGGCTAGTTGCCGATACAGCTCACCATGCGATGATGGCGGGGGGCCCACTGCTGGCACCAGGCCCCCCCGCCTGCTCAGGGGCCCCATAGCAGCAGGGCAGGGAGATTGATTCTCCCTGCTCTGCCGCAGAATGTAACTGTATCGGCGCGCTGCGCGCACCAATGCAGTTACAGTAGCGTAGCTCCGGGTGGGCCCCATCAGAGCGCTGGGCCCGGGGCGATAGCCCCCTCTGCCCCCCCGGTAGCTACGCTACTGGTGCGAGACATGATGTCCAAGATGTGTTCAATCGGATTCAGGTCTGGGGAACGGGCGGGCCAGTCCTTAGCTTCAATGCCTTCATCTTGCAGGAACTGCTGACATACTCCAGCCACATGAGGTCTGGCATTGTCTTGCATTAGGAGGAATCCAGGGCCAACCGCACCAGCATATGGTATCATAAGGGGTTTGAGGATCTCATCTCGGTACCTAATGGCAGTCAGGCTACCTCTGGTGAGCACATGGAGGGCTGTGCGGCCCTCTAAAGAAATGCCACCCCACACCATTACTGATCCACTGCCAAACCGGTCATGCTCAAGGATGTTGCAGGCAGCAGATTGCTCCCCACGGTGTCTCCAGACTCTGTCACGTCTGTCTGCACGGTATTGGGTTGTGAGCACAACCCTCATCTGTGGACATCAGGCACTCAGACCATCCTCACTGAGTCGGTTTCTAACTTGTGGCCTGCTGGAGGACATTTTGCAGGGCTCTGGCAGTGCTCCTCCTTGCACAAAGGCTGAGGTAGCGGTCCTGCTGCTGGGTTGTTGCCCTCCTACGGCCCTATCCACATCTCCTGGTGTACTGGTCTGTCTCCTGGTAGCACCTCCAGCCTCTGGACACTACGCTGACAGACACAGCAAACCTTCTTGCAACAGCTCGCATTGATGTGCCATCCTGGATGAGCTGCACTACCTGGGCCACTTGTGTGGGTTGTAGAGTCTGTCTCATGCTACCACGAGTGTGGAAGCACAACCAACATTCAAAAGTGACCAAAACATCAGCCAGAAAGCATTGGTACTGAGATGTGGTCTGTGGTCCCCACCTGCAGAACCACTCCTATATTGAGTGTGTCTTGATAATTGCCAATCATTTCCATCTGTTGTCTATTCCATTTACACAACAGCATGTGAAATTGATTGTCAGTGTTGCTTCCTAAGAGGACAGTGTGTGATTTCACAGAAGTTTGATTTAGTTGGAGTTATATTCTGTTGTTTAAGTGTTCCCTTTATTTGATTGAGCAGTGTATATACTGTATATATACTGTATATATCAGTGAGACACACACACACACACACACACACATATATACGTCTTTATATTTCATAGAAAGATAGATAGCAGAATAATTTGTTTGTTGGCTTCTATAAAATCATTGCAGAACCCGACAGGAGACATGGTTTACATGCAGTAAACCCATGCAGAACAGTGAGATTTATTTATGTCAGTGTCTAATACTGTTAGTACTATGTGTGTGTAGAATTTGGTACCTGTATGTAGTTAATAAAAGAATGTTTTCATGGAAAAAACTGGCGTGCGCTCCAGGGCAATTTTCTGTGCCAGAGAGGGAAAGCCAGTGACCGAGTGCAGATCTTAATAGCCTAGAGAGGGACCATTGTTATTGGCGCCCGGCTAAAAATAATCTGCCCCAGAAAAGGCACATTTGTAAGATGCGCCAATTCCGGCACTTAGCCCCTCTCTTCCCACTGCCCTGTAGTGGTGGCAAATGGGGTAATAAAGGGTTAATGTTACCTTTGTATTGTAAGGTGACATTAAGCTTGGCTTAGTAATGGAGGAATGTCAATAAGACACCTATCCATTGCTAATCCTAAAGTTTGTAAAGGGTTAAATAAACACACACACACATGCAGAATTAAGTATTTTAATTAAATAAAAGAACAGTTTTGCCACCTTTATTGTTCTGCTAAATCCAAACCATGCCCTCGATCTCCTGTAAAAAATAAAAAAACAACAATATACCATACGTGCCGAAAGGTCCCACGCAGTAATCCATATCTGGGGGTTAGTTTACAACCCGGAGTGGTGAAAATGCTACCGCGCCGCTGTAAACTACTGAGGAATTGAAGAATGAATGAGATGCTGCCGGCAGCAGCATCAGTGACGTCAGCGCAGCCTCCCAGCTATGAATTTGGCAGCATGGGAAAATGAACTGTCACTTTCCCACGCTCAAGAGTTCACCTCGGGTCAGGCTGGGAGGCTGCGCTGACGTCACTGATCTGCTGCTGGAAGCGTCTCATTCATTCTTCAGTGGTTTACAGCCGGGGAGGTAGCATTAGCACTGCTCCCGGTTGTAAACTATTTAACCCTTCGTCAGGGAAGGAATCTGTTCTGAAACTTGCATCGGGGCGCGCGTGGGTGCAGAACCTGTTAACCCCTAAAGGTACACTGCTCTTTTACTGATGTCCCTAGTTCTTTGTATTCACATTTTTTTCCACCTAGTTCATTATGCACATTGGGAGCTGAATACTCATGGCACTTTGCTCTCCATGTTCCATTTGCTTGCACTTATTTTTCACTCGGTAATGTTTTAACCTTGGATTCATTATGCACGTTGTGAGTTTTTTATATATTTATTGTATTTGCACTTTATATAGTCACACACGTTTTATATTAAATGTATTAGTACTTGGGCTATTTGTACTTTTATTACCATTTAGGGGTTACTATATATATTTTTTTTATATGGCTTTATGTATGTCAGTCCTGCATATGTGCACATTGATTTCATGTATTTTTATGTAATTTTGCTTGCCACCTATTAATAAAAATATGTTTTCACCTATTTTCCTGTCTGGGATTTTCTGCTTATCCAATTGTTCTGGATTGGTTGGTGTATTCATGCATTGAGTGGTTTCCACTTTCTTTCTCACCGAGCACCGTATCGGCCCATATAATATTGTGGATGTATATATGAGATTTGTACATATGTGACATTAACCCCTTAATATCCCATATGCCAATGCTACAGGGCAGTGGGAAGAGAGAGGCTATATGCTGTAATTGGCAGATCTAAGGCTACGTTCACATTTGCGTTGTGCGCCGCAGCGTCGGCGACGCAACGCACAACGCAAACAAAAACGCAGCAAAACGCATGCACAACGCTGCGTTTTGCGACGCATGCGTCCTTTTTTTGGTTGATTTTGGACGCAGCAAAAATGCAACTTGCTGCGTCCTCTGCGCCCGGACGCGTGCGCCGCAGTGACGCATGCGTCGCAAAACGCAAGTGCAACGCATGTCCATGCGCCCCCATGTTAAATATAGGGGCGCATGACGCATGCGGCGACGCTGCGGCGCAGACCGCAAATGTGAACGTAGACTTACAGATGCGCCTTTTCTGGGGTTGCAGGGGGCAGATGTTTTTAGCCAGGGAGGGCCAATAACCATGGACCCTCTCTAGGCTATTAATATCTGCCCTCAGTCACTGGCTTTCCCTCTCTGGCACAGAAAATTGCGCGGGAGTCCATGCCAGTTTTTTTCCGTGAATACATTCTTTTATTAAATACATACAGGTCCCAAATTTTACACACACAAATAGTAGTAACAGTATTAGACACTGACATATATAAGCCTAACTGTTCTGCAATGGTATACTGTATGTAAACCATGTCTCCTATCCTATCGACTTCTGCAATGATTTTACAGAAGCCGACAAATGAATCATCGGCTATTCTGCTATGAAATATCAAGACATATACAGTGGGGCAAAAAAGTATTTAGTCAGTCAGCAATAGTGCAAGTACCACCACTTAAAAAGATGAGAGGCGTCTGTAATTTACATCATAGGTAGACCTCAACTATGGGAGACAAACTGAGAAAAAAAAATACAGAAAATCACATTGTCTGTTTTTTTAGCATTTTATTTGCATATTATGGTGGAAAATAAGTATTTGGTCAGAAACAAAATGTCATCTCAATACTTTGTAATATATCCTTTGTTGGCAATGACGGAGGTCAAACGTTTTCTGTAAGTCTTCACAAGGTTGCCACACACTGTTGTTGGTATGTTGGCCCATTCCTCCATGCAGATCTCCTCTAGAGCAGTGATGTTTTTGGCTTTTCGCTTGGCAACACGGACTTTCAACTCCCTCCAAAGGTTTTCTATAGGGTTGAGATCTGGAGACTGGCTAGGCCACTCCAGGACCTTGAAATGCTTCTTACGAAGCCACTCCTTCGTTGCCCTGGCGGTGTGCTTTGGATGATTGTCATGTTGAAAGACCCAGCCACGTTTCATCTTCAATGCCCTTGCTGATGGAAGGAGGTTTGCACTCAAAATCTCACGATACATGGCCCCATTCATTCTTTCATGTACCCGGATCAGTCGTCCTGGCCCCTTTGCAGAGAAACAGCCCCAAAGCATGATGTTTCCACCACCATGCTTTACAGTAGGTATGGTGTTTGATGGATGCAACTCAGTATTCTTTTTCCTCCAAACACGACAAGTTGTGTTTCTACCAAACAGTTCCAGTTTGGTTTCATCAGACCATAGGACATTCTCCCAAAACTCCTCTGGATCATCCAAATGCTCTCTAGCAAACTTCAGACGGGCCCGGACACGTACTGGCTTAAGCAGTGGGACACGTCTGGCACTGCAGGATCTAAGTCCATGGTGGCGTAGTGTGTTACTTATGGTAGGCCTTGTTACATTGGTCCCAGCTCTCTGCAGTTCATTCACTAGGTCCCCCCGCGTGGTTCTGGGATTTTTGCTCACATTCTGACCCCACGGGGTGGGATTTTGCGTGGAGCCCCAGATCGAGGGAGATTATCAGTGGTCTTGAATGTCTTCCATTTTCTAATTATTGCTCCCACTGTCGATTTCTTCACTCCAAGCTGGTTGGCTATTGCAGATTCAGTCTTCCCAGCCTGGTGCAGGGCTACAATTTTGTTTCTGGTGTCCTTTGACAGCTCTTTGGTCTTCACCATAGTGGAGTTTGGAGTCAGACTGTTTGAGGGTGTGCACAGGTGTCTTTTTATACTAATAACAAGTTTAAACAGGTGCCATTACTACAGGTAATGAGTGGAGGAAAGAGGAGACTCTTAAAGAAGAAGTTACAGGTCTGTGAGAGCCAGAAATCTTGATTGTTTGTTTCTGACCAAATACTTATTTTCCACCATAAAATGCAAATAAAATGATAAAAAAACAGACAATGTGATTTTCTGGATTTTTTTTTCTCAGTTTGTCTCCCATAGTTGAGGTCTACCTATGATGTAAATTACAGACGCCTCTCATCTTTTTAAGTGGTTGAACTTGCACTATTGCTGACTGACTAAATACTTTTTTGCCCCACTGTATATGTGTGTCACTGATGCGTATTTCTCTCAAATCACACGCATGGTTCGTGTGGTATCCGTTTTCCCTCACACCCATAGACTTGCATTGGCGAGTCTCGGCCGATATACGGTGCAAATCGCAGCATGCTGCTACTTCACTCGCACATATAATACGGACGAAAAAAACCCAAAACAGATGATTGGAGCTGCAATTTTTTGTCGTGTAGCACTCGCCCGTATTCCTTTCTAGTGTGACTCCAGCCTTGTTGTGTTATGCAACTTTCCAACAGGCCCTGAACGAGACGTTTCTTTTTTGCCTGTTTCCAAATGTGTGACTCACCTGCAGTGAACTGTGCAATCTGTTTGGATTTGTGCTTTGGGGTAGTGTGGTGCCACCTGCAGGTCATTTTTCCTTACTGCAGGTTTATGAAAATTAATGTTTAAACTGTATTTTGTGATCACATCGTGGATGTGTGGTTTGTTTGGCTATTTTATTGCTGAAGAGGCCAAGTTTACCTTTCAAATGGTGCATCATTTGTGTGTGGGGGTGCAGTATGAACGAAGACACAAAGTAATCACCGAAAAAGAGTGTTTAGAAATAATATAAAAGGATGTTTCTATGAGCAGGATACAGCCTTCAATGGAATTAGTTTGCTTTCCCTAAGTGATATTTTAATCTCCGGTTTAAAAAAAGGCCTGCTTAGGCACTTCCTTACTGCGGCTAGGAAATTGATTCCAAGATACTTGCAACAAGAGAAATCTCCATCAGGTATTGAATTTGTGTCAGAACGTAAGGATACCCTCAGATTGAGGCAATTATTAGGCCAAATCACAGACATTTCAGAAAAAGTAAATCATACCTGGGCGCCCTGGATTATGTACAGAGAAACTCCATTTTTAGTTGATTGGCAAAAATAGGCATTGGGCCTCCACCTCTGGCTCATATCTATTCATCTCATTTTCTGCCCTCTTTTTAGTTTATGTATCATGACAAACATTAGAGGCTGGCACCGGCCCAGGAGAGACTCTGTCTCCTTCTTTTCTTTCTACTCCCTCCTACTTCTATTTCTTATCCTCTCTCACATCCCTGTCCCCTAGAGCAGAGGTGTCAAACTGCATTCCTCGAGGGCCGCCAATAGGTCATGTTTTCAGGATTTCCTTGTATTGCACAGGTGATAATTTAATCACCTGCACAGAATGATTCCAGCACCTTGTGGAATGCTAAGGAAATCCTGAAAACATGACCTGTTGGCGGCCCTCGAGGAATGCAGTTTGACACCTCTGCCCTAGAGTGACCCTTTCTGGACGCAGGGGTTGGCGACCTAACTACAGTACACAAATGGCACCCCGACAAGTCGTCTGTCCCAAATACACCCTAGAATTGTGCACAAAGTGGGCAGTGGATGCAGTTTTCAGACGCATCCGCTGCCCATTATGAATTCCGGGGAGGAGGGGGCGGAGTTCCGGCCGCGCATGCGCGATCGGAAATGGCGGATTTGACGGACGAAAAAACGTTCCCTTGAACGTTTTTTCGTCACGACGGGCCGCAAAATCACGATGCATCCGTTGCATGACGGATGCGACGTGTGCCCATTCGTCGCAATCCGTCGTCAATACAAGTGTATGGCAAAAAAAAACGGATCCTGAGGGCACATTTGCAGGATCCGTTTTTTTTACCAAAACGACGGATTGCGACGGATGGCAAAAAACGGAAATGTGAGGCCTAAGAGATTTTTTTTTTATATATCTAGATATTAAATATGGCCAAAGGCTACCCTCATCATTATCAAGTAGAAAAATATTTTATAGTAAAACCAGACGTACTTAGCCATGCAAAGTTTTTTTCCATTTGCTTTCTTTCCTTTATTTATAAACTGGAGTATTCTGTTCCCCAGTTTAATAACTGCCTGCACTGTACTATTTCACAATATCTTTATCCCTTACATTATTACTTAAGCTAGCATTGCAGCAGCAGTTTACCCAGTGGCGTAACTGGAGTCAGATGGGCCACGGTGTAAGATTTGCACCTGGACTCCCCGTATGTTGGTCAGATATACGGGCCCTTGTAGCGTCTAAATCCTTTCAGGACATACAGAACATTTTATTTTTTTACATTGCCGATTTTGCAAGTTTTGCTACCTACAAAGAATGGAGAGGTCTGTAATTTTTATCGTAGATATACTTCAACTGTGAGAGAAAATCTAAAAATAAAAACCAGAAATTCACATTGTATGATTTTTACATAATTAATTTGCATTTTATTGCATGACATAAGTATTTTATACAATGGAAAAACAGAACTTAATATTTGGTACAGAAACCTTTGTTTGCAATTACAGAAGACACGTTTCCTGTAGTTCTTGACCAAGTTTGCACACATTGCAGCAGGGATTTTGGCCCACTCCTCCATACAGATCTTTTAGGTTTCGGGACTGTCGCTGGGCAACATTGAGTTTCAGCTCCATCTAAAGATTTTCTATTGGGTTCAGGGCTGGAGACTGGCTAGGCCACTTCCAGGACCTTCAAATTCTTCTTACAGAGCCACTCTTTAGTTGCCCTGGCTGTGTGTTTCAGGTCATTGTCATGCTGGAAGATCCAGCCATGACCCATCTTCAATGCTCTTACTGAGGGAAGGTTGTTGGGCGAATTCTCGCGATACATGACCCCATCCATACTGCCTTCAATACGGTGCAGTCGACCTATACCCTTTGCAGAAAATCACCCCCAAAGTATGATTTTTTTTCCCCGCTTCACATTTGGAATGGTGTTCTTGGGGTTGTACTCATCCTTCTTCCTCCACACACGGTGAGTAGAGTGGATACCAAAAAGTTCTACTTTGGTCTCATCTGACCACATGACCTTCTCTCATGCCTCCTCTGAATCATCCAAATGGTAATTGGCGAAATTCAAATGGGCCTGGACATGTGCTGGTGTGAGCGGGGGGACCTTACGTACCCTGCAAGATTTTAAACCATGACAACGTAGTGTTACTAACAGTAATGTTTGAGACGGTGGTCCCAGCTCTTATTCAGATCATTGACCAGTCCCTCCCATGTAGTTCTGTGCTGATTCCTGAATTCTCACAGAATAATCCTTACCCCATGAGGCGAGACCATGCATGGAGCCCTAGCGTGAGGTAGATTGACAGTCATCTTGTGTTTCTTTCATTTTCTAATAATTGCGCCAACAGTTGTTGCCTTCTCACCAAGCTGCTTGCCTATTGTCCTGCAGCATATCCCAGCCTTGTGCAGGTCTACAATTTTGTCCCCGGTATCCTTAAACAGCTCTTTGGTCTTGGCCATGGTGTAGAGGTTGGAGTGTGATTGTGTGAACAGGTGTCTTTTACACAGGTAACGAGTTAAAAAAGGTGCAATTAGTACAAGTAATGAGTGCAGAGTACGAGGGCTTCTTAAAGAAAACTAACAGGTCTATGAGAGCAGAATTCTTTCTGGTTGGTAGGTGATAAAATACTTATTTCATGAAAAAAAATGCAATTTCATTATACAAAACACATACAATGTGATATTCTGGTTTTTATTTTTGGTTTATGTCTCTCACAGGTGAAGTGTATCTGTGCTAAAAATTACAGACCTCTCCATTCTTTGTAGGTGGGAAAATTTGCAAAATCAGCAGTGTGTCAAATATTTATAAGCACATCCAGCCAAAATAGGTCCTGGAAGGACCTCCTCCCATAAAGGCCGTCACACCCCATGCAACCGCGATAATTACGCCCGAGTTTACTGCTTTCAAAGGTGTTATCTTGCACTGGCAGCTCACTGTCCATTTTAGATAGATTTCGTTCGATGCCGCACAGGAAGATTACATATTTCCTTTAAAACTCTTTCACCTTGCAAATCGACAAACTGAACTTAAGTCTAAGGACTCGTTCAAGTATCCATTTTATCTTTCATATGAGAAAACCGGTTCCAGTTCCTCACTAATTTTGTTCAGTGTTGTCTGAGTTTCATTACTTTTTTTCAGATGAGGGGTAGGGGGAGAAAACAAAGTTTCTTTCTCTTGTAGTCCATGAAAAACGGAGAGCATACAGATGACATCCAAGTGCTTTGTTTTTCTTTTCAGATAAATTAAAATCAATGATTTGATCCGAATAAAAATGGACATGTGAACAGACCTCACAAATGAAACACTGACGTCTGGATGAGCCTGTAGGCCAGGTTCACATGAAACATACAGTACCGACCAAAAGTTTGGACACACCTCATTTAAAGATTTTTTTTTTCTGTATTTTCATGACTATGAAAATTGTACATTCACACTGAAGGCATCAAAACTATGATTTAACACATGTGGAATTATGTACTTAATTTCAGTTGTTTAACACTTTTTTGTTATGTCTTATATTCTAGGTTCTGCAAAGTAGCCACCTTTTGTTTTGATGACTGCTTTGGACACTATTGGCATTCTCTTTCAAGAGGTAGTCACTGGGAATGGTCTTCCAACAATCTTGAAGGAGTTCCCAGAGATGCTCAGCACTTGTTGACCCTTTTGCCTTCACTCTGCGGTCCAGCTCACCCCAAACCATCTCGATTGGGTTCAGGTCTGGTGACTGTGGAGGCCAGGTCATCTGGCGTAGCACCCCATCACTCTCCTTCTTGGTCAAATAGCCCTTACACAGCCTGGAGGTGTGTTTGGGGTTATTGTCCTGTTGAAAAATAAAATGATAGTCCAACAAAACACAAACCAGATGGAATAGCATGCCGCCGCAAGATGCTGTGGTAGCCATGCTGGTTCAGTGTGCCTTAAATTTTATATAAATCCCAACAGTGTCACCAGCAAAGCACCATTACACCTCCTCCATGCTTCACGGTAGGAACCAGGAATGAAGAGTCTATCCGTTCACCTTTTCTGCGTCGCACAAAGACACGGTGGTCAAATTTGGACTCATCAGACCAAAGCACAGATTTCCACTGGTCTAATGTCTATTCCTTGTGTTCTTTAGCCCAAACAAGTCTCTTCTGCTTGTTGCCTGTCCTTAGCAGTGGTTTCCTAGCAGCTATTTTACCATGAAGGCCTGCTGCACAAAGTCTCTTCTTAACAGTTGTTATAGAGTTGTGTCTGCTGCTAGAACTGTGTGACATTGACCAGGTCTCTAATCTGAGCTGCTGTTAACCTGCGATTTCTGAGGCTGGTGACTCAGATAAACTTATCCTCAGAAGCAGAGGTGACTCTTGGTCTTCCTTTCCTGGGGCGGTCCTCATGTGAGCAAGTTTCTTTGTAGCGCTTGATGGTTTTTGCCACTGCACTTGGGGACACTCTCAAAGTTTGCCCAATTTTTCAGACGGACTGACCTACATTTCTTAAAGTAATGATGGCCACTCGTTTTTCTTTACTTAGAATTTGTATTATGGAAAGAAAAAAAGCAGCTAAGAAAAACGAGTGGCCAACATTACTTTAAGAAATGAAGGTCAGTCCGAAAAATTAGGAAAACTTTGAAAGTGTTCCCAAGTGCAGTGGCAAAAACCATCAAGCGCTACAAAGAAACTGGCTCACATGAGGACCGCCCCAGGAAAGGAAGACCAAGAGTCACCTCTGCTTCTGAGGATAAGTTTATCCGAATCACCAGCCTCAGAAATCACAAGTTAACAGCAGCTCAGATTAGAGACCAGGTCAATGCACGACCCTGTCCATCACTCACATCAGATAACCTGAGATGCGCCTCCTAACTTCCAACATCCGCAGCTCTTGATTAGCCAGCCTGGATTAACATCATCATCATCGTGGTGGCATGATGTACATGTGATGTTGCAACAAGCTGGCTAGTTAAAATAAGAGCAGTGAATGTCATCTGGAGGGAGGTGCATCGCAGGGATCCTGTCCAGCGGCTACAGGGTACTGACATGGCCAATATAGACTGGGTCCCGCAAATCAATTTGCACCAATTCTCCACGGGAGAAAACAAATTTAAAACTAAAAAGGAGAATTATAGTTAAAGGCATCACCTGTTTATAGTCAAATTGTAAGACTGAGTTTCACTTGCACATACATCCATAAAAGATTTTTTTTTTTTTTCAGTCAATGTCATTATACATTTTGTCTCGTTAGTAAAAGGAAACATTTAGCATGAATGTAAAACTATGTTCCCCTCTCCACTCCAGCATTTGGGTAACGATACTTAGACGTTTGTCACTTGGTAAGCCTCCATTGCTGCGGTTTCACAATGTAGTTTTTATCTGTGAAGTCTGTTAAGGCAATATTGCATTAACCCCAGGTGCTTTACCTGTATAAGGGATTAGGCCAAAAATTACAAACCGTGCGTTTCTCCAAAAAATAAGACCAGGTCTTATATTTTTACTCCGAAAGATGAGTTAGGGATAATTTTCAGAGGCGGTCTTCTATGAACAGCAGACATGTGCCTGGAACCGCCACGGGTGGATCACGATTCCCGCTAACCCGTTAAATGCCGCTGTCACGTGATTGTGGATCAGCGATGGGTTGGCATGACAACCAGAGGTCTGCAGCAGACCTCTATGGTTGTCACTGCCGTATTGCCGATGCTTATAGCAACTCAGCTACATACAGGCCATTTGATCATCGCCTGTATGTAGCAGAGCCCATTGGGTAATGGCAGCTTCTAGTCTCCCGTGGAGACTACTGAGTAAACTAAAAGAATATTTATAAACAAACACACACACACCTTTCACCCCAATAAAAAAAAAAAAAAAAAATCAAACATACACATATTTGGTATCACCGCATTCAGAATCACTGGATCCATCGATATAATAATAAAAAAAAAAAAAAAAATTAACCACATCGCTAAACGACGTAATGAGAAAAAAGTAAAAAATGCCAGAATTACTTTTTTTTTCGTAGCCACAACATTGCATTAAAATGCAATAATGGGTGACCAAAAGATCGTATCTGCACCAAAATGGTATAATTAAAAAGCACACACACAAAAAAAAATAAGCCCTCACCCAACCCCAGATCACCAAAAATGGAGACGCTACGGGAATCGGAAAATGATGCAATTTTTTTTTTTTTTTAAACAAATTTTGGATTTTTTCTTTCAACACTTAAATAAAAAAACCTTTACATGTTTACAACTTCATAGACATCAATGACCTGGAGAATCATAATGGCAGGTCAATTTTAGCATTTGATGAACATGGTAAAAAAAAATTCCACAACACAGTTGTGGAATTGCACTTTTTTTTTTTTTTTTTTTTTTACAATTTCACCGCACTAGGATTTTTTTTTCCTGTTTTTGAGTACACAATATGGTAAAACCAATTGTATCGCTCTAAAGTACAACTTGTCCCGCAAAAAACAAGCCCTCACACGGCCACACTGAAGGAAAAAAAAAAAAAGTTATGGCTCTGGGAAGAAGGGGAGCGAAAAACAAACACAAAGACGAAAAAAGAGCTCCGTCAGGAGGGGGTTAAAATAAAACAAAACGAACTAGTCTGAACAATAAATCGTAAGTCTTTACACTGAGGTTCTCTCATCAATTTGTCCCTTCCACTGGGCGAGATTTCATCTTATCCGCAATCTCTTACTAACAATGGCCGTTTCTATGTGTCAGAGTATGTCCGGCTCCACCCGAGTTATATCCGATTTTTATTTACTTTTAATCTGTCTGGTTTTCTTCAATACCCAAAGGATGGGGATGGACCAGAGGGTGCAGAAAAGCAAGGAAGAGGACGTCATCCTATGAAGATGGGAGGCGCCGCACCTGGACCACGACGCCCATCGGACCGCCCCTGGGGGAGTAGAATCTAACCTCTTTTTCTCATCTTTCAGGATACATCGGCGGCTTATTTATAGCACTCCAGAATGCTGTAGAAAAGCCCCTGATGCTGGTGGGCTTAGCTCACCCTCGATTTTGGGGTGACAGGTTCCCTTTAAAAAGATAGTGGTAATATTCATTGGATCACTTGACATGGTAGGTCATTTTTTGGGGGGAAAACACAGAAGCTAATCACTTTCTGTCTGGGCACCCTTACCAAAAATATAAGTATCAGCAATGAGAACACGACATCTTGGGTAGAATATTTGACTCTTACAAGGAATAAATTGGCAATTACAAATGAACACATTCTTCACAGTTCAACATCAAGTGGCTTTTTTTTTTTTCTTTAAAAACAAAGAATAATGAAATTTACATGCCCCACATCTGGGGAGAAAAAAAAATAATGGAGGACTCCAATTTTAGCATAGAGCAAATGGCATCAATAAAGTTCTTACACCAACCCCATCGCTGTTATACATTATTCTACCAACTGATTCCATATTCTGAAACTAAGTGCTTTCCTTTAGCAAAGACTTTCTTCTTCCTCTAAATTCCTCCGCTGTGCAAAACAATGCAAAAAAAAAAAAAAAATGTTAGGGAACAAGATCAGGCAATATGTCTGACTGATCCTGAAAAGGTTACTTTAAATTAACATTAAACATACAGAACTTCACCCATAAAAAAGAAACTGCACAGAACTAAACACAGATATTTTGCTACAATAAGACTATCAATCTGTCATCCACACGTCCATAAAATAAGCCCCCTTTATATACGCCCACCCACCTTAGAGTGAGCACATATACATACATATATATGTCACAAATAAAAAGTTACGTGAAAAGCTGCGATTAGAGTTGCAATGAGTGGGATATTATATATATATATATATATATATATATATATATATATATATATATATATATATATATATATATATATATATATATATATATATTTTGTTATAGTATAGGAGATCTTTTGCATGCAAACAAGACGTTCTGTAGGGGAACATCGGTGCCTCTATAAAACAGAGCATGGTCCCAAAAAGTCTACAGTAGGTGTTTTCATGGTAGCTTCAAACTGCAACTGATTCTTCAAGGGGTCCATCTCAAGCAACATGATGATATACATAAGCGTTTATATACAAGCCCTTAAATACATAATCTATAGAACATGGTCAGTAGGGTTCTTATACCCACTACCCATTGTACGAAACACATATGTGGGCTCCTCTTTCCTCCAACGTCAATGATGGGAAAATGAATGAGATAGAACAGTGTGGTTTAATGCTTCCCATGCCAGTATAGGCTACTGATGAATCCCTGAACTGTACACAGCACTTTAGTCTCTCAGCTGAATTGGAAAGCAATGGTTTCTGGGCTCGGTGAAGAAAGAAGAGAAAAACTGCCAATGAATGACGGCCAGATTATCGTATCCTAGTGAAGAGGTTGAGAACGGAGACCGATTCCTAGAAGAGAAAGAGAAAAGTTAACGCCATGTGACTGTCACATTCATAAGAACACAACATTGACATTTTTAAAGGGAATCTGTAACCAGGTTTTTGCCACATAATCTGAGAGCAGCATGATGTAAAGGCAAAGACCCCGATTCCAGCGATGTGTAACTTACTGGGCTGCTTAGTGTATATTTCATACAATCACTATTTTATCAGCAAGAGATTATTACAGGACTAGTAATCCTGCTGCCAGGTAGTCCTTCATTGTCATGAGATCTGTAAAACCCCGCCCTCACCACTGATTGGCAGCTTTCTGTTTCTACAGCACATGGGCTGCCAATCAGTGGTGTGGGCGGGGTTATACACAGCTCAACATTTAGAGAACTGCTAGACCTGCAGCAGATAAAGTGATTTTATCAAAATGACAGCAAGCAGATCAGCAAGTGCCACCAGTAAGTGACTTATCACTGGAATCAGGGTCTCTGCTCCTACATCATGCTGTTTCAGATAGGGGAGCACAAATCTGCCGATAGATTATTTTTTTAAATGAAGAATTGCATTTGCCTCACCTTTGTAGATCGTGTTTTACTAAAAACATTCCAAAATCTTAATGTTTCATCACCAGCACCTGTAACAATAGCTTCACCATCTGGAGACATGGCCTGTGAAGCATAGAAATATATATCAAAATGAAATCAAGGCCAAAAAATACAGTCCAGCATTAAAAGGAGACTTCTCAAGACAAAACCTTTAGGAGAAATAAAGGAGTTTGGTTGTAAAAGTAGGTGTAAATTACTGTATAGACTATAGGCAGCCTTTAGGCTGTGTTCACACACGCTGCGGTTTTGCAGCATTTTACTGTCACAGCAAAGTGAATGAGACTTCTGGAATTTCATGCACGCGTTGCTTATTTTTTTCCTTACAGATCTGAAGCAGTTTCATACCCAAATACCAAGGTTACCCATGTAGTATGACGCAAGGCCCCATAGTTACTCGCCCTCATTTTTCTAGGCATCCTATACAATATATAAGGTACTTACAAGGTAGAGAACTCTATAAGAGTGTCCAGTCAATTTTGCCACCTGTGTAAGAGATGGATACTTCCACACAAGGATCTGATTCTGAGAATAGCCATGTGTGCTCACCTATGAGTAAGGAGAAGACAGTTTAGGGTCAAGAATGGTCGTAATTTATGGGAGACATTCTCAAATCTGTACAAGAAATGGAGACAACCCCTTTAAGCGAAAAGTTATTACAATCCCTACACTGTCTACTGCAGGTGATCCAGACGCGAATATATGTTATTCGTTTCTATAGCGCTAACATGTTCCGCAGCGACCTACAATTCACAGCGTACATGCACAATCAGACATTGCAGACAACCAGGCTAAAAAAAAATTCATAAAGTGAGGGGCCGACCGTCTACAAGGAGTTGGGGGAGAATCCCACGAGGTAAAAGCGGCAGATCCGCCAAGAAGCCACTTACCAGTTCGTTAGCATGCTTGGACCAGGCTAGGTTGCAGACCTGTGACCCAGTGTCAATACATTGCAGTGGCTGACCAGTGAGTGTGTTCCAGAACCTAATGCAACGATCAGCTGTGCCCCCGCCAGAAGCCAGCAGACCATGTTGGTGAGGAGACCAGGCGATTGCCTTCACTGCAGCCAGATGCTCGGTGTATTGCTGAACAGGGGTCAAACTTGAGTGATTCCATACGAGGAGCTGGAAGAAGAGCAAGATATTTCACGTGGTAAAGCGGGCAAACCGTCAACGTTATTAGATCTTCTCCATACTGTATATAGGTAATACCTTGTTGTCATTCCCTCCCGATGCAAGCAGCTGGTGGTCGGTGGACCACTTGAGGCCACAAACTTCTTGCCGGTGCCCTTGTAACCTCCTTTCAGACTGCACAGGTGGAGTTCGGATATCTCTCTGAAGGATCATGCGATCTCTACTTCCGGAGGACAGCTGATCTGCATTCCAAGCCAAGGCGCCTATAGCGGGTAGACGGACAACACTGCTGTGATGGTGCGCACAGATTACAAGAAAGGGGCAGAAAAAAGATGATCTGTAAAAATACTGGAGACATGACGATATGCCCAGCCTTACCAACTCTGGCTGTATGCCCCTCGAGTGTGGACAGCTTCTTCCCTGCAGATGCATCCCATATCTGTACAAAACCTTTGTGTGTCCCCACAGCTACAAGATTTCCCTGAAAATAAAAGGGACATTAATACCATTAATTCTGCAATCATTTTCTGGATTTTCTTTATATGGTGTACATTGTTCTGGAAAAATGACCCAAGGAGATGATTCTCCAGGTAAGTATGATTACAGAGGTACTAATCTTAATTTTTTTTTTTTTAATAATGACTTTTTTTGTTTAAGTTTACTTGTGTCTCCATTTTAAAATAACAGTAATGTTATCTTCATTTTTGGTTGATGAAGCTGTAAGAGGGCTTGTTTTTGGTTAGCTGGTTTTCATTTTATTGATGCCATTTCAGGGTATGTCTGACATTTTAATCACTTCTTAGTCTACGTTCATATTTGCGGTCAGCGCCGCCGCATGCGTCATGCGCCCCTATATTTAACATGGGGGCGCATGGACATGCGTCGCACTTGCGTTTTGCGCCGCATGTGTCCCTGCGGCGCCCGCGTCCGGGCGCAGAGGACGCAGCAAGTTGCATTTTTGCTGCGTCCAAAATCAATGAAAAAAAGGACGCATGCGGCGCAAAACGCAGCGTTGTGCATGCGTTTTGGTTTGCGTTGTGCGCTGCGGCGCCGACGCTGCGGCGCACAACGCAAATGTGAACGTAGCCTTATTGGATTTTATTGAATTAGTATATGATACATTGGGTACAGTAGTACAAAGCAGGATGTGCTGTAAATGTTTTCATAAGAATTTGGGAAAGTTATGAAATGTCCAATAAGTGTCTGTTCTGTTCCTGATCTAAGGATCTCGGCTTTTAGGTGAGATGAATCTGTGCTGCACTTTACGTACAGGCTCAGTAGTGACCAGTGCTGTGGGGTCAGAGGTGAGATGAATCTGTGCTACCCTTTATGTACAGGCTCAGTAGTGACCAGTGCTGTGAGGTCAGAGGTGAGATGAATCTGTGCTACCCTTTATGTACAGGCTCAGTAGTGACCAGTGCTGTGAGGTCGGAGGTGAGATGAATCTGTGCTGCCCTTTATGTACAGGTTCAGTAGTGACCAGTGCTGTGGGGTCGGAGGTGAGATGAATCTGTGCTGCCCTTTATGTACAGGCTCAGTAGTGACCAGTGCTGTGAGGTCGGAGGTGAGATGAATCTGTGCTGCCCTTTATGTACAGGTTCAGTAGTGACCAGTGCTGTGGGGTCGGAGGTGAGATGAATCTGTGCTGCCCTTTATGTACAGGCTCAGTAGTGACCAGTGCTGTGGGGTCGGAGGTGAGATGAATCTGTGCTGCCCTTTATGTACAGGCTCAGTAGTGACCAGTGCTGTGGGGTCGGAGCGGAGATGAATCTGTGCTGCCTTTTATGTACAGGCTCAGTAGTGACCAGTGCTGTGGGGTCGGAGGCGAGATGAATCTGCTGCACTTTATGTACATGCTCAGTAGTGACCAGTGCTGTGAGGTCGGAGGTGAGATGAATCTGTGCTGCACTTTATGTACAGGCTCAGTAGTGACCAGTGCTGTGGGGTCGGAGGTGAGATGAATCTGTGCTGCCCTTTATGTACAGGCTCAGTAGTGACCAGTGCTGTGGGGTTGGAGGTGAGATGAATCTGTGCTGCACTTTATGTACAGGCTCAGTAGTGACCAGTGCTGTGGGGTCGGAGGTGAGATGAATCTGTGCTGCCCTTTATGTACAGGCTCAGTAGTGACCAGTGCTGTGGGGTCGGAGGTGAGATGAATCTGTGCTGCCCTTTATGTACAGGCTCAGTAGTGACCAGTGCTGTGGGGTCGGAGCTGAGATGAATCTGTGCTGCCTTTTATGTACAGGCTCAGTAGTGACCAGTGCTGTGGGGTCGGAGGTGAGATGAATCTGTGCTGCCCTTTATGTACAGGCTCAGTAGGGACCAGTGCTGTGGGGTCGGAGGTGAGATGAATCTGTGCTGCCCTTTATGTACAGGCTCAGTAGTGACCAGTGCTGTGGGGTCGGAGGTGAGATGAATCTGTGCTGCCCTTTATGTACAGGCTCAGTAGTGGCCAGTGCTGTGGGGTCGGAGGTGAGATGAATCTGTGCTGCCCTTTATGTACAGGCTCAGTAGTGACCAGTGCTGTGAGGTCGGAGGTGAGATGAATCTGTGCTGCCCTTTATGTACATGCTCAGTAGTGACCAGCGCTGTGGGGTCGGAGGTGAGATGAATCTGTGCTGCCCTTTATGTACAGGCTCAGTAGTGACCAGTGCTGTGGGGTTGGAGGTGAGATGAATCTGTGCTGCACTTTATGTACAGGCTCAGTAGTGACCAGTGCTGTGGGGTCGGAGGTGAGATGAATCTGTGCTGCCCTTTATGTACATGCTCAGTAGTGACCAGCGCTGTGGGGTCGGAGGTGAGATGAATCTGTGCTGCACTTTATGTACAGGCTCAGTAGTGACCAGTGCTGTGGGGGTTGGAGGTGAGATGAATCTGTGCTGCCCTTTATGTACATGCTCAGTAGTGACCAGCGCTGTGGGGTCGGAGGTGAGATGAATCTGTGCTGCCCTTTATGTACAGGCTCAGTAGTGACCAGTGCTGTGGGGTCGGAGGTGAGATGAATCTGTGCTGCACTTTATGTACAGGCTCAGTAGTGACCAGTGCTGTGGGGGTTGGAGGTGAGATGAATCTGTGCTGCCCTTTATGTACATGCTCAGTAGTGACCAGCGCTGTGGGGTCGGAGGTGAGATGAATCTGTGCTGCCCTTTATGTACAGGCTCAGTAGTGACCAGTGCTGTGGGGTCGGAGGTCAGGATAAGTGAGGAGTCTGAGTTGGCGATTTGGCTTACCGACACCTCAGCCCTGGTGATGCCTGCAAACCACAGTACTGCAGTTTAGATGTTTTTTTTTCTCTCTTTTTGTGTTTCTAACCGATTGGGTTAATTAATTGCATATTTTGAGAGATTGGTCTTTTACGTAAACAACGATACCAAATATGTATTTTTTTATTTCTTCATTTTTAATCGGACGAGGATGGTGAGGCAGGCGTTTATAAAAATAAAAAAAACAAAAACATCACCTTATCACCTAATACTATATATAGGAAATATCAAGGTCTCCTATGAATGTCAACAATAGACTAGTTTTCGGTTGAGGACTGTCAAGGCAGGTATGAGAAGCCTTCAGCAGACCTGTGGCGGTCATGGTAATCCATCGATTGCGTCTCAGGGGGAAGAGTGCTGATGGGCGCCTGGAATACCACAACTCCATGCTGTAAATGCCGTTATCAAAGATTATCAGAGCCATATACCAGCTCAGCTCCACCTTTGGCTGTTAGAAACAGATGATGACTGAATAACACAGCGCTTGTCTGCCAGGAATGGTGCTGGCTCATCTCTTGAGCTTGGTCCATACTTGTACAGTAATAGTTGCTAAGGAGTTAAAGGGCTTGCATGAAGTGAATAGGATATCCCCTACTGATCTGAAGAATGGAGCTCTGAAGAGTCCAGTATAAACTGAACAGAGATTGAGCATGGGCACCTCCGTGTCATTCATTCTCTGGTATCGGAGGTGCCCATGCTCAACCTCAGATCCATTTGGATGCGGCTCCCTTCAGAGCCCTGTTCTCAGGATCAGTGGAGATTCCAGCAGCTTCTACCCTTCGTACAACCCCGTTATTGGCAGAAGCTCTGCTTCACATGGGAGCACTGAATCATCTGTTCCCTCACATTATTAAACATTAACCCCTTCACGACATGCACCGTACTAGTACTGCGCATCTCGTGTCTCCCCCTTTGATGTGGGCTCCGGCGCTGAGCCCACATCAAAGTTGCGACATGTCAGCTGTTTTGTACAGCTGACATGTGCGCGCAATAGCGGCAGGTTGAATCGCGATTCACCCGACGCTATTAACTAGTTAAATGCTGCTGTGAAACGCTGACCATCGGGCCGGAAATGACCGCATCGCTGACCCCCGGTCATGTGATCGGGGGTCAGCGATGCGTCGGCATAACAACCAGAGGTCTCCTTGGGACCTCGATGGCTGTTGATGCCGGCTTGCTGTGAGCGCCACCCTGTGGTTGGCGCTCATAGCAAGCCTGTAATTCAGCTGCATAGGAGCGATCTAATGATCGTTCCTCTGTAGCAGAGCCGATCCAGTTGTGCGAGCTTCTAGCCTCCCATGGAGGCTATTGAAGCATTTCAAAAGTTAAAAAAAAAGGTTTTAAAAAAAATAATGTGTGCAAACTGTAAAGCGCTGTGGAATATGTTAGCGCTATATAAAAATAAAGATTATTATAAAAATTTGAAAAAAAAAATAAAAATACATAAAAGCTTAAATCACTCCCTTTTCGCCCCATTCAAAATAAAACAATAATAAAAAAATCAAGCATGCACATATTTGGTATCGCCGCGTTCAAAATCGCCCGATCTATCAATAAAAAAAAAGGATTAATCTGATCGCTAAACGGCATAGCGAGAAAAAAAAATTCTAAATGCTATAATTACATTTTTTTTTGTCACCGCTACATTGCATTAAAATGCAATAACGGGCAATCAAAAGATCGTATCTGCACAAAAAGTGGTATAATTAAAAACATCAGCTTGGCACACAAAAAATAAGCCCTCACCCAACCCGAGATCCCGAAAAATGGAGACGCTACGGGTATCGAAAAATGGCGCAATTTTTTTTATTTTTTTAGCAAAGTTTGGAATTTTTTTTTCCACCACTTAAAAAATAACCTAGACATGTTTGGTGTTTATGAACTCGTAATGACCTAGAGAATCATAATGGCAGGTCAGTTTTAGCATTTGGTGAACCTAGCAAAAAAAAAGCCAAACAAAACTAGTGTGGGATTGCACCTTTTTTTTGCAATTTCACCACACTGGGAATTTTTTTCCCGTTTTCTAGAAAACGACATGGTAAAACCAATGGTGTTGTTCAAAAGTACAACTCGTCCCGCAAAAAATAAGCCCTCACATGGCCATATTGATGAAATAAGAAAAGTTATGGCTTTGGGAAGCGAAAAATGAAAACGCAAAAACGAAAAAAGGGCTGCGTCTTGAAGGGGTTAAAAGAAAATTGCTTGAATCTGAAAAATATTTTTTTATGCAAATGAAATAGGCTACCCCCAACTAGAAGGCCCCTCATCAAATCTCAGGAGATCCGACTGGGGCAAGATGCTATAACCCTTCTGTCCCCAGCAGATGATGAAGGTGGCCATCTATATGGTACAGGTTACTTCCCTCCGGCTTATAAGAGGGGCCCTTCGCTAACATCCATATGTGCATATGGTAAAAGGAGTCTCCTGAAGGTACAAACCATATAATAGCTTGTCTGAAAAGGTCTAATTTGCTCTGTACCGATTCTGAAGTATCAGTAGCATGGGGACATACTTCACTATAATTTGACAGTTTTATACAATCTTCTGAACATTGCAAGAACACCTTATTACCATGTCTTAAGGATACTCACTCTTTCAGACCAACCCACTGATGTCACCGAATCCCCTTCTACAGATAAGTCACAGAGCCTGGTCACCTGAAAAGAAAAAAAGACATACAATGATAACAGATACACGCGCAGAAAATATGAGGTCACGGTACACTAGATCTAAAGTGTGGCTCCGGACGTTAAAGCGGATCTGCAGCTCTCATGGTGCCTCTGTATTCCTCATGACATGAAAATTAAAGGGAACCTGTCACGTGGAAAAAAAATATATTAGCCTGCAGATATGGGGGTAATCTGCAGGTTAACAGCGTTCTGAACCTGCCCGATGCCTGTGCCGAGAGCCCTGCTGCCAGGAGGAAATGCGCTTTAATCTTCCCGGTAGCGTTCTGGTGTCAGTCATGTGGGCGGCAGCGGCGCGGGTTCAGTCACCGCTGTTTATAGAGAGCAGTGGCTGTAACCGTGCCACCAGTACTGACTGAATGGGAGACTAGGAGCTGCGATCATCTGCTGGATGCCCTGCTCTATGTAGCAGAAATGCTCACTTGCTCCGAGCGCCAACCGCTGGGCAGAACTCATAGCGATCCAGCAATGACAACCACAGGGGTCTCCTGCAGACTCCGGGTTGTCATGCCAACTCATTGGCGACCCGCGGTCATGTGACACGGGCGCCGATGGGCGTGATTAGTGAGGCGCTTCCTGCGTGTGCTGTCAGGGATTGACAGCGGCATTTAACATGTTAACAGTTGCGGGTGGATCACAATTCCACCCGCAGCTATTAGGGGCACATGACTGAAAAGGGTTGTCCACTATTTTTTTTATTGATAGCCAAACCTAAAGAAAGGCCCTCAATATCTGATCGATAGAATTGCCACACCAGGCACCCCCGCTGATCCCCCGATATTGGCACAGGTGGCAGACGGATGTTCTCAAATGTCGCTGAAACAGCCACGGCAGAGTAATGCAGATCCACCCGCTATACGAATGCCGCTGGTAACCGCTGATTGCCAGGGTGCTGTATGCTGCACCTCCACAAATCAAATATTCATGGCCTATCCTAAAACAAAAACCATCAATAAAAAAAAAAGCAGTGGCAAACGCCTTAAATTCAATAAAATCCCTGGTATTTGCATGCTTGAGACCAGTGGGCTGTCCTACCCAGTCTTCCCTGTATGACTGTACATCACTGAGTAGGACCGCCCACTGGACTCCTATACATACAAACACCAGGGATTTCAATGAATAAAATACAAGGTATACTGAATCAATTCCCACAAAAAAGTCCACCATTCTGCTCAGCTTCTCCTTATCTATACCATGCGGTCTACGGATCAGACGGCATGTACAGCGTGACAGGTTCCATTTAGCTTTCATATATAGCAAGTAGCATATACAGGGCACAGTGCTGGACGTTTTGCTTTCTGCTTCTATGTAATCAGATATATGCCCTCTAATTGTCACCCTTAGGGGTACACTACTTCGGCTCTGCTTGGATCTGTTTTTTATGGCGGTATAATTGGATTTTAGAATCCAGGATTCGTGTTTCAAAATTGTACTGGCAGTGAAAGGATTAATCTGTAACCCATGTATCATGTGTGAACCTTAGGTGGGCATAATCTGTAGCCAGAGCAGCTGAGTATGGAACTTGTATGGAGGTGGCAGATGTGGGTACATCCCCTTACACACACGGCTCTTGTCCTACCTGGCTTGTACACGCGCTCCACAGATATACACAGGTCCCCAGTCCTACACTCAGCACATTCAGGGATGACCAGTCCACTAGATTAAGGTAGAAATCATCTTGCAGTTCTGGGGCATCAAGTACTTTAAATGGAATTTTAGAAATCTTCCGTGTGGGTTTTCGTGGAGAGCGCAAAAGTTTTTGACTGTAGTAGGGAAAAAAATAATAAAATTATATAGTCTTTACCCCAGCAAGCTAGCTTTAAACTTTTAAAATGACAACTAAAAAGCTCTTACCTTTTGTTACTCACGGGTGACAAAGAATATGGAGACACTTCATTTCCATCATCGGGGCTGGATCGCTTTGAGCTTAAGGAATACTGAAAAGAAAAAGGTCAAACAATCACACAATAGAATGTAATAAAGACCTCCTAATAAGCACAGTACCATTCTCTTCCCCCAGAGTGGGCTGCTATCATTAAATATACTTTATTAGGATCCCATACTTATCGCCACTTCTAGCTGTCCCCATATGCCCTGATGCACCAGGACCGGGGGGCTGGATGGCTAAACGATCGGAAACATTGGGAATGTTGGTAACCATACCGTGAAGAGACTCTTTTTTTCAGGTGTGGATGGTTGAAGGCGGCGGTCTTCAGTTTGAGGGTCCTGAACTTTTTCAATTCCGGCCCCCAACAATTCATTTTTCAACAAAGCAGAATACGCCAATCCATCTATAAAGACATCACAAAGAAAAGAGCAACATTAATTGTACGTGAGCCGACGTAAGAGCATCACATAAGGTAGGAGTTCCTACACACCACGCAGGTCTAGGTTCTATTTTTCAATTAAGTGGTGAGAAAAAAATACAAAGTTTCTAAAAAAAAAAACAAAAAAAAACGCCATTTTCCAATACCCGTTGCGTCTCCATTTTTTGTGATCTGGGACGGAGGGCTTATTTTTTGCGTGCCGAGCTGACGCTTTTAATGATACCATTTTGGTGCAGATATGTTCTTTTGATTGCCCGTAATTGTAGCGTTTTTATTTTTTTTTCTTGTTACACCATTTACCGATCGGATTATTTATTTTTATATATTGATAGATCGGGTGATTCTGAACGCGGCGATACCAAATATGTGTATTTTTTAATTGTTTTATTTTGAAAGGGGCAATAGGGGGGTGATTTGAACTTTTATGTTTTTTTTTCACTTTACACTTGCTTCAATAGTCTCCATGGGAGATTAGAAGCTGCGATCAGCCGATCGCCTGTGCTTTAGCTGTGCTGTGTGTAGCAGAAATGCTCACTTGCTATGAGCGCTGTCCGCTGGGCGGCACTCATAGCTATCAGCCAATTACAACCACAAGGATCTGCTGCAGACCCCAGGTTGTCATGCCAACCCATCGGCGACCCGCAGTCATGTGACACGGGATTAGTGATGAGCTTCCGGCGCAAGCATGTTACATGCCGCTGTCTGATTGATACAATCAGCTGACATTTGCTGGAAAAGTTGCGGGCTCAGCACCAGAGCCTGCAGCAAACAGGGGGAGCCACCCTTAGACCTAACTATACGTCTAAGGTGGTAAAGGGGTTAAAGTTATTATCTTCTTAATATATTGCAATCATCATATTATATAGCACTGTGTACTTACAATTGCTCATTTTGCCTTTCTACCCAGTTATTTCTTATTTTTTCCATTAGGTCTCTGACATCACATGGTTAAAAACTGACTGACTATCTGAACACTTCTGAGCTCTATGTAGATACAAGAGGTCTATTTTCTTCATTAGAACTAGAATCCTACAGCACTGAAAAGTCCCTGTCAAACCAGCTGCACCAACTTTTCAACTCCTGACCCAGCTGCTTCCACCTCCCTTGCTTTTATTGCTCGTTCTCATTTATTTTTGTCAGGGAGGTAGGATTGTAGTTCTAATGATGACTTATACAGGGAAAAAGAGACTTCCTGTTTCTACATAGAGCTCAGAAGGATTCATCTAGTCATCTTTTAATCACATAATTTCATAGACCTGATGGAAAAGGGAAGAATTAGCTGGGTAGAAAGGCAAAATGAGCAATTGTAAGTGCACAGCGCTGTATAATATGATCACTGCAATATATTAAGAGGATAAAAATGATGATGGGAGGAGGAGTGCTTCTTAATTTTAGACATGTAAATATTCTCCAGAAACTACCCAAAGATTGTAATTCTAACAAATAATGTAATCCATCACCTTTCCCGGTATCAGAAGTGGCATCTTTGGCTTTTCTGTTCTGACTAGGAGATTTTTCGTTTTCCTTTAAAAGAAATGGGAAATACTTGGTTTTAAGGATTATACATAGCATTGTTGACAAAAAAAACACTAAGATCCATAACAATGAATATTTAGAAATAACTATGTGCACAAAACAAATGACCCAAAATGATATAAGTGTAGGTGAGTTTTACAACCACAAGGCCACTACATGACTGCACCAAAATGGTTCATGCCAATTTCAGCCACATTTTCCTTGCATGCTCCAAAAGCGAAGATCACTGCACTGTATGTAATATCAGTGACTGCAATTTGTACTGTGACCAGCATGATGTAGGGGCAGACACCCTGATTACAGCGGTTTATTGAACTGCTTAAATGTAGTTTTGAAAAAAAAATCAGTTTTATCAGCAGGAGTAATCCTCCCATGTAATCCTCCAGTCATGAGCGCTGTGTAACCAAGTCCACACCACTGATTGGCAGCGTTCTCTGTACACTGTGCATAGGCAGAAAGCTGTCATTAAGAGGTGTGGGCGGGGTAATACAGAGCTCAACATTCAGATAGATCTGCAGCCGATTAATGACAGATTTTGTCAAAATGACAGCAAGCAGCTCAGAAAGTAATACATAACTGTAATCAGTGTCTCTGCCCCTACATCATGCTGCTCTCAGAAGGGGTCGTATAAACAAGGTGACATTTTACATTATTAACGGTACCGAATTCTTCAGGATTAATATTTCACTCACGTTTATACGGTGAAAGTTAATACTCCAGTTTGCTCCGGCTCTAGATGGAATAAACCTATCTCCATGCTTACTGGGAGAAGACATAGGAGAATTGGATGGTGTCAATGTCCTTCTCATTTCGGTTACCTGCATGAAAATAATGGCAACAGCTTAGGGACAAGGAAGGAAAAAGTCTCTTCTATTACATCTCAATACTTAAGTTTCTTGGCAAAGGTCAAAGGGAGCCTGCCATCATAAAAATGCCGTCCAATCTGCAGGTGCCATGTTATTGGGCAGGAGGAGCAGACTAGACTGAATGTATATATATATATATATGGCAGTCGTATCAGTGACTGACAGCTCTCTATATGCACATTTATACAAATAATGCTGTCAGTCACTGATGGGATTTATGTGCAGTGTGAGGTCCTATCAGTGACTGACAGCTCTCTATATGCACATTTATACAAATAATGCTGTCAGTCACTGATGGGATTTATGTGCAGTGGGCGGTGCTATCAGTGACTGACAGCTCTCTATATGCACATTTATACAAATAATGCTGTCAGTCACTGATGGGATTTATGTGCAGTGGGCGGTCCTATCAGTGACTGACAGCTCTCTGCACATTTATACAAATAATGCTGTCAGTCACTGATAGGACCGCCCACGGCCCTGAAAATCCCAGAAAGAGCAGAGGATTAAATGATTCTACACAGGTTATACTGAGTGTTTTCTCAAAACTGTACAGCAATCTGCTCAGCTCCTCTGGCCCTGTAACATGATGCCTGCAGATTGGCCGACATTTTCATAGTGACAGGTTACCTTTAAAAAATTTTTATTTCAAGTTGTATATTCGGGAGCATGCTTGCTTTGCCGAAGGCGATGTGCTCCTGAGAATTTACAGTTCAGACCAGCAACATGGTCACGTTCTCTGCCGAGCTGATAGTCAGTGTGGCCTCCATAGCATTGGAGAAATGCAGTGATCCGGAGAACATCAGAGTAGCACAAGCGTAAAGCCTGCTTGCACGGGATGCACCTTACCTAGGAAGCCGGCCATGCTGAGATGATAGGGTGGCCGGTAACTGCAGCATTCTGCTTGTGTTAGATTGGTGTAGGTCCCACTAGATGGTCTAGGCAGGGACAAAATCTCCCTGCCATAGACAATGAGTGGCCTTATGGCCACAGTTGTGCAGTCAGGGGAGAACCGGTCTTAAAGAGGCATTCTCCAGTTTGAATGCTATCCCTATCCATGGTATGGAGGAATATGTTCTCATCAGGGCTCTGAAAACCATGTGTGAGTGGAACACCTATTAGCCATACACTGCATTCATTGTCAGTGGTGAAGACCAGCTGAGTGCAGCGCTTTACCATCTCCAGCACTCCCATTAAGAGTTAATGGAGTGACTGATCTTGGGCACTATTCACATGGGGCACTTCAAAGCCCTTTCTTAGGATAACTGGGGGCCCCAGTGGTCAGAAAATGACCCCCTATGCAATAATAGATAGAGGATAACCTTCCACTTCAATTGGTGGGATCCGCACCAATCTAATATTTATCGTCTAGCCAAAAATTAGGTGTCAAATCTTTGCAAGCAAGAGGACCCCTGCACAATTTGTATGCTTTCAATATAGTTACTGGAGCTATAGTTTCTAAGAAAGTCACTCCACCTCATACACCGTGCAGACACTGGAGAGTGCGGTGGATTTGGTACTCGGCACATTGAATGGCGCCGAGTATTTACATCCGGAGGCCACTGGGGCCATTTTCGGCAGATCAATGTAGGTTCTGTGTGTTAGTAATTTTTGACTGGACAACCCCTTTAAAGTAACACGTGCTTTTAATTTAGCAAGAGGCCAAGGGAACACTATAACTCAGGTTTTGTCTGCTGCCGGACGCAGGGACTAGGTTCTCACATGGACCGGCAGGGAGGCCATTTTCACTACACGCCTAAGCATCCCGATAAATAAGCACTTACATATATACACACTTTACTACTCAAGACTTCAACGTTCACAGCAGAACGTGACCGGCAACGCTGACGCCACACGACCGGCAACGCTGACGCCACACGACCGGCAACGCTGACGCCACACGACCGGCAACGCTGACGCCACACGACCGGCAACGCTGACGCCACACGACCGGCAACGCGGACCCCACACGACCGGCAACGCGGACGCCACACGACCGGCAACGCGGACGCCACACGACCGGCAACGCGGACGCCACACGACCGGCAACGCGGACGCCACACGACCGGCAACGCGGACGCCACACGACCGGCAACGCGGACGCCACACGACCGGCAACGCGGACGCCACACGACCGGCAATGCGGACACCACACGACCGGCAACGCGGACACCACACGACCGGCAACGCGGACACCACACGACCGGCAGGGAGGCCATTAGCACTACACGCATAAGCATCCCAATAAATAAGCACTTACATATATACACACTTTACTACTCTAGGGGCTTCATCGTTCACAGCAGAACGTGACCGGCAACGCTGACACCACACGACCGGCAACGCAGACACCACACGACCGGCAACGCAGACACCACACGACCGGCAACGCTGACGCCACACGACCGGCAGGGAGGCCATTAGCACTACACGCATAAGCATCCCAATAAATAAGCACTTACATATATACACACTTTACTACTCTAGGGGCTTCATCGTTCACAGCAGAACGTGACCGGCAACGCTGACACCACACGACCGGCAACGCGGACACCACACGACCGGCAACGCGGACACCACACGACCGGCAACGCGGACACCACACGACCGGCAACGCGGACACCACACGACCGGCAACGCGGACACCACACGACCGGCAACGCGGACACCACACGACCGGCAACGCGGACACCACACGACCGGCAACGCGGACACCACACGACCGGCAACGCGGACACCACACGACCGGCAACGCGGACACCACACGACCGGCAACGCGGACACCACACGACCGGCAACGCGGACACCACACGACCGGCAACGCGGACACCACACGACCGGCAACGCGGACACCACACGACCGGCAACGCGGACACCACACGACCGGCAACGCGGACACCACACGACCGGCAACGCGGACACCACACGACCGGCAGGGAAGCCATTAGCACTACACGCCTAAGCATCCCAATAAATAAGCACTTACATATATACACACTTTACTACTCTAGACTTCATCGTTCACAGCAGAACGTGACCGGCAACGCTGACGCCACACGACAGTATGACTGGACACCTTCACTAGTCTCCTAGCCGCTCTGTACACCCTTAGGTTCAGCCGATGGTCCTTATAAAGAAATGATAGTCCGATGGTCTTGTCATGTGTCTCCCGACTCATCCAGAAAATATGAACCAAAAACTACAAAAATTCAATTGCGGCACTAAAATCTGACACTGGCATAATAATCAGAAACAACAAGGACTATCCAATACTACAATACACAAGTCCCCGCTATACAGCGCCAAGTCACAATAGTTACCAGGTTGTGAACGTCACCGAGCGCAGCTTAATGGCGTCTCTTCATGGTAGGCCAGTGATCCTCAGCATGCACAACTCTACACTAAGTAGGTCCCACAAGGCGAAAGGCTATGGGTAAGAGGGCGAGTCCCCAATAGAAAGAAGGAGGGAGAAGGTTGGGAATGGAGGGAATTGGGGGATGGGAGGTAAATAATGAAGACAACAACTGCTGCGTCCTGAAAAGGGCTATTAGTAAGGACCAACAGCTGCTACAGAACTGGTCAGACCTGTGCTCACACTACATTAGGAACATTTTTACCAACTGTATGACATACTGATGTGCGAATGAAGACATCCGAGGGTCTCGGACCCCAATGCCTCTGGTCAGGAGAGTTAGTGGCCCATGCGCACACAGATTGGCATGGACGTCTGACTGCGCCCTTAAGATGATCACATTTGTATGATTATTGTCAGGCTACTAAAATGGCTAATTGGCTCCTATATTCTACAGCACTTTGTGCTTCCTAAGAGTGCGGCTCTGGCGGTGCGTCATCAGCATCGCTGGCCATAATGAGATTCAAGGATTACAGATATTTGCAGCTTATAGTGCATTGTTCTTGACTGCCACATTACTTTAATAAGTACAAGCAACTTAAATTTGGTATAATTTCAGACTGCCCTAATCTCAGAAAATTAAAGGGATATTCCCATCTCCAAGATACTATCCCAATATATAGTAGGAATAGTAATAATTTTAGCAAATGCCTCCAATTAGAAGTAGTATAGTTCTTCTGATTTGCTGTATTGCTAATTCCATGAGCAGTAGCTTCGGTATCCATGGTTATGACCACTCATAGTGAGTTAGTTAGCTGTTAGTGATCGTAACCATGGATACGTAAGCTACTTCTATGCCCTGCACATTTGGTAAGCGACACAGCAAACCAGAAGAACTATACTACATCTCTAATTTGAACTATTTGCTAATATTATTATTGCTACACCTACTACATGGTGGGATAGGATCTTGGAGATGGGAAAACTCCTTTATCTTATATAAACATGCAAGACATTTTCTGGCTTGAAGCTAAATGGTAGGTTTCTTTCAGGGTATGTGCACAAGTTAGGATTTCTTGCAGAAATTTTCCTGACAAAAACCGGACATTTCTGCCAGAAATCCGCATGCGTTTTTTCATGCGTTTTTTTCCCAAATGCATAGAATTGAGGGAAAAACGGGGAAAATCCGCAAAATTAATGACCATGCTGCTTTTTTTTACCGCGATGCGTTTATTTCGTGGAAAAAAATGCACCATGTGCACAAAACATGCAGAATGCATTCTAAATGATAGGATGCATAATGTATGCGGTTTTAATGAGCTTTTATAGTGTTTTTATAGCGAAAAAACCTGAACGTGTGCACATACCCTGAGTGGCAAATCCGATAATGATCAAGAGACAGAAATCCACGTTAGAATACATGTAATTTTTCATGAGGATCTCGGATCTAATGAGCTTTTCGAAGAGTTTTTATTTTTTTGCTGCCTTTGACTTGACTGTGTCAAATTCTGAGCAGATTCCACATTAAAGTATGCCAAACACAAATATTAGTAGTTTCCTTCTATTTTTTTTATTTAATAATACTCAAAATCATATTAAAATGTGTAAATATTGAAAAAGATATACAAAAGCTGGCATAATGACCACAGGCTCCGTCAGCACAATCTCACTCTCCACAACCCCCACGGGATCTGAACTCATAGCGTAAAGGTACCTTCACACTGAACAACTTAACAACGATAACGATAGCGATCCGTGACGCTGCAGCGTCCTGGATAGCGATATCGTTGTGTTTGACACGCAGCAGCGATCAGGATCCTGCTGTGATATCGCTGGTCGGAGCTAGAAGGCCAGCACCTTATTTCGTCGCTGGATCACCCGCTGCCATCGCTGGATCGGTGTGTGTGACGCTGATTCAGCGATGTCTTCACTGGTAACCAGGGTAAACATCGGGTTACTAAGCGCAGGGCCGCGCTTAGTAACCCGATGTTTACCCTGGTTACCAGTGTAAATGTAAAAAAAAAACAAACACTACATACTTACATTCCGGTGTCTGCCGCGTCCCCCGGCGTCCGCTTCCCTGCACTGTGTCAGCGCCGGACGGCCGTAAAGCAGAGCACAGCGGTGACGTCACCGCTCTGCTTTACGGCCGGTGCTTACACAGTGCAGGGAAGCGGACGCCGGGGGACGCGACAGACACCGGAATGTAAGTATGTAGTGTTTGTTTTTTTTACATTTACACTGGTAACCAGGGTAAACATCGGGTTACTAAGCGCGGCCCTGCGCTTAGTAACCCGATGTTTACCCTGGTTACCCGGGGACTTCGGCATCGTTGGTCGCTGGAGAGCTGTCTGTGTGACAGCTCTCCAGCGACCACACAACAACGAAACAGCGACGCTGCAGCGATCGGCATCGTTCTCTATATCGCTGCAGCGTCGTTTAATGTGACGGTACCTTAAGACTAGATTTACTCACTGGCACGCAGATGAAAGGAACAAGGATAACTGGCCGGGAATTGGTACATGGGAGTCGCAGCGCAGGGAGCGTATAGACAGTGCCGCACGTGTATCATAGCAGCACAGGGAACGTATAGACAGTGACGCACGTGTATCATAGTAGCGCAGGGAACGTATAGACAGTGCCGCACTTGTATCATAGCAGCGCAGGGAGCGTATAGACAGTGCCGCACGTGTATCATAGCAGCGCAGGGAGCGTATAGACAGTGCCGCACTTGTATCATAGCAGCGCAGGGAACGTATAGACAGTGCCGCACGTGTATCATAGCAGCGCAGGGAACGTATAGACAGTGCCACACGTGTATCATAGCAGCGCAGGGAACGTATAGACAGTGCCGCACTTGTATCATAGCAGCGCAGGGAACGTATAGACAGTGCCGCACGTGTATCATAGCAGCGCAGGGAGCGTATAGACAGTGCCGCACTTGTATCATAGCAGCGCAGGGAACGTATAGACAGTGCCGCACGTGTATCATAGCAGCGCAGGGAACGTATAGACAGTGCCACACGTGTATCATAGTAGCGCAGGGAACGTATAGACAGTGCCGCACGTGTATCATAGCAGCGCAAAGGGTTTAAGGATCGCTCTCCTCATGCATAGGTGCTGGGTGACTGGGCTCCTAAATACAAGGAAGTCTTTCAATATACAGATTACTAACATTGTCAGCCATCCTTGAGATATTAAAAGAAGTCTGTCACCCCCAAAACGAACATTAAACAATTTCCATGTTCATAGAGAGGATTTAGCCCCTATAATCCATACTGGTATAGTAGATTTTACTTCTTGCAATTTACATAAATACGGCGTTATTAGATACTTAAGGCCCCGTCTCACATAGCGATTTACCAACGATCATGACCAGCGATACGACCTGGCCGTGATCGTTGGTAAGTCGCTGTGTGGTCGCTGGGGAGCTGTCACACAGACCGCTCTCTCCAGCGACCAACGATCAGGGGAACGACTTCGGCATCGTTGAAACTGTCTTCAACGATGCCGAAGTCCCCCTGCAGCACCCGGGTAACCAGGGTAAACATCGGGTTACTAAGCGCAGGGCCGCGCTTAGTAACCCGATGTTTACCCTGGTTACCAAAAAAAACAAACAGTACATACTCACCATCTGATGTCCGTCAGGTCCCTTGCCGTCTGCTTCCTGCTCTGACTGAGCCGCCGTACAGTGAGAGCAGAGCGCAGCGGTGACGTCACTGCTGTGCTCTCACTGTACGGCGGCTCAGTCAGAGCAGGAAGCAGACGGCAAGGGACCTGACGGACACCGAAAGGCGAGTATGTACTGTTTGTTTTTTTGGTAACCAGGGTAAACATCGGGTTACTAAGCGCGGCCCTGCGCTTAGTAACCCGATGTTTACCCTGGTTACCAGTGAAGACATCGCTGGATCGGTGTCACACACACCGATTCAGCGCTGTCAGCGGGACCTCAACGACCAAAAAAAGGTCCAGGCCATTCCGACACGACCAGCGATCTCACAGCAGGGGCCTGATCGCTGGTACGTGTCACACATAGCGAGATCGCTACTGAGGTCGCTGTTGCGTCACAAAACTTGTGACTCAGCAGCGATCTCGCTAGCGATCTCGCTATGTGAGACGGGGCCTTTAGATTAGGGGAATCGGTGCCCCATTCCAACCCCCCAACTCCTATCTTCCCTTACAGTTGTTGGGAGTGATGCCTGATCTAAATCCCCAGCCCTGCACACAGACACAGCAGGAGCTGAGAGCACACAGTGTCAGTGTATGGGCTCTCATCCTTCCCATGTGCCAGGAGGGAGAAATAAGGATGCGCACAATGTCAGTGTCTGCAATTACTTCTGTCCCTCTCCTGTCAGCAGCGGCTGCCTACTGCAGTAATTTACTGACGACGGAGAGAAGATTCTGCACACACTGACACTGCAGTGTCAGTGTGCATGCGCTTTAAAGCTGGTAACAGCATGTTTCAGCAATCCCCATGTCTACTGTGATGTATACAGGCTCCCCCCAGCCCCTCCCCGTGATGTATACAGGCTCCCCCCAGCCCCTCCCCGTGATGTATACAGGCTCCCCCCAGCCCCTCCCCGTGGTGTATACAGGCTCCCCCCAGCCCCTCCCCGTGGTGTATACAGGCTCCCCCCAGCCCCTCCCCGTGATGTATACAGGCTCCCCCCAGCCCCTCCCCGTGATGTATACAGGCTCCCCCCAGCCCCTCCCCGTGATGTATACAGGCTCCTCCCAGCCCCTCCCCGTGATGTATACAGGCCCCCCAGCCCCTATATATAAATAAATAACAAATGCAATAGTTAGCAAGTTGTCTTTATGCCTACACCATATTCACACATCCTAGGCCTTTTCCTGGTATAATCTCCCCCCAACCAGGGCCCATTACAGTAATGTCCCCCATCCGGTTATAATCTATAATTCCTGGTATGTCCCCCATCGTGGGCCCCTTCCAGTAATAATGTCCCCCATCGTGGGTCCCTTCCAGTAATAATGTCCCCTGTTGTGAATTCTGCTCTTGGGCTCCCCCCGGTGGTTGTAAGTGGTAGCGCTGCTGTCTCTGAATCGCAGCATTTATCAGGTGTGTTCACTTTTTGCAATTTTGACTGGGCTATTTAGTCTTGCTTCACCCTTTAGTCTTGCTTCACCCTTTAGTCTGTGCCAGTTGTCCATTGTTCCTGGAGGATTCACATCCCTGCCTGGTCTCTTCTGCTGTGCAGTTCAGTTCAACAAAGATAAGTTCTGGCCTTGATTTTTGCTGTCCACATGCTGTGGCCTTATTGTTCAGTTCTTTTCCATGTTTTTGTCTTGTCCAGCTTGGTCTGTATAAGGAGTTGTTTAGCCAAGCTGGTATCTCTGGAGATGCAGATATACCCTCCATATCTTTAGTTAGCTGTGGAGTTTTTGTATTTTCTGTGGTGGATATTTTCTAGTGTTTTAATACTGACCGCATAGTACTCTGTCCTATCCTTTCTATTTAGCTAGAAGTGGCCTCCTTTGCTAAATTCTCATTTCAGTCTGTGTATGTTTTTTCCCTCTCCTCTCACAGTCAATATTTGTGGGGGGCTGTCTATCCTTTGGGGATTTTCTCTGAGGCAAGATAGAAAAGGGAAAACTATCTCTAGGGGTAATTAGTCCTCCGGCTGTGTCGAGATGTCTAGGGAGCGCTAGGTACATTCCACGGCTACTTCTAGTTGCGGTGTTAAGTTCAGGGTCTGCGGTCAGTACAGGTACCACCTTCTCCAGAGTACGTCTCATGCTGCTCTTAGGCCACCAGATCATAACAGTCCCCCATCCTGGGCCAGTAATGTTCCCAATCCTGGGCCCCTTCCTGGACCCTCATCCTGGCCCGCTTACAGTAATATATGTCCCCATCCTTTTATAATCCTTCCAGTAATATCTCTGTTCTGCGGCTCCTCAACAAATAACAAAATGGAACAGAAGTCACATGCAATTTACAACACCCCTTCTTCCTGGTAGTCATAGCCACGCCATATTTTACTAGCTGCCCCTGAAGAAGGTAGCCGTTATTTTTAGACATTACTGACAGGTTTGCTGTAAAACAGTCACACAGCGGGTTTCCAACACCCGTCTTGTAAATGCATTAAAGGGAACCTGTCACCCCTCAGGCGTTTGTAACTAAAAGAGCCACCTTGTGCAGCACAAATGCTGCAGTCTGACAAGGTGGCTCTTATAGTTATGATGCCCGCACACGCTGAAATAATCACTTATAAAATGTGTCACCTGATACCGTGAGACCGTCCCGGAGGTGGGACTTTCCTTCGTAATGGGACGCAGCACAGCCGTCATTCCTACCCCCTTGGCGCCGTGCGCCGCCTCCTCAGCGTTGTTTGATTCTGTCCCGGTGCCTGCACTGTTATGTTAGCCCTTGGCCATGCGCATTTAGCGCTGCCCGTCTTCTGACATCATTTGATGTCAGGCTAACTGCGCCTGTGCGGCCGCGCTGCCCGAGATCCCGCAGATCAACCAGCAGATTAACCCCGTATCTGAAGGTTAATAGCGTTTTTTCATGTGACGGGTTCTCTTTAAGTTGAAAAGTATCACACATGATAAGATTAGCTGCAGTGGCTCAGTGGACAGTACCACAAATGAGCGTAGCCTTAGATACACTGGCTCAGCATGACTCATGTGCACACTAGCTAGGCAGCATGTCAGTATTTAAGGGATCAGATACCAGGGTACAGCAGTAGCACAACTGAAGGGCTTAGATGCACTGGCAAACCAGCACAGTATCACACATGATAGCACTGCTTCTCCAGTATATCCACGTCAGACTGGAGGATTAGATACACTGGAGAAGCAAGGAAACCTCCGATATGAGACTGTGCATACAAGCCTGGAGCACACAAACGTGACAACTGGGGGCGTGTCCCAGCAGGCTGACCTGCCCAATCTCAAATGGCTCCTCCCATGAACAGATCCCTCATGTGTTATGCTTAAAGGGATGGTTCAAAAAACAAACTCATTTCAAACTTAAATGTATATCTATTTGAAGTCATAATCAATATTTTTTTTACTAATACACTTTGATTAAAAATTCCATATTCTTCCCTCACTATTAGTGATAAGCGCAAGAGCTCGTTACTCAAGTTTGCGGACGATGCTGCTTGCATGCAGGGATTGTGTTAAATAGTCTGTATTCCAAGGTGTGCACATCGCTAACACATCTTTCTCTTTATTGCATGTGGGGATAGCCTGACAAACATGGCCAATCCCCGCATGTTTTGGGGCAGTCTAACAGCCACAAAACATGTGGCAGCGAACACTCGAACATGTCACTTGAGCACCCGTGCTACTCAGTGCATACCCGAGCATCCTCGGCAAATTCGAGTAACGAGCAATTCCGCTCATCACTACTCACTATACAATATGATTTTTTTTTTCTTCTTCCTCTTTGATGATGCTTCAATTAAGAATCCCAGGGCATGCTGGGATATTCAAATGAAGAATCAAAGGTCTCCCTGAAAAACCGTAACCTCTGTTTCAAGGGATGGTCTAGTCCCTGCTCTACTGAGCACGCATTGGTTGTCAATTCCGATGGATGCTCAGTAGCTTCTGTTCACTGTGTGATGTGCACAATGACAGTGCACTCTTATCGGCACTCACCAGAAGTAACGAAATGGCAGGAGAGAGCACACTGTCAGTGTGTGTTTTAAGAATACCACCGCTGTCCCAGGAGGTGACGTCACAGAGCGCACTGTCACTGTGAAGCACAGTGCACAGTGACAGTAATCGTCTGTCGGAATTGACAACTGGCCAATGCTCAGTAGAGCAGGGAATAGCCCAGCCCTTGAAACAGACGTCACTGATGACGCTACGTTTCAGGGAGGTGGCAGAGGCTGTGGTAGTGACCGCAGCCTCTGCCGCTTCATTTGTGTATCCCAGCATGCACTGGGAATCTCAAAAGAAGCATCATCAATGCGGAAGTATAAAGAAGAAAAAACAAACAAACAGTGTACTGAGAGAGTAGGGACGATTAAAAAGTGTATTAGAATAAGATTAGCGTATAACACCAAATAGGCATTTAGGATTAAAACGGATTTCTGCTTCAGACCACCTCTAATGATGACCAGCCCTTTCTGCGTCACTATTATTTTTCCTTGCCGAGAAAGAAAAACTCACAAAAACCTAGCTGCATAAGCAGAAATCTCAATTTCCCATTGAAATCAACAGGTTTCTGTGAAAATCACAAATGGCAAAAGTGTGTAATCCGTGTGCACATTGACTTTGTAATGAACAGGAAAAGCTTTGCAACTTATTTTTCTTCAGTGAAACCCATTGAAAAAACTGAGTGATGAAAAACGGATAGAAAACACTGAACAACAGTCCGTCTTATTATGTACCAGAAAAATCATGGACATCTGAATGACGCTTCAAAGTTGTTAAAGGGGTTGTGCAGGACGTTTATATTGATGGCCTAGCCTTAGAATCAATATCATATTGGTAGAGGAGCGACACTCGGCACCCCCGCCGATCAGCTGTTCCCAGGGTGAAAGATCTGTTAGGGAGCTCCATAGTAGAGCGCCATCAAATGTCTAGTGGCCACGCCAGGTACTGCACATCCACCCTCTATCAATTTGAATGGATGAGCAGTACCTGGCTGCTATGCAGTTGATGGATCTAAGCAGCTCTGCAACTGAGAACGTCTGCCTGCCGCTGCCCCTCTGAACGGTAGATCGGCGGATGTCGCACCTCTACCGATCTAATATTCATGACCTAAGGAAAGGCCATTAAGCTAAGCTATAACAAACCAAACAATAGTCCTAAAAGATGGATAGCTGATATTCCATCCTTATGTATAGCCACTATACTGACCTCATTACAGACAATATGCTTATAAACCCCTCCCGTGCCCAGTAAGCGGAGATGACCCTTTAGACCATGCACAGATGCCCCATCAAGAAACCCCCATCTTCTGAGTCACATGATGGCTCTCCCGACTTTCAAGCTCACACAGGGTTCTATGTATAAGATGGATGTGAATGTTACAATGCAAGGCTCCATAGACTTACATTGTAAAAGGGACTTCCAGCTCACAGATAGACCCCAGTGTGATTCAGAGAGTCTCAATTGCCATCACGTCTCAGAAGAGGACAGGAGTGGCGCTGGATAATGGAGAAGACAGATCGGTGATTATATTAAATAAAAACACCATACATTAACATTTACACTGGGTTGGGGGGAATAAAAAAAATAAATAACTTGAGTACTTCTTTAAGTAAAGAACTGACATTTATCACCATCTATTGGATGATCACTAGGGCCTGCGGGATGGCGCTCCCTGAGTGGGTTGGGGATACTCACTTGGCAACGGGATTAAAGCACTCAGGCACGGTTTCTCACATAAACAGTGCATTTAGTTTATTAACTCCGCATAAACCACATAAAGTCCATTTCATGACATCCACGAACATATCATGACCACCAGTCTGTTCATGCAGCAGATAAACCTCTCAGCCATATATTACAACCCCCCTTGTCTGGGATTACCTTCAAGGATCTCCACTCCTCAAGCTGACTCCTTGTCAGTCCTGGCTTCGCCAACACAGAAGGCGTCCCAGGCTCTGTAGGTACATGGTCTCATCAGGTGCTATTTAGGAAGTCTCCACTCACCGGAACTTCCAACACAGACCTGACCTCTTTCAGGGCCTACAACACAGACCATTCAGGTCCAAACACTCTGAACCATGTGACCACACCATGGTCACATTATGTACCTGTAACCCCTACCCTGGATGGGAGGTGTGTGTGGTTGGCCAGACCCGCCGAGCTCTCCAACCAACCCTGTAAGCCTCCTTTTTACTATACAAATACTTGTGGGACTACAGGTCCCAGAACAACAATACTACAGGCTTACAGACTCCCTCTGCGACACATACCGGCCATTTACAGTCATGCCGAACACGGTTTCATTATCACTATTACGCCTCCATGCGTATCCTGAGGAGCACATACAGCTACCCTGGCTTTAACATGGGTCACTGCATCACAGGCCCTTCATCTATCACCAGAACAAGGCGCAGCTCCAAAATTCCCCACTGCACCTTATTGCAAGACTACAAGTTGGAGGCGTTTGAATGGAGGGAATTTCAGCTTACCACTCCATTGAATGCCTCAGATTGATAGAAACACCCAAGAGCTGTGCCAAGGTAATCTGGAAAAGCGATTGTAGAAAGCTCAAAAAATGATAAACTTACGCAAGGCATAGTGTTCTCATTCTGGAGGTTGATTTGCCGCAGAAGGCGCCTTTCATAATCTTGGTCCATAGTGGCAGCAAAGTGTTGAATCGGAAATGGGAATAGAGTTGACCACGAGGTGCAGCTCTGGTGGGTATTGTCCACCTAATGCCTAGGGCAGAGAGCTAGACAAGCAAAAACACTGTCAATATACACCCATAGAAAATATATTCATTTGCACTTACAAAGGCTTAAAACTAACAAATTCAGTGTAATAGGCTCCAGTGGTCTTCAACTGATAAGGAGCCATAACATCACCATTCTTACTCACAGGACCACAGACATCTGAGATTGGCTGCAGTGGTCAGGCGACTAGAATAAATGTAAGTGAACTTCTAGGGCAGGGGTCCCCAACCTGTAGCTCGGGAGCCACATGTGGCTCGCGGTCCCATGAATTGTGGCTCGCGGCTGTCTGTCAGCTTGGTGCATTAGCTCCAGTTGTAGCAAACCATTAGGAAGAGCACATGTGAAAATGGTGAATTTTGTGAGCAGCCCTGCACAGAAGAGCAGATCTGGATGCACATATACCGGTCTTAGGGGTTTTGAGATGATTTAAGAGGAGGTGTTTGAAGCTGGATGTGACAGTGTCTTGGGAGTGCTTTATAGGAGAATACTGAATGGGGTATTGTAGGAACCCCTGGATCTTTGTATACTGCTTTGGGGTGATTGATTTTTCTGGAAAAGCTTTGGTTACCATTATTGTGTGGGGGGCGGGAACTGAATGTGGCTCGCGACCCTCTCTCAAGGCTGGATGTGGCTCGCGACCCTCTCTGAGATTAATGTGGCTCTTAAGGTCAGAAACGTTGGGGACCTCTGTTCTAGGGTAAACATACAAGGCGATGGCTTTTGACTTGACAGGGTCAAGTTTGGAGCGGATTTCACTAGGAATCTACATCAAAATCACTTTGGTTTGTGGATTTTTCAGCACTGTTTTTGCAAAATCCGCAGGTAAACAGCACTGCGGATTACCCGCGTTTTTTGAGCGTCTTTCACATGCGGTTTTACACCTGCGGATTCCTATTGAGGAGCAGGTGTGAACCGCTGCGGAATTCGCACAAAGAATTGACATGCTGTGGAAAAAACATGGCTGCGTTTCCGCGTGTTTTTCCCCGCAGCAGGTGCACTGTGGATTTTGTTTTCCATACGTTTACATGGTACTGTACAATGCATGGAAAACAGCTGCAGATCCGCAGCGTCAAATCCTCAGCGTGTGCACATAGCCTTATTTTCCTCTGCAAGATTCAGGGTAAAAATCACTAAACAAATGTTGATTTCTCATTGAAAATCAATAAGAGGACTTGAACCAGATCAAATTTCAAACCAATGTAGAAAAAAAACCAAAACACTTCTGAACATATCCATAGATATATTATTGGAATTTCACTTGCGCATATTGACTTTATTAAAGGAAGTGTTTCATCAGAAGTGAAGTGTTTAAATCAGGTTCTCATGTATTTATTTTTTTCCAGTTGCCAATTTTTCCACAATCTTTATTAAAAATTTGTTAAGTAACCTTGCAATTTTCTCAGAGGTAGGACTCATTCTTTCCTATGAGCAACAGTTTTCAGCTGGCTCCTTATCATGAGAGGCATGATTACAATGACAGTTGACATCCATACACTGGTGATAATACAGAATCCACCAATGACAGGTGATGTCACAGCTCCCTCCTTCACAATGACCTTTGCAGACACATTAGTTACAGATGACTATTGTGGCTATGTACATGTGTTGTTTCCTGAAACAGGAAGTTAAGAGTTTAAAAAAGCCCCAGTGGTCAGGGTGAAAATGGCAAGATTTTTATTCTTTATTTTAAAAACAGATTGTGATATTTAAAAAGAAAATAAATGCCAACATTTTTTTAAAAATACACTTAGCACAAAAGCCTTTTTTAACCAGTTCAAGACCAGTCCATTTCTCTCAATTCCTGCCCACTCTTTGGGCTGTGTGCTCACGATCAAAAATAACAGCGTTTTGGACATTCAAAATGCTGCGTTGTACAGTACAAGCACACTGGATGGGAATTATAGACATCCCATGCCCACTGTGCTTCTGTCGCTGCATAAATTCACCCGTGGTGTCTAGGAAGGCAAGTTTTTGCAACAGAAATTTCCACAACAGAATGTATTGATGCGATAGATCCGCACTCTTCAGTGAACAAATGCGGATTTATCTGCGTCGTTAGAATGCAACGCTTTGGAAGCAGGAAAAATAGGCTGCATCCAAAACACTGCTAGTTCCTGATCATGGGAACGTAGCGTTAGGGATTTTAGTACATGTGGTTTAAAGAGTTGTACTTTTTTTTTTTTCTTCTTTAGACATTCAAATAATTTTTGCAATACATCCTCTTTTTTGCAAATATAGATGGGAAAATAAAATACATATGTCGGTTTTTCACATTTGTTAATTTTTTTATGGGCTACTAAAATACATTTTATAATTTGTTCCACTTTCTGTAACAATTATTTATGTATATCAGATATTTTGTATGGGATAGGGATAGTTAGTAACAGCAATTTGGATTGACTCCAGTTTTATGTTCCCTTTTAATTTTATTCATACATTGTGCCACCCATTATGTCATGAAAAAAATCATTTGAGGGGCATTTCAAAATTTACATACCGTATATACTCGAGTATAAGCCGAGATTTTCAGCCCAAATTTTTGGGCTGAAAGTGCCCCTCTCGGCTTAGACTCGAGTCATGGTCGGCAGGTGAGGGGGAGAGAGCAGTGTCAAATACTCACCTGGTCCCGGCGCTCCTAACGCTGTCCCATGGTCTCCCTCGCTGCAGCTCTTCCTCTATTCAGCAGTCACGTGGTACCGCTCATTAAAGTAATGAATATTGACTCCACTCCCATAGGGGCGGAGCCGCATATTCATTACAGTAATGAGCGGTACCGGTGACCGCTCATTACAGGAAGAAGCTACGGTACCATGGGACAGGCAGGGACAGCGTCAGGAGCGCCGGGACCAGGTATTTCATATTCACCTGTCCGCGTTCCATTCGCCGGGCGCCGCTCCGTCTTCCCGTCCTCTTGCAGTGACTGTGCAGGTCAGAGGGCGCGATGACGTAGTAGTGTGCGCGCCGCCCTCTGCCTGAGCAGTCAGTGCGGAGAGACGGGACGCTGAGGGGCAGCGACGAGAGGTGAGTATGTTTTTTTTTTATTGCAGCAGCAGCATTACATGTGGCACAATGCTATATGGAGCGTCTATAGGGCCATAAAGAACTGCATGGAGCATTATATGGGGCCATAACTGTATGGAGCATTATATGGGGCATCTATGGGGCCATAACTGCATGGAGCATTATATGGGGCCATAACTGCATGGAGCATTATATGGGGCCATAACTGCATGGAGCATTATATGGGGCCATAACTGCATGGAGCATTATATGGGGCCATAACTGCATGGAGCATTATATGGGGCCATAACTGCATGGAGCATTATATGGGGCCATAACTGCATGGAGCATTATATGGGGCCATAACTGCATGGAGCATTATATGGGGCCATAACTGCATGGAGCATTATATGGGGCCATAACTGCATGGAGCATTATATGGGGCCATAACTGCATGGAGCATTATATGGGGCATCTATGGGGCCATAACTGCATGGAGCATTATATGGGGCCATAACTGCATGGAGAATTATATGGAGCATCTATGGGGCCATAAAGAACTGCATGGAGCATTATATGGGGCTCATGATTCAATATGGATATTCAAAAACACTTAACCTACTGATGTCTCAATTAATTTTACTTTTATTGGTATCTATTTTTATTTTTGACATATACCGGTAGCTGCTGCATTTTCCACCCTAGGCTTATAACTCGAGTCAAGTTTTCCCAGTTTTTATTGCAAAATTAGGGGGGTCGGCTTATACTCGGGTCGGCTTATACTCGAGTATATACGGTACTTTTTATCCAATTTCCACTGTAACTGGTATATTAGCCCCAGTGACAGGAGCAATTCAGCCTTCTGCCTGCATAGCGGAGATGCCAGGGACACTCAGAATCCTGCAATCAGGCTCATTGTTTTCTCATTTGTTTACACAGCACTTATTCAATGCTGTGCAACATTAGAGGGGTTGTTCACTACTAGGAGGCGAGTATAGGCTTTTTAATTTTAGTGTGGCATGGGGTAAGACAAGGGGATGTCCTAGTAGTGGACAACTTCTTTAAGGAGGAAATGGTAAGGAGAGCTTTAAACCAGAGCGCTATGGGATGGGATATATATACGGCTAGGAAAAATATATGCAGCTAGTGAATTCTTTTGAGAACCCTTCTATTAGAAGTGGAAATGAAGAACAAAAACAACAAATTCTGAATGAAAATAGAGGAGCAAGAGAAACCAACAACAAACTAAAATGTGTCTATACAAATATACAAATGGGCAGTGCATGGGAATCAAACAAGGAGAATTGGAGCTGCTAACACAGGAAGAGAGATATGATGTCATAGGAATCACTGAAACTTGGTGGGATGATACATATGATTGAAATACAAACCTTAAGACTACAACTTATTTATTACAAACAGGATTAACAAGAGGAGGAGGTGTTGCACTGTGTGTTAGGAAAACGTATATTTCCACAGAGATCCACGCTTCAGAGACCGGTAGCTCTGTAGAAACTGTTTGGGTAAGAATACAAGGCGAGAAAAACAGAAAGGACGCTATTGTAGGTGTTTACTATAGGCCACGTAGACAGACTGAAAATATAGATATACTCTTTTTACATCAGATGCCTTTGTTTTCAAAAAAGTATGACATAGTGATCATGGGAGTTTTTAATTATCTAGATATTTGTTGGGAATCTCTCTCAGGCAAAAGTTACAGGTCCAGACAATTCTTATCTTCTCTTGCTGACAACATTATCTTTCAAAAAGGTAGAAAAAAAGAAGAGGATTTTCAATCTTGGACCCAATTCTTACCAACAGGGAGGAAATGGTTGAAGTAGTAAAGGTGGCTGGGAATTTAGGAGGCAGCAACCATGCTTTCCTTGAATTTTGGATAAAAAAAAAAAAAAAGAATAGGAAGACTAGTGAGGACAGAAATGTCCAAGAAGAATGGCAGATTTTGCTAAATGAAATTCTCACTGCACAATCGGTAACAAGGAAGATTTGGAAGCATTTAAAGAGACCAGGATGGATGAACACAGAACTTAATCACTAGCTCAAAAGGAAAAAAAAAAAAAAAAAAGTACTGTATATACTCGAGTATAAGCCGAGATTTTCAGCCCATTTTTTTGGGTTGAAAGTCCCCCTCTCGGCTTATACTCGAGTCATATCCAGGGGTCGGCAGGGGAGGGGGAGCTGTCTAATTATACTCAACTGCTCCTGGTGCGGTCCCTGCAGGTCCTGACTCCCTGGCGCCCCAGCTTCTTCCTGTACTGAGCGGTCACATGGTACCGCTCATTACAGTAATGAATATGAGGCTCCATCTCCCATAGGGGTGGAGCTGCATATTCATTACTGTAATGAGCGGTAACGGTGACCGTTCAGTACAGGAAGAAGCTGCGGCTCCGGGGAAGCAGGGACTGCACCACGCCAGGAGTAGGTGAGTATGACGGGGAGGGGGAGCGCAGCGCTGAGCGATATTCACCTGTTCCTCGTTCCGGGCGCCGCTCCGTCTTCAGGGTCCTCTACAGTGACACTCAGGTCAGAGGGCGCGGTGACGTAGTTAGTGCGCACCCTCTGCCTGAACGTCAGTGCAGAAGACGCTGAAGATGGAGCAGCGCCGGTGAATATTGAAAGTGCCGGCGGCCTGAAAGGCGAGTATGTAATTTTTTTTTTTATAGCAGCAACAGCAAATGGGGCAAGTGTCTGTATGGGGCATCTTATGGGGCAATAACGTTTGTGCAGCACTATATTGGGCAAATGTCTGTATGGGGCCATAACGTTTGTGCAGCAGTATATGGGGCAAGTGTCTGTATGGGGCCATAACGTTTGTGCAGCAGTATATGGGGCAAGTGTCTGTATGGGGCCATAATCAACGTTTGTGCAGCACCATATGGGGCAAATATCTTTATGGAGCATCTTATGGGGCCATGATTAACGTTTGTGCAGCATTATATGGGACAAATGTCTATATGGAGTATCTTATGGGGCCATAACGTTTGTGCAGCACTATATGGGGCAAATATCTTTATGGAGCATCTTATGGGGCCATAATCAACATCTGTGCAGCACTATATTGGGCAAATGTCTCTATGGAGCATCTAATGGGGCCATTATTAACCTTTATGCAGGACTATATGGGGCATATTTTAATATGGAGCATCTTATGGGGCCATAATGAACAGTATGGAGCATTATATGGGGCTCCTGATTCAATATGGATATTCAAAAACACATAACCTACTGATGTCTCAATTAATTTTACTTTTATTGGTATCTATTATTACTTTTGACATTTACCGGTAGCTGCATTTCCCACCCTAGGCTTATACTCGAGTCATTAAGTTTTCCCAGTTTTTTGTGGCAAAATTAGGGGGGGGTCGTTTTATACTCGAGTATATACGGTATATTAAATGGAGGGAGGGGGGCATATCTAAAGAAGAATATAATGCTGTTTGCAGGGAATGCAGGGCAAGCGTCATAAGTAATGAAGTGAGGCTTGCAAGGGAGACCAAAAGCACTAAAAAAGGATTTTGTTGATATGTCAAAAGCAAAAGAAAAAAGTCAAAGATGCTATAGGATTTTCACAGGATGAAAAAGGGTGAAGTGGTCAAAAATGATGTTGAAAAGTCTGAACTTATAAATTCCTATTTTGCATCTGTGTTCTCTAGGAAAGCAATTGTAACATTAACTGATCTTCATGGTATCATCGAAGGAATAAAAGATTCCACACTATATGGTGGAGAACACAGTTAATTTAAATTCGTTTAAATCTCCTGGTCCAGATTAATTACATCCTAGGGTAATGAAAGAGTTAGCAGAGGAAATTGCAAAACCACTAGCCGGTAATTTAGAAAAATCCTGGAGAACGGCATATGTTGTCCCCATCTTCAAAAAGGAAAAGAAGATGGAGCCAGGAAATTACAGTGAGCCTTACTTCTATACCAGGAAAGGTCTTTGAACAAATTATTAAACATGCATGAAAGTACTTGGATAAGAATACAGTAATTAACCAGAGCCAGCATGGGTTTGTAGCAAACAAATCATGCCTGACTAATCTAATTTCCTTCCATGATGGAATCACTGACTTGGTGGATCAGGAAAATGTTGTAGCTATAGTAGATCTCGATTTCAGCAGAGCATTTGATAAAATATCTCATACTATCCTTATTGAAAAAATGACCAAGTATGGGATTGACTAGGCTAAGGTTAGGTGGATTCATAACTGGCTCAGTGATCATACTCAAAGAGTGGTAATAAATGTTTGCACATCCAATTGGAAGAGTTTTAAGTGGGGTACCACAAGACTCAACATTTTTATAAATGATCTAGATAAGGGAACTGAAGGTAAACTGATCAAATTTGCAGACGATGCAAAGCTAACATTAGGGTACTGTCACACAGTGCAATTTTGATCGCTACGACGGCACGATTCGTGACGTCGCAGCGTCGTATGATTATCGCTCCAGCATCGTAGACTGCGGTCACACGTTGCAATCACGGCGCTGGAGCGATGCCGAAGTCCCCGGGTAACCAGGGTAAACATCGGGTTACTAAGCGCAGGGCCGCGCTTAGTAACCCGATGTTTACCGTGGTTACCAGCGTAAAAGTAAAAAAAAACAAACCGTACATGCTCACCATCTGATGTCCGTCAGGTCCCTTGCCGTCCGCTTCCTGCTCTGACTGAGATCCGGCCGTACAGTGAGAGCAGAGCGCAGCGGTGACGTCACCGCTGTGATCTGCTCGCACTTTCCGGCCGGCAGACAGTCAGAGCGGGAAGCGGACGGCAAGGGACCTGACGGACATCAGATGGTGAGCATGTACGGTTTGTTTTTTTTTACTTTTACGCTGGTAACCACGGTAAACATCGGGTTACTAAGCGCGGCCCTGCGCTTAGTTACCCGATGTTTACCCTGGTTACCAGCAAACGCATCGCTGGATCGCTGTCACACACAACGATCCAGCGATGACAGCGGGAGATCCAGCGACGAAAGAAAGTTTCAAACGATCTGCTACGACGTACGATTCTCAGCAGGGTCCCTGATCGCAGTAGCGTGTCAGACACTGCGAGATCGTAACGATATCGCTAGAACGTCACGAATCGTGCCGTCGTAGCGATCAAAATTGCACTGTGTGACAGTACCCTTAGAGAAGACAGAGAAAGGAATCAGAAGGATCTAGATAAGCTTGAACAATAGGCAGTGACTAAGAGAATGATATTTTATAGGGAGAAATGCAAGATTCTACATCTGGGCAAGAAAAACATAAATTACGTCTACAGAATGGGAGGAATAGAACTAAGCAACAGCATGTGTGAAAAAGACTTGGGTATACGAATAGATCACACAGAGTCAGCAGTGTAATGCAGCAGCAAAAAAAGCAAACTGTTCTAGGATGTATTAAAGGGAACCTGTCCCCCCAAAATGGAATTTGAGCTAAGCCCACCGGCATCAGGGGCTTATCTACAGCATTCTGGACACGATGACCCATGAAGCCCCTTCCTACTCTACGATTCTAAACCATCTGTGCCTTCTCTGGCTATATCTGACAGCCAGCTCCCCACTCCTAGAGATGCACGACGTTGTGCAGCTGCTATATTATGTGGTGACATTTTACAATGTCACTGCTGAGTTTAATGTGGACCACCCGGGCGTTAATAGCTCACGGACAGGCTGCAATCATTTTCTGATGATAGTTTCTCTTTAACGGCACTTCATCACTTCTTTAAGAAAGAATTAAAATAGAATTAAAAATTAGAGATGAGCAGATCGATCTGGGGGACTCGGGTCCAGCATCCAGGTAAAGCCTCTTTCACACTTCCGTCTTTTAGAATCAGTCACAATCCGTCAAAGTGTTAAAAAGACGGATCCTGTGCAGATTGTAAAAAACGGATGCACTGGATCCTGTTTTTTGACGGATCCGTCAATGCAGCAGCTGCAGGAAAAATGGGTTAAATTAAAGGAATAGAAATCCTTCCAGGCATGCTCAGTGTAAAAAAACGGAATCTGTTGCTGGATTCGGTCATTTGACGGACAGCAACGGATCCTGCGCCCATAGGCTTCCATTCTAGCCAACGACGGACGCCGCAGGATCCGCTGCTGTACGTTTTTTCGACGCAGACAAAAAACGTTATATTGAACGGTTTTTCCAGACGACGGTCTGCCAAAACACGATGGATCCGTCGCACGAAGGATGTGACGTGTGGCCATCCGTCGCTAATACAAGTCTATGGGAAAAAAAACGGATCCTGCGGGCACATTTTGCAGGATCCGTTTTTTTCCCAAAATGACGCATTGCAACGGATCTGAAAAGACGGAAGTGTGAAAGAGGCCTAAAGAGGCCTAAGTGGTAACTGGCAGATAAACGGAGGCCCACCAATCTCTTACCTTCTGGCATTGCTTTTATTTAGCCAGGGCTGGCACAACATCCGCTCTGCACCAAGAAGAACAAATGATGTCACACCAGTCCTTACCAATCAAATGCCACGTCAGGGAGCTGGAAGGTAACACACTTGTGGGCATCCGGTCTAGCCGCCATGTAACGCTGACCGGCACGCTGGGCACGAGTCCCACATATCCATCCGCTCGCTTCTATTAAAAATGGTTCTCAGAATGATGTACAAAATATCCTAGATGTTGGATTTATTCTCAGCAGTCTCATCAGTATAGCCAGCATTCTGATCTGGATCTATACGATACAAGACATGAAGAATTGATGATGGAGGCCACCGTCATCAGAGCACCGAGGGTTGGGCTCACTTCACTATTCCTCTGCACTTATGTGCCTGACATTCCGGAGGACACACATGGTGCTAGTGGAGACCACCAGAGTGGTGGCGGTCCACACTGGGAACACTATGACCAGTTTAGAAGGAAGGGTGGAAAACCTTTCTAATGATACAACACATGACTTCCGTTCCTATGACAGCCCTGGCAGAGCCCTTCATATACCGCACACGTTCATCTGAACTAAACTGGGATCTATTTTGATCTTAACAGATTTATTAGCAGACGTGCACACAATATCTGTGCCAGAGAACCCGCATCGTTTTTGAAGCAGAAAACACTTGAGGATTGGGGGTTTTTTCAGGGCTTTTTCAAGTAGGCTCCAGTCATTCTGCATCTAACTAACGCCAAGTGCACAAACCCTCAGCAACAGACTGTTATAGAAGGGATCCAACGCGCTTCTGGTGTTCTCTACATCAGGGGTGTCAAACTGCATTCCTCGAGGGCCTCAAACCATGCGTGTTTTCAAGATTTCCTTAGCATTCCACAAGGTGCTGGAATCATTCTGTGCAGGTGATTAAATTATCACCTGTGCAATACAAGGAAATCCTGAAAACATGACCTGTTGGCGGCCCTCGAGGAATGCAGTTTGACACCTCTGCTCTACATGATGGAGCAGTGAATCCTGGGAAGTGCTTCTGGCCAATAAAAGCCAGAGACCGGGCGTTACACAGGTGTCTGACCAATCAGTGCAGTGCACATTCAGGAGGCGGAGCTGGTGAATGAGCCCAATTATTGGCCGTGTGACACACTGGTGCAATACTGCCGGAAAATCCACAGTGCAGCCGTATGAGCAGAATTGTAACAGGGGTGTTCCATTTCTAAACAGTGACGGACTACTGCTAGGTCTGACCCCGAGAACGAACACTACCATAGCTCTGCAGCTATCAGAGGTGACGCCCCGGCACACTGTAGGGACGGCGGTGCCCCGGCACACTGTAGGGACGGCGGTGCCCCGGCACACTGTAGGGACGGCGGTGCCCCGGCACACTGTAGGGACGGCCCCCGGCACACTGTAGGGACGGCGGTGCCCCCGGCACACTGTAGGGACGGCGGTGCCCCCGGCACACTGTAGGGACGGCCCCCGGCACACTGTAGGGACGGCCCCCGGCACACTGTAGGGACGGCCCCCGGCACACTGTAGGGACGGCCCCCGGCACACTGTAGGGACGGCCCCCGGCACACTGTAGGGACGGCCCCCGGCACACTGTAGGGACGGCCCCCGGCACACTGTAGGGACGGCCCCCGGCACACTGTAGGGACGGCCCCCGGCACACTGTAGGGACGGCCCCCGGCACACTGTAGGGACGGCAGTGCCCGGCACACTGTAGGGACGGCAGTGCCCGGCACACTGTAGGGACTGCCCCGCACACTGTAGGGACTGCCCCGCACACTGTAGGGACTGCCCCGCACACTGTAGGGACTGCCCCGCACACTGTAGGGACTGCCCCGCACACTGTAGGGACTGCCCCGCACACTGTAGGGACTGCCCCGCACACTGTAGGGACTGCCCCGCACACTGTAGGGACTGCCCCGCACACTGTAGGGACGGCCCTGGCACACTGTAGGGACGGCCCCGGCACACTGTAGGGACGGCCCCGGCACACTGTAGGGACGGCAGTACCCCGGCACACTGTAGGGACGGCAGTACCCCGGCACACTGTAGGGACGGCAGTACCCCGGCACACTGTAGGGACGGCAGTACCCCGCACACTGTAGGGACGGCAGTACCCCGCACACTGTAAGGACGGCAGTACCCCGCACACTGTAGGGACGGCCCCGCACACTGTAGGGACAGCAGTACACCGCACACTGTAGGGACAGCCCCTGCACACTGTAGGGACGGCCCCGCACACTGTAGGGACGGCCCCGCACACTGTAGGGACAGCAGTACACCGCACACTGTAGGGACAGCTCCCGCACACTGTAGGGACGGCCCCGCACACTGTAGGGACAGCAGTACACCGCACACTGTAGGGACAGCCCCCGCACACTGTAGGGACGGCCCCGGCACACTGTAGGGACAGCCCCGCACACTGTAGGGACAGCAGTACACCGCACACTGTAGGGACAGCCCCCGCACACTGTAGGGACGGCCCCGGCACACTGTAGGGACGGCCCCGCACACTGTAGGGACAGCAGTACACCGCACACTGTAGGGACAGCCCCCGCACACTGTAGGGACGGCCCCGGCACACTGTAGGGACGGCCCCGGCACACTGTAGGGACGGCCCCCGCACACTGTAGGGACGGCTCCCGCACACTGTAGGGACGGCCCCGGCACACTGTAGGGACGGCCCCGGCACACTGTAGGGACGGCCCCCGCACACTGTAGGGACGGCTCCCGCACACTGTAGGGACGGCCCCGGCACACTGTAGGGACGGCCCCGCACACTGTAGGGACGGCCCCGGCGCACACTGTAAGGACGGCCCCCGCACACTGTAAGGACGGCCCCCGCACACTGTAGGGACGGCCCCGGCACACACTGTAAGGACGGCCCCCGCACACTGTAGGGACGGCCCCGCACACTGTAAGGACAGCAGTACCCCGCAGACTTGGCCATTTATAAGGAGGTCTATAGACAATAACCTGAGTGCAGGCTCCCAGCAGAATCCCGGCAGCTGCCAGCTGATCTGCCCGGTGATCTCTGTACACGGGGCAGGGGGACGGTATACAATACAGAACCGATGTAGCACTCTGATACCGAGTATGATTCACAGCGGATGACGTAAGAGCGGACTGCCGATCTGATAGTACGGCCGCACACGGGAACCGGTAACAGCAGAGCAGCCTGTCAGGGGCCATCATGGCGGAGAGGCCGCTTATTACCGGACTGTCGGCTGATCGGGATGTGTACACTGCGCTTTATAGCAGAAGAGGCGGCACATCCGCCACCTACATAGGCCAAGCGTCACCAGACGGGTGTTCCGGTACGGACACTACCCCCTCCCCCACATTAGTGTTCCACTTGCCTGATCCCCGGTATCCCAGCTTTCCGTTCACTTCACGGTGCCAATATGGCGGCGCTGCCGTATCTTGTTCTCCCCTCCCCCTTTTCAGATTTGGTTCCCGCATTGCATGTCGGGAAACGCAGTCAACGTCACGATTTTTCGAATCAATACAGGAAAGGCAGGGACACGCGTCTCCGTGGAAACCAGACATGCGCAGAGAGTAGCTGTGCGGCCATTTCTATGACGACTGCAGAGCCAGGGCTTTGGCTTGGGGGCTGTAGGGACTGTGTTGTCCTGGAACACGGAGGAGTGACGCCCTCTGGTGGAAAGGTCTATGCATGCCATAGGATTCCCCATGTTCCTGCCCGAGCTCCGCAGGTTTTGGCCATTTTACATTAGCCACACGTTATACAGTATGTCTGTGCCAAGAAAAGATGACTGATTTGCGCCACTCTCGCCCCTTTGGGTCGGCAGGTGTGGCAGATGTCTCTGGCCGCAGTAACATACTGGGCTCATATACTCCTCTAGGTTTGGGCTATATTTAAAGGGGGCATTCTCAAGATTTTACTTTATCCTCTACCTATGGGGACAGGGGATAACTTACCAATCTGCTGTGATCCCCCCGATCCTGAGAACAAGGCCCTGCGTTTTACCTGCTGATTCCCTGGAGATTTAGGCCAGTTTCACATTTGCGGTTGCGTTTGTGCCGCAATTTTCCGCATGCGTTGTGTTTTCCTATATTTACCATTAGGGTCGCATGTGTCTGCGATTGGTTGCGTTTTGCCGCGTTTGACGACGCATGCGTTGTTTCGCCATCTGCGGTTTGGCGCGGTAAACGCTACATGTAATTTTAAAGGCGTCAATTTGCCACCTAGAAACGTATGCGATTGTTAGCGCAAGGAATGCGGCAAAAAGCCCCGCATTACTATCTATGGGAACGCATGCGTACATGTCTTTGTGTACGCATGCGTTTGATGCACTTGCGTACTTCAGACTGCGCATGTCCAGGAACTGATTTAGACACGCCCATTAAAGACACGCCCTCCTGGAAATATCAAACGCATGCGCATAAAAAGCGCAAACATATGTAAAAACGCATGCAAACGCTGCCTTTTTTTTCCCCATCATGTGTAAGCTGGTGCGGATAAAAAACGCTGCGTTATCAGACGTTGGCATGCGTTTTTCCATGCGTTTGCGGTTGTGGACAATACGCTGCGGACTTAACCGCAAATGTGAAAGTAGCCTTACCTGCGGTTTTTGTGCGTCTTACACCTGTGGTTTTACACCTGCAGATTCCTATTGAGGAGCAGGTGTAAAACGCTGCGGAATTCGCACAAAGAATTGACATGCTGCGGAAAATACAACGCAGCGTTTCCGCGCGGTATTTTCCGGACCATGTGCACTGCGGATTTGGTTTTCCATAGGTTTGTCAAAAGTCGGGTAGGGTGAAATCGGCCGATTATTGCAAAAAGTCGGGGGCTGACTGAAACACGAAACCCAATGCAAGTTAATGGGGCATCAAAGTCGGCAGTGAGTGGAGGACAGGAAAACACCTACAGTGCCCATTTTAATGCCAAAAACATCAATTCTTATTACTGATGCTTGTCAATCTTAATTTACTTTATAATAATAGTTAGGCATTGAAAACTGGGGGTCATTTGGCTAAAGTTGTGGGGGGGTAGGGCTGGCTCAAGATTTTCGTGGGCCCAGGAAACGCGGAATACATCACGGCGGTGGAGCAGGGAGAGGTAAGTATTTCAACTTTGCAAGTGCTGTGATCCTGAGCAAGCAGTGGGGGCAAGCAGTGGGGGCCCACCCGTTGGCATTGGCACTGGCACAGGGACCCTCATAGTACGGCGGTATGTTTGTCGGCGGGTGGTGCCTCCCACCGGCAGAGACACTTTTGTGTACTATGAGGGGCCCTGTGCCAGTGACGTCACCAACGAGTATGCCCCCCCCACCTGATGAAGGAACCTGCACTTTCATCTGCACCTTCCTCTTTGTCCTCGTGTAAGGTGGTATAGTATGCGGGAAGGGGAACCTGACTTTCAGCAGGGTCAGATTCTGGCTGTGTAGAGTGCAAGGGGAATGCAGTGGTCTGGGTCAATGTACCAGCAGACTCATCTAGCAGTGGCTGGGCAATGGGCAGGATGAGGAGGAAACACAGATATAGGCCCAAATAATAAAGTGGGCTAAATGCAATTCAAAATTGGTAACAGGACTAACCAGGCGGCATTTCTTTGTTCAGCGGAGGACAACTGTAATGAGAGGCTGACACAGTGAGTAGGCCAAAATAATAATGCAGTTCAAAATTGGTAACAGGAATAACCAGGCGGCATTGCTTGGTTCAGCGGAGGACAATTGTAAGGAGTGGCTGACACAGTGAGTAGGCCCTAATAATAAAGTAGGCTACCAAAAATTTTTTTAAGAAATAACCAGGTGGCATAGCTAGGTACAAGGGTGGGCTCCTCTGCTGAGTAGCACACAGTGGTAGTAGGCGCAAAGTATTAACTGGTCTAAATGGAGGCCAGGGCCCCTGTATATTTTAACTATCATCTATCATTTCAACAAATTTGTATTGGCAGTGCCATTGAAGGATTTAACAGCACAGACTACACAGTGGTGGAGCAGGGAGAGGTTAGTATTGCAAGTGGTAGAGCACTGTTTGAGCTGGGGGGAACACTCTCTCGTGGGCGGCGGTACTGGCACAGGGCCCCTCATATTACGATGGTGTGTCTGACGTTGGTTGTGCACCACCACCGTCAGAGACACTTCATTGTACTATGAGGGACCCTGTGCCAGTGCCGTCGCCCAAGAGTGGGCCCACCCACCTGTCCAGGCAAACGGCACTTGCACGGGTGCTTGCGCCAGGTGGTGACCACGGCCCTGTGGGGGGAGTCCGCCCATTTAGAGAGGTATATAAATGGCCTATGGTGGACATTCAGCATCTGCAAATGGAGGAATTGGAGAAGTCAGTAAGAGGAGGCCAAAAGCAAGATATGTTTCAGGCAAGCTACGTGTCAGCAGGGGAAGGTAGGGCCAAATAATTTGAAATCCATGATTGGTTCATTTTAATGAAGGTTAGATCATCCACATTTCGGGTAGCCAGACGTGTCCTTTTTTCGGTCAGTATTGAACCAGCAGCACTGAATACTCTTTCTGATAGCACACTAGCAGCAGGGCATGCGAGCTCCTGAAATGCATATTCTGCCAATTAAGGCCAGGTGTCTATTTTAGATGCCCAATAATCAAAGGAGAATGACCTGTGAGGGAGAACATCGATAAGGGCGGAAAAGTAGTTCGTAACCATACTGGAAAAATGCTGTCTCCTGTCACTTTGAATCGATGCAGCTGTACCTGTCGTGTCAGCGCTCATTGCGAAATCACTCCACAACCTGGTCATAAAACCCCTCTGTCCAACGCCACTTTGGATTTGTGCACCTCTAACACCTCTGCCATGTTGACCACTGTGAGAACCATCACCGCCACTGTGTGCTGGGAATGCCTGAACCAAATGGTCTACAAGAGTTGCTTGTTTGGTAGCCAATATTTGGTCAAGGTTCTCATGTGGCATGATATTTTGTAATTTTCCTTTATATCGTGGAGCCAGGAGGCAGGCCAACTAGTAATCGTCATCGGTCATCATTTTGATAATGCGGGGGTCCCTTTTTAGGATACGCAAGGCATATTCAGCCATGTGGGCCAATGTTCCAGGTGTCAATTCACTGCTTGTGCTGGGTCGAGGAGCACTTTCTTTCAAATCAACATCACTTGTGTCCCGCAAAAACCCTGTACCTGACCTTGCAACTCCACCAGTTTCTATTGCCCCCTGAGAAGCATCCTCCTCCCATAAATATTCATCCCCATCATCTGCCTCCTCCTCTTCATCCGCCACCTCATCCAGGAGAGTTCCCTGAGCTGACAAAGGCTGACTGTCATCAAGGCTTCCCTCCTCTTCGGCTGCAGACGCCTGCTCCTTAATGTGCGTCAAACTTTGCAACAGCAGACGCATTAGTGGGATGCTCATGCTTATGATGGCGTCGTCTGCACTTGCCAGCCATGTGCATTCCTCAAAACACTGAAGGACTTGACAGAGGTCTTGTAGCTTCGACCACTGCACACCAGTCAACTCCATGTCTGCCATCCAAGTGCCTGCCCGTGTATGTGTATCCTCCCACAAATAAATTACAGCATGCCTCTGTTCGCACAGCCTCTGAAGCATGTGCAGTGTGGAGTTCCACCTTGTTGCAACGTCAATTATTAGGCGGTGCTGGGGAAGATTCAGCGATCGCTGATGGTTCAGCATACGGCTGGAGTGTACGGGCGACTGGCGGATGTGCGAGTAAAGTCTTCGCACCTTTAGGAGCAGGGCTGGTAACCCCGGATAATTTTTCAGGAAGCACTGCACCACCAGGTTCAAGGTGTGAGCCAGGCAAGGTATGTGTTTCAGTTCTGAAAGGGCTATGGCAGCCATAAAATTCCTTCCGTTATCATTGACTACCTTGCCTGCCTCAAGATGTACACTGCCCAGCCATGACTGAGTTTCTTGCTGCAAGTACTTGGCCAGTACTTCCGCGGTGTGTCTGTTGTCGCCCAAACACTTTATTTGTAACACAGCCTGCTGACGCTTAACACTAGCTGTTCGATAATGGGACGCTTCGTGTGCAACACTGGCAGCTGCGGATGGAGTGGTCGTGCGACTGCGCTCTGTGGACAAGATTTTGCTTCTGGAGGAGGAGGAGGAGGAGGAGGAGGGGTGGCGAACGCCTACAGCCAACTGTTTCCTAGACCATGGGCTAGGCAGAACTGTCCCACTATGGCTGTCCCCTGTGGACCCTGCATCCACCACATTAACCCAGTGTGCCGTGATGGACACGTAACGTCCCTGGCCATGCCTACTGGTCCCTGCATCTGTTGTGAGGTGCACCGTTCCACTGACTGATTGCCTCAGTGCATGGACAATGCGGTCTTTGACATGCTGGTGGAGGGCTGGGATGGCTTTTCTCGCAAAGAAATGCCGACTGCATAGGTCATAGCGTGGTACTGCGTAGGCCATCAGGTCTTTGAAAGCGTCGCTTTCAACCAACCGGTAGGGCATCATCTCTAACGAGATTAGTCTAGCAATGTGGGCGTTCAAACCCTGTGTGCGCGGATGAGAGGATGAGTACTTTCTTTTCCTAACGAGAGTCTTTTGTAGGGTGAGCTGGACTGGAGAGCTGCATATGGTGGAACTAGCGGTGGTGGTGGTGGACATGGCGGATTGAGAGAGGGTTGGTGATGGTATTCTTGATGTTGGCCTACATACAGTGTTTCCTACCAATAACCTTGTAATTCCCTGACTGCTTTGGCCTTGCGACGATACCTCCACATTTGCTGCTGGTGGTGTCCTAACCGGTGGACTTACAGTGAGGGAAGCAATGTAGCGTTGCTGACTACCTTCATTCTGAGCAGGTGCACCAACGGTACGTGATGTTTGGTAGTTAGTCCAGGCTTGCAAGTGCATGCTGGTTAAATGTCTACGCATGCACGTTGTATTTAAATTTTGAAGATTCTTCCCTCTGCTAAAGGTCTTTGAGCATTTCTTACAGATAACTGCACTGATCATTCGGATCTTGGTTAAAAAATTGCCACACTGCACTCTTCCTACTATCGAATACCTTTTCAGGCATTGCACACTGTGCTACTTTCACCGGATGGCCATGCTGTCCTAAAACTGTTTTTGGTTTTGACACGTTTTTGGCCTGATACGGGCCTGCCAGATGACAGCTGTTGCGATGTAGATGGCTGCTGCGGATCATTCTCCTCCGCTTCTGAGCTACTGGCAGCGGCACCCTCTTCCCCCAATGGCTGCCAATCTGGGTCAACAACTGGGTCATCTATCACCTCCTCTTCAATGTCATGTGCACTTTCCTCTGTGCCACCGTGTAAGGTGCTATAGCGTTCGGGACGGGGCACTATAGTCTCATCAGGGTCAGATTCTGGCTCAGTACACTGCGAGGGCAATGTAGTGATCTGAGTCAATGGAACAGCATAATAATCTAGCTGTGGCTGTGCATCAGTGCACTCCATGTCCGATTCATCTTGTAATGGCAGTTAACAATTTCCCTTTCTAACCCAGGCACGGTATGTGTAAAGAGCTCCATGGTGTAACCTGTAGTGTCGCCTGACGCATCCTTCACTTTTGGTTTGGGTGAAGGACACAAGGAAGCGACTTGTTCCTGACCGGAAGCATCCACTGACGACTCGCTGCTTTTATATTTGGAACTTTCTGAAGAGGAGGCGAAAGAGCTAGAGCCTGAGTCAGCAATGAAAGCCAAAACATTTTCCTGCTGCTCCGGCTTTAAAAGCTGTTTTCCTACTCCCAGATAAGGGAGCCTTCGAGGCCTTGTGTAGCCAGATGATGACGCTGGCTCAACACCTCCAGCCTTAGGTGCTATTTTGCTTTTCCCACTACCACCAGATGCACCACCACCACCACCATCAGTACCAGCTGGTAACCACCACCCACGGGCTCTTCCACCAGACTTCCTCATTTTTTGGAAAATCTAAAAATTTAAATCTCCCTTTTTTTGGGGGAGACTGAACCAAAACTCAGGCCCAGTGTATAACACAACACAATGTACGTGGCAGAAAGTGGCTTGCTGATATACGACAAACTAACAGGACTGAAGTATATCCACTTTGTGAGAATTTGAATCTCACTTTTTTTTGGGAGACTGAACCAAAACTCAGGCCCAGTGTATAACACAACCCAATGTACGTGGCAGAAAGTGGCTGGCTGATATACGACAAACTAACAGGACTGAAGTATATCCACTTTGTGAGAATTTGAATCTCACTTTTTTTTTGGAGACTGAACCAAAACTCAGGCCCAGTGTATAAAACAACACAATGTAAGTGGCAGAAAGTAGCTGGCTGATATACGACAAACTAACAGGACTGAAGTATATCCACTTTGTGAGAATTTGAATCTCACTTTTTTTTTGGGAGACTGAACCAAAACTCAGGCCCAGTGTATAAAAGAACACAATGTAAGTGGCAGAAAGTGGCTGGCTGCTATACGACAAACTAACAGGACTGAAGTATATCCACTTTGTGAGAATTTGAATCTCACTTTTTTTTTGGAGACTGAACCAAACCTCAGGCCCAGTGTATAACACAACACGATGTACGTGGCAGAAAGTGGCTGGCTGATATACGACAAACTAACAGGACTGAAGTACCGTATTTTCCGGCGTATAAGACGACTGGGCGTATAAGACGACCCCCCAACTTTACCAGTTAAAATATAAAATCTTCTTAAAAGTCGGGGGTCTTCTTATACACCCTATGTCGTCTTATAGGGCCGGTGAATATGTGCCTTTTGGGGGGGGGGGGGAGTGATCCTGATGCCGAGGGGGCGTCTCACAGGAAAGTGAGTATCCCCCATTACCTTATCGTAGCGGTGCAGCGTGGGGGTCTCAGTGCTGGGAGTGGCGGCGGCGGCTGCTGTGCTCTGGTGCGGCGGCTGCTGTGCTCTGGTGCGGCGGCTCCTCTTCTGTGTGGGGCCTCTGTGCTGTGAGGTGGCGGTGGCGGCGGCATATCTTTATCCAGTTGGGGCTCCTCCGGCATCTCCTTAGCCCTGGAGGCCCCGCCGCAACTCCATCGGTGCAATGCAGCGGCCATTTTCCCGGAGGCAGCTCAATAGGTGCGATGCGGTGGCCTCCGGGAAAATGGCCGCTGCTCAGATTCAGATCTCGTCCCGAAATCTCGGGACACGAGATCTGAATCTGAGCAGCGGCCATTTTCCCGGAGGCCACCACATTGCACCGATGGAGTTGCGGCGGGGCCTCCAGGGCTAAGGAGATGCCGGAGGAGCCCCAACTGGATAAAGATCCGCCGCCGCCGCCACCTCACAGCACAGAGGCCCCACACAGAAGAGGAGCCGCCGCACCAGAACACAGCAGCTGCCGCCGCTCCCAGCACTGACACCCCCACGCTGCACCGCTAGGATAAGGTAATGGGGATTACTCACTTTCCTGTGAGACGCCCCCTCGTCATCAGGATCACTCCCCCTCCCCACCCACCATATACACCGGCGTACACGACGATTCCCGGCGTATAAGACGACCCCCGACTTTTAAGAAGATTTTCGGGGGTTAAAAAGTCGTCTTATACGCCGGAAAATACGGTATATCCACTTTGTGAGAATTTGAATCTCACTTTTTTTGGGGGGAGACTGAACCAAAACTCAGGCCCAGTGTATAACACAACACAATGTACGTGGCAGAAAGTGGCTGGCTGATATACGACAAACCAACAGGACTGAAGTATATCCACTTTGTGAGAATTTGAATCTCACTTTTTTTTATGGGAGACTGAACCAAAACTCAGGCCCAGTGTATAACACAACACAATGTACGTGGCAGAAAGTGGCTGGCTGATATACGGCAAACTAACAGGACTGAAGTATATCCACTTTGTGAGAATTTGAATCTCACTTTTTTTGGGGGGAGACTGAACCAAAACTCAGGCCCAGTGTATAACACAACACAATGTACGTGGCAGAAAGTGGCTGGCTGATATACGACAAACCAACAGGACTGAAGTATATACACTTTGTGAGAATTTGAATCTCACTTTTTTTTATGGGAGACTGAACCAAAACTCAGGCCCAGTGTATAACACAACACAATGTATGTGGCAGAAAGTGGCTGGCTGATATACGACAAACTAACAGGACTGAAGTATATCCACTTTGTGAGAATTTGAATCTCACTTTTTTTGGGGGGGAGACTGAACCAAAACTCAGGCCCAGTGTATAACACAACACAATGTGCGTGGCAGAAAGTGGCTGGCTGATATACGACAAACTAACAGGACTGAAGTATATCCACTTTGTGAGAATTTGAATCTCACTTTTTTTTGGAGACTGAACCAAAACTCAGGCCCAGTGTATAACACAACACGATGTACGTGGCAGAAAGTGGCTGGCTGATATACGACAAACCAACAGGACTGAAGTATATCCACTTTGTGAGAATTTGAATCTCACTTTTTTGGGGGGGAGACTGAACCAAAACTCAGGCCCAGTGTATAACACAACACAATGTACGTGGCAGAAAGTGGCTGGCTGATATACGACAAACCAACAGGACTGAAGTATATCCACTTTGTGAGAATTTGAATCTCACTTTTTTTTATGGGAGACTGAACCAAAACTCAGGCCCAGTGTATAACACAACACAATGTACGTGGCAGAAAGTGGCTGGCTGATATACGACAAACTAACAGGACTGAAGTATATCCACGTTGTGAGAATTTGAATCTCACTTTTTTTGGGGGGGAGACTGAACCAAAACTCAGGCCCAGTGTATAACACAACACAATGTGCGTGGCAGAAAGTGGCTGGCTGATATACGACAAACTAACAGGACTGAAGTATATCCACTTTGTGAGAATTTGAATCTCACTTTTTTTTGGAGACTGAACCAAAACTCAGGCCCAGTGTATAACACAACACGATGTACGTGGCAGAAAGTGGCTGGCTGATATACGACAAACCAACAGGACTGAAGTATATCCACTTTGTGAGAATTTGAATCTCACTTTTTTGGGGGGGAGACTGAACCAAAACTCAGGCCCAGTGTATAACACAACACAATGTACGTGGCAGAAAGTGGCTGGCTGATATACGACAAACCAACAGGACTGAAGTATATCCACTTTGTGAGAATTTGAATCTCACTTTTTTTTATGGGAGACTGAACCAAAACTCAGGCCCAGTGTATAACACAACACAATGTACGTGGCAGAAAGTGGCTGGCTGATATACGACAAACTAACAGGACTGAAGTATATCCACGTTGTGAGAATTTGAATCTCACTTTTTTTGGGGGGGAGACTGAACCAAAACTCAGGCCCAGTGTATAACACAACACAATGTGCGTGGCAGAAAGTGGCTGGCTGATATACGACAAACTAACAGGACTGAAGTATATCCACTTTGTGAGAATTTGAATCTCACTTTTTTTTGGGGAGACTGAACCAAAACTCAGGCCCAGTGTATAAAACAACACAATGTAAGTGGCAGAAAGTGGCTGGCTGATATACGACAAACCAACAGGACTAAAGTATATCCACTTTGTGAGAATTTGAATCTCACTTTTTGGGGGGGACTGAACCAAAACTCAGGCCCAGTGTATAAAACAACACAATGTAAGTGGCAGAAAGTGGCTGGCGGATACACGACAAACTAACAGGACTGAAGTATAACCACTTTGTGAGAATTTGAATCTCACTTTTTTTTTTTGGAGACTGAACCAAAACTCAGGCCCAGTGTATAACACAACACAATGTACGTGGCAGAAAGTGGCTGGCTGATATACGACAAACTAACAGGACTGAAGTATATCCACTTTGTGAGAATTTGAATCTCACTTTTTTTGGGGGGAGACTGAACCAAAACTCAGGCCCAGTATATAACACAACACAATGTACGTGGCAGAAAGTGGCTGGCTGATATACGACAAACTAACAGGACAGAATTATATCCACTTTGTGAGAATTTGAATCTCACTTTTTTTTTTGGAGACTGAACCAAAACTCAGGCCCAGTGTATAACACAACACAATGTACGTGGCAGAAAGTGGCTGGCTGATATACGACAAACCAACAGGACTGAAGTATATCCACTTTGTGAGAATTTGAATCTCACTTTTTTTTTATGGGAGACTGAACCAAAACTCAGGCCCAGTGTATAACACAACACAATGTACGTGGCAGAAAGTGGCTGGCTGATATACGACAAACTAACAGGACTGAAGTATATCCACTTTGTGAGAATTTGAATCTCACTTTTTTGGGGGGGAGACTGAACCAAAACTCAGGCCCAGTGTATAACACAACACAATGTACGTGGCAGAAAGTGGCTGGCTGATATACGAGAAACTAACAGCACTGGAGTATATCCACTTTGTGAGAATTTGAATCTCACTTTTTTTTTTTTGGAGACTGAACCAAAACTCAGGCCCAGTGTATAAAACAACACAATGTAAGTGGCAGAAAGTGGCTGGCTGATATACGACAAACTAACAGGACTGAAGTATATCCACTTTGTGAGAATTTGAATCTCACTTTTTTTTTTGGGAGACTGAACCAAAACTCAGGCCCAGTATATAACACAACACAATGTACGTGGCAGAAAGTGGCTGGCTGATATACGACAAACTAACAGGACTGAAGTATATCCACTTTGTGAGAATTTGAATCTCACTTTTTTTGGGGGGAGACTGAACCAAAACTCAGGCCCAGTATATAACACAACACAATGTACATGGCAGAAAGTGGCTGGCTGATATACGACAAACCAACAGGACTAAAGTATATCCACTTTGTGAGAATTTGAATCTCACTTTTTTTTTGGAGACTGAACCAAAACTCAGGCCCAGTGTATGATACAACACAATGTACGTGGCAGAAAGTGGCTGGCTGATATACGACAAACTAACAGGACTGAAGTATATCCACTTTGTGAGAATTTGAATCTCACTTTTTTTGGGGGGAGACTGAACCAAAACTCAGGCCCAGTGTATAAAACAACACAATGTACGTGGCAGAAAGTGGCTGGCTGATATATGACAAACTAACAGGACTGAAGTATATCCACTTTGTGAGAATTTGAATCTCACTTTTTTTGGGGGGGGACTGAACCAAAACTCAGGCCCAGTGTATAACACAACACAATGTACATGGCAGAAAGTGGCTGGCTGATATACGACAAACTAACAGGACTGAAGTATATCCACTTTGTGAGAATTTGAATCTCACTTTTTTTTTTTGGAGACTGAACCAAAACTCACGCCCAGTGTATAACACAACACAATGTATGTGGCAGAAAGTGGCTGGCTGATATACGACAAACTAACAGGACTGAAGTATATCCACTTTGTGAGAATTTGAATCTCACTTTTTTTTGGGAGACTGAACCAAAACTCAGGCCCAGTGTATAAAACAACACAATGTACGTGGCAGAAAGTGGCTGGCTGATCTACTACAAACAGGACTGAAGTATATCCACTTTGTGAGAATTTGAATCTCACTTTTTTTTTGGAGACTGAACCAAAACTCAGGCCCAGTGTATAAAACAACACAATGTAAGTGGCAGAAAGTGGCTGGAAGATATATGAAAAAATACAAGGACTGTAGTACAATTTCAATCTCCCTACAATGATCTCAGGGCAAGTATGACAGCAATAAAAAGGACTGCTGCACACAAAAGTGTGGACAAATAAACAAGATACAGTAACTGTGCAGAAAGGAGCAACAGGATTTTTGCTTTTAAAAAAGCAGTTGGTTTGCACAGCAGCAGTGCAAACAGCAATGCAGCTATCAGGGAGCCTTATAAGGCAGCCTAATAAGCTACAGAGCTGATGCACAAAAATATAGCCTCCACTATCCCTGCAAAAAAAGGTGGTGTTGGACAGTGGAAATCGCTACAGCACAAGCAGTTTGGGGGTTAATCTTCCGTCCCTAACTATATCCCTTCTGATGAAGCTGCAGCAACCTCTCCCTATGTTAACATCGGCAGAAGTAAGATGGTGGTTGGCGTGCACGCCCCTTTATAGCCCCTGTGACGCCACAGAAAGCAAGCCAATCACTGTCATGCCCTTCTCTAAGATGGTGGGGACCGAGACCTATGTCATCACGCTGCCCACACTCTGCGTCCTCCTTCATTGGCTGAAAAATGGCGCTGAAAGCGTCATACGAAACGCGACTTTTGCGTGCAGATCGCCGACCTCATGCCTGATCCCACACTAGGATCAGGTCAGGTTTCATGAAACCCGACTTTGCCGAAAGTCGGCGATTTTTGAATTTGTCCGATCCGTTTAGCTCAACCCTACTGAGCAGCTTCTATCACTGAGCAGTTCCTAGCAGTGAGTAGATCCTAGCATTGAGCAGTTCCTAACAGTGAGCAGTTCCTAGAAGTGAGCAGTTCCTAGCACTGAGCAGTTCTTAGAATTGAGCAGCTCCTATCACTGAGCTGCTCCTAGCAGTGAGCAGTCCCTAGCACTGAGCAGTTTCTAGCACTGAGCAGTTCCTATCACTGAGCTGATCCTAGCAGTGAGCAGCTCCTAGCACTGAGCAGTTCTTAGCATTGAGCAGCTCCTATCACTGAGCTGCTCCTAGCAGTGAGCACTCCCTATCACTGAGCTGCTCCTAGCAGTGAGCAGTTCCTAGCATTGAGCAGTTCCTAGCACTGAGAAGCTCCTAGCAGTGAGCAGCTCCTAGCAGTGAGCAGCTCCAAGCAGTGAGCAGTTCCTAGCACTGAGCAGTTCCTAGCACTGAGCAGCTCCTAGCACTGAGCAGTTCCTAGCACTGAGCAGTTCCTAGCAGTGAGCAGCTCCTAGCACTGAGCAGTTCCTAGCACTGAGCAGTTCCTAGCACTGAGCAGCTCCTAGCAGTGAGCAGCTCCTAGCAGTGAGCAGCTCCTAGCAGTGAGCAGCTCCTAGCACTGAGCAGTTCCTATCACTGAGCAGTTCCTAGCACTGAGCAGCTCCTAGCACTGAGCAGCTCCTAGCACTGAGCAGTTCCTAGCACTGAGCAGTTCCTAGCAGTGAGCAGTTCCTAGCAGTGAGCAGCTCCTAGCACTGAGCAGCTCCTAGCAGTGAGCAGCTCCTAGCACTGAGCAGTTCCTAGCACTGAGCAGTTCCTAGCGGTGAGCAGTTTATAGCGGTGAGCAGTTCCTAGTGGTGAGCAGCTCCTAGCAGTGAGCAGCTCCTAGCACTGAGCAGTTCCTAGCACTGAGCAGTTCCTAGCACTGAGCAGCTCCTAGCAGTGAGCAGCTCCTAGCAGTGAGCAGCTCCTAGCAGTGAGCAGCTCCTAGCACTGAGCAGTTCCTAGCATTGAGCAGTTCCTAGCACTGAGCAGCTCCTAGCAGTGAGCAGTCCCTAGCACTGAGCAGTTCCTAGCAGTGATCAGCTCTTAGCACTAAGCAGTCCCTAGCACTGAGCAGCTCCTATCACTGAGCAGTTCCTAGCAGTGATCAGCTCTTAGCACTAAGCAGCTCCTATCACTGAGCTGTTCCTAGCAGTGAGCAGATCCTAGCAGTGAGCAGTTCCTAGCGGTGAGCAGCTCCTAGCACTGAGCAGTTCCAAGCGGTGAGCAGTTCCTAGCGGTGACCAGTTCCTAGCGGTGAGCAGCTCCTAGCACTGAGCAGCTCCTAGCAGTGAGCAGCTCCTAGCGCTGAGCAGTTCCTAGCACTGAGCAGTTCCTAGCGGTGAGCAGTTTATAGCGGTGAGCAGTTCCTAGCGGTGAGCAGCTCCTAGCAGTGAGCAGCTCCTAGCACTGAGCAGTTCCTAGCACTGAGCAGTTCCTAGCGGTGAGCAGCTCCTAGCACTGAGCAGTTCCTAGCAGTGATCAGCTCCTAGCACTGAGCAGCTCCTAGCACTGAGCAGCTCCTAGCAGTGAGCAGCTCCTAGCACTGAGCAGTTCCTAGCACTGAGCAGTTCCTAGCGGTGAGCAGTTTATAGAGGTGAGCAGCTCCTAGCACTGAGCAGCTCCTAGCAGTGAGCAGCTCCTAGCACTGAGCAGTTCCTAGCGGTGAGCAGCTCCTAGCACTGAGCAGTTCCTAGCACTGAGCAGTTCCTAGCGGTGAGCAGTTTATAGTGGTGAGCAGTTCCTAGCGGTGAGCAGCTCCTAGCACTGAGCAGCTCCTAGCAGTGAGCAGCTCCTAGCACTGAGCAGTTCCTAGCGGTGAGCAGCTCCTAGCACTGAGCAGTTCCTAGCAGTGAGCAGCTCCTAGCACTGAGCAGTTCCTAGCAGTGAGCAGTTCCTAGCGGTGAGCAGCTCCTAGCACTGAGCAGTTCCAAGCGGTGAGCAGTTCCTAGCGGTGACCAGTTCCTAGCGGTGAGCAGCTCCTAGCACTGAGCAGCTCCTAGCAGTGAGCAGCTCCTAGCACTGAGCAGTTCCTAGCACTGAGCAGTTCCTAGCGGTGAGCAGTTTATAGCGGTGAGCAGTTCCTAGCGGTGAGCAGCTCCTAGCAGTGAGCAGCTCCTAGCAGTGAGCAGCTCCTAGCACTGAGCAGTTCCTAGCACTGAGCAGTTCCTAGCGGTGAGCAGCTCCTAGCACTGAGCAGTTCCTAGCAGTGATCAGCTCCTAGCACTGAGCAGCTCCTAGCACTGAGCAGCTCCTAGCAGTGAGCAGCTCCTAGCACTGAGCAGTTCCTAGCACTGAGCAGTTCCTAGCGGTGAGCAGTTTATAGAGGTGAGCAGCTCCTAGCACTGAGCAGCTCCTAGCAGTGAGCAGCTCCTAGCAGTGAGCAGCTCCTAGCACTGAGCAGTTCCTAGCGGTGAGCAGCTCCTAGCACTGAGCAGTTCCTAGCACTGAGCAGTTCCTAGCGGTGAGCAGTTTATAGTGGTGAGCAGTTCCTAGCACTGAGCAGCTCCTAGCAGTGAGCAGCTCCTAGCACTGAGCAGTTCCTAGCGGTGAGCAGCTCCTAGCACTGAGCAGTTCCTAGCAGTGAGCAGCTCCTAGCACTGAGCAGTTCCTAGCAGTGAGCAGCTCCTAGCAGTGAGCAGCTCCTAGCACTGAGCAGTTCCTAGCACTGAGCAGTTCCTAGCGGTGAGCAGTTCCTAGCGGTGAGCAGCTCCTAGCACTGAGCAGCTCCTAGCAGTGAGCAGCTCCTAGCACTGAGCAGTTCCTAGCGGTGAGCAGCTCCTAGCACTGAGCAGTTCCTAGAAGTGAGCAGCTCCTAGCACTGAGCAGTTCCTAGCAGTGAGCAGCTCCTAGCAGTGAGCAGCTCCTAGCAGTGAGCAGTTCCTAGAGGTGAGCAGCTCCTAGCAGTGAGCAGTTCCTAGCACTGAGCAGTTCCTAGCGGTGAGCAGCTCCTAGCACTGAGCAGTTCCTAGCAGTGAGCAGCTCCTAGCACTGAGCAGTTCCTAGCACTGAGCAGTTCCTAGCGGTGAGCAGTTTATAGTGGTGAGCAGTTCCTAGCGGTGAGCAGCTCCTAGCACTGAGCAGCTCCTAGCAGTGAGTAGCTCCTAGCACTGAGCAGTTCCTAGCGGTGAGCAGCTCCTAGCACTGAGCAGTTCCTAGCAGTGAGCAGCTCCTAGCACTGAGCAGTTCCTAGCAGTGAGCAGCTCCTAGCAGTGAGCAGCTCCTAGCAGTGAGCAGTTCCTAGAGGTGAGCAGCTCCTAGCAGTGAGCAGTTCCTAGCACTGAGCAGTTCCTAGCGGTGAGCAGCTCCTAGCACTGAGCAGTTCCTAGCGGTGAGCAGCTCCTAGCACTGAGCAGTTCCTAGCAGTGAGCAGCTCCTAGCAGTGAGCAGCTCCTAGCAGTGAGCAGTTCCTAGCGGTGAGCAGCTCCTAGCACTGAGCAGCTCCTAGCACTGAGCAGTTCCTAGCAGTGAGCAGTTCCTAGCACTGAGCACTGAGCAGCTCCTAGCAGTGACCAGCTCCTAGCAGTGAGCAGTTCCTAGCAGTGAGCAGTTCCTAGCACTGAGCAGCTCCTAGCGGTGAGCAGGTCCTAGCACTGAGCAGTTCCCAGCAGTGAGCAGCTCCTAGCACTGAGCAGCTCCTAGCAGTGAGCAGCTCCTAGCACTGAGCAGTTCCTAGCACTGAGCAGTTCCTAGCGGTGAGCAGTTTATAGCGGTGAGCAGTTCCTAGTGGTGAGCAGCTCCTAGCAGTGAGCAGCTCCTAGCACTGAGCAGTTCCTAGCACTGAGCAGTTCCTAGCACTGAGCAGCTCCTAGCAGTGAGCAGCTCCTAGCAGTGAGCAGCTCCTAGCAGTGAGCAGCTCCTAGCACTGAGCAGTTCCTAGCATTGAGCAGTTCCTAGCACTGAGCAGCTCCTAGCAGTGAGCAGCTCCTAGCAGTGAGCAGTCCCTAGCACTGAGCAGTAACTAGCAGTGATCAGCTCTTAGCACTAAGCAGTCCCTAGCACTGAGCAGTTCCTAGCACTGAGCAGCTCCTATCACTGAGCAGTTCCTAGCAGTGATCAGCTCTTAGCACTAAGCAGCTCCTATCACTGAGCTGTTCCTAGCAGTGAGCAGATCCTAGCAGTGAGCAGTTCCTAGCGGTGAGCAGCTCCTAGCACTGAGCAGTTCCAAGCGGTGAGCAGTTCCTAGCGGTGACCAGTTCCTAGCGGTGAGCAGCTCCTAGCACTGAGCAGCTCCTAGCAGTGAGCAGCTCCTAGCACTGAGCAGTTCCTAGCACTGAGCAGTTCCTAGCGGTGAGCAGTTTATAGCGGTGAGCAGTTCCTAGCGGTGAGCAGCTCCTAGCACTGAGCAGCTCCTAGCAGTGAGCAGCTCCTAGCACTGAGCAGTTCCTAGCACTGAGCAGTTCCTAGCGGTGAGCAGCTCCTAGCACTGAGCAGTTCCTAGCAGTGAGCAGCTCCTAGCACTGACCAGCTCCTAGCACTGAGCAGCTCCTAGCAGTGAGCAGCTCCTAGCACTGAGCAGTTCCTAGCACTGAGCAGTTCCTAGCGGTGAGCAGTTTATAGCGGTGAGCAGCTCCTAGCACTGAGCAGCTCCTAGCAGTGAGCAGCTCCTAGCAGTGAGCAGCTCCTAGCACTGAGCAGTTCCTAGCGGTGAGCAGCTCCTAGCACTGAGCAGTTCCTAGCACTGAGCAGTTCCTAGCGGTGAGCAGTTTATAGTGGTGAGCAGTTCCTAGCGGTGAGCAGCTCCTAGCACTGAGCAGCTCCTAGCAGTGAGCAGCTCCTAGCACTGAGCAGTTCCTAGCGGTGAGCAGCTCCTAGCACTGAGCAGTTCCTAGCAGTGAGCAGCTCCTAGCACTGAGCAGTTCCTAGCAGTGAGCAGCTCCTAGCAGTGAGCAGCTCCTAGCAGTGAGCAGTTCCTAGATGTGAGCAGCTCCTAGCAGTGAGCAGTTCCTAGCACTGAGCAGTTCCTAGCGGTGAGCAGCTCCTAGCACTGAGCAGTTCCTAGCAGTGAGCAGCTCCTAGCACTGAGCAGTTCCTAGCACTGAGCAGTTCCTAGCGGTGAGCAGTTTATAGTGGTGAGCAGTTCCTAGCGGTGAGCAGCTCCTAGCACTGAGCAGCTCCTAGCAGTGAGCAGCTCCTAGCACTGAGCAGTTCCTAGCGGTGAGCAGCTCCTAGCACTGAGCAGTTCCTAGCAGTGAGCAGCTCCTAGCACTGAGCAGTTCCTAGCAGTGAGCAGCTCCTAGCAGTGAGCAGCTCCTAGCAGTGAGCAGTTCCTAGAGGTGAGCAGCTCCTAGCAGTGAGCAGTTCCTAGCACTGAGCAGTTCCTAGCGGTGAGCAGCTCCTAGCACTGAGCAGTTCCTAGCGGTGAGCAGCTCCTAGCACTGAGCAGTTCCTAGCAGTGAGCAGCTCCTAGCGGTGAGCAGCTCCTAGCACTGAGCAGTTCCTAGCGGTGAGCAGCTCCTAGCACTGAGCAGCTCCTAGCACTGAGCAGTTCCTAGCAGTGAGCAGTTCCTAGCACTGAGCAGCTCCTAGCAGTGACCAGCTCCTAGCAGTGAGCAGTTCCCAGCGGTGAGCAGCTCCTAGCACTGAGCAGTTCCTAGCAGTGAGCAGCTCCTAGCAGTGAGCAGTTCCTAGCACTGAGCAGCTCCTAGCGGTGAGCAGGTCCTAGCACTGAGCAGTTCCCAGCGGTGAGCAGCTCCTAGCACTGAGCAGTTCCTAGCAGTGAGCAGCTCCTAGCAGTGAGCAGTTCCTAGCGGTGAGCAGCTCTTAGCAGTGAGCAGTTCCTAGCAGTGAGCAGTTCCTAGCACTTAGCAGCTCCTAGCGGTGAGCAGGTCCTAGCACTGAGCAGTTCCTAGCACTGAGCACCTCCTAGCAGTGAGCAGTTCCTAGCACTGAGCACCTCCTAGCAGTGAGCAGCTCCTAGCACTGAGCAGTTCCTAGCGGTGAGCAGTTCCTAGTGGTGAGCAGTTCCTAACAGTAAGCAGTTCCTAGCGGTGAGCAGCTCCTAGCACTGAGCAGTTCCTAGCAGTGAGCAGTTCCTAGAAGTGAGCAGCTCCTAGCACTGAGCAGCTCCTAGCAGTGACCAGTTCCTAGCACTGAGCAGCACCTAGCACTGAGCAGTTCCTAACAGTGAGCAGTTCCTAACAGTGAGCCGTTCCTAGAAGTGAGCAGCTCCTAGCACTGAGCAGTTCCTAGCATTGAGCAGCTCTTAGCACTGAGCAGTTCCTAACAGTGAGTAGCTCTTTAGCGGTGAGCAGCTCCTAGCAGTTTCTCATCCGCACAGTGAAAAAATGGTTTTATACTACTTAGACCAGTGGGAAACCACAAAAGTATCATCGCTCCAGTGAGAGATTTGTAAGTTGAGTTTTTGCCGATTTGTCATTTTATGGCATAAGCAGCTGAAAATGCTTAATTATTTTAGTTTTGTAAAACCCTTTTAACCCCTTCCCGACATCCCTTTCCCCTATACTTTCCCGGTAACTGCTGAACATGACCGGATTGCCCTACAGGTGAGTATAATAAAATACCTATTATTTGTTTTGCTTTATAGAATGCTGTATATCAGCCCTGAAATATGATGGCCGTATCTCATATTCGTCAAACCTTGTGACAGGTTCCCTTTCAATGTTGCTGTCAATCACCGATGGTGCTGTTAACAGAGTGGGAGTGCGTCATTCTATGGCTACCCCAAAACATGATCACACGTTCAAGTCTCCTAAAGGGTCTAAGAAATGCAGCAAAAAGTGAAAAAAAGTTTTAAAAAAACTTAGCCGTCATATATATATGTGGACAGAAAAATAAAAAAAGGTATGACTCTTAGAAGAAGGGGAGGAAAAAAACAGAATTTGACTATGTCGGGAAGGGGTTAAGCTGCTTAAAATAACAGGATAACTACTGTATATCCACTGGTCCCCTAACTGAACGTATACATCAGGAGACCAGTGGAGGGCAGCACATCTCATCTATCAAGGCCTTTGCCTCCTGTCATATTGCAGCCATTGGAAAGGCTGAGTAGGTGGAGAATCACAGAGGAAAGGTCATAGGAGGATAATTGTGTGATGAGGAATGCTGCTGAAAGCAGAAATCACATGGCTGTAAATAGAGACGATCATCTCCTGCTTCTCATGCATTCCGTTATGAAAAGGACGCGGAGGAATGGGCTGCAAAATGCTATGGAGCAAATCAAATCTGAGAGTCGCAGGAGAAGAAGGCATAGGCTCCGAACACACCAGCTACACAGCCTGCAGCAAATCATGATGGTAACTATACAACAATGAGCATGTCACCTCCGATACTGTGTGCATGCTTTACATTGGCCAAGAAGTCCTATCTCTACCTGTAGAGTGTAAAATATTCACAGCAAATGTATTCTGTCATTAGCAGACCCATTATCACTCCTAATATGAGTACCGCAGTCTCGTACTATAAATCGCACCGATGCGTCACATCTATGTGGAGAATGGAATGGCTGTTTCTAACAATTGCCACTTTATACAACTACAATACCCAGCATGTTATGGCACTCACCGACAATGATTAGCCACATTGCTTCAATCCACTTCTTGGAGTACGAGCAGGAGTACATGCTTCTTGTTCCAAACTAACTGGCTGTGTTCACATGTTGCCGCTGCGGTTTTTTGTTTTTTTTTAGCTTTTTTTCCAAAAATATTTTGCATCTCTACCGCAGTTGCTGCCAAAAAAAAAGGCAATGTTATTTCAATGTGTAAACGCAGCCAGAGCAGGAGACGTCTGGGCAAATACAGCTGAATTTATGAGACAAAGAATTGTCTCGTACGGTTGTTTTGCTTTACTAGGTGTACAGGTAAGATAGGCATAAAGGCACACAATGGAAATCTCCACCATAAATGTGCAGCGCCCCAGAGTCCTGGTCGTTGCAGTACTGTGGCTCCGCCACTATGGGGAGCTATGGTACGTCTGATGGCACTGAAGGAGTTCATCTGATCAGGTATCACAGACACCAATACATTTCACAGCCGGGCCTCCGGGGGGAGCTAAGGGTTCTATTCACTAGGCCACTCCCCACCATAGTGGGTAAACTGGGGGTCAGGCAGGAAGTTAGTCAGAAGCTGACTGGGTTGGAACCAGGCAACACCTTGTGGCAGCGGGTGTTGTGGGGGGAAGATACAGTAGGGTCTCTGTCAGGGGTGGGATCCTGACAGAGGCTTGGCAATTTGAACGAACGTAACGGGACCGTGCCTGCTCAGGATAGCGGCGGTGCCCAAGAAAGGATCAGAAGCGAGATAGATTGTGCTGAGTGAGAAACGAGATCATAGCAATAGGAGAATACCAGTAGGAGTCGTGCTGTAAGACCAAAGCAACATCCTACTGAGGCGCACAACCGGTGGCCGGAACGCCGAGAGAGTATCATAATATCCAGCTTCAAGCAATACTCTAAACAGCGGCAGGACAGTCAGTCTCAGGCGGGCTGTCTAACTCAAATCACCTATGCAGTCTTGGGGGGCAACTTGTGGAGAGGGGCGTCTCTAGGGTCCCGGAAGAGCTCCGAGCCTACCCGTCAAACGGGTGCCGTCCCAACCAGAACATCAGGGAGGGACGGAGGATTAGCAGAACATCATCTAATCGAGTTGTGAGGGAACTTAAGAAACAGACACAACAGTTGTGGGGTACTTTCCGTAAGCACAGCAGGGAAGGACCACAACACCTAGCGCTAGGGGGAAGGCGCAGATTTCCACCTGTGAAGAGAACTCTGGAGGTGCCATTGGACCGGCCGGACTTGCGCAGCCTGGTGAACCGTATTCCGGACTGAGGACCCAGAGATCTTCAGTAAAGAGGTAAAGAGACTGCAACCTGGTGTCCTCGTTATTTACCGCGACCTGCACCCCACAACTGCGCTGCTACACCACCACTTATTGCACTGGACGTCCCCCACTGACAGACAGGGCCACGGACCGGGTCTAGCCACCGTGACAACCCCAGGACTGAGACCCAGAGGTCTGGCTCCGGGTACCCCTCGGCCCTGCGGCGGTGTGGGGGTGCTCCAATTTGGCGTCACGAACAGGATCTACTTAAGCCTGAAGAATCAGGTCATGTGTGCCTTAGAACTGTGATTTACTGTGCTTGGACTGTACTTTATTGCAAAGACTGTGCTGCGCCATTCCCCGCCAAAATTGCCGCCATTACAGTACTATGTGGTGCGCAGGAAGGATGGGGCGTGTCGTCGTGGGCGTAGCTTGGAAGAGTGGCGCGAAGATGGAACCCGCCCCTCACCGATATTACTATGTCCAGAGGATATGCTCATCAAGGAGAAGGGTCCACCTCCTAGTGTGGGATGGTGGAGGAGAGAGAGGCCGCCCTCCGGAAGGGGAAGAGCGAAAACCTCTGAACACCACGAGGCAGAATCCGATTGGCAGCATGGAGCGCGGAAGTCACCCCGGAGAGGGAGAGGAGACCCGTATCAAGCCCCGCCAATGGGAGCCGAAGGAGCTCTTGCCAGGCTGCGCGAATCAGGAGATCCCCGGGGCGGAGGTAGAGGAGCTGTGCCGACAGTTCCGGAGTCTGTGTCAGCGAGCGACCACCTCTGGCGAGGAGCCGCACCAGCATCCGGCGCCGATCCCGCCGCCGACAACAGAGGAGGCCGGCACCAGAGATGCTTCAGAAGCAGGTAGCAGCGCCGACCCTGGCGCGGCGATGGAGGAGCCCCTGCTGGTAGATGTAGACTCACCTCCACCACGACCACCCGGCCGGGTGTGTAGCCGCATTGAATGCGAGAGGCCCTGGGAAACTCTGCAGACAGCCGATAGCCCCCTACGACCCACCAAGCAGCCCACGCAGTTCCAGGGAGAATGGGTAACCTTCAAGTGGACCCGAGCGGCCACTACCAATCTGATGGGGTTTCCAGGGGATGTCCAGGAGGAGGGGGAGAGTATTGAGGTCATCCGCCAGAGGGAATACCGCCAGCAGCTGCGCCAGCAGGAAGAGGAGTGGGCCCGCAAGAAGGAGCTCCGGCGTCAGGCTGAGCGAGAGAAGGACCTCCAAACTAAAGCTCAGGTCAGGCAGGCTGCTGAGGAGAACTGGGGCCCGCAGCGCTACGGCGTGATCAGCACCTTCCGACTGCAGGGAGGTTGGGGCTTCATTAAGGAGTCCGGTCTTACTTTGGAGGTGTTTGTAAACCGGCGGGATGTAGAGGCGCATCTCATTGAGGGACACCCAGGCCGGGATCTCTATCCAGGGGACCGAGTTCGGTATACCCGCCATTGGGGAGACAAAGGGTGGTATGCCTTGCACGTGCGGAAATACAAGCCGGAAGTGACAGCACCACCCTCGGATGATTCCCCAAGACCAGCGGTCATCGCCCCAATCTCCCTGTGTGCCAAATGCCTGCGGACCATCACTCCGAGGAGAACCGTGAGTACTCAGACCCCTATCCAGGGTGCAGACGCCCTTTATGTGGTGGCGGGAGGAGGGCAGTACTCACGGAGACCACCCCCAGACTTGGAAGGATAAACCTCGAAACCATGATAATGTAAATAGTTCTTCCCTTTAACTGTTTGTTCCTGTTTTGCTGCTGAACCCGTCTAGGGTTAACTTTTAAAGGGATCCCTTTGTTGACCCGGGATCCCAATTGTTTGGTTTGTTTTTCCACTTTTTGTTTCCTGTTATCAAGAACTGCCGCAATCATGAACAGTGCATGATACAAACTTATTGTAAATAGTTGCACCTTCTTAAAGGCGCTCCCTACTGGTTTTACTTAAAAAGAGACTCTTTGCGAAGATACCGCACCGGAGCCTTTGATGAGTATGGACTGGTAGCCTGAGAAGATATGCTACCTCATAAAGACTTGGTCCCCTCTTAAAGGGGATGTCCATCTGTGTACTTATGAGTAATACTGCCTTAAAACAGTAAAGTGATAACGATGCCTTGAAAGAAAATGATAATGTTTACATGTAAAAGTTATATGTATTGAACTAGTTAATTGTAAAGAAATGCTGATGATGTTCCCTGAAAGTGAAAGCTAGAAGAAGGACGCAGTGGACCCATAGGGATAGGCGAGGTGTCCAGCGTGCATGTTAGTGAGAAAAATAATGAGAAGGATGATGTTCTATAGGAAATGTTTAATAATGTTGATAGATAATGAGGATAGAAGGTAAACCCTGAGTCCTCATAGGAGCCAAATAGAGATGGCTCAGTGCTCTTAAATTGAAAGTAATGTTATGTTCTATACTGTGTATAGTAGTTGAAAGACAGAAGGCTCGGGCTGAAAGGAGCGGTCCTGTAAGAAAGGAGAGGCAGTAGGTCTGGTGCCGATAGGACAGGCGGTCCTGCAGATCTAAAGAAGGAGAATGTAAAAGTTAAATTGCCTTATAATGTGTATCAGAAGGTCTTTTAGGGATTTAGAGTGTGCATCCTTAAAGGCAAAGTTAAATTATTGTTTAACAATGTTGCACTAAGTAGAATACCCGGTTGGGTAAGAAGAGTTGTTTATAGCATGTTGCTATGATATTTAACCATGTTTGTAACGTTCAAGTGTCCTTACCTCCCATAAAGGGAAGCCTGTTCAAGTATACTTACTGTTATTGCACTCAACAAAACTGTATGTCTTTTTGCTAACTTGTATTGTTGTTTTCTTCCCAGTCCCGGAGTACTGTGTTTAACCAGGGGGGAGTGCAGCGCCCCAGAGTCCTGGTCGTTGCAGTACTGTGGCTCCGCCACTATGGGGAGCTATGGTACGTCTGATGGCACTGAAGGAGTTCATCTGATCAGGTATCACAGACACCAATACATTTCACAGCCGGGCCTCCGGGGGGAGCTAAGGGTTCTATTCACTAGGCCACTCCCCACCATAGTGGGTAAACTGGGGGTCAGGCAGGAAGTTAGTCAGAAGCTGACTGGGTTGGAACCAGGCAACACCTTGTGGCAGAGGGTGTTGTGGGGGGAAGATACAGTAGGGTCTCTGTCAGGGGTGGGATCCTGACAGAGGCTTGGCAATTTGAACGAACGTAACGGGACCGTGCCTGCTCAGGATAGCGGCGGTGCCCAAGAAAGGATCAGAAGCGAGATAGATTGTGCTGAGTGAGAAACGAGATCATAGCAATAGGAGAATACCAGTAGGAGTCGTGCTGTAAGACCAAAGCAACATCCTACTGAGGCGCACAACCGGTGGCCGGAACGCCGAGAGAGTATCATAATATCCAGCTTCAAGCAATACTCTAAACAGCGGCAGGACAGTCAGTCTCAGGCGAGCTGTCTAACTCAAATCACCTATGCAGTCTTGGGGGGCAACTTGTGGAGAGGGGCGTCTCTAGGGTCCCGGAAGAGCTCCGAGCCTACCCGTCAAACGGGTGCCGTCCCAACCAGAACATCAGGGAGGCACGGAGGATTAGCAGAACATCATCTAATCGAGTTGTGAGGGAACTTAAGAAACAGACACAACAGTTGTGGGGTACTTTCCGTAAGCACAGCAGGGAAGGACCACAACACCTAGCGCTAGGGGGAAGGCGCAGATTTCCACCTGTGAAGAGAACTCTGGAGGTGCCATTGGACCGGCCGGACTTGCGCAGCCTGGTGAACCGTATTCCGGACTGAGGACCCAGAGATCTTCAGTAAAGAGGTAAAGAGACTGCAACCTGGTGTCCTCGTTATTTACCGCGACCTGCACCCCACAACTGCACTGCTACACCACCACTTATTCCACTGGACGTCCCCCACTGACAGACAGGGCCACGGACCGGGTCTAGCCACCGTGACAACCCCAGGACTGAGACCCAGAGGCCCGGCTCCGGGTACCCCTCGGCCCTGCGGCGGTGTGGGGGCGCTCCAAATGCATCATGTGCTCGAATTACATTAGATACGGAATCCTCAATTCTCCTTTATTTAAGCTCGGTACCCCTTCTAACTTATAATAAAGATGACTGACATTTTCCATTGGGATATCATCGGCAATCAACCATAAGGGCGCTTTCACATTGCACTTCTCTTCGTGTTTGTTGGTCCCGATGGGGCTTACGTCCGTATGTTAAGTGCACTCTACTGTGCATCATTTTAGGGCGTGTATGCCTGCTGGAGGTGGACACTCAGACATAGCCGAGCTAAGCTGTTGTTTAGCCACAAAACAAAAGGAGAACAAACACATTTAAATGTCCAGCAGTCTCCTTACTCTCATCAAGGAGACTGGGTTGCAGAGGTCTATCACCTCCCATTCATAGACCCACACACCAGAGATGTTACCACCTCTAAACCTTGACACTTGTGAGGTCAGCTGCCACTTTAACCCAGACGCACCTGAGTGGACGATGGGAATGACCTGTCCTGCCCATCTCTTACCAGCCATTCCTAAAATCTAGACCTATGCTGCTCCATTTAACAAACCTCAGTGCTGGAGCCTTCTTTCTACGTTTTTTAATACCTTGGGGATACATATACTCCGTTCTGGACTTGTCCAGCTGCTTGTTTACAATATACCGTATATACACACACACACACACACACACACACACACACACACACACACACACACACACACACAACAAGAGCAGAGACATGGTGTAATAAGTTGACATTACAAAAAACAAGGAGCATTAGCTTTGAGAGTAAATGATTATAGGGGTTGTCCCACAAACAAAGTACATTTTAAATAATAGACCTTGAAATAAAAATAAGTTCCATAATTTGATGTGTTAAAAAATGGTCCTGTGCTGAGATAATGATATAAACGTGCCACTGCTATGTACTGTGTAATGGCCATGTCTTATCATGCAGAGATGCTCTAGTTCAAGAGAGGCAAATACCACAGCACGTGGCCAGGCGGATAAGTAAAAGTCACTTATGATAAGTGTGTATACAGACCCTACAGTAGGGACTCCCAGCTGCTACTTTGTGTGAAGTAACACATTTCCCTGCCTGTTTTACCACAGGAATGAGTGCTTCTGCTGCATTGCCAGATCTGTGAGCTCATCATAAATCAAGTCAATGACATAAAAACTCAGAGGCCACTGGTGTTCCTACAGTTAAGTCCTGAAATATTTGTAAAGTGACCGAATCTTCTTGATTTGGGCTCCGCTTCCACTAGTTTTTGTGTAAAAGGAAACAACTGAGGTGCAATTGAAGTGTAGACTTTCAGGTGTGATGCTGAGTCACTTCTCACGGTTTCCATGGTTGCAGATTCACAATCCTGTTATTGATTAGTGTCAGAAGGAGATTTTTAAAGGGAACCTGTCACCCCCAAAATGGAAGCTGAGCTAAGCCCACCGTCATCAGGGGCTTATCTACAGCATTCTGTAATGCTGTAGATAAGCCCCCGATGTATCCTGAAAGATGAGAAAAAGAGGTTAGATTATACTCACCCAGGGGCGGTCCCGCTGCGGTCCGGTCCGGGGCCTCCCATCTTCATAGGATGACATCCTCTTCTTGTCTTCACGCTGCGGCTGTAGATAAGCCCCTGATGCCGGTGGGCTTAGCTCAACTTTCATTTTCGGGGTGACAGGTTCCCTTTAAATGCAGCCCCAATTGTTGCATGAAATGTCTAAAAAAAGAACGATGGACGTCTCTGTCTTTGCCTCGAATTCTGAGAACTAAACAAGATCACGGTTAAAAATACTTACCCACTTCCACTCACCCCGGCCTACTGTATATAATCAGCTTTTGGGGGCCAGGGTGTTTTCTAAACTTGATCTTATAGGGGTTTACAATTTTATACGCATCCGGAAGGGTAATGAGTGGAAAAATGCGTTTTTAATGTCTGAGGGTCTATTTGAAAATCTTGTCATGCCTTTTGGATAATGCACCTGCTGTGTTTCAAAGTGTTATGAATTATATTTTCTCTGATAGCTTTGGAAGATATGTTGTGATTTACCTGGATGATATTGTAATTTTCCGTGTTCTCTTACAAAGGTTGAGGGAGAATTCTTTGCTTAATTAGAGAAATGTGTTTTTTCTGTTCAGTATGTTTCATTCTTGGCGTTTATCTCGTGAGCAGAAGGGATGGAGATGGACTTTGTGAAGGTGCAGGCCATTATAGATTGGGTTCAACCTTGTGATATAAAGACTTTGCAGCGTTTTTTGGGATTCACCATCTATCAAGAGTTTTTCTCTGATTGCTAAACCTCTCACTGGCTTTACACGTAAGGTGGTGAATCTCAAGGTTTGGTCACCAGGTACTATCTGGGCTTTCGAAAAATTAAGAGTGATTCATGTCTGCTCCCATGCTGATCCAGCCTGATCTCCAAGAATCGTTCATTGTGGAGATGGATGGGCAGACGTAATGTGACAATCACTTCTCATGGCCAAGCTGCGAAGGAGTCAAGGAGTCCGAGGTCAAAAGTCAGGAAGGTACAGAAGGAACAGAACAGAAGGAAGAGACAAAGGCATAGTCGGGTAACGTTCCGCGGTCAGAATACCAGGAGGATAGCGGATCAGAGCAGAAGGGGTTAAACAAATGGATGGTCAGAACGAGGTCCAAAATCGGGCAACGAAAGATCTTCAAACAGAACACAATGCACAGAGAGACAAACTGCACAGTAGCTGAATTTACATGTGGCAGAGGTCTGGGAGTAACAGCTCAGTTAAGTACCTGGCAATCACTTGGGACAATGAACAACTGAGACAGCCAGCGCCTCCCAGTCTCAGGTTGGACGGCCGAGCTGTTACTCAACACACTGACAGCTCAGTACGTCCCTGCACCAGACTGGATGACTGAGCTGTCAGTAACTGCATCCCAGACACATTGAGGGGTGGAACCGTGACAACAGATTTAATTAAAGGGATTGAACAAAAATATCCTATAAAAAGTTTAGGAATTACAATCTTTTTTTCTGCAAAGCCTCCTCATTTCAGGGGCTCAAAAGTAATTGGACAAGTTAACTTTACCGTAAATAAAATGTTCTTTTTTTTTTTTTTTTTTTTAAACAATACATTTTTATTGAAATTTGTAAGTACATTACAAATATAGTGCATAACGAAATGTGATTATGCAAACAAATAATATAAAGAACTGTAGGGGGGGACAAATGCATGGTAAGATGAGGGAAGTGGGAGTGGAATTGAGTGGGGTCTGAGGAGGAAAATGATTCTGCTAGATGAAAGTACTTCATGTAGAATTGGGGGCGGTAGTAGTGGATGTATTGCAAAGGGGACATGGTTTATTCATTGTATTCATTAATACATTGGTGTATTCCACCCAGGGTAGCCAATTTTTTTTTCAAATCTATTCACCTTGTCTGTGAGTATATCTGAACCTTTTCATTTATCATATACCAAAAAAGATGTATTTTGCCTTCAACAAGATCTAGACCTGATTTTTTCCATGTTGAGGCTATAGGTTATTTATTCACTATGGAAATAAATGAAATAAGGGTGTATGAGTGTGTGGGGATGCTAGGAATGTGGCTGTTGAGCAGTGTTCTCCAGGGGTCCTTTTTAATATTATGATATGTGTTACAGGAGGTATTCCGTATATTACTTATTAATGTCAGGCTTGACTATCAATAACCAATATCCGGCTAATACCTCACACCTTAATGTTCTATGGTTCCTTTGCTATATAATATATGAACAAACAACTAATGGAGATGAAACCGTGTATCGATGAAGGAAATTTACTACTACCATATAATGCATTATTGCAATATGAGTACATTCAGTGAGTATGGAAAGTATTCAGAACCCTTTAAATTTTTCACTTTGTTTCATTGTAGCCATTTGGTAAATTCAAAAAAGTTCACTTTTTTTCCTCATTAATGTACACTCTGCACCCCATCTTGACAGAAAAAAACATAAATGTAGTAATTTTTGCAAATTTATTAAAAAAGAAAAACTGAAATATCACATGGTCATAAGTATTCAGACCCTTTGCTCACTTTTGAGTAGAAGTACCCTTGTGAGCTAGTAGAGCCATGAGTCTTATTGGGAATGATGCATTAAGTTTTTCACACCTGGTCTTGGGGATCCTCTGCCATTCTTCCTTGCAGATCCTCTCCAGTTCCGTCAGGTTGGATGGTGAACGTTGGTGGACAGCCATTTTCAGGTCTCTCCAGAGATGTTCAATTGGGTTTAGGTCAGGGCTCTGGCTGGGCCAGTCAAGAATGGTCACAGAGTTGTTCTGAGGCCACTCCTTTGTTATTTTAGCTGTGTGCTTAGGGTTATTGTCTTGTTGGAAGGTGAACCTTCGGTCATGTCTGAGGTCCAGAGCGCTCTGGAAGAGGTTTTCATCCAGGATATCTCTGTACTTGGCTGTATTCATGTTTCCTTCAATTGCAACCAGTCGTCCCGTTCCTGCACCTGTAAAACACCCCCATAGCATAATGCTGCCACCAAGTTTCACTGTTGGGATTGTATTGGGCAGGTGATGAGCAGTGCCTTGTTTTATCCACCAAAAATGTCTATCTTTGGCTCACCAGACCAGAGAATCTTATTTCTCATAGTCTGGGAGTCCTTCATGTTTTTTTTAGTAAACTCTATGCGGGCTTTCATATGTCTTGCACTGAGGAGAGGCCAATCTGCCACAAAGGCCCGACTGGTGGAGGGCTGCAGTGATAGTTGACTTTGTGGAATTTTCTCCCATCTCTCTACTGCAACTCTGGAGCTCAGCCACAGTGACCTTCTCCCACGATTGCTCAGTTTGGCTGGACTGCCAGGTCTAGGAAGACTTCTGGCGGTCCCAAACTTCTTCCATTTAAGGATTATGGAGGCCACTGTGCTGTTAGGAACCTTGAGTACTCCAGAAATTCTGTTGTAACCTTGGCCATATCTGTGCCTTGCCACAATTCTGTCTCTGAGCTCCTTGGCCAGTTCCTTTGACCTCATGATTCTCATTTGGTCTGACATGCACTGTGAGCAGTGAGGTCTTATATAGACAGGTGTGTGCCTTTAATAAATCCCATGGTCCTTAGTTATAAACTGTCTGAAAGAACTTCAACATACTGATATGAAAGTACCATAACAGTAAGAAGTGACCAGAAAAACAAAGTACGGTAAATTAAAACAATATCTTTATTTATTACAATGATAAAAGGTAATGCTAAAAAGACTGGGGAAAAAAAGGGGAATACCTCCAAAAAATGGTGGGGAGGAAATAGCTGAAAGTCACAAATACCTGCACTAGGTAATGATGTTATAAGTATTAGAGGAGCATGATAAAGCAGTGTGTAAATAATCATATAAACAAGTAAGCACCAGAAGGACTTATAAAGCAGATGGAAATTTAACTAACTGGATTTCAAGCAAAAGACCTAAAAAAAGAGATATTCATATATGCCAAAAAATAGTGCAAAATTAAAGAGCCCACTTGTCCCAGATTAGAAGCCCATAGACAATATGAAAGATAGCCCTACTAACATGTCCTTAACACATTAATTACCGTCAGCACATAATGATAAAGTAAAAAAAAACAAACCATGCATGTATTGTCATGACTAACATACGGCCATTACCTGCAGTGATTGATGCGGTGTAGTGCGGCTGTAAGACGAAGCTATGTCCTGCCCCACGCCCAGAGGGAAAAAAAACAAAAAACCCCATGCATGGATTGTCATGACGAGTATACGGCCATTACCTGCAGTGATTAATGCGGTGTAGTGTGGCTGTAAGGTTTCCTGTACATGGAAACATACCCTTACAGTGCCATATGGTCCCACGTCATAACAATTTTAATGAGGAGCAGTCTGGCTTGCAAAAAGAGACTGAAGAGCTCCTATGTCCTCCCACCAGAGGGGACCTTCCTGGAAAGCTGCAGGGTTGTTGAGCTGTTGGGCCTCCTGATGTTGAGAGGCTGGAGGTGGGTGACTGTGGGAGACACGTGGCTAGGGATCTGACAGGGCCACACACTGCACCTGAACCCACCTCGCCGAGTTGCCAAGCTGTGACGGAATCCTCTGACAGAAAAACTGGGGTTTTTTTCACCTCCGATGCCTCGGACCGCTGATCACAGTCCCTTTGCAAGTGGCGGAGGTAGCCACTGGATTGGGGTGAGCAGGAAAGGCTGGAGCTTCAGGCCCTCTGATGGGCCTCAGCATACAGCGGTGCCGCGAAGCAATTAAAGCAGGCTTGAGTGGGCACAAAGGGGGCACAGTAGTGACCAGAGGTGAAGAGAGGAGGTCTGGGCAGGAAATTATTCTTTATATCCCTAGATTAGTAAGGATTTTGTTTGCAGATCTCAGAGATCACCTAGGCACGTCTGGCTCTCTTGACTTCCAGCCAAACCCCCCATAAAATGTTCATTTTCAATACTTTGTTGAGAATAATATGCAGGCAATGACTGCCTGAGGTGTGGAAGCCATGGATATCACCAAAATTATCCTTTGTGATAATAATTTTTGTTTATATAGTGCCAACTTATTCAGCATCGCCTTACAATTCAACAGTTCATATACAACAGTCATAGGTAAAACTGTTAAAGATAATACAATAATTAAAGCAAAATAATGACGACCCTGCTCGTAAGAGTTTTCAATCTACAATGAGGTGGGGGAAACACAAAGTACAGGTGCTTACTAACAATGATAATCCAGCCGTCTTGAAGAAATGGGAGATAGATAAAGGCTGCGTGAGCTAGTCTCCATTCAGTATTTGTAGTGCTTTTGGATGCGGTTGAGTTTGATGGAGAGTTATGTTCAGAGAAATAGTGAATGGGCTATATATAAAAGGACTTCAATTAGGGAATGTTATAGGCAGTTCCAACAGATGTGTTTACAAGTATGTAATGTGACCAGGGTGTGGGTCACATGGTCTCTGAGGGTGGACCTGAATGGTTCTGTGCTGGAAGGTCCTGGAAGCCTAGGTGTTGGGAGTGCTGTCTCCCTGAAGAGGATATGATGGGACTCTGATACTGGTGGCCTGGGTGTTGTACGGTCCCAGCCGGGGATGCACGTCCTGAATGGCACCCGGACAGGTCACCTGTGTTGAGGACCTTGGACTGACGAGGAGTCAGCCTGTGGAGCAGGAGCTCCTGGAAGGTAACCCTGGACAAGGGGATTGTGATATACCTAAGAGAAGTTTATCTGCTACATGAACAGACTGGGGGTCATGACATGTTCGTGGATGTATTGAAATGAACTTTGCGCTATGTGGTTTATGATGATTAATAAACCTAAGAGACTGATTTATATGAGGAAACCGTGCCTGAGTGCTTGAATCCCATGCCAAGTGAGTGTCCCCCAAGACACGTAGTAGGCGAAATGCTACACAACACAAAAAACAGCAATGAAGCTAGCACTGGCAATGTCGGATTGCCAGATTCCAGTTTATATAGGAGCGATCTGACACCATGCAGTGATGTCCTAGGATGGGACAATGTAAAAAATAAAAACAAAAATATTAAAAAGCATAAAAATATTTTTTAAAAATCCCCAAAGGAAAAAAAAAGGATCAAATATTTGTCCAATAAATACATTTATTTATGTAAAAAAACAAAGCGATAAAGGAACACATATTTGGTATCGCTGCATCCATCACAACTCGCTCTATAAAACTGTCCCACTAGTTAACCCCTTCAGTGAACACCATAAAAACGAGGTAAAAAACAATGCTTTATCATCATACCGCCAAACAAAAAGTGCAATAAAACGCGATAAAAAAGACGAATGTAAATAAAACGGTACCGCTGAAAACGTTATCTTGTGATGCAAAAAACAAGCCATCACACAGCTCCATCAGCAGAACAATAAAAAAGTTATAGCTCTCAGAATAGAGCAATGCAAAAATAATTATTTTTTTCTATAAAACAGTTTTTATTGTGTAAAAGTGCCAAAACATAAAAAAACCTACGGTATATAAATTGGGTATCTTGGTAATCATACTAACCCGAAGAATAAAGCTGCCCTACCAATTTTACCACACGCGGAACGGTGTAAAAAAACAACAACAAAAGAAAGCAATTCCTGAATTGCTGGTTTTTGTTCATTCTGTCTCCCAAAAATCGGAATAGAAAGCGATCAAAAAATGTCATGTGCCCGAAAATGGTACCAATAAAAATGTCAGCTCATCCCGCAAATAAACAAGCCATAACATAACTCTGTCGGCCGAAATATGGAAAAATTATAGCTCTCAAAATGTAATGCAAAAACTAGTTTTCGCAATCAGTGTGTGACAGCAGCCAAACATAAAAATCCAATTATAAATTGGCGCACATTTATCCTGCGCTCTGTGCTGAGCGCTTACACCAGGGTTTCCATGCAAATCTCTGAAATATGTGATTCAGATGGAACCTTTGGCGGAAGATTCCCTATAACGAGGCAGATGGAGGCACTGTGGACGCCATAGGACTTGTGATCCGGCGAGGTCGGTATTCTTAGGATTGCATCAAAGTGCCGTCGGCCATGGTTTTTTGCATTTCTGAAAAGGACACCGCTGAGCAGAGGCCAGACGGAGTCCAGAGTAACTCTGCTGCCTCATTGTAGTGAATGCATCCATCAGAGGTTTCATCTGTCACTTCACTCAGAGATTTAGATGGAAACCTCGATGTAAGTGCTCAGCATAAAGTGGCGGATAAATGTGATTGTGACTTGTAGGATTGCTACTTCCAACAGGTGGCGCTATAGAGTTCAAGTCCTCTTTTTCTCTGAAGAGGCAATTTGCATATTAACCCCTTTACCCCCAGGGGGGATTGCACGTCAATGACCGGGCAAATTTTTACAATTCTGACCACTGTCCCTTTATGAGGTTATAACTCTGGAACGCTTCAACGGATCCTGATGATTCTGAGACTGTTTTCTCATGAGATATTATACTTCATGATAGTGGTAACATTTCTTTGATATTACCTGCGTTTATTTGTGAAAAAAAAACGGAAATCTGGCGAAATTTTTGAAAATTTCGTTATTTTCCAACTTTGAATTTTGGTGCCCTTAAATCACAGAGATATGTCACATAAAATACTTTTTTTTGTTAGGGAGTTATAAGGGTTAAAGTTTGACCAGCAATTTCTCATTTTTACAACACCATTTTTTTGGGGGGACCACATCACATGTGAAGTCACTTTGAGGGGTCTATATGAGAGAAAATACCCAAGTGTGACACCATTCTAAAAACTGCACCCCTCAACATGCTCAAAACCACATTCAAGAAGTTTATTAACCCTTCAGATGTTTCACAGGAATTTTTGGAATGTTTTAAAAAAAATGAAAAATTTACTTCAGCTCCAATTTGTTTTATTTTACCAAGGGTAACAGGAGAATTTGGACCACTAAAGTTATTGTAAAATTTGTCCTGAGTATGCTGATACACCATATGTTGGGGTAAACCACTGTTTGGGCGCATGGCAGAGCTCGGAAGGGAAGGAGCGCCGTTTGAGTTTTCCATGCAAAATTGACTGGAATTGAGATAGGACGCCATGTCGCGTTTGGAGAGCCACTGATGTGCCTAAACATTGAAACCCCTGACAATTGACACCATTTTGGAAAGAAGACCCACTAAGGAACTTATGCAGATGTGTTCTGAGAACTTTGAACCTCCAAGTTTTTCACTACAGTTTATAACACAGAGCTGTGAAAATAAAAATTCTTTTTTTTTTCACAAAAATTATTTTTTAGCCCCCAGTTTTGTATTTTTCCAAGGGTAACAGGAGAAATTAGACCCCAAAAGTTGTTGTCCAATTTGTCCCGAGTACGCCAATACCCCATATGTGGGGGGGAACCACCGTTTGGGTGCATGGCAGAGCTCGGAAGGGAAGGAGCGCCGTTTGGAATGCAGACTTAGATGGATTGGTCTGCAGGCATCACGTTGCATTTGCAGAGCCCCTGATGTACCTAAGCAGTAGAAAACCCCCACAAGTGACCCCATATTGTAAACTAGACCCCCAAGGAACTTATCTAGATTTGCTGTGAGAACTTTGAACCCCCAAGTGTTTCACTACAGTTTATAACACAGAGCCGTGAAAATAAAAAATCTTTTTTTATTCCCACAAAAATTATTTTTAGCCCCCGGTTTTGTATTTTCCCAAGGGTAACAGGAGAAATTGGACCCCAAAAGTTGTTGTCCAATTTGACCTGAGTACCCTGATACCCCATATGTTGGGGTAAACCCCTGTTTGGGCGCACGGGAGAGCTCGGAAGGGAAGGAGAACTGTTTTGCTTTTTCAACGTAGAATTGGCAGGAATTGAGATCAGATGCCATGTCACGTTTGATGAGCCCCTGATGTGCCTAAACAATGGAAACCCCCCAATTCTAACTGAAAGCCTAAGGCTTCTTTGACACTTGCGTAGTGTGACGTCCGTCGCAATGCGTCGTTTTGGAGAAAAAACGGATCCTGCAAATGTGCCCGTAGGATGCGTTTTTTGCCCATAGACGTGTATTGCCGACGGATCACGACGTATGGCTATACGTCGCATCCGTCGTGCACTGGATGCGTCGTGTTTTGGCAGACCGTCGGTACAAAAAAACGTTCAAGGGAACGTTTTTTCTTACGTCGCATCCGCCATTTCCTACCGCGCATGCACGGCCGGAACTCCGCCCCCTTCTCCCCGGACTTTAGAATGGGCAGCGGATGCTTTGAAAATCTGCATCCGCTGCCCACGTCGTGCCAAATTTTCACAATGTGCGTAGGTATGTCGCACCGATTCTTAGTGAAGGACCTCTACCGACGCAAGTGTGAAAGAAGCCTTACCCAAACACACCCCTAACCCTAATCCCAACCATAACCCTAACCACACCCCTAACCCTAATCCCAACCCTAATCCCAACCGTAAATGTAATCCAAACCCTAACTTTAGCCCCAACCCTAACTTTAGCCCCAACCCTAACCCTATCTTTAGCCCCAACCCTAACCCTAACTTTAACCCCAACCCTAACCCTAACTTTATCCCCAACCCTAACTTTAGCCCCAACCCTAACTGTAGCCCCAACCCTAACCCCAACCCTAACCCTAACTTTAGCCCCAACCCTATCCCTAACTTTAGCCCCAACCCTAACCCTAACTTTAGCCCCAACCCTACCTTTAGCTCCAACCCTAACTTTAGGCCCAACCCTAACCCTAACCCTAATGGGAAAATGGAAATAAATACATTTTTTACAATTTTATTATTTTTCCCTAACTAAGGAGGTGATGAACAGGGGTTTGATTTACTTTTATAGCGGGCTTTGTAGCTGATTTTTATGATTGGCAGCCGTCACACACTAAAAGACGCTTTTTATTGCAAAAAATAGCTTTTGCGTCTCCACATTTTGAGAGCTATCATTTTTCCATATTTTGGTCCAGAGAGTCATGTGAGGTCTTGTTTTTTGCAGGATGAGTTGACGTTTTTATTGGTACCATTTTCGGGCATGTGACTTTTTTTATTGCCTTTTATTCCGATTTTTGTGAGGCAGAATGACCAAAAACCAGCTATTCATGAATTTCTTTTTAGGGGGTGCTTATACCGTTCCACGTTTGGTAAAATTGATAAAGCAGTTTTATTATTCGGGTCAGTACGATTACAGCGATACCTCATTTATATTTTTTTTATGTTTTGGCGCTTTTATACGATAAAAACTATTTTATATAAAAACTATTTATTTTTGCATCGCTTTATTCTGAGGACTATAACTTTTTAATTTTTTCGTTGATGATGCTGTATGGCAGCTCCTTTTTTGCGGGACAAGATGACGTTTTCAGCGGTACCATGTTTTTTTATATCCCTCTTTTTGATCGCGTGTTATTCCACTTTTTTTTTGGCGGTATGATAATAAAGCGTCGTTTTTTGCCTTGTTTTTTTTTTTTTTTTTTTTTTTACGGTGTTCACTGAAGGGGTTAACTAGTGGGAAACTCTTATAGATTGGGTCGTTACGGACGCGGCAATACTAAATATGTGTACTTTTATTGTTTTTTTTATTTAGTAAAGAAATGTATTTATTGGAACTATATATATATATTTTCTTTATTTAGGATTTTTTTTTTACACATGTAAATATTATTTTTTTTACATTGCCCCAGGTGGGGACATCACAGTATAGTGACAGATCGCTGATCTGACACTTTGCAATGCACTGTGTCAGATCAGCGATCTGACAGGAACTGCAGGGAGGCTTCCCGGCGCCTGCTCTGAGCAGGTGCTTGAAAGCCACCTCCCTGCAGGACCCGGAAGGAGCCCTGCCGCCATTTTGGATCTGGGGCCTGCAGGGAGGAGGAGGTGGGAGACCCTCGGAGCAACACGATGTGATCGCGTTGCTCCGAGAGTCTCAGGGAAGCACACAGGGAGCCCCCTCCCTGCGCGATGCTTCCCTATGCCGCCGGAATGCTGCGATCATCTTTGATCGCAGTGTTCCGGAGGTTAATGTGCCAGGAGCGGTCCGTGACTGGTCCTGGCACATAGTGTCGGATGTCAGCTGCTATAGTCAGCTGACACCCAGCCGCGATCGGCTGCGCTCCCCCCGTGAGCGCAGCTGATCGCATTAGACGTACTATCCCGTCGGTGGTCATACGGGCCCATACCACCTCGATGGGATAGTACGTCTAATGTCAGAAAGGGCAAAGATAAAAACATATACACTACCAATATAAGATAGGGGAAAATTAAAGTGCAGGAACAACCGGCAGGTATGGCTGAAACAATGGCTAGATGGACATAAAATTACCTCCAAAATATTAATATACGTAACAGCACAGATATATCACTAAATAGAATTGAAACACATTGGAAAATCATATATGAATATATACCCTGCAAATTCTCCAAAACAGCAGCTGGCAACAATCATGCACCACATAAGTATAAAGTGCATATGTATAATATTACAAGGTGTAGGAATAAATAAACATGGGGAACAGGATTACCGCCAGCCGTGGTGCCGGAGAGTATAATCACATAACCGCAATGTGAAAAAGAAGGAGCATAATTACCTAATGGAAGCCACCAGCCAGGAACCCACAATACCCGACGCGCGTTTCGCTAAAGAAAGCTTCGTCCCTAAGCCATTCACTTAATTGTGATAATGCTTGAATACCTTTCATTCCCACTACTAGCCTGACAGTATTAAGATAGACAGTACAATGTAAAGAGGTGTCAGCTGTTGCCCGTATAAATAGCTGATTGGCGGGGATGCAGAGAGTTGACCCTCTCACTCCCCACTGATCTGATATTAATGGCCTATTCTAATGATAGGCCATACATTTTTCAAACCAGAAATACAGTATGTGTGACTGAATTCTTCAAAAACAAAATCAGCTTTTACAGAAAACCCTCAAGGATGTCCTAATAATCCTTTAAGTGCTGTGCTCCGAAGAAGGTCTGCCAGGCAGCTCCTTGCTTACCTCAGGATGATGGTCTAACTATTCATGTATGTGTAAATGTATATTTTCCCCATTATGTAGAATGACATCTCCTCTTTTGTTATTCTAGCTCTTGTTGCTGAGAGAAAGATGCATGAGACAATACGGACAAAAAGCCATCCATTCCAGCCATTCTACTTTTGTGAGAAAATTTGAGTTGTGTGATTGGCTGGAAAGATTCCGAATGTCCAAAAATACTTTTATTTATTTGTGTGACCACCTGAGAAACAATCTTAATCGTCCTGGTCTCTCCCCGGAGGATAAAGTGGGCATAGCATTATGGAGGCTATCAAGCAAAAAACGATGCCCATTATTTCACCAAAAGTTTAGAGTGGGTCGAAATGTTGTAAACAGGTGTTTAAAGGAGGTAAGCTGATGTGGCTCATCTTATTCAGTACTCTATTGAATCATTTTTGTACCATGTTATTAATCAATGTTTCTTTTAAATATTAAGTTACATGTATTTATGTTTTCTCTTAAGGTATGTCAAGCCATTATAACCATTCTGAAGCCCGTATATCTTCATCCACCAGACTACCAGTCCCTAAAGGACACAGCTCGAATTTTTAATGCTCGCTGGGGATTCCCACATTGTGTTGGCGCACTAGGCTCTTTTCCTATTCCTCTGTCTTCCAATTCAACAAAGGATGGTACTCATGCTTTGGTTTTGCATGCAGTAGTAGATGGACAAGGGTTACTTTGGGAAGCTTGTGCCTGCTATCCAGAAAATATGAGCAGTGCTGCAATCTTAGAAAATTCTGCTCTCTGGGAACTAGCTCAGGAAAGAAGGCTCCAAACTTCACCAAAAGATTATTTCTTAGGCAAAGCTCATAATTACTTTTTGTTAGCTAATTCTAGTTATCCATTACAGAGCTGGCTACTAACACCATACACAAAAATGGCTAAACTGAGTCAGCGAGAGAAACAGTATAATCTTCACCTTGAGCGTGCGCTAAGTGTGGCAGAAATTGCACTCTTGCGGTTGCGTGCACGATGGCAGTGCTTACTAGCACCTTCTGGCTGTAAGATAGTGCCCACTGTAGCCTTAGCCTGTTGTGTGCTCCACAACATGTGTGAAACACTGGAACAGAGATTTGATTCTCGTTGGTTAGAAGGAGTACAAACTATGGACTTGCCTGTTTTGCCTAATTCTCTTTGTCAATCATGTCCTACCGAACTTCAAGCTGCAAGCATAAGGGATGCAATATGTGAGTATTTTAATAGCCAAACCAAAATGTAAATTTTGGGAGAAGGATATGTCAATAAAAAAAGTACATTTAGTGTCTAATGTTTCTTGATTTGTTCAGTTCTTAGAAATTGAGTGTACTCCAAATATTGCAGGTGGAATTGATCTTTAAAGAGGACTTTTCACCAGTTTTAGCATGTTAACATAGCCACATGATGGAGTATTGGCTCCTGAAATTAGTAAAATGTAGTTTTTTTTGTAATTTCTCCTCTCCAATGCAGAGATATTAGCTGCTAAAATTTAGGTTATTTAATATATTTAAGTCCAAGTAGCAGTAGCTGAATTTGTTCTCTAGGAGCATGCACTTCTTAGGCTGGTTTCACACTTGCGTTTGGCTGGTCTGCGTATGGCTACGTACATCCTTCGTTAAGCTTCTCCTACGCTTCGCCTACTTCCGCATGCATCCTGCGTCATCCTGTGTACCTATCTTTAACATTGGGTATGCAGGGACATGTGTTGTATGCGGATGCGTCCGCATGCGGCATTTTCATGTGCCCACCGACCGCACGGGAACGCAACCCAATGTTAAAGATAGGTACACAGGATGACGTAGGACGCATGCAGAAGTAGGCAGAGTAGCCATTCGCAGACCAGCAAAATGCAAGTGTGTACTTAGCCTTACCTGGCATAAGGTTGACCAATCATAAGAGGATAGCAACATACAAGGAAATAAAAGACACGTGCCCACAATAGCTTAGAGTGGGTTTGTCAGTATGAGACAAGTGCCTGGAGTAAAGCAGAGATAAGTAATACCTTTCAGCTCTTATCTCACCACAGTCAAGCGAAGGAGAATACAAGAGAGCTGACAACACTGTGAGTGGAGAGCTGCAACTGCAGACAAGTTTGTAATAAGACAAAGCTCAGCTCTGCTGTACTACCCCTCCCACCACATTGACTGTCCTGAGATGAAAGCTGATAGGTGTATGCAATCACACTCGTCTCTGCTCTACACTTGGCACTTGTAATAACATACCACTCTACAGTGAGACCAATGAGTAGAGCAGACTGTCCTTCATTACATGTTTCACACTGAGAAATCTGCTCTAAGCTATTGTGGGGGGGGGGGGGGGTTTCTTCAGTATGTTGCTGCCTGTTTATGTTCCACGATATAGTGAGTTTAATCCCTTAGTGACCGAGCCAATTTTAGCCTTAATGACCACGCCAAAGTTTTTAAATATGACCAGCAGTGTCACTTCCCTGTAGTGCGCCACTCGATCACCTACACTTTCTCGTCAGCAGCATGTATGCCTTGCACAACTGAAACCAGCAGGATCAGGGGGTGGCACACAGTGCTGTTCTGTGCCACACCTTGGCCCTGCTGATTTCAGTTGTGCAGCGCGATCGTGTGTGCAAAGCAAGCTAATGCTCCCTGGTGTGCATGCAGCTGAAGAGAGAATGGAGGTGACGATAGATCGAGCCTCTATATCGTGCCCACAGAGATGTCCAGGAGATGCTGCTCCATCCTTCCTTTAATCAAATGTATTCCCATCTTTGAACAGTGTGGCACTGGGACAGGTGAAGTTGAGAGCTAGTCAGCCCTGCCCCTGACATGCAGCAGGATGATGAAGTCAGCACATTGCTGACATCATCACAATGCTGTTGGCACCACAGAGGCACATCGGCACCTCTAAGCTCTCCATCAAAGAGATGAAGATTAAATGTTTTATAAATGTGGATGAGTGGGCGAGGAGCTTAGGGCACATAATGGGGGAACAATTGTGAAAGGGGGCACGGGGGGGTACTTTATTTAGAGGGGCAGTGTGAGGGGGGATATTTTGGAGAGGGGCATTGTGGGAGGATATTTTGCAGAGGGGCAGTATGGAGGGAATATTATGGAGAAGGGCAGTGGGGGGACATAATAGAGGCACCATTGTAGGAACATTATGGAGAGGGGCAGCGTGGGGGAATATTAGTGAAAGGGTGTGAGGGGATATTTCGCAGAGGGGCAGAATAGAGGACATTATGGAGAGACGCAGCATAGGAGAAATATGGAGAGGGGCAGTGTAGGGAAAAACTTAAAGAGGGGCAGTGTGGGGGGATATTTTGCAGAGGGGCAATATGGGGGGATATTTTGAAGAAGGGCAGTGCGTGTGTGGGGATATTTTATGAAGGAAGCTCAGCAATTATGTATTCTGGGTGCAGCATGGGACATATTTCTATTTATGGGGCAGCATAATGATACTTTTATTTTTAAAGGCTCCATGTCAGGAAGTGCTGCTGAAGATGGAGAAATAAAGTGTGAAATCTCATCATGGTGGCTATACTTCATGGAGACAAAAGGGAAGGGAACAACCAATTAGAGAAGATGTCACCTATAAGGTATCTGGATGGAAATGTTTATTTTTGATACTGCGTCTCATCAGTTTTGAGGTTCATGTATGGTCCGCAGTCTGATGATGACATTTAACAACTCCCAGTATCTCTTTCCCATTGTTAAAGAGATACAGGGAGTTATAGGTTCATGCGATACAATTGTACTTGGGGCTAAGATTGGTGATTTATTCATGAACTGATGGTGGCTCTGACACTGCATTCATATACTGATGGGGTTCTAGCAGTGCATGCATGTACTGTTAGTGGTCTTGGTGATGCGTTTTAGTGGCAAAACAGATTTTTGTGCACTTTTTTGTGTTTTTTTTTTACACATTTTATTTTACTTTTTCACTTTTCACTAAGTATCATTGTGGAACATGTATCATTTTTGCTTTGATTGTTGGTCTCATACCCTGAAATACTCATGTATTGCAGTGCCTGAGACCTGTCAGTGACTTGCTGACACAGCCTTTAAGAACCTGCTTGTAATTGGATCTCACAGGCCACCGTACTCTGTGGTCATGATATTGATCAACACCCAAGATTACAAACACGGGTCGATCGTGCCATAGGGGCTCGATTAATCCCTTTTTAACCACGTAGACACCTCTGTCGTAATTGGCAGCAGTATTTAAAGGGTTAATTGGCCCTGATGGGTTCCAAATCCAACTAAGATTGATACAGCAAGGTATCAGCTGTACAGCATATACAGCTGTCACCAACCGGAATTTCGGCCTCAGAGCAGCACTATCCTCTTACTGCCGATATCCATTTTAGAACGTTGATAGTGGAATAAGACCCCTTAACGGCTGCTGTCTGCTGTTTTTATGCATATTGGGGGACATTAAGAAGTTAACATGCTCAAACTAGTGAAAGGACTTCTTTATAGGGGTTTTCCCAGGAATAGAATACAATAAAAGTAAATGTCATTATAAATAAATTCCTAAATTCTTTTAATTAGCAAATCACAATTGTCTTGAGAGGTAATCACTATAGATTTATAATGAATGCCACCTTGTTAAACTGAGAGAAACTTAAGGTACCGTCACACTCAGCAACTTTGCAAAGAGAACGACAACAATCCGTGGCGTTGCAGCGTCCTGGATAGCGATCTCGTTGTGTTTGACACGCAGCAGCGATCTGGTTCCCGCTGTGCCATCGCTGGTCGGAGCTAGAAGTCCAGAACTTTATTTCGTCGCCAGGTCGGCGTGTATCGTCATGTTTGACATCAAAAGCAACGACGCTAACAATGGATGTAATGGAGCTAACAACCAGCGAGAACGAGAAGTGAGTCGCCGTTACGTCACTGGATCGCTCCTGCATCGTTCTGGAGTTGCTGTGTTTGACGTCTCTACAGCGACCTAAACAGCGACGCTCCAGCGATCTAGTTTAGGTCGGATCGTTGTCTATATCGCCGCAGCGTCGCTGAGTGTGATGGTACCTTTAGAATGTTAAAACTGGTGCCTGAGAGCATTTGCAGTAAGAAGCTCCACAACTGTGACCTGGAGTTCACCTATGTCACGTACTGTCATTTAGAAACACAGAGTGGCCAATCAGTATTAGGAACCTCTTCTTACCTCAGCACTAAAGATGAGCGAACCTTTCAAGGTTCGGATCAGTTCGATTTGACAAACAATTTGACATTTGATGAACATGTTCGACGAATGTACACGAACGCTATTATATTCGATGGGAGGCCAAATCAAGAAGTATATACAACACCTTAAGGGGTGACAAAAAGCTTCCCAAACAGTTAAACTTAGGGGCAGACACCATGAAAACTGGCATTAATTGACCCACGGTAGACATTTGCAAATGGAACAGTAGCAGTCAGCCATGGGTCATGCATGAGGTATCAGGGTCTGGCCCAGCATTTACAGTTTGGAATTGAATTTTCAATGAGGACCTGATATTAAGGGAGCTGTTTAAGCCTTCTTAGCTGGGAGACCTGATACCCCATGCAACACCTCCAATTTTTTTTATTATTCCAGCCACACTCAGATGGCACAAACATCAGTTTCATAGACTGCTATTGGTAGAAAAATGTAAGAATAGTAACACAGGTAATTGACTGATCAATTGACCCACAGTAGAACCTTTTATAATGGCACAGAAGCTGTTAGCCATGACCAATGCATGAGGTATCAGGATCTGACCCAGCATTTACAGATTGGAACTGTTTGCTGTGCTGGGATCCCTGATACCTCATGCAACAGCTCAATTTTTTTTTCCAGTCAGACTCAGGTGGCACTAATATCAGCTCGAAAGAGCACGAATGTTAGAAAAATGTAAGGATAGTAACACTGGTAGTTAACTAAAACTAAGTGCAGGCCTTCCAGTCTGGGAGCCATACTGCAACAGGCACCACACATAAAGTAGACCCAACTTTGAGTATAAATATTCCCCAACATTAGGGGCAGACAACAGGAAATGTGGCATCAATTTACCTACAGTAGAAATTTGATAATTGCACAGCAGAAGTCAGCCATGTGCCATGAACGTTGAGGTATCAGGGTCTGGGCCAGCATTTAGACCTTTGAATTGAAGTTTCAATTAAGACTTGGTGGTTAAGGGAGTGTTGTAAGCCTTCTTATCTGGGAGACCTGATACCTCATGCAACATCTCCAATTTGTTTTATTTTTTTTTGCAGCCACACTCAGATGGCACAAACTTCAGTTTCATACAGTAATATTGGTAGAAAAATGTAAGGAAAGTAATATAGGTAGTTGACTGAAAGTAAGTGCAGGCCTGCCTGTCTGGGAGCCCTACTTACATGGGCAACCCACCAGAGGGAGATCCAACTTGGAGTCTCCACATTTCAAAAAATAATTGCCACACATCACTAAAGTAGCATCAATTTCCACAGAGTAGAAACAGTATAATAGGCCTCTGACACATCTTCTACTACAGGCAACCCACCAGATGGAGATCCAACTTGGAGTCTCCACATTTCAAAAAAATAATCATCACACAGCACTAAAGTGGCATCAATTTCCACAGAGTAGAAACAGTATAATAGGCCTCTGACATCTACTACAGGCAACACACCAGATGGAGACCCAACTTGGAGTTTCCACATTTCAAAAAATTGTCTGTAACATCAGCAGCAGTAGCAACAGAAGGCACAGAAGACACCACAAAGATGGCACAGACTGCAATAACACGAGATCTATACATGACAGTAAAAACAACACCATCACCTAGTCTGCTCAATCTATGACTGAGGTGCAAAATTAATCGGAGATCCATGACTTGTTCATTTTGATGAAAGTTAGGCAGTCTACACTTTCAGGTGACTACTGGATGCACTTATCCATCGATACAACACCAGCAGCTCTGAAGACACGTTCTGAGAGAACACTGGCTGCCGGGCATGACAAAACCTCCAAAGGCGTGACAGGACAAGCTCAGGAACTCTTCCAGTTTTGAAGACAAAAATGAAAAAGGGTCCAAACCCCACCTGATGGATGGCATTGATATTGAGCTCCAGGTACTACTGCACCATCCTCTCTAGACGTTCACAATATATCAGACTTGTACTCTGTTCTGCTGGTGCAGGGACTGGTCTAAAAAATGTTAAATGACTCACAGAAATTGCTTATGCCACTTACACTGCTGCTGCTAATGTTTTGGCGATGACACCTTAAGGTTTCTGGGGTTGGATGTCTAGAACTGGGATGCACACCATGTGCCTCACTGTTGTCTTGGGGAAAACCACTCTTGAGATTGTCTACAAGCGTATTTAGATACTCCAGCATGCACGCAACCCTTTCCGGGTGGGAAGCATCTGGCTAAATTTACTCTTGTACAGCGGATCTAACAGAATGGCAACCCAGTAGTTTGCACTATTTCTAACCCTAAGAATACATCATGTTGAAGATAGTGCAGCAAGAAGGCGCTCATGTGTCGGGCGCTTCCATGAGGTCTAAGTCCATACTGTATTGGTGGTAACACTCAAGGTTGCTTCCTCCATTCCCTCCTGCCAACCATGGATCGGACAACAGAGAGCGGATCATTATCCTCTTCATCTCCTGAATGTTGCGCATCCATCATCTTATCCTCCTCAATTTGTTCCTCGGCTCCTGCATCTTAACTAACAATTTGTCTTGTACCATGAGCCGCCCCTTGGTCGTTGCAAACCACCCTCCCATGGCACCTGCCTGTGCAACGACAGTCCGGAAATTTGAGATATTGTTATACCTTCCGCATCCTCCTCTGTTTCCAACTCTTCCTTTAGGAGCGTCAACTCCTCATGAAGACTATTCAAAGTGTGCTCCAGCATGTAGATGACAGGAATAGTGATGCTAATTACGGCATCGTCAGCGCTAACAATCTTAGCCATTTGAAAACTGTGCAGAAGGGTGCAGAAGTCCTTCACTTGTGCCAACTCCACAAGCGTGATTTGCACCACGACTGGACTGCTCTGGCTCAGGCTATGCAAAAGGACATACTGCACCAGGGCTCGCCACTGCTGCCACAGCCGCTGCAACATGTGCAGAGTGGAATTCCACCATGTCGGAACATTGCTAATCAAATGGTTAACCAATAGGCCGAAATACCTCTGTAGCGATATCTGTTCTGTCCTTGTAACAGGACAGGGGTTCGTTCCATGCATTAAAGGTTAATTACTATTAGTGTTTGGTTTTTGCTGTTATAGCACCACCCAGTGGTGGATAAATTTATAACCTGTGTTTTCCATGTAATAATAGAGTGTTGCATTATGGGATTGCACCAAAGCATCATGGGACAGGGAAATCCCCCATTTTCTCTCTGTGCATCTCCCTGGACACACGTGTTATCTGCTGTTGGAACTACCTCACTTACTTCTCATCCTTGTTAAGTTTATCCGGTAAGATCATTATCCCTGTTCCTACAATGTAGTGTTGTACAGAGTGTGATTAACTGTATAGCAGCCAGTACACAGGAAATGTGGTTACCAGGAACCTGCTGTATGTAGTTATGTAGAAGTTGCACCATACTGTATGTTTCCCTGTTAGTTGCAGTTGTGTTATTGTTTAGCCCAATACTTATACATATCATTTGTATTCTTCTAGTTTTACCGCGCTCATGTTTACCAATAAACAAGTTAGACTACAGAGGACAGTCTGCTTATTTGGGAGACAGAAGTGGTTTATGCCTTATGTCGGATCACACACACCGTAACAACGTGTATGAAGACAGAACAGTAAAACGGAAGCTAGGCGCCGGGATTACAGTAAAGGGAGGCTAGACGCCAGCGATAGCAAATACCACCTACGCAGCCGCTTGTACCACACCGCACTGCCTGCAGATACCGCAGCGGCCGCCATACAGTCACAAGTACCGAGAGTGCAGCCCACCAAGCACTACACGTCTCAGTCCACGCTGAAGCCACCCCTACCCGCTCTGAGACGTCCTACAGCCTGCAAACGGACATAAAATGTCTGCAAGTCAAACATCTTCACTCAGGACGAGGTCCCAAACAAGCCGCTCTAGCAAGTCTTCCTCGAAAAGGTCTGCCACCCTCGCCCGAGCAGAAGCTGAGGCGGCGAAAGTGAGATCCTCCTTCGCTGCACAAGAGATGCAGTTAAAGTTAAGACAAGCAGACCAAGAAGCAGAAAGAGCTCGCCTGCAAGCAGAGCAAGAAGCAGAAAGAGCCCACCAAGAAGCAGAAAGAGCCCGCCTGCGAGCAGAGCAAGAAGCAGAAAGAGCCCGCCTGCAAGCGACCTTAGAAAGGCTTTCCGCTGAAAAAGAAGCAGCAGCCGCAATAGCCAAAGCTGAGTTTTTAGAAGCCGTGGAGTTTCCTGAATCCGAGCGAGGCAGCGACATACGCGGACCAGACCTTGATCATCAGGACCCTGCTCAACGCGTCTCAGAATATGTCTGCCAACATCCCAAAGTGGAAGACAACTCTGATCCGTTACACCAACCAGCCTATACAGATTACCAGAGATCCTTCCTCCAAACACCGTACTGGAAGCAGGAAAGTATACTGCGAAACGACATTGATCACCACTTCCGTCCTACGGAACAGAAGGTACGGCCTCCGCCCAGACTAACAGGGACACCCTTCGCCACTGAACGGGTTTATACAGACTTTCCTATGCCAGAAGCTCCTATCAGGTATGAGGATGCACCACAAACACCGCATAACAACAGCACACCAGCTCACGTTGGCACAGACTCAGCCACTATGAACTTTGCAAGGTTCTTTACCCGCCAGGAGCTGGTGACCAAGGGACTTGTAAAGTTCACTGATCGAGCTGAAAGCTACAGAGCATGGCGAGCCTCTTTTCAGAATGCCATCAGAGACTTGCATCTTTCCAGTAGTGAAGAGTTAGATCTATTGGTTAAGTGGCTTGGGAGCGAGTCAGCTGAACATGCCAAAAGAATCAGGAACATTAACATAAAGTACCCACACACAGGACTTCGTATGGTGTGGGAGAGACTCGAAAAATGTTATGGGTCAATAGAAGCTATAGAAAATGCTTTGTATAAAAGAATTGATGATTTCCCCAAGATAGCAAATAAGGGTTATCAAAAGCTCAGGGAACTGAGCGACTTGTTAATGGAGGTACATGCTGCTCAGGCAGAAGGTGATCTACCAGGGTTGGCATTCCTGGACACTGCCAGAGGTGTCAACCCGATTGTCCAAAAGCTCCCTTACAACTTACAAGAAAAGTGGGCCAGTCACGGGTCCCGTTACAAACAGGCTCATAAGGTACCATTTCCTCCCTTTGGGGTGTTTGTAGACTTTGTTGCTCAGCAGGCGAAAGTTAGAAATGACCCTAGTTTCGATTTCACTATGTCATGTACCGCTGCCTCTGGTGTAAAACCCAGTAAAACACCAGTGGCAGTCCACAAAACTAATGTTACCTCCACAGGTTTTCCTTACAGGGCAAGTATGTCCTCTCCAGAAGAGGACAAACCGCAGGATCTCATCAAACACTGCCCCCTACACAAGAAACCTCATCCTCTACTAAAATGTAGAGCCTTCAGGGAGAAGTCTCTAGAAGACCGTAAGAGTTTCCTAAAGGAAAACAAGATATGCTTCAGATGCTGCGCGACAACCTCACACTTCGCCAAGAACTGTGAAACCAGTGTGAAATGCACAGAATGTAGTAGTGTGGAGCACAACACAGCCTTACATCCTGGACCACCCTCAGGGGTATCGTCGCGAGTAGAAGAGTCTGCCGAAAAACAGATGGACACTGACATGGACACCCCAGTGGTCACTTCTCAGTGCACCGAGATCTGCAAGGAACTCGTAGCAGGAAGATCATGCTCAAAGATCTGTCTTGTCAGAGTATTCCCAGCGAGCCAACGGGATAAGGCGATCAAGGTATATGCAATCTTGGATGATCAGAGCAACAGGTCTCTAGCTAAGTCCTTTCTCTTCGACACCTTCAAAATTGCTGGTCCCGGCTCTCCGTACTCCTTGAAGACATGTGCAGGTACTGTCGAGATGGCGGGGAGGAGAGCAACTGGATTCAAAGTAGAGTCTATAGACGGTCAAACCTGCTTATCCTTGCCATCAATACTGGAGTGCAACCAGATTCCAGACAACAGGTCTGAGATACCTACACCAGAGGTAGCAGCTCATCACACCCACTTGAGATGTATAGCTCACCTGATACCAGAGCTCGACCAAGGAGCTCCTATCGTCTTACTTCTTGGAAGAGACATACTACGGGTCCACAAGGCTAGAGGACAGATCAACGGCCCACAAAACGCCCCATATGCTCAGAGACTTGACCTAGGATGGGTCATTGTGGGAGATGTCTGTTTGGGTGGAGCACACAAGCCGACATCAGTCAACAGCATGCTCACCAATACCCTCGAGAATGGACGCCCGTCTCTCTTCCAGCCATGCGAGAGCAGTTTCCTGATTAAAGAATTGCCACACCACACCCCTCCACCTTGTCCGTTAGCTGATCCTTCCTGTGAAGACCATGTATGCGACGGTGAGCAAGATCATATAGGGTGCACAGTTTTCCACAGGACAAGAGAAGACAACCAGGTAGCAATGTCCATAGAGGACAGACTGTTCTTGGACATCATGGAGCGAGAGATAGTAAGAGATGAATCAAAGAGTTGGGTCGCACCTTTACCATTCAAACCACAGAGGCAACGCTTACCCAACAACAGAGAACTTGTCTACAGTCGATTTGTCTCCCTTACGCGCAAACTGCAGAAGGCACCAGAAACAAAACAACACTTCTTTACCTTCATGGAGAGAATATTCCAGAGTGGCCACGCGGAAATTGCACCTGTACTTCAAGATTCCGAGGAATGTTGGTACTTACCTATTTTCGGCGTGTATCATCCGAAGAAACCAGGTCAGATAAGAGTGGTATTTGACTCAAGTGCCAGATACGAAGGTGTTTCTTTAAACGACGTCTTCCTGTCTTGTCCAGACCTCAACAACAGACTTCTGGGAGTACTTCTTCGTTTCCGCAAAGACGCAGTAGCATTTATGGCCGACATACAACAGATGTTTCACTGCTTCCTTGTTAAAGAAGAACACAGAAACTACTTGAGGTTCTTCTGGTACCGCAATAATGACCCCTACAAGGACATCGTGGAATATCGTATGAAGGTTCACATCTTCGGGAACAGCCCTTCCCCTGCTGTCGCTATCTATAGCCTTAGGCCGGCGTCACACTCGGCGTAAGACAATACGCCACGTATTATACGTCCGTACTACGGCCGTAATACGGAGAAATGTTCCCAAAATAGTGATCCGTAGTCAGGGTGTGTCAGCGTATTTTGCGCATGGCATCCTCCGTATGTAATCCGTATGGCATCCGTACTGCGAGATTTTCGCGCAGGCTTGCAAAACCGACATCTAATGGATTTATGTGCTCAAATGTTCATTAAAACATATATACAGTATATATATATATATATATATGTCATTGAGACACATATATATATATTCTGTATTTAGATTTCATTCAGCGCGATATCTGTGAACAGCCGGTAATTCAATTGCCGGCTTTTCATTTCTCCTGCACAAACCCGACAGGATATGAGACATGGTTTACATACAGTAAACCATCTCATATCCCCATTTTTTTTGCATATTCCACACTACTAATGTTAGTAGTGTGTATGTGCAAAATTTCAGCGCTGTAGCTGCTGAAATAAAGGGTTAAATGGCGGAAAAAATTGGCGTGGGCTCCCGCGCAATTTTCTCCGCCAGAATGGTAAAGCCAGTGACTGACGGCAGATATTAATAGCCAGGAGAGGGTCCATGGTTATTGGCCCCCCCGTGGCTAAAAACATCTGCCCCCAGCCATCCCAGAAAAGGCACATCTGTAAGATGCGCCTATTCTGGCACTTGGCCACTCTCTTCCCACTCCCTGTAGCGGTGGGATATGGGGTAATGAAGGGTTAATGCCACCTTGCTATTGGAAGGTGACATTAAGCCAGATTAATAATGGAGAAGCATCAATTATGACACCTATCCATTATTAATCCAATTGTTGGAAAGGGTTAAAAAACACACACACACATGATTAAAAAGGATTTTAATGAAATAAACACAGCGGTTGTTGTAATAATTTATTGTTCTCGCAATCCATTTCCAGGCCCTCGCTTGGCAAAATAATAAACGCACAAGATACATACCTTCTGATGTCAGATCAGGTCCCACGAAGTAATCCATCTGAAGGGGTTAACTAATATTACAGGCACGAGCTGCGATAAACCACTCGCTGGTACCTGTAATCCCCGGGTGCTGAAAGGAAAGCAGGATCTGTACTTACATTGAGTCGCGGTGATGCGCCCTCTGGTGGATGTTCTCATGAACTGCAGCCTGGGAACTTTTTCCCACGCTCCAGGTCATATGAGGACATCCACCAGGGGGCGCCTCACCGCGACTGAAGGAAATGTAGGTCAATGACCTACATTTCATTCATTCGCCGGGGATTACAGGCACGGAGCACACAGCTGCATTAGCAGGGCTCCTGCCTGTAATATTAGTTAACCCCTTCAGATGGATTACATCGTGGGACGTGATCTGACATCAGAAGGTATGTATATTGTGCGTTTATTATTTTGCCAAGCGAGGGTTTGCAAATGGATTGCGAGAACAATAAATTATTACAACAACCGCTGTGTTTATTTCATTAAAATCCTTTTTAATCATGTGTGTGTGTTTTTTAACCCTTTCCTACAATTGGATTAATAATGGATAGGTGTCATAATTGACGCCTCTCCATTATTAATCTGGCTTAATGTCACCTTCCAATAGCAAGGTGACATTAACCCTTCATTACCCCATATCCCACCACTACAGGGAGTGGGAAGAGAGTGGCCAAGTGCCAGAATAGGCGCATCTTCCAGATGTGCCTTTTCTGGGGTGGCTGGGGGCAGATGTTTTTAGCCATGGGGGGGCCAATAACCATGGACCCTCTCTAGGCTATTAATATCTGCCCTCAGTCACTGGCTTTACCACTCTGGCGGAGAAAATTGCGCGGGAGCCCACGCCAATTTTTTCCGCCATTTAACCCTTTATTTTACAAGCTACAGTGCACAAATTTTGCACATACACACTACTAACATTAGTAGTGTGGAATATGCAAAAAAAATGGGGATATGAGATGGTTTACTGTATGTAAACCATGTCTCATATCATGTCGGGTTTGTGAAGGAGAAGGAAAAAGCCGGCAATTGAATTACCGACTTTTCACTAACACCGCTGCGTATTTCTCGCAAGTCACACTGCAGGTCCGTGTGGAATCCGTATTTTTCTCGCCCCCATAGACTTTCATTGGCGTATTATTTGCGCAAATCGCTGCGATTTTGTACGGCCGTAGAAAGCCGTATAATACTGAACCGTAATATACGGCTAATAGGAGCAGCCCCATTGAGAATAATTGTGCCGTATGTAATGCGAGTTTTACGGACGTAGTTTCTGCGCTCTTACGTCCGTAAAACTCGCCAGTGTGACGCCGGCCTTAGACATTCAGCCAGAGAAGGTGAAGCGAAGTATGGATCGGATGTAAGATCTTTTGTGGAAAAGGATTTCTACGTAGATGACTGCCTGAAATCCACACCCACAGAGGAGTCGGCAGTCAGTCTCCTGAAAAGGGCACGAGAAATGCTCGCTTCATCCAATTTGAGGTTGCACAAAATTGCTTCCAACAGCCAGAAACTAATGGCAGCCTTTCCCTCTCAAGATTACTCAACCGATTTAAAAGACTTGGATTTAAGCACGGACTCCCTTCCCATGCAGCGGAGCCTGGGTCTACTCTGGGATTTGAAAAAGGATGCATTCACCTTCCAGATCAGCGAAGAAGAGAAACCCTTCACGCGTAGAGGAGTCCTGTCCGTTGTGAACAGCTTGTACGATCCTCTGGGATTTGTAACTCCTGTAACTATCCAAGGTAAAATGATGTTGAGAGACTTCACCCAAGAGACATCCGATTGGGATGATCCGCTTCCCAGCGATAAAAGAGAATTGTGGGAAAGATGGAAAAATTCTTTAGAAGCCCTGTCGAGTCTCTACGTGGCACGACCATATGCTTCTGTGCCTTCATCAGAAATCAAGGTGCAAAGGCTTTGTATCTTCTGCGATGCTTCAACCAAGGCAATTGCAGCAGTGGCGTATTTGAAAACAACTGACATCAATGAACAATGCCACGTAAGGCTTGTTATGAGCCGGACAAAATTGGCCCCACTCCGTGAACACACAGTACCCAGACTGGAACTCTGTGCAGCTGTGCTGGCAGTAGAGTTAGCTGAGCTTATCTCGACAGAAATGGACCTGGAAATCAAAGAAGTCGAGTTCTACACTGACAGCAAGGTAGTGCTGGGGTACATTTGCAATGAAACTCGTCGCTTCTATGTCTATGTCAGCAATCGGGTGCTAAGGATCAGGAGATCCACCGAACCTAAACAGTGGCACTATGTGTCCACGCACCACAATCCGGCGGACCACGCAACCAGATCCGTTGAAGCAAGACACCTTAAGGACATAACCTGGTTCACCGGCCCTACATTCTTATACCGTTCGATGCCATATGTGGACGAGTCAAACATCTTTGAACTGGTGGATCCAGAGGCAGATGAGGAAATCCGCCCTCAGGTATCCGTTCTACGTATGGTGACTAAAGACAATCACCTCAAATCCCACCGCTTCAACAGGTTCTCAACTTGGGACTCACTTGTTCGTGCCCTCGTTTGTTTAATTCATGTGGCTCTATCCTACAAGTCAACGTCACCCGCCATCCAGAAACCTTGCAAAGGTTGGCACCACTGCAAGTGTGCCTTTACCGTTCCAAGCTTGGAAAATGCCAAGAACTTTATAATCCGTACCATACAACGTGAATGCTACGCCAAAGAAATAGATAACCTCGATAAAGGCCAACCTGTTTCTAGAGATAGTGTCTTGAAGAAACTCGATCCAATCATTGACCAGGATGGGCTGTTAAGAATTGGAGGTCGTCTTCAAGAAGCTGAAGTGGAATTTGGGGAGAAACACCCTATAATAATTCCTGGATATCATCATGTCCCGACCCTGCTTGTGCAACATCACCACGTCTTGGTGAAACATCAGGGCCGACTGTTCACCGAAGGAAATCTACAAACTGCTGGACTATGGATAGTCAGAGCAAAGCGATGCGTGAGTAAACTCATTTACAATTGCGTGATTTGTCGCAAACTCCGTGGCGGGACTCAAAAGCCGAAGATGGCCAATCTCCCACCAGACAGACTTAGTACAGAACCTCCCTTTACCAACGTCGGACTGGACGTATTCGGGCCATGGTCTGTGGTTGCACGGAACACTAGAAGAGTCCAGGCCAACGCCAAACGCTGGGCGGTTATGTTCACCTGTATGTCCGTTAGAGCAGTCCACATTGAAGTAATTGAGTCCATGGACACTTCAGGGTTTATAAATGCACTCCGACGTTTCACCGCCATCAGAGGTCCCGTGAAGCACATACGCTCCGATAGAGGTACCAACTTTGTAGGAGCAGTGAAAGAACTTCAAATTCCTTCCAACCTAGACACCACCAGTGTGGAAAGATACCTGAGTGAGCAGGGATGTACCTGGACTTTCAATCTACCACACTCTTCTCACATGGGAGGTGCTTGGGAGAGGATGATAGGAATAGCACGCAGAATCCTTGACTCCATTTTCTTGCAAGCAGGTAGTGCAAGACTCACACACGAAAGTTTGACCACATTCCTAGCAGAAGTTTCGGCCATCATTAATGCCAGACCATTGACTTCACTTTCTAGTGACTCTGAGGATCCGACCATTCTCACTCCTGCCATGTTACTTACTCAGAAAGCCAGCGTTCTCAGCGCTCCACCTGGAGAATTTAGCAACAAGGACCTCTACAGACGACAGTGGAGACAAGTCCAAAGTCTCTCCAATACCTTCTGGGACAGATGGAGGAAGCAGTACCTCTCCACCTTACAACCAAGGAAGAAGTGGCAGACCGACAAACCAAACATCAAAACCGGTGATGTCGTTCTCATGAAAGACAGCCAGTCACACCGTAATGAGTGGCCACTAGGCCTCATCACTAAAGTATTCCCAAGCAAAGATGGGAAGATCCGTAAGGTCGAGGTCAAAGTAGGCAAGTCCGGGGAAAGCAAACTATTCCTCAGACCAGTGGCGGAACTTGTCTTACTGTTTTCGCCAAAAGAACTTGTAGGTGGCATCGGTTGATGCCAAGCGGGGAGTGTTCTGTCCTTGTAACAGGACAGGGGTTCGTTCCATGCATTAAAGGTTAATTACTATTAGTGTTTGGTTTTTGCTGTGTTATAGCACCACCCAGTGGTGGATAAATTTATAACCTGTGTTTTCCATGTAATAATAGAGTGTTGCATTATGGGATTGCACCAAAGCATCATGGGACAGGGAAATCCCCCATTTTCTCTCTGTGCATCTCCCTGGACACACGTGTTATCTGCTGTTGGAACTACCTCACTTACTTCTCATCCTTGTTAAGTTTATCCGGTAAGATCATTATCCCTGTTCCTACAATGTAGTGTTGTACAGAGTGTGATTAACTGTATAGCAGCCAGTACACAGGAAATGTGGTTACCAGGAACCTGCTGTATGTAGTTATGTAGAAGTTGCACCATACTGTATGTTTCCCTGTTAGTTGCAGTTGTGTTATTGTTTAGCCCAATACTTATACATATCATTTGTATTCTTCTAGTTTTACTGCGCTCATGTTTACCAATAAACAAGTTAGACTACAGAGGACAGTCTGCTTATTTGGGAGACAGAAGTGGTTTATGCCTTATGTCGGATCACACACCGTAACAACGTGTATGAAGACAGAACAATATCAGTCGATTACCTGCGGGGTGCAATCGTCGAATGTGAGCACACAGCGACCAAGCTTTCTGTAGCAGCGCATCCAGGCCGGGATAGTGATGTAGAAATTGCTGTACCACCAGGTTGAGGTGGTGAGATATGCAAGGCACATGTGTGAGGTTGCGGCTGTGTAGAGCCACCACCAGGTCTGCACCGTTATCGCACATGGCTTTCCCTGGCTCCAGGCTTAGTGTAGAGAGCCATTGCTCTTACTCAGCCTGGATACCTCTCCACAACTCTTGAGCTGTGTGACTGCGATCTCTAATGAATTTTGATTTAAACACTGCCTGATTGTGGTGAGCCATGGCTGTGCAGTATGGATGTGGGGGAGTTTCTATCGGCACTGTTGAAATTCATGTCTGATTAAGGGAGAGGTTGAGGGCACAGGTGGAGGACCTAGAGGAGGTGGAGGAGGCAGAAGCAGTGGAGGAACTGTTAGATACAGAGGTTTGCCTGCAAACCTTTGGGATTCAAAGAATTGTGGAGCAGCCTCTTGACCGCCTGCCCCACAGTCACCAGAGTCACCAGTGCCCAGTCAGCGAAATGTAACGTCCCTGCCCATGTTTACTCTTCCACGTGTCAGTGTTGAAATGCACCCTGGTAGACAGAGTTTTTCAGGGAACGGGTGATGTCGGTGACATGCTGGTGTAGCGTAGGCACAGCTTTCTTAAAGAAGTAATGGCGACTGGGCAACTGGTACTGGGGGACTGCGATGGCCATAAACTTTCGGAATCCATCACGTGTAAAGGTAGCATTTCCGCGGCCAACAGTTTGCAGATGGTGGAGTTCAGCTTCTTAGCTTTGCCATGTACAGGAAGAACAATCTTTTACGTGACTGCAACTGCGGGACTGAGGGTTTTCTGCTGTGCTGAGAAGGGGCAGAGTTTGGAGAACAGAACAAACTGCTGAACTGTGAGTGAGGTGCAGCAGTCATGTCTACTTCCGTAACAGCTGACTCACTTTCACCCACCCGGACTGTGGTGGGTAAACAATTGTAGTTTCTGCAGCCGGAGACCTGTGTGTGAAGACTTGGAATGGTGACAGAGGAGAAAGAAACAGCAGATGAGGTTGATGGGACAGCTGATGGTTGGCAAAGCCCGCTAGTCCGCATTTTAGCGCAGTGAGATTCCCACACTAAGGCATGTTGATCACGCATGTGCAGGTTCATGCATGCAGTTGTCAAATTATTGCAATTTTTTTTTGCAAATTTGACTGATAACATGTGTTGGGTCATCCTTTGCAGTCTGAAAAAACACCCAGACTAGGAAACCCTTGCCACCCCTGTGAACTGCACACTTGCGACCAGTGCTGGCCACAGCCAAAATTGAGCCTGAGGATGCCGTGCTTGTCATGGTTGCATAACTTCATGTATGAGTGGGAGGCCGCAACATAACCTCCTCCCCTTACTCCTCCTTCATCTCCTCTGCTGAGCTACTTAGCTGCATACCTCAGGGTTCATACCAAGTGGGATCTACAACCTTATCGTCATCCTCTCTGTTTTCACACTCTTCACCCTGAAAGTCATCCTTCTCCTCTTCCTGCCCTAACACCACAGTACAGTCTGTGTGTGCCTCTGGTATCTGAGTCTTATCAGGAACACCTCCACCCTTGGTAGTTAACGTATGGTGACGGATCCAACATGAAAAAATTTTGGACATTGGTGCAGATGTTTTCCTCTTCTAGATTCTGTGATTTTTCAGAGCCAACCTCTGATGTCCATGGAACAGAATGTGTGAGTAAGGGTGATTGGGGCACCATCTCTGATGACTGTAATATGTGTGATGATAAGGTGGAGGAAGAGGAGAGGCCACTTGATGCAGCTCCATCCACTGGAGCACATGCTCTTTCTGAACCTCATCTACAAGGTGTACCGCTGTGCGGCTGCCAAGGAAAGGGAGTCGAGTAGGCCGGCCAGTAACAGATGTTGTCAGTGGCCTTTGGAAAGGACAAGGCGGTGTTTGTTCAGTTGAGCTTTCCTTCACATTAACACCTAACCCATGTACACATCGAACACCAAGCCTATTCCCCCTTCCAGCACGACCTCGCTGTTTCCCACTCATGTTGTAAGCAGCCTTCCACTCTTGTACTGTTTCACAACCTCAGACTGTCACCTGTCACTAAATGAACAATCACTATTTATTTTCTTACATAGTGTGCCTGGATAACACTTGTTACGGCCACAGGGCATGATGATGTATAGTGGACTCACTAGACCACTGATGGTGCAGTGATAGCTGTATATCCGATACTCAAAAGACAGGAGAATGAGCTTAAAAAAAGCAAATATATTTATTAAAGGAAGCTTAACAAATGGGAAAAGGTGCCTGAGGGGAGAACCTTCTGGGCCATAACACTGAACCACGTAGTGGAGCACCAGGCAAGGTATACCCCTATACAGGGATTCCCCCATTGCAACACCAGGTTGCCTAAATGCCACGACACGTGGACCAGAGCGACGACCCGTACAGACCGTATAGATGAGACTGTGGAATACTGGCTCTGTCAGTGGAGAGAATCCCAGAAGCTCCATGTAATCCCGGAAAGGCTGATCCAGTCGGCAGTGATATCTGGATGGTTCAGTGAGGAGAGGCTTGGTCAGTCTGGAGTGGAAACCGGAGAGTCCAGAAGGATCCAGGATAAGGAGCTAACAGCAGAGGATTCTGAGGAGACAGAGGTATTAGTAAAATACAAAGAATCAGCCTTCAGATCGCAGAGCACAGCAGAGTGTGGCCTGAGCAGGAGGCAACGATCCTAAGGAATGAAAACGTTGCCCAGGCACCTCCTGTAAGGTGCCCTGCTGCTTTAAGTATGTGCAGAAAGCGGGGCGCGCCTCTTAAGAGCATTTCCAGGAGATCTGCCAAAGGGATGCAGGTTCCTAACAGAGAAAGGAGCCATCGATCATCTGGAGCAACGGACAGGGTGAGCAGCACCAGTGGAGCTGCGCAATAGGTGCCGGTCTCCCTGCACAGCGGAGACCGGTCCCGTGGCTGAGGGCATGACAACACTGTTATGCCTAACGACTCTTAAGTGGAAATCTGGCCTTCTAAATTTTACACTGAAACACATTTTTAGCACAAATGATTTGGAGTAGCTAATTGGGCCTTGTGGCTGCACCACTAGATTAGGCTGGTTTCACACTTGCGTTTTGATCTGCAGCGTTTTTTAAAAAAATGCATGTGGTGAAAAAACGCATGAAAACGCATGCAAACGGTGCGTTTTTTTGACGCATGCGTTTTTGTGCCAAAAAAAAAAATTGCGGCAAAACGCGGCGTTTTCCCGCGTTTACATGCGTTTTTTCCCGCGTTTGCGTTTTTGAAACGCATGCTGAGAAGTGTGTGCCAGCTGCCAAACATCAAAATCAACTAGAAAACACACTATTAATAGAATTAGCTAGGGTTAGGGTTAGGGTTAGGATCCCTAGGGTTAGGGGTAGCTTTTTATTAGAATGTCCTGGTCACCAGGTCACTGATAAGCCACCCCCCACCATCAAGGTGATAAAGGGATCCAAACCCTAACCCTAACCCTAAGCCACCCCCCACCATCAAGGTGATAAAGGGATCCAAACCCTAACCCTACCCCTAACCCTAACCCTACCCCTACCCCTAACCCTAACCATAGGGATCCAAACCCTAACCCTAACCCTAAGGGTTAGGGTTAGGGTTAGGATCCCTATGGTTAGGGTTAGGGTTAGGATCCCTAGGGTTACTAGGGATCCTAACCTTAGGGTTAGGGTTAGGGTTTGGATCCCTATGGTTAGGGTTAGGGTTAGGGTTTTCTTGTTTTTTTGTGTGTTTTCTTGTGTTTTTCTAAAAAAACGCATGCGTTTTTAACGCAAATAAACACATGTGCTTAAAAACGCATGCGTTTACATAGACAGCAATGCATTTTTTTGCCGCAAAAAAACGCAGCTAGAAATTAGGCTATTCACATTTGCGTTGTGCGCCGCAGCGTCGGCGCCGCAACGCACAACGCAAACAAAAACGCAGCAAAACGCATGCACAACACTGCGTTTTGCGCCGTATGCGTCCTTTTTTTGATTGATTTTGGACGCAGCAAAAATGCAACTTGCTGCATCCTCTGCGCCCGGATGCGTGCGCCGCAGTGACGCATGCAGCGCAAAACGCAAGTGCGACGCATGTCCATGCGCCCCCATGTTAAATATAGGGGCGTATGACGCATGCGGCGACGCTGCGGCGCCCGACGCTGCGGCGCAGACCGCAAATGTGAACGTAACCTTACTACAGGTTGCATTTCTGCAAATGAATGCACGCGTCAAAAAACGCATGCGTTGCCGAAAACGCGTCAAAGCGCATGCGAAAAAACACATGCGTTTTTAATGTTAAGTATAGGGGAAAAAACGCATGCGTTTTTTGCGTTTTTTAGCGCTAAAACGCAGCTTACAAAAACGCAAGTGTGAAACCAACCTTAGGCTTAACAATTTTTATGTGGAAATCTGGCCTTTTGATTTGCCGCTGAAACACAGTTTTAGCACAAACGATTTGGAGTAGCATATGGGGTTTCTGGGGATGCTGGAAGATTGATTTCACACAGGACAGGATGCTGCCTATTTCACTGACAAGTTCACTTTCAGCACTAGCACTAGCACAGGAGCGACCTCTCTGCACTGCGACACTTAGAAAATCACGCTGGCAAAACAAGATGTCCACTTTTTATTTGGCCAGGGACTTCGACAGCCAATTACAGATGATGTAATGACATGATGTTGTGGATGGTTTCTGTGCCCTGATTGGTTGCTGGAATCAACACACATAAATGGTAAAAAAAAAAGCATGCGCTGCTCCTGTAATCTCTTCATGCGCTCCTCTAACCTCTCCACACCCCCTCCCCTCATTAAACACATCCCCCCCCATCTCCCCGCTCATCAAACAGCACCACTATCCTAGCCAAAGTAATAACAAAAGCATTATTGGAAACGCGATGATTTACCGAACTGTGACTGACTTTTGCCGACTTTGAGTAAAAATGCTCGTGAAAGCGAACACGAATCCGAATGTTCTACGTTTTGTGCTTAACTTGCGATTGGCGAATGTTTTTCAAACATATTCACTCATCTCTAGATCTAGTATTAGAGCGAAAAAACAGGGAGCACAGCAGTTTCTTCTTATCTCAACACTCCTGGTATCACCAGTATTAGGGTGGACAGCAGTGAGAGCAGCCTCTTCTTACCTCAGCACCCATGTTATCTCCAGTATTAGCTCAGATAGGGTGGACATGAGTGTGGGCAGTCTCTTCTTACCGGAGTACTCGTATTTCCAGTATTATTATTAGTGTGTGCGGAATGCGGATACTTCTTACCTCGGCACCCTTGGTATCTCCAGTATTAGATCAGAAAGACAGGATGGACCACAGCATGAGCGGATTCTTCTTACCTCAGCACCCTTGGTATCTCCAGTATTACATCAGATACACAGAGTGGACAGCAGTGTGAGCAGTAGGGTGCGGGAAGGGGAACCTTACTTTCAGCAGGGACAGATTCTGGCTGTGTAGAGTGCAAGGGGAATGTAGTGGTCTGGGTCAATGTACCAGCAGACTCATCTAGCAGTGGCTGGGCAATGGGCAGGATGAGGAGGAAACACATATATAGTCCCAAAGAATAAAGTAGGCTAAATGCAGTTCAAAATTGGTAACAGGACCAACCAGGCGGCATTGCTTTGTTCAGTGGAGGACAACTGTAATGAGAGGCAGACACAGTTAGTAGGCCCAAATAATAAAGTGGGCCAAATAAAGTTAAAAATTGGTAACAGGAGTAAACAGGCGGCACTGCTTTGTTTAGTGGAGAAGAACACCAAAGAGCGGCAGACACCGTTAGTAGGAACCAACCAAACTAGTAGGCCAAATGCAGTTTAAAATTTGTAAATATAGGCCGAAAGCCTGAAGATTGAAGCTCAGCTTTGTTCAGTGGAGGAGAACACCAAGGAGCGGCAGACACCGTTAGTAGGGCCCAACCAAACTAGTAGGCCAAATGCAGTTTAAAATTTGTAAATATAGGCCGAAAGCCTGAAGATTGAAGCTCAGCTTTCTTCAGTGGAGAACACCAAGGAGCAGCAGATACCGTTAGTAGGCCCCAAACAAACTAGTAGGCCAAATGCAGTTTAAAATTTGTAAAGATAGGCCGAAAGCCTGAAGATTGAAGCTCAGCTTTGTTCAGTGGAGGAGAACACCAAGGAGCGGTAGACACCATTAGTAGGCGCAACCAAACTAGTAGGCCAAATGCAGTTTAAAATTTGTAAATATAGGCCAAAAGCCTGAAGATTGAAGCTCAGCTTTGTTCAGTGGAGGAGAACACCAAGGAGCGGCAGACACCGTTAGTAGGCCCCAAGCAAACTAGTAGGCCAAATGCAGTTTAATATCTGATATAGGCCGAAAGCTTGAAGACTGAAGCTCAGCTTTGTTCAGTGGAGGAGAACACCAAGGAGCGACAGACACCGTTAGTAGGGCCCAACCAAACTAGTAGGCCAAATGCAGTTTAAAATTTGTAAAATATAGGCCGAAAGCCTGAAGATTGAAGCTCAGCTTTGTTCAGTGGAGGAGAACACCAATGAGCGGCAGACACCGTTAGTAGAGCCCAAACAAACTAGTAGGCCAAATGCAGTTTAAAATTTGTAAATATAGGCCGAAAGCCTGAAGATTGAAGCTCAGCTTTGTTCAGTGGAGAAGAACACCAAGGAGCGGCAGACACCGTTAGTAGGGCCCAACCAAACTAGTAGGCCAAATGCAGTTTAATATCTGATAAAGGCCGAAAGCCTGAAGATTGAAGCTCAGCTTTGTTCAGTGGAGGAGAACACCAAGGAGCGGCAGACACCGTTAGTAGGCCCCAACCAAACTGGTAGGCCAAATGTAGTTTAAAATTTGTAAATATAGGTCGAAAGCCTGAAGATTGAAGCTCAGCTTTGTTCAGTGAAGGAGAACACCAAGGAGCGGCAGACACCTTTAGTAGGGCCCAACCAAACTAGTAGGCCAAATGCAGTTTAAAATTTGTAAATATAGGCCGAAAGCCGGAAGATTGAAGCTCAGCTTTGTTTAGTGGAGGAGAACACCAAGGAGCGGCAGACACCGTTAGTAGGGCCCAACCAAACTAGTAGGCCAAATGCAGTTTAATATCTGATAAAGGCCGAAAGCCTGAAGATTGAAGCTCAGCTTTGTTCAGTGGAGAAGAACACCAAGGAGCGGCAGACACCGTTAGTAGGGCCCAACCAAACTAGTAGGCCAAATGCAGTTTAATATCTGATAAAGGCCGAAAGCCTGAAGATTGAAGCTCAGCTTTGTTCAGTGGAGGAGAACACCAAGGAGCGGCAGACACCGTTAGTAGGCCCCAAACAAACTAGTAGGCCAAATGTAGTTTAAAATTTGTAAATATAGGCCGAAAGCCTGAATGTTGTGAATTTACCTTTTGGCTCCCTCTGGTGGCTACTAGTGTTTTTACTCTGGGTATGTCTTTCATCCCTTGTATGCTCACCTGGGTCGTTAGGTCAGGGGTGTTGCTATATTAGCTCCCTGGACCTTCAGTTCAATGCCTGGCAACGTTGATATCAGAGCTAATCTGTAGTGCTCTTGTCTACTGATCCTGGTTCCTGCTTGATTAAGCTAAGTCTGCTTTCTTGCTTTTTGCTATTGTTTTTGTTTTGCATTTTTGTCCAGCTTGTACATAATCTGTATCCTATCCTTGCTGGAAGCTCTAGGGAGGCTGGAGTTCTCCCCCCGGGCCGTTAGACGGTTCGGGGGTTCTTGAATCTCCAGTGTGGAATTTTGTTAGGGTTTTAGTTGACCATATAAGTTATCTTACTACATTCTGCTATTAGTGAGTGGGCCTCTCTTTGCTAAACCTAGTTCATCTCTGTGTTTGTCATTTCCTCTTACCTCACCGTTATTATTTGTGGGGGGCTTGTATCCAACTTTTGGGGTCTATTCTCTGGAGGCAAGAGAGGTCTTTGTTTTCCTCTTCTAGGGGTAGTTAGTCCTCCGGCTGGCGCGAGACATCTAGCGACCAACGTAGGCATGTTCCCCGGCTACTTCTAGTGTTGGCGTTAGGAGTAGATATATGGTCAACCCAGTTACCACTGCCCTATGAGCTGGATTTTTGTACTTCGCAGACTTGCCGATATCTCTGAGACCCTCGCCATTGGGGTCATAACACCTGAAGATTGAAGCTCAGCTTTGTTCAGTGAAGGAGAACACCAAGGAGCGGCAGACACCTTTAGTAGGGCCCAACCAAACTAGTAGGCCAAATGCAGTTTAAAATTTGTAAATATAGGCCGAAAGCCGGAAGATTGAAGCTCAGCTTTGTTTAGTGGAGGAGAACACCAAGGAGCGGCAGACACCGTTAGTAGGGCCCAACCAAACTAGTAGGCCAAATGCAGTTTAAACTTTGTAAATATAGGCCGAAAGCCTGAAGATTGAAGCTCAGCTTTGTTCAGTGGAGGAGAACACCAAGGAGCGGCAGATACCGTTAGTAGGACCCAACCAAACTAGTAGGCCAAATGCAGTTTAAAATTTGTAAATATAGGCCGAAAGCCTGAAGATTGAAGCTCAGCTTTGTTCAGTGGAGAACACCAAGGAGCGACAGACACCGTTAGTAGGCCCCAACCAAACTAGTAGGCCAAATGCAGTTTAATATCTGATATAGGCCGAAAGCCTGAAAATTGATGCTCAGCTTTGTTCAGTGGAGGAGAACACCAAGGAGCGGCAGACACCGTTAGTAGGCCCAACCAAACTAGTATCCCAAATGCAGTTTCATATTAAAAATATGGGCCGAAAGCCTGAAGATTGAAGCTCAGGAAAAAAAACCTGGAGAACACCAAGGAGCGGCAGACACCGTTAGTAGGCCCAACCAAACTAGTAGCCCCAATGCAGTTTTCAAATTCCTATAGGCTGAAAACCTGACAATTGAAGCTCAGATTTTTTCAGAGGAGGACAGCTGTATTGAGTGGCGCAGACACAGGTAGTAGGCCTTAAACAAAAAAGTTGGCTCAATGCAGTTTAAAAAAGGTTACAGGGGTACACAGGCAGCATTGGTGTGGTCAGCATAGGACGATTGCAAGGAGGGACCGCAGACAGACTTACTAGGCCTAAAATAAAAAAGGAGGCTCTATGCAGGTTTAAATAGGTTACAGGGGTACACAGGCAGCATTGGTGTGGTCAGCGGAGGACAATTGGAAGGAGTGGCGCAGACTTACTAGGCCTAAAATAAAAAAAGTAGGCTCTATGCAGTTTTAAATAGGTTACAGGGGTACACAGGCAGCATTGGTGTGGTCAGCGGAGGACGATTGCAAGGAGGGACCGCAGACAGACTTACTAGGCCTAAAATAAAAAAGGAGGCTCTATGCAGGTTTAAATAGGTTACAGGGGTACACAGGCAGCATTGGTGTGGTCAGCATAGGACGATTGCAAGGAGGGACCGCAGACAGACTTACTAGGCCTAAAATAAAAAAGTAGGCTCTATACAGGTTTAAATAGGTTACAGGGGTACACAGACAGCATTGGTGTGGTCAGCGGAGGACAATTGAAAGGAGTGGCGCAGACTTACTAGGCCTAAAATAAAAAAAGAGTCTCTATGCAGGTTTAAATAGGTTACAGGGGTACACAGGCAGCATTGGTGTGGTCAGCGGAGGACGATTGCAAGGAGGGACCGCAGACAGACTTACTAGGCCTAAAATAAAAAAGTCGGCTCTATGCAGGATTAAATAGGTTACAGGGGTACACAGGCTGCATTGGTGTGGTCAGCGGAGGACGATTGCAAGGAGGGACAGCAGACAGACTTACTAGGCCTAAAATAAAAAAGTAGGCTCTATGCAGGTTTAAATAGGTTACAGGGGTACACAGGCAGCATTGGTGTGGTCAGCGGAGGACGATTGCACCGAGGGGCAGACACAGTTAGTAGGGCCAAAAAAGTAATAGGCAAAATGCAGTTAAAAATAGGTTACAGGAGTACGCAGGTGGCCTAGCTTTGTTCAGTGGAGGACAACTGTAAGGAGTATCTGACACAGTTAGTAGACCAAAATAATAAAGTGAGGTTAATGTCTGGCAAAAAAAAAATTCACAAATAAACAGGTGGCATACCTAGGTACAGGGGTGGGCTCCTCTGCTGACTTGCAGACAGTGGTAGTTGGCGCAAAGTATTAACTGGTGTAAATGTAGGACAGGGCCCCTGAATATTTTTACTAGCATCAATCATGTCAACAAATTGGTAATGGCAGTGCCACTGAAGGATTTAACAGCACAGACTAAACAGTGGTGGAGCAGTGAGAGGTAATTTTGCAAGTGGTAGAGCACTGTTTGAGCTGGGGGGGGGAACACTCTCTCGTGGGCAGTGGTACTGGCCCAGGGCCCCTCATGTTACGAAGGTGTGTCTGACGTTGGGTGTGCACCACCACTACCGCCAGAGACACTTCATTGTACTATGAGGGACCCTGTGCCAGTGCCGTCGCCCAAAATTGGGCACACCCACCTGTTCAGCCCAACAGCACTCGCCCGGGTGCTTGCGCCAAGTGGTGACCACGGCCCCGTGGGGGGAGTCAGCCCATTTAGGGAGGTGTAAAAATGGCCTATGGTGGACATACAGCAGCTGCAAATGGAGGAACTGGAGAAGTCAGTAAGACGAGTCCAAAAGCAAGACCTTTTTACAGGAAAGCTAGGTGTCAGCAGGGAAAGGTGGGGCCAAATAATTAGAAATCCATGATTGGTTCATTTTAATGAAGGTTAGATCATCAACATTTTGGGTAGCCAGACGAGTCCTTTTTTCGGTCAGTATTGAACCAGCAGCACTGAATACTCTTTCTGATAGCACACTAGCAGCTGGGCAAGCAAGCTCCTGTAAAGCATATTCTGCCAATTCAGGCCAGGTGTCTATTTTGGATGCCCAATATTCAAATGGGAATGACGTGTGAGGGAGAACATCGATAAGGGAGGAAAAATAGTTAGTAACCATACTGGACAAATGTTGTCTCCTGTCACTATGAATTGATGCTGCAGTACCTGTCGTGTCTGCGGTCATTGCGAAATCACTCCACAACCTGGTCATAAAACCCCTCTGTCCAACGCCACTTCTGATTTGTGCACCTCTAACACCTCTGCCATGTTTCCCCCTGCAGCTCGTGTGAGAACCATCACCGCAGCTGTGTGCTGGGAATGCCTGAACCAAGCGGTCTACAAGAGTTGCTTGTTTGGTAGCCAATATTTGCTCAAGGTTCTCATGTGGCATGATATTTTGCAATTTCCCTTTATAGGGTGTATCCAGGAGGCAGGCCAACCAGTAATCGTCATCGGTCATCATTTTGATAATGCGGGGGTCCCTTTTTAGGATACGCAAGGCATAATCCGCCATGTGGGCCAATGTTCCAGGTGTCAATTCACTGCTTGTGCTGGGTTGAGGAGCACTTTCTGGCAAATCAACATCACTTGTCTCCCTCAAAAACCCTGTACCTGACCTTGCAACGCCACCAGTTTCTATTGCCCCCTGAGAAGCTTCCTCCTCCCATAAATATTCATCCCCATCATCCTCCTCCTCCTCCTCTTCGTCCGCCACCTCGTCCAGGAGACTTCCCTGAGCAGACAATGGCTGACTGTCATCAAGGCTTCCCTCGTCCTCGGCTGCAGACGCCTGCTCCTTTATGTGCATCAAACTTTGCATCAGCAGACGCATTAGGCGGGATGCTCATGCTTATGATGGCGTCGTCTGCACTAACCGGGCGTGTGCATTCCTCAAAACACTGAAGGACTTGACACAGGTCTTGTAGCTTCGACCACTGCACACCTGACAACTCCATGTCTGCCATCCAACTGCCTGCCCGTGTATGTGTATCCTCCCACAAATACATAACAGCACACCTCTGTTCGCACAGCCTCTGAAGCATGTGCAGTGTGGAGTTCCACCTTGTTGCAACGTCGATTATTAGGCGGTGCTGGGGAAGCTTCAAAGATCGCTGATGGTTCTGTATACGGCTGGAGTGTACGGGCGAACGGCGGATGTGTGAGCAAAGTCTTCGCACCTTCAGGAGCAAGGCGGGTAACCCCGGATAACTTTTCAGGAAGCACTGCACCAGCAGGTTCAAGGTGTGAGCCAGGCAAGGAATGTGTTTCAGTTGTGAAAGGGCTATAGCAGCCATAAAATTCCTTCCGTTATCACTGACTACCTTGCCTGCCTCAAGACGTACAGTGCCCAGCCATGACTGAGTTTCTTGCTGCAAGAACTCGGCCAGAACTTCCGCAGTGTGTCTGTTGTCGCCCAAACACTTCATTTCCAACACAGCCTGCTGATGCTTACCACAAGCTGTTCCATAATGGGACACCTCGTGTGCAACACTGGCAGCTGCGGATGGAGTGGTCATGCGACTGCGGTCTATGGACGAGCTCTCGCTTCTGCTGGAGGACGAGGAGGAGGAGGAGGGGTGGCGAACGCCTACAGCCAACTGTTTCCTAGACCGTGGGCTAGGCAGAACTGTCCCACTGGGGCTGTCCCCTGTGGACCCTGCATCCACATTAACCCAGTGTACCGTGATGGACACGTAACGTACCTGGCCATGCCTACTGGTCCATGCATCTGTTGTGAGGTGCACCTTTCTACTGACAGATTGCCTGAGTGCATGGACAATGCGGACTTTCACATGCTGGTGGAGGGCTGGGATGGCTTTCCTCGCAAAGAAGTGTCGACTGGGTAGGTCATAGCGTGGTACTGCGTAGGCCATCAGGGCTTTGAAAGCTTTGCTTTCAACAAACTGGTAGGGCATCATCTCTAACGAGATTAGTCTAGCAATGTGGGCGTTCAAACCCTGTTTATGCGGATGAGAGGCTGAGTACTTCCTTTTCCTAACAAGAGTCTCTTGTAGGGTGAGCTGGACTGGAGAGCTGCATATGGTGGAACTAGCGAGGGCGGTGGTGGACATGGCAGACTGAGAGAGTGTTGGTGATTGTATTCTTGCTGTTGGCCTACATACAGTGTTTCCTACCAAGAACCTGGTGATTCCCTGACTGCTTTGGCCTTGCGACGATACCTCCACATTTGCTGCAGGTGGTGTCGTAAACGGTGGGCTTACAGCGAGGGAAGAAATGTTGCGTTGCTGACTAGCTTCATTGTGAGCGGGTGCAACAACATTACGGGACGTTTGGTAGTTAGTCCAGGCTTGCAAGTGCATGGCAGTTATATGTCTACGCATGCAAGTTGTATTTAAATTTTTGACATTCTGACCTCTGCTAAAGGTCCTTGAGCATTTCTTACAGATCACATTGCACTGATCATTCGGATCTTGGTTAAAAAAGTGCCAGACTGCACTCTTCCTACTATCGAATACCTTTTCAGGCATTGCACACTGTGCTACTTTAACCGGATGACCACGCTGTCCTACAACTGTTTTTGGTTTTGACACACGTTTTTGGCCAGACACGGGCCTGCCAGATGAAAGCTGTTGCGATGTTGATGCCTGCTGTGGCTCGTCCTCCTCCGCTTCAGAGCTACTGCTAGCGGCACCCTGTTTCCCCAATGGCTGCCAATCGGGGTCAACAACTGGGTCATCTATCACCTCCTGTTCTATGTCCTGTGCACCTTCCTGTGTGTCACCGTGTAAGCCGGTGCTATAGCGTTCGGGACGGGGCACCATAATCTCATCAGGGTCAGATTCTGGCTCGGTACACTGCGAGGGCAATGTTGTGATCTGAGTCAATGGAACAGCATAATAATCTAGCTGTGGCTGTGCATCTGTGCACTCCATGTCTGATTCATCTTGTAATGGGCATGGCCTGTTAACAATTTCCCTTTCTAACCCAGGCACGGTATGTGTAAAGAGCTCCATGGAGTAACCTGTTGTGTTGCCTGACGCATCCTTCACTGTTGTTTTGGGGGAAGGACACAAGGAATCAACTTGTTCCTGACCGGGAGCATCCACCGACGACTGGCTACTTTTCAATTCTGAACTATCCGAAGAGGAGGCGAAAGAGCTAGAGGCAGAGTCATCAAGGAAAGCCAAAACTTTTTCCTTCTGCTCCGGGTTTAACAGCGGTTTTCCTACTCCCAGAAAAGGTAGCGTTCGAGGCCTTGTGTAGCCGGACAATGACGCTGGCTCAACAACTCGAGACTTAGGTGCTATTTTGATTTTCCCTCTACCACCCGATGCTCCACCAGCACCACCACCACCACCACCATCAGCATTACCAGATGGCAATGACCGCCCACGGCCACGACCTCTTCCACCAGCCTTCCTCATTCTTGGGAAAATGTAACCAAACTAACAACCGTTATATGGTACTGAAAAACAAGGTAGAAGGTGTATGTTAACTTGTGAATATAAATCTCCCTTTTTATGTGTGGCTGAGTGGTGAATAAATCAGGCCCACTGTATGACAGTATAGTTTCTGTGGCAGAAAATGACTGACAGAGATACCACAGACAGAACTGGCACAGATTTGCCAATATTAATCTCCCTTTTTTTTTTATATGGGAGACTAGTCAATAAATCAGGCCCACTGTATTACAGTATAGTTTCTGTGGCAGAAAATGACTGACAGATACCACAGACAGGACTGGCGCAGATGCACAGATTTGGCAATATTAATCTCCCTTTTTAGGTGTGGGACAGTGCAGAAAAATACAGGCCCTCTGTTTTACACTACACAGTTTCAGGGGCAGAAAGTGGCTTGAAGATATATATATATATATATATATATATATATATATATATATATATATATAAAAAAAAGGGACTGTAATACAATTACTATCTCCCTACAATAATCTCAGAAAAGTATGGCAGGCAGCAATAAAAAGGACTGCTGCACACAAAAGTGTGGACAAACAAACAAGATAGCTGTGCAGAAAGGAAGGAGCAACGGGATTTGTGCTTTTAAAAAAGCAGTTGGTTTGCACAGCGGCGTACAAACAGCAATGCAGCTATCAGGGAGCCTTCTAGGGCAGCCCAATAAGCTACAGAGCTGATGAAGAAAAATCTAGCCTCCACTGTCCCTGCAAAGAAAAGGTGGTGTTGGACAGTGGAAATCGCTACAGCACAAGCGGTTTGGGGGTTAATGTACCCTGCCTAACGCTATCCCTGCTTCTGACGAAGCGGCAGCAACCTCTCCCTATGCTCAGCTCAGCGGTCGGCGTGCACGCCCCTTTATAGCCCCTGTGACGCCGCAGAGAGCAAGCCAATCACTGCCATGCCCTTCTCTAAGATGGTGGGGACCAGGACCTATGTCATCACGCTGCCCACACTCTGCGTCCACCTTCATTGGCTGAGAAATGGCGCTGAACGTGTCATACGAAACGCGACTTTGGCGCGAAGATCGCCGACCGCATGGCCGATCCCACAGTGGGATCAGGTCGGGTTTCATGAAACCCGACTTTGCTGAAAGTCGGCGATGTATGAAAATGACCGATCCGTTTCGCTCAACCCTACTCCTCATAACTAGTTGTATCCTTAAAAAAATGAATACAACACGTATGTGAAACACGGACTTCTGAATAAGGTCACATAGACATATATGAGGCAGTCAATAGATCTGCGGACATAGTCTGTGCTTGGACTGTGGCACATGGATTTGTGTATATGACATAAGGCCTCATTCACACATCCTTCTTGTGTTTATGTGTTGTATCCTTTTTCTTTTTTCACGGATACAGTACGGACCCATTATGATCTATGGTGCTATTTATATGTCCGTGTTTTTTTTCAGGCATTAAAGGAAAAGAGAAAAAAAAGTCTTTGGGTCCATGAAAAACACATATAGCACACGGAAGGCATCTGTGTGCCATCTGTGTGCAACATTGGAAGTATAAGAGAAGCTTTGTCATTTATTTATTTATTTGTGAAAAACACAAATTTTTCTTTTTGGGTTTCATACTAGCTGCACTTCATTTAATCTCATCTAATAGATAGACAAAACTATTTTTTAATCCAATTAGACTATGTCTCCACGTTCAGGATGGCCGGCGGTATCGCCGCTCGACGCTAAGCCCCGCCCCCTTTCTGGGACGCGATCATGCCGGATGTGTTAACTCTTCACATCCGGGATGATCGCTCTGTCCCATAGGGCCCTGTGATATGCCTTGCGGGGACGCTGCGTCCCCGCAAGGTGTACGGACATGCTGCGATCTGAAAAGACGTGCAGCATGTCCGTTGTCGCAGGGCCGCCGCGTGCGGGTTTCCACGCATAGTGGAGACGGGATTTCATAAAATCCCCTCCACTATGCTGGAACATCTGGACGCTGCTTGTTTGACGCTGCAGCTCTGCGCAGCGTCAAACAAGCAGCGTTTCCTGAACGTGGAAACATACCCTTACTCTTTAGCCATGGATAAGATGAAAATGGATGGAACGCTGAAATACAAATTACCATATGTCTTCCGTGCTTCATCCTTTTTGGAATGAACCCCATAAAAACCTTAAAGACGGAGTCTAATCGCAAAATGGATCAAAATAAAACATGTTCTCATGGATCCGAGACATGAATCATTTTTTAAGTTAGACGTGTATATGATGGGTCCGTATGCTGTGTGTGAGAAAAGGGACAGAATACGAACGTGTCACACAGATGTGTGAATCCAGCCTTAGGCCACAATCACACTCTCAGTATTTGATCAGTTTTTTACCTCAGTATTTGTAAGCCAAAACCAGGAGTGGGTGAAAAATGTAGAACTGGTGAAGTGTTTCTAATATACTTTTCCCCTGATTGTTCCACTCCTTGTTTTGGCTTACAAATACCGAGGTAAAAAAATGACCAAATACTGAACGTGTGCATGAAGTCTAAAAGTATGGTAAGTACAATTTTTTCAGGCACATTTGGAGCGGGTCAGGTTAAAAAAACACTTCAAAGCTCAGAAATCACTAAAAAAAATAGTCTTACTATTCATTTCTATGTAAAAAACTATTTGTGTTCACCTGTTGAGGCTTTTGAGCATCTTGGTTTCCATAAATGCCCAGTGGATAAAAGATGTGTGCTGACCATTTTTCAGGTATTTTATACTAGGAAGATGCTAGATGCTTTTTAAGGTCAGGGTCACACTTGCGAGTTCAATGTGAGTCTTTCGCATCAATACCCGGCACTGCCGCCGGCAATCGGGACCGGAGCGTTCAGCTGTATAGAAATACATGCAGCCGCAAACTCCGGTCCCAAGTGCCGGCTGCAAAAATGACAGTAAAAAAAGCGCTCTAAAAATGTAAAAAAAATGACACTTTAGGTTTACAAAACTTTAGAGATGAGTAGCAATTCCTGAAGAGTCTTCTGCTTGAAAAATTTTCATTTTTGACCACCTGAAGAAACTCTGTTGTGTGAACATAGCCTAAGGGTATGTTTCCACGTTCAGTTTTGCTTCAGGCTTTGGTCAGGATTTTATGCAGGTAAAATCCTGACCAAAACTGCACCTGAGGTCACTGGCAGGTCACCTGCGGTGTACCTGCATGTTTTGCTCATAGTAGTAACATGCTGCGTTTAGAAAAAACGCACCACGCATGCGTTTTCGCGGCAAAAACGCATGCGTTTTTTAACGCATAGTGGAGTCTGGATTTCATGAAATCCCATCCACTATGCTGTAACATCTGGACGCTGCGTTTTTGACGCTGCGGAAAAACGCAGCGTCAAAAACGCAGCGTTTCCTGAACGTGGAAACATACCAAGCAATAGATCTCCTTACTAATTCCATACATAGAGCTTAAACCACTTTCTTTGGATGATCAGGTGTGGCAAATGTTTGGCTAATACTGAATTGTCAGCAGCTGGCACAGGATAAATAGTAGTGCTACTGAGACTTTTCTGTGTTTTTTTTTCTTTTACTTTTCATTCTCTAGTCCAATGTTGTCTTAGTTCAGTAAGCTGCTTATGTAGACGTGCCATCTAGAAAACAATGTCGTGGATATGTGCCGCATGGCTTTTAGGTATTTTTACTGGACTTTTAGGCAATTTGGTAGCAGGTGAGTAACTGGTCACACTCAGTAAAGACCTCAGAGTATGTGCACACGTTGCGGAATGGTGTGTGGATTTTTTCCACTCTGTTTTTGTAAAATCCGCAGGTAAAACGCACTGTGTTTTACCTGCGGAATTCCTATGGATTTTGTGCAGATTCCACCTGCGGTTTTACACCTGCAGATTCCTATTGAGGAGCAGGTGTAAACCGCTGCGGAATCCGCACAAAGAATTGACATGTTGCGGAATAAACAATGCAGCGTTTCCATGCGTTTTTTTTCTGCAGCATGTGCACTGTGGATTTTGTTTTCCATGGGTTTACATGGTACTGTAAACTCACGGAAAACTGCTGCGAGTCTGCAGCGGCCAATCCGCTGCGAATTCCGCAGCAAAATCTGCAATGTGTGCACATACCCTCAATCTATTAGAAGCATTTTTTTAAAATTCTTCCTAAACCGCTAGAAAAGAAAGCTTTGCCCAATAAAACTTTTTATTTTTTATTTTTACAATTCATGGTGAAAATAGTCTAAAGGCCTGTGCACACGAGGCAGATTTAGTGCAGATCTGCAGCAGATTTTTCTGCTGCAGATCTGCACTGTGATTTACAGTACAATGTAAATCAATGTGAAAAAAAAAAAAAGCTGTGCAGAAAAATCCATGCAGAAACGCTGCAGCTTTCAAAGAAGTGCATGTCACTACTTTTGTGCGGATCTGCAGCGTTTTTGCACCCCTCCATTAATCGAAATCTGCAGTGGTAAAATCTGCAGTAAATTCCGCACTAAAACCGCATGAAAACCACGGCAAATCCGCAGCTGCGGATTCTGCCAGGAGATGCGGATTTTGTGCAGAAAATTCTGCACCTCTTTTTTAACGTGTGCACATAGCCTATTATGTTCACACTGTGTTTTTCTTGTTTTGAAAAATGTGCTTTATGTAACTCTTCCTTTTTCCTGGATTCTTGAAAACCTGAAACATGTATGTGTGTTTTGTTTTTGTTTTTTTGTTTTTTTTTATCTTGGTGTCTCGAGACACTGAAGCATTTTAAAAGCACCCAATAGTCTGAATATATGATCAATGAATATAATTTTTTTATTTTTTTTAATTTTGCCTAGTTGTACAGTGCTGTTATTCTGTAGACCTTTACAGAGATCCTGGCTTCCTTTGGGGCATGCCATCTAAATTCTTTTGCTCGTCATTGTAATATATATTTTTTTGGTGCGTTTTCCACGCTAAAACAGCGGAAAAAGATGTTGTATGATTATACACTGTTTTGTTTTTTTTTTGGTTTGTTTTTTTTTCTGCTGAGTTTTAGGCTATATGCAGACGTTCAGGATTTTTTTTGCACTTTTTCGTCCGTTTTCCGCCGAGAAAAAAAAAAGCTGATAAAAGCTTACATAAGCATCCCATCATTTTTAATGCATTCCGCATTTTTTGTGCATATGCTGTGTTTTTTCTCACGGCGGAATTGCATTCCAGAAAAAACGCATCATCATCAATTCCACACAAGGCAATCATGCCTTACGCAGGCGTGTACTATGGAGGACAGAGAATGAACTTCAATCCAATATTGCAGCCAGCGGGTAAGGAAAGGGTGAATCAAACACCCGAAAACCCCGCCCATATGGCTGAAAATTGTTCCCTCCAAATTCAGGTGAGAGTCCCTTTAAGATGTCGGCATATCTGCTGAATCGGTCTGGGTTTCTCAATCAGAAATTGCTTCAGGGAATACTTCCCCTCCGCCCCTCCAACTGTTCTCTGTAGTCTCTTGTTCGGACAGCACCTAGATTGGAGAGGTTCTCCTCAATATCATCTTCAAAAAATGTTTTTAATTTTTTTTGTAATACCTTTAAAATCCCAATACAAAATTAACACTTGTAATGTATCTCATGTAGCACAAGCATTGTGTATGAGCTACCTTGTTACTACTAGGAGTAGTGGCTAGGAATTATGAAGATTGCTTCATACAAATGGAACTTCCTATTTTTATTTTTTTTAAATATAGTCTTCTAATGTACGTACGTATGTTTCCCAGACCCTTCAGGATGCAGTGTTCTGCAGCAGTCTGTATGTAAGGATAAATGCATTCCATTCTCTTGGTTGTGCAATGGAGAAAAGGATTGTCCTGATGGTACTGATGAGCTATGTGGTAAGGATTTTTTTTTTTTGTCAATTTAAGTCTGATGTAATGGCATCTAATAATAATATAATGGTAAAACGCAAAGAAATGGGCAGTGGCAAAGATTGTTTAGAAACTGCCACACGCCTATCAGGAAAAGTCAGCCCAAAAACAGCCAAGGTGGAAAGCTATAGTGTGCATGTAGTGTGTTTTTGTTTCTTTTTTTTGTTTGCCCCTGTATGTACTTTCAGGACCATAGTACCATATTGTATATGTATATAACATAAAACAAATTTCTGCCACAAAATGTCTTCTGCACTAATCAAAGATTTAAGGATATTCTGACACGGAAATCCTCACTGGAACACTTTACTTATTGAATGTTGCCTCTGGTCTAATGTGAAATTTCTTCCTGCAATTCTTTGCAAAATTTCTTTACAGATCTACCTTGCCGTGGAGATACAAGCGCTTGGCAATGCGACAATGGAAAATGTATTTCTAACAACTGGAAATGTGATGGTGTTAGTGACTGTCCAGATGGTTCGGATGAAGCGGACTGTGGCAAGTAGAACATAGTGCCTGGCCATTTTTGCGCTTTTTTTTTTTTTTTTTTTTTTCCCCCCCCCCCCCATTTAATTCCAGGACTTTTCTTTGTCAATACAAAACAAACTGGCTCAGGATTTATTCCTACAACCAGTGGACATTCATTAGAGGAAAGGAAATCCCTCAGCTATACAGGAAGGGTTCAGGCACTGCGGAATGCCCAACCACAAGAGGTAGTAATGGTGGACCCTATGGCTATGTGCATACGTTGCGGATTGGTGTGTGGCTTTTTACGCACCGTTTGTGCAAAATCCGCAGGTAAAATGCACTGCGTTTTACATGCGGGTTTCCTGCGTTTTTTTTTTTTTTTTTTTTCAAATGCTGTTTTACACCTGCGGATTCCTATAGAGGAGCAGGTGTAAACCACTGCGGAATCCGCACAAAGAATGAACATGCTGCGGAAAATACAATGCAGCGTTTCTGCGCGGTATTTTCTGCAGCATGTGCGCTGCAGATTTTGTTTTCCATAGATTTGCATGGTACTGTACATCGCATGGAAAACTGCTGCGAGCACAGCAAAATCCGCTACGTGTGCACATAGCCTATAACTGCATTTTGTATGCAAAAAATCTAGATGGTTTTTTTTCTTCTTAGAATTAATGACCTAGTCCTAGTGGATTATAAATGATCTAGTGATAATGTATAACTGGTTTCTCTCCCCAATCCTATGGAACTATGAATTAAATTTTGCATATTGCAGATGGAGAAATTAACAGCATGTCAACCTTTTGGGAAAATACCCTAACTGGAGTATTGTGCCCATTCACGTGGTTGCTCCATTCAATGTTGCACTTGTTTTATCCCTGCTCCCACCACAGCCATTAATTGTTTTGTATAAGTCTATTTTTGAACAGCACTAAGGCTATGTTCACACGGTGCGGTTTTTGCTGCGGATCCGCAGCAGTTTTCCATGTAGGTTACAGTACAATGTAACCCAATGGAAAACAGGACCCGCTGTGCCGACGATCCTTTTTTCCACAGGCAAATCCGCAGCGGTTTTGCCTGCAGAAAAAAGAAGTACCATGTCAATTCTTTCGGGTTTCCAGCAGCACCAATAGGAAACTGCATTTGGAAACCCGCAGTGGAATCCGCAGAAGAAAAAGGATCAAAAACCGCAGCTAAAATCAGCGCTGAATTTAGCTGCGGTTTTTCAAAACAGGACCTGAAAAAAAAGGATGAAAAAAAGGAACGTGTGAACGTAGCCTCAGGGCTCGTGCACATGACAGTATTTTTGGCCTGGGTGCGACAAAACATCAGATAAAACACAGACCAATGTAACTCTACAGAATGCCAGAGTTTGCTCTGTTGGTTGGATCGCACTCAGCCATGCAAGTCACTGAGTCTGGAGAAACAATTGGACTGCACTTGGATGACATCTGAGTATGGACTCACAGAATGGAGGGTTTTTTTGTTTTTTTTCTTTCTTTCCCTTCCATAACCTGGCTGACTCTCCCGGATGACAGAAAATTGTATGACCCTAGCCTAAGGATTACTGTGACTTTTTTGAACTGTTATATTGGAACTGTATTGTTTGGCTTTTTTCTCTATATATTGTTAAGCACTTTTAGTAGAAACTGTTTCACCCCAAAAAATTTCAGATTCCCAGTTCAAACAAATTCCCCCCCCCACAAAAAAAAAAAAATTTGTCCCAAGAAAAAAAAAACATACTGTATATACAGGCAGTCTTGTAGTTTAGTTGGTTAAACAACTTTTTCTAGTGTTTCCCAGTAGGCTTAAAGTCTATTGTAGATCTATTGTGTTTAACAGACTTTTTTTTTTTTTTTTCTCCACTCAAAGGTTGCACAGATAACAAAATCCAGTGTGTTAACAGTGATGAATGCATTCATGTATGGGAAGTTTGTGATGGTTACCATGACTGTGAAAATGGTTCTGAAGAACAGAACTGCTCTATGCAAAGCTGTATGGATCATCAAGTGCAGTGCAAGAATAAAGTGTGCATCATGGCGTCCTGGCAATGTGATGGAATAAATAGCTGTGGCGATGGGTCCGATGAAGAGTCTTGTGGTTAGTATTTTCTAATCCAATGCTTGTTAGGTATGTAAGGCTGCCCATACACAGGTTTTACAGCACATCGCTATGATTAGGCATATGCTTTTTTATTTTGCCATGCAGGAAGTACATGGGAGACGTTAAATACATGCTTTGTGGCTTAATTTGCATACTGTATTAAACAAACCATTCTGTATGGGGGTTTGCTGGGCTTAATACTCCAGAAGTATTAGTAATAACTTAAATGCTGCAACGGGTGAGATGAAAATACTAGAATGAGGGGGGAAAAACACAACTTTAACGCCTGAGCCATGTTAAATATTTTGGATTGCTTTTGTACCTTTGCCCAACAAGGGGGTGATTTTTCTTTAAACGTGTGTTTTTTATTTTTATTTATTTTTTTTTAACGGGCAACACAATGTGCTGTAACTTGTGCCAAAATTATTTTAGTTACAGGACTTTGTGCTGATGGCTTCTATCAATGTGGAGATGGAAAATGTATAAATGACAGCAAAGTCTGTAACCGTAAAGTGGACTGCCTTGATCGCTCAGATGAATCAGATCTTTGTGGTGAATAATTTGATTTTTATTTTTTTTGTTCCCATTCTGTCATGTTCTTGAGTAGGTAGCAGAATATAGTACTAATCTGTTAAATTGCTGGATGGGTCAAGAGTAGCAATGAGTGGAACTTCTAAAGTTTAACTTGCTATGATGCTCTTTATTGCAGAGACTAATTTCCCAGGTAATAAGGGATAATGCTGATGTCGGCGCACAGGCTAAAATGTGCACACTGTCTATGGGTCTCCTACCTTGGCTCAAAAGCATCATGGGCATCTACGAGGCTGTCTAGTTTAGGCTATGGAAACCCATGGATGGACAGCTTTACCTGTCTCTTAAGGTGCTGTTACTGCAGTGTATCACATCAGTTCAGTCACACTGACTATACAGCTTCAGCATCTCCCCCCCCCCCCCCCCCCCCAATATCACTTGAATCATTGGATTAATGGGAGACTACCACTCACATTATTTTTCAGTGTACATCAGCACTGCAGTAGTATACCACAATCTGATTTGGGCCCTCTACAATACCGGTCATGAGATGTGCTTTATGGCCACCATTATCTAGCCTGTAAAATCCTTAAATTGTCACAGCCTTTCCTGCTCTCCTCTTAGTGCCTGTGTGCCAGTTTCTCATATTAATATCCACTTGCGCCGCAGCAATCGTCAAGAGTATAAAATTGTGCAAATTTAATCTTGTGCTCGTCTGAAGTTAACTTAAAGCCTATGGGCATTTCCAGGTTGCGTTTTTTTTTTTTTTTTTTTTTTTTTTGCAATGGGGTTTAATAGCCTAGAACACAGTGCAAATCCATGAGTGCATTCTGGCGCCAGACTAATAGCTAAGCTTCACTTCTCATGGACATCTAACTGACTAATCGTGATGTTAACTCCCAATAGTCTGTTATATACAATAATTCATAAATTGTTAAAACAGTTTGGTTTCTACAATTTAACCTTTTCTAAAACCCTATTGCAAAAAAATGCTTTCTATAGCTTTAGAAAAAAACAAATTTTATCACAAGTCACTGTCTGAGTATTGCTCTTGCCTAGGTCGCCAGTGCTCAGATAAAAATGGTGGCTGCTCACAGGCATGTAAAGATGCTCCATGGGGTGTAACTTGTTCCTGCTTGGAAGGATGGAAACTTAAGCAAGACCGCCATAGTTGTTATGGTAAGATCAAAGTCTCATTGTTTAATTGCGAAGAGGATAATCCTGGACTAAAGCATGGCTACTCTTCCAAACACCGAACCACACCTGACTTAAAGACTTTTTTTTTTTTTTCGTAGACATTGACGAGTGTTCTGTAGATTATAGTCCTTGTCATCAAATTTGCAGCAACTCAAAAGGGTCTTTCACTTGTGGTTGTGTTAAAGGATTTAATCTAAAAGGATCAGTATGCGAAGTTATAGGTAAGTACCCACACTTTGGCTATATAGCATCCTTTGGTGGCTTAAGAATAAGCCGGATTACTTACCGGTAATGCTCTTTTAATGAGTCCACGACAGCACCCCACATGAGAGAGAGGGATCCGCCCCATAGGAACAGGAAACCTACAGAATAAAAGGAGGCGGTCCCCTCTCCTCCTCAGTTTAGTTTACAGAGTATAAAAAGGAACCGCAAAAGCTTTAGTATTAATTCTTATTCAGCAACATAAATATCTTAAACTCTATACAACCATTATTTGTGAACTTGAAAGAGCTGTGCATAATTTTAGGGAGGGTAGTAAATGGGTGCTGTCGTGGACTCATTAAAAGAGCATTACCGGTAAGTAATCCGGCTTTTTACCCTTCGCCACAACAGCACCCCACATGAAAGATTTTCAGAGAGTCATTATTTGGGTGGGATTACTGTACTAAGAACAGCTCTACCAAAGGTCAGATCAGAAAATGTAGATAGATCGAGTCAATAATGGTTGTAAAAGGTAGAAGGTGTAGACCAGGTTGCGGCCTTACATATAAAATGGATCGGTACATCTGCTTGTTCCGCCCAGGAGGAAGCCATGGCTCATGTTGAGTGCGCTTTAATACCCGCTGGAGGAATCTCGCCTTTTGATGTATAGGCCAAGCAGATAGCATCTCTGATCCATCGAGATATGGTAGCTCTCGTGACCCCATGTCCTTTCTTGTGGCCCTGAAAGGAGATAAACAGAGCCCTACTCTCCCTCCATGTCTGAGACCTTTCTATATAAGTCAGGATGGCTCTTCTGACATCTAAGGTGTGGAATTTATGCTGTTCTGGAGTTACAGGTGAATCAAAAAAGGAAGGGAGAAATATCTCTTGGGACCTGTGGTAGGTGGATGCTACCTTAGGGAGGTATGAGGGGTCTGGTTTTAGGACTATCCGATCATGGAATATCAGTAAGAAGGGTGGGTCTACTGATAGGGCCTGGATGTCGCTAACCCTTCTAGCTGACGTTAGGGCTACCAAGAAGGCTACTTTATATGTTAGGACATTTAAAGGTATGGAATCTAGTGGCTCAAATGGGGAGCTGGTTAAGGCCTCTAGTACTAGATTTAAATCCCACGGAGGTAGACGGGGAATATGGACGAGTTTACTACATTAACAAGATTTTATAAATCTGGAGATCCACCTATTAGCTGCTATATTGCATCCATATAGGGCTCCTAATGCCGAGACCTGAACTCTTAAGGTATTTACAGATAACCCTAAATCTCGGCCTTTTTGCAAGAACTCTAGAATAGGTGTGACTGGAACTTGCTTAGTGAACGGTACTGTGTAAAAATCTAAAAATTTATTCCATACCCTACTATATATTAGGGTGGTAGATCTTTTTCTGCTCAATAAGAGGGTGTTTACTAGTTCTACTGAGAACCCTCTTGAACTTAATAGTTGCCTCTCAAATTCCACGCCGTCAAGTGAAGACCTTTCACTTGCGGGTGGAAAAAGGGGCCTTGGAACAGCAGCTCGTTGTCTGATGGGAGAATCCATGGGTCACATAGACACATGGTCTGGAGACAGGGGAACCATGGTCTTTTCGGCCAGAACGGTGCAATGAGGATCACTCTTGCTTGCTCCCTCCTGATTTTTCTGATCATTAGTGGAATCCGAGACATTGGAGGAAAAGCGTATGCCAGTTTGAACTTCCAAGGATTGTGGAGAGTCCAACATATCTGGGTGATCCATGAAGTTCAGGGAAACTAACTTTTTTACCTGCCGGTTGTCTCTTGTGGCAAACAGGTCTATTTGTGGTGTACCCCATGATTCTGTTATAATTTTGAATATGGATTTGTTTAAGGTCCATGCTCCTTGACGTAACTCGTTTCGACTGAGGTAGTCTGCCCTGATGATCTCTGCCCCTCTGATGTGTAGGGATGCGAGATGAGTCTCTGCTAGCTGGAAGATGTCTGCTGCTATGGTCATCAGACTTCCTGACCGTGTACCACCTTGACAGTTCACATATGCCACTGCGGTGGAATTTTCCGAGTAAACTTACATGTGCTCCTTGAATCTGCGGAAGAAAATGATTTAAGGCATATTCTACCGCTTTTAACTCTTTCCAATTGGAAGAATATGTCAATTCTGCCAGCTCCCAAGTATCTTGGGCCAGATTATCTTCCATATGTGCACCCCACCCAATAGGGCTGACGTCGGTGGTAATTATTTTAGAAGGGTCTATTATCCATGGTGTTCCATATAGAGCCACCAGGATAGAGATTCTAAGACCTCTTTGGAAAGAGTTAATTTACTTTCCAGATGTCCTTCTTTTCCCTGAGCCGACAATACTTCATACTGTAACTGCCGGGTATGAAATTGTGCCCACGGTACAGCTGGGATGCACGAGGACAATGATCCCAGTAAGGACATGGGTTTCCTTAGTGTCATATAGGGGTTGTCCATTGCCTCTGACACTTTTGATTGTATAGTCAGTCTTTTTGACTGGGGAAGGAAGCATTTCTGACTTACAGAGTCTAGCTGGATTCCTAGGAATGTTTGAACGGTCTCTGGATTCAGTCTGGACTTTTCGAAGTTGACGATCCAACCTAACTCCTGTAGGGACGAGATCGTATTAGATAAACGAGCTTTACACTGAAGTATAGAGTTTGATAATACCCTACCTAGATGATTTTCTAGTAGTAGCAAAGTGTCCAGTCGGCGTAGATGAGCCATCACCTCTATTATTACTTTAGTAAAGATGCGGGGAGCCATAGAAAGCCCAAAGGGCATTGCTATGTATTGGAAGTGACGAACCTGTCCCGCCAGGATGACTGCAACCCTTAGGTACTGCTGATGTTCGGCATGTATGGGAAGATAGTAGGCATCTTTTAGGTCTATCCCGGCCATGACACACCTAGGGAATAAGTTTTATGGTAGAACTAATGGATTCCATTTTAAAGGTATGATTACGCAGAAAGGAATTTAGTTTTTTGAGATTTATGATGGTTCTGAATGAACCATCTGGTTTATTGATCAAGAATAAAGGAGAATAGAACCCCTTCCCTTCTTGATCCTGGGGAACTTCTATCAGGACTTTCTTAGAAGAGATAGGATCTCTGATTCCAGAGCCCTTTGTTTCTCCCGTCCTTTTGGTGATGTTAGTATATAAGAATCCCAAAGGATTCGATCAAATTCCAATTTTAGGCCGTATTGCACAATGTCCAAAATCCATTGGCTAGATGTTATTTGTTCCCATTTGGGAAAGAAAAATCTTAATCTGCCACCCACTTCATGGTTAGCGGTATTTGTTGCGTTTAGGATTATAGGCTCCGCTAAACAAAGTACCTTTTTGTTTCGGATCTTTCGACTCCCATCGCTCCCTTTGTTCAACCGGTTTGTTCCTGGTAAAGGGGCGTCTTCTGAAGGCTCTCCTGTAAGATGGAAGATATTGGTTAGGGAAGCCTTTCTTCCTTTCACCTGCTTTATTCTGGAGTTCATCCAACGTCTTCCCAAAAAGGAACTCACCCTGGCAGGGGATCGCACAAAGTTTTGCTTTTGCCTGTGCGTCCCCTTTCCAGTTTTTCAACCAGAGTGCTCGCTGCTAGGCGTAGCGAATCCATGGAGGCATCTGCCAGGAATGCTACTGCTTCTTTAATTAGAGGGATTTTCGGCAAGATTGATTCTCTCGAAGTTCTACCTCTAATCTGTTCCTCCAGCTGTTCCATCTACACTAGTAGCGACCTTGCAGTGCAGGTACTAGATATAGCGGGCCTGAAAGCCCCCGTGTTAGCTTCCCACGATCTTTTTAATAAGGCTTCTGCTTTCTGGTCCAGTGGGTCTGTCAGGACCCCTGAATCCTCAACTGGTAAGATCGACTGTTTGGTTGTGGAGGCTACTGCGGCATCAACCTTTGGCACCTTTGACCAGGAATTCAGCTCCTTGTCGCTGAAGGGATAGCGTCTTTTAGAGGATGATGGTAGAAAACCTCTTGTGTTTTGCTTATCCCATTCTTTTTTTAATAATTTCTTTAATAGTTGGTATGACGGGGAAGGATCTACGTTTTTTCTGTCCTAACCCCGCAAACATGTCTTGAGCTGATTTTTTTTTTTTTTTTCCCTTTCTCGTCTGGGCACCCCATTGTGCTCCGGACAGATTTAACTAAGTTATCTACACTGCTATTGGGTAGACAAAGCCCCCCTTCAGTTTCGGATGAGCTCGGCTGAGATCCCGATTTCGTCCGAGGATAGATGTACATACTCTGAACTAACTGGAGATCGGGACCTGCTAGATTGACGGGTACTGGTGCTACTTGTCTGCGCCAAACCCTGCATTTCTTCCCGGATTATGGCTCTGACATCTGATGGAGTCATTATATTTTCCTGCCGCAAGGTTTGTATGATACATTCTGAACACAATCTTTTAGCATAATCATCCGGGAGGGGCTGTGTACATAAAGCACATTCCTTGTGCTTGGACTTGTGTGTCCTTTTCTTAGTCTAGAGGAAGGGATACAGGAGGAACATATATCAGCATATAGGAAGAGGACTCTTTTTTTAAAAACTCACCCAGTGAAGCTGACAGGTACCGGTTCTGGAGGCGGATTCTGTTTGGTGGTAGATCTCTTTTCTGGAGGTCGACCACCACTTTTTGTGCTGCTCCTAGCGCTTCTCTCCTTGCTGGGAGAACGCTGTTCTGCTGCGGGCAGGTGCGCTTCGTCGGCCGGTGAAGCCATCTCACACACCGGTCCGACGCCAGCGCTGCTTTTTAAATCTGGCACCGAATCTCCTGCCTCCCCGGACCAACCCGGAAGTGCTCCAGCGACTTCTGGGTTAGACGCGCAGCTCACTCACCATGCTGCGGCCAGAGGTATTAAGCTGGCCGCCGCAGCGCGTGAGTCCTCATGGTGCCGGGCGGACCCACGGTGACCAGACCATGGATGTTCGGCCAGACGAGGGGGGGAGGCTGCAAGCAGGGGCTCCCCCGCCGCTGCTTCTGGAACCGCAGCCCCTGCCGTTCCCTCAGAGACCGACGCAGGTGGGTGCATGGCCCAGGGATCCTCTTCATCTGTAGGTAAGCAGGGATTCCTATAGGAACAGGAAACCTAAACTGAGGAGGAGAGGGGACCGCCTCCTTTTATTCTGTAGGTTTCCTGTTCCTATGGGGCGGATCCCTCTCTCTCTCATGTGGGGTGCTGTTGTGGCGAAGGGTAAAAAAGTATATGAATGTATAACAATAATGGAGCTAAATTTATTTTACTCTTATTGATCTGGGTTATGTAGAAAATAAAAATGCACTTTTGAATATCATTTCAAATGAATGGCCAACCACATATCCAAGATGGAAGGAGATCTCTACTTCATGAAATGGGTCCCTAGCCAGGTGACCCCTCTTGAATTTGTATGTACCACCGTAGTCTTCAAATAAGTGTACACTTCCTGAATGCCTTTTCAGTTGCATTTAGTGGTCAACACCATTTCAAAGGTTTTCTGCTTATTTTTGGGAAATGTTTGCGCTATATACAGTAAATTCTATTTCTCTAGCTATTGCTTACTATCTATATATTAAGCCTCAAGGCAGTTTTGTATGCAATGCATAGTAAATCCTGTCACAGAAATTCTCTTCTACTGCCAATAGTTTACATATAGTCCAGAATGGTATCAGATCATGTTAGAAAATACAATATAATCTAACCAATCGAACCAAAATAAAATAAACTGTTCATTTCTATTCCTATTCCAGACAATGCCACAGTTATTCTGCTTGCTAAAAAAGATGAAATTGGTGTAGTGGATGCTAGGGGTGGTGACTACCAGTATCTCTTTTCGGTCTGTGGTCGACCTACTGCTGTTGCCTATTACTTGTCTAGTGAATCATATTTCTGGATAGGTGAAGACAAAACTCTGCAGTCTTTTGTAATTGGTAGAAAAAATTCAACTTTACTCTATCCAGGTATGTTTAACCATGAAATGCAAATTCTTTACATCCTACTGCCATCACTTGAATATAAGCCATTCCTGCTCCCCTCCTACACACCCGCTCTGGTTAGCAACAACTAAAACTGAACTGGTTATGGAGGAATAACCAATATGATGGATTTTGTAGGACGGTCTTCACTAGCCTTTCTCCTAGCCATACACATCAGTCTGAGGCCCCCCATCCCACCTAAAAAAAAAATAGAATCTTATGCTGTGATTTCCTCCAGTTTCAAGAGAAAGGAATTACACTTCTGAGCTTATAGTTATAAGAACCACCATGCTTGTTGCAGACCTGTAAAATTTAGGATGAGGTGTCGAGATCCAGGGGAAAGTGTCGATAACCTTAGATCTCAAAATCCAAGTATTGCTGTATAGCTTTCCAGAGGTGCTGCATCTTTAATTCGGTTCTTGCTAAATTTCTTGAGAGCCACAGATCAGTCACTTCTAGAACCCATGCTTCAGAAGTTTCCCCCCCCCCCCCCTCAGAACCAAGAACATCTAAAGGAAAGCAAATGCAAAAGATATTGCAGACCTTTTCTAGTTGGTGTGTGCTTACATCTTGTTTCATTCATCCAAACTACTTGAACTTGGATTTCTTTCTAAATGGTTTTTAAATAAGATTAAAACCTAATGCGTTCATTCAGATTTCAGCCTCAAGTTCAAAGCTTGATCATGATCTAGCAAGTCATCACTGCATATAGATTACAGCTGCCAGTTGTATGTTTCATTAAACTCTAGAGTTCTTTCAAATGTCTTACTTGTAGCATATCCTTTCTCCATCATTGATTTATCATTAAAATGGCCTTTATTGGTCTAATCACGGAAGCGTAAGTCTCTTGGGTCTTATTCTAGAGAGACCATATCTACAAGTTCAAGGTGACAATCATTCTCTAAGTTGTGTTCCAGCTCAAGGAGGTTTCTAATTTCCATGTCACAAAACAGTTTTACCATCAACTAAGAAAATTCCAGTTTCTTGATATCTGCAGAACTATTCTCCAACTTAGAAGTTGGAGTCCTTTTGAAAAGTCTTTCACTGTTGTGGTCCTGACAAAAGGGATGAAGATGCAAAATTGCCACAGTCAAATGGATCAAAATCTGTGAAGCTTACCAGATACAGTATACATCTTCCCTGGAGAAACTGCATTCAAGCAGAATGCTCTCCTTGGTTCAGAAGACTAGTGTTTCTATCCAAATCAACATGTGTCCAATAATACCTGGGGCACTTCATCATCAAAATGTATCAACATGTCCCACATCAATAAATTTATGAGACAAAAAGATCCCAACCATATAAAAATAAATCATCAATTTTTATTAATCCAATCCAAAAAAGACAATAGACAACCATAAAAGATAATAATAATAAAAGCAAAATGCCGTCTAGGGGACGCCAGAAAATCCCCCACACACACAATAGGGTCAGTAAACAAGTTTAAACGCTTCTTATATCCAGACTGGTGGTATATAATGATATTCAAATTCAACATAAGTATTAAATATGAAGACGTTTCTAAGAAAGTTATATTTTCTCAAACTATCATGCCTTTTCATAACAGATAATCATTAGTCAAATATCAGAAAAGGAAATTCTATCACCAGTCATATATTTCAGCATCACATAGAGACGTGGGAGATCTATCCTACTAAACAATCATGCAGTCTCCACTAAGTATATTGTTTTGCCTAGTGAGTATAGCTGGGATACAAAGATGTGGCATAATAGTTAAATATGTACCTAAAAATTGGTGTGGAAATTAATATTTACCTGCAGTGTGGATGCTCCTGGTGTCCTCTCACCCCGACGCGCGTTTCGCCGCCTGCTTCTTCCGTCCCCTAGATGGCATTTTGCTTTTATTATCTTTTATGGTTGTCTATTGTCTTTTTATTGGATTAATAAAATTTGATTTTTATATGGTTGGGATCTCTTCTTTGTCTCATACATTTATTGATGTGGGACATGTTGATAGTGTTTCTATCCAGCAGATCCACAGGGCTGTCACATGGCCTTCAGTGCAAGCCTTCTCAAACATTACAGATTAAATTTTGTTAACCCCTTCACAATCGATAATATACAGTATATGCTTCATCAGTCGTGTCCCTGCCGCTGATGCCTGAGCCTACATCTTTCCCTGCACTTGGTGGCTGATGTAATCATGGAAATTGACATTACATTTGTGTTTTGAGTCCCCCTTTAGTGGAACTGTAACCTGTTGCTGAACAATGGTTTTTGCAAGCAACATGAAGGTGATGCTTTCAAACATCGCTGGTACAGATTTCCATGTAGAAATTTAGATGTACAGGGTGGGCCATTTTTATATGGATACACCTGGGTGGGCCATTTATAAAGTTGCATCCAAAATGGCTGACTTCAAAACCATCGTCACCACACATCTTAGTTTTCCCCCTCCCATATACTAATGGGCCACAAACAGGAAGTTGATATCATCAACCATTCCCATTTTATTTAGGTGTATCCATATATGTGGCCCATCCTGTATAATAGTGTTGCAGGGGACAAGGTACTAAATATCAATATTGCTAATTTTTATTTTTTACTTGCAGATGTAAGGAATATTAACAGCTTATCTGTAGACTGGCTTACAGGACAACTCTTTTGGGCAAGTAGTGCAGACAAAACCATTTCTGTTGGCCTGACCGATGGGCGAGGCTATGTCCATATTATTGAAAAGGGCATTGTGCCAGATCAGCTTGTAGTCTTTCCACAAGAACGGTAATGTGAATTTTTATTTTTTCCATCTTTGCTGCAAATATCTCACTTTGTGGCATTAATCTACTCAGAATGCATTGCTTACATTACACGATTACGAAGTGTCAGAAAAAATGTTTCTGCTGAACTGATAAAAACTTTCATTGTTTAGAGAGGGTTCACCCTTAAATATTCTTGTTTACATACCAAAACCTAAAAAGATTGTAGTACTTAAATAATCAAAAATTAACACATGACAACTTGCACTGTTTAACAAAGCCTAGGCTAAAATGCAGAAGTTGTGTGAAACTTAAGTACACTCTTACTGCTTTGAAGTTGCAAAAAAATGCTAGTGGTAAGTACTACAAATTGGGCTTTATTGTTGATCAGCAAGTATAACCACCTATATAAAAGCAGATGTTTGGGCAGTTTGCTGGACTGAAGCGTTCAGGCATGTGTTTAACAGTTATCCAGGACTCTGGTTACTTTCTACTGTGGAACGAAGAACGAACAGGCTGGTAGTTAACTACTGGATAGTTCTACTCGGCAATGATCTCAGGTGGCAATTCCCCTGCTTAATTTTGCCTCTCAACAGAGCAGCACCTTGTCTTGTCTGATCTGTCGATGGGGCATCAAAGCCTAAGTTATGCTGACATGCAGCTCCCTGCAGTTAAGCAGTGCAAGGCTGGCTGTCATTTACCATTACATCGGCAGTGAAGCCCTGTCAAAGAAGCTAGTACATGGGATGTCGCTGGCAACAGCAGTCCATGACAACTCTGATGGCAGAGATCCGTTGCTGGGTAAAAAAGGCAGGTAATGGGCAACTACCTTCTGATAAACTCTTGGCTCTATAGAGGGGAAAAAAATTAAAGTCAAGTTTAAATAAAGACCCTTTAATTCCAAGGATGTAAGGGTACTGTCACACAGTGGCACTTTGGTCGCTACGACGGCACGATCCGTGACGTTCCAGCGATATCCATACGATATCGCAGTGTCTGACACGCTACTGCGATCAGGGACCCCGCTGAGAATCGTACGTCGTAGCAGATCGTTTGAAACTTTCTTTCGTCGTCAAGTGTCCCGCTGTGGCGGCATGATTGCATCGTGTGACAAAGGTGTGCACGATATTGTATACGATGTGCGCACAGTAACAATGGCTTCTACATCGCAAATACGTCATGAAATGATCGCTCCAGCGTCGTGCATTGCAAAGTGTGACCGCAGTCTACGACGCTGGAGCGATAATCATACGACGCTGCAACGTCACAGATCGTACCGTCGTAACGACCAAAGTGCCACTGTGAGACAGTACCCTAAGACATCAGGAATTATCTTGAAGATGGTATTGTTACAGCTCATCAATCTTGGAAGGGTTATAACTTAACTTTTAGACAATCATTCATGCCCTTAGGTTTTTCTCATGACTACATGCTTTAGAGACTAGTTTTATCTGGACTGCTTGACAATGATTACCCTAATCAGCTTGTATATGCTGGATGTTTTACATTTGCCAATCAAGAACGTTTCAGCAAATACCATCACTTTGCACAATCTTAAAACTTGAAACTTTTGGAAGATGTCAGAAGGAAGAGGTAAGTCAATAAGATTCTGACTTTCTATTTTTTCCTCTTTACTCATCCATCCAGGTACATGTACTGGGTAAATTATGGCTTAAAGGGTAATACCACTCTGCAGACTGCAGGAATGGATGGATCAGATTGGCATGTGATTTTATTTATACCTATGGAACAACCAACAGGCCTCACTATTGATTACATTACATCTCGGTTATACTGGATCAGTGAGTACAAGGAGGTAATTATTTAACCTAATCTTACAGATGGTTTTCCAAATGTAACTTGACTGAGTGCTAAAAATTCAAAGTTGAGACTAAACCTAATTGTTGCCATTCTTGTGTTGCTCTTCTTTCCCCATATCATATGTCTTTCAGTCCTATGGCCCTGAACTGTGGCTCCCACTGAACTCGTATCACTGATCCCTGTCCAACTCACTAAAGGTACCGTCACACTAAGCGACGCTGCAGCGATAGCGACAGCAATGCCGATCGCTGCAGCGTCGCTGTGTGGTCGCTGGAGAGCTGTCACACAGACCGCTCTCCCGCGACCAGCGATGCCGAGGTCCCCGGGTAACCAGGGTAAACATCGGGTTGCTAAGCGCAGGGCCGCGCTTAGTAACCCGATGTTTACCCTGGTTACCAGCGTAAAAGTTAAAAAAACAAACAGTACATGCTCACCTGCGCGTCCCCCAGCCTCTGCATCCTGACGCTGACTGAGCTCCGGCCCTAACAGCAGAGCGGTGACGTCACCGCTGTTGCTTTCACTTTCAGTTTAGGGCCGGCGCTTTAGTGTCAGGAAGCAGAGGCTGGGGGACGCGCAGGTGAGTATGTACTGTTTGTTTTTTTAACTTTTACGCTGGTAACCAGGGTAAACATCGGGTTACTAAGCGCGGCCCTGCGCTTAGTAACCCGATGTTTACCCTGGTTACCAGTGTAAAATATCGCTGGTATCGTCGCTTTTGCTGTCAAACACGGCGATACACGGCGACCTAGCGACCAAATAATGTGCAGACCTTCTAGCAGCGACCAGCAATTTCACAGCGGGATCCAGATCGCTGCTGCGTGTCAAATACAGCGATATCGCCATCCAGGTCGCTGCAACGTCACGGATTGCTGGCGATATCGCCTAGTGTGACGGTACCTTAACGCTAAACCAGGAAGTGTCCCAACTAGAACTACTCCCACCCCTCCCAACTGGGAAATTCCCTCATGCTCAGAGAAGCACGTGGGTGCCCTACTTATTGGTAGCAGGTTCTTAGGCCAGTCACACGTTCAGGATTTTAGTTTTTTACCTCGGTATTTATAAGCCAAAACCAGGAGTAGCTGAATAATGCAAAATTGGTGTGCATATTTCTACTATGCTTTTTCCTCTGATTGTTCCACTCCTGGTTTTGGCTCACACACGGAGGTAAAATACTGAATGTGGCCTTACTGATGTTTTGGAATCTTTAATACTGGAGTTGGTGATTAAGTTAAAGCCAAAAGTAGATAGTCCAGGCAGAAATTAATTATGAATGCAGCCAATCTGGACTCTGCTTTTAACATTCAAGAATTATTAAAGGGGTTGGTCAAAAACATGTATGCAGTCACATGCCATGAGGTTTCTCCAGTCTCGGCGCTGGGAATGGAGATTGTTAGTGTGCGATATGCATACTCCAGGCCAGAATTAAACTAAATGGATGTGGCCTAATTCAATGCAAGCATATTGAGCAGGGCTGGAAACTGCCTAGTCAGAATGTGGCCAGGAGTACAGAAACCGCATACCTGTAGTCGTGTAACTACTGTTCTCAGCACGGACGCTGTAGAACCCTCAGTGCCCAATGTGAGAATTCACGTCTGCAGTCAGTGACTGCAGACTTGTCTTAGACTGGACAACCCCTTTAAAGAGTCTGATTTTCATTATCAACATTACCCCTGATAATGTTACGCTTCTCTAGTGACTAGTACAGGAGAGCATTGTTCTATGAAGTACAAAAGTTGTGATATAAACTTGTGTTTTCATGACTAACTAGAAGCCTGGACAGGACGATGGCTGCACATAGTTTCTTGGACTTTGCAAATGTTTCTATATATTGCATATAGACCCCCCCCCCCCCCCCATGGGTACATTGAGGTACATTGGTTAAGAATGTCTAGTTTGTGCTAGTTTTCGATCCAATTACAAATGCTACACCTAGAACGTTGTGGTGAATGACTGCTGCTGACTGTCCTCCAGTAATTGGTGTACTCGAAGGTTCAGGACAGTCAATTAAATTATTTTAAAGATAGGTTTAATATCATTGCTTCTAATTTTGTAGATGACTAATGTAACTTACAAACAACATCTTTCACAGAATACATGTTGACCTGAACTGCGTTTTTAGACATTCACTTTCCAGATGAGGTACTATGTGCACCACATTGAACATGTCCTAGACTGAAGGCATATATGTTCTAGGTGAAATAAAACAAAGTAACTTGCAAAGAGGGATCCCAGCACTTCTGGCAAATGCCTGAGGGGATTGGACTACATCAGTTTCGACGTTGATGGTATTGTTCTCAAAATGCCAGTTTGCAAGATACTTTTGGCCTGCTGGAAGCCAGTGCTACACAGGTTGTTGGTGTGATGGCGTCACTGCATGGTGATGCCGGCATCCACTGCACACAATAGATTTGTAAAGTAGCAGCTGTGGTAGATGTTGGGGCTGGATTAGGTTAGGGGAAATATATATTTAATTTTTTTTTTTTTTTTTTTTTTTTTGAGCTATGGTGCCCATATAGTATTGTGGTTGTGAGGGGACAATCATTCTATATGGTGCCTGTAGGGGACCATCAAATTTTATTGGGTTTGAGGGGGGATCTTCATACTACATGGGGTGTGACCATTATTCTGTATTGGGGACTGTAGAGGCCCATACATGGTGGGATCACAATCGCACTGTATTGGAGCTGTGGGAGGACGCCAATTGTACTGTATTGAGGCTGAGAGACCATCATGCTGTGTGGTAACATTAATACTATGTAGGGCACTGTAGTGGAGCCGATCATGCTGCGTAGGGGACTATGGTGAACGTTGTACTGTGGAGGTCAGTGCTGGCAATCCTAATGTGTGGAGGGTTGGAAGACTCTTGTATGGGATTTATGGGTCCAACATGCTGTGTAGGTAGAAGAATGTAAGAACCTGCTGAGTATACATATATGGTCTGCAGAGCACTGGTTTAGAACAAATACGAACATATGGTGAGATCAGATCTAGTATAGTGGTTTTAGTTCAAGAAGCACATGCAGCTATATAATTTTTATTAAAACGTGTATGGTGTGTATTCTACTCATGTACCGCACCTTTCTGCTTCTCTTCTTGGTGATATTACCACATCTCCCACTAATCGGCTAACAGCATGCGTGACCCGGCAATGGCTTTTACAATGGAAGCCAATGGTGCCTCGTTCTGACACTCCTTAATCTTGCATTATTGGGAATTGTGGCAATCACTGAAAAGTGAAGAGTGGTAGGAGTAAACTACTGTAATACTTACACTACATGCATAAATGTAGGTGGGAGTGCTTCTTTAACAAACAAGGCAGGATTATCACGATTATAAATGCTGATATTTGTTATATTGCATTACCATTATTAAATCTTTTATATAGCGTGGTTATTGGAATTAGTAGCAGAAAATTATTTATTTCCTGCAGGCATGATTTAATTAATGGAGACCCTAAACTCCAGAAGGGGATGGAGCCAGCATGGGCCTCTGAGATTTCCAATTGCAGGGCTGAATTTTATCAAAGTTGTCCCTGAATCAGTGCGTACTTGTAGATTAACATTATGCAATATCAGGAGGCGTCTTCTAAGGTCTGCAGGATATTGTCATGTATTAGTGACTTGAAGAAGTTGGGCAGTAATAAAATCCTAATAACTGCAATGGCACAGAAGGTCATGTAGGGCTCCTAAAGAGAAGCCTTGTCTTGAGTGTTTTTGTTTTGTTTTTTCTTTTATTCACACAGAAATGTGCAATGTTTGTAGCATAAAAAAATTAATCTTATGGAGTGCATTTTTTTTTATTTTTTTTTTATTTAAACCTTTAGGTAAACGCATAATTCTTGTTCTGATTAATATAATTGACACTTGGGATCTGAAGGGAATATTTAATCTTTTAGAACGGGTAGCACTCTAAGGGTATGTGTCCACGTTCAGGATTGCGTCAGGATTTGGTCAGGATTTTTCATCAGTTTTTGTAAGCCAAAACCAGGAGTGGAACAACTAGAGGAAAAGTATAACAGAAACATATGCACCACTTCTGCATTTATCACCCACTCCTGGTTTTGGCTTACAAACACTGATGAAAAATCCTGACCAAATCCTGATGCAATCCTGAACGTGGACACATACCCTTAGGGTATGTTTCCACGGTCAGGAAACGCTGCTTATTTGACGCTGCGCAGAGCTGCAGCATCAAACAAGCAGCGTCCAGATGTTCCAGCATAGTGGAGGGGATTTTATGAAATCCCGTCTCCACTATGCGTGGAAACCCGCACGCGGCGGCCCTGCGACTCCGGACATGCTGCGCGTCTTTTCAGATCGCAGCATGTCCGTACACCTTGCGGGGACGCAGCGTCCCCGCAAGGCATATCACAGGGCGCTATGGGAGAGAGCGATCATCCCGGATGTGAAGAATTAACACATCCGGCATGATCGCGTCCCAGAAAGGGGGCGGGGCTTAGCGCCGAGCGGCTTCGCCGCTGCGGCGATACCGCCGGCCATCCTGACAGTGGAAACATACCCTTAGGCTGCTTTCACACTAGCGTCAGCACGGGGCAGTCGCTATGCGTCGGCCCGACGTGCGCGTTGTGAAAAGTGCTTCCGCTGCCCACGTCAGGCATCAGTCTTACGACGCTTCCGCTGCCCCATTGTAATATCCGGGGAGGAGGGAGCGGAGTTTCGGCCACACAGGCGCGGTCGAAAATGGCAGGCACGACGGGCAAAAAAAGTTACATGTAACTTTTTTTTCTCAGTCGCCCATGACAGCACAACCAGAGATGGAGTCCGCCCTTCAGGGACAGGAAACCCTACAGGATAAAAGGGCGGTACCTCTCTCCTGCCTCAGTTTTGTTTCCTGTCCCTGACAGGCGAACCCTCAGGATCGGTACCTGTAATCCGGAGCCGACCAGTGGGGGTATGACGGCGGGGAGGCCCCTGTCACCGCTGGCTCGGTGTCCGACGCCGCCGCTTCTGGGTCCGATGGGGCTGCAGAGCGAGCGGAGGGAAGCGCCGCTGCCTCCCCGGATCGGGGTAGGAGCCTTAGGGACCCGGCGTGCCTCTGCTGAGAGGCCTGGTCCGGAGCGGCAGCCTGGTGTGTGTGAGAGCACCAAGAAGGCCGCCGCACCGGATATAGATGCGTCTACTTCCGGGTCCCGGGGAGCGTGCATGCGCACTGGGGACCAGCGCTTCCCTGCAAACGCAGCCTGGAGGAGGGGTGACCGGCGCGCCTTTCAAAAACACAGCTGTGAGAACACTCGTCGCTGCATACAGTCCCATTATGGCGGACAGCGATGAGCAGCTCCAGTCAGCGCAGCCCTTACAGCCACCGGTGCAACAACAACGTCACCACCAGCGCAAGGTGGGCGGAAGGACCTCTGCAGGCACCCGAAGTTCCCGTTCCAGGAGCCATTCTACGCCGCAGAGTAAAGCCTCCAATATATCCAGCCAGCCGGCACCTTCTACTTCGGGTCTCATTCAAGATCCCGTGCCTCCTCCAGAACTGGTACTTGTAGCTGCGCAAGATGGGTGAGTGATCTTCGTGAAAGTTCACTAAATAATTAGGGTCCCCCTTTTCCGTTGTTTTTTAGGCAAGGAAAAAAACGGAAAAAACCAAACATAGAGACTGCCCCCTATGTGGAGAACCCCTAGCACAGAGCTGGGATAAAAAACTATGCGGTTCCTGTATAGGTCAAGTCCTCTGTGAAGAAACCCCCAGTTTTGCCTCTGAATTACGTTCGGTAATTAGATCAGAGGTAGAAACAGCATTTAAATCCCTTAAAGGGGAAGGGGTTAAGGAGAGATCACCTGTCCCCCTGTCTCACTCTGATCCTTCTAGTGCTGATGAGGATGTGTCAGACAAGGAAGGTTCCTCCTCCTCCTCAGACACTGAGAGTGGAGGCCGCCACTGCTTCCCCTTAGATGAAATTGATGCCCTGGTAAAGACTGTAAGATCTACAATGGGGGTTATAGACCCACGTCCTGACAAAACGGTACAGGACATTATGTTTGGCGGCCTGGGCCAGAGAAAACGCAGAGTTTTTCCACTTAATGAAAATGTGCAAGCCCTGATTAAAAAGGAGTGGGAGAAGCCAGAAAGGAAAAATTCATCCGTACCCTCCCTTAAAAGGAAATATCCTTTTGCGGAAGATGACTCTATAGCATGGGATAAAGCCCCTAAACTAGACGTGGCAGTCGCTAAAGCGTCAAAGAAATTTGCTCTCCCCTTTGAGGACATGGGTACGCTAAAAGACCCCCTTGATAAAAGAGCCGACACCTTCCTAAAAGGAGCCTGGGAGTCAGCAGGGGGATGTTTAAGGCCCGCCATAGCGGGAGCATGTACTTCCAGATCTCTGATGATTTGGTTAGACAATCTGGAGAAACAGTTAAGGGATGGAGTATCCCGGCAAAAAATAATTGAATCAATTCCCATGATTAGAGGGGCGGCAGCCTTCTTGGCTGACTCTTCGGCGGATTCCATTAAGCTGACTTCAAAATCGGCAGCCCTGTCTAACGCGGCGCGTAGAACGCTGTGGCTGAAAAATTGGCCAGGCGATCTACAGACAAAACAAAAACTTTGCTCAATCCCATGTGAGGGAAAATTTCTGTTTGGCGAGACTCTAGATGACATTTTACAAAAGGCTGGAGATAAGAAGAAAGGATTCCCTAACTTGGCCGCACCATATCTCAGACGGCCCTTTCGGAACAGAAAATTTTTCCGCAGGCGCCCCCCTAGAGAACAGAACAGGTGGGAGGAGGGGAGGAATAGAGACAGAGGCTTCCTCTTTGGCAACTCCCCCAGAAATAAAAAAAAACCCTAAATGACACCTCACCCAGGGTGGGAGGGAGACTGTCTCAATACCTTCCGGCCTGGGAAAAAATCTCCTCCAGTTCCTGGATTCTAAATCTAATAAAAAGGGGCCTTCAATTAAACTTTACCACCCTTCCCCCCCCAACACTATGCGGTCACTCCATTTAAACCTTCAGGGCGGCAACAACAGGCCTTGGAACTAGAGATCTCAAAACTAATATCCAAAGACGTGATCCGAGAAGTTCCGTCATCGGAAAGAGGGAAAGGATTTTTTTCCCCATTGTTCCTGATTCCAAAGCCGGACGGCTCGTTCCGCACAATAATAAATCTCCGGAAATTGAACAGCTATGTAAAGAATCAAACATTCAAAATGGAATCGATAAGGTCCACAATAAAAAACCTGTTTCCAAATTGTTTCATGGTAGTGTTGGATCTCAGCGACGCGTACTATCACGTCCCCATCCACAAAAACTCACAGAAATTCCTCAGACTAGCAGTAGTCATGGAGGGAGTAGTGAGAGAATACCAGTACAAGGCCCTCCCGTTTGGCATTTCAGTAGCGCCCCGTGTTTTTACCAAGGTGGTAGCAGAAATGATGGCCCACATAAGGGAGGAGGATGTTATTATAATACCATACCTAGACGACTTCCTGATTATCAGCGATACAGCCCAACATTGTCGCCAACAGTGCAGCAGAGTGATAAAAACTCTAACGGAGTTAGGTTGGCTCCTAAATCTCCAGAAATCAAAACTAGAACCGACCATGGTACAAGAGTTTCTGGGCCTAACTCTGGACTCGGTTCTACAGGAATGTCGCCTTCCAGACCCAAAGATACAAAAAATACTAAGCATTGTGTCCGCAGCTCGCTCAAATCCTCATATGACCTTGAGAGGAGCGATGTCACTGCTGGGGTCCCTTTCGGCCTGTCTCCCGGCAGTACAGTGGGCTCAGATCCACACAAGAGACCTCCAGTGGGATGTCCTAAAAAATCAGCTTACACTGAAGGGATGCCTGGAAGGTCGCATGACTCTAAGTTCAGACACTATTCGTTCCCTAGACTGGTGGCTAGATTCCAACAACCTATCAAAGGGAGTTCCGTGGGTGATAGATACACATCGAATAGTTACCATGGACGCCAGTCCTACAGGGTGGGGAGCTCACCTGGGAAACAGTGTTACTCAGGGGGTCTGGACAGATCGAGAATACCAGGTATCCTCAAACCAAAAAGAACTTTGCGCAGTAAGCCACGCTCTGTCAGTTTTTCTTCCCAAACTACGGGGACAGCATGTCCGGGTTTTCTCGGACAATCAAGTAGTAGTGGCCTACCTGAACCACCAGGGGGGAACCAGATCACGAGCCCTGATGGATACTACTTCCCAAATCTTCTCCTTGGCCGAACATCACTTCCTATCCCTCTCGGCATTACACATAAGAGGCGTAGTGAACAAAAAGGCAGACTTCCTAAGCCGTACCCAGCTGAAACAGGGGGAATGGGCTCTGAACCAAAGGGTCTTCGATCAGATCACAAAAATCTGGGGGGTACCAGCAATAGACCTTTTCGCCAGTCTAGAGAACAGGAAAGTAAAACAGTTTTGTTCTCTAGACCACAGAGGGAACCCCCGAGCTCTGGATGCATTCTCGATTCCCTGGACTCACGGTCTGACATATGCCTTTCCCCCTTATATACTGATACCGGCAGTCCTACGGAAGATAAGACAGGACAGGGCGAGAATCATTCTAATAGCCCCGTTCTGGCCCAAAAGAGCCTGGTTTTCTTGGCTGAGAATCTTATCGGTCACAGATCCCTGGATCCTCCCGGATCTTCCAGACCTCTTATCACAGGGGCCGGTGTTCCACCCTCAGTCGGCAAATCTACACTTGACAGCGTGGAACTTGAAAGGTCACTGCTAAGGGCAAAGGGCTTCTCAGATAAGGTAGTGTCCACACTATTAAAAAGTAGGAAAACAATAACTACTAGAATCTATGGTAAAACTTGGAAAAAGTTTCTGTCCACCTCCGGTGTAAGACTACAAGATGGGGTTCCAATAAATAAAATATTAGAATTCCTACAGAAAGGCTTGGATATGGGCCTAGCGGTGAGCACCTTAAAGGTACAAGTAGCGGCCTTAGGGGCATTATACAATGATAGTATTGCCACTAATCCATGGGTAGCAAGGTTTATTAAAGCCGCAGCACGTTCTAGGCCAATAAAAATCAGAAGCCCTCCATCTTGGGACTTAAACTTAGTTCTTTCGGCTATGACAGAACCCCCATTCGAACCCATAGATTCGATACCACTTAAAGTCTTATCCCTTAAAATGGCCCTTCTTACAGCCCTAACATCTGCCCGTAGGATTAGTGATCTTCAGGCTCTATCTGCAAACCCTCCCTTCACACAGATAATGGATGATAGGGTAGTATTGAGGACAGATCCTGCTTATCTACCCAAAATGGCTTCCAATTTCCATAGATCCCAGGAAATAATCCTTCCATCCTTCTGCCCAAACCCGAAAAATCAAAAAGAGGAAAAATTCCACACCTTAAATGTGAGAAGGTGTCTAATACACTACCTAGAGTCCTCCCGTCAGTGTAGGAAGGAAGGCTGTCTTTTTATCTGTTTTCAGGGGCCTAGAAAAGGACTCAAAGCCTCCAAAAGCACTATAGCTCGTTGGGTCACTGATGCGATAGCCTTGGCATACTCGTCCACGGGAAATGCAGTTCCTGAAGGACTCAAGGCACACTCTACAAGGGCTATGGCGACCTCCTGGGCCGAAAGGTCGGAGGTACCAATAGATAAAATCTGTAAAGCGGCCACCTGGTCAACACCTTCAACCTTCTTTAGGCACTATCGTTTAGACTTAGCCTCTTCGTCGGACTTAACCTTCGGAAGAAGGGTCTTACAGGCTGTGGTCCCGCCCTAAGCAATAATCTCTGCAATTCTCTCTGGTTGTGCTGTCATGGGCGACTGAGAAAGTCGTAGTTACTCACCGATAACGGTGTTTCTCAGAGCCCATGACAGCACCTGCTTATTCCCCCCCCTATCACGTGTGCGGTGAGCACCTTATTATATGAAGTGTGTTCGATTTTAGACACGGTGTAATCTTCATAAGTTTTTGCTAAAATATGTTTATTTCTTGTTGTCACTAACCTGGAGGACCTCTGATGCTCTGTAAACTAAACTGAGGCAGGAGAGGTACCGCCCTTTTATCCTGTAGGGTTTCCTGTCCCTGAAGGGCGGACTCCATCTCTGGTTGTGCTGTCATGGGCTCTGAGAAACACCGTTATCGGTGAGTAACTACGACTTTTTTTTGTGCCGACGGTCCGCCAAAACACGACGCAACCATCACACGACGGATGTGACGTGTGGCAATGCGTCGCTAATGTAAATCTATGGGGAAAAAACGCATCCTGCGGACAACTTTGCAGGATGTGTTTTTTTTTTTTTTCCCTAAACGACGCATTGCGACGTACAGCAAACAACGCTAGTGTGAAAGTAGCCTAAGCTACAGTTCATTTAACCTATCCCCAACCTTGGTTTGACCTTGATGCCATATACTTTTTATTTATTTATTGTTTTCTTAATGCACCTTACTCTTTAACAACCATCAAGTGACATAAACAGGGTTAAGTCACATGTCAAGTGTGACAACCTCCCACCCCCCTCAACTGATCCTCCACATGTGCTCCTCTCTGGGGTCTTTGGATTCCCATATAGGGTTATTAACTCACAAAAACTACAGTTTCCATCTGCATTGCAAATCCAAGTGTTAGCACTGATGCCATGTCCTACTGGCTGATTCAAATCATTGCTTCTCGCATGGTACATGTGACAACATCCATGTTGGCGGGAATAAATTAAGCCTACGACATGTGATGTACTTATGGCATCTAGGAAGGCACCTTTGGGGCAAGTAATTAGTATAAGAACAGGAGACCTGGGAACTAGGAGTAAAGTGAATATCAAAATTTTAATTAATTTTTTTTCAGAAAAATAGTCCCCAGATGCTTTGCTCTGTAATGCTAAAACTCTGCCTTAGGCTGGTTTCACGCGTCAGTGGCTCCGATACGTGTGGTGACCGTTTCCTCACATACCGGAGACACTGACATGTAGACACATTAAAAATAAATGTGTCTCTGCAGATGTCAGCGAGTATTCACGGACCATGTGTCCGTGTGCAAAATACGGAGAATTGTCAGTGTTCGTGGGAGCACACGGACCCATTAAAGTCAATGGGTGCATATAAACAATGCTTTAAGTCATAGTTAAAATTGAAACAAATTGTTTCAATACACGGACAGCACACAGGTTGCACACACGGATAGGACACACGAATAGCACATGGATGGCCTACGTGCACACACGGACATGGATAGCTCCGGGACCGTTTCTTCCGGTACCGGAAGAATCTGGACGTGTGAGACTGGCCTTACTCTCCTTCCTCAGGTTCAGCAACAGCTCACTGCTGCTTCAGTGATTGTCTGCAAACCTGTTGATGTGACATCAGCACTACAGCTAAGCACTGCAGACAAATGATATCAGGGCTGCTGTGCAGAGCTGATGCTGGACCCACTAGGATGAGTAATGCGCTGTGATTATATGCCACAAGCTGTTCCTAAGCACAAAGGCTTCACGAAAATGGAAATGCTAGGGTGTTGATTATTTAAAAAAAAAAACTGAATAAAAAAAAAAAAAAAAAATTGCTTTATGGTGCACTTACGCTTTTGTCTTCAATCTAGTCAATAGAAACCATTAAAACTGATGGAAGTGGAAGATTTACTTTCCCAAATGTCCTGCACAAAGACCAGAATGTCCTGGGTTTGTCAATCTTTGAAGGATGGTTCTTTATGGCTGATGAAAGTCACCTGTTTTCGCTGTTAAGAAATAATCCAAAGGAGAGAAGGCTATTAATGAACACGTCTAATGTATCGGCATTCACTGTTCTACATGAGCTGCAGCAACCTAATGGTGGGTGTTCATGTCCTCAGTCTTTATATAGCGAATGTCAATGAGATGACTACAATTTAAGGTCAGAAGGGATGCACCAAGGCATATTGCTACAAGAAATGCTGTGTGAGGTTTTATCTAGTCCCCAGAAAATGCATGCTATGGCTGGCTTCACAAGTTCTCCTCTCGGTATGTGTGGGAACCATGATGGTTGGACTGACCGTAGGTCGCCTGACTCTAGCTAAAAGCTTGATGAGGAAATTTGACACTGGTTCTGTGCAATAGACCCATGGGCCATCGCGAAATCATGGTTTGTACACAAATATGCTTTAAATGCCTGCCGGTGAATATTTTTGTACTTGAAATAAAGTTTGAATCTGTATGTGCTACACAGATTTTGCAATGGAAAGGGTGAAATCTGCATTGAAATGGCACAACTAATTGACATGCTGCATATTTAAAAAATCTACACTGCATGTCGAGTTGCATGCATAAAATATCAGATGGGATTTTGCATCTTTTATATAAATTGCTAAGGTTCTACAGTATGGTGTGTATTTTCTGCACGCATATCATGTGGAAAATCCAACATGTGAACTAGTGATGAGCGAGAGTGCTCGGATAAGGTGCTATCCTGAGCATGCTTTTGTGTGAAGTGTCTTCGGCGTGCCTGAAAAAATATGTTCGAGTCTCCTGTGGCTACATGCATGTACAATTAAGCAATCCCTGCGTGCTATGGCTGCAGAACAGCTGTGAGATATGCAGCCACGGGAACTCAAACAGTTTTCAAGCACGCCAGTCGCTCATTTAGCATACGAGCGTGCTCTGCTAACTCCTTACGCGAGCATGTTGGCTCATCACTATTGTAAAATAAACATACTGGTTCCCTTGGGACATCCACTCCCATCCAAACCTTTATTTATTTTAAGTTTCCCAAAATTTGCTTAAGTTGAGAATGTGAAAATGTGGTACACTTTTTTTTTTTTTTTTTTCCCCCATGTACGTATCTAACAAATAAAAATTTCCACTCGCTAAACTCTCATGGATTGACTTTTCTGTAGAGCACTCTCAGGAGTAAAACTGACAGTGCCTGCTTACCCTCCCTCTACACAGTGACCTCTGCATATGGCACATGCCCAATGGAATCCATGACTTTGTGATCTCTGTCCCTGTGGCTGATAGAAAACCAAATTCTGAACTCCGTGGCCAAGCAAAGTGGCTAGCCCCACGATTTGCTATGAATGATGTAAGCTGATACAATGAGAAGTAAACCTTTTAATAACTGCATTTAACTCTTCTAGAGGGCCCATCTCCATGTTCAATACGGACCTGTAGTCATATCTGTCTGCTATCGCCTGTCATGGCCAAATCCTACAAGTGTGCATGTCCTGCAGGACTGTTTCTCTTGCCATCGGGAAAATGTGAAAGTGAGTACACTTATAAACGTGTGTCATTGATAAACTTTGAAGTCAAGTTTTCATGTATTATACAGAATTTTTTTTTAATTTTTAATATAGATTTTAAGCTTGTATATGGAAAGCGTGATGGAATTTATTTATTGGAACTGGGATTTCAGGGCGTCGTTATAAAACACGCTATTATCTGGAAGATGCCAAAGATAAATTTGATGGCTGTTGACTGGAAAAGAGACTTTGTGTACTGGACAGATGAGCATGGTCTTCTCCTGCGGTCTGATGGCTTCTCTGAAAATCCTAGAGTTATCCATACTAGTGGTGCAGGTATTTTCTGTATGTATGTGCTTGAATAATGTGTGAATACTGGCAAAAGGCATGGGAAACTAGAATTTGTTGTAGATTAAACTTTTTAAACACTTTTTCAAAACTGGACTAAACAACATTTGCCTTTAGCAAATCTTTTTCTTTTTCCTCCAGTGTGCGTGGTGAAAATAGACATTGCTACAGGAAACATTTATTGGCTTCCTTGCGAAAAGAACAAGATATGTTTGACCAAGCATTCTGGATCCGGGACTAAGGTTATTTATGAGTCCAAGAAGTCCATACAGCACTTGCTGCTTAACTGGGAAAAGGCATTTCTGTATGTAGTGGAAGATGACCATCTAATCCGACAAATGAATCTTACTGGTGGTGAAGTGGAGAATGTATTGAATGGCACAACATTTACACACATGAGTTTGGATATCAAATCCAATAGCATTGTGTGGACCTCACCAGATTATAGTAAGTATCCTCAAATACTTGTAAAAATGAAGTGCTTGCTCTGTATCTTAAACTAAGCTGGGACTGGCTGGTGAATTTCGGTATGAGGTAACGCAGACTGCACTGACTGCCAGTGAGTAGAAGCCCATCCTAGGGGTATGTGCACACGGAGTTTCTTCGCATGAAGTTAAAAAACTACAAGTTGTGATTGGACAGATTCTGCTCTAAAAACAAGGCAAAAAACAGTGTGAACACACCCAAATACAAGTTGGCCATTCTTATTAAAATATGGGTGAAAATTACACTTACATGCTGAGATTAGTGATTCTTTTAAATGCCGCTGTATATCTCATTGCGGCACAGAGGCGTGCCATTCTTAAATGAATGGTGACACTCAAAAGTAGAACTCTTGCTAAAACAAAAAGCCTTCATACAGTAATTTCCAAAGAAATATGCTTATGGCCTCTTAGAAGAAGGCAAAGAAAATGGTAAGGGAAGAAAAATCCTAGAAACTGTTAGAAGGCCAATTCTGACCAATTTGGCATTAATGAATCTACAGATGAGGAAATCAACGGTCAGATTCTAAAAGCTGAATGTTCAAGTTTGACAGTACAATTAGATGGAGATGGGTGGTCTGTAAGGGTTGTCAGAAAAATCTTCTTTACAAGCTTAAGGCCACATTCACACATTGAGTATTTGGTCAGTATTTTACCTCGGTATGTGTAAGCCAACATCAGGAGTGGCACAATCGGAGGAAAAGAAATAATGGAAACAAGTCACCACTTCTGTATTTATCACCCGCTCCTGGTTTTGGCTTACAAAATACAAAGGTAAAAATACTAAGCAAATACTGAATGTGGCCTTAACTGTACTGTTAGGTTAAAAACCTAAAAGGTGAACTGTAATATTAGTTGGGATGCATGTTAGGACTGGCACTAAACATACAAAACCTAAGACTAAAGCAAAACTAGCAAACACCCTGCAGTAAATTTTAAAATACATTTTAATGGCAATAGTGCATGAAAATAACATGGCTTACTGCAATCAAAAACTCAGGCAGATCAGCCCAACAGATGCCCCTTTTACCATGCCGAATACGCCAGGTTATTGGAGTAACACTCTCTCAGCTCTCTGAGCTCAGAGGATAAATGAGTGACCCACCAGCCATACAACCTTTGAGCCTGAGGAAATGGAGAAAAGAAAGTTAGCTCACTGCAGCAAAAGCAATTGAGGGCGAATGTACAACTTACATTTTTTAGACTGCCATCTCCCAATTTTTTCTGAGTTAAGGAATTGCATAAACCTAAACTAGCAGCAGTAGTACCCTCTCCAATCCTGAATGAATGGGAAGTGAACCCAAAACCATCCAAGTGAAGCAGACTCAAGCACTTCTTTAAAATAAAATTGAACTGATAAACAGTTGCAGGGCAACCGTTGCTATGACAAAAAAACCAGGGACGACTCCCCTACATTTTAACCAAACTTCCACATTGCTAACTGGGCAAACTAAAGAATCTGGACAACGAAAGTGACTGATGTACCTCTACCACACTGGTCTGTCTTGGACTTTTTGTATGAAAATCAACATATTAGACGCAGAAACCTTGACATCTGACAAACACAAATGAACTTTGGAATCCGAAATTAATTCACTGACCCGGAGTGCAGCAAAAAACTCCGCGACGAAAGCCACATGAAAGAGCAACTTCATAATCGTCACAACATACCTTCTCTAAAGCACTGCACTCCGGTGGCTTTCCAGGATATCTGTCCAGCTGTGCACTTATTCACACATCATTTAACCTATGGTAAGATGTTAATGCTAGAGGTTAGGACCAGTCTTGACTAGGGTCGCCTTAATGCAGTGGGATGGAAAAGTGTGTATGTATATATGTATATATATATATATATATGTGTGTGTGTGTGTGTGTGTATATGTATATATGTGTGTGTGTGTATATATGTGTATGTGTGTGTGTGTATATATATATATATATATATATATATATATATATATATTTTTTTTTTATATTTTTTTTTTTTTAAATGTCGTGTAAGTTGTGTGCACTGTTGCTATTTCTGAATTATTTTTTTTTCTTGGGTTTTGTATGTTAAAGTTGTATCCAGATGTTGCAATGGACCAGTAAGCCCAGACCTCAACCCAAAGGAAATTTTCTGTGGACATTTAATATAGCTGTACATAAATGCACTACCATTCAAAAGTTTAGGGTCACTTAGAAGTTTTCTTATTTTTGAAAAAGCAGTTTTTTTTTCCAATGAAGCTAACATTATATGATTCAGAAATACGCTTTAACAATGCATAATGTGGTAAATGACTATTCTAGCTGCAAATGTCTGGTTTGTAATGCAATATCTTCATAGGTGTATAGAAGCCCATTTCCAATAACCATCACTCCAGTGTTCTTATGGTACTTTGTGTTTCCTAACTGTGTAAGAAGGCTAATGGATGGTTAGAATACCCTTGAAAACCCTTGTGCAAGTATGTTAGCACAGCTGAAAACAGTTTGGCTGATTAGAGAACCTATAAACCCAACCTTCCTTTGAGCTAGTTGAGAATCTGGAGCATTACATTTGTTGGTTCCATTAAACTTTCAATGGCCAGAAAAATGAACTTTCATGTGAAACTCGACAGTCTATTCTTCTTAGAAATGAAGGCTATTCCATGAGAGAAATTGCCAAGAAACTGAAGATTTCCTCCACCATGTATACAGTGTGTACTACTCCCTTCAGAAGAGAGCACAAACAGGCTCTAACCAGAGTAGAAAGAGAAGTGGGAGGCCACGCTGCACAACTAAGCAACAAGACAAGTACTTTAGTCTGTAGTTTGAGAAATTGATGCCTCACAGGTCTTCAACTGGCAGCTTCATTAAATGGTACACGCAAAATGCCAGTTCAACGTCTACAGTGCAGAGGTGACTCCGGGATGCTGGCCTTCAGGGCAGAGTGGCAAACAAAAAGCCATATCTGAGACTGGCTAATAAAAGGAAAAGATTTATATGGGCAAAAGAACAGACATTGGGCAGAGGAAGATTGGAAAAAAGTGCTATGGACAGACAAATCCAAGTTTGAGGTGTTTGGATCACACAGAAGAACATTTGTGAGATGCAGAACAACTGAAAAGATGCTGGAAGAGTGTCTGACACAATCTGTCAAGCATGGTGGAGGTAATGTGATGGTCTGGGGTTGCTTTGGTGCTGGTAAAGTGGGAGATTTGTCCAAGGTAAAAGGGATTTTGAATAAGGAAGGCCATCACTCTATTTTGCAACACCATGCCATACCCTGTGGACAGCGCTTGACTGGAGCAAATTTCATCCTACAACAAGACAATGACCCAAAGCACACCTCCAAATTATGCAAGAACTGTTTAGGGAAGAAGCAGGCAGCTGGTATTCTATCTGTAGTGGAGTGGCCAGCACAGTCACCAGATATCAGCCCCATTGAGCTGTTGTGGGAGCAGCTTGACCGTATGGTACGCAAAAAGTGCCCATCAAGCCAAAACAATTTGTGGGACGGGCTTCTGAAAGCATGGGGTGAAATTTCTCCAGATTAACTCAGCAAATTAACTGCTAGAATGCCAAAGGTCAGCAATGCTGTAATTGCTGCAAAGGGAGCATTCTTTGAAGGAGAGAATTTATTTCAAATAAAAAAATTTTTTTTCCAACCTTGTCAATGTCTGGACTAGATTTTCAATTAATTTGGCAACTCATTTGATTACTTAAAGTGAGTTTTCATGGAAAACACAATTGTCTGGGTGACCCTAAAGTTTTGAACCGTAGTGTACATGCTCAAACATTAGCTTAAATATATTTTTATAATAAAATGCAAGAGAATTCTTCCAGAACAGACCGAATCATACAGAAAATTATAACTTCATGTCATCTACAAGCTAATTTATGGGTTGTACATACTTTTTTGGGTTCTTTATTTAGGCATAGTGTTGTGGTTGCATATTATTTTTTTTTTTTTTTTTTTTTCCGTTCTGATTGTGTAGAATCGTGACCATACATGTTTGCTATTTTTCTCCTAGGTTTGTATTCGTTTAGCCTTCTTAAAGATAAACTCCTCTATTTAAAAGAGAACTTCACAAGCATACTAATGGATTCCTTTGAACCATATCTGATTTCTTACAAAAATCTGTTTATTGAAATTTGGGACCGAAAAACCATGAGGCTTGTTTCCACTTTCAATGAAGCAAATGTTACCAAACTTGTAATGGCATCCAGTTATGTTAAAGGTAATACTTTCTTAGTGTCTCAAAACCATATTATTCTGATGGTTTGTTGCAAATTAACTTGTCTTTGTATTTTAAGGAAGCCACTCTGCCTGCAGTGTGGACAATGGTGGCTGCACATCAGAAGAAATCTGTGTTCCTGGGTTTAAAGACTCTAAACACTGTGTATGCCCAGATGACCGGGTTAGCTGCTCCAGAGGTAAGTTTTCCAGGTTGCTGCTTTTTAACGTGCAGGTATTGTAATGGCCCTCAATTGATCTATTCTGTTTATCTTTAGAATCAATCCATTTATACCTTTCAACAAAACTGCAGGAATAACTTCAAATTTAGTCACAACCACAATGTCTAAAAGCAGGTTCTGAATTCCCGCATTCTTTTTGAGGTCAAAATTGTCTTGATGGCCTCTGATGCTATAAACTAATTCCCTGTGAACAGAGTATTGAGTGATTTAATTTCTGATCCATAAAATTTGTCAACTTAATTCTTTGTATTTAAGTATGCGTCTTTAGAGGTGTAATACAGTTCTACGAGGCACTAAGTATATTTCTTTTAACAGGGAACCTGTCAGCAGGATTGTGCACAGTAACCTACAGTGTCGGGTTGGCACCGTTAAACTGATTACAATGATACCTGGGTTGATGAAATCAATATTGTGGTTTAGTCTTTATTTTCAGTTTTGAGTTGATATGCTCGTGCTCTGAGGAGGCCTGTGGGTTCTGATCTGTAAGGTCACTGACCTGCCCCCTATCAGAAGCCAATCTTGCATAATGATTATGTATCTTGAAAGAAAAAAAATCCCCTTCTGCAAGCACCTGCGCCGCAGCATGATTGCATCTGTGGATGTAATCCTTTGCTTTCATGTTCATAAAACAGAAAATTGCGCCGCCTGTGCAGTAGCGGCTATCTGCTATCTGATAGCTGCTACTGCGCAGGCGGCACCATCTTGCTAGAGCGAAAAAAAGATCTCCACGAAGATTGCAACACCTGCACAGTAGCAGCTACAGGATTGCCGATAGCGGCTACTGCGCAAGCGCGGCCAGTGCCATTTTGAAGCTTTATTTTTTTTATGGATAACTAAGAAATGAATTGCATACACATTATAGATGCGATCATGCTGCAGCGCAGGCATGTCTGCCTGCTGAAGAGGATTTTTTTTTCTTTTCAAGATATAACTATATACAGTACAGACCAAAAGTTTGGACACCTTCTCATTTAAAGATTTTTCTGTATTTTCAGGACTATGAAAATTGTACATTCACACTGAAGGCATCAAAACTATGAATTACCACATGTGGAATTATATACTTAACAAAAAAGTGTGAAACCACTGAAATTATGTCTTATATTCTAGGTTCTTCAAAGTAGCCACCTTTTTGCTTTGACTGCTTTGCACACTCTTGGCATTCTCTTGATGAGCTTCAAGAGGTAGTCACCAGGAATGGTTTTCACTTCACAGGTGTGCCCTGTCAGGTTTAATAAGTGGGATTTCTTGCCATGGGGTTGGGACCATCAGTTGTGTTGAGCAGAAGTCTGGTGGATACACAGCTGATAGTCCTACTGAATAGACTGTTAGCTGCTTTTTTCTTGCCATGATGCAAATTCTAATTAAAGAAAAATGAGTGGCCATCATTACTTAAAGAAATGAAGGTCAGTCAGTCCGAAAAATTGGGAAAACTTTGAAAGTGTCCCCAAGTGCAGTGGCAAAAACCATCAAGCACTACAAAGAAACTGGCTCACATGAGGACCGCCCCAGGAAAGGAAGACCAAGAGTCACCTCTGCTTCTAAGTTTATCCGAGTCACCAGCCTCAGAAATCGCAGGTTAACAGCAGCTCAGATTAGAGACCAGGTCAATGCCACACAGTTCTAGCAGCAGACGCATCTCTACAACAACTGTTAAGAGGAGACTTTGTGCAGCAGGCCTTCATGGTAAAATAGCTGCTAGGAAACCACTGCTGAGGACAGGTAACAAGCAGAAGAGACTTGTTTGGGCTAAAGAACACAAGGAATAAACATTAGACCAGTGGAAATCTGTGCTTTGGTCTGATGAGTCCAAATTTGAAATCTTTGGTTCCAACCACCATGTGTTTGTGCAACGCAGAAAAGGTGAACGGATGGATTCTACATGCCTGGTTCCCACCGTGAAGCATGGAAGAGGAGGTGTGATGGTGTGGGGGTGCTTTGCTGGTGACACTGTTGGGGATTTATTCAAAATTGAAGGCATACTGAACCAGCATGGCTACCACAGCATCTTGCAGCGGCATGCCATTCCATCCGGTTTGCGTTTAGTTGGACCATCATTTATTTTTCAACAGGACAATGACCCCAAACACACCTCCAGGCTGTGTTAGGGCTATTTGACCAAGAAGGAGAGTGATTGGGTGCTACGCCAGATGTCCTGTCCTCCAGTCATCAGACCTGAACCCAATCGAGATGGTTTGGGGTGAGCTGGACCACAGAGTGAAGGCAAAAGGGCCAACAAGTGCTAAGCATCTCTGGGAACTCCTTCAAGATTGTTGGAAGACCATTCCCGGTGACTACCTCTTGAAGCTCATCAAGAAAATGCCAAGAGTGTGCAAAGCGGTCATCAAAGCAAAAGGTGGTTACTTTGAAGAACCTAGAATATAAGACACAATTTGTTGTTTCATACTTTAAGTATATAATTTCACATGTGTTAATTCATAGTTTTGATGCCTTCAGTGTGAATGTACAATTTTCATAGTCATGAAAATACAGAAAAATCTTTAAATGAGGTGTCCAAACTTTTTGGTCTGTACTGTATTATATTCATTATGTAAACTAGAGGGCAGGTCACTGAAAGATCAGTGACCTGTCAGAAGCCATACACATGAATAATCAGAGCACCACATGCAGACCACCCACAGGCCGCCCAAAGCACGGGTATATCATTAACTCAAAACTGAAAACTAAGATTAAACCACAAGATGGATTTCGTCAATCGAGGTATGATTGTAATCAATATAATGGCGCTGACCTGACACTGTGTATAGGTTACTGTGCACAATCCTGCTGACAGGTTCATTTTAAGAAACTCAATGTGCAATGCTCAAAATAAACACATGCACACTTGTGAAATTCCAACAATCTAAACCTGAATGCTCATATAGATGGATTCAGAGTTAAATAAAACCTAGGTACTGTATGTGATCTTGTTTCTTATGCCAAAAATCCAATTTTATTTAAATAAGCTGTTAAGATCCGTGGGCCGGACACTGATCTGCCTCCAGAGCCTAATTTTAAATGAAAGGGGGGGGGGGGGGGGGAGTTGGTGATCACTGATTTGTGGATAAAATAAAATAAATAAATAAATAAATAAATAAAACCTGCATAACACTCTTAATCTGACTGTTTTATACTTGAATCAATTAAAGTTTGAATTTAAATATCCCTCGAATTAAAAATTTATTTTCCTTTTGACCATTGACTAAATTGTGTAATTTTTCAATTTGACTTTATGCATCAAAGCAAAATGACATCTTTAAGTACTGTAGTTTTTTTTTTGTTTTTTTTTATTTGACATGTGCATGGCAGGTGAAAATGCTTTAAAAGGAAAACTCTCGGAGACCTTGACTTGTCAACGTGCATTTCTTCCATGTCGGGATGGAAAAGAATGTGTGGCTGTAGAATTTATTTGTGATGGTGAAGAAGATTGCTTCGATGGATCTGATGAGCAAAATTGCACGAGCTATTGTAACAAAGCAGGTAACGATTGCTTGGGGAAAAGTTTTTATTAAAGCTGATCTTGCAATACCCAGTATTTTCCAATCTATGCACACTAATCAAAACACAGTACAAAGTTTGATTTATTTTTGTTGTTTTTGCATTATTTTTGAACACTAGCTTTAGAACTACAATGCAACAATTGGAACTAAATTACATCAATCGAATAGAAGATTTTAACATGGTCATGAAATTGACAGGCTATGTCCACGATGAGTTTTTCAATTTGATGCTGTGTTTTTTCGCTGCATCGACCCAGTCTTGCAATCTCAGCAGAGTGGATGGGATTTATAGAAATCTGATGCCCACGTGCTTTCTTCACTCAGTATAAACCTGTGGGGTGCTTCAGAGCTGCAAAATAACAATTTCTCTTGGTTACGCTGAGTTTTATCTGCAGATTTTCTCCATAGACTTGTATTTGTTGCAGATAATCTGCAGGTAAAAAAAAAAAATGTAATCAGCACATGACTGTATCTAGAGGTAGAGGTTCGTAATGGCCAAATAACAGGAAATATTAAAAATACAGCTATTTTGTTTCACATGACACTAACACACAAAAACGGGGATAAACGCAATGAAGAAATGCAGGTAATACAGAAAATTTGCAAAGTCAAACGCATTAAAAGCTCAATGTGGAAGCATTGCCTAAAAAGGTCTAGAATAGTGGCATTTGGATGTTTCATCAGCAGTTAACAAAAACTCTAATAACTCGAAGTGTCGGACTGGATTGTCAAGGGCCCACCAGTATCCAACTCCAGGGCACCACTTTTCACCTACATGCAAATGTGACTATCGTCAATCATAAATTTATATAACAATGAACTGGGTAGATTAATAAATGAGTATAATGCTGCTTTGGTCTGTACATAGGGATTCAAGTATATTGTGTCAAGAACTGCTCATATAAGAGGGTGGTGGCCCACTCCTGCACAGGGGCCCACCGGAGGATTCTCCTGTGGACCAGTCCAAGCCTGCATGCACATATCACTCAGCAAGACCTTGGTCTTACAAATTGTAAAGTGGCTATGCACGTCAGTGCTGCTAGACCATATGGCTTAGTCACAAATAGAAGAAATGATTCTTGGCCATATTTGAAGAATATCCCAATCATGGATAAGACAGAAAAGGTCTGTTAAAGATTTGTGCTCATATTTTATTTATTTTTTTTTAAGGAATGTTTCAATGTATAACCGGTAATAAATGTATTGAAGATCGGTATCACTGCGATGGTGTGCGCCACTGCCTTGATGGCTCTGATGAGGAGAAATGCTGGAGTCCCTCAGAGAACTGTGCCATGCGCTGTGATAGAAACACTCGTTGTATTCCTCAGAGCTTTATATGTGATGGAAAACCAGACTGCTTTGATGAGACAGATGAGCAAGTCTGTGGTAAGCTTTATTTTATATTTGGTTTAAGTTCCATTTAATGTATGCAAACGCTCAGTATATACCGTACAGTTAACTCCAGAGTAATAATCGGCAAATCCTCCAACTAAAGCAGTTTTCTCTTGCTTTGACTGTACATCCACTACTCATCTGCGCAAAATGTAAAATCTACTTCTGACCATTTGCAGAGCACCCTTTCCACTTCCCCCCCCCCCCCATTTGTACTGTAATGATGCCCCCCTCCTTGTCCTCCAGTAACTGTATATTCCCAAATAAAATGATACAGCAGTGTTGTCCCCAATAAATGTAATGCTTATTGCCTTTTGTATATGATTACAATTCAATTTCCCCCACACTTGTGATGTACCTCTTCATAGCCTCCAATAAAGTAATAGGCCCCATGCATTAACAATATCCTCATAATGTGGACCTTATGTAGTACTAATGCTTACACTAGTTATAAACATCTCAACTGAACCCACTCCCATGCTAAGCAGGTTTTTCTTTCACCTTCTGCTGGACCAGTACCTGCCCCATACTTGCTTTATAGCTTCAGGCTCATAAGAGACCCAAAGCTGCAAAGCATGTTCCCGTACTCTGCAGTTGCAGGCTTCTGATTGTTGTATTGAATGACTCTTGTTATCCATTGACTATTTTGTTCAAGTAGTCTGTGTTTTTTTTTTTTTTTTTTTTTTTTTTTTTTCACAGGCTTCTGATTGGCCTGTGACTATAAAGTGTGGGACAGGAAGCCAGTGGCTCTCTAATCCACAATGGTTTTCAACTGGTAGCTCACCTGATGGACTCTATCCACAGTTACGGTCGCATTCCCTGTGATGGCGATGATTTTGTTCCTGATTTTGTGGATGTAGACTCTCGCAATCCTTTCTCTCATCATGTAATTACAAACAAACTCTGTTAAGAACATGGCTCTGTAGGGGCCATATCAGCCCTTCCAGGACTCCTGGTTCTTCATGCTGAAACATTGGGTCATTGTCCTGCTGCAAAATGAGTTTGCATCCAAAGATTGAAGCTAATTGGGTGCTGTTGGTGTCGGAGGCAGAGCAAGGATTAACGTGGGGTTTACTTTAACAGATCTACTCCTCACAGGGAAAAAATGGAAGAAACTGCATAAATGAACAAGTGGTTTGGAACTCTGGGTAAATGAGTGTAGGGTATAAGATAGAAAGTTCAAGAATAGCAAAACTTATCAGTCTGACTTCAGAACGCAGTTTGAGTGGTGATTGTTGGCGCCAAGACTCTGGCGCATAAGGGGTCCAGTGTAGTCCTGGAAGAGATGGCGTACTGGATCCTGGTGGCAGCGGTGAATCCTCGTGGTCTGGTAGCCGATCAGGGGGGTCTAGGAGCGGTGAGCAGGAAAGAACACTGTCCTTTGCCTTGTCAGTCCAGAGACAATAATTGGTTGAAAGCAGGTGTAACGGGAAACCACTCACGGCAACTTCCTCGATGATACGTGTGTGCGTCATTGTCCTGACTACAGGACTTGACACTCACGGTCAATGCTGTCAGACGAGGCCAAATACGTCTTTGTCGGCAGTGTCTGTTACGGCTCTCAGACCACTCTTGCTGTGGTCTGCTTTCTCCAACAGTAGGAGCCCTGACATTGCCCTCCTGTGCGTTCCCGCGCGCTGCAGCTCTTTTCACTTGGCTTCGCCCCCTACACCCGAGTGCAAAGGTCAATTCGGGGTCTTATGCTTTCCCCTGTGCAACCTGGGTGGCAGCCCTGATAGTTCCAGATCCGTCAGAGTAGCTATGCCTGATCTGGGTGTTCCCCTTACATTGGCTTTAAGAATGGGTAATATTAAGGATGATGGATGTGCTGGTTCGGTAATTTTAATATGAAGATGACCATTAATGCCATCAGTGGGACCAAGCTGCACCTATCTTATGTCTGTAGAAGTCTGGCCAGAAGTGGTCATTGAAAAGTTGTGACTAAAAACCTTTAACATGAAACAAATGTCCAGGCCAACAAAGTGACTTTTGTGCAGAAACGTGAAGAGGTGCACTGAACTGAGTCAAAAATTTGATATGTCTGTAACAGACAATTTGTCATAGAAGGGCAAGTCGGCTGTAAAAAGAGGAAGCATGACTTGGATTGCCTGCAAATTTGGGGTTGCTAATGGCATTTTGGCAAAAATTAATGGTTAATGCTAGGAAATGCATGCAGATGCATATACATCATGCATTAAAATCAGGATTGTTCATTGTTTGCTCCCATTTCATTTATTCAGCAGGGCAGCAACGCCAAAAAATGTCTTTAAGAATTATTCTTGGCTTAAAGAACCATGAGTCCTGGAAGTGATTTTTCTATGGGCTCTAGAGCCCTGAACTAACCTTGAATCCATTTGGGTTTGCATGAAGATGCAGAAGTGTTTGCAGAAGCCTACATCCACAGAGAATCTGTAGCAAGTCCTTGGAGGTTTAAAACTACCAACCTGCCAAGTTCCTTCAAAAACTGAGTGCAACGGTGGCGAGAAGAATTGATGCTCTCATGTTATGAAGGCAATGGGGACGTGCGTAACTCAAATATTGATTTAAATTTCTTTTGTTAATTCACTTAGTTTATTTTCCAATTAAAATGCAAACAGTTTTTGTTAGCTTTTTTTTTTTTTTTTTTTTTTTTTTTTACTTTGAACCATTTTTCCATACCTGCATAAGACTTCAGCTGTTATACAGTTTGTGTGATATATTCTGAGAAATTCAGCACAGGGTTTTGGACCTAAAACCTCACAGGTAACGGTAGGTGGAGCTTCATTTGAGGGCAAATCTCTGACCATAATCTGATTTTACTTCCAGTGCCTAAGGAGTGTAGCAGGGGCAAGTTCCAATGTACAAGTGGACAATGTGTTCCCTACAGTATGCACTGTGATGGAGACAACGATTGTGATGATCACTCAGATGAACTAAACTGCATAATCTCTAAACCTGTACACTGTCAAAATGGGGATTTCAGGTGTCAAAGTGGTGAATGTATCTTAAAAGAATGGAAATGCGATGATACCAAAGACTGTAAGGATGGAAGTGATGAAAAGGTAAAAATGGATGATATACTAAACCCTCACACTGCTTCAGTCTTTCCTTGTGCACTGAACCCACAGTACAATGCAAGTGAAAGGAGTTGAAATCTTCCTTTGTGTGCATTTTATAGCAGATGGCCTTTCAGTGTTGCATATTTCATACAGTACAATAAATGATTAACTGTCAAAGGGGACATCCACTTCTCAGACAAACAATCTTGCATTACAATTTTCCTTAACATGTTAGGATGGTGCCGATGCCAAGAATAAGGTTTTTCATTCCATCAGTGCAAGGTCTTCTGGCTCCCACGGCCTGCATGATGTTATGTCACACGAGCCCTGCAGCCAATACGTGACTGCTAATGGACCGAATCACACTCCTTCCTTCGGACAAAACTGGCATCCCGAAGTCCATGGGCAGGGTGTTTGGTAGGTCTCACCTCCAATATGGCACAGTGCTTCCACCCAAATCTTATCGGGAGCAGTAATGGGATGCCGGAGGGTCTTCCACTTCAGCCAGGGGTTGACTCCTATCAACACTCTGTATACAATCACAAGATGAGCTTGGGACACTTTAACAGGTTTATTTATATAGTGGAGAAATGGTGACCTATTGTTACTTGTGATCTACAAGTACAAAAGCAATACAGGGCTTTGCAGTTAACCTGAATACTTCCACTTTGGCTGCAGCAATGGAAAAAACACAGTTCAGTGTTGAAATGGCTGCTGCGGGTGATGGTGCGATGGAAGTCTGCTGGTGCATGTAAAGCCATAGGAACAAGATGTCCCTCCACAGCTGGTTCAATTATAACTATGTTAAACCACAAGTCCCAACAATGTTCCCTTTATAAATGGCTCTTGTGGTCTCACTGGGGTCAATTATAAAAGTCCCAGCAAGCTATGCACTCAATGTGGCAGTTCTGCAGTCACACAGGGTTCCAGCCATGAGCTGCAGGATTCAGTTGCTTAGGGGTGCAAGGTAGTTCTTCATGGGAAGCCAGGAGGAGATGGGCAGCTTGCCTGGACTGTAGTTGTGGTGCAGCTCCAAGGCTCTGTCCTCACATGGAGCTGCAGGACTATCGGTCTGCACACTGCTCTTCCTGGATCACTGCTGTCTCCTCTGGTAATGGCGGCAACCATCATGTTCTGTTACTGTCTCCTCCTCCTCCCTTCTCCAGCTTGCTCAGCCAATCAGCCCTGTCCTCTCCTGTTCCTCCTCTTACCAAAGCAAATTTTCAAAACCTGATCCTGTGTCAATCGACTGGATCAGAATAAAGAACAAGAATTTTACACACTTTCATAAATGGTTTTTTTTTTTTTTTTCTGCAAGAAATTAAACACGCGAGACTTATTAAAACCAATGACTGTTCCCACTTTGACCCGCTGTTGAGATGGACTATTTCACAAATTAATAGTTAATGTAAGTGGTAACTGAAAAATAGATATGTGGCAATGTGTTTAAATATGTCCTGTGTATTCACTAGATCTTGAAAGACCACAGCACAAAGATCTTTAAAAAATTGTGTGGATTTATTACTCTGTGTTGGGCCGAAACATCGCGCAAAATGAGCCTTTCCCAAGCTTTAGAGTGGCTCATTGCTGGGCCTAAATGTCGCGTGCACCCACAAGCGATAAGTAATCCAGTTTTTCAGTGTTTCGAAGCTCCTGGTGTCGTCATATCTGTAGGCGACTCTCAAGGCATTGTTGCACCTTTTCTGCCACTATGTGCGTGGAATACTGGTTGACAGCAGATGGTGAGCTGCCTTCAATATATGTAATCTTTAATTCTGTCTTCAGGACTGTAATTTAGAGAAGGTACCTTGTGAAAAGCAACAATGGTCTTGTGCTGGTGAAAATCAATGTATCCCATCTTTTTGGAAATGTGATGGAAAAAAAGACTGTGAAGATGGCAGCGATGAAGTTGGATGTAAGTTGTTTTGTGCAACAAAATAGTGACTTTTTTGTGTAATGTGTAAAATTGTTTCTAAAACGATCAAGAGGTTGATATAGTAGTTTGTGCCAAAGACCTATGTAAAAAAAGGAAGAATATTTTTCCAGGGGTATAATCTCTTGCTGCCCTAGACACTGAGCCACAATATTCTCTTCAGGAGCCCACTGCTTCTATGCATCCTGGCTTCCCATTTGTTGGTGCAGTGAGCTCCTGCGTAGTAATAGTTTACTGAGCAAAATGCTGACCAGCTCGCTTTAAACTACAGTTGGGTTGATGCAGTTATACTGCATAAAATGATACCTGGGTTGATTAAATCCATCTTGTGGTGGTTTATTCTTTGTAGTTTTCAGTGCTTTGGGGCGGCCTGTGGTGGAGGGAAGGCCTTGTGGTGCTCTGTTCACATATTCATCCTTTACAGATGACAGGTAACTGATCCCTCAGTGACCTGCCCCCTATCTAACATAATGCATATATAGTGGGCTTACGAAAACTTACATCCAGCAAAATAAATTTGGCTGGAGCTATATGGCTGTGCTTGCATCTGTCATTTTTGCTCAATGCAGAGAGAAAAAAATACCCACAATGATATGCAGTATGTAAAATTGTGGGCAGATCACTGAAGGATCAGTGATCTGTCCTAAACCATACTGATGAATACCTAAGTGGAAGGCCGCCCTGGAGCACGAGCAGATCATTATTAATCTTTGTTTAACTGAAAACTGAGAATAATCACAAGACTGATTTCATCAACCGAGGTATCATTTTACTCAGGATAATGGCGCCGACCTGACACTGGCTTTACTTGGCAAAATCCTGATGACCGGTTTGCTTCAAGTTAGCAGTGTGATGGCGCTCTCTAATGCTGCAGCATGGGAGGACGTGTGGACACTAAAGCTGGACAGATCGTGTGATCCAGCCATCTTTAGGCCCGTTCAGTCCTCTGAGTACATAAACACTGAGCGTGCTCTTCTAGACTGCAGAGGTGGCTGGTAACCTAGCCCATAAACATAATGAAGAAAAATCATTATTTTTAAATTGCTTCCTAACTTTAACCATTATTGTTGAAATACCTTTCATCAGTTTTTCTCTGTTAAGCTGTTAACCCCTTAATTGAGCAAATTATCATTTTTTGCACCTTAATTATTTTCCTCCCTCTTCCAAGAGCTGTAACTTTATTTCCCACTGACAAAGCAATGTGAGGGCTTGTTAGTTTGTGTGATTACTTGTACTTCTGCATGACCCCATCCACCCTTTTTCCAGAACACCATATGGTAAAATGGGAGGGGGGAAGAATACACCCTGCAATTCCATATTTGTCTTGTTTCTGTTTTTTTTTTTTTTTGTTTTGTTTTTTGTTTATACAGAAAATAAAAAAAAATAAAAAAAAAAAACCTCGTGCCCAACCATTAATGGTTTTCTTGTTTTGGTAACCCTTGGTTGCAGTGTTTTTTTTTTTTTAAAGACTAAGTGTTTATACACTCCCTCCTGGTCCAGCGCTGGGTCTCTGCCTCTGCTCCCAGTGTCTATTGATTGTCTGTAGCGCGGACACAATATAGACAACACTGCAGCAAACGGCTGAGCTAAGCGGCTCTTGACTGAGTCGATGGCACAAGCTGCTGACCTTATAGATTGGCTGCAGTAATTTCCGTGCCGCCGCTAATGACTGATAACATGAGATGTATATTCCTAATTTATTTATATAATGTTTTGGCTGGGGACATACAAGCATAAGTTCACCCTGTCACCACACTTACAACTTTCCTTGTGATATGGATTATCTTACTTAAAGCTACAAATGAGCACACTGTTTACAAACCACCTACAACACCACACACATTACAATCAATTGTTTGGTAGACAAAATTCAACCAGATATGTATATTAAAATGAATTAAATATTCAAAGAGGGATGGGAAAAAGTAGTCTGGACCACATAACCATTATCAGATGCATATAGATCAATAGTGAATATGCTTTTAGTAGTTAAAAATGAGGTGCAAGTGTAACAAAAACAAGATAATTATAAAGCAGTCATTGACTATAATATTGATGATATAATCGACTGGACCTATAGATCACAGTATATCATACTACATCCCTATATTAAAGCCAATTGACAGTACGTAAATGCAGAAATAGATGTAATAAACTGCTAGTGCAACTGAGGTAGATCATAACAAGAAATAGATGATTACCCATAGTGTGAGTGGATTGCACACTATAATGTGCCCGGACACGTGTTTCGCTATTGCTGCTTTTTCAAGGGAATGTTCTGGCATCTCTTGAATGTGCCTGAAGCAACAACCTCGTGTCATGGGTGCATCACGTTTGGGTCCAGAATCCCCTTTTTCATTCCTTTTAATCTAATTTTAATATGCATGTCTGGTTGAATTTGAATTAAAAAAAAATTATTGATTTTTAACATGTGTAGGTAGCTTGTGTAGATTGAATGACTGATAGTAGCAGTGAGGTTCTGAACTGGACCTGTGGAGGATGAGCAAGGAAGTTTCTTTTTTAAAACAAACTGGAGACAAGTTGTGGATTTTTCCAAACTAGACCCCCTATGTGCCCACATTGTAGATTTTGATGCATTTCCGTGGTGTTTTTGGACGCGTGGAATTGCATCAAATCCGCAGTGTAGTGCAGATGCGATGTTAGTCGATGTAAAACTGAGACTTGTTGTGCACATGCTGTGGGGGAAAAAGCGCACGGAGTTGCAGCCATTTTTTTTCCGCAGCATGTCAATACTTTTTGTGGCTCTGCAGCATTTCTGCATCCATTGACTTCCATTGTCAGGATCTGCGGATTTGCTGCAGATGTGCCTGAGAGAAATGCTGCAGATCGGGAGGGGAAGTGTGTGTCTGTGTGTGTGTGTGTCTGTGTGTCTGTCTGTCTGGCTGTGTGTGGGTCCGGGGCTGTGTGTGTGTCCGGGGCTGTGTGTGAGCAGGTCTGTGTAGGCAGCCATCGTCCGATGGGACTTCTAGTCCTATCTGGCTGTCTGCTACATCGACAGGTAGCTGGATGATGGGACAGCAGTAGTCCCATCTGGCTACTGTGTTCAAGTGTGTAAAAACACATACACACATTACTATACAGTACATAAAACATACAGTGTATATACTCGCAACACAGCTAATCCCTGAAGCCAGGGGTATAACCAGTGCAGGGGTTGCAATTGCACCAGGGCCCTAGAGCGTAGGGGGCCCTTAAGTCCCTTTGGCCTATAGAAAGACTATTGCTATTAAAGATTTAAAATATTTGGGGGCCCCGCTTTCGCATCGGGGCCCATGAGTTTCAAGTTACACAACTGCCTGAAGCAATCGATCACCGGTTAAAAATAAAAACACATAATAAACCAACAATATACTCCCTGATCTGCAGTAATCCATGTAATAACGAGTGTCCCATGACGATCTCCCGTGGAGAGCTGTCACATCTCCAGATGCGACCGCTCTCCAGGGGCTCCGGCGATACAATGACTGAAGGTATCCTTCTGCACTGTATCCCTCCGCTGCTGAATGCACAGTTCATACTGTCACTTGCAGCACCGCTGGTTGGGAAAATTCTTATGCAGCAGTGCTGTAAAGTGAGAGGCCATTGAGGCCTCAGTGATAATACTGCAGGAGCTGGATGTGTCACTGGATGCTTATACAGCGGTCACGTCTCCTGATGTGACAGCTCTATAGGAGAGATCATCGTGGGACACTCTTTATAAAATAGACTGCGATGGACCAGGGAGTATAGTTTACTTTTTTTTTTTCCAGGAGAACGAGTGTGTCGCAGGAATGAGTATACAATAAAGATGGCAAAAAATGTGGTGTTTTTATTTCATTAAAATGCAGAGTAAAGTGTAGTAACTATAGGATTGGTAATGGATAGGTGTCTTATTGACACTTCCATTACGAAGCTGGCTTAATGTCACCTTACAATCAAAGGTGACATTAACCCCTTATTACCTCATATGCCACTGCTAAAGGACAGTGGGAAGAGAGGCAAAGTGCTGGAATTGGCACATCTTACAGATGCACCATTTCTGGGGTGGCTCTGTGCTGGTGTTTGCAGCTGGGGGGGGGAGGCAATATCCATGGTCCATTCCTAGGTTTTGAACATCAGCCCGCAGCTGTCTGTATAGCCTTTTCTGGCTATAAATTATAGGGGGACCCCGCGCTTGTTTTTTGTTTGTTTTGGGGGGCCCCCTATTTTAATAGCCAGTAAAGGCTAAATATATAGCTGCGGGCTGATATTCATAGCCTGGGAAGATCCATGGGTATTAACCCATTCCCAGGCTATAAACATCGGTCCCTAGTCGCTGGCTTTCCTCTCTGGCGCAGAAAATTGCACGGGAGCCCACGCCGCTTTTTTTTTTTTTTTTTTTTTCTTTCAATAGATATTGCATTTAAGGCTGGGGTCACACTTGCGAGAAATCGCACGAGTCTCTCACATCAATACCCGGCACTCAGGATCGGAGTGTGCGGCTGCATGTATTTCTATGTAGCTGAACACTTCGGTCCCAGTGCTGGCATCAGTGCCAGGTATTGAGGTTCGAGACTGAGTTTCTGCAAGTGTGACCCCGGCCTAACACAGATTTTGTGTCTTTATTTAACTCTTTAGTAATAAACATTAATAAAATGTTACATAAACATCGGGCTTGGTATTTATCTATAGATCTATCTATAGATCGATTTTGATCTGTGTAAACATTATTCAATGGAGTATGTAAATGAAGAGATTGGACAAGAAATTACATCACAATTCTTTTTTTTTTTTTTTTTTTTTTTGTTCAATAGATCTTCATTTAGCTTTCAAAACTCATGCAAATCTTTATGGAAAAAAAAGGCATGAAAATCTGCAACGTGTGCACATACCCGAACAGATTGGTGCCATTTGCTCAGCTCCAAACTACCCCACCAGTGAAGTTGCAGATGTTGCTTTTTTTCCAATAAAAAGTTCCCGTTAAACATGTTGATTAAACTCTTCCACTTTTAGGACCTGTTTCTGACACACCAATATCTTAAATTTTTAGGCTGTCATTATAGGTTCTAAAATTGCTGATTGCAGGATGTAAACATGTCAATTTAGTCTGCACAAACATTGCTACATGGGCATTCAGCTCTATTCTTTTCTTGTGTTCTTCAGGTGAACCCAAAAAGTGTGACCGTCACATGTACCAGTGTAGCAATTTTGACTGCATTTCTATAGCTGTAGTTTGTGATGGGAAATCTGATTGCTCAGATGGTTCAGATGAAGGAGGAAAATGTAAAGTCCCGTGTGACGAAGGATGCACCCATGTCTGCCATTTCTCCCCACTTGGTCCAGTAAGTGTAGACAACAGAATCTGTGAATTGTTTCAATACAATCAACCCTCCTAAGCTGTCTGTGTGTGTGTGTATAGGTCAAAAGAAGTTGAATAAAATGATACCTTGATATCGGCAATCTTTTTATTCCAAAGAAATGGACACTTTTTGTAAAATGTAATGAGCTGTTAAGATATATGGGTCAGACCCAGATCTCCATGAGGATCTGCCTTCATGGAGTCTTTTAAAGATGGCATTACCATTTGGAGAGATGTAATGACTGACGGACAGTCTGACCTCCTGATCTCACTGCAGAGCTGTATGTGAGTAGAACACAGTAAAGCAGAGCTGAACTTTGTCTTATTGCAAACAAATTTGCAGCAGAAGTTGTCCTCTCATTGTGCTGTCAGTTGTAATCATGCACAGCTCTGTAGCAGCAGTACAGCCTAGCTGAATCTGGTCTTTTTACTAGTGTTTAGCGAATGTGCTCGAATAAGGTGTCATCCAATCACGCGAAGGTTGTTAACAGTCTTTGTTCTTGAATACCATGTTAGAATCACCGCGGCTGTTCGACAGCTTCAACACATGCATGGACTGTTAGTCAATCCCTTCGTGTTGTGGCAATCGAACTGCTGGAAGACATGCAGCCGCGGCAACTTGAACATGGTATTTGAGCATGACGAAGATGCTGCTAGCCCCAGAGCGTGCTCGGATAACCTTATCTGAGCTCATTCGCTCAACCCTACTCTTTACAAATACATTTACAGTTGTACTGTCGGCTCTACTGTGCTTGTTTTCGCTCACACTTCGGCTCTGTAATGGCAGACAGTTCTTCAGTGAGATCGGGCAAGTAGACTCGGTCTACATGTCTCAATGGTGACACCTTTTTTTTGTGTAATTTAACAGCACGAGTATCTGCCTCCAGAGGTGTTCTGTCCAACAGATCTTACCAACTAATGTCTTCTAGAAAAATTCACATTTTTATCAATATGTACATCTGATTGTACAAATCAGTCATTTTATCCAACTTTCAATGACCAATTCCCTTTCATCTCCACTAAGCATTATTAAACATCATTCAGACCTAACTTGAAATATTGCATTTCTATGGTAAAAAACAAGTATAAGGAAGGAAACAACATTTTGTTAGTTTTGGGCCAATTGGCTATGTACTCAAATCAGTTAGTGGACCAGAGGCTGCACCTGAGATTTCATCAAGGATTTACTGAATTTGACTTATTACAATCCTATTTTTGCCATTGGTTACTCCTCCTAGGTATTAATGATTTAAATTAATAACTGGGTGTTGACAGATGGGTTGGTAGTGGTCTACTGAGCAATCTGTTCCGATTGTGCCAGACTGTAATAACGGTTATTCTCAGAGGCAGCTACCTATTTCATATGTAGTGCTTCTCTTGGGTCCTCTTCCCTGCATGATGGCAATCCGTCACGGTCTGAATTTAAGACCGAAGTGTCACTTTTGGAATTGCATAACAAATAAAACTTGTATTTACTACACCTGGAATGCTGGATTCCCTTTCTTAGTCTGTATTAACACACCCTTGGCGCTAAAATGGCAGCTCCCAGATCTCATTTTAATCCAAATTTCTTGGAGATGTAAGTGAGGATTTAGCAAAATGAAACAAAAAAGGTAACTTCAGATTTTTGCATGGTTAATTTCCATCATTTGTTAATCACGTCAGGAGTAGTTACTAATCCCCTTTTGATTTTTGGCTTTTTGCATTTTTTTTTTTTTGTTTTTTTTGTTCCTTTTGTCATGTTTTAGGAAGTGATCTCTAGCAAACTTTTAGTGTTTTTATAAGCTATTTTAAATATTAAGCATAAAATTCAACGCCTGTCCTGGTGGTGGTCTGTGCATTTTAGATTTTTTAATTAACAATTTTTTTATTTTATTTCAGAAGTGTATGTGTGACAAAGGGTTCAAGTTTAAAGGTAATGGGAGTCTTTGCGTTGACATAAATGAGTGCAAAGAACTTGATCCTTCTCCATGCAGCCAGTCTTGTATCAACCTTAATGGCACATTCAACTGCACTTGTCATCCAGGTTATGTTCTGCAGCGAGACGGTCTCCAATGTAAAGTTACAGGTAAACATGTCTTTTCACTAAAGAATCCTTATGATTTCAAAAGAAAATCCACTGAAGTGTGGGTTTTTGACTGATTTGACATGTCGTTTAGTAAAGCTGGTTCTATTACAGCTAGAGTTTAGAATTTTTGGAATAGTATTGGGTTTTGGCTTACAAATACTGATGCAAATAATAACCTGCATATTTAAAGCAGTAACTTGCATTTTATATGTAGGGTGTGTGGTTTTTTGTTTTTTGTAAAGGCTCTCAAGTAAGTTTTTGAAATGAGAACTTCAAAACTGAGCGACTGTTATGGAATTGCTGAAATGTTTCCAAAAATTCATTGAACATTTAAAAAAAATAAAAACTAACAAAAATCAACCACAAATTGCACTTTTCTGAAAAGACCTAGCACTCAAAGACCTCCTAGGAGTTTATCCAACCTTTTTCAGGCACTTAAGATCATGTTAATGCAAACAGCCTTGGTAATCTTTAACTTGTAATGGCTATTGGTAAACTAATGGTAGTAACCAACACTCATGTACACTAATCTTCACTGTAGTGCAGTCACTTTGTTTCTTCTGTGTTTGGTTCCTGGCTACTCTAAGCAACTACATACTCATTATCTAGGTTCACCACAAAATGGCTGCTGCATTTCCTTCCCCTGCTTTTATACAAGCCTTGAAAGTCCCTCCTAACTGGCTGTACTATACCACGTGATAGCCACAAAGCATTAAGTGGAAGCCTGGCTTAGCTATAGGCCATGTGAAATTTCTCTGGCTGATGTAACCTTGAGCAATGGCAGTGGCTGTACTAAAATTTGCCGGGTTCTGTACATGCCTACAAGTTTGACACAGATTCACTTCAAATCAATTTACTCATCTCTACTAATTTATATAAAATGAAATCTTGCAATATCCTATTAAGTTCAGAACTGCAAAATGTTTTTCGTAATGGGCATCAGTTGAAAGTGACCTGCATAAGACTGTAGACTGATAATTCAATGGCCAAAAGTGTTTTATAATCCTTGTTGACAACAGAAAACATGCTTTGACTGCCAATTCAACTCTTGTCGTTCTAGTGGTGTACTCTTGTTAAATTTCCATAGTATACGGTGTTTGGTGGGTATACATACTTGGCAGTTCATGAAGTAGTGTTTTGATTTCCCCATGTGGTGTTTTTTTTTTTTTTTTTTACATTTTAGGTACAGAACCAGTTTTGCTGGTAGCGGTGCAATTTGATCTTCTAATATACAAGTTACGGTCATTTGATGAAGAGATTCTTGTGTCTACAGATAAAAGCTCAATGATATTTTCTGTAGATTATGACCTAATGGAGCAGAAAGTTTTCTGGATGGACCTTAATGCTGAGAGCGTCAAGTGGCAAACTCTGGGCACAAAAGCTAAAGGAACCCTAGTTAAAGGTAGGGAGCTTGTTTTGCATGTTTTCATACTATACTCTGTGTATAGCTGTCCATAGCTGACAAGATGTGGCATGATGTTCATGTTTTTTTGTTTTTCTATTCAGGAATAAAATCTGATTGCATTGCTGTTGACTGGGTTGGCCGCAACCTATACTGGACAGATGGAATAGCTGGGCAGATCCTTGCAACAGCTCTCAATGCATCATGGAAGGGCTTTCCTGAATACGCAGTAGTGCTGGATGAAGATGTAGATCAACCACGTTCTTTGGTTTTACAGCCACTTAGTGGGTGAGTTGTTCGTGCTCGGAAGCAAAAAGTAAACCAATCTGTAACCATGTGACTTGTAAAGTGAATATCGTGATCTTGAGGTAAAAATCTTATCCTCCAATGAAAAAACTAATTTACTTGTGCTTTTACAGACTTATGTACTGGTGTGAAATTGGAACTCGGACGCAAATTGAATGTGCTGGTATGGATGGCAGTCACAGAAGAGTTTTAATTGCAGAACAACTTGGTTGGCCAACCGGATTAGCACTTGATCTGCTGAGTTGGAGAATTTATTGGTCTGATGACAAGTTTCACGCGATTGGTTCAGCCAGTTTGGACGGGACTGACATTAAGGTAGCTACTGTAACTGTAAGTTGTAGCTTGCTTATACATGTTTAATACCGGGTACTGGCCACAATGTACCCATTCTCCCAATACACACTAAACTGAATTGGGAAATTGCCAACAATGTTAAATCCACATCCCCTTCAAAGTACTATTTTTAAGGAGCAAATGGTCAGACATGATGAGCATGCATGCTAACAAGAGTCTAGAGCCTGTTTCTTCCCATTTAGACTAACCTTTTTTAAATCTGTAATAACTGCTTTACAATAATTGGAAAGTCTTGGTATTTTCCTCTTCAAATCAGGTGGTTCAGCTAAAAACTATTCAAAGTCCCTTTGCCTTGGCTGTGTTTGAGGACGAGATCTACTGGTCTGAAATAAAAGCAAGGACTGTTCAAAAAATCAGTAAAAAGACTGGCAAGAACTTATCTGTTCTGATGAAGCGCCATGGACAACCTTACGGCCTTAAGGTACTTTACCAAGGGTAACAAGTCACAATTGTGAAATTTATGGTCTGCCACTAAGCAGATATAAAGGGGGTGGGGGGTCTGTCAGCACAAAATAGCTATTTGAACCAAACGTGTTTGAAACACATTCTCAAAGTCCATTGTGGGCTTATGCTTTGACAACTAGCCTCCCTTTTTTAACATGTTAGGTAGAGTTGCCTTTGCAACTGGTTTCCTTGGGCCCAAAAAAAAAAAGTTCTTCTAGGGGGCCATTGTCCTATATTATGAGTACACAACATTTTATGGTTTAAAGGCCACATTTCCATACTGAGCCACTCCCAAGTGCTGCAAAACATGTATAAAGGGGTTACTTGCATAAATACATCACCAGAACCACAATCAGTACATTAATACAACACCAGAACAAAGTTTTAAGTATTTGAGGCACATTTGGAAATCCTGCATCTGTGCAATCCAACTGCTGTTGCTCCTCTCCAGTGTTCTATCCTTCTATGAGCACTAGCATGTAGATTCTGCTCAGTTGAGTCACTGGTACTTCTGCTCTGAGTGATTTTTATTAAACTGGGGCATTGGAAATGACATTCTTAAACTGCAAGGAGGGGAGGAAGTCAATCGGGAGTGCACCTATTCTACATGCTAGACATCACTGGGAGCGAAAGCACCACTGAAGCCAATGCCCATAGGAGGGTGTGACATTGATGAGGAGTGACTGAAGTCAAAATACACAGGTGTGGTATTTCCGGTCATACACCTGACATCTCAGGGACAGTGACTATGGAAAGAGAGAGGAGGGATAATGAAGCGATGAGGCAGCTTATGCCCCATAGCCTGGAAGAATGAATTGACTTAAAGTGATAAATGATTTGGCCACAACAACCCGTCTGATGTGAAACGCACAAATAGGTATACAGGTTCTAGAATGTTCAAAAGTCCTATGTTAAAACATCAAACACTCAAATGTTGACAGATTGCCTTTTACAGAGTCAAAAGAAGGAACAGGGACAATTAAATGTCTCTTAAACTTGTCTCAACACTTTCTGTATACCCATTTTAATTGGCTTAATATTTTTGCCTTTTTTGTGTAGGTCTTCAAGTCAAATGCTATAATGTATACACTTACTTTACTGCGAATATTTATATTAAACTTTTTTTAGGTGATGCATGAAGTTTTACAACCAGCAGTAGACAACCCCTGCCGAAAACTGAGTTGTTCTCATATGTGCCTAATTGGTCCTGGATTAAAAGCAAGCTGCTGGTGTCCCATAGGACTTATGCTTTCAAGTAATTTGCTTGTTTGTGTTCTACTTAAGGATTTGCCATTTCTTCTTATTGCATCATCGTCATCAGTCAATCAGGTACACTAGCTATAAGTCATGACAACATTCAGATGTAGCCTTAGTTTGATCATATGCTGCTCTGGTCAGGGATTCAGAATGTACTTGGTTTAGAATAAGTGCCATTATTGATAAAAATGTTCTGTTGGGTTGTGACTACAAATCAATGCAGAGGGAGAAGTGGCTTAAAACAATACTACGGTAGTATTTTATTCATTTCATATGAAGATTCATCTGAGTCTGTAGAAATTGGACTGAAAAATTACGTTTTATACAGTTGGTCATACAGGTGGCAATTGAGTCCATCAGCACGCATCTGCATACAGCCTCCAAACACTACTGTAAAGCTATGTACATGAGGTTTTGGTCAACCACTGAAATGGTTTCCTAATACTAGATGCAGACTGATTTTTGTCTGGGCAATAAAGGTTATTAACACTTTAAGGTTACTGAAGCCAATACAATCCAAGATGCACGCCAAACAAGTAACCTCATCATACAGGGATGCTCTAATCTCGTATAATCACTGTAATACTAAAAATCATACAAGGGCAAACTAATGGCAAAAATCCTTGTTCAAAGAAAAAGGTCATACTAGATGGAGCTGAGCTTATGTTTGTATGGGGACTGTCTAAAGACAGATGTCATAAGTTCTCTAAGCCAGCTCTGTTGTGTATGGCCATGTTCCACAAATCCAGAATTCCTGAACTTTCCACAGGTCACCTACACCTCCTTCATATAAGCTTATGAGGCTGTTGGTTCTGGTCAGGCGAGCCATGGCCTCTTAAGAAGGATTCCATCAGCACATGACTATTGAAGCCAAGTACAGGAGCTTGGTGCACAAGGACATGGCCAAACATTTGAAGGAAACCTGTCATCATGAAAATACAGTACCATCTGCAGGCACCTTGTTGGAGTAGGTGCAGTGGAGTAGACTGATGGCTTTGTGAGAAAAGACTCAGTATAACCTCTGACTTGGGGCTCATACTCGTTAGAAAAAAACGGTCCGTAATCTGGACCGAAAAAATTGGATGCAAACTATGCGATTGTCATGCGAGTTCAATGTGACTTTTAATCGCACCATCCGTTTTACATCTGTATGACATCCGTATGCAATGCGTTTTTTTTTTCTCTGCAACAATTTTTATACAATCATTTACAGGACCATTTACAAAGTTCTATGCCACAGAATGGTAAGGTATCGGTAGAAAACGGATGGTCTGTATTCCGTCCGTTTGTTTTTTTTCACACCCATTGACTTGCATTGGTGAGACTCGCAGCATGCTGCTTCCCCCCCGTCCGATTTCGGCTGAGAAAATCGGAAATGAGATGTCACCTATTGAATAACATTGGTCCGAGTGCAATCCGCTTTTTTTTTTTTTTTTCTAGGATTGCACTCGTTCGTTTTGCTCGCAAGTGAGTGTGAGCCCTTAATCAGACAAACCACTTTCTGGTTCAATCGGTGATTGACAGCATTCTTTTGAGTGCATGCAGAAGAAGTCAGTCACTGGAGCTGCCTAGTAGACAAAAATCCGCAGAGTAAAAAATGATTAAGAAAGATTATACAGAATCTTTTTTTCACTATAAGAATAGCTCTGTGCTGCTTAAAGGAACTCTGAAGCACAGAGGACCTGTACTTTGCTTGGTCATTCAGTGCGGATATTGTGGGGCCAATCATTCATATACACCTTCCCAACTGCTTGTTATCCCTCCATTACCACCCTCCTCTGGCTCTATGAAGCCACAGCTGTCAAAGGGCTGGAGGCTGAGGGGAAACGAGCCGGTGGGGAGGTGTATATTTATAACTGAACCCACCATGAAGCACTGAGCGGTGGGACTTTGAACAGTCACGCTGTGCTGAGTTCCTTTTTAAGCATTGTGGTTTTTCAAACTCTAGGCACAATAAATCTAATCCCCTCTTGTTATGAAGCATATAATGAGCATGTGCCAAGGTCATTGTGGGGGGCTTCAGTGGGATCAGGTATGACCCCATCTTATGATGGGTCCTGTGTCATCAACTGTGTATGAGGTTACCAGTCATTGTAATCCTCCCTCGGATAAGGAAACCTAAAAGAATAGTAAGACCTGAGTTTAAAATAAGCCTATTGGCCAAATGTGAAATTTGCATATATAATTCCTTCCGGTCCTGGGTCTGAAACTGTCAAATTCCCACAGAGCAAAGTGCGTGCCCTGGGGGGATTCATAAGACTGCAGTCAACCCCATTAATAGACTTGGCAAGTACTGCCCTTTAAACGGTACAATGTGCCATGGATGGTTAATAAACTTGATCTGCTTCAATATGTCAATGTATTAATTACATGTTAAATAATGAACCAAAATAACCCCTTCCCAGTGCAACCAGGTTGTTCAAGATTTGTCATTTGTTTTTTTGTTTGTTCACACAGGGCGTTTTTGCTGCACTTTTTTTGCTGCTTTTTTTATGCTAATTTTCTGCTGCTTTTTACAATACTGGCAAAGCCTATGAGATTTCAGAAATCTCATGCACACTTTTTTTTTTTTTTTTTGTTGTTGTGATCAGTGTATTTTGCTTTGCTGCGTTATTTTGGACGTAGAGTATGTCACTACTTTCAGCTTTTTTGCTGCGTTTTTTCACCCATTGACTTGAATGGGTGTCGATTTAAAAAGGCAGGTATCATTTGCTGCTGAAAATCCAAGGACATTAGCCTGGACAAAGAGGGAAAAAAACACACCTAAACCTGTGTTTTTGGCGCAGCTTCTTTCCTGCCAAGATCAGGTTTTGCTGCATCAAAAACGCCCTGTGTGAACTTACCCTTACTGATGATCACATGTTAACTTGTATATGTTGCACATTACGGTATTGGTGATGATAAAATGGTAATTCTTTTTAAGGGCTTTGGTTAACCCCTTCCTGACCTCAGCCGTACTATTACTGCGAAGGTCAGGTCCCCTGCTTTGATGTGGGCTCCGGCGCTGAGCTCACCTCAAAGCCAGGACATGTCAGCTGTTTTGAACAGCTGACATGTGCCCGCAATAACGGCAGGTGAAATTGCGATTCACCCGCCGCTATTAACCAGTTAAATGCCACTGACAACGGCATTTAACCGGCGCTTCTGGCCGCGTGGCCGGAAATCCTCGCATCGCCGACCCCTGTCACATGATCGGGGTCGGCGATGCGTCAGGATGGTAACCATAGAGGTCCTTGAGACCTCTATGGTTACTGATGCTGGCCTGCTGTGAACGCCACCCTGTGGTCGGTGCTCATAGCAAGCCTGCAATTCAGCTACATAGCAGCCATCTGATGATTGCTGCTATGTAGCAGCCGATCCAGTTGTGCCAGCTTCTAGCCTCCCATGGAGGCTATTGAAGCATGGCAAAAGTGGAAAAAAAAAAAGATTTAAACTTTTATACTTTTTTATTCATATTTTTTAAATCACCCCCCTTTCGCCCCATTCAAAATAAAACAATAAAAAAATCAAACCTACACATATTTGGTATCGCCGCGTTCAGAATTGCCCGATCTATCAATGAAAGGATTAACCTGATCGCTAAATGGCGTAGCGAGAAAATAAATTGAAACACCAGAATTACGTTTTTTTGGTCGCAGCGGCATTGCATTAAAATGTAATAACGGGCGATCAAAAGAACGTATCTGCACAAAAGTGGTATCATTATCATCAGTATCAGCTCAGCACGCAAAAAATAAGCCTCACCCGACCCCAGATCACGAAAAGTGGAGACGCTACAGGTAACGGAAAATTGCACAATTTTTTTTTTTTTCTAGCAAAGTTTGGAATTTTTTTTTTTTTTTACCACTTAGATAAAACGTAACCTAGACATGTTTGGTGTCTATGAACTCGTAATGACCAGGAGAATCCAAATGGTAGGACAGTTTTAGCATTTAGTGAACCTAGCAAAAAAAGCCAAACAAAAAACAAGTGTGGGATTGCACTTTTTTGCAATTTCACCGCACTTGGAATTTTTTTCCCGTTTTTTAGTACACGACATGCTAAAACCAATAATGTTGTTGAAAAGTGCAACTTGTCCTGCAAAAAATAAGCCCTCACCTGGCCATATTGACTGAAAAATAAAAGTTATGGCTCTGGGAAGGAGGGGAGGGAAAAATGAGAACGCAAAAAACTGAAAAGGGCAAGGTCATGAAGGGGTTAATATTCCAGAGATCCAATCGGTGCTATTTTATTTTGGAGGAGCTGATGAGGTTGACAGATGAAGCCCCTCTGTAAGCACCTACTGTAGCTGCCATAGTCGCGATTGACTGACATCTAAAGGGTTAAATCACTAAGATTAGTTCTCACTGATTCTGCTGCATGTAAAGGAGTTGAACCCATACCTTGCATTACCTGCTATATCAATTTCTGTACATATACAGCACTTTAAATATTGCGATTAATTGACGCAATGAGTTTTAATCTAATAGCTTTCTAATACTTGGGAAGCCCACACTAGAAAATGGCTAATCTAGTATTCTTTTGCCCCTAGGTTGATATGCAAAAACTTAATTTGCTAGATGAGAAGGCTCCTCCTCCAAAGCAGAAGATTGCAGCTCTAACTAACGTTAACCAGATCTCGTCTATTGATTACATCCTACAAGATCGATCCCTTGTTTTTTCTGTTAAGTATGGTGGATATATTGGCTTGACAAAAGTCAAAGATTTCGAATCTAAAGACTGGAAGAAAGTTGTTTTTGTTGAGGACAGCGTGACATGTATTGCTGTGGACTGGGTAACTGGCAATATTTTCTGGATTGGCACATCCAAAGCAGCCATTCAAGTGGCAACTTCAAATGGGATGTATAAAGCTGTAGTAAATGAGGACTTGTATAAACCATCCTGCCTGGTGCTCAACCCAGCCATTGGCCTGATGTGCTATTTTGATGCAGGAATAGAGAATAAAAAAAATAGCTTAAAGATAGAATGTGCCAATATGGATGGAAGTAACCGGAGAGTTATGTGGCGGAAGAGCAAAGCTGTGGTAGGTCTGACATTTGCTGACTCCGGGACCAGACTTTATTGGGCCGATAAAGGTAAAGCTTCAATTTTTATCTCCTTAATGTAACAAATGTAGCTACAACTTAAAAAAATTTTCACTATACTAAACTCTGAGTAAATTTATTTTGACTTACTGCAGGATTTGGTTCTATTGAATCTATTATGGCAGATGGATCAAGTTACCAGCTGCTCCGCAGTGGGCTCCATGGCATGAACGTGTTCACTGCTGGGGGTGGTTTACTATTCTGGACCACTTCTGATGATGGTAAGTTAATTAAAACTACATTCCCACAGTGAGCTTTTGGAGAGTTTTTGATCTTGCAGACTTAAGTAGGTTACTTACATTGAAGAAGAAAAAAAAAAAAAAGTAGCATCAAACTTCAAAAACGCAACATGGGCACACAGCCTTACAGGACTTCAACAATTCTGGTAAACTGGAATTTCTTTGGAGGGGTTAGGTGGGATGCCCCATGAAGTACATTTTAACCAACGGCTCTTGGAATAAAAATAAAAAGAATTCACAATTGTATGTGTTTTTACAAATAAGTGCCTTTGCTACATACTGTGTAATGGCTGTCTGACTGTGCAGGAACATGGTCTAATCATAGCACAGCTCCTGGCCAGGGGAAGGAAGCAAGAGTACACATACAAGACAGCATGGGAGAACGGCTTATTTCCTCGTGAGATAAAACGTGAACATAAAAAGGCAGGGAAAGGTTTTAACTCGGAAAGCAGCATTTGCAAACCTATGCTGTCCTGTCTATACTTTTGCTTCCTCCCTTGCCCAGGAGATGTGGTATGATCAGAGCATGTTCCTGCAGTCATACAAATTACGCACATTTTAAAAGTTTAAGACTAAAATCTTAAGTAATCTGAAAAGCTGTCAGAACTTTAAAAGTACATGTACCACAAAAGCCTGATATTTAAACAATAGAATATATATTATATATTATATATATATTTTTTTTATTTATTTTTTTCTGCGGAAGCTCGCTTGCTGCTCTCCTGAGTCTTGGCTTGCTTGGGGTGTGCTCCTGACTGACCATTCGGGGCGGTAGCAGCATAATTGATGTTGCTGGCCAGAAATGTGCTCTGATGTAAGCTGAGGCTGCTTTACCTCTGCAGGATCAGTGGAGCACACCAGAGCCATAGATTTGGCTGGGCTTAGTAATCCACTGGAAAATGGCTTGTAAGCACTGAAGTCCTTGCCTCGGAGAATGCCACAGACTGAAGCGTTGGGCATTAACCTCGGAGAATTTTTAATTTTATTTGAGGAGCATTTCCAAGTAAAAACTTCTTAATGGATTTTATTATTATGGATTTATTATGGATTCTTTCACATTCTCAAGAACAAAGTTGCTTATTTTAACTGTAACAACTGTGGTTGTTGGCCTCAACATTTGTGGGGACTCCCTAACAGGCAATCTGCGCATCTGCTGTAGCTGTCTAACAGCCGCAAATGGTGCAGCTGCAGGGACTCTAACATAATATACGAGCACGCCCAAGATACTTGGATAACACCCGAGCATGCTCAGATAAGAAGTTATCCGAGCAGGTTTGCTCATCGATATTAGTATAATAATTTTATTAAATTTGTCTTTGACCAGGGTTAGGTATTTGAACTTGAATCTTTTCAAACAGTAGCCCATATCCTGACCAGGAGATGGCATATTCTCTGGTCAATGCTAACCTATAGTATGTCCAGTTCGTCAAGGGCTACAATCGTATTGCTCGCAATGTTTTCTTGTATAGATTTTTATTTAGTTTTCTTTTCTTTAGAAACGGGAAGAATTTGGTTTAGCAAAATTGGTAAAACTGAAAATAAATATTTTGATACAAACCAAAAGGTGGTGGATCTAAAAGTATATAGCAGACCAGCTCAGCAAGGTAAGTTGGTATAATATATACCGTATATATTGTAGAGTTTGTTAAAAAAAAAAAAAATCTAATAGTGCAGAGGTTTTGTCCAATAACTTGGTTCAGCATCCTCACAACACTTTTGCCATGTTCTCTGAAAAGGTGTGCTCTGTATTCCTCTTTTGCCAAAGTAATTTCCCCAATGAAAACAAACCCCCAAATGTATGCATTTGAGACAAATAGGCCTCTACTCAACCTCCAACCCATTCAAGTATAGTATACAGGTACTCGTATTGGTCTCCTCTCATCCCATGCAGGACGACCAGTGTTGTAGCTGGCTGTTCTGAATGAAGGGCATGTCTTAAGTTATCTCTTCTGGATCAGGGACAATTTGCAATTCTCAGAAGAACTTCTTACTACACTGCAGATAACATGTACCTAAACTCACAGGCCATAGCTTTTGCTTCTTTGCCATGCAAACATCTGTTAAACTACCATGGTGGTAAACTTCTGCTAGTTCCTGGAGCACCTATCCCTGTCAACTATCGGCATGCTAATGCTCAAGATATATGAATGATCCAGATAGTCATAACCCAAGTTTGTGGGGTTTTTACTTTTTGAACTACTAGCGCTTGTGTTTTTTTTTTTTAAATTGAACGTTGTAATTAATTTCTTCCTCTTATACCAGGTAACAATGGATGCTCCCAAAACAATGGTGGATGTAGCCAAATTTGTCTGCCAAACCTTGAAAGTCGTACATGCCTCTGTTCACCTACGTACCATCTAGTGAATGCAACAATGTGCCTCGAGGAACCGAATTGTCACAAAGGGTATATGCTCTGCAAAGATGGGTTAAAATGTGTCCCTAATAACAAGAGATGTGACATTCAGATGGACTGTTTGGATGGTTCTGACGAGAGAGGCTGTAAGTGGCTTTAGGGATGTATGAACATATCCAATAACTATGCTGTCTATTGCATGTCCTCCTTTACATTTTAAAAAGCTGGTATTTCAGAGGTACTGTAAAAAATAAGACTTAAGTTGACATGGCTAATTGTTCATCTTTTGGTCATTGTCCATTTAAAAATCTTGTTTGTAAGAACTTCTTTAAAGGTGTTTTGGCATTATCAATGTATTAGACTCCATACGAAGGACAGCAGCAGTGGACCGTAATTTGGACTATTATTTTGACACTTATGGCCAACTTAATTTGCATGAGTAAAACTGAAATTTACAAACTTTTTTAAAGGTAAAAAATAAGTTATGGAACTCTACAAATCACGTTTTATAGGGGAATTCTTATAAGCATGTGTCCCCCACCCACCATAAACCCTTAGTCCAGTTGTCTGCATTTGGCTATCGGAACATTCTCATTTGGAGTACTGATGCTGGCAGTGAATGGTCAGCACCTGTTGTCCTGAGTGCTTGGCTTACATAAACTGGGCCTGTCTCCATAGTGGAGTTCAGCCACACTGCTTCTGTAGCTCCTATCACCTTGCTGTGTGGCTGGATGAACCTGCAGCATTATCTGTCTACCTACACTCCAAATGGTGTATGTAATGTGTCCATAACCGGACTTGTACTGTCCCCTGTATACTGTACTATACTACATTTCTAATTGGAGTTATTTGCAAATATTACACCTACTACATATTGGTATAGGATCATGGAGATGGGAATACCTCTTTAACACTCTACACAAGCTGACTAACAAAACGGACTACTCCTTCATGAACTCTATTAGGTCTGTCATGCATTATAGGTAACATGTATATGGACAAAAAAAATTTTTTTTTGTCATAACTCCTGGGTGGGATTGAAAAATTAACAGCACTAGTCGTGAGGATGCTCTTTGACCCTCTAACCATTGACTAATGGCTCAGTCACTGGGAGGTCGAAATATAGTATTGACCGATCTGCTTTAAAATGGCTGTGTTGTCATCTGAAGACTTTTACTTGATTCCTCCATATTGAGATGTAACACCAATAAACTATTGCTTAATGAAAATTTGACTCTATTGATATCTCTTCTTTTCAGGTACCTATAGCAGTGATAAAGGCTTAAAGTCTGTGACCTCCCCAACAAAATCCAAAATGCCCACCAAGGGCATGGTTCCTCCAAAACTTGAAGCGGGTACTGTCGAAACATTGTTAAAGACCAAAGCACCATCCCCAGGAAAAATGTTCCCTGATTATTTTGAAGGACGTGATGATGATGATGATGATGATGATGATAGCCTGGATAATGAAGGGTTTGGAAGAAACATGGAGTCTAGGCCATGTAACGCTGAAACTTGTAACATGAGGGGAGAATGTATAGTAGATGCTGGTGTAATCAAATGCAGCTGTTTTCCAGACTACAGTGGAGACTTCTGTGAACATGGGGTGAAACCTATAGCAGTGCCCCTGACTCTTGGAACAGTGGCAGTTCTATTTGTGTTTGCATTGGGGGCTGGAGTCTTTGTGTTTGTGACCCAAAGAAGAGCCTTACAGAGGTCAGTAGCTTTAACAGATCACTGAGTATTGGGGCCATGGCATCATAGCACTTATAAAAAACCAGATGGCTTCACTTTGTTTTTAAACTGATGGCCTGTCCAGGTGAATGACTTAAAATATGGCTGACCCCTTCAGTCGGTTTGTAGGAATCTGAAAGTCAATGTAAGTGACAGAGCATGCAGAGCTGCAGCCCCTTCAAACAGGCAGGAATGCTGAGATTTGGACCCCACCTGCTGTAATCTTTATAGCCCATCCTAAAAGGTGGGAGTGGTGGCCAACCATGGGCTGTGTTTCAAAGCTTTGCTATTGGGCTTTTAATGGAACCTGCCACCAGGTTTCTGCTTCCTAATCTGAGAGCTGCATAATGTAGACAGAGCCTGATTTGAGATGTCACTGGGCTAAAAGATTGTTGGAGGACTAGTAAACCTGCTGCCAGGTAGTCCTCCATATTCATGAGCTGTGTAACCCCGCCCACACCACTGATAGGAAGGTTTCTGTGTACATGGGTGGAAACCTTCCAATCAGTGATGTGGGCGGTGTTATACAGAGCTTGGAATTCAGAGATCTGCTGCAGATAAAACAATGATTTTATCAAAATGACAGCAAGCAGCCCAATAAATGATATTGTTGGAATCTGAGTCTCTGCCCAACATGATACTGCTCTCAGATGGGGAATCTAATGTATGTAATTTGAAAATGTCAGAATGGACCTAGAGTACTGTTGAGTGCTCTCCATAGATGGATGCCTGAGTGTTTGTAGTCAGTTTGTACCCTCCAAGCCTGACCGCTTTATTGAACAGTGTTATCTGTGACATTAAAGCTGCTGAGCATTTAAAGGGGGTTATCCACTACAGGACATCACCCAACATAATCCGTTTAGAACAGCAATTCAGATAAACATATACTGTTTCACCATTGTCGGTGCTGCTGTTCCTGGTGTGTGATGGAACCTCGTTGAGTCACATGCCCACTGCAGCCAATGAGGCTGCTGTTTGGCCACAGCTTTTTACATTAGAGCCGCCGTCCTGGAGTATTGATGAGCTGCAGCCACGTTACTAATGCTGGAAACTGCACTGCTGTGCAAGGTGAATATACTTTGTTTTTATTGGGGATCTGAATCTATTATGCTGTGGTTGTCCCAGCATAATTTTGGTACAGCTATTCTGACGTGAATTTCCTAAATACACCAGCCTCATTGTGTGTAGATCTATTTTTAATATACAGTATGTAATTGTGGAAGATTCATCAACCTACTGCAAATGCTTAACGCTGATCTGTTTGTATTATGAAATCTGTTCTGACAGAATTCAATCTTGCATTGACTCTGAAACTGTCTGTGTTCATCCTTTTCTACACCCCCATCCATATACTTTTAGGACTTCCAGCTCAGCTTCTTCAAGGACCCTGACTAGGCATTCTGCTAAGGACCTGGAACCTCTAGACATTCAAAACACTGAATCTTCTGAAACCTTCCTCAATGATGCATTTGATGATGGTGGCACCACTGCTGATCAGGTAGAGGCTGTTCTTCAGAAAGCCTTTGAAGGCCAGTGCCTAGGGTGGCAGGTTGTGTTAACTACATCAGCTGAAAGGAGGGGGGGAACCCTTCATGTTTGGAGCTGGAACAGAATGTTGCTACATTCTCCTGACTTGGCTGAAAGGGTAAACAGCCAATGAGCACTGACCACCCAGCAGCCACTCTTGGGAGACTTCACGTGTGTGTGTGTGTTCGAGATTATAATTTATTACACAGCATATGGAACTCCCGCCACGACCGTAGGGATACTCTGTACCGGGTCTGGTACTTAAAGGGATGTGTCAGGTCTGTGGCCCCAGGCGCCCATGTAAAAGGGAAATTGATTAAAGTTTGTGACACCACCTGTGGTATTCGGTCAGTGGGGACCGACGCTGCTTAAAGGGGTCCTCTGAGGTGATGGTATGGCAACTAGATGGTATAACTTCCCACAGGTGAAGTAGGTCCCCAGGGCTCCCGTTGTATAGGTGAAGATGGTGAGAGGTGCAGTGAAGAACGAGGACACGGGTTTGCAGTCTTAACCTGGTTAACTGAAGCTCCAGGCAACCGCAGTCCAGGGCACCAGATCACAGGTACAGGCAAGGTCCGGCCGGCTTGGAAGCGAATCCAGAGTCCCCTTTACCAGGTGGAGATGAAAGCCCTCCTCATAGCGCGGTGGTGTTGTAGTCCCTTACTGCCTATGGCTTCTGATAAGGTCCTCAGTTCCTCTGTCCCCCATATAGGTTAGGACACAAACCCGTATGACAGTTGACTAGAGCCTTTTTACAGGGTCTCTATCATGACCTGGGCTCTGTCACTGTGCCTCCTGGGTGTTAAGGCAGACAGATGAAACCGGCTAGACAGCTGGACTTTAAGTTATGTCTCTTAGAGTCTGACACTGCCTCGGGCTTCTGGAATCTGCGCACACCCAGGGAGGTAGCCAAATCACTGCTCTGCTCCCCTAGTGTCATTCTCCTGTGCCTTTTCTCTCCTGCACACTTTCCACAAGCTGTCCTTTCCTTAATTCTTTCTATAGGAGCTGTAGCAACTCTGAGTGTCGGAAAGACTGAAAGTCTGTAGCCACTGTCCGACTGCACTCTCCTCTGTCTTCTGGCAGACTGCCCACTAACTTCCCCACCAGTCAGAATATATTAGGGAAGTTCCCCTTAATTCTGGTTCAGAGCTCCCCCTTCTGGCCTTGAGTATGAACGTGTTGTGCGTAACAGGTCTTTCATCGCTTCCAAGCGTGACATCGCTCTCCCCGTGAGGAAAGCAATGGCACTGTGATGACCAGGAGCCTGGGGCATAACACTTGCACATTCTTCATTGTCCTCACTTTATAAAACATCATGAGATACAAATGTTTAAGGGCGAGGTGTCTCAAAAAAATTTTATATAGTAAATTTAATTGCATCAGTTTTTTAATCTTGATTATTCACTGGGGACTGCAATTTTCACTTATTACTGCAGGTGTGCACAACATATACAAATACAAAAAGCCAAAAGGGTTCCTTGCATGAATACTTTACAAGAACCACAATCAGTATGTGAATACAAAAAAATCAATAGTCAAAATTTGGTTCTGGTGATGTAACAAGCTCTCAATCCTGCTCAGTGTGAACACGCACTAATTTAGAGACTTGAGATTATGGAGGTGCATTTGGAGAGTTTGCTCTAAAAAACACACACAAAAAAAACCACAAAAACTTAACTTGGTCATGAAACTGTTTATGGATTGCTAAATGTGTACAAGATCAGAACCACCATCAGTATATGAATGCATGCAGCATCAGGACCACACACTGCCCTGCTCCAAAATATCCCACCTACACTACCCTTCTCTAGAATAACCTCACACACTGCCGCCCTTCAAATTATCCCTCCAATCTGCTCCTCTATATAATCTCAACTACATATCCCTCTCACAACCCCTCTCCATAATATTCCCCCCCCCCCCCCCATATAGTGACCCCTTCCATATCGGCACCATAATGTTGCAAATTGCCACATGTTAGATGAGTGGCTGGGGTAATGTTACTACGAGGACACAACACTACCTTTTAATCCTTGACTCCTTCATGGAGCACTTGCCAGAGCCGGAGGTCTCCTCTGCCTGTGCGAGACTGACAGCAGTGCGGTGAGGTTATCAGCGTGCTGACCTAAACATGCTGCATTTCCCGGCAGGGGCTGACTAGTGTTTTCTTTGGTCCTCTTTCGGAGGTGCAGTCTTCAATATTAAGGGGGGGGGGCATTTTCCGGACAGCTCCGCAGGCTGCACGCTGCATGTTGTGTAGGCCTGTGATGGTGCATTGGTGTTACTGCTCATAGGCCATAGGGTCACACACAGATCACTTTTGCAGTGTCAATCTCCTTTGTTATTGCCACTCCAGCTGTGGACTGTGCACCCTCATTTCATGAACAGTTCACAGCTGTGGAGGGAGCCAAACGCCATTTTATTGCAGTATATTGCCCTGTGAGCTGCAGTTTCCATCATATGGCTTCTTGTGGTCCCCACTGATCACTGAAAGTTTGGGCAACAGCTGTGAGAACATGTTGGGTAGCCTATAGTGATGAGCGAGTGTGCTTGTTACTCTAGATTTCAGAGCATGCTCCGGTGGTCTCCGAGTATTTTGGGCGTTCTCGTAGATTGTTTGTGTCCCTGCAGCTGCATGATTTGCGGCTGCTAGATAGCGTGAATACATGTGGGGATTCCCTAACAAACAGGCAATCCCTGGATGTGTTCAGGTTGTCTAACAGCAGCAAATCATGCAGCTGCGGGGATTCAAACATAATCTACGAACGCCCAAAATACTCGAACACCCAAGCATGCTCAGGAAAACTCAAGTAACGAGCACACTCGCTCATCACTAGTAGCCTGCCATTGTATACTAAGGCCAGGTTACAGACTTGTTCCTAAAAGCCTCGAAGGTTAATGCTGTTTCTGCAAACTGAAAGTGCCGAAAACTAGTTCACCTTGTAGCCAGTGACCGTTGTCTTGTTACGTGTTCTTTGCTATGACAGTGTAACTGCTCCCTCTGCAAAGCTGTGTAGCAGTCCTGATTTGACTTGACTGTGGCACTCTGCATAGTGAATTTATTTATATTACTCATTTTATATAGTGCCATTAATTCCACAGCGCTTTACATTATCGGCACTGTCCCCATTGGGGCTCCCAATCTAAATTTCCTATCAGTAGGTTTTTGGAGTGTGGGAGGAAACCAGAGTACCAGGCGGAATCCCACGCAAATATGGGGAGAACATACAAACTCCTTGCAGATGTGGTCCTTGGTGGTATTTGAAGCCACGTCCCCGGTGTGGCAAGGCTGCAGGGCTAACCACTGAGCTGCACTGTAGTTAATACAAAAAGTGTTTAAAAAAAACAAACAAAAAAACTAAAACTAAACCCACTTCTCCCCTTTTAACCTTTTTGTGACTGGTAAATCTTCGTCTTAAAGGGAACCTGTCACCACGTTTTTGGAAGATGGGATAAAAATAGCGTTAAATAGGGGCAGAGGTGGGCGTTACATTAGTGTGTGTGTTATGCGTTTATTACCCACCTAAGTTGCCGAAATAACTTTGCAAAGTCTCCGTTTTCGCCTGTCAATCAGGCTGGTCAGGTCACATGGGCGTGGTGTCTTCCCCCAGATTTGGCGTAGTTTTCCGTTGGTGGCGTAGTGGTGTGCGCATGCCCAAAGTCCGGAATCCTCTTCCAGGGGATTTAAAATAGCGCGGTGTTCGTTATTGCATTGGTGATCGGTGGGCGCGGCCATCTTCCTTTGGCCGCGCGTGCGCAGAAGCGGCGCTCTGCTGGCCGCGGCTTCAGGAAAATGGCCGCGGGATGCCGCGCGTGCGCAGATGGATATCGCGGCGGCCATTTTCCTGAAGCCGCGGCCAGCAGAGCGCCGCTTCTGCGCACGCGCGGCCAAAGGAAGATGGCCGCGCCCACCGATCACCAATGCAATAACGAACACCGCGCTATTTTAAATCCCCTGGAAGAGGATTCCGGACTTTGGGCATGCGCACACCACTACGCCACCAACGGAAAACTACGCCAAATCTGGGGGAAGACAACGCCCATGCGACCTGACCAGCCTGATTGACAGGCGAAAACGGAGACTTTGCAAAGTTATTTCGGCAACTTAGGTGGGTAATAAACGCATAACACACACACTAATGTAACGCCCACCTCTGCCCCTATTTAACGCTATTTTTATCCCATCTTCCAAAAACGTGGTGACAGGTTCCCTTTAAGCTTCTATTTTTCTACTCCACTCTAAGTCCTAACGTATTTTATTATTTTTTTTCATGCCCTTAAATCAGAGATATGTCACACAAAATACTTAAGTAACATTTCCCACATGTCTACTTTACATGATCACAATTTTGGAACCAAAATTTTTTGTTAGGAAGCTAAAGGTTAAACAGCGATTTTCTCATTTTTACACTTTTTTTTTTTTTTTTTTTTTTTTGTTTGGGACCACATCACATTTGAAGTCCCTTTGAGGGGATGATGATGATGATGATAAAAATAATTAATAATTAAAATAATATACATTTTTATAGCACCATTTATTTCATGGCGCTTTACATGTGAACGGGCCAAATATAGACAAGTACAATAAACATGAGTAAAATAAGGCACACACAAGTACAGGAGGAGAGGACCCTGCCTGTGAGGGCTCAGTCTACAGGGGATGGGTGAGGATACACTAGGAGAGGGTAGAGCTGGTCATTTGGCGGTTCAGTAGACTGGGGATCACTGCAGGTTGTAGGCTTGTCTGAAGAGGTGGGTCTTCAGGTTCCTTTTGAAGGTTTCTGTGGTAGGTGAGAGCCTGATGTGTTGGGGTAGAGAGTTGTGGAAGAGATGAGAGGAGATCATGAGACTATCGAAGGTTGCGTGTAGGTAGGTACTGGGAGACCATGTCACAGATGTATGGAGGAGTCAGGTTGTGAATGGCTTTGTATGTCATTTGTTAGTGTTTTGAACTGTAGCCTCTGGGCAATAGGAAGCCAGTGAAGGGCCTGGCAGATAGGAGAAGCTGGGGTGTAATGGGGAGACAGGTGGATTAGTTGGGCAGCAGAGTTTAGGATGGATTGAAGTGGTGCCAGAGTGCTAGAGGGGAGGCCAGAGAGTAGGAGGTTGCAGTAGTCAAGGCGGGAGATAAGGGCATGTACTAGTGTTTTTGTGGTTTCATGGTCAAGGAATGCATGGATCCGGGAAATGTTTTTGAGTTGGAATCGGCAAGAGGAGGCAAGGGCTTGGATATGTGGCTTGAGAGGGTAGAGTCAAGGATCAACCTGAGGCACCGAGCGTGCGGGAACGGGGAAAGTTGGCAGCCATTGACATTGATGGATAGGTCGGGTGGAGGGGTAGAGTGAGGTGGGAAAGATGAATTCTGCTTTGTCCATGTGAAGTTTTAGAAAACGAGCAGAAAAGGATTAAATAGCACAGACATTGTGGGATTTTGGTCAGTAAGTGAGGTCGGGTCCAGATGGGTAGATCTGTGTGTCATCAGCGTAGAGATATTGTAAACCGTGGGATTCCATGAGCTGTCCCAGGCCGAAGGTGTAGATGGAGAAGAGTAGGGGTCCTAGAACTAAGCCTTGGGGAACACTGACAGACAGGGGGCAAGATGAGGCGGTGGTGTGGGAGAGGGAGACACTGAATGTCCGGTCTGTTAGATATGATGAGATCCATTATAGGGCCAAGTCTGTGATGCCAAGAGATGAATCTGTAACAGGAGGGAGTGGTCCACAGTGTCAAAGGCAGAAGACAGGTCCAGGAGGAGGAGGACAGAGTAGTGTCGCTTGCTCTTGGAGGTTAGTAGGTCATTGGTCACTTTAGTTAGGGCAGTTTCAGTGAGTGATGTGGTCGGAAGCCAGATTGTAACCGGTCAAAGAGGGAGCAGGAGGAGAGGTGGGAGGACAGTTAAAGATGGACATGCTGTTCCAGTAGTTTTGAGCTGGACACAGAGGATGGGTTGAGGGAGGTTTTTTGAGGATAGGTGTGATTGATGCATGTTTGAAGGATGAGGGGAAGACACCTTTTTGTAAGTGAGACGTTGAAGAGTTGTTAGGGTTGGGATGAAGACTTTTGTGAGGTTAGGGATGAGGTGGGACGGGAGTGGGTCAAGCGTGCAAGTGGTGAGATGTGATCTTGACAGAAGGGTAGAGAGCTTATTGTCTGTCATGGTGGAGAAGCTGGCTTTGGAACAGGCTGAGAAGTCAAGAGGAGGGGCATTGGGGGCTGCGGGCCAAAGCTTTGTCTGTTTAAGCAGAAGATCGGTAACATCGATAACATCAAAGAGGCAAATTCTTCAACAGAAATGAGAAGAGGGAGGTCGATGCTAGGGGATGGAGTAGAAAATTGAAAGTGTTGAAGAGCTGTTTAGGGTTGAGAGTCAGGGAGGATATGAGATGAGAATTAAGTTTTGTTTTGCGGCAGTGAGCGTGGACTTGAAGCTGGCGAGGGACTGCTTGTATGCAGTGAAGTGCTCAGCTGAACGAGATCTTTTCCATCTCCGTTCGGAGACCCTGGAAGCCCTTCTCAGTTCTTTGGTCAGGCTGGTTAGCCAGGGCTGCCTGTTGATTCTACGAGTTTTGCTATGCATGAGCGGGACAGCCAAATCTGTTGTGTTGCTGTTATTGTGATATTATAAAAAGTGTCAGCAGCATCTGCATCATGGAAGGAAGCTATGTCTGTAAGAGGGAGAAGGGACTCGGAGTGAGTGTAAATTGAGGTGTTCGAGATTTCTGCAAGGGTGAGTGAGTTTGTGGAATAGAGGTTGCGCACTAGGATGGGAGAGAAGAAAATCTCAGCAGGTTGTGGTCAGACAGGGGGAGGGGTGAGTATATGATAGAACATACCCAAAAGTGACACCATTCTAAAAACTGCACCCCTCAAGGTGCTCAAAACCACATTCAAGATGTTTATTAACCCTTCAGGTGCTTCACTGGAATTTTTGGAATGTTGAAAAAATTGTGAAAGGAAAAAAAGGTGTATATATATATGTATATGTATATATATATATATATATATATATATATATATATATATATTCTTATTATTCTTATTATTCTTATTATTCTTATTATTCTTCTTATTCTTCTTATTCTTCTTATTCTTCTTATTCTTCTTATTCTTCTTATTCTTCTTATTCTTCTTATTCTTCTTATTCTTCTTATTCTTCTTATTCTTCTTATTCTTCTTATTCTTCTTATTCTTCTTATTCTTCTTATTCTTCTTATTCTTCTTATTCTTATTATTTTTATTTTTTTTCTCTTCGCCACGACAGCACCCACTGAGAGAGGGGATCCGCCCCTAGGAACAGGAAACCCTACGGAGAGGTAAAAGGGGCGGTCCCCCTCGCTCCCACAGTTTGGTTTCCTGTTCCTACGGGAATCCACGGAGAAGAGGATGCCTAGCCTGGATGCCGCTTGCGCAGTTTACCTGTGAGGACGGCAAGGGCTCCAGAGCTGGATGCAGCGTCGGGGGTTCCTTTTTCAGCTTCCCCCCCCTCTGCTGGCAGGCGCCGTGAGGCCAGAACTGTGGGAGTTACTGGCTCATGGAGATCCACCCGGGGAACGTCTGCGGGACCAAGCGCGACATATGAGGACCGCTTGGTAAGCGTTCTGGCAGCGTGGAGGTCCATTGTTTCCCCGGGAGGATTGCGGTATCCTCCGGGGTGAGGGAGGAGACAGACGGCACCTGCGCTGATTCCGGTGGCAGCACAGGCGCATAATGCAGGGCCGCGACCCGGAAGTGGTTAGCACTTCCGGGTTCAACCGGAAGAAGATGGCGGCCCCCATATGAAAAGGACGCCGGCGCATTGCCCCAGCGTCCACAATGGATTCATCGCAGATCCCTGCGATGCCTTCGGTAGAAGACACCGCCGCATCCACCCCACGTACACGTGGCAGCAGCAGTCGCTCTAAGCAGAGCGGATCCTCAAGGAAAAAGTCGGACCAGGCTGGTCCTCCGCCCCGGTCTCCCCCTCGTCAATCGGTACTGTTAAAGCTTCACTGGGGTAAGTGTGCATCTACCCGCATAGGCTGACTATTGTTCCCTTTTCCTTCTACACACCCTAGGGAAAGAAAACTGAAAAAACGAAACACAAACAGTGTGCGTTATGTCTCCAACCCCTCCCGGATAGTTACAAAAAGAGGCTTTGTAAGTTATGTATTGATTCCACCTTGCGGGAGGAAGCCTCAGTTAAATCAGAGGACATCAGACTTTTAATTAGACAAGAGTTACAAGCCTTACATAGTTTAGATAAAGAACCGCGTGCCAAGGGTAAAAGAGGATACAAATCCCCTATATCTGATCCATCCTCTGACGTGGAGAAAGCAGACTCTGATATTTCCCACGAATGTGTCCTCTGAGGAAGACCAGGATACATGCTTTCCCACCGACAGTATTGACAACCTTGTCAGGTCCGTGTGTAATACGATGGGCATCGAGGATTCTAAAGTCCCCAGAACACAGCAGGATATTATGTTTGCCGGCTTATCGGAAAAGAAAAGGCCTTCTTTTCCGGTGATAGCAGCAATAAAAACTTTAGTTAAAAAAGAGTGGGAAAGCCAGGGCCAAAGAGGATTGCCTCCGTCCTCAAAAAGACGGTATCCCTTCAATGATGAAGAGTTTTCGACATGGACAAAAGCACCCAAAGTGGACGCTGCGGTAGCATCCACATCCAAAAAATCCTTGCTTCCTGTGGAGGATTCTGGCTCATTACAAGACCCGTTAGACCGTAAAGCCGACTCACTATTAAAAAGAGCCTGGGAGTCGTGTACGGGAGCCTTCAGGCCATCTATCTCCGCTACTTGCACCGCCAGGTCTATGTTGGTCTGGCTGAGTGACTTGGAGGAAGGACTTAAAAATGGTCTTTCTAGAGACAAACTGTTGTCCTCTATACCCTTAATTAGAGGGGCTACAGCTTTCCTGGCGGATTCATCTGCCGACTCTATACGCCTGGCGGCCAAATCGGCAGGTCTCACAAATGCGGCACGTAGAGCCCTATGGCTTAAGGGCTGGAAAGGCAATCCCCAGACGAAGTCCAAATTATGTGACCTCCCATGTCAGGGAAAGCATTCCGGAAGCCCATATTTAATAAAAGAAAAGATTTTAAAAACCAAGATCGCTGGACCCCTAGAGACACCAAACAGAGGGGTGCATTCTTTGGGAAGCGCCCTTTTAAAACTGAAGACAAGCCCCGTTAGGGCAGATCTACCTGTGGGAGGTAGATTATCCTCCTTCTCAAACCAATGGAGAAGAATAACATCGAACGTTTGGGCAAATAGTCTCGTCACCGATGGCTTAAAGTTAAAATTTGCCCGAGTCCCTTCGGACTCATTTCTATTGACTTCTTTAAAGTCAGTCTCAACAGGAGGCATTACAGCAAGAAGTAATGAATCTTCTATCCAAAGGAGTTTTGGTGGAGGTTCCATTTCTTCAGCAGGGGAAAGGGTTCTATTCCCCGCTATTTCTAATTACAAAACCTGATGGATCATTCAGAACCATCATAAATCTTAAAAAACTGAACACCTTCTTAGAAAATCAAACCTTTAAAATGGAATCTATTCGATCCACCGTAAAACTCCTGTTTCCCCATTGCTTTATGGCGGTTCTGGACTTGAAAGATGCGTATTACCATCTGCCAATCTTTAAAGAACATCAACAGTTTCTCCGCGTAGCGGTTGTGTTGAATGGATGTATCCGGCACTTTCAGTATACGGCAATGCCCTTTGGACTATCAATTGCTCCAAGGGTATTCACTAAACTAATGTCAGAGGTCATGTCATATCTAAGATTAAAAGACACACCCTCATAATCCCATACCTAGACGACCTTCTAGTAGTGGGAAAATCCCCCTCACAATGTCAGCAAAGATTATGTCATATGATTTCATCCTTGCAGGACTTAGGATGGTTAATAAATTGGGAAAAATCTAGGCTGATCCCGACTACTCGGCAGGTATTTTTGGGAATTATATTAGATTCTGTAAGTCAAAAATGTTTTCTCCCGGAAACTAAACAAATAACAGTCAGGAATAAAGTTCAGTCTATACTAGATAAACCTATAATTTCCCTCCGGGAAGGCATGTCCTTACTTGGCTCCTTCACGTCATGTATCCCAGCGGTTCCATGGGCCCAGTTCCATTCGAGGTGCCTACAGTATACAATTTTACATGAGGAGATAAAATTACAAGGGCGATTAGACGGTAAAATTTCCCTTTCTAATGACGTAATCCAATCCCTAACCTGGTGGCTACAACCAGATCATCTAGTTAGCGGGGTTCCCTGGGAGATTAAACCCTCAAACATAATATTTACGGATGCCAGCCCTCATGGTTGGGGGGCACACTTGGGGGACCAGGTTGTCCAAGGGTTGTGGTCGGTTACGGAATTAGACGACTCGTCTAATAAAAAAGAACTAAAAGCCATCTATCATGCCCTATGTGAATTCCTCCCACAGTTGCACGGAACACATACCAGGGTACTCTCAGACAACATGACATCAGTGGCTTACGTCAACCATCAAGGCGGAACGAGATCAGGCACTCTCATGTCTATAACCGAAGACATCTTGACTATAGCCGAAGATCATCTTCTGTCCTTATCAGCACTTCATGTCCGAGGGATAGACAATGCAAAAGCAGACTTTCTCAGTCGTCATACCCTCCATCAGGGGGAGTGGGTGTTAAATCGTCGGATATTCAAAATGATAACTATAAAATGGGGTATGCCCGACATAGATCTCTTCGCTACAAGAGACAACAGGCAAGTAAAAACATTCGCCTCAATGTTCCGAACCGACAACCCCGATATTCTCGATGCCCTCCAGATTCCGTGGACGTTTCAGAAAGCATATGCCTTTCCCCCGATGGTTCTTCTTCCAACGGTAATCAGGAAGATAAGAGAGGACAGAGCGAATATAATCTTAATTGCCCCGTTCTGGCCAAAGAGACCATGGTTTTCCCTGCTCAGAGCCATGTCCGTCTCGGATCCATGGATTCTCCCACAGAATCAAGATCTGCTTTTCCAGGGGCCCTTCAACCACCCTCATGTGAAGGGTCTACGGTTGACAGCCTGGGATTTGAGAGGCAGCTATTAAAGCTAAGGGGCTTCTCTGATAAAGTAATTGATACCCTATTGCTGAGTAGGAAAAGATCCACTACATCAATCTATGTAAAAGTATGGAAGAAATTTCTAAGCCTCTATCCCTCAGCCCTGTCAAAGGAAATTCCAGTCTCTATTATTCTTGAATTTCTTCAAAGAGGACGTGATTTAGGCCTTTCAGTTAATACCTTAAGAGTGCAAATTTCTGCGTTAGGGGCGTTGTATAGTCACAACGTTGCAGGAGATAGGTGGATATCCAGATTCATTTCAGCCTGCCAGAGGGCAGAACCAGTCCATATTCTCCACTCACCTCCTTGGGATGTTAATCTGGTCCTTGAAGCCTTAACAGATCACCCATTTGAGCCTCTACATTCTGCTCACATTAAACATGTCTCCCTCAAGACTGCTCTTCTTGTCGCCTTTGTCACTTACCCTTCTTGCCGACACTTACAGGCACTATCAGTAGATCCTCCATTTATGTCAATATTGCCAGATAGGATTGTCCTGAAAACAGACCCTTCCTACTTGCCTAAAATGTGTACTAAGTTCCATAGATCTCAAGAAATTCTTCTTCCTACCTTCTATAATAACCCTACAAATCAGGAGGAAGAAAAGTACCATACTTTAGATGTGAGAAGGGCTGTGATAACCTATCTAGACAGGACTAGCCCCTGGAGGAAGAGCAGGGCTCTTTGTTTCCTTCCAGGGTCAAAGGAAAGGAGCTGGTGTTACAAAAGGCACATTATCCCGATGGATTCGGGAGGCGATATACCTGGCCTATTCGTCTAAAGGGGAAGATCCACCTGAGACTGTAAAGGCACACTCCACCCGGGCGATAGCATCATCCTGGGCAGAGCGAGGGGAGGTTCCAATAGAACTCATATGTAAGGCCGCAACCTGGTCGTCTCCTACTACCTTCTATAGTCACTATAGAATAGATTTATCTGCCTCCACTGACTTGTGTTTCGGTAGATCATTTCTTAACACGATAATCCCCCCCCAAATAACTATCTCTGAAAGTCTCTCAGTGGGTGCTGTCGTGGCGAAGAGAAAACACCGGATTACGTACCGGTAATGCTCTTTTATAGAGCCACGACAGCACCCCTTCACTTCCCTCCCTTATATATATTAGTTTGCATATGAGCACTATTAAGGGTGATTCGGTTCTTGTAAATATACGTAATTTAGTTAAGATAAAATGTTAATATAGAATGACATACTAAAACTGGTGGGCGGTTCCTCGCAATCTCTGTAACCCAAACTGTGGGAGCGAGGGGGACCGCCCCTTTTATCTCTCCGTAGGGTTTCCTGTTCCTAGGGGCGGATCCCCTCTCTCAGTGGGTGCTGTCGTGGCTCTATAAAAGAGCATTACCGGTACGTAATCCGGTGTTTTTTTTATTTTTATTTTACAAAGAGTAACAGGAGAAATTAGACCCCAAAGCTTCTGCAATTTGTCCTGAGTATGCTGATAGCCCATGTGTGGGGGTAAACCACTGTTTGGGTGCATGGCAGAGCTCGGGAGGGAAGGAGCGCCAGATTTTACAGTCATGGTTTGCAGGTGCCATGACTCGCTAGGAGAGCCCATGAGGTGCCAAAACAGAACAGCCACCCCCCCCCATAAGTGACAACACCTCTCAATAAATTCATTTAGGGATGCAATGATCATATCGACTCCATGGGTGTCACAGAATTTTATACCATTGGACAGTGAGGACAAAATAACTAAATTTCCAACCAAAACATTGTTTTAGCCAAAGATTTTACGTTATCACTCAAGTGGATAAAAAGGCAACAAAATTTGTTCCACAATTTCTACTGAACGTGGCAATATCCCATATGTGGCTGTACAGTGCTACTTAGCCATGCGGAGAGACTCTGGAGGAACGGAGCACTATTTGCCTATTCAAGTGACTGGGTCTGTGCACATGTCAGTGTTTCCACAGACCGTGTCGTGGGCAAAACATGCTGACATGTCCATTTTTTAATGTCTGCACCGGCTATAAAATGTCCTGCACATGTGCATACACATAACACACATGGATGTCATCCATGTGACACACATAGGCGCCGGGGAAGAAGCGTTACAGTAAGCGCTGTTCCCCAGCGCCAGGTGCTGAACACTGCTCTCCTCATTCTTCCCTCCTCTGCCAGCGATCGGCGTGAGCAGGGGAGAATGATGAGTTACATTTAAGTAATAACAGGCAGTGGCTGATGGGACTATTACTCCCATCAGCCACCCCTGCTGCTGCTAACAGTGACAGCAGGAGCAGCGGGTGGGATTATTCATCTGCCACTCCTGCACTGTAAATAAGTACGGTAATTGGGGGGGGGGGGGGGAAGCATGGGTACCCCCCCATTTTTTTGATAACCAGCCAGACAAAACTCACAGCTGGGGGCTGCAAACCTCAGCTGTGAGCTTCAGCAAGGTTGGATATCAAAAATAGAGGGGTGCAGTCTCTTTACCTGTTTTACTGATGGTAGCAGGTAGCCACAGTCCAGGGCACCAGATCACGGGTACAGGCAGGGGCCGGCCGGCTTGGAAGCGCGAGTTCCCCTTTACCAGGTGGAGTTAAGCCTTCCTATAGCGCGGTGGTGTTGTAGTCCTACTGCCTATGGCTTCTGATAAGGTCCTCACAGTTCTGCTCTGTCCCCCATATAGGTTAGGACACAAACCCATATGACAGGTGACTCAAGCCTTTTTACAGGGTCTCTATCACGACCCGGGCTCTGTCACTGTGCCTCCTGGGTATTGAGGCGGACAGGTAACTTGCAGTTCAGCTGTCCTGCCGGTTTCTGCTGTAAGTCTGAGTCCCTCACAACCTTGGTGTTCCAGCTACCGGTAATATGCGCTTCACAGGGAGATGGCTCATTCACAGCTGTCCTCCCCTGTTGTCATGCTCCTGTGCCTCTCACTCCTTCATGCTCACTGAACAATGTTCTTTCCTTTTCTGTTCTTTCTTGAGGGGCTGTAGTACCTTAGTGCCAGAAGGTCTGAAGGGGCCCTGTAGTCTGTCGGTCTGCTCTCTTCCTCTGTCTGACAGTCTGCTCAACTCACTCACCCTTCCCTCCAGATCAGAATGTATTTAGAGGGGAGTTCACCCTAAACCCGGTTTAGAGCTCCCCCTTCTGGCCTGGAGTATGAATATGTTGTGTGCATTGTGATTACCTGATAAAGAGAGATCCTTCCAAGCGTCACATCACTCTCCCTGTGAGGAAAGCAATGTCACTGACGACCAGGACCCTGGGGCGTCACACTTGCTTCCGAAATGCTACGATTGTTAGATCGTAGAATTTGGGGGGTCAAAGTGCTGGGAGCGGTCTCGGACCTCTCCTGGCACCTAGTACCGGGTGTCCGCTATGAGAATCAGCTGACATCCGGCCACAGTCAGCCTCGCACCCCCCGTGTGCACGGCCTATCGCAATGATTTACTATTCCGTCCATGGGTAGTAAGGCCCAGGTCACATGGACAGAATAGTACGTCTGATGGCAGAGAGGGGTTAAACCTCCTAAAATGCAAAAAAAAAATTACATTTTACTAATGGTGCTGATGTAAAGTAGATGTGTAGCAAATGTTAATGTTTTTCTGTGGTATGACTATCTGGATTAAAGGGATAATCACTCAGTTTGAAATTTGCTATTTTTTTTTTTTCATTTTTGTCAAATTTTTGATATTTCTTACAAACACAACCTATTGACCTAAATTTACCATTATTATAAATTCTAATGTGCCACGAAAAAATCTCGATCACTGGGATTTGTTAAACAATTCCAGAGTTATTACCACATAGTGACCAGGCTAAACTTTTGAGATCTGACCAGTGCCACTTTAAGGGGTTAAAGAAACGAATTTGAACAAGCACTAGTGTGTTGGTTTTTTTTTTTTTTGGTTTTTTTTACAAACCTGTCCAGTTGCTCCCCCTAGTGTTTAAAAGCATCAATTTTAAATTTTCAGATTTTCTACCACTTAGTTTTAAAACTAAACTTTTTGTGATTTGAGTTATGACTTATTGCTGTCAGAGCTATTGCCTCTATAAAGGGATGAACTCTAGGTCTTCAAAATTATGTTTATAGATTTGTACATAAATTATGCATGAGCGTTCATAGTTATTGCTCCAAATAAGGAATAAATTATTTTCTTCCCATTAGACATAATTGTGAATGAGCCCATGTTACAAGACAATGTCCTCTTGGTGTGAGCCGCAATGCCCAGTTGTCAATCCCAATGCTGTTTCCCAGTATCTGCCACTTGCCCCCATATGTACAATACCCCTAATTGTCAGCCAAAAATTGTCCCCTGCAACACCGTATCAAGGGGACCGGAGCAGTACAGAAAACACGTGGCAATCGTGTGCGGGTGTCAGCTGTCTGTGATAGCTGACACCCCGCAGCAATGCACCGATCGTGGACATTAACATCTCTGATGCCGCTGTAAGTAGTGACGGAGGCATAGAGAAGCATCGCTCAGGGAGGGAGCTCCCTGCACGCTTCCATTGGAAGGCGATGAGATCGTGGTATCACGTTGTTCTGATGGTCTCCATGGAGACCCCTGGCACCAAATGGCCCCGGGGTCCTGCAGGGAAGTGGCTTGAGTGTCTAAGAGCAGGCGTCGGCATGCTGCCATCCCTGCCTCTCAGATGCTGATCTGACACTCTGCGGTGCAAAGTGTCAGATCAGCGATCTGCTGTAATATCCCATACTGGGATAATGTAATAAAATTAATAAAGTGTAAAAATATTTTTTTTATTAAATTCCCAAATAAAGAAATTAATATATTCCCCATAAATAGTTATTTATTTAAATAAAAAAAAAATTAAACATTTGGTATCGGCGCATCAGCAACAACCCGCTCTATAAAACTGTCACACTAGTTTAACCCCTTCAGTGAACACTTTAAAAAAAGGCAAAATACAATGCTTTATCATACCTCCAAACAAACTGCAATAAAATGCGATCAAAAAGACGGATGTAAATAAAAATGGTACAGCTAAAATCGCCTTCTTGTCCCGAAAAAAACAAGCCAAAATACTTTTATTTTTCTGCTGATTGAGCTGTAACAGCTCAGACTAAAGCGATGCAAAAATATTTTTTTTCTATAAAATAGTGTTAAAACACCAAAACATAAAAAAAAAAATATAAATGAGGTATCGCTGTAATTGTACTGACCCGAAGAATAAAGCTGCCTTATCAATTTTACCAAACGCAGAACGGTAAAAAAATCAATTCCTGAATTGCTAGTTTTTGTTCATTCCATCTCCCAAAAATGGGAATAGAAAGCTATTAAAAAATGTCATGTGCCTGAAAATGCTACCAATAGAAACGTCAACTCGTCCCGCAAAAAAACAAGCCCTAACATGACTGTCGGACAAAATATGGCAAAAATTATAGCGCTCAAAATATGGTGACTCTTTTTGCAATAAGTGTCCGTGTGTGACGGCAGCCAAACAGGGCCGTATTTAGAGTTTCTGCTGCCCTAGGCACTTTTCGTGCTGCCTCCCCCACTGGTCAGTATGACTAATGCAGACACTGTCGGCAGTGACTTGGGCTACTTTCACATCAGCGATTTTTACCATTCGTGGCCGATCCGGCAGTTTTTCTGCATCTGCCACGTAACGCATCACTTACGGCAACACTGCGTTCGGTCTCATTCATTCCCTGTGGGACTTGCGGACATGTGCCGCACTTGCAGTTTTGCCGCGATCCGATAAATGCGGTACTTGCAGCAACGGAAAAAAACGCTGCTAGCAGTGTTTTTTTGTCTCATCGTAAGTGTAAAACCGCAAGTGCTGCACATGTTCGCAAGTCCCATAGGGAATCAGTAAGGGGTCCAAATCTATGTATATGCCCATGTAGCTCTTTCAAAGACAATTCCAGCAATATTTTTACATGTTCAGTCCATTCATCTGAAATCAGTTTGCATACATATGCAAATGAGGGAGTAGATCTGTTACTCCAACTCTATACCCCCTCAGTGCTGTATTATATAGTATATAACACAGCCACATAGTATATAAGAGCCACGCAGTATATAGCACAGCCCACGCAGTGTATAGCACAGCCCACGCAGTGTATAGCACAGCCCACGCAGTGTATAGCACAGCCCACGCAGTGTATAGCACAGCCCACGCAGTGTATAACACAGCCCACGCAGTGTATAGCACAGCCCACGCAGTGTATAGCACAGCCCACGCAGTGTATAACACAGCCCACGCAGTGTATAACACAGCCCACGCAGTGTATAACACAGCCCACGCAGTGTATAACACAGCCCACGCAGTGTATAACACAGCCCACGCAGTGTATAACACAGCCCACGCAGTGTATAACACAGCCCACGCAGTGTATAACACAGCCCACGCAGTGTATAACACAGCCCACGCAGTGTATAACACAGCCCACGCAGTGTATAACACAGCCCACGCAGTGTATAACACAGCCCACGCAGTGTATAACACAGCCCACGCAGTGTATAACACAGCCCACGCAGTGTATAACACAGCCCACGCAGTGTATAACACAGCCCACGCAGTGTATAACACAGCCCACGCAGTGTATAACACAGCCCACGCAGTGTATAACACAGCCCACGCAGTGTATAACACAGCCCACGCAGTGTATAACACAGCCCACGCAGTGTATAACACAGCCCACGCAGTGTATAACACAGCCCACGCAGTGTATAACACAGCCCACGCAGTGTATAACACAGCCCACGCAGTGTATAACACAGCCCACGCAGTGTATAACACAGCCCACGCAGTGTATAACACAGCCCACGCAGTGTATAACACAGCCCACGCAGTGTATAACACAGCCCACGCAGTGTATAACACAGCCCACGCAGTGTATAACACAGCCCACGCAGTGTATAACACAGCCCACGCAGTGTATAACACAGCCCACGCAGTGTATAACACAGCCCACGCAGTGTATAACACAGCCCACGCAGTGTATAACACAGCCCACGCAATATATAGCAGTATAGGCACCATATCCCTGTTAAAAAAAGAATTAAAATAAAAAAGTTATATACTCACCCTCCGGCGTCCACCGAAGCTGTCCCGATGCGCGTGATGCTGCCGCCAGCTTCTGTTCCCAGTGATGCATTGCGAAATTACCCAGATGACTTGGTCATCTGGGTAATTTTGCAATGCATCACTGGGAACGGAAGCTGGCGGCAGCATCGTGCGCATCGGTGGACGGCGGAAGGTGAGAATAGCACAATTTTTAAATTTTTTACTTATTTTTAACATTATATCTTTTTATTATTGACGCTGCATAGGCAGCATCAATAGTAAAAAGTTGGTCCGGGATGGGGCGACACACTGGCACTGACAGCTCCGCACATACGTACAGCTCCACACACACACACATACATACAGCTCCGCACACGCACACACAGCCCCACACACACATACAGCTCTGCGCGCACACACACATACAGCTCCGCTCCTTGCACACACACATACAGCCCCACACACATACAGCACCACACAGACACACACAGCACCGCACAGACACACACATACAGCTCCACACACACAGCCCCACACACACATACAGCTCCGCTGCTTGCACACACACACACATACAGCCCCACATACATACAGCACCGCACAGACACACAGCCAGCTCCGCTGCCAGCCAACACACACATAAAGCTCTGCTGCCCGCACACACACATACAGCTCCGCTGCCCGCACACACATACAGCACCACACACACATACAGCACCGCACAGACACACAGCCAGCTCCGCTGCCAGCCAACACACACATAAAGCTCTGCTGCCCGCACACACACATACAGCTCCGCTGCCCGCACACACATACAGCACCACACACACATACAGCACCGCACAGACACACAGCTCCGCACACACATACAGCTCCGCACACACACAGAGCTCCACACACACATACAGCACCGCAGACACACATACATACAGCTCCGCACACACAGAGCTCCACACACAGACACACACACACAGCTCCGCGCACACAGAGCTCCGCACACACAGAGCTCCACACACACATACAGCACCGCAGACACACATACATACAGCTCCGCACACACAGAGCTCCACACACAGACACACACACACAGCTCCGCGCACACAGAGCTCCGCACACACAGAGCTCCACACACACATACAGCACCGCAGACACACATACATACAGCTCCGCACACACAGAGCTCCACACAGACACACACACACAGCTCCGCGCACACAGACAGCTCTGCACACACAGACAGCTCTGCACACACAGAGCTCCGCATACACAGACAGCTCCGCGCACACAGAGCTCCGCATACACAGACATACATACAGCTCCGCACACAGACACATACATACAGCTCCGCACACACAGAGCTCCGCATACACAGACAGCTCCGCGCACACAGAGCTCCGCACACACACATACATACAGCTCCGCACAGACACATACATACAGCTCCGCACACACAGAGTTCCGCACACACAGACACACACATACAGCTCCGCACACACAGAGCTCCGCACACACACACATACAGCACCGCACAGACACACATACATACAGCTCCGCACACAGAGCTCCGCACACACAGACACACACATACAGCTCCGCACACAGAGCTCCGCACACAGACACACACATACAGCTCCGCACACACAGAGCTCCGCACACAGACACACACATACAGCTCCGCACACACAGAGCTCCGCACACAGACACACATACAGCTCCGCACACACAGCTCCGCACACACACACATACAGCACCGCACAGACACACATACATACAGCTCCGCACACAGAGCTCCGCACACACAGACACACACATACAGCTCCGCACAGAGCTCCGCACACAGACACACACATACAGCTCCGCACACACAGAGCTCCGCACACACAGACACACACATACAGCTCCGCACACACAGACACACACATACAGCTCCGCACACAGAGCTCCGCACACACACACATACATACAGCTCCGCACAGACACATACATACAGCTCCGCACACACAGAGCTACACACACACACAGAGCTCTGCACACCAGCAGTGGCAATGATTGCTCCCAGGACCCAGATAGTGAGTGAGGGTGTATTATACCCCACCCCCACCACTCACTCTCTGGGTCCGTCTGCCGGGAGGAAAGATCAAACAGATATCATCCATTCAGGGCTGCTGTGTTTGCACGGCTCCTCCAGCCTCAGGCACTACAGGAAGAAATGAGGCTGAGGAGGAATGTGAGGGAAGAAGTGAGCACCGTGAGGTGAGTCACAGACAGCCGTGCAGCAGGCAGCGCGCGGGCAGGAGCAAGGAGGGAGATCGTTACAGACAGAGTCACAGAGACAGTACACTACTTACTGTGCATGTACTGCTCTACTGTCTGCGAGTCCTCCAGCTCCTGGCCAGCAATGTGCGAGTCCAGGACAGGACACAGGGTCGGCACACAGGGCGCCGCCGCTCCACCTCAGCAGTCACATTCCGGCCGGCACCACCAGTGAGGCTGTGAGCATGGGGTCAGTGAGGTCACTGTGAGGGGGAGTAGGGAGAGTCGGCACCAGCACCACGTGTTCTGGCTGCCGCTCTGCCGCCCCCTGTCTTCAGGAAGGGACCCACAGAACTAGTATTCAAAAAAAAAAAAAAAAACGAAAAAAAAAAAAAATACACTTGCTCAGGTGCCGCCCCCCCCGCCTGTCCCCGCCCTAGGCACGTGCCCTCAAGTGCCTAGTGGCAAATACGGCCCTGCAGCCAAATATAAAAACGAAGAATAAAATCGTCAAATCACTTATACTGCACTAGGAACGAGGTAAAAAAACAATTCTTCACCTGCTGTTGAGGTGTTTGTTTTTAAATTCTGCCTCCCAAAAAAGATCACAGTAAGGCTCGGCGCACATTTATCCTGCGTTCTGAGCTTACACCAGGGTTTCTGTGTAAATCTCTGAAATACATGATTCAGACAAAACCGCTGGTTGAAGATTCCCTATGAGGCAGATGGAGGCACTGTGGATGCCATCTGACCTGTGATCCGGTGGTGTCCGTTTTTTAGGATTGTATAAAAGTGCTGTTGGCCACAGCTTTGTGCACTTCTGAATAGAAGGACACTGCTGAACAGAGGCCAGATGAAGTCCAGAGTAACTCTGCTGCCTCATTATAGTGAATGAGTGACATGATTCAGATAAAACCCCTAATGGATCAAGAGATTTAGATGTGATCCAAGTAGTAACCTTTGTCCTTGTGGAGAGTGACATGTTAAGCATGCCAAGATGAGACTTAAATTTGCAATGCTCCTCTGGGAAATATGCAAATAGTCTCTCTAGAGAGGAAGTGGACTAGAACTCTAGTGCCACCTAGACTATTTGCAGAGATTTAGATGGAAACGCCTGATAAATATGATCCCAAACATTATGTAAAATGTGCTCAATAAAAGCTTCCACGCAATCCACGAAAAAAAACCCACTCAGATCTGTCATCTGTTAACGGAAATATAGCAGGCTTTCACGTTACTGGTAGCACAAAGGCTCTGGAAAAGCAAAATGGCTCCTCACCCGCCCAAACAAACTCTGCAAATTCTGCACTGCCAAATCCAAATGCCCCCCTCCCTTCTGAGCCCCAGTGTGCCTAAACCACATATAGTGCCCATATGTTTGGCATTCCTGTAGTGATGAGACTCCACCAAATTTACAGGTGTGTGTGTGTGTGTGTCTCCAGAAGCATGGGCTGGGCATAATGTACTGGTGATTGCAATGACAGTTTGCAATTTTCACTCAGCAACATCCACTGCTGCCTTTTTCTGGATAACACCCATGAAGTCAAAATCATCACTACATTTGTAGATAAATTCCCAAAAGTGCTAGTTTCCAAAATGGGGTCACGTATGTGTGGTTCTGCTGTTCTGGCACCTCAGGGGCTTTGTCAATGTAACATGGCACCCTCAAACAAGTGCAGCAAAATATGCACTGTAATATGGCGCTACTTCAGTCTGATCTTTGCACTGTGCCTCCAAAAGTAGTTTTTGACCTCATGTGGAGTATCTGTGAATTCACGAGAAACTGCACAACAAACTTTGGGGTCCATTTTTCTCCTTTTGCCCATGTGAAAATACAAAATTTATAGCTAAAAAAAACCCGTGAAAATAAAACAAACATTTTTTCCCACAAATCTTATTATAAACTTCTGTGAAGAACCTGTGGGTTCAATGTGCTTAACCCCTTCATGACCCAGCCTATTTTGGCCTTAATGACCTTGCCGTTTTTTGCAATTCTGACCAGTGTCCCTTTATGAGGTAATAACTCAGGAACGCTTCAATGGATCCTTGCGGTTCTGAGATTGTTTTTTCGTGACATATTGGGCTTCATGTTAGTGGTAAATTTAGGTCGATAATTTCTGAGTTTATTTGTGAAAAAAACGGAAATTTGGCGAAAATTTTGAAAATTTTGCAATTTTCACATTTTGAATTTTTATTCTGTTAAACCAGAGAGTTATGTGACACAAAATAGTTAATAAATAACATTTCCCACATGTCTACTTTACATCAGCACAATTTTGGAAAGAAATTTTTTTTTTGCTAGGAAGTTATAAGGGTTAAAATTTGACCAGTGATTTCTCATTTTTACAACAAAATTTACAAAACCATTTTTTTTAGGGACCACCTCACATTTGAAGTCAGTTTGAGGGTTCTATATGGCTGAAAATACCCAAAAGTGACACCATTCTAAAAACTGCACCCCTCAAGGTGCTCAAAACCACATTCAAGAAGTGTATTAACCCTTCAGGTGTTTCACAGCAGCAGAAGCAACAAGGAGGGGAAAAATTAACATTTAACTTTTTAGTCACAAAAATGATCTTTTCGCAACAATTTTTTTATTTTCCCAAGGGTAAAAGGAGAAACTGGACCACGAATGTTGTTGTCCAATTTGTCCTGAGTACGCTGATGCCTCATATGTGGGGGTAAACCACTGTTTGGGCGCACGGCAGGGCTCGGAAGGGAAGGAGCGCCATTTGACTTTTTGAATGAAAAATTGGCTCCAATCTTTAGCGGACACCATGTCGCGTTTGGAGAGCCCCCGTGTGCCTAAACATTGGAGCTCCCCCACAAGTGACCCCATTTTGGAAACTAGACCCCCCAAGGAACTTATCTAGAAGCATAGTGAGCACTTTAAACCCTCAGGTGCTTCACAAATTAATCCGTAAAAATTAAAAAGTACTTTTTTTTCACACAAATTTTCTTTTAGCCTCAATTTTTTCATTTTCACATGGGCAACAGAATAAAATGGATCCTAAAATTTGTTGGGCAATTTCTCCTGAGTACGACAATACCTCATATGTGGGGGTAAACTACTGTTTGGGCACATGGTAAGGCTCGGAAGGGAAGGAGCGCCATTTGACTTTTTGAATGAAAAATTATCTCCATCGTTAGCGGACACCATGTCAGGTTTGGAGAGCCCCTGTGTGCCTAAACATTGGAGCTCCCCCACAAGTGACCCCATTTTGGAAACTAGACCCCCCAAGGAACTTATCTAGATGCATAGTGAGCACTTTAAACCCTCAGGTGCTTCACAAATTGATCCGTAAAAATGAAAAAGTACTTTTTTTTCACACAAAATTTGTTTTTGCCTCAATTTTTTCATTTTCACATGGGCAACAGGATAAAATGGATCCTAAAATGTGTTGGGCAATTTCTCCTGAGTACGCCGATACCTCATATGTGGGGGTAAACCACTGTTTGGGTGCACGGCAAGGCTTGGAAGGGAAGGCGCGCCATTTGACTTTTTCAATGGAAAATTAGCTCCAAACGTTAGTGGACACCATGTTGCGTTCGGAGAGCCCCTGTGTGCCTAAACATTGGAGCTCCCCTACAAGTGACCCCATTTTGGAAACTAGACCCCCCAAGGAACTTATCTAGATGCATAGTGAGCACTTATAACCCCCAGGTGCTTCACAGAAGTTTATAACGCAGAGCCATGAAAATAAAAAAATATTTTTCTTTCCTCAAAAATGATTTTTAGCCCGGAGTTTTTTATTTTCCCAAGGATAATAGGAAAAATTGGACCCCAAATATTGTTTTCCAGTTTGTCCTGAGTACGATGATACCTCATATGTGGGGGTAAACCACTGTTTGGGCGCACGGCAGGGCTCGGAAGGGAAGGCACGCCATTTGGCTTTTTGAATGGAAAATTAGCTTCAATCATTAGCGGACACCATGTCGCGTTTGGAGAGCCCCTGTGTGCCTAAACATTGGAGCTCCCGCACAAGTGACCCCATTTTGGAAACTAGACCTCCCAAGGAACTAATCTAGATGTGTGGTGAGCACTTTGAACCCTCAAGTGCTTCACAGAAGTTTATAACGCCGAGCCATGAAAATAAAAAATTATTTTTCTTTCCTCAAAAATGATTTTTTAACCCACAATTTTTTATTTTCCCAAGGGTAACAGGAGAAATTGGACCCCAAAAGTTGTTGTGCAGTTTCTCCTGAGTACGCTGATACCCCATATGTGGGGGTAAACCACTGTTTTGGCACACGTCGGGGAGCGGAAGGGAAGTAGTGACGTTTTGAAATGCAGACTTTAATGGAATGCTCTGCGGGCGTCACGTTGTGTTTGCAGAGCCCCTGATGTGCCTAAACAGTAGGAACTCCCCACAATTGACCCCACTTTGAAAACTAGACCCCCAAGGGAACTTATCTAGATGTGTGGTGAGCACTTTGAACCCCCAAGTGCTTCACAGAAGTTTATAACGCAGAGCCGTGAAAATAAAAAATGTGTTTTCTTTCCTCAAAAATATTTTTTTAGCCCAGAATTTTTTAATTTTCCCAAGGGTAACAGGAAAAATTTGACCCCTAAAGTTGTTGTCCAGTTTCTCCTGAGTACGCTGATACCCCATATGTGGGGGTAAACCACTGTTTGGGCACATGGCGGGGCTCGGAAGGGAAGTAGTGACGATTTGGAATGCAGACTTTGATGGAATGGTCTGCGGGAATCATGTTACGTTTGCAGAGCCCCTGATGTGCCTAAACAGTAGAAACCCCCCACAAGTGACCCCATTTTGGAAACTAGACCCCCCAAGGAAATTATCTAGATGTGTGGTGAGCACGTTCAACCCCCAAGTGCTTCACAGAAGTTTACAACGCAGAGCCGTGAAAATAAAAAATAATTTTTCTTTCCTCAAAAAAGATGTTTTAGCAAGCAATTGTTTATTTTCACAAGGGTAACAGGAGAAATTGGACCCCAATATTTGTTGCCCAGTTTGTTGTGAGTACGCTGATACCTCATATGTGGGGGTAAACCACTGTTTGGGCGCACGTCAGGGCTCGGAAGGGAAGTAGTGACATTTGAAATGCAGACTTTGATGGAATGGTCTGCGGGCGTCACGTTGCATTTGCAGAGCCCCTGATGTGCCTAAACAGTAGAAAAAACCCACAAGTGACCCCATTTTGGAAACTAGACCCCAAAAGGATCTTATCTAGATGTGTGGTGAGCACTTTCAACCCCCAAGTGTTTCACATAAGTTTATAACGTAGAGCCGTGAAAATAAAAAATAATTGTTCTTTCCTCAAAATTATGTTTTAGCAAGTAATTTTTTATTTTTGCAAGGGTAACAGGAGAAATTGGACCCCAATAGTTGTTGCCCAGTTTGTCCTGAGTACGCTGGTATCCCATATGTGGGGGTAAACCACTGTTTGGGCGCACGTCGGGGCTTGGAAGGGAGGGCACACCATTTGACTTTTTGAACGCAAGATTGGCTGGAATCAATGGTGGCGCCATGTTGCGTTTGGAGACCCCTGATGTGCCTAAACAGTGGAAACCCCTCAATTCTAACTTCAACACTAACCCCAACACACCCCTAACCCTAATCCCAACTGTAGCCATAACCCTAATCACAACCCTAACCCCAACACACCCCTAACCCCAACACACCCGTAACCCTAAATCCAACCCTAATCCTAACCCTAATTCCAACCCTACCCACAACTGTAACCCCAACACAACCCTAACCCTATCCTTAACCCTAACCACAAGCCTAATCTTAACCCTATTTCCAACCCTAGCCCTAATTCCAACCCTAAGGGTACCGTCTCACATAACGATTTACCAACGATCACGACCAGCGATACGACCTGGCTGTGATCGTTGGAAAGTCATTGTGTGGTCGCTGGGGAGCTGTCACACAGACCGCTCTCCAGCGACCAACGATGCCAAGGTCCCGGGTAACCAGGGTAAACATCGGGTTACTAAGCGCAGGGCCGCGCTTAGTAACCCGATGTTTACTGTGGTTACCAGCGTAAAAGTAAAAAAAAAAAAAACGTACATACTCACATTTCGGTGTCCTTCAGGTCCCTTGCCGTCTGCTTCCCGCTCTGACTGAGTGCCGCCGTACAGTGAGAGCAGAGCGCAGCGGTGACGTCACTGCTGTGCTGTGCTCTCACTTTCCGGCCGGCAGACAGTCAGAGCGGGAAGCAGACGGCAAGGGACCTGAAGGACACCGAAATGTGAGTATGTACGTTTTTTTTTTTTTTTTTTTACTTTTACGCTGGTAACCACGGTAAACATCGGGTTACTAAGCGCGGCCCTGCGCTTAGTAACCCGATGTTTACCGTGGTTACAAGTGAACACATCGCTGGATCGCTGTCACACACAACGATCCAGCGATGACAGCGGGAGATCCAGCGACGAAAGAAAGTTCCAAACGATCTGCTACGACGTACGATTCTCAGCAGGGTCCCTGATCGCTGCTGCGTGTCAGACACAGCGATATCATATGGATATCGCTGGAACGTCACGGATCGTACCGTCGTAGCGACAAAAGTGCCACTGTGAGACGGTACCCTAACTCTAATTCCAACCCTAACCCTAAGGCTATGTGCCCACTTTGCGGATTCGTGTGAGATTTTTCCGCACCATTTTTGAAAAATCCGCAGGTAAAAGGCACTGCGTTTTACCTACGGATTTACAGCGGATTTCCAGTGTTTTTTTGTGCGGATTTCACCTGCGGATTCCTATTGAGGAACAGGTGTAAAACGCTGCGGAATCCGCACAAAATTGACATGCTGCGGAAAATACAACACAGCGTTTCCGCACGGTATTTTCCGCACCATGGGCACAGCGGATTTGGTTTTCCATAGGTGTACATGGTACTGTAAACCTGATGGAAAACTGCTACGAATTCGCAGCGGCCAATCCGCTGCGGATCCGCGGCCGATCCGCTGCGGATCCGCGGCCGATCCGCTGCGGATCCGCGGCAATCCGCTGCGGATTCGCAGCCAAATCTGCACTGTGTGCATATGCCCTAACCCTACCCCTAACCCTACCCCTAATTCTAACCCTAATTCTAACCCTAGTTCTAACCCTAACCCTAGCAGAAAAAAAAATAAAAATATTTGATTTATTTTTATTATTCTCCCTATGGGGGTGATAAAGGGGGGGGGGGTCATTTACTTTTTTTTATTTTGATCACTGCGATAGGCTATATCGCAGTGATCAAAATAGATCTGGAACGAATCTGCCAGCAGGCAGACTCTGCGGGCGCAGTGCGCGTGCGCCCGCCATCTTGGACAATGGCGGCGCCCATGGAGAAGCCGGACGGACACCGGGAGGCCAGGTAAGTATGTAGGGGGGGGTGATCGGATCACGGGGGGGGGACCGGAGCACAGGGAGGGGGCACCGGAGCACGGGGGGAGCGGGCAGGAGGACGGAGGAGCCGGCAGGCGGACGGAGGGGACCGGACCCCGTAACGGAGCACCGGGGGGGCGATCGGTGGGGTGGGGTGGGGGCAGGTTAGGTTTTCCAGCCATGGCCGATGATATTGCAGCATCGGCCATGGCTGGATTGTAATATTTCACCGTTTTTTTGGGTGAAATATTACAAATCGCTCTGATTGGCTGTTGAAAGTGAAACTGCCAATCAGAGCGATCGTAGCCACGAGGGGGTGAAGCCACCCCCCCTGGGCTGAAGCACCACTCCCCCTGTCTCTGCAGATCGGGTGAAATTGGAGTTAACCCCTTCACCCGATCTGCAGGAGCGCGATCCCTCCATGACGCATACGCTGCGTCATAGGTCGTTTTGGCACCGACTTTCATGACGCAGCGTATGCGTCAAAGGTCGCTAAGGGGTTAATAAACATCTAGATAAGTTCCCTAAGGGGTCTAGTTTCCAAAATGGTATCACTTGGGGATTTCCACTATTTAGGCACATCAGGGGCTCAAAGTGAAATGGCGCTCTTTCCCTTCTGAGCCTTGCCGTGCGCCCAAACAGTAGATTTCCCCCACATATGGGGTATCTGCATGCTCAGGAGAAACTGCACAAGAAAATTGGGTCTAAAGGAAAATTTTTGTGAAAAAAGTTAAAAAAAAAATTTATTTTCCACATTTCAAAAATTCCTGTGAAGCACATGAAGGGTTAATAAACTTCTCGAATGTGGTTTTGAGTACCTTGAGGGGTGTAGCTTTTAGAATGTTACTTCTGGGTATTTTCTTTTATAGACCCCTCAAAGTGACTTAAAAAAAGTGTAAAATTTGTTGAAAAAATTAAAGATCGCTGGTTAACTTGACTCTTAACTTCATAACAAAAAATGTTGGTTCCAAAATTGTGCTGGTGTAGAGCACACATGTGGGAAATGTTTAACTATTTTGTGCGATTTGACTCTTATTTATGGGCATAAAAATTAAGTTGGAAATTTGGTGAAGATTTTGAAAACTTTGTAATTTTCAGGTTTTTTTTTGTTTTTTCCCCCACTTATAAACGCAAGTCATACTGAAGAAATTTTTACCTTTATCATAAAGTACAAAGTTTTTTCGTGACAATCTTCGAATCTAGGATCCACTGAAGCGTTCAGTTATGACCTCCTAAAGTGACATTGGTCAGAATTGTGAAAACTGACCTGGTCATTTAGGTGAAAACAGGCTGGGTCCCAAAGGGTTAAAAAGAGAAGTAATTCAAAATTTTTTTCTTCTAATGCACCACTTGGAATTTTTACCAGTACATCACATAATTAATGAATGGTGTCGTTAAAATTTACACCTCATCCTGCAAAAAAGCAAGCCCTCATATGGCTATGTTGATTGGGAAAAATAAGTTATGGCTCTTAAATGGGAGATGCAAAAATGGCAATGTCAGGAAGGGGTTAAAGGATGCAAATTGTCAAATTATATAATTTAACATTTTCCATCTTCTCCATACTGACAACTTTTTAAACACAAATGGTTCCAAACAGATAAATCAGTAATTCACAGGTGACCTCTTTATTAATTTGCCTTTAACCTGCATCTGATCAATATGATATGTCCAGCCAAAGTATACCTGTGTGATATCTGACCATTTTTATTTAGTTTCCGTGTAGTCAAATTATTCACTTTCAGTCTGGAGGTGTAATCCAGCCCTAGTGTGCAGTATTGATCAGACATGGTATAGGAGTATTATCCAGGCATGGCGCTGGTGGTGTTTTCCACTAAGGCTGTGGTGGTAACGTAGTCACTGCATTCTGAATAACGTTGGGCATATTTTATATATGCACACTGTCTGGATAGCATTGTTATTTATTTTCTTCAAGAACACTGAAATCTTGGTGAGCCCAGTGCACACTACTGGACCTGGCTGTGATCTAGGAATAGATCATTGGGTTAAATGTCATTTATACATTGTGCCACAGTAGATGATCAATGATAAACTATACAGTAGGCCATTTATATGGATACACCTAAATAAAACGGGAATGGTTGGTGATATCAACTTCCTGTTTGACACATTAGTATATGGGAAGGGGGAAACTTTTCAAGATGGGTGGGGACCATGGTGGCCATTTTGAAGTTGGCTATTTTGGATCCAACTTTATTTTTTCCAATGGGAAGAGGATCATGTGACACATCAAACTTATTGAGAATTCCACAAGAAAAACAATGGTGTGCTTGGTTTTAACGTAACTGTATTCTTTCATTAATTATTTACAAGATTGACCACTTATAAAATGTGTTCAAAGTGCTGCCCATTGTGTTGGATTGTCAAAGCAACCCTCTTCTCCCACTCGTGAAACACTGATAGCAACACCGCAGAACAAATGCTAGCACAGGCTTCCAGTATCTGATGTATCAGATGCTGCACATCTCGTATCTTCACAGCATAGACTTATCTTTGGGGTCATCTGAATACAAATGTCGAAGGGTATGTACACACGTTGCGGATTTGTGTGGATTTTTCCCTGCCGAATCTGAAAAATTCGCAGGTAAAACGCCCTGCGTTTTACTTGTAGATTTACCACGGTTTTTGTGTGGTTTTCACATGCGTTTTGACACCTGCGGATTCCAATTATGGAACAGGTGTAAAACGCTGCAGAATCTGCACAAAGAATTGACATGCTGCAGAAAATAAAGTGCAGCGTTTCCACGCAGTATTTTCCGCTGCATAGCACTGCGGATTTGGTTTTCCATAGGTTTACATGGTACTGTACAACGCATGGAAAACTGCTGCGAATCCGCAGCATCAAATCTGCTGTGGATCTGCAGTCAAATTCACAACGTGTGCACATACCCTAAGGAGGTCAGTTTGGGAGACCTTGGTAGCCATTCAACTAGCCCTCGACAACCAATCCAGTTTCCAGGAAACTGTTCATGTAGGAATGCTCGGACCTGACACCCATAATGTGGTGGCGCACCATCTTGCTGGAAAAACTCAGGAAAATTGCCATCTTCAGTGCATAAAGAGGGCAACACCTCATCATGTAGCAATTTCAGATTTCCAGTGGCATTGAGGTTTCCATTGATGAAGAATCATATACCACACCATACCCATACAACCCCATCCAAAGATATGGATATCTGAAATGGCTACATGATGTGTTTCCCTCTTTATGCACTGAAGATGGCACATTCCTTGAGTTTTTCTAGCAAGATGATGCACCAACACATTATGGTGTCAGGTCCCAGCATTCCTACATGAACAGTTTCCTGGAAAGTGGATTAGTCGTCGTGGGCCAGTTGAATGGCCACCAAGGTCTCCAGATCTGACCCCCTTAGACTTTTGTCTTTGGGGTCATCTGAAGGCAATTGTCTATGCTGTGAAAATACAAGATGTGCAGCATCTGAAACAATGGATACTGGAAGCCTGTGCTAGCATTTCTTCTGCGGTGTTGCTATCAGTGTGTCACGAGTGGGAGAAGAGGGTTGCATTGACAATCCAACACAATGGGCAGCACTTTGAACGCATTTTATAAGTGGTCATAAACTTGTAAATAACTCATGAAAGAATAGTTACATTAAAACCAAGCACACCATTGGTTTTTGTTGTGAAATTCTCAATAAGTTTGTGTCGCATGACCCTTTTCCCATTGGAAAAAATAAAGTTGGATCCAAAATGGCTGACGTCAAAATCATCTTGAAAAGTTCCCCCCCCTCCCATATGCTAATGTGCCACAAACGGGAAGTTGATATCACCAACCATTCCCATTTTATTTTAGGTGTATCCATATAAATGGCCCACCCTGTAGTACTGAAAATAATTGACTAACCGGAATACACACCAAAAAGACAATGGCAGCAAGAGATGAATACGGCCCTGGGTGTCCATTTATTCTAAAACAGATGGGTGCTACTTACTATTTCCCCCCCCACTGGACAATCTTAAGATTCTTCCAAGTCCAGATGATAAGGTCTTGACACGAATGTTTGGTATTCTGCCGTTTCAGAAGATCCACCTAATGTACACATGTGTGAGCACTGGCACATCGCACAACACGATTGTATGTTGATGTGAACAAGTAGTGGAGCACTTCCTCCTATTTAGCTACAGCAAGATAAAAAAAATTAAAAAAAAGTCACCCTAAAAATAGTTGACCTAATGGCTAGAAGAGATCCCTCTTCATCACTGTTTTTGACCTGTGCAGTGGTGGGAATAGCCATGTTTCCTTTTTAGCATGTCATCTCGCATCCAGATTCTTTGAGTATGACCACTATCGGCAGGCCGTCTGGGAGGGCATCAAGACTGTGCACCATAACAAGCGTATTCTAGCTAGATGGACAGATTTCAATTTACTTTTCTTTTTTTTTTTTTTCTGCCTTCAACCTCCCTCCCGACCCCGTAGATTTACATCGAGAATCAGATTTGGCGCAACTGCAGATTAGTACATGACATAATCAAAAAAATCTTCTGAGATGCCTGGATGAAACTAATTTTCATCAGTGTTTTTAAGTCTGTGTGAGATCAGTTTTCTTACAATTGAGCTAAAAAAAGGACATAAACAAATGGTTTGCTAGGCTAACAGTAATGTATCCATAAATCAGATGCCAGTTGGATGTTGGTGGGATCAGTGTTATAATTATTTTTTTGAAAAATACACTTCTATTTCTCTTGGAAACTATATGATCATGTACATTTATGCATTCAGACTGGAATGGATGAGCATCAGATGTATTCATACGAGACTAAAAAGAAAGTCTTGTATGCTGTGGTTTTGTTTTTTTCCTTAAGGACCGTTGGAATGAAAAATCTGATTGCGCACATCCGATTTATACAGTAGTCTGCATGAGCCTTTAAAATTGTACACTCCTGTAACACATGAAGTACAAATTGTTAGTTGTGCGCTCCTTTTTGACTTGGTCAGGTATGCAGGGGCAGACATATCTTTGGTGCAACCGGGGGCCACAAGGTAAGGGGCCCACTTCCACCTCCAAAGCTAGTGGAATTGTGTATTATGATGAACTATTGGGCTACAAAGGGCCCGTATATTGTTCTTACCTAAGGGCCTTTTCTGTCTGCCACTGTAGGTACCAAAATTATATGTGGTGGTTGAGGTAGACTGTTATGCCTGGTGTACCTTGAATAGATCACCTGTGGAAAAGAGTAAATGGTTAAAAAAATAAATAAAAATAAAATAGAAATCTAGTTGAAAGATCTCCAGGGAATAAGTATATGTAGCTTAATCTATTTTCTAATATTGTATATTGAAGCCTTCTGTTTGAGAGTTTGGTTTGTGGACTCTTCTTGCATTTTATTTCTCTTGCCTCTTTAACATTGGTTATATTATGATTTTTTTTTTCTTCCTTGTAGGACCATTCTTGACACAGATTAAGAAAAATAAGGTACAGCATTTTGTTAAAATTTACAAAAGTTAATTCCTCAACTTGGATGTTGTATTTCATTTAAAAATTTATTTTGCTGATCTATTCGATAGTAAGAAATTGTCAGCCCAGATATAGCCCTATTTCTGGACAGTTTATCAAATTACAACAGGGCTGTAAAAATTACATTGTGAAACAATGGTAAATCATTAAATTAGAATTGTGTATATAGACATATCACTCCTAAAGGGGTTGCCCAACCATAGGCTAGAAGTCTGCAGTCACTTTTTTTTCTTATTTAAGTCATTTTTTGCTGACAGTACCTAAGTACAGGCATTCTGTGCACCTATGGCAGGGCCAAACATTCAAGTGCTCCTTGCCAACAGCTTGTTTTCTGCTATAAAGCCAGAGCTGTCAATCAGGACAGGGGAATGGACAGGAGTAAAACAATGGGAAGATGCACTTAGATGAATCATGGTGTGACCAAAGATTCATCACTTGGTTAAAAGGACTGTTAGGCTGTTTTCACACATCAGTTTTTTTGCCATCAGGCTCAATCCGGTGAATTCTGAAAAAAAACAAAACAAAAAAAAAACCACTGATCCGGCAAAAGTTGCCGCTGGATCCATTTTTTTTCTTAGACTTGTATTAGCGACGGATAGTCTCTTGTTTCATCTGTTTTTTGCCGAATCCATAATTTTCTGAAAAAACTGACATAGTAACATTTTTCTCTGTCGAAAAAACTGACAGCAACGGATCCATTGCCATCCGTCCGTCATTTGCTACAATGGAACCCTATGGCACCCGATCCGTCAAATGACTGAATCTGGCGATGGATTCTGCTTTTTTAACGGAGCATGCTCCAATTTTTTAGGCTCCAGTTTGACGGATTCGACTAGCTGATCCAGCTAACGGATCTGGCACATCAGTTTTTCACAATTTGCGACTGTTCTTTTTAAACATTTGACCGATTCTGCCTGCAAAAAACTGATGTGTGAAAGCAAGCCTTACAGAATGATTGTTCAGATCAAATAATTTCACATATGTATTCTGAATGTAGTCTAATCTATTGTATTTGTTCCTGTAGATAAAAAGCTACACGAAGTTCCACAAGACTCAAGAATTCAATCTAGAACGCTAGAAAAAATAAATTAATAAATACACGTTTACTAAACTGTAGTGTTCGCGTGTTCCCTTTACATATATATTATATACACATTCCTATTCTTGTTTCAGATCACCAATCATGAAAGTGACAAATATAAATATTAGACACAAATGACAAACACAAAATGCAGTTTTTAAATGAAGGGCTCTATTAATAGACAAAGAAATCCAGAAATCCAAACCTACAGGGCCCTGTGTGAAAGTGATCATTGTCCACAGCAATACAGTTCAATTGGATGTAAAAATGCAGGCCAAAAGTACTGCAGATTACTGAAGTCCTGTTACGAAAAAGAAAGCCTAGTGTAGAGGAGTTTATTTTTCTTGTGTACCCCTGCTCATTGTTCCTGCTTCCAGCACATCTTTTATAATCCGGTGACTAGTCTGATTTAGTCTGTTCTCTTAGAACGCCTTACAACAATATTCACTTAGCGGTCAGTGGTTTGAATAATACAGTTAGTGATAAGCGAATGTGCTCGGATAACATGTTTATCTGAGTATCTTGGGTGTGCTTGGATATCGTCAAGTCCCTGCAGCTGCATGTTTTAGGCTATGTGCACACGTCAGGATTTCTTGCAGAAAATTCCTGAGGAAAAACCTGAAATTTTCTGAAAATCTACATGCGTTTTTGCCGCGGTTTTGACGCATTTTTTTCCAGACATTTCCCAATGCATTTTATAGTGGGAAATCCGCAAAAAACCCGCAAAATTAATGAACATGCTGCGTTTTTTACTGCGATGCGCTTTTTTCGCAGAAAAAAAACGCATTATGTGCACAAAACATGCGGAATTCATTCTAAATGATGGGATGCATATTGTATGCTGTTTTTTTGCGGTTTTATAGCGTTTTTATCGCGAAAAACCGCGAAAAAAACAGGAAAAATTTGCAAAGTGTGCACACAGCCTTATAGCTGTTAAACAATTCCCGCATGAGTTGCAGTTGTCTCACAGCTACAAAATGTGCATCCACAGGGACTAACCTAATATCCGAGCACACCAAGACACTCAGATAACATATTACCCAAGCACGTTCGCCCATCACTAGTTACAACTCCACACATCCAGTTCTGTGATCTGCAGTATTTTTTTCTTTTTCTTTCAGGACACGACATAAAACTGATTAAGCAGACGCAGTAGTTCTTGCATCACCACAAACACCAGCGGAAACTGGCTAACTTCCTAGTGACTCTTTTGGAAATAATATTAAGTGGCAAGAGTCTGTTATATGACTTAAATTCCTAAGGAGAGTGTGTTCTTAATCTTATCCCCTTTCCAACTGGGATATTTTTTTGCATTCTTGTGCCTTTTTTGACATTCCGCCCCCAAATCAAAAAACGAGGACCTTTTTTTTTTCTTTATTTTTTTTATTTATTTTTTTGTTGGACGAGTAGTACTTTAAGTTTTTCCTTTTTATATGGTAAAATATCTGGCACATGCATTCTCCAGGTCAGTACAACTACAGCAATGCCAAACACACAAAATAAAAATGATACAAGTTTAATGTAAAAAAGCCTTAAGGTTTTTTTTGCACTGTGAATGTTTTTTTTTTTTTTATACAATTTTAAGGTAGAGGTGATTTTAAAGTGGCATTTTTACATTTTTTTTTTTTTGCACTGTTAAGGTAGATCAATACCCCCACACCCATTTTGTTGTCGTGTTTTTTTTCCTTCTCATTTTGCCCTTTACGGATGATTCAATTTAATATTTCCAGAAGTTTTACCCATTGAATCACCCTTTTACGCCCATTACAAAGAAATTTGATTCTTTCATCTCCTGTATTGAGATTTTACCCTCTATTTAGCAAAATCTGCAGTGAGTAAAGACAGATTTTCCCATAATGGAGATGACCTTTTTACGCTTTTTAAAAAATTCTATAGATGAGGGGGGAGCTAGAAGCAGCCTCCAACAAACTGCTGCAAGTTCTCATGGCACAAGTTAGTGACAGTTAGTTCTCCACAGGACTTAGATTTTTCCAATACTGAGATGGTTCTGTCTCAATTAATTGGTAAGCGATTATCATAATTAATCAATGACACAAACAAGCAGTCTAGGAGAAGACTGATACTCAGCAGTGACCACACAGTGAATTTGCAGCAGTCATACAGCTTGACTGCGAGCAGCGGGAAACCAGTTATTAATCAGCAGGAGGTCAGCAGTCACGCCCCATCAGAGTAGCCTGGAAGAGCGGCTTCCGTGGAGCAGCTGAAATGCTGGCAGGAATGAGGAGTACGCAGCTGGGTAAGGCTACTTTCACACACAGCATATTTGCTGCGTATTTTTACGCGCGCGTATTTTGCTGCTGCTTTACCTGCGTTTTTTTTACGCAGGCAAAAAACGCAGCTGCTTTCACACACTGCGTTTTTTGCTGCGTTTTTTGCTGCGTTTTTTGCAGCTGCGTTTTTTTTCAGCATTGTGTACTGAAATTAAAGTTTGTTTGAAAAGAAAAAAGGGGAAAAAAAAGAGTCATTGAGGTCATTTCCTGTCTTTGACTCAGAATACAATACACACTGGAGTTAACACTGGAGTTTTCCGGTACTCCACATTGTTTGCTGTACGTTATTCCTGACACTCCTGTGAGTTCTTCTACCATAGATATAGAGTGCCTTCTATTCAGCAGTTCCCCTCGTAGTATATCTGATTTCTAGGGGGTGTCCTCTATTCATGGCAAGTGGGTGTTATGTAATGTGTATTTTTGGCCATGGTCGACAAATCAAAGAAGCAGACTACATCATAGTTAAAAGTTCAAATATTTATTTGTAGTAACTGTCAAAATTGAAAAACTTTTCTAATAAAATTGAGAATAGAATGATTTTTTTTTTTTTTTTGTTATTAACAAAATTCCACACGTAAACACTGTAAACATCCCCAAAATGGGATTATAAACCTGTGGATGTCCAAGTCCACTCATTAATTGCCGCCAGGAGGGCATGCTTCCAGCTTTCATTAGTATTGCGCAAGGCCCTTTCCTCGTCACCACTGACGGTGAGTCATTCGGCACTTGCGCAACACTAATCAGAGCTGGAAACATGCCCTCTTGGCGGAAACTGAGGAGTGGAATTGGACATCATGGCGTTTTAAACATGAAAAGCAACATTATGCCTACTGGTCCTCATATAGGCTTTGTGAATATGAGTAGTAGCTCCAGTCTGGATGGTGTTCTTCAGACTGGGCTACTACTCTGGATGTTGGTGCACCTGCAGCAGCACTTGGAGCAGATGGCAGAGGTCTATTGAATGCTGCTGCAGGTGCAAGAGGAGTCGGCGTCGGTGGATGCCAGATGTGGTTTAGTGAACAAACCATTTCTTCAAAGGTTGGATTTATATGCGGATACTTCTTAAAACATGTCACCGCCATTGAAATATACGTCATGCAGGAGTCCTGGACCTCGGGGGACAGAGTACGCATTCTGGAAGCTAGAGTGGTTCCATATGCTGAGAATTGATCCTCTTCAGGTTGGCGATCAATTAGAGAAATTGCCCTTGCCAAGGCAGCCGTCTCCTCATCCTCCTTTGAAGAGCCTCTTTTCCTCTTCCTCTGTGTTGAGGCTGGAGGTGGAGGTGGTGGCGGCGGCGATGCCAATGAACTAGTCTCGGAGAGGGGCAGATCATCATTTTGGGTAGAAGGGTCAGGCCTTGGCTCATTTGGAAGAGAGCTGGTAGCAGGCTGTGAAGCATGTTCATACACTGGAGTTGTTGCTGTGGCCGGGATTTCGGTCATCGGCTGGACATTGCCTATGGTTCTGTAAAGAGAAACATCAAAACAATAGTTTTAATACATTTTATTTTCTATTCAAAATTAAAGACGTTACTGATACTTACGGTCGGTAATGTAGACTGCCGTTTAAAAATTGGAGTTCCTGTTCAAAACGCCCTTGAGAAGCAGGTGCCGCAGAGCCACTTGGTGCTTCTGACCGTGACCGTGTAAATCTGTCCCTCACCGACCTCCAGCGGGTTCTCAAGGCTGAAACTAAAAAGTGAAAAATTGAACCTATTAATATACTATTCAACTACATACAGACAAGAAATTCAAAAATACTCCTCCAAAATGGAAAATATTTACCAATTTCTTTTTGCCGCTCCTTTGGGTATGACTCGTACAGGGGATAGAGGGTGACACAGACCTTGTGCCAGGAAGCAGTTTTTGTATATTTGTTGGAAAACTCCCGGCACCCCTTATCCCAAAGACATGGGAAGTTTTGAACCTAAAAAAGGTAAAACATTAACTACTATTAGTTATACACACAAAATTTGACAAACTTGATAGAGGCAGAAAAAGTAACACAGGCTGCTGAGGAATGACAACCCCAACTGCTTATTACCTTCACACGCATACGGGACACACACGCACAGGGGACACACACGCACAGGGGACAGAAAATCCGGTGAAGAGCGTTTTTTTAAATAAATATTTTGCTAGGTTTAAAACTAAATTGGAAATAAATAGGGATTCAACGCAGGGCGCAGAGAACGCAGCAAGTTGCGTATTTAAGTGCCACGTGCCGCGTATTTCGGTGCCACGTATTTCAGTGCCACGTGCCACATATTTCAGTGCCATGTATCAAAGTGCCATGTGCCACGTATTTCAGTGCCACGTATTTCAGTGCCACGTATTTCAGTGCCACGTATCAAAGTGCCACGTGCCACGTATCAAAGTGCCACGTATCAAAGTGCCACGTGCCACGTATCAAAGTGCCACGTATTTCAGTGCCACATGCCACGTATCAAAGTGCCACGTATCAAAGTGCCACGTATTTCAGTGCCACGTGCCACGTATCAAAGTGCCACGTATCAAAGTGCCACGTGCCACATATTTCAGTGCCATGTGCCACGTATTTCAGGGCCACGTGCCACGTATTTCAGTGCCACGTGCCACGTATTTCAGGGCCACGTGCCACGTATTTCAGTGCCACGTGCCACGTATCAAAGTGCCACGTGCCACATATTTCAGTGCCACGTATTTAAGTGACACGTATCACGTATTTCAGTGCCACGTATTTCAGTGCCACGTGCCACGTATCAAAGTGCCACGTGCCACATATTTCAGTGCCACGTATTTAAGTGACACGTATCACGTATTTCAGTGCCACGTATTTCAGTGCCACGTATCAAAGTGCCACGTGCCACATATTTCAGTGCCACGTATTTAAGTGACACGTGCCACGTATCAAAGTGCCACGTATCACATATTTCAGTGCCACGTATTTAAGTGACACGTGCCACGTATCAAAGTGCCACGTATCACGTATTTCAGTGCCACGTATTTAAGTGACACGTATCACGTATAAGTGCCACGTGTCACGTATTTAATTGCCACGTATTTAAGTGCCACGTATCAAGATTTTCCATGGAGAACAGACACATCCAGAGATATGTCTGCTCTCCACGGCTGCAGCAACACACTGACAGGAGCCATAGTTCCTGTCGGTGTGTCACTGCGCATGCGCGAGCGAGTTTACCGGCGGTCATTGACCCCGGCACTCTCGCTTAACGGCAGTGCTGCGTGGGAAAGTTCAACGCAGCTGTACTGCTGTTAACCGAGACGCCGGAGCCATTGAAGTACGCGATACACTGCTAGGAGCTTCGCTCCTGGCAGTGTATCGCCGGAGAGCAGGGGATCGGCGTGGGACACTCGTTTTATGGATTCTGCGGACAGGGAGTATGGATTTGGTTTATTATTTTTGGATTTTTTCCTGGAGGATCGAGGGCTTCGCCTACAAGTGTGCTGTTGGTGAGTATATACTGTTATGTGTTGTATGTACTGTACTGTGTGTCGTGTATGTGTATTGTGTGTAGGTGTTTTGTGTAACTTTACAATTGTGCTAAGTCGCCGGACACAGGGACAACTCTCCCATCCTAATACCGGATGGGAGTAGTAGTCCCATACGGCGACTTAGCACAATGGTGGCACTAGCGTCGCATGGGGACACACACGCATACACACACACACACACACACACACACACACACACACACACACACACACACACACACACACATACACATACCGTCTCGATCAGCAGCCCCACGTTTATGGTCATTCTGTTGAATGACTCCATGCTGCTTCACTGGGGGGCGGGGGCTTCCCTCTTCCTGTCCGACGTCACGTCCGGTCCTGGGTGTCAACCCCTCCGTACAAAGACGCCGACACCCAGGACAAAGGCGCTGTGTGTGGACGGTAAGATGGGGCCCTATGGGGACACGCAGACACGCCGCTGTGTAAAGAATTGACATGTCAATTCTTTTTATGCCGGCGTGTTTGCAGACAAAAACGCCGCGTTTTTTTGCGGTGTGTCTGAACGGCAAAGTGAATTTCTCATTCACTTTGCCGGCAGACGAAAATGACATTGCGCATTTTTGAAAAGCGCCCGCAAAATAGCGCTCAAAAATGCGCTATGTCTGAAAGTAGCCTAAATGTTACAAAAAGGCTGAGTTCACACATAGCAGAATTGCAGCGGAAATTTCCACGGCAATTCTGCGCCTCCTGCTGCGGGTATATCGCATGCAGAATTTGCATGCATATACCCGCAGAAAACTAGCGTTTTGCAAGCAGAATTAGCTTGCAGAGTGCTAGCGTTTTCCAAGCGATCTGTAGCATCGCTTGGAAAACTGTTTGACAGGTTGGTCACACTTGTCAAACATAGTGTTTGACAAGTGTGACCAACTTTTTACTATAGATGCAGCCTATGCAGCATCTATAGTAAAAGATAAAATGTTAAAAATAATAAAAAAAATAAAAAAAAAGGTTATACTCACCTCAGCGGCGTCCGTTCCTAATGCTGTGTGTTCAGGACCTTCCATTGACGTAGCGGTCACGTGACCGCGACGTCATCGCAGGTCCTTCACACACACCTCGGAAGCCTCTGAGAAGGTCGGGCCGCCAGAAGGTGAGTATATCGCTATTTTTTATTTTAATTCTTTTTTTTTTTTTACCACTTATATGGTGCCCAGTCCGTGGAGGAGAGTCTCCTCTCCTCCACCCTGGGTACCAACCGCACTTGATCTGCTTACTTCCCGCATGGTGTGCACAGCCCCGTGCGGGAAGTAAGCAGATCATTGCACTCCTATGTGTGCAGAATCGCCGCGATTCCGCTATTTTAATGAACATGCTGCATTTTTTTCTGGATTGCGATTCCGCTCAGGAAAAAGATGCAGCATGTGCACAAAAAATGCGGATTGCAATCTGTTACATAGGATGCTTAATGTTAGCGTTTTTTTCGCGGTTTTATAGCGTTTTTATAGCGAAAAACCGCGAAAAAAACGCAAAAAATCTGCTACGTGTGCACACAGCCTAAAGGGTAGGGGGAAAAGTGCCAGGGAGCTCAGTCCTGATCTGGGAGAACCTAGTAAATATAAAACATACAAGAAACAAACAAAATAAACCCTGCTGTAACTAAATAAGTAAAAAACAAAAGTACATCTAAATAACGGTTATTAGTAATGCTGTTTTTGATCAAAACTGCCTAAAACCGGCCCTGGATGGCTTTTATGATAGTGGGGCCCTAGGCAAAAGTTTAAAATGGGGCCCCAAATGCTAACATATTGCACATCACACAGAAGCATTTCTGTTGTATTTACATGCGCTGATTTCAGGCCGCTAAACGAGTGTGATCAATACTGAAGTCGTTCGCTTGTTTCCCGGCCTCTTTACACCAACTGAGAAAGAATGATCTAATAGTGATTGATCAGTTCCCATCAATCTGTCCCTATACAGTATCATGTTATCAGCAGCAGATCTACAGTTTACACCGGTGATGTGCTGCTGTGAACAATTATTTTTGTTCCTGCATAAACAATCCAGTCTCTCGAAGAATATGCAGCATTTTGCTTCTTAAGTATAATACACCCCATAGTCCTCCATATATTATAATGTGCACCACGATCCTCCATATTGTAAAATGCACACCCCACAGTCCTCCATATAGTATAATACACTCCCCATAGTCCTCCATATAGTATAATACACTCCCTATAGTCCTCATATATTAAAATTCACTCCGCAGTCCTCCATATAGTATTATACACTTCTAATCCATGTAGTACAATTCACTTCCCATAGTATAATGCACCCCATAGTTCTTCATATAGTATAATGTATTCCCCATACAGTATAATGCAGCCCATATATAATATAATGCAGCCACCCCACAGAATATAATATAGCCCAATAGCCCACTCGTAGTATAATGCAGCCCCTCCATAGAATATATGGTAGCTGACTCAGAGTATAATGCAGCCCCCACACAATATAATGCAGCCCCCATAGAATATAATACAGCCCCCCATAGAATATAATGTAGCCCCATCAGAGTATGATGCAATCACCCCTCATAGAATGTAGGCCCTCATAGAATATAATGTAGCCCCATCAAAGAGTTTGATGCAATCTTCCCCAATAGAATATAATACAGCCCACCTTCCCATAGAATATAATGTTGCCAACCCCCTCCCCTCACTCATTCATATATTAAAAAAAAAAACACAAAACCTCACCTCTCCTCGCGTCCCGTGCTGCTCCCATTGCTCCAGGCTTGGCTCCGGTCTCAGCGGCTGCAGTCTGCCCGGTACACAGCAGGTACATGATGTGATGCCATCGCGCACCCACAGTGGCAGAGGGGAATGATGGGAGAGGGAGCATCAGCTGACGCTCTCTCAATCATTGCATTGAAATGTACTAGGGTCTTAGATGCCGGTATAGTTGAATGTTTCGGTGCTGGTGGCAGGTGACTGGCTGGGAGCTCCTGGTGGAGCGGGGGCCCTAAGCAGGTGCCTGGTCTACCTGCCGCTAATGCCGGCCCTGAAGCCATCCCACCATCGGCAAGGTGCCCTGATCGGGAAGGTCATATGCTGTCTAAAATTGAATTGAATTGACCTCAGTTTGTGAATAAGGGCAAACAAAAGGACCGAGTAAATATGCCTGTTTGGCTGATATTATGAATTCTAGGAGTAAATCCTGGGCTTGCAATCAGGAAAACGACTGCTGTAGGAAGGAGGGCCATAGGAGTGCAGCAAAGGCCAGACAGATGTTGGTGGTAGGGGACTCTATAATTAAGCAGAGAGGGTCATTTGCTGCTGAGACCATGAATGCTGAAAAATGTATTGTCTGCCGGGTGCTCAGGTTCAGCATATTTGGGATCGGATAGACAGACTGCTGGGAGGGGCTGGGAAAAACTCAGCTGTCACTGGTACCGATGTGTACCATGACCAAGTTAGAGGGGGGTGGAAGGTCCTTAAAAATGATTACAGGGAGCTTGGAGAGAAGCTGAATGCCAGGGCCTTCAAGGTGGTTTCCAAAATACTGTTGGTGCCACTTGAAACACAGCGGTTGCTTAGAAATTGGTGAAGGAAGGGTTTGGGTTAATGGAGAAGGGGGCTGACTTTTCTGTCTGCTACAGGCTCTACAGTAGGAATGGGTTACGCCTCAGTGGGGAGGGTGCAGCTGTGCTTGGGGGGGGGGGGGGAATGGTCAGATGGATGGGGGTGCTTTTAAACTAGGTCTGGAAGCAAAGTAGATGTGCTAAAAAGGATAGAGTAGATAGACAGTTGGGGTGACTTAGAATTTAGGAGGACTGGGTCCTGCAAGGAACATAGCACATGTATTAGGCTAGGGTCACATTGCGTTATGTGACCGCGTTTAACGGACTACGTTACACCGCGGCATAACGCGGTGTTAACGTAGTCCGTTAACGCCGCCATAGCCTGTAATGGTGAGCGCATCGCTAGCGCACGCCCACATTGGGCGGGCGCTAGCGATGTCGCGTCATTTGAGTGACGGACCTCGGACGCTGCTTGCAGCGTCCGCGGCGCGCCCGAGGTTCGTTCCTCGCTAGTGCAGATCGGGGATCTGCGCTAGCGGGGACGCCGAACGCGGACCCTAGAGAAGCATTGCGTTAGCGCAATTCGCTAGCGCTATGCGCTTAACGGATTGCCCTAACGCAATGTGAACCTAGCCTTACTCCTTCTCACCTTCCTAATAGTATTAAATGTCTACTGGTAAATGCAAGAAGTCTTGCAAACAAAATGAATGAACTGGAGGCTCTTATGTCAGCCAGAGAATGCAATGGGGTGGGCATTACAGAGACCAGGTTGGACGAAAGCCATGACTGGATGACAGAGGGTTACACTACAGTTAGAAAGGACAGGAAAGACAGATTTAATAAAAATATACCCCCCTCCACCTCAAGACCAGTGGTCAATGACTACATTGTCGCAACTCACCCCAATATAGTCAGTATGAGTAAATGTACATAGGTTTGTAGCAAACTTAAATTAGCAGTTTTCCATTATTGCTGTCCCTGTCATAGATCCCAGGAAGGATAACTTTATCATCCCTACCGCTCACACCAGTAAGTCATGAACCTGGGTTGTTTGGTTGCCCAGTTCTTTTATGAAGGGGATTTATCTATATCCCACTTCCGGTTTGGAACTTGCAGCTCTATGGCAGCCTCCTTACCCCCAGGTCAGACAGGGTACTGCACCTAGAATAATTAGTCGCCAGAAAGGCTGCCTTACTTTGTACTGGCACACTGCAGCGAGGGCGATATAACTACTCCCACTCAGGCGGGGACAATAATTATCAACGCTGTCCGTTGCTGCCAGTTTTCCCCAAAAATCCAGGACAACTTCGCTGCCACCAGCTCCGATTTCTTAATTAATAATGGGTCCGAAGCCAACCCAAATTAGTAGCGTAATTCATTTCAGAGGACGTGACAGTACATTATAGAGCAAGGAGAAACGAAGCTAGCAATTTTATATATTTTACTCCAAAAGATAGGCAGTGTTTACAAAAGGGTGAAAGGATATTATAAAATGAGACAATTATGTATATACAGACAATTACAAATAAAAAGGGATTAAAGTTGAAAAAAACACTTACAGTTCAATTCATTTCATGGACTCTTCAAATGGTATAAGTTGCATGGTACTGGTCCGATATGGCCTTGGTCAGATGTGCCATCATTTGAAGTGACATCTTTAAAGTGTCTTCAGAAATAGTGATTAGTCTTACCGTCTGGCCGATTTCTGGACTATCTTCTAAATTTACTTGCCTTTCTTTTCCTCCCCTGCTCTTTAACCATGCTCACATTATCCCCACCGCTTTTGCTCCACTAATCCTCACTTTCGTTCACCCACCTGTTTCCCTTTCTCCGCTTATTCTCACTGCTGGTGACACATCCCCAAATCCTGCCCCCCGCCTCATACATTACTACCCCTTACCCTATCCTTCTCACACTGAGAAACCACCGCAACCCCTCACACTTAAAACCTGTGCCACTGACCCCCACCACACTGCTTCCCCTCTCTGGGGCACTTTGGAATGCCCGCTCTGTCTGCAACAAGCTCCACATGGTCCATAATCTCTTCACTTCTCGCAACCTTTTCTTCCTGGCCCTCACTGAGACCTGGCTGACGCCCCCTGACACTGCCTCGCCTGCAGCACTGAGTTACGGTGGCCTCCAATTTACCCACACTCCTCGCTCTGGCAACAGACATGGTGGAGGAGTGGGTATCTTTCTTTCTAAAAACTGCTCCTTCAACCCTATCCAACCCCCACCCTCCCTTATCCTCCCTTCTTTCAAGGTTCACTCTGTCTGTATTTACGCGCCCTCCAATCTCCAAATGGCCATCATATACCGACCACCTGGCTCAGCCACTGCCTTCATCGACCAATTCTCCACCTGGCTCCTTCACTTTCTCTCTGCCAACATCCCCACTATCATCATGGGTGACTTCCATATCCCTACTGACACCCACCAGCCAGCAGCCTCCAAACTACTGGCCCTTACTTCATCCTTTGGACTAACCCATTGGTCCACCACAGCCACCCACACAGATGGACATACGCTAGACCTCATCTTCACCCTCCTTTGTTCCTTATCTAATCTCACAAACTCTCCCTTCCCCCTATCTGACCACCATCTACTCACCTTCTCATCCTTGTCCTCCTCACCTGCCCCCCATGTCCTGCCATTACCACATCCTCGCAGAAACCTCGCACATCTAGACACTCACAGACTCTGACTCTCTCCTACCCCTGTCCTCCATATCTTCACTGCACGACATGGACAGCGCCACAGCTTTCTATAACTCGACCCTCACATCAGCCATAGACTCAGTCGCCCCTCTCATGCATGGCACAGTGCGACAAACCAATAGGCAACCTTGGCATAACAATGTCACAAAAAAACTTCGACAAGCATCCAGGGTTGCGGAGCGGCGTTGGAAGAAAACACGCCTGCCAGACGACTTCACTGCCTTCGAACAAGCTACATTTGACTTCAAATCAGCCCTTACCTCTGCTAAACAGACCTATTTCACTAACCTTGTATCCTCATTATCGTACAACCCAAAACAACTGTTCAGCACATTTAACTCTCTCCTCCGCCCACCACTGCCACCTCCAACTCTCTTCATCTCTTCCGAGGACTTTGCCACCTACTTCAAAAACAAGATCGACCAAACAAGGCAAACCTTTACTTGTCCACCACCCCAACCACTCCATATACCAGACCTCTGCCCTTCCCTAATAACCTCCCTCTCCAACATCACTGAAGGAGAGCTTACTCGCCTCTTTTCCAAATCACACCTCACCACCTGTGCACTTGACCCCATGCCTTCCCACCTGCTCCCCAACCTCACTAACATGCTTATTCCAGCCCTAACCCATCTCTTCAACCTATCGCTCTCTTCTGGTACCTTCCTCTCTGCCTTCAAACATGCCATCATCACACCCATCCTCAAAAAAACTAACCTTGACCCAACTGCTATGCCCAGCTATCGCCCCATATCACTGCTCCCTTTTGCTTCAAAACTCCTTGAGCAGCATGTCCATGGTCAACTTTCCTCCCACCTCTCATCTAACTCTCTCCTTGACAACCTCCAATCTGGCTTCCGCCCCCACCACTCCACCGAAACTGCCCTGACAAAAATTACTAATGACTTAGTCACAGCCAAAGCTAACAGACAGTTCTCCATCCTCCTCCTTCTTGACCTGTCCTCTGCTTTTGACACAGTCGATCACAGAATCTGTAGCAGTAGGCATTCTTCCCTTGGCATCAAAGATCTCGCCCTGTCCTGGATTGCCTCATACCTATCCAACTGCACATTTAGCGTTTCCCACTCCCACACTACCTCCTCATCCCGCTCTCTCTCTGTTGGAGTCCCTCAAGGCTCTGTCCTAGGACCCCTACTTTTTTCCATCTATACCCTTGGCCTAGGACAACTCATAAAGTCCCATGGCTTCCAGTACCACCTGTATGCGGATGACACTCAGATCTACCTCTCTGGCCCAGATGTCACCTTCCTGCTATCCAGAATCCCGAAGTGTCTGTCAGCCATATCCTCCTTCTTCACCTCTCGCTTCCTAAAACTCAATGTAGACAAAACCGAATTCATCATCTTTCCCCCACCTCACGTATCCCCCCTACCCAATCTATCTATTATGGTAAACGGCATCACGCTGTCTCCTGCTCCTGAAATCCGCTGCCTCGGGGTAACTCTTGACTCTGCCCTGTCCTTCAAACCTCACGTCCAAGCTCTTGCCACCTCCTGTCGCCTTTAACTCAAAAATATTGCCAGAATCCGTCCCTTCCTCAGCCCACAATCTACCAAAACTCTTGTGCATGCTCTCATCATCTCCCGCCTCGATTACTGCAACACCCTCCTCTGTGGCCTCCCCGCTAACTCTTGCACCACTCCAGTCTGTCCTCAACTCTGCTGCCCGCCTAATCCACCTCTCTCCTCGCTACTCCCCTGCTTCACCCCTCTGCAAATCCCTCCACTGGCTCCCAATCCCCCAACGAATCCAGTTCAAACTACTAACACTGATCTACAGAGCCATCCACAACCTGTCCCCTCCCTATATCTCTGAACTAATCTCCCAATATCTTCCCTCACGTAATCTTCGTTCATCCCAAGACCTCCTACTCTCCTCCACACTTATTTGTTCCTCACACAATCGCCTCCAAGATTTCTCCCGAATATCCCCCATCCTCTGGAATGCCATGCCTCAACACGTCCGACTATCCACCACCCTCGGATCCTTCAGACGGAACCTGAAAACCCATCTCTTCAGGAAAGCCTACAGCCTACAATAACCGAGCCGCCGCCTCACCACCGCCAGAGCCGCTGCACCTCCGACCTTCTGTCTCTTCCCCACTATCCCATAGAATGTAAGTTCGCAAGGACAGGGTCCTCTCCCCTCTGTACCAGTGTGTCACTGTAAACCTGTTTACTGTAAATGATATCTATAACCCTGTATGTAACCCCTTTCTCATGTACAGCACCATGGAATTAATGGTGCTATATAAATAATAATAATACAGTTCTCTCATAGCATTTCAGATCATGGCAAACCATGTGGCTGGGGGAGGGGCAACTGTTGGCTCTCTTCCTGGGCAAAGACTCCCTCACAACTCAGCAGGGTTAAGATATGCCCTCTGGTCGTGACATCACTGAATGGGCTGAGTTATGAAATGCACTCCTCTTTTCTCAGAGTTATGAAACATTCATATCCACCGTAGCTCCAGGATGCAACCTTGTATAGCAACAATGGAATTAACATTGATCTTGTTTTGTGGCCAGCATTCTATTAAGACCAAACATGACCCGGCTATGCACCACGAGTAAGCACTGTAATTAGTTTCTCAGATACTGAGGGTACAGGAAATTGGAAAACACACTGGGTGACGGCCCTGCCGATGCAGATACCAAATATAACTTTTATATCTGTCACTAATTGGAGTCAAGTTATGCCTTACTACTAAGTTTGTACTTGAACAAAAGAGCACATGGTTTCAGACAAAAGACTGGTTTTCCTGTTCACTCCTGCCTTCAAGAGGGGAGGGGGGACAGAGTCCCACAGTGAAGTTTTGTTACAGCTGTTTTGTCAGCAGGGAGCAAGAGTTGGGGGTTGGAAAACCTTCAGCGTGTCTCTGTGCTCAGCTTTAATGGATGTAGCAGAGCTCAGTGTGCGTGATCATAGACAATTAAATACATCATGTTCCTGACAACTCCTAATATAGCTGAACAGGTAAAGGAAATGCTGCAACAAATAGAATCCATATTATGGGGGATTTGAACTATTCAGACATTGAATGGGACATAGTCTGGTTGTGCTAAAAGCTGCAAGTTCTTACTCACAATTCAGGACAATTACTTCCCTCATCTGGTAGATGAACTGAACAAGAGAGGTAATCTGCTGGATCTGGTTCTGTACAATTTCAGATCTACAGGTCAGGGAGCATTTGGGATGCAGTGACTATAATATGGTGAGTTTCAATGTAATTTTCAATCAAATATTCAAAAGGGGAAATGCAAAAACCCTGGAACTTTAGGAAAGCTGATTTCAACAAATTAACTGAAGAGCTTAATCGTGTAGACTGGGGAAGCCAACAATAAATGGGGCATTTCAAAGATACTACTAGAATCCTGTAGAAAATTAAACCCTCTGGTAATATGTCCAGAATTAAAAAGAAACCATTATGGATAAATAAGACACTGCAAAGTTTAAGACTGAAACAAAGGGAAATCAAAATCCTGAAAGCCCGAGAATACAGAAATAGCATTTTGGGAATAGAAAGATTTAAGAAATGCAAAAAAAATCAAGCTAACAAACAGAGAAACATTTTGCCAGTGACATTAAAATAAACTAAACATTTTTTTTCTTCTCATAAATACATCAATGACAAAAAGAAAAAGATGGTATAGGCCCCATAAAAGACTATAATAACAAGATCATACTAGAGGACAAAGAAAAGCCTGAGATATTAAACAGGGACTTCTCATGTGTTCATGTACACCAATGAAATAACTGTTCCAAGGATTATTCAACAAGGCAAAAATCAAAGTTCACCACTAGATTATAATTAATTTGCTCAGACGCAGGCGTACTTCTTGTGTTTAGTTTAAACTTTGACAAATCCCCTGGCCCAGATGGCATTCATCAACAGATACTGAGGAAATTGAGCTCAGTGATTGACAGACTGCTGTATCTTATTGCAGCGCCCCAGGGTCCTGGTCGTTGCAGTTATGTCATTTTCCTCTAGGGGAGAGTGGTGTTATGTTTGGAGGCAAAGAAGGACAACTGCATCCAGGTATCACAAACATGCAACACATTTCACACTCCAGGCCACCAGGGGGAGCTCTTGCTCCTATTTATTAGGTCACTCCCCACATTGGCAAAACTGGTCGCCTGTAGGGGAAGTTAGTGAGTTGCTGGCTGAGCTCCGCTCAGTTAGTTGGTCCCTGACATGGGTGGGATCTTGTCAGAGAACGAAGGAGAAAGTACACAGAGCTGTGCATGCCCTAAGAGCTGCAGCTCCTAGGAAGAGACATCGAAGGCAGAACTGTATTGCAGAGAGGGTGAAGGAAGTCGTAGCAAAGGAGTGGATACCAGAAGGGGACCAGCCCTACACAGGCTGCCTCCCTCAGAGGTGCAGAATCCCGGTAGCGGGAGCACCGAGGGAGTAACGACCTTTATGCCTTGCTCCAGAGACCGGAGGACAGCTAATTGCAAGTTACCTGTCCGCCCTACACCCAGGAGGCACGGTGGCAAACTGTGGAGGCCGGGGCATGATAGAGCCCCTATAAACAGCCTCTAGCCACCAGTCATATGGGTTTGTCCTATCCCATATGGGGACAGAGAGAAAGACATTACATCTAAGGAACTACAACACTGCAGCGCAAGGGAAGGCTACTGATTTCCACCTGGATAAGGGGACTCTGGACTTGCCTCCAAACCGGCTGGACTCTGCCTGCCCCGTGATCTGGTGCCCTGGACTGTGGATGCTGAAGCCTTAAATAAAGGTAAAGAGACTGCAACCTTGTGTCCTCGTTCTTCTCTGTGCCTCTCACCATCCACCATCTATATAATGGGAAGCCCTGGAGATATACTTCACCTGTGGGAAGGTATACCATCTAGTTGCCATAACATCACCCCAGCGGACCCCTTAAAGCAGCGTTGGTCACCCTGACCGAATACCACAGGTGGCATCATGAACATTTCCCCTTTAAAGACTTTTCCCTTTTACATGGACGTCCCAGGGCCACGGACCGGGTCAGCCACGGTGATATCCCCCTGTGAACCGCAGGTACCGAGTACCCCACGGCCCCATGGGGGCGCTCCATTATATTCTTATACTCTCTTGTAACACGGGTGGTGCCACAGGATTGGAGGATGGCTGATGTGGTAACGATATTTAAGAAACGTAAAAAGGTGGAGCCAGGCAACTACCATCCGGCAAGCATGACATCAGTAGTATGCAAAATTTCTCAGGGCATTATAAGAGATGACCTGCAGAAATATACAGTTAGGTCCATATACACTCACTGGCCACTTTATTAGGTACACCTGTCCAACTTCTTGTTAACACTTAATTTCTAATCAGCCAATCACATGGCGGCAACTCAGTGCATTTAGGCATGTAGACATGGTCAAGACAATCTCCTGCAGTTCAAACCGAGCATCAGTATGGGGAAGAAAGGTGATTTGAGTGCCTTTGAATGTGGCATGGTTGTTGGTGCCAGAAGGGCTGGTCTGAGTATTTCAGAAACTGCTGATCTACTGGGATTTTCACGCACAACCATCTCTAGGGTTTACAGAGAATGGTCCGAAAAAGAAAAAAAATCCAGTGAGCGGCAGTTCTGTGGGCGGAAATGCCTTGTTGATGCCAGAGGTCAGAGGAGAATGGGCAGACTGGTTCGAGCTGATAGAAAGGCAACAGTGACTCAAATCGCCACCCGTTACAACCAAGGTAGGCCTAAGAGCATCTCTGAACGCACAGTGCGTCGAACTTTGAGGCAGATGGGCTACAGCAGCAGAAGACAACACCGGGTACCACTCCTTTCAGCTAAGAACAGGAAACTGAGGCTGCAATTTGTACAAGCTCATCGAAATTGGACAGTAGAAGATTGGAAAAACGTTGCTTGGTCTGATGAGTCTCGATTTCTGCTGCGACATTCGGATGGTAGGGTCAGAATTTGGCGTAAACAACATGAAAGCATGGATCCATCCTGCCTTGTATGGAGCATCTTTGGGATGTGCAGCCGACAAATCTGCGGCAACTGTGTGATGCCATCATGTCAATATGGACCAAAATCTCTGAGGAATGCTTCCAGCACCTTGTTGAATCTATGCCACGAAGAATTGAGGCAGTTCTGAAGGCAAAAGGGGTCCAACCCGTTACTAGCATGGTGTACCTAATAAAGTGGCCGGTGAGTGTATATTTGGACAGAGACAACATTTTTCTAATTTTGGTTATAGACATTACCACAATGAATTTTAAACAAAACAATTCAGATGCAGTTGAAGTTCAGACTTTCAGCTTTCATTTGAGGGTATCCTTATTAATATTGGATGAATGGTTTAGTAGTTTCAGCTTCTTAGCATGTGCCACCCTGTTTTTAAAGGGACCAAAAGTAATTGGACAATTGACTCCAAGGCTATTTCATGGACAGGTGTGGGCAATCCCTTCATTACGTCATTCTCAATTAAGCAGATAAAAGGCCTGGAGTTGATTTGAAGTGTGGTGCTTGCATTTGGAAGGTTTTGCTGTGAAGTAAACATGCGGTCAAAGGAGCTCTCCATGCAGGTGAAACAAGCCATCCTTAAGTTGTGAAAACAGAAAAAACCCATCCGAGAAATTGCTACAATATTAGGAGTGGCAAAATCTACAGTTTGGTACATCCTGAGAAAGAAAGAAAGCACTGGTGAACTCATCAATGCAAAAAGACCTGGGGCCCACGGAAGACAACAGTGGTGGATGATCGCAGAATAATCTCCAAGGTGAAGAGAAACCCTTTCACAACAGCCAACCAAGTGACCAACACTCTCCAGGAGGTCGGCGTATCAATATCCAAATCTACCATAAAGAGAAGACTGCATGAAAGTAAATTCAGAGGGTTCACTGCACGGTGCAAGCCACTCATAAGCATCAAGAATAAAAAGGCTAGACTGGACTTTGCTAAAAAACATCTAAAAAAGCCAGCACAGTTCTGGAAGAACACTCTTTGGACAGATGAAACCAAGATCAACCTCTACCAGAATGATGGAAAGAGAAAATTATGGCAAAGGCTTGGTACAGCTCATGATCCAAAGCATACCACATCATCTGTAAAACACGGCGGAGGCAGTGTGATGGCTTGGGCATGCATGGCTGCCAGTGGCACTGGGTCACTAGTGTTTATTGATGATGTGACACGGGACAGAAGCAGCCGAATGAATTCTGAGGTAATCAGAGACATACTGTGTTCTCAGATCCAGCCAAATGCTGCAAAATTGATTGTCATCGTTTCATACTACAGATGGACAATGACCCAAAGCAACTCAGGAGTTTATTAAAGCAAAGAAGTGGAATATTCTTGAATGGCCAGGTCAGTCACCTGATCTCAACCCAATTGAGCATGCATTTCACTTGTTAAAGACTAAACTTCAGACAGAAAGGCCCACAAACAAACAGCAACTGAAAACCACAGCAGTGAAGGCCTGGCAGAGCATCAAAAAGGAGGAAACACAGCGACTGGTGATGTCCATGAGTTCAAGACTTCAGGCAGTCATTGCCAACAAATGGTTTTCAACCAAGTACTAAAAATTAACATTTTATTTAAAATTATTGAATCTGTCCAATTACTTTTGGTCCCTTTAAAAACAGGGTGGCACATGTTAAGGAGCTGAAACTCCTAAACCCTTCATCCAATTTTAATGTGGATACCCTCAAATGAAAGCTGAAAGTCTGAACTTCAACTGCATCTGAATTGTTTTGTTTAAAATTCATTGTGGTAATGTCTATAACCAAAATTAGAAAAATGTTGTCTCTGTCCAAATATATATGGACCTAACTGTATTACAGAGAATATATCTGACAACCAGCATGGATTCATGAAAATGGGTTTCTATGAGGAGGTAAGTGTAAGTCTGGATGTTGGTAATGCAGCTGATGTGACTTATCTGGTCTTTGCAAAGGCTTTTGATACTGTACCACATAGCCTTACACTGAAGCTCCGTGGTCAGGGACTGGGGGGAAACTACACTGCTCAAAAAATAAAGGGAACACTTAAACAGAATATAACTCCAAGTAAATCAAACTTCTGTGAAATCAAATTGTCCACTTAGGAAGACGCTGTGGAGAGCAATCTGCTGCCTGCAACATCCTTCAGCATGACCGGTTTGGCAGTGGGTCAGTAATGGTGTGGGGTGGCATTTCTTTGGAGGGCCGCACAGCCCTCCATGTGCTCCCCAGAGGTAGCCTGACTGCCATTAGGTACCGAGATGAGATCCTCAGACCCCTTGTGAGACTATATGCTGGTGAGGTTGGCCATGGGTTCCTCCTAATGCAGGACAATGACAGACCTCATGTGGCTGGAGTGTGTCAGCAGTTCCTGCAAGATGAAGGCATTGATGCCATGGACTGGCCCACCTATTCCCCAGACCTGAATCTGATTGAACATATCTGGGACATCATGTCTTGCACCATCAATGTCACGTTGCACCACAGACTGTCCAGGAGTTGGCGGATGCTTTAGTCCAGGTCTGGGAGGAGATCCTTCAGGAGACTATCTGCCGCCTCATCAGGAGCATGACCAGGCATTGTAGGGAGGTCATACAGACATGTGGAGGCCACACACACTACTGAGCATCATTTCCTTGTCTTGAGGCATTTCCACTGAAGCTGGAGCAGCCTGTAACTTAATTTTCCACTTTGATTTTGAGCATCATTCCAACTCCAGACCTCCTTGGGATATTAGTTGTGATTAACGTTTATCATTTTTAGGTTTTATTGTTCTCAACAAATTCCACTTTGTAATGAATAAAGATTTACAACTGAAATATTTCATTCAGTGATATCAAGGACGTGGGATTTTAGTGTTTCCTTTATTTTTTGGAGCAGTGTGTATACACATGGGTAAGGAATTGGCTAAATGACAGGAAACAGTCATCCTAAATGGAACGTTCTCTAAATGGGATATAGTCAGCAGTGGGGTACCGCATGGATCTGTACTATGACAGATACTTTTCAACCTCTTTACTCTCAATCCCATCCAAAAGGTCATTACTAGTAAAGTATTCAAATTGCCTCTTCTGAGAAAAAGAGGACTTAAACTCTATAGCGCCACCTGTTGGAAGTAGCGATCCTACAAGTCACAATCAACCCTTTAACGAGTTGTGCAATATGACTTAAGATAAAAGCCAAATCAGTATCTCAATTCGCAGACACGGTGTCCTCTTTTTCTCAGAAGAGGCAATTTGAATATTTAATTTCCCAGAGGAGCATTGCATGGCGAATAAGCCTCCTTACCTTGACAAGCCAGCTGGTATGTCACTCTCCATAAGAATTACTAGTAAAGTGTCAGTCTTTGCTGATGACACCAAACTATGTAGGATAATATCTGACCTTGAAATTAACATTTTTCAAAACTACCTGGATAAGATGTCCGAATGGGCAAACACTTGGCAAATGAGGTTTAATTGAGAGTAATGCATCTAGGATGGAGTAATCCTACTGCTGCATATACATTAAATAGGAGTATACTTGGGACTACAGAACAGGAGAATTACTTGGGTATTCTGGTTACAAGTAAGCTGAGCAGTAGTACTCAATGTCAAGCAGCAGCCGCAAAGCAAACAAAATTTTAGGGTGTATAAAAAGAAAAAAATGCTGTGATCCCAAAGTATTGTTATCCCTTTTACAAATTGATTGTAAGTAGGGTTGAGGGAAACGGATCGGACAAATTCAAAAATCGCCGACTTTCGGCAAAGTCGGGTTTCATGAAACCCGACCCGATCCTAGTGTGGGATGGGCCATGCGGTTGGCGATCTGCGCGCCAAAGTCGCGTTTCGTATGACGCTTTCAGCGCCATTTTTCAGCCAATGAAGGAGGTCGCAGAGTGTGGGCAGAGTGATGACATAGGTCTCGGTCCCCACCAGTTTAGAGAAGGGTATGACAGTGATTGGCTTGCTTTCTGCGGCGTCACAGGGGCTATAAAGGGGCGTGCACATCCATCTTACTTCTGCCGAGCTTAGCATAGGGAGAGGTTGCTGCAGCTTCATTAAAAGAAGAGATATAGTTAGGGAGGGAAGATTAACTCCCAAACCGCTTGTGCTGTAGCGATTTCCACTGTCCAACACCACCTTTTTTTTGCAGGGACAGTGGAGGCTATATCTTTGTGCATCAGGTCTGTAGCTTATTAGGCTGCCTTATAAGGCTCCCTGATAGCTGCATTGCTGTTTGCACGCTGCTGTGCAAACCAACTGCTTTTTTAAAAGCAAAAATCCTGTTGCTCCTTTCTGCACAGTTATCTTGTTTATTTGTCCACACTTTTGTGTGCAGCAGTCCTTTTTATTGCTGCCATACTTGTCCTGAGATCATTGTACGGAGATTGAAATTGTACTACAGTCCTTGTATTTTTTCATATATCTTCCAGCCACTTTCTGCCACTTACATTGTGTTGTTTTATACACTGGGCCTGAGTTTTGGTTCAGTCTCCCCAAAAAAAAGTGAGATTCAAATTCTCACAAAGTGGATATACTTCAGTCCTGTTAGTTTGTCGTATGTCAGCCAGCCACTTTCTGCCACTTACATTGTGTTGTTTTATACACTGGGTCTGAGTTTTGGTTCAGTCTCCCCCCAAAAAAGTGAGATTCAAATTCTCACAAAGTGGATATTCTTCAGCCCTGTTAGTTTGTCGTATATCAGCCAGCCACTTTCTGCCACTTACATTGTGTTGTTTTATGCACAGGGCCTGAGTTTTGGTTCAGTCTCCCAAAAAAAAAAGGGAGATTTAAATTCTCAACAAGTTTATATACACCTTCTACCTTGTTTTACAGTACTATATAACGGTTGTTATTTTGGTTAGATCCAAAAAATGAGGAAGTCTGGTGGAAGAGCCCATGGGCGGTGGTTGCCAGCTGGTACTGATGGTGGTGGTGGTGGTGCATCTGGTGGTAGTGGCAAAAGCACAATAGCACCTAAGGCTGGAGGTGTTGAGCCAGCATCATCGTCTGGCTACACAAGATCTCGAAGGCTCCCTTATCTGGGAGTAGGAAAACAGCTTTTAAAGCTGGAGCAGTTGTCCCTCACAGGTCATTCCCCTTTGATTACTGGGCATCTAAAATAGACACCTGGCCTGAATTGGCAGAATATGCATTACAGGAGCTCGCTTGCCCTGCTGCTAGTGTGCTATCAGAAAGAGTCTTCAGTGTTGCTGGTTCAATACTAACCGAAAAAAGGACACGTCTGGCTACCCAAAATGTTGATGATCTAACCTTCATTAAAATGAACCAATCATGGATTTCAAATTATTTGGCCCCACCTTCCCCTGCTGACACGTAGCTTGCCTGAAAAATGTCTTGCTTTTGGCCTCCTCTTACTGACTTCTCCAATTCCTCCATTTGCAGCTGCTGAATGTCCACCATAGGCCATTTTTATACCTCCCTAAATGGGCTGACTCCCCCCACAGGGCTGTGGTCACCACCTGGCGCAAGCACCCGTGCTAGTGCCGTTTGCCTGGACAGGTGGGTGTGCCCACTTTTGGGCGACGGCACTGGCTCAGGGTCCCTCATAGTACAATGAAGTGTCTGACGGTGGTGGTGCACAACCAACGTCAGACACACCGTTGTAATATGAGGGGCCCTGTGCCAGTACCGCCGCCCACGAGAGAGTGTCCCCCCCAGCTCGAACAGTGCTCTATCACTTGCTAATACTTACCTCTCCCTGCTCCACCACTGTGTAGTCTGTGCTGTTAAATCCTTCAATGGCACTGTCAATACAAATTTGTTGAAATGATAGATGATAGTTAAAATATACAGGGGCCCTGGCCTCCATTTAGACCAGTTAATACTTTGCGCCTTCTACCACTGTCTGCTACTGAGCAAAGGAGCCCACCCCTGTACCTAGCTATGCCACCTGTTTATTTATTAACAATTTTTTGGCAGACATTTAGCCCACTTTATTATTTAGGCCTACTAACTGTGTCTGCCACTCATTACAGTTGTCCTCCACTGAACAATGCAATGCCGCCTGTTTAGTCCTGTTACCAATTTTGAACTACATTTAGCCTACTTTATTATTTGGGCCTACTAACTGTGTCTGCCACTCATTACAGTTGTCCTCCACTGAACAAAGCAATGCCGCCTGTTTAGTCCTGTTACCAATTTTGAACTGCATTTAGCCTACTTTATTATTTGGGCCTACTAACTGTGTCTGCCGCTCATTACAGTTTTCCTCCACTGAACAAAGCAATGCCGCCTGTTTAGTCCTGTTACCAATTTTGAACTGCATTTAGCCCACTTTATTATTTGGGCCTATATCTGTGTTTCCTCCTCATCCTGCCCATTACCCAGCCACTGCTAGGTGAGTCTGCTGGTACATTGACCCAGACCACTACATTCCCCTTGCACTCTACACAACCAGAATCTGACCCTGCTGAAAGTCTGGTTCCCCTTCCCGCATACTATACCACCTTAAATGGGGACAAAGAGGAAGGTGCAGATGAAAGTGCAGGTTCCTTCATCAGGTGGGGGCATACTCATTGGCGACATCACTGGCATAGGGCCCCTCATAGTACGCAAAAGTGTCTCTGCCGGTGGGAGGCGCCACCCACCGTCAAACACACCGCCGTACTATGAGGGGCCCTGTGCCAGTGCCAATGCCAACGAGTGGGCCCCCTGCTTGCTCAGGATCACAGCACTTGCAAAGTTGAAATTCTTACCTCTCCCTGCTCCACCGCCGTGACGTATTCCGCGTTTCCTGGGCCCACAAAAATCTTGAGCCAGCCCTACCCCCCCACAACTTTAGCCAAATGACCCCCAGTTTTCAATGCCTAACTATTATTATAAAGTGAATTAAGATTGACAAGCTTCAGTAATAAGAATTGATGTTTTTGGCATTAAAATGGGCACTCTAAGTGTTTTCCTGTCCTCCACTCACTGCCGACTTTGATTCCCCATTGACTTGCATTGGGTTTCGTGTTTCAGTCGGCCCCCCGACTTTTCGCAATAATCGGCCGATTTCACCCGACCCGACTTTTGACAAAGTCGGGTTTCGCGAAACCCGACTCGATCCAAAAAAGTAAAAGTCGCTCAACTCTACTTGTAAGGCCACATTTAGAATATGGGATCCAGTTTTGGGCCCCATATTTAAAAAGAGTTTGAGAAATTAGTCAGTTCAAAGGTGGGCAACTAGATTATTATAAGAGATGGAAGGCCTCTCATCTGATAAGAGGTTGAAAAAGTTGGGCTTGTTTAGCTTAGAAAAAAAGACTCCTCTTATTTATATGTATAAATGTGTGGTCAGTACAAAAGACTGTCGCATGACTTATTCTTTCCAAGAACCATACTGAGGACCAGGGAGCATTCATTACGGGTGGAAGAAAGGCGATTCCGACAGCTAAATAGGAAAGGGTTCTTTACAGTTAGAACAGTCAGACTGTGGAATGCCCTACCATAAGAGGTAGTAATGGCAAACACTAGAACAGCTTTAAAAAAAAGAGCTCAATAACTATAACCTGCTAGGTTATGTGTAATTTAATGACAAAAAACAATTGGTGGCGAAAGGTAGAACTTGATGGGCCTAGGTCTTTTTTCAACCTATAACTATCTAATGGTCTGTAATATTTCTGACCTGGCACCAGATAGAAAAGGCAGATAGTTAAATACCTGCCTGTTTTTTTAAGGCCCCAAATAAAAATGGACGTCCTGGACAACCACTTTTAAAAGTGAAGGATCATACATCATTCTTGCACAGGGACTCTTTGCTCTGTTTCTGTTCTCCACTTTTTTGTACAATAAGAATATTGAGAATCCCTAACATTCTTGTATATTACAGCCTGTATTTCTCTAAAGCCCTAAGGTACTGACCTGCATGTGGGCGGGTCAGAGGTGTAGCTAGGGTTTTGGTTCAGGGGGGTGCGAAACTTCTGAGTGGGCCCCTAACCAGGTAACCTTGATTATAACTGGGTGATGCACCCTAATAGTGGCTGTAGGAGAACCTCAGCAGATGACCGTGCTGTTGCTGAAAATAATCTCTATATAAAGACCAACATGGATATTACCGCCATATGGTCAGTGGTAAATGAAAGTCCTACAGAACATCTAAGAGATTACAGCACAGTTACAGATAATGACTTACTGCTGACGTTCTTTCTGATTAAAGCGTTCACTTTTCCCATCTTTTCCATCTGGCCCAGACTGACATGACAACTTCTTCCAGCCACGACTCTGCTGCAGAGATTACAACAAAGACACATTTCACGTCTCATATTTTCAGCACCGTCTCCATCTATTCCCAACCTGCACAAACTCCTCATCCTGCTGATACCCCAATACTGAGCCGCTGCTGCCGTATGTGTCCCTATTACTGAACCTGCTGTGTGGTTCTCTGTGCCTTCTAAATTCTAAAGCAACCCTCTAGAATATAGTAATGCCGGGTGCAAGTGCCCTACAAAACAGTGCCCACATTTTGTCCCCTAGAAAGTAATAATGCCCTGTGTGCCCCTTTGACAGTCACAGTAACCTGAATTCCCCTATAGCAATAAGTGCCCACTTTACATTTAATAATGTCTCGAGTCTCACTCCTGTACAGCTCCCCTATATACAGTATGATGCTCTTATACACAGTATAATGCCCCCTCACTGCATACATACTGACCCCTTAGTATCCCCCAAACTGTTTGATGGCTCCATCACTGTAATCGCCACACTGTATGATGGCCCCTTAGATAGCCTTCATATAGTATAATGCAACAATAGGTCTCCACATAGTATAATGCACTCCCCTTAGGCCTCCATATAGTATACTGCACCCCTCATAGGCAGACTCTACATGGTATAATGCAGCCCCCATAGGCAGACTATAGTATAATGTAGCCCCCCATAAGCAGACTCTAATAGAATGCAGCCTCAGAGGCAGACTCTAATAAAATACACCCCCATAGGCAGACTCTGATAAAATGCAGTCCCCATAGGCAGACTGTTATATAATGCACCCCCCATAGGCAGACTCTAATAAAATGCACCCCCATAGGCAGACTATTATATAATGCAGCCCCCCATAGGCAGATTGTAATATAATACAGCCTCCCATAGGCAGACTTTAATATAATGCACCCCCATAGGCAGCCTCTATAGTATAATGCACCCCCATAGGCAGACTCTTTAGTATAATGCAGCCCCCCACAGGCAGACTCTATAGCGTAGTTCAGCCCCATCTAATATATAAAGCTGAATGTGTGTGTGTGTGTATGTATGTATGTATGTATGTATGTCCGGGATTGGCATCTGAACCGTAGCAGCTACAGCCACAAAATTTTGCACAGTCACACGTCTGGACCCCGAGAGCGTCATAGGCTATGTTGTGAGGTGAAATTTTAACCCCGCGCTTTCCAATTCACCAAACAATTTTGCCCCTATCTACATAATGGGGAAAAAGTGAAAGGAAAAGTGTTGGAGGCGTCGCAGCTACAGGCACAAAATTTTGCACAGTCACACGTCTGGACCCTGAGAGCGTCAAAGCTATATTGTGAGGTGAAATTTTAACCCCGCGCTTTCCAAGTCACCAAACAATTTTGCCCCTATCTACATAATGGGGAAAAAATGAAAGGAAAAGTGTTGGAGGCAAATTAACAGCTGCCAGATGTGAACAAGGGGGACTTAAAGAATGACAGCGATGGCACCAAAGAGTATATACTGTACAGTTGCTAAGGTGGGGCCCCAACATGGGATAATCACACCACCACGGGGATATGAACACACACACAAAATGCGCCACACACTACCACGTGCTCGAACACATATACCACCCTCAGTGCACATTTCACCACACATACACCAACCTCGCCACATAAAAGTAGAAACACAAAAGTCGCCGCTCAAAACTCGCCACGCGCAAAACTCTCCACATGCAAAACTCGCCACACGTGCAAAACTCGCCACACGCAAAACTTGCACACGCAGAAAAATTGCCACACGCAGAAAAATTGCCACATGCACAAAAGTTGCAACACATGCAAAAGTTGCCTCACACAAAACTTGCACATACTCAAAAGGCACCACACATAAAACTCGCCACGCGCAAAACTCGCCATGCGCAAAACTTGCTGCACACAACTTGCTACACTAACCTGTCACATGCAACTCGACACACAAAAAGTTGCTACACGCATGTCGCCACACAAAACTCATCTCACAAAAGTCCCTACATGCATGTCGCCACACGCAACTCAACACACACAACTTGACACACGAAACTCGCCCTAAAACACACACAAGTCTGGTATCCTTCAAAAATAAAAATCTGATTAATAAGCAGACAAACTACAAGAGCAACAAATGTACCATATAGGAATCCGGCAGCTGTCAGTCACATGACCAGTCTATTATGTGTATGTGTGAGCTAATATATACTGCCAGGGGGTGGGCTTACTGTTGGCTGGGGATTTATCAGGCTGCCATTTTAGCTTACAAATACTGAGGTAAAAATACTGACCAAATAACGTGTGAACGAGGGCTAATACAGGAGGAGATGGCATACAGCTATATACTATATACAGGAGATGACACACAGGTATATACTATTTACAGGGGAGATGACACACAGGTATATACTATATACAGGAGGAGATGACACACAGATATATACTATATACAGGAGAGATGACACACAGGTATATACTATATAGAGGAGGAGATGACATACAGGTACATACTACATACAGGAGGAGATGACATACAGGTATATACTATATACAGGAGGAGATGACACACAGGTATATACTATATACAGGAGCAGATTACCTACAGGTATATAGTATATACAGGAGGAGATGACACAGGTATATGCTATGTATAGGAGGAGATGACATACAGGTATATACTATATACAGGAGATGACACACAGATATATACTATATATAGGTGAGATGACACACAGGTATATACTATATACAGGAGATTACATACAGGTATATCTAATATATAAAGCTGAATGTGTGTATGTATGTATGTGTGTATGTCCGGGATTGGCATCTGTACCGTCGCAGCTACAGCCACAAAATTTTGCACAGTCACACGTCTGGACCCCGAGAGCGTCATAGGCTATGTTGTGAGGTGAAATTTTAACCCCGCGCGTTCCAATTCACCAAACAATTTTGCTCCTATCTACATAATGGGGAAAAAGTGAAGGGAAAAGTGTTGGAGGAAAATTGACAGCTGCCAGATGTGAACAATGAGGACTTAAAGAATGAGAGCGATGGCGACAAAGAGTATATACCGTACAGTTGCTAAGGTGGGGCCCCGACATGGGATACTCACCACACACGGGGATATGAACACAAACACAAAATGCGCCACACACTACCACGTGCTTGAACACATATACCACCCTCAGCACACATTTCACCACACACACACACCAACCTCGCCACATAAAAGTCGAAACACAAAAGTCACCACTCAAAACTCGCTACATGCAAAACTCGCCATATGCAAAACTAGGCTCACGCAAAACTCGCCACACGTGCAAAACTCACCTCATGGAAAACTCACCTCATGCAAAACTTGCACACACAGAAAAATTGCCACATGTACAAAAGTTGCACCACATGCAAAAGTTGCCTCACACAAAACTTGCACATACTCAAAATGCACCACACATAAAACTCGCCACGCGCAAAACTCGCCATGCACAAATCTTGCTGCACACAACTTGCTACACTAACCTGTCACATGCAACTCAACACACAAAATGTTGCTACACGCATGTCGCCACACAAAACTCATCTCACAAAAGTCGCTACATGCATGTCGCCACACGCAACTCAACACACACAACTTGACACATAAAACTCGCCCTAAAACACACACAAGTCTGGTATTGTCCTTCAAAAATAAAAATCTGATTAATAAGCAAACTACAAGAGCAACAAATGTACCATATAGGAAATACGGCAGCTGTCAGTCACATGACCTGTCTATTATGTGTATGTGTGAGCTAATATATACTGCCAGGGGGGAGGGCTTCCTGTTGGCTGGGGATTTATCAGGCTGCCAATAGCAACCAATCACAGCTCAGCTTCTATTTTGCTACAGTTAATTAACCTGAGCTCTGATTGGTTAATATAGGCAACAAAGACATTCTCAGTATAACAAAGCTAATATATGTTGTGAAATGCTTCTATTTGCTTAGTTTTTGCCTTTTAATAATTACATTTCTATCTATTTGTTTTGTGGTTTTTGTGTGCAGAATAAATTTTTGTTAACACATTCTATTTTGCTAACAGCAGTCATTAACCCGGGCGAAGCCGGGTAGTACAGCTAGTAAAACAATAAATCCAATACTCACCTTTCTTCCTGATTCCTCCACTGCTCTGAGCGTCCACACATCTCTGGACCACAGGTGCCGAGTAGTAACGTAATCGCGCCCGCTGTTGGTGACGTCAGACGCTCACAGGGGGAATGATGGGAGGAGTGTGGCAGAGCAGGGAGATCAATTCTCCCTGCTCTGCCACAGAATGTAACTGTATGGGCGTGTTGTGCACACCGATACAGTTACATTAGCGTAGCTCCAGGTGGGCCCTCTCAGAGCGCGGGGCCTGGGGAGACGGCCTCCTTTGCCCCCCTGGTAGCTAGGCTACTGGGGCAGGTTCTACCTTGGTGCCAGAGCGCTGTTGTAACAACGGTGACCGGGGGGTAGTTGTGGCTGAGTTATTTAAAGGCACAGTTCACAGACAGTCCACTGAGCAAACTGTTAGAGAGCACCCCTGGCTCCTTGTACATAAATAGACGGTACCGACACAACTCCTCCCACAGTTTACTTTGTTCTCTCTCCGGCCACGGTAGTCCAGGTGACAGAGTCCAATAAGGCAACTGTTGTCCAACAGGAAATAACGCTTAATGAACAGGGATGGAATAAAATGAAGAGTACAACACTGAATTACCTGATCTCTACCTGCACTCTCCACAGTCACACCCACAGCAGCTGCAGCAGCCGAAGATCTTCAGTAGTCCACATGCTGGAATCTGGGCGTGTAAAACCCCTTCAGCGGGGGCCCTTCCAGAGTCCTGGGGCCCATGTTGCAGTCCTTAGTTCTCCTTTAGTCCTTAGGGCCTTTTTAGTCCTGGAGGCTTATTTTAGTCCTCAGTCCGGGGCAACAGATCTCTCCCCTCCGGGAGTCTGGCAGTGCCCCATCTATTCAGCACGTCTGCTCTGGGCAAAAATACCCGAGCTTCTGACCAGGGACAGCAGCCTCCTCCCGCCTTTCTGCTGCTGATGGAACAGCCCCAGTATTAGCTATTCACTGTCCCTAACTATATACAGCCAGTTAAAGTGGAACATCACAATACATAGTAAACATGTGCAACATATGGCGGTACACACATTGCAAACACATCACAGCATAAAACACATGACATTATATACTGCATAACACATATAGCGTAAGGCAATAGGAATACATGGCAAACATAATGTAGAAAGGACCACATATTTCCCATGTGGGGCAGGAGTAAATGAGGGTTCCTGTCACCTGCTTACACTGTATTGGAATGGTGAGATAAGTGTGAAATGCTGTTTAGTGCAATGATTTGCTCATAGTAAGATGCTGTATATGAAATGCTTGCAGTGGTTATACTGCACAGAGTTAATAGCTTGATGGGGCTACATGGCAACATTTGCTGTAATTCCCGCACAGCCGAAACCCCATTATGCTGCTGCTACAATGCACTATAATGTAAGGGAATGTGGCTGTACTGCAACTGGCAAGTTTTCTGGACCATGACACAGAAGTGCAAAAAAAAAACCAACTAAATCCTTTTGGTTTTTGTAACCAGCACATTTACTTGCTCTTCTAAGAAAGTTTGGGATATTTTGGCTTTTGCGTGGAATTTATGTAAAATATACACTTCACATTACTGTGATATTTTATCACGAAAGTAGGCCATTTAAGGAGAAGCATGCAGAGGTGATTTCCTTATCTCAATGTATTGAAACAATAGCTAACTGTGGGTGTACCACCCGAAATGACAATGTCTCAATAACTTTTCATGTGGCCTAGAGTATAAATTACAGATTGACTTGTGAACAGCATGAGACTTCATTGTCGAGTTATTGTCTGCTGAGGCATGGCATCCCACTCTTCTTGAAAGGCGGCCCTCAGGTCATTGATGTTCTTGGCTACAGAATTACGAGCGTCTACATGGCGAGTCAGCTGATGTCATAGGTTTTCTATGGGATTCAGGTCTGAAGGAAGTGCAGGCCATGCCATTTGAGATATCTCAGTCTCCAGCAGCCATTCCCTAATGATGTGACCTCGATGAGCTGGAGCATTGTCGTTCATGAAGATGAAATTAAGCTTGTGGTGTTCATGCATATGGCGCGCCCACCAGGGCTGCGAGATTACTCAGTACTGAGTCCGGTCTTAAAGGGGATGTCACGGTGGCTGCGACCCAGTCCGTGGCCCTGGGCATCCAATTAAAGGGAAAGGTCTTTAAGGGGTTTTATGAATAGAGTTCGTGTTTGTGACGCCACCTGTGGTTCTTGGTCAGGGTGACCGACGCTGCTCTAAGGGGGTCCTCTGGGGTGATGGTATGCAGCTTGATGGTATAACTTCCCACAGGTGAAGTATGTCCCCAGGGCTCCCGGTGTGTAGGTGAAGATGGTGGATGGTGTGATGAAGAACAAGGACACAGGTTTGCAGTCTTTACCTGGTTTACTGTAGCTTCAGAGAACCGCAGCCCAGGGCACCAGACCACGGGGCAGGCAGGGTCCGGCCGGCTTAGAAGCAATTCCAGAGTCTCCTTCACCAGGTGGAGATCAAAGCCTTCCTCCAAGTGCAGTGGTGATGTGGTCCCTTACTGCCTAGGGCTTCACATAAGGTCCTCACAGTTTCTCTCTGTCCCCCATAAAGGATAGGACAAAACCTGTATGACAGATGAACTGGGCCTTTTTACAGGGTCTCTTGGATGACCCAGGCCCTATAATTATCACTGTGTCTCCTGGGTATAAATGCGGACAGGCGATCTGCAATCCAGCTGTCCTGCCGGTTTCAGCTATGCCACCTGGGCCGGACTGGCCATCTGGCAATTCTGACAAATGCCAGAAGGGCCTGTCTGATCATGGGCTGCCTTGTCTGCTACGTTGTTAACTGCTCTGAAGATACCCATACCGGTAAGAGTTGTGATGAGCACAAAGTTGCTGACTAACTTATTTTTCTTCACTTGCAGATGGGACCAGGAGCTTATCTATAGCATTATAGAATGCTTCAGATAAGCCCTGAAAGGCGGTGACCGCATGTTATAGCGGCAAAATCTGCTGACAGGTTCCCTTTAATGTTTTGGTTGTCACTGCACCGATCACAAAGTGTAGAGCAGTTTTGTATTGACTAGACACACTTGTCCACACTGTAACACCACCACCATCAAAGGCTCGCCTGACAGTGGCTGATGCATAGCGCTACCCTTGATGTCTCCAACATTGTTGGCAGCCATCATTTCTGGTCAGCAGAAATCTACTTTCATGAGTAAACAGCACTGAGGCCCACTGGTCCCTCTTTCAGCGTAGATTCTCCCTGGCCCATGCAAGACTGACACCTGTGCCTGGTACCATTGCAGGTCATCTAGCGCGCAGACTACACTGTTGTCACTTTTCTGTGACTCTACCAGTCTATCTCTAGATCTGTTGCACTCTGCTGCTGACTTTGAAACTCTAAGCTCAGTGGCCATTTCCATTGAAGCCTCACGATGGTACTGTTCAATTGTTAGGTGTCCTCTTGGTCTCATGATGTTAAAATGTAAACAGCATGATGAGGAGAACTGCTTAACCCCTTAGTGACAGAGCCAATTTGGTACTTAATGACCAGGCCAATTTTTACAATTCTGACCACTGTCACTTTATGAGGTTATAACTCGGGAACGCTTCAACGGATCCTGCTGATTCTGAGATTGTTTTTTCGTGACATATTGTACTTCATGTTAGTGGTAACATTTATTTGATATTACTTGCGATTATTTATGAAAAAAACAGAAATATGGCAAATAATTTTAAAATTTTGCAATTTTCAAACTTTGTATTTTTATGCCCTTAAATCAGAGAGATATGTCACAAAAAATAGTTAATAAATAACATTTCTCACATGTCTACTTTACATCAGCACAATTTTGGAAACAAAATTTTTTTTTTGTTAGGGAGTTATAAGGGTTAAAAGTTGACCAGCAATTTCTCATTTTTACAACACCATTTTTTTTTAGGGACCACATCACATTTGAAGTCATTTTGAGGGGTCTATATGATAGAAAATAACCAAGTGTGACACCATTCTAAAAACTGCACCCCTCAAGGTGCTCAAAACCACATTCAAGAAGTTTATTAACCCTTTAGGTGCTTCACAGGAACTGAAACAATGTGGAAGGCAAAAATGAACATTTAACTTTTTTTTGCAAACATTTTACTTCAGAACCATTTTTTTTTATTTTCACAAGTGTAAAACCAGAAATTTAACTATAAATGTTGTTGTGCAATTTCTCCTGAATACCCCGATACCCTATATGTGGGAGTAAACCACTGTTTGGGCGCACCGCAAAGCTTGGAAGAGAAGGAGCGCCGTTTGATTTTTTCAATGCAGAATTGGCTGGAATTGAGATCGGATGCCATGTCACGTTTAGAGAGCCCCTGATGTGCCTAAACAGTGGAAACCCCCCACAAGTGACACCATTTTGGAAACTAGACCCCTTAAGGAACTTATGTAGATGTGTGGTGAGCACTTTGAGCCCCCAAGTGCTTCACAGAAGTTTATAAAGTAGAGCCGTGAAAATAAAAAATCGCATTTGTTTACACAAAAATGATCTTTTCGCCCACAAATTCTTATTTTCACAAGGGTAACAGGAGAAATTAGACCACAAAAGTTGTTGTGCAATTTATCCTGAGTATGTTGATACCCCATATGTGGGGGTAAACCACTGTTTGGGCGCACCGCAGAGCTTGGAAGAGAAGGAGTGCCGTTTTACTTTTTCAATGTAGAATTGGCTGGACTTGAGATCGGACGCCATGTCGCGTTTGGAGAGCCCCTGATGTGCCTAAACAGTGGAAACCCCCCACCAGTGACCCCATTTTGGAAACTAGACCCCTTAAGGAACTTAACTAGATGTGTGGTGAGCACTTTAAACCCCAAGGTGCTTCTCAGAAGTTTATAACGTAGCGCCGTAAAAATAAAAAATCGAATTTTTTCTACAAAAATTATCTTTTTGCCCCCAAATTTTTATTTTCACAAGGGTAACAGGAGAAATTAGACCACAAAAGTTGTTGTGAAATTTCTCCTGAGTACATCGATACCCCATATGTGGGGGTAAACCACTGTTTGGGCGCACTGCAGAGCTTGGAAGAGAAGGAGTGCCGTTTTACTTTTTCGATGTAGAATTGGCTGGAATTGAGATCGGACGCCATGTCGCGTTTGGAGAGCCCCTGATGTGCCTAAACAGTAGAATCCCCCCACAAGTGTAACCATTTTGGAAACTAGACCCCTTAAGGAACTTATCTAGATGTGTGGTGAGCACTTTAAACCCCCAGGTGCTTCACGGAAGTTTATAGCGTAGAGCTGTGAAAATAAAAAGTCGCATTTTTTCTACAAAAATGATGTTTTTGCCCCCAAATTTTTATTTTGACAAGGGTAACAGGAGAAATTAGACCACAAAAGTTGTTGTGCAATTTCTCCTGAGTACGTCGATACCCCATATGTGGGGGTAAACCACTGTCTGGGCGCACCGCAGAGCTTGGAAGAGAAGGAGTGCCATTTTACTTTTTCAATGTAGAATTGGCTGGAATTGAAATCGGACACCATGTCGCGTTTGGAGAGCCCCTGATGTGCCTAAACAGTAGAAAACTAGACCACTTAAGGAACTTATCTAGATGTGTGGTGAGCACTTTATAAATTTCTGTGAAGCACTTGGGGGTTTAAAGTAGAGCCGTGAAAATAAAAAATCCTTTTTTTTTTCCTCAAAAATGATTTTTTAGCCTGCAATTTTTTATTTTCTCAAGGGTAACAGGAGAAATTGGACCCCAAAATTTATTGTGCAATTTATGTTGAGTAGGCTGATACCCCATATGTTGGGGTAAACCACTGTTTGGGCGCATGGCAGAGCTCGGAAGGGAAGGAGCGCCGTTTTGGAATGCAGACTTTGATAGAATGGTCTGCAGGCGTTATGTTGCGTTTGCAGAGCCCCCGATGTACCTAAACAGTAGAAACCCCCCACAAGTGACCCCATTTTGGAAACTAGACCCCCCCAAGGAACTTATCTAGATGTGTGGTGAGAACTTTGAATGCCCAACTGCTTCATAGAAGTTTATAATGCAGAGTCGTGAAAATAAAAATAAAATTTTTTTTCCACAAAAAAGATTTTTAAGCCCCCAAATTTTTATTTTTACAAGGGTAACAAGAGAAATAGGACCCCAAAAGTTGTTGTCCAATTTGTCCTGAGTACACTGATACCCCATGTGTGTGGGGGACCACTGTTTGAGCGCATGGCAGAGCTCGGAAGGGAAGGAACGCCATTTTGGAATGCAGACTTTCATAGAATGGTCTGCGGGCATTATATTGCGTTTGCAGAGACCCAGATGTACCTAAACAGTAGAAACCCCCCACAAGTGACCCCATTTTGGAAACTAGAGCCCCCAAGGAACTTATCTAGATGTGTGGTGAGAACTTTGAATGCCCAAGTGCTTCACAGACGCTTATAATGCAGAGTTGTGAAAATAAAAAATATTTTTTTTTCCACAAAAAAGATTTTTTTAGCCCCCAAGTTTTTATTTTCTCAAGGGTAACAGGAAAAATTGGACCCCAAAAGTTGATTTCCAATTTATCCCGAGTACGCTGATGCCCCATATGTGGGGGTAAACCACTGTTTGTGTGCACGGCAGAGCTCGGAAGGGAGGGAGCACCATTTGACTTTTTGAGCGCAAAATTGGCTGGAATCAATGGTGGCGCCATGTTGTGTTTGGAGACCCCCTGATGTACCTAAACAGTGGAAACCCCCCAAATCTAACTCCAACCCTAACCCCAGCACAACCCTAAGGCTTCTTTCACACTTCAGTTGTTTGGCGTCAGTCAGCTCCGACATAGTGACGGATCAACGGATCCGTCACAATTGTTGTGAAAACGGTTCTAACGGATCCGTTTTTTTGACGGATCCGTTACTTGGGGGTTGTCTGGGAAAAGTATCTACTTTTTGGAGCATGCGCAATTGAAAAAGCGGATTGGGGCGACCGATCCGCCGAAATGACGTTAACGACGGATCCGTCACCCATAGGCGGCCATTCTATGGAATGACGGACGCGACGGATCCGTCGCGAACCGCCATTTCGGCGCAGACAAAAAATGTTACAATGGCCGTCAATGTCTAGATGACGTCCGCCAAATCTCGACAGATCCGTCGCATGGCGGATGGAACGGGCAACCATCCGCCACAATCCGTCGCTAATGCATGTCTATGGGAAAATAGCGGATCCGCCCAAAAAAATGGCGGATCCGCTATTTGACGAAAATGGCGGTTTCAGACTGACGCCAAAAGACTGAAGTGTGAAAGAGACCTAACCCTAATGCCAACCCGATCTTTAATCCTAATCACAACCCTAAGGATAATCGCAACCCTAACCACAAAACAACCATAACCCTAATCAGAACCCTAAATCCAACACACCCCTAATCCTAATCTCAACCCTAACCTCAAACCTAACCCTAATCCCAATACACCCCTAATCCCAACCCTAACCTTAACCCTAATCCCAAACATAACCCTAATGCCAACCCTAATCCAAACCCTAATCCCAACTCTAACCCTAACTTTAGCCGCAACCCTAGTCCTAACTTTAGCCCCAACCCTAACCCTAACCTTAGCCCCAACCCTTACCCTAAATTTAGCCCCAGCTCTAACTTTAGCCCCAACCCTAACCCTAACCCTAAATTTAGCCCCAGCCCTAACCCTAAATTTAGCCCCAACCCTAACCCTAAATTTAGCCCCAACCCTAACCCTAAATTTAGCCCCAACCCTAACCCTAAATTTAGCCCCAACCCTAGCCCTAACCCTAACCCTAGCCCTAGCCCTAGCCCTAACCCTAAATTTAGCCCCAACTCCTCTAACTGCCGGCTGGCAGATCATGGCGGGCGCACTGCGCATGCGCCCGCCATTTTCTTACCGAAGGAAGAAGCCGGCGGCCAGAAGAGGACACAGGAGGACCCAGGGACACGGGTAAGTATGATAGGGTCCCCAAATCCCCCTATTTCTCTGTCCTCTGATGTGCGATCACATCAGAGGACAGAGAATTACACATCGCTTTTTTTTTTTGCGGTCGCCGGTAAACAGTTAATTACCGGCGATCGCAAAACAGGGGTCGGTAAAAACTGACTCCGATCATGTTCTTTGGGGTCTCGGCTACCCCCGGCAGCCGAGACCCCAAAGATCATCCGGGTGCCGGCCGGCGGGCGCACTGCGCATGCGCCCGCCATTTTTTTGCCGGAAGAAGATGGCGGCGCCCATCGGGAACCACGAGGAGCACCGGGGGAGACAGGTGAGTATCGGGGGCGATCGGGACCCCATTTCTCTGTCCTCTGATGTGCGATCACATCGGAGGACAGAGAAATTAAATGGGAAATCGCGTTTTTGGTTTTTTTTTGCGACTGCCGGTAAACGGTTAATTACCGACGATCGCAACTCGGGGGTTAGTAAAAAAAACCCGAATCATGTTCTCTGGGGTCTCGGCTACCCCTGGCAACCGAGACTCCAGAGAAAATCCGACTCTGGGGGGCGCTATTCACTTTTTCCACAGCACCGTTAATTAACGGTACTGTGGTTTAAGTACCCTTAGCGGCCGCCGTTAAAAGGCGTATCGGCGGTCGTTAAGGGGTTAAATACCAATTCTAATTGAACCTCAAAATTTATTTGGAGATTTCATGGATCAGACACTTTTTTTTTTTTTTGCCATTAACCCCTTTCCGACATCGGGCGTAAGAGTATGCAAATGTCAGATTCCCCGTTTGGTGTGGACTGTGGTGCTGAGCCCGCACCTTTCCGGGCACATATCAGCTGATCTATACAGGTGACATGTGCCACAACAGCTGTGGGTGGAACAGGGCTGCCACTAGAAATGTTGGGGCCCCATACTGGCAAAATTTTCGGGGCCCCCTTGAGACTCCGCCCAGGCTCCACCCCAGCCCCACCTTCACCCCTCGAACTGTCCACAGTCCCACCGCTCTCTCTTGGAAAAACTCCACTTCTCACCTATCACACATTAACAGTTTCCATCACCAGATCACACATATAGCCGGCAGCTTTTGATTTGGCCAAAAGATTTTTTAAGCCACCACTATAACACGGTAGACACTTTTGGCCGGGCCCTACTCTACTGCAACCTACTAAATATTTGTTAAAATATGCAATCCAATTTAGGTATATTTATATTTATTTTTCAATTTTTAAAATGACCAATAATATCACATGCAACGAACAAATACCACCACACCATGACGAGATCACATATTACAACCACAGTGATTGAATAATATCAAAGCACCATGGAATAAATGGCACTATAACAATTAATAATAATAATAATAATAATAAATACAGGGAACAAATACCACAACACCATGATCAGACACCATATTACCACCACAAAGAGACCAAATAGCACATACAAGGGACAAATACCGCAACACCATGTCCAGACCACATATTACAACCACATAGTGACTGAATACTACAATACCTACCAGTAATAAAAAAAACACAATACTATCACCATTAGTGACATTATACACAGGAGATCTGTACTTAGTATGCAGTGTCTGTGTACAGGTAATACAGTGATCACTGGTGACATTGTACACAGGAGCTCTGTATATAGTATACAGTGTATAGTGTCAGTGTATAGGTAACACACTGACTCACCAGTGATGTCTCTAGGTGAAGTCCTTCATCTTTGTTTTTCATCTTTCATTCAGCACAGACCGCCATCACTTTCTTCCAGCCAGGGCTCCTCTCTGCAGGAAATAACGCAGTTATCTCGATCTCCGCTTGCAGAACACATTACTTAATTTTTCCCAACTTCTACATTACACACACATGAAGAAAAAAAGGCGACATAGTGTCACTCTACACAGTAACAGGATCACCCCCCCATTTAAAACAGTATCCTCAAAAAATAAAATACATGACTGCAGTAATATCCCTTAATTAGCCCCTCTGGTAATAATATTCCCCATCCTGGGCCCCGTGTGTCTCATTCCTGGCTTCAGCCATATGTTCTCCCATCCTGCCCTCATGAGTATCCATTCTGCCCCATATGATCACCCCATCTTGCCCCATCTGTCTCCATCGTATCCATCCTGCCCCAAGATCCAATCCTGACCCATGTTTTTCATTCTGCCCCGTGTCTCCAATCATGCCCCATATCTCCATTCTTGCCCCACCTGTCTCCAGTCCTGCCCCCAGTGTGTCCAGCATTCTGCCCCAGTGTCTCCAGTCCTGCCCCCAGTGTGTCCAGCATTCTGCCCCCAGTGTGTCCAGCATTCTGCCCCCAATGTGTCCAGCATTCTGCCCCCAGTGTGTCCAGCATTCTGCCCGAGTGTGTCCAGCATTCTGCCCGAGTGTGTCCAGCATTCTGCCCCCAGTGTGTCCAGCATTCTGCCCCCAGTGTGTCCAGCATTCTGTCCCCAGTGTGTCCAGCATTCTGCCCCCAGTGTGTCCAGCATTCTACCCCCAGTCTTTCCAGCATTCTGCCCCCAGTGTTCCAGCATTCAGCCTCAGTGTTCCAGCATTCTGCCTCAGTGTTCCAGCATTCTGCCCCCAGTGCTCCAGCATTCTGCCCCTAGTGTCTCCAGTCCTGCCCCCAGTATGTCCAGCATTCTGCCTCAGTGTGTCCAGCATTCTGCCCCCAGTGTCTCCAGTCCTAACCTCAGTGCTCCAGCATTCTGCCTCAGTGTGTCCAGCATTCTGCCCCCTTTGTCTCCAGCATTACGCCCCCAGTGTGTCCAGCATTCTGCCCCCAGTGTCTCCAGCATTCTGCCCCTAGTGCTCCAGCATTCTCCCCAGTGTGTCCAGCATTCTGCCCCCAGTGCTCCAGCATTCTACCCCCAGTATCTCCAGCATTCTGCCCCCAGTGTGTTCAGCATTCTGCCCCATGTCTCCAGCATTCTGCCCCCGGTGTTTCCAGAATTCTGCCCCCAGTGTGTCCAGCATTCTGCCCCCAGTGTGTCCAGCATTCTGCCCTCAGTGTGTCCAGAATTCTTCCCTCAGTGTGTCCAGCATTCTGCCCTCAGTGTGTCCAGCATTCTGCCCCCAGTGTGTCCAGCATTCTGACCCCAGTGTGTCCAGCGTTCTGCCCCCAGGGCTCCAGCATTCTGCCCCCAGTGTCTCCAGCATTCTGCCACCAATGCTGCAGCATTCTGCCCAAGTGTGTCCAGCATTCTGCCCCAAGTGCTCCAGCATTCTGCCCCAGTGTCTCCAGCATTCTGCCCCCAGTGCTTCAGCATTCTGCCCCAGTGTGTCCAGCATTCTGCCCAGTGTCTCCAGCATTCTGCCCCAAGTGCTCCAGCATTCTGCCCCAGTGTCTCCAGCATTCTGCCCCCAGTACTCCAGCATTTTGCCCGAGTGTGTCCAGCATTCTGCCCCCAGTGCTCCAGCATTCTGCCCCCAGTGCTCCAGCATTCTGCCCCCAGTGTGTCCAGCATTCTGCCCCCCGTGCCCCAGCATTCTGCCCCCAGTGTGTCCAGCATTCTGCCCCCAGTGCTCCAGCATTCTGCCCCCAGTGCTCCAGCATTCTGCCCCAGTGTGTCCAGCATTCTGCCCCAGTGTGTCCAGCATTCTGCTCCAGCATTCTGCCCCAGTGTGTCCAGCATTCTGCCCCCAGTGAGTCCAGTATTCTTCCCCGGGCCCCCCGGACCGCCGCTCTCAATAATAAAAAAAAATTCTTGTTACCTGGTTGTGCTCCTGCGGCGAAGGCGAAGCTCCCTCCACTCAGCTGAAGCGCGCACTTGCCAGCAACTGACACTGACGTCAGACGCCGGCAACGTGCGCACTGCGGCTGATGTTAGCTGCCAGCCTCCGATTGGCTGGTGGCTGTTAACTATTGCACCCGCACGTCAATAGTGTTGCTGCCGCAGCGCTGCTAAGGGCCCGGTTTAGCTGCTGGTAGGGCCCGGGGAGCAGATGAGACGGGGCCCGATGCGTGCCCGCTCTGCCCACTGGGCCCCATACGCCAGTCAGGGCAGTAATGCCCTGATGGCGGCCCTGGGGTGGAATCGCGATCCACCCGCAGCTGTTAACCAGTTAAATGCTGATGTCAATCTCTGATGATGGCATTTAAGGCTACTTTCACACTAGCGTCGGATGACGCACGACGAATTGCATCATTGCGACATACCGACGCTAGCAGTGAATACGCCGCACAACGGGGGCAGCGGATGCTGTTTTTCAACGCATCCGCTGCCCCATTGTGCCGTGCGGGGAGGTGGGGGCGGAGTTCCGGTCGCGCATGCGCGGTCAGAAAAGACAGGAACGATGCACCAAAAAATGTTACAAGCAACGTTTTTTGGTGGCGACGGTCCGACGCAACACGACGTGTGGCAATGCGTCGCACTGCGTCGCTAATGCAAGTCAATGGAGAAAAAACGCATCCTGCAAGCACTTTTGCAGGATGCGTTTTTTCTACAAAACGACGCATAGCGACGTGCAGTGCACGACGCTAGTGTGAAAGTAGCCTAACTTGTGCTCACCAGAAGCGCATCGGAAATCCCGCCCATCGGTGACCCCGTGACATGATTGTGGGTCACTGATGGGTTGGCATCATAACCAGAGGTCTCCAGCAGACCTCTATGGTTGTCATTGCCGGATTGCTATGAGTGCCACCTGGTGGAGATCAGACATCTGCAGCTTCTAGTCTCCCATGGAGACTATTGAAGCATGTTAGAAAAAAAAAAGTTTTTAAAAATGTTAAAAAGAATAAAAAAATAAAAGTTCAAATCACCCCCCTTTCGCCCCATTCAAAAAAAAATAAAAAATCAAATATATAAATATTTGGTATCGCCGCGCTCAGAATCGCCCAATCAAAATAAAAAAAAATAACTCGATCGCTAAACAACGTAACGAGAAAAAAGTCAAAACGCCAGAGTTACATGTTTTTGGTCGCCGCAACATTGCATTAAAATGCAATAACGGGCGATCAAAAGATCGTATCTGCACCAAAATGGTATCATTAAAAACATCAGCTTGGCACGCAAAAAATAAGCCCTCACCCAAGCCAAGATCATGAAACATGGAGACGCAATGAGTATCAGAATATGGTGCGTTTTTTTTAACAAACTTTGGAATTTTTTTTTCACCGCTTAAATAAAAAACAACCTACACATGTTTGGTGTCTGTGAACTCGTAATGACCAGGAAAATCATAATGGCAGGTCAGTTTTAGTATTTAGTGAACATGGTAAAAAACAAACAAAAACAAAACCTGGAATTGCACTTTTTTTTTGTAATTTTACCACACTTTGAATTTTTTTTCCATTTTCCAGTACACGATATGTTAAAACAAACAGTGTCGTTCAAAAGTACAATTCGTCTGGCAAAAAACAAGTACTCACGTGGCCATTTTGACCAAAAAATGTCTCCTTGTTGGAGAACAGCAAATTGTGCAAAAAGTACTGAAACATTGCGCAGTTGGACATGTGTATTCAAAAGTTTAGAGGCGGTTAAATTAAGTTCACCTGAAAAGTTTAGTGCAAAATGTAATCCATATGCTATCAGTTTTTTACATTGTTAGGCTATGATCACACACTGCGCTTTTGCAGCGTTTTTTTCTTTTCTTGGTCTCTTGTGCATGCTGAGAGTGTAGTGCCTCCCCCCACCCCCACCCCAAAAAAAAAACAAAAAACCGCAGCAACTTCCTTTAGGTTTATGGACCAAACAAACACAGCAAAACCTTATATCTGTGCTTTTCGCTGCTTTTTTTTTGCACTTATTGCTTTCAATGGGTGGGAAAAAATGCTGAAAGTAACATGCCGCACTTTTCAAGAAGAAAGAAGAAGGTGCAGAGTGTATGGCTGTAGCATATCCGTACTATGGGAGGCAGAATACCCCAAAGTGGCTAGAAGTGGACAACAAGAGCGCAGTGTTAACGTGGCCTGGAAGCTAGCAGTTCCTACTCTGACCAGGAGGGGACATGAAGGTACACCTGTCGTGGAGGATAGAAGTGAAGGCCAGGGTTAGGCTACGTTCACATTTGCGGTCTGCGCCGCAGCGTCGGGCGCCGCAGCGTCGCCGCATGCGTCATGCGCCCCTATATTTAACATGGGGGCGCATGGACATGCGTCGCACTTGCGTTTTGCGCCGCATGCGTCACTGCGGCGCACGCGTCCGGGCGCAGAGGACGCAGCAAGTTGCATTTTTGCTGCGTCCAAAATCAATGAAAAAAAGGACGCATGCGGCGCAAAACGCAGCGTTTTGGTGCGTTTTTGTTTGCGTTGTGCGTTGCGTCGCCGACGCAGCGGCGCACAACGCAAATGTGAACGTAGCCTTAGAAAGCTAGAAGTACTGACACTCATGCAGAATATGAATATGCTCAAAATCCCATATGTGATATGTATAAAGAGCCTCTGTATGATACAAGATTTAACAGTAACAGTTCTGTAAAATATCTTTACTGGAATTTATCTTTTTTACATTAGACTCTGGTCTCCCATGTTGCATATTTTCAAGGACCCTATACCATCAAAGCATTGGGCCCTGACCACCACAACATCAGCCCAGGTTCCTTATCTGGGGACTTTTGGACCAGGAAGCCCTCCCTGAACCAGGATAGAAAGTAGGTCTCATGGTAACACACCCCAATTATATTTTATTTTGTTATGGGTTCTTTTGTGGACGTAATGGTGTTAACCATTGTATTATACTTACAAAAGGTCATCCAGTCAGCGGTGTCTGTCTGGGACTTTTAGGGCCCCCTAGGCTCCAGGGCGCGGGTGCAAATGCAACCCCTACACCTGTTGTAGTTACACCCCTGCCTGGTATGCATGGCCTCCTCATCCCTATCCTGGTTTGCATGGTCCCCCTCATCACTATCCTGGTAGGCATGGTCCCCCTCATTTCTATCCTGGTATGCACGGCCCCATCAGAAAAATATTAAAGAACCAAACCATTATACTTGTGTAACACTCCAGGGGACCGGTTGTTATAGTGATGTTGCCTTCCTTTCGGGGAGGGCGATATCATGCTTGGAGGCAGTGGGGTTCTCTTTACCAGGTAAGCACACACATGCACCACATTCTGAATCCAGGCCAGAAGGGGGAGCTCTGAACCCGGATTCAGGGGAGCGTCCCCCAACTTTATTTGCTCTGGCCTAGAGGAGGAGTTAGAGAGTTGGTCCAGGGAGACCAAGGAGAGCAGACGTCTAGGAGAGACGTGGAGCAGACAGCCGGAGCCGTGCAGCCAGTGAAGTGCTGCAGCTCCAGGAAAGGATAGAGAACCTGAAAGGTGAAGTGCAGTGGAGCACAGAGGAAAGGAGCATGGGAGTGGAACAGGGCTCAGCAGGGGAACAGCGGCAGGACACCCTTAGAGCCAGAGCGCAGTAGCCGGGTACCGGGAGCCCGAGGCCTTAGTGGAACTGTAGGACACTTGGCAGAACTGGAGGACTAAGAACTCTATGTGATTGGCCCACACCACGCCTGAGACACAGCAGCACCTGAAGAGCCCGGGGAATGATAGAGTCCCTGTAAAACGGCTCAAGCTGCCCATCGTGCAGGTACCTCTTTTAGGACAGGGGGAAAAGAGGACTTTGCTAAACCTCTTCAAGCAGCAGGGACCTCATAGGACAGCGCTAGTTGGAAAGGCCTACGACCTCACCTGAGAGAGGGATTCCTCAATTGCCTCCAAGCCGTCCGGACCCTAACTACACTGCTACATCTACAGTAAAACAGGTAAAGACTACACCATCGCCATACACCTTGGTAGCCCTGGGGACCCCGCTTCACCTGTGGGAAGCATCACCATCATTGCTGCAACAACATCCCCCAGAGGACCCCTTTAAGGCAGCGTAGGTCCCCACTGACCGAACACCACAGGTGGCGTCACGACAGACTTTATCACAAAAAACCCTTTAAAGACCTTTCCCCTTTAATTGGGCGCCCAGGGCCATGGACCGGTTCTCAGCCACCGTGACATCCCCTTTAAGACCAGACCCAGTACCGAGTACCCCGCGGCCCTGTCGGGCGACTCACTTGCCTTCCCTGCGCTCTCTCGCAGCGTCTTGTTCCGATGCCAGCAGCTGATTTGCTTATAAGCAGTGCATGGCAGTGACGTCATGCGTTGCTTACATGCCAAGGACAGCTGCCAGAATACTCACTGCACTGCGGGACTATGTGCCTGGAGAGCAGTGACTATTCATTGCTCTTTAATAGTGGGAACAGTGTTAGCCGCAGCCGCCAGCTTCATGCAGCAACTGGGCATTGACATGTGCCTGCTACTAAAGGGAATGATTCCACGCATATGGGAGTGGAGTGAATATTCATTCCCTTAAGTAGCGGGGACACATGATTGCCCGGCGGCTGCAGGAATCTGGCTGCTGAGGCTAACAGCATGTTCGCTGTTAAAGAGAAATAAATATTCACTGCTTTCCACTTCCATGGATGTGGAATGCAGTGAATATTTATTTCTCTTCATCATCAGGCAGTTAGCTGCAGTCACCAGCTTCTGCCTCCTGGGACTCGCTGTGCTACCGATCCCCCACCTCCCCACCGCAGCCAGAGCAGGTACATCTGGACTATAAGACGCACCCCCATTTTCTTCCACATTTTTGGAGGAAAAAGTGCATCTTATAGTACGAAAAATACGGTAGTCTCACCATTGCACTGGCGACAGATCGGTTACACTGAGAATAAAACTTAATTTTCTCTGTCTAGCCACATGACCACACAGCAGGCTACAAGGTTTTAATGATTTTTAGCTGCAGATAAATGCTACATGCATATGCAAATAAATGCTAGTGAGATATATAGATGCGTCGCCCCCTAGGGCCGTGGGGTACTCGGACCCAGTTCTTAAAGGGGTGGTCACAGCAGCAGTAACCCGGTCCGTTGCCCTGGGCGCGCAATAAAAGTGATGGGGGAATATTTGTAGGGGATTTCACATGACGCCATCTGTGGTGCTCGGCAATGGGTAGCCGACGCTGCTTAAGGGGACCACTGGGGCCGATGGTGTCGCATCTGAGATGGTTCTGCTCCCCACAGATGGAGCAAGGCCCCAGGGCTACGAATACAGTCTATCAGGGATCGTGGACATTGGGGTGCAGGACTGAACGTGCGGGAAATGACTGGAGGACCCAAAGACTGTAGTTTCTTTTCCCTTTAATTGCAGGTGCAGTCTGGGGCACTAGTGACAGGTGGTCAAGGAGATACGGGCAGCCTGGAAGCATTTCAGGGTCCACCTAGCCAGGTTCTCCTCACGTGCCTCTTCATTCTTCACTGTCTGCTCCTTAGACTAAAGCTGCCGTCACACTATCAGTATTTGGACAGTATTTTACATCAATAAAAAGCAGGAGTGGGTGATAAATGCAGAAGTGGTGCATATGTTTCTATTATACTTTTCCTCTATTTGTTCCACTCCTGGTTTTGGCTTACAAATACTGACGTAAAATACTGACCAAATACTGCTAGTGTGACGGCAGCCTAACACTCACACTGACTAACTAACCCCGCTTCCAGGCCAGAACTTATACGGAAGCTCCCCTAAAACAGGTGTTACAGCTCCTCCTTCTGGTCTAGAGTCAGGAAAGGTGTTGTATGCTGAAGTTATCTGGTAAGGGGACCCCTCTTTGCTCCCAGGCATGACATCGCCCCCTGTGAGGGAGGCAATGCCACTGTGGAAACCGGACTCTTGGGGTGCCACATAGATATCGAGCTCTATTATATATATTTTTCAGAAATCAATAGTACACACAAACATAAACTTTTGTAATATATCTTATTAAATCAAACCTGGAGTAGAAAGAAGCTGATTTTCTTTCATTCTCATAATTTTGAATTCAAAAATATAATCTGAATTAGGTGGTTGGTAACCATGACATCTAATGGTCTTATTGGTTTTATGTCTTACCATTTATTTGAAAGTCACATCATGGCCGAGGCATTAAATGTGGAGCAGTATATGATCTTTGAGTGGTAGGGATACATACATATGTAGAGAGGGGAGAATAGCTAGCACTGGATGAGGAAATCCACGCTCGGAGAAGCCCTGGTCCTGGGCGTTTCTTGAAACAGAAAAATAAAAAAATATACTCCTGCATAGATAAGTAAAACTTCACATTTATTCCAAACTTGTTAAAATAAGGACATGTTGGCACACCAAACCAGGGGGGGGCTTGAACGACGTGTACATACATATGTACTTTTAGAGCAATAATGAGAGATGCATAGTGTCGCCTCTCTGGACGGACTTGTGTGCTCTTCTGGACATTGGATTAATATCACTAACCTACTTTCATTGAAGGCTTTCGTCCTGGATCATTTAAACGGAGTTGTGGAGACATGGGGGGTGGGGGGATATAGTTTAGTTAGCGGGTGCTTTGATCCGCTAGCCGAAACTGCATGGACCAGTGCTCATCCCACCAATGCCCATGCTCCGTTTTTACCATTGATATAATCTACTCAGATAATACAGGGTGAGGATAAACAGTGTGGCAATACTATATTGAATCACAAAAAGGCCAAATAACACATGTAAAAACCCAGCCAAATACAGAAAATGGTGCTTATAAGTCTCACCCTTCCACCAACTCGTTGGGATAAGAGCAGCTGTGAGTTCAGGGCCGACTACACCCATATGTGGCATGCCCAGAGGCGGTAACGACAAGCATAGGAAGCTGACAATCCATTGAGGTATAAAGACCAGTTGATTGGAGGGTCACAACCTGACTTCTCTGAACACATCAATGGAGCAAGGCGATAGTTGGGTCTCAATCCGGGCTTCCGCAAATATATCCATAGGGCTAAGAGGACTGGTGGGTCCAAATGCTGATAACCCCAAACATATTTAGCGCCCCCACGTCAGGGCAATGGGGTACTCGGTACCGGGTCCCTCTTGGTTCTGGGGATGTCACGGTGGCCCGACCCGGTCTGTGGCCCTTTGAGGGGCGTCCAATTAAAGGTGTAGTTTGTCTAGTGTTCGTGACGCCACCTGTGGTGTTCGGTCAGGGTGACCAACGCTACTTAGGGGTCCGCTGGGGTGATGGAGTGGCAGCTAGATGGTATACCTTCCCACAGGTGAAGTATGTCCCCAGGGCTTCCCAGATGTGTAGGTGGTGATGGTGGACGATGTAAGACGCAACAAATAACGAGGACACAAGGTTGCAGTCTCTTTACCTTTTACTGAAGACTTCAGCATCCACAGCCCAGAGTACCGTTCACAGGGTAGGCAGAGTCCGGCCGGTCTGAAGGCAAATCCAGAGCTCTTATCCAGGTGGAAATCAGTAGCCTTCCTACTAGCGCCTGTGTGTTGTAGTACTTCCCTGCTGAGCACCACGGGATAGTCCTCACAACCTTTGTAGATCTTCTAGATGTTATTTCTTCCTCTCTGTCCCCCAGATGGTATGGATAGGACAAACCCGTTTGACTAGGATGGCCTGAGGCTTGTTTATAGGGACCCTAGAGACACCCCGACCCCCACAATTTTCCACCGTGTCTTCTTAGGTATTAAGGTCAGGCAGCCAACTTGGAATTGACTGTCCTGCCGGTCTCTGAAGTAATGCGTAGAATCAATTACTCCCTCGGTGTTCTGGCCACCGGCTACGTGCCTCAGAAGGAGGCTGCCTGTCTCAGGGCAGAACTCCTCCCGGTGTTTTCTCCTTGTGCTGTGACTTCGTTTCTCACTCTCTACAATACACCTCTCTCTTCGTGTCCTTTCTTAGGATACTGCCGCACGTGGGGCAGGCGCAGCTCCGTAGCTTTCTATCTCGTGCTAGGTCTCTGCCAGGATCCCACCCCTGACTGGGACCCTCTGTCTGCAGCTCAGATGTTCCTCCTTTGCCCCTGTCTGCCTGACAGGTGTTGCCTGGGCAAAGCCCAGCCAGCTTCTCCCTAACTTTCTATCCAGCCCACCAGTTTTACCCTTCTGTGAGGAGTGCCCTACTAGATAGGAGCATGGCTCCCCCTGGTGGTCTGGAGTGTGAAGTGTGTTGTGATGCCGTGATACCTGGACAGATGAACTCCTTTAGTGCCATCAGACGTAATATCACTCCTCCTGGTGGAAGAATGACATTACTGCAGCAACCAGGACTCTGGGGCGCTGCACATATACTGTAGAATGCCAAATCTGTGCCCCTTGTGATGGAGCCATGATGTCGTGGCTGCTGCCTTGTAAAGAGTCTCTGGTTCATTTGGATGTCTTGAATGTATCTTGTTACAGAGGCATATCCCCCTTTTCTATAGTACACAACTGTTCTTCAAGCCATTATTTACAGGTTAAGTGGAAGGGGTGATGAGATTAACTCGCATTGTTTGATTATTTAGTTTATTCAAAAAATGCAGCAAAAACGCAGGTATTATTATTTGCGGCGTTTTTGCTGCTGAAAATCCAAGGACATTAGCATGGACAAAGAGAAAAAAATGCACCAAATACGCAACAAAAATGCACCTAAACGCCCTGTGTGAACTTACCCTAAACTGTAGGAGTTGATATGAGGTAAATAACCATTCTTTAATTTACAAATATCCAATTGACCTACAAGAAGAGTCAACATTTCAGATTCTTGACCAACAGAAGAAAGAAACACAAATTCAAGGCAACATATAACAGTTTATGCATCCTGGCTTACTGAACATAGATGTCTGAATAATTAAGATTAAATGCTGTGTCATCATAGGAGTCTTTTTACTTGGTTTGAACAGTCATTCTGTGCTGACAGACGCTTGGAACACAATCGGCATGGCAAAAAGGTTCAGACTGAGTCCAGAGTAACTCTGCTTCCTCATTATAGTGAATAGATCCCTTGAGGTTTCATCTGAATCACGTCACTCAGAGATTTAGATGGAAATCCCAAAGTAAGTGGTCAGCGTAGAGCGCCGGATAACTGTGATCCCAAATGTTATAAAGCTTTAACTCGATCCACAGAAAAACTCTTCCCCACCCTGGTCTGTCATCTGTTAACAGAAATCTAGTGGGCTTCCACGTTACTAGTAGCACAAAGGTTCTGGAAAAGCGAAATGGCTCCTAGCCCCCCAAATGAAATTCAGCAAATTTTTTCTGCGCTCCCAAATCCAAATTCCCCTTTTTCTTCTGAGCTCCAGTGTGTATAAACCACCTTTTAGCATCCACATGTTTGGCAGGGGTAAAATGGGGTTACTTGAGGAGGAGATTCTGCTCTCTAGCACTTAGGGGCTATGTATATGGAGTTTGCAAACTATTCTAGGAAAATCTGCTCTCCAGGAGGCAAATAGCTCTCCATCCCTACCAAGTCTCGCTGTGTGGCCAGTCATTACTGTACAGGTACATATAGGGTATTTCTACATTTAGCAGAAATTGTGGGACACTTTTTGGTGCCATTTTTACCCATTTCTCCTTGTGAAAATGTAAAATCTGGAAACATAACAAAATTTTTGTGGTAAAAATGTTATTTTTTCTTCACTGCTTAATGGTATAATTCTGTGACACACCTGTGGTGTCAATATGTTCATTGAACCCGTAGATTAATTTATCAAGAGGTATATTTTGTACAATGGGGTCACTTATGATGAGTTCTTCTGGCACCTCAGGAGCTCTCCCAGTGGGTCATGGCACCCTCAAACCATAATAGTAAAATCTGAACAATGATATGGCACTCCTTCCCTTTTGAGCTTTGCACTGTGCCTCAAAAGTACCGTAGTTCCCAATTACATGCAGTGTGTTGGCGCATTCAAGAGAAATTGCTCAACAAACTGAAAGGTCCATTTTTTCCTATTAGCCCATGTAAAAATTAAAAATTTGGGGCTAAAACAACATTTTAGTTAAAGAAATGTAATTAGTCTTTCTTCACCGCCTAACAATATAAATTTATGTGACACAACTGTGGAGTCAACATGGTCACTGCACCCTGCGATGAATTAACTGAGAGGTGCAGTTTGTAAAATGACATCACTTTTGGGGGTTTCTGTTGTTCTGGCACCTCAAGGGCACTGCTAATATGACATGGCATGCTCAAACCATTACAGCAAAATTTGAACTCCAATATGGCGTTTCTTCCTTTTTGAGTTTTGCACTGTTCCTCAAAAGTAGTTTTCATCCACACATGAGGTATTTGCACATTGCACGTTTGGGGCTAAAAGAAATATTTGGTGGAAAACTTAGATTTTTTTTTAAATTGTATTTATTTTCTTAGCTCTAGGTTATAAATGTCTGTAAAACATCTTGGGGGTTCAAGATGCTCACCAAACATCTAGATAAGTTCCTTGTCTAGTTTACAAAATGGGGTTAGTTGTGGGGAGTTTCCACTGTTTAGGCACATCCAAACGTGACATGTCGTCCGCTCTCAACTGCAGACAATTTTGTGTTCAGAAAGTCAAACCTTGCTCTTTCCTTTCTGGGTCCTACCCTTCACACAAACAGTGGTTTTGCCCCCACATATGGGGTATCGACGCACAACAAGTATTGGGGTTCATTTTCTCATGATACTCTTGTGAAAATAAAAAAAAATTGTTTCCGAAGTAAAATTTTTGTGAAAAAAAAGTTAAATGTTAATTTTTTCTTTCCACTTTGCGTCAGTTCCTGTGAAGCACCTGAAGGGTTAATAAACTTCTTGAATGTGGTTTTGAGCACTTTGAAAGGTGCAGTTTTTAGAATGGTGTCACTTTGGAGTATTGTCTGTCATATAGGCCCCTCAAAGTCATTTCAAATGTGATGTGGTCCCTAAAAAAAAATGGTTTTGTAAATTTTGTTGTTATAATGAGAAAGCGCTGGTCAACTTTTAACCCTTATAACTTCCTAACAAAAATGTTTTCAAAAATTGTGCTTATGTAAAGTAGACATGTGGAAAATGTTATTTATTAACTATTTTGTGTGTGACACCACTCTGGTTTAAGTGCATACAAATGTAAACGTTTAAAAATTGTTAAATTTTCAACATTTTTCTCAAATTGACGTTTTTTTTCACAAATAAACGCAAGTCAAATCGAAATTTTATTTTACCACTATTATGAAGTACAATATGTCACGAAAAAACAGTCTCAGAATCAGTGGGATCTGTTGAAGTGTTTCAGAGTTATGACTTCATAAAGTGACAGTGGTCAGATTTCAAAATTTACGCCTGGTCCTTAAACTACCAAGTGGCTTGGTCCTTATGGGGTTAAAATGAACTTTTCTTTGTGGGGAAAACCCCTTTAATTTTTATTATTTTGCACATATTTCTATAGTGTAAACAAAGGAAGCAAAATATTGATTTTATTTTAAGATAAAGAATATCCAGTGTCAAAATTTAATTTTCAAAACCTCTATAAAAGAATTGCTGGGCTTACAAAAACATATTTGCGCATTCATGTAAATAGGGGAGTTTGGCCTAAGAGGGGTCTCCATGGTTTGACAGCTGCAGAGAAGGTGGAAGAGGGTACGTGCTTGAATATTTGGGATGATGAAAAATATGACAACTAATCACCATCTTGTCTATTACTATAAGAAAATACTTTTTTTTTTCTCTCTCTTCTTTACTGTCACTCTGTATTACAAATCCAGTGAGTCAGCAGTCCAGGAGGATGTGGTTATTTACGAAGAATAAGCCATCTTGTCCCTTACATACGAGAAGCAACAATATATTTCACAGAGGAAAGCATAACTAGATGTGTAGCTTATCACTAATTCACTGTAAATATTTAATCAGTCTTAGGCTACGTTCACATTTGCGTTGTGCGCCGCAGCGTCGGCGCCGCAACGCACAACGCAAACAAAAACGCGGCAAAACGCATGCACAACGCTGCGTTTTGCGCCGCATGCGTCCTTTTTTCTATTGATTTTGGACGCAGCAAAAATGCAACTTGCTGCGTCCCCTGCGCCCGGACGCGTGCGCCGCAGTGACGCATGCGGCGCAAAACGCAAGTGCACCGCATGTCCATGCGCCCCCATGTTAAATATAGGGGCGCATGACGCATGCAGCGCCGCTGCGGCGCCCGACGCTGCGGTGCGGACCGCAAATGTGAACGTAGCCTTAAAGTGACTGAATATCCTATAAAGTACAATTACACCATTTCTCATTGCTGCCCCGCTTGTCACTGGTAGATTCTGACAGTTTGGATATTAACCCAGTCTTAAAATACGTTCATCAAAAGTCCATCACTTTTACTTCTGCCCTTAACGCTTTAAGGACTGGGCTATTTTTCATTTATGCACTTCTGTTTTTTTTCCTTTCATTATTCCACGGTGTATAACTTTTTTATTTTTCAACCAACATAGTGTGTGGCAATGCCTTCTTTGCATTTCTTTCCATGAATCGGGAGCGCCGGACGAGTGGCATGCTTTGGGCAGAACCTGGGGTAGGATTTGTGGCACTTTGCCAGGGCTGGGTAAAAATGCCAAGTTGCGTAATTTTAGCACAAACGTCAGTTGCGACAAAATTGTGACTTGTCAAAGCTTTTTACAGAATACTGGTGAAAAAGTTATGATGAATCGGGCCCATTGTTTATAAAGTATTTATACAGCTCTCTTACTTTTCGTGTATAGAAGTCCAGATCACAAATTTTGCTTTCTTATTGTGTTAGATAAGAGAAAAAAATTACAAATGCTGATTTTTTTTTTTATTTATTGGGACTCAAGCCCCTCCCAAACCTATTTACACTTGTAATTCTTGTACCTCCTTGACGCCACTTAACATAATGCACTTTCTTTAGTATTTAATGTCTATTCTTCTTACACTTGTTTGCTACTCCGCTCACAAAAGGAGATCCATTACCAATTCAATTGCCATTCAGATTATAATTGGAAATGTTAATAATGTTAATAAGAGTAGGTCAGAAATACAAAGCCACATCTCACTGAAAAGCTTTCCTGGAGATCAATCACACAGGTATTTTTTGTTATGGAGAAGGCAAGTTCAGGTAACACCATCAATGCAACTATTTACCTGTGTAATGAAGTTAGAGTGGAACCTGCCATTCCCAGACAGAAATATCTAGCATGATATATCCTGGATGAATTATTTTATCTAAAGCCCGCCATTCACATTTCATACCCATTACGAGATTAGATATACAGGAGCACTCGTCCAGCTTAGCTTCCTTTTGTGCTTTATTGTTCTTTATGAGAAGGCTGTCAACAGGTTTTGGAGATGCAGCAACCGTGGTCAGTCGCATGACGTGACCTCAAGTATACGATTTGCATACTTCTAACTGGACGTGCTCCGCCTCACGCAATTCGTTTGTATTGAGCAAAGCCTGGCATGTGACCATATATATGTAAATCCAAAACTTGTAGTTATGGACAGCTACTGTTGCGGCAACCGGAGAATCCTGACAGTGTGCGGTGCATACACTCTAAGGTTTCAGGATTCTGCAGTCACATAGTGACTATGGACTTGCATCGGGAGAATGGATAACCACTTTAATGCCAACCATTTATAAATTCCTGGACAAGCCATAAACCTAGAGGCTTGAATAATTGCTTTTCGAGATATCTTACACAGTTCATAGTTGATGCAGCTGATGTATTCATATCTGCATTATGGCCTGTGGATATACATCACTTAACCTTAAAGTTTTCCTTTGAGTCTATAAAAAAAATGCGGTGGCTTTCCGTAATGTTTGGATAAGTTGTTTAGAAATAAAGGAAGAAAAAACAGCTTGGCAGCCCTACATATGATGCCTATAAAATATTAAACAAGTGGAAAGGGGGAGTCCAAACATGCTTCAAGGTTAGGGCAATTTGATGCATTACATTTCTATTTTCGGTAAAGACGATGATTAGATGAGGAAACCATGTGCATTAGCCCTAAACATGGCTGGTGTAAGTAGCTGCATGTTGTAATGATTCAAAAAGCACTACTTCTTAGAGGCCAGAATTTAGCAGGGTGTATTGCCCTTATTAATTATGGGGTTCTCAGAGATTTATATTTGGCTCTTAGTATCCTTCCCTTACTGCAATCCAGCTTTTCCTTCCAGAAGAGTTAAATGATTTGGAGATGGCATGTGTTTGGGTGCTTCTCACAAAATTAGAATATCATCAAAAAGTTAATGTATTTCAGTTCTTCAATACAAAAAGTGAAACTCATATATTATATAGAGTCAATACAAACAGAGTGATCTATTTCAAGTGTTTATTTCTGTTAATGTTGATGATTATGCCTTACAGCCAATGAAAACCCAAAAGTCGTTATTTCAGTAAATTAGAATACTTTATAACACCAGCTTGAAAAATGATTTTAAAATCTGAAATGTTGGCCTACTGAAATGTATGTTCAGTAAATTCACTCAATACTTGGTCTGAGCATGGAGGCCATCAGCCTGTGGCACTGCTGAGGTGTTATGGAAGCCCAGGTTGCTTTGATAGCAGCCTTCAGCTTGTCTGCATTGTTAGGTCTGGTGACTCATCTTCCTCTTGACAAGGTCAGGTGAGTTTGCTGGCCAATCAAGCACAGTGATACTGATGTTTTTAAACCAGGTATTGGTACTTTTGGCAGTGTGGACAGGTGCCAAGTCCTGCTGGAGAAGGAAATTTCCCTCTCCAAAAAGCTTGTCGGCAGAGAGAAGCATGAAATTCTCTAAAATTTCCAGGCAGACGGCTGTGCTGACTTTAGTCTTGATAAAACACAGTGGAACTACACCAGCAGATGACATGGCTCCCCAAACCATGGCTGATTGTGGAAACTTCACACTAGACCTCAAGCAGTTTGGATTATGTGCCTCTCCACTCTTCCTCCAGACTCTGGGACCTTGATTTCCAAATGAAATGCAAAATTTACTTTCATCTGAAAACACCACCTTGGACCACTGAGCAACAGTCCAGTTCTTTTGTCCTTGGCCCAGATAAGATGCTTCTGGCTTTCTCTATTGGTCATGAGTGGGTTGACACAAGGAATGTGGCACTTGTAGCCCATGTCCTGGATATGTCTGTGTGTGGTGGCTCTTGAAGCAGCAGTTCACTCCTTGTGAATCTCCCCCAAATTTTTGAATGGCCTTTTCTTAACAATCCTTTCAAGGCTGCGGTTATCCCAGTTGCTTGTGCACCTTTTCTACCACATGTTTTCCTTCTACTCAGCTTTCCATTAATATGCTTGGATACAGCACTATGTGAACAGCCAGCTTCTGTAGCAATTACCTTTTGTGGCTTACCCTCCTTGTGGAGTGTGACAATGACTGCCTTCTGGACATCTGTCAAGTCAGCAGTCTTCCCCATGATTGTGGAGCCTACTGAAACAGACTAAGGGACCTTTTTAAATGCTTAGGAAGCCTTTGCAGATGTTCTTTGTTAGTTATTCAAATTTACTGAGATAATGATTTTGGGTTTTCATTGGCTGTAAGCCATAATCAAATGTCACGGGGAGACTAGGTGGGTGAGAGCTAATAACCCGGGCCCCTGCAATTTCCCTCAGACTAGGGAAATGCTGACTGACCCTCTACCTGAAGTTTACACTGATGGTGTGCATGTCCAGGCCTCGAACCTCACCCTGCCTCCTGTTACAACCCTAAGCTGAAAACCTCTGCCCTCCACCCAGTGAATGTAATACACCAATACCCACAGTTAGCACAGACAAGGATAAAGGAAAATATACACCACGCCGCAGTCACTCAGGAATACACTATAAATGTGCAGGGCAAAATAAACACAAATATAGGAAGGAGTAAATAAGACAAAGGAAAATACACCACCAGCAACGATTCTCCAACAACCAGCTCTCCACTCCAGACCAAGATAACAACGCAAGACAGAAGCTATAATCGGTGACGCCCAATGATCCGGAGAACTATTTAAAGGCCATGGGCATGGCCCAGCTTCCAATTGGAGGATCAGGTAAATTAACCCTGGAACAGCTGGACAAAACCTAGCTGACGCCAATGAGCAAATAGTGGTCAAAAGCGGAATTACCGCTGTCTGTCGAATGACCTGGTCTGAACAGTGTCCGACATGACAGTACCCCGCCTTCTACGAGGGACCCCAGGGCCCTCACGGCTTATAGGACCCGGCTTGTCTGGATGGCGACGATAAAAAAACCTGACCAGCCGATCCGCATGAATATCCGAGGCTGGTACCCAGGACCTCTCCTCAGGCCCATAACCACGCCAGTGTACCAAGTACTGTAAAGTACGACGCACTACACGAGAGTTAACCACCTTGGAGACTTCCAACCCCAAATTACCATCCACCAAGACTGGAGGTGGCATAGGCGCCGCGTCCACAGAACCCACCACCTTCTTTAGAAGAGACCTGTGGAACACGTTGTGTATCTTATACACTGTAGGGAGCTCCAATCGGTACGCTACTGGGTTAATGACGGCGGTGACCCTAAATGGACCAATAAACCGTGGACGCAATTTAAGGGATGGTATTTTGAGTCTTATGTTTTTTGTGGATAACCACACCCAGTCATCCACACTCAGGTCCGGACCTGGCACACGCCTACTGTCAGCCACACGTTTGTACCTAGCACCCACACTCAACAGGCGCTGTTTAACTCTCCTCCACACTGATGATAATTGTGCTCCTAACTGGTCCTCCTCCGGAACGCCGGAAGAGCCCCTCTGACTGAAGGTACAAAATTGAGGATGTAGCCCATAAACACAAAAAAACGGAGACTCCCCAGACGACTCCTGGCGGTGATTATTGATGGCAAACTCAGCCAAAGGAAGAAAGGTAGACCACTCCTCCTGGTTATCAGAGACAAAGCAGCGTAGGTACTGTTCCAAATTTTGGTTCATACGCTCAGTCTTACCATTTGACTGAGGATGGAACGCCGAAGAATGAGACAACTTGATCCCCAGCCGTGAGCAAAATGCTCTCCAAAATTTTGCCACAAACTGAGACCCCCTATCAGACACGATGTCAGACGGAACCCCATGAAGTCTGACCACCTCCTGCACAAATACCTGAGCCAGAGTCTTAGCGTTAGGCAACGAAGGCAAAGGCACAAAGTGCGACATTTTTGAAAACCGATCAACAATCACCAAGATGACCGTGTTCCCAGCTGATGAGGGCAAATCAGTGATGAAATCCATGGAGATTTCCGTCCATGGCTTACTAGGTACTTCAAGAGGAAGTAGTGTGCCAACAGGACGGGAGCGGGGCGTCTTAGCCCTAGCACACGTGGTACAAGCTGACACGTATGAGACCACATCTTGTCGGATCTTGGGCCACCAAAACCGACGCGACACCAACTCCAAGGTACCTCTAACCCCTGGGTGGCCAGCCAGGACAGCATCATGATGCTCCGCCAAAACCTTTAGGCGGAGATGAAGCGGTACAAAAGATTTGTTGATGGGAAGCTCAGATGGTACCTCCTCCTGAGCCTCGGCAATCTCAGCCTCAACCTCGGTAGTGAGAGCCAAAACCACAACACCCTTTTGGAGGATGGGTACTGGATCCTCCCGAGGTTCACCCCCCGGAAAACACCTGGACAGAGCATCCGCCTTAGTGTTTTTAGACCCCGGTCTGTAAGTGACAACAAAATTGAACCACGTGAAAAACAATGCCCAGCGAGCCTGCCTGGGGGACAGACGCTTGGCTGACTCCAAATACAGCAGATTCTTATGATCGGTAATAACAGTAACCTGATGTACCGACCCCTCCAAGAAGTGTCGCCATTCCTCAAAGGCCAACTTGATTGCCAACAACTCCCTGTTGCCGATATCGTAGTTACGTTCGGCGGACGACAGTTTCTTGGAGAAATAGGCGCACGGACGCAAACCACTCAAAGATGAGCCTTGAGATAGTACCGCCCCCACACCAACCTCAGACGCATCGACTTCCACAACAAAGGGTTTTGATACGTCTGGCTGCACAAGAATGGGAGCTGAAACAAAACTGTTCTTAAGAAATTCAAATGCGCACACAGCAGCCTCAGGCCAAACGGAGAAATTGGTACCTTTTTAGTCATGTCAGTTAGCGGTTTAGCAATGATGGAAAAATCCTTGATAAACTTCCTATAGCAGTTAGAAAACCCAAGGAACCGCTGAAGTGCTTTCAGGTTATCAGGACGTTCCCAATGCAGCACCGCTTGCACCTTAGCGGTGTCCATTTTAAAACCAGAAGCAGACACAATATAACCCAAGAAAGGCAACTCTTGAACAGAAAACACACATTTCTCAAGTTTAGCATACAGCTTATTCTCTCTGAGAAGCTGTAACACCTGCCTGACATGATCTAAATGAGTATCACGGTTGCAAGAATATATGAGAATGTCATCTAGGTACACGATAACGAATTTCCCCAAAACATGCGAGAACACATCATTGATGAAATGTTGGAACACTGCAGGTGCATTAGTCAACCCAAAAGGCATCACCAAATTTTCAAAATGACCCTCAGGGGTATTAAAAGCCGTCTTCCACTCATCACCTTGACGGACTCTTATGAGGTTGTACGCCCCCCTGAGGTCAAGCTTGGTAAACCACTTAGCACCCGCCACCTGGTTGAACAAATCTGGTATCAGTGGCATCGGGTATGGATCTCGAACCGTAATCTGGTTCAACTCCCTGAAATCCAAACACGGGCGTAATCCGCCATCTTTCTTCTTCACGAAGAAGAACCCTGCTGCCACCGGCGAGGATGACGGCCTGATGTGCCCTTTGCTCAAGCTTTCAGCAATATAATCTTTTAACGCTTGTCTCTCCGGACCGGAGATGTTAAACATCCTTGCTTTAGGCAACTTGGCCCCTGGTTTAAACCTGATAGAACAGTCATAGGGACGATGTGGCGGCAACTCTGAGCAACCCTTTTCAGAGAACACATCCACAAAATCCAGAAGTGACTCCGGAACGCTTGATGTCACCGCAGCCACACATGTAGCCAGGCAATTCTCCTGGCAGAACTCGCTCCACTGAATTATGTCCTGAGTTTTCCAGTCAATTACTGGGTTGTGCAAGGACAACTAAGGAAAACCCAAAACCACCTGAGCAGGAAGATTCCTGAGCACCTTACATGTAACCCGCTCGGAATGTAGAACCCCAATGTGGAGTTTCACCTCAGCCACAAATTCAGTAATCTCCCCCTGAGAGAGAGGAGCAGCATTGATGGTAACCACACGGATAGGATGAGACAGTTTTTCAATCCTAAAACCTGCTGTGCGCGCAAACTCCTCATCAATGAGATTTGTGGCTGAACCACTATCCACAAAAACAGTAATTGGCAGCTCACTGCCAGCGATAAAAACCTTAGCAGGGAGCATGCATTGAGAAACCACCATGGAGGATATACATAAGCTCAGATTGCTCTCCTCCACACCATCTGAGCTTAGAAGTTTTCCGCCGTTGCGTTTTTCTTAGACAGCAGAGGACAGATGTTAATAAAATGACCAATTTTACCACAGTAAAAACAGGCTCCCTGCTTCCTGATCTCTGGGGCTCGACGCTTTACATGTGACACCCCTGCGATTTGCATAGGCTCCGTGGGCTCACATGCAGCAACCTCACGTGAACCTAAACCTTCACCCACAGGCGGTGTCTCATGCTCCCCCTGACGCAGACGGCGATCAATGCGGACAACCAGACTCATAGCGGAATCTAGAGAAGCAGGAGTCTCGTACATCAGAAGGGCTTTTTTAACCCTTCCAGAAACCCCATGAATAAACTGACTCCGCAATGCTGGATCATTCCATTGGGTATCGATCGCCCAGCGGTGGAATTCAGAACAGTAATCCTCTGCTACTCGCTCCCCCTGGCGAATGGAGCGTATCTTAGATTCTGCCAGAGCCATTCTGTCAGGTTCATCATAGATTTTCCCAAGAGAAGAAAAAAAACTCTCCACAGAGTCAAATGCAGCAGAATCAGATGGCAAAGAAAACGCCCATGCTTGGGGATCCCCGCTTAACAGTGACAACACCAGGCCCACACGCTGAGCCTCATTACCCAAGGAGATCGGGCGCATACGGAAATATAGTTTGCAAGCTTCACGAAAAGAAACAAATTTACTGCGTTCCCCAGCAAATTTTTCAGGCAAAGGAAATTTAGGCTCAGCAACTCTTTCTGTCGCTCTAGCTTGCACATTAGATACTGCTAAGTCCCTGTTGCTGTACTGCCCCCCTCAACTCCGTGACCTGTAGGGACAGCGCCTCCAACTGGCGGGTTATGGAAGTCATGGGATCCATGACAAAACACACAAAAAAAGAAACCCTTTTTTTTTTTTTTTTTGGGCCGATTATAATGTCACGGGGAGACTAGGTGGGTGAGAGCTAATAACCCGGGCCCCTGCAATTTCCCTCAGACTAGGGAAAAGCTGACTGACCCTCTACCTGAAGTTTACACTGATGGTGTGCATGTCCAGGCCTCTCCACTCCAGACCAAGATAACAACGCAAGACAGAAGCTATAATCGGCGACGCCCAATGATCCGGAGAACTATTTAAAGGCCATGGGCATGGCCCAGCTTCCAATTGGAGGATCAGGTAAATTAACCCTGGAACAGCTGGACAAAACCTAGCTGACGCCAATGAGCAAATAGTGGTCAAAAGCGGAATTACCGCTGTCTGTCGAACGACCTGGCCTGAACAGCGTCCGACATGACATCAACATTAAGAGAAATAAACACTTGAAATAGATCACTCTGTTTATAATGACTCTATATAATATATGAGTTTCACTTTTTGAATTGAAGAACTGAACTAAATTAACTTTTTGATGATATTCTAATTTTGTGAGAAGCAGCTGTATGAAAGTACTAGGGTCAGGAATTCCTTCCTTTAGCAGAGGTCCCACGAATCCTATGGCATGGTATACAAGCCACAGGATGGCCAATATAATTGAGACTAGCTATTCCGAGTAGTGTTAGTTACCTATTAAACATCTAAGATAAAGTTGTGCAAACATCCACTTAATACTCAATCTTATCGCAAAATGGTGTCTTCTTCAGAATGCCGCTTTTATGATTGCCGTGCACATCAAAGTAATGTCTGCCATCCCAACAATTTTATATAAAAAACAAAAGTGATAGGATTAGGGAAATCATTACTTACGTGATATGGGAATAAGCCAAGTTACGTTCACATTTATAGGTAAGGTGACCTTTGCGTAGGATGTTTACTTCACAAATGTATGCAAGAGTCAGAACTAGGCCTGTCTGAATTTCACATATGCGTCATCCACATCTATATACGTAATATGTTTTGTTTTTTGTTTTTTTAACCCCTTCACCCCCAAGGGTGGTTTGCACGTTAATGACCGGGCCAATTTTTACAATTCTGACCACTGTCCCTTTATGAGGTTATAACTCTGGAACGCTTCAACGGATCTTGGCGATTCTGACATTGTTTTCTCGTGACATATTGTACTTCATGATAGTGGTAAAATTTCTTCGATATAACTTGCGTTTATTTGTGAAAAAAACGAATATTTGGCGAAAATTTTGAAAATTTCGCAATTTTCCAACTTTGAATTTTTATGCCCTTAAATCACAGACATATGTCACGCAAAATACTTAATAAGTAACATTTCCCACATGTCTACTTTACATCAGCACAATTTTGGAACCAAAATTTTTTTGGGTGACGGAGTTATAAGGGTTAAAAGTTGACCAGCAATTTCTCATTTTTACAACACCATTTTTTTTTAGGGACCACATCTCATTTGAAGTCATTTTGAGGGGTCTATATGATAGAAAATACCCAAGTGTGACACCATTCTAAAAACTGCACCCCTCAAGGTACTCAAAACCACTTTCAAGAAGTTTATTAACCCTTCAGGTGTTTCACAGGAATTTTTGGAATGTTTAAATAAAAATAAACATTTAACTTTTTTTCACTCAAAATTTGTTTCAGCTCCAATTTGTTTTATTTTACCAAGGGTAACAGGAGAAAATAGACCCCAAAATTTGTTGTACAATTCGTCCTGAGTACGCTGATACCCCATATGTGGGTGTAAACCATTGTTTGGGCGCAGGGCAGAGCTCGGAAGGAAAGGAGCGCCATTTGACTTTTCAATGCAAAATTGACTGGAATTGAGATGGGACGCCATGTTGCATTTGGAGAGCCCCTGATGTGCGTAAACATTGAAACCCCCCACAAGTGACACCATTTTGGAAAGTAGACCCCCTAAGGATCTTATCTAGATGTGTGTTGAGCACTTTGACCCAACAAGTGCTTCACAGAAGTTTATAATGCAGAGCCGTAAAAATAAAAATCATATTTTTTCACAAAAATGATCTTTTCGCCCCCATTTTTTTATTTCCCCAAGGGTAAGAGAAGAAATTAGACCACAAAAGTTGTTGTGCAATTTGTCCTGAGTACGACGATACCCCATATGTGGGGATAAACCACTGTTTGGGCGCATAGCAGAGCTCGGAAGGGAAGGAGCGCTATTTTACTTTTCAATGCAAAATTGACTGGAATTAAGATGGGATGCCATGTTGCATTTGGAGAGCCCCTGATGTGCCTAAACATTGAAACCCCCCACAAGTGACACCATTTTGGAAAGTAGACCCCTTAAGGAACTTATCTAGATGTGTGTTGAGCACTTTGACCCAACAAGTGCTTCACAGAAGTTTATAATGCAGAGCCGTAAAAATAAAAATCATATTTTTTCACAAAATGATCTTTTCGCCCCCATTTTTTTATTTCCCCAAGGGTAAGAGAAGAAATTAGACCACAAAAGTTGTTGTGCAATTTGTCCTGAGTACGACGATACCCCATATGTGGGGGTAAACCACTGTTTGGGCGCATAGCAGAGCTCGGAAGGGAAGGAGCGCTATTTTACTTTTCAATGCAAAATTGACTGGAATTAAGATGGGATGCCATGTTGCGTTTGGAGAGCCCCTGATGTGCCTAAACATTAAAAACCCCCACAAGTGACACCATTTTGGAAAGTAGACCCCCTAAGGAACTTATCTAGATGTGTTTTGATAGCTTTGAACCCCCAAGTGTTTCACTACAGTTTATAACGCAGAGCCGTGAAAATAAAAATTCCTTTTTTTTTTCCACAAAAATGATTTTTAGCCCCCAGTTTTGTATTTTCACAAGGGTATCAGGATAAATTGGACCCCAAACTTTGTTGTCCAATTTGTCCTGAGTACGCTGATACCCCATATGTGGGGGGGAACCACTGTTTGGGTGCATGACAGAGCTCGGAAGGGAAGGAGCGCCATTTGGAATGCAGACTTAAATGGATTGGTCTGCAGGCGTCACGTTGCATTTGCAGAGCCCCTGATGTACCCAAACAGTACAAACCCCCTACAATTGACCCCATATTGGAAACTAGACCCCCCAAGGAACTTATCTAGATGTGTTGTGAGAACTTTGAACCCCCAAGTGTTTCACTACAGTTTATAACGCAGAGCCGTGAAAATAAAAATTCTTTTTTTTTTTCACAAAAATGATTTTTTAGCCCCCAGTTTTGTATTTTCACAAAGGTATCAGGATAAATTGGACCCCAAAAGTTGTTGATCAATTTGTCCTGAGTACGCTGATACCCCATATGTGGGGGGGAACCACTGTTTGGGCGCATGACAGAGCTCGGAAGGGAAGGAGCGCCATTTGGAATGCAGACTTAAATGGATTGGTCTGCAGGCGTCATGTTGCATTTGCAGAGCCCCTGATGTACCCAAACAGTACAAACCCCCCACAAGTGACCCCATATCGGAAACTAGACCCCCCAAGGAACTTATCTAGATGTGTTGTGAGAACTTTGAACCCCCAAGTGTTTCACTACAGTTTACAACGCAGAGCCGTGAAAATAAAAAATCTTTTTTTTCCCACAAAACTTATTTTTTGGCCCCCAGTTTTGTATTTTCCCAAGGGTAGCAGGAGAAATTGGACCCCAAAAGATGATGTCCAATTTGTCCTGAGTACGCTGATACCCCATATGTTGGGGTAAACCCCTGTTTGGGCACACGGGAGAGCTCTGAAGGGAAGGAGCACTGTTTTCCTTTTTCAACGCAGAATTGGCTGGAATTCAGATCGGATGCCATGTCCCGTTTGGAGAGCCCCTGATGTGCCTAAACAGTGGAAACCCCCCAATTATAACTGAAACCCTAATCCAAACACATCCCTAACCCTAATCCCAACGGTAACCCTAACCACTCCTCTAACCCAGACACACCCAACCCTATTCCCAACCGTAAATGTAATCCAAACCCTAACCCTATCTTTAGCCCCAACCCTAACTGTAGCTCCAACCCTAGCCCCAACCCTAACCCTAACCCTAGCCCTAGCAATAACCCTAGCCCTATCACTAGCCCTAACACTAGCCATAACCCTAGCCCTAACCCTAGCCCTAACCCTAGCCCCAACCCTAGCCCTAACCCTAGCCCTAACCCTAGCAATAACCCTAGCCCTATCACTAGCCCTAACAGTAGCCGTAACCCTAGCCCTAACCCTAGTCCTAACCCTAGTCCTAACCCTTGCCCTAACCCTAACCCTAGCCCTAACTCTAGTCCTAACTCTAGCCCTAACCCTAGCCCCAACCCTAGCCCTAACCCTAACCCTAGCCCTAACCCTTGCCCTAACCCTAACCCTAGCCCTAACTCTAGTCCTAACTCTAGCCCTAACCCTAACCCTAATGGGAAAATGGAAATAAATACATTTTTTAATTTTTTTATTTTTCCCTAACTAAGGGGGTGATGAAGGGGGGTTTGATTTACTTTTATAGTGGGTTATTTAGCGGATTTTTATGATTGGCAGCTGTCACACACTGAAAGACGCTTTTCATTGCAAAAAATATTTTTTGCGTTACCACATTTTGAGAGCTGTAATTTTTCCATATTTGAGTCCACAGAGTTATGTGAGATCTTGTTTTTTGCGGGACGAGTTGACGTTTTTACTGGTAACATTTTCGGACACGTGACATTTTTTGATCGCTTTTTATTCCGATTTTTGTGAGGCAGAGTGATCAAAAACCAGCTATTCATGAATTTCTTTTGGGGGAGGCGTTTATACCGTTCCGCGTTTGGTAAAATTGATAAAGCAGTTTTATTCGTCGGGTCAGTACGATTACAGCGATATCTCATTTATATCATTTTTTTATGTTTTGGCGCTTTTATACGATAAAAACTATTTTATAGAAAAAATAATTATTTTGGTATCGCTTTATTCTCAGGACTATAACTTTTAACTTTTTTAACTATAATTTTTTTGCTGATGATGCTGTATGGCGGCTCTTTTTTTGCGGGATAAGATGACGTTTTCAGCGGTACCATGGTTATTTATATCAGTCTTTTTGATCGCGTGTTATTCCACTTTTTGTTCAGCGGTATGGTAATAAAGCGTTGTTTTTTGCCTCGTTTTTTTTTTTTTTTTCTTACGGTGTTTACTGAAGGGGTTAACTAGTGGGGCAGTTTTATAGGTTGGGTCGTTACGGACGCGGCGATACTAAATATGTGTACTTTTATTGTTTTTTTTATTTTATTTAGCTAAAGAAATGTATTTATGGGAATAATTTTTTTTTTTTTTTCTTTATTTAGGATATTTTTTTTATTTTTTGTTTACACACATGTGGGGATTTTTTTTTTAACTTTTTTACTTTGTCCCAGGGGGGGACATCACAGATCATTGATCTGGCAGTGTGCACAGCACTCTGCCAGATCTGCGATCTGCTGTGCAGGGCTGCAGGCTTACCAGCGCCTGCTCTGAGCAGACACTCGGTAAGCCACCTCCCTCCCTGCAGGACCCGGATGCCGCGGCCATCTTGGATCCGGGACCTGCGGCGAGGAGGGAGGTAGGAGACCCTCAGAGCAACGCGATCACATCGCGTTGCTCCGGGGGTCTCAGGGAAGCCCGCAGGGAGCCCCCTCCCTGCGCGATGCTTCCCTATACCGCCGGTACACCGCGATCATGTTTGATCGCGGTGTGCCGGGGGTTAATGTGCCGGGGGCGGTCCGTGACCGCTCCTGGCACATAGTGCCGGATGTCAGCTGCGATATGCAGCTGACACCCGGCCGCGATCGGCCGCGCTCCCCCCGTGAGCGCGGCCGATCGGCTATGACGTACTATCCCGTCGAGGGTCAGATAGGCCCAGGTCACCTCGACGGGATAGTACGTCTAAGGTCACAGAGGGGTTAATGGTACAGACAAGAAAGCACAGATTTTTGATATTTTTTTAATGATGCTTATTCGTTTAAAAACATTCACCACTGAGAATAAAGGGGGAAAAAAAATTCTATCATCAACTGGATTTTCTTTGCACTTCCAAAAAACCCCCCTGCAATACATGATTCCCTGCATTGACAAGCAGTGTTACATAAAGCTACATAATGTAATTACTCAGCACAGAATTTAAAGAAGCTCTCCTCCCATCAAAATTTTTATCCTTTTAATATATTGCAATCATCATATTATATAGCACTATGTACTTACAATTGCTCATTTTTCCTTTCTGCCCAGCTAATTCTTCTCTTTTCCATTAGGTCTATAACATCACGTGATTAACCCCTTAAGCCCCGAGGGTGGTTTGCACGTTAATGACCGGGCCAATTTTTACAATTCTGACCACTGTCCCTTTATGAGGTTATAACTTTGGAATGCTTCAACAGATCTTAGCGATTCTGACATTGTTTTCTCTTGACATATTGTACTTTATTATAGTGGTAAAATTTCTTAGATATAACTTGCGTTTATTTTTATGCCCTTAAATCACAGAGATATGTCACGCAAAATACTTAATAAGTAACATTTCCCACATGTCTACTTTACATCAGCATAATTTTGGAACCAAAATTTTTTGTTAGGGAGTTATAAGGGTTAAAAGTTGACCAGAAATTTCTCATTTTTACAACACCATTTTTTTTTAGGGACCACATCTCATTTGAAGTCATTTTGAGGGGTCTATATGATAGAAAATACCCAAGTGTGACACCATTCTAAAAACTGCACCCCTCAAGGTGGTCAAAACCACATTCAAGAAGTTTATTAACCCTTCAGGTGTTTCACAGGAATTTTTGGAATGTTTAAATAAAAATGAACATTTAACTTTTTTTCACACAAAATTTATTTCAGCACCAATTTGTTTTATTTTACCAAGGGTAACAGGAGAAAATAGACCCCAAAAGTTGTTGTACAATTTGTCCTGAGTACGCTGATACCCCATATGTGGGGGTAAACGACTGTTTGGGCGCATGGCAGAGCTCGGAAGGGAAGGAGCACCGTTTGACTTTTCAATGCAAAATTGACTGGAATTGAGATGGGACACCATGTCGCGTTTGGAGAGCCCCTGATGTGCCTAAACATTAAAACCCCCCACAAGTGACACCATTTTGGAAAGTAGACCCCCTAAGGAACTTATCTAGATGTGTTTTGATAGCTTTGATCCCCCAAGTGTTTCACTACAGTTTATAACGCCGAGCTGTGAAAATAAAAATTTGTTTTTTTTCCACAAAAATGATTTTTTTTAGCCCCCAGTTTTGTATTTTCACAAGGGTAACAGGATAAATTGGACCCCAAAAGTTGTTGTCCAATTTGTCCTGAGTACACTGATACCCCATATGTGGGGGGAACCACTGTTTGGGCGCATGGCAGAGCTCAGAAGGGAAGGAGCGCCATTTGGAATGCAGACTTAGATGGATTGGTCTGCAGGCGTCACGTTGCATTTGCAGAGCCCCTGATGTACCCAAACAGTAGAAACCCCCCACAAGTGACCCCATATTGTAAACTAGACCTCCCATGGAACTTATCTAGATGTGTTGTGAGAACTTTGAACCCCCAAGTGTTTCACTACAGTTTACAACGCAGAGCCGTGAAAATAAAAAATCTTTTTTTTTTCCACAAAAATGATTTTTAGCCCCCAAAATTTTTATTTTCCCAAGGATAACAAGAAAACTTGTACCCCAAAAGCTGTTGTCCAATTTTTCCCGAGTACGCTGATACCCCATATGTTGGGGTAAACCCCTGTTTGGGCGCACGGGAGAGCTTGGAAGGGAAGGAGCACCGTTTTACTTTTTCAATGCAGAATTGGCTGGAATTGAGATCGGACGCCATGTCGCGTTTGGAGAGCCCCTGATGTGCCTGAACAGTGGAAACTCCCCAATTCTACCTGAAACCCTAATCCAAACACACCCCTAACCCTAATCCCAATGGTAACCCTAACCACACCCCTAACCCTGACGCATCTCTAACTCTAATCCCAACCGTAAATGTAATCCAAACCCTAACCCTAACTTTAGCCCCAACCCTAACTTTAGCCCCAACCCTAACTTTAGCTCCAACCCTAACCCTAACTTTAGCTCCAACCCTAGCCCCAACCCTAACCCTAGCCCTAACCCTAATGGGAAAATAGAAATAAATACATTTTTTTAATTTTATTATTTTTCCCTAACTAAGGGGGTGATGAAGGGGGGTTTGATTTACTTTTATAGCATTTTTTATAGCGGAATTTTATGATTAGCAGCTGTCACACACTAAAAGACGCTGTTTATAGCAAAAAAGTTTTGAGACATATAATTTTTCCATATTTTGGTCCACAGAGTCATGTGAGGTCTTGTTTTTTGCGGGACGAGTTGACGATTTTATTGGTAACATGTTCGGACACGTGACAGTTTTTGATCGCTTTTTATTCCGATTTTTGTGAGGCAGAATGACCAAAAACCAGCTATTCATGAATTTCTTTTGGGGGAGACGTTTACACCGTTCCACGTTTGGTAAAATTGATAAAGCAGTTTTATTCTTCGGGGTCAGTACGATTACAGCGATATCTCATATATTTTTTTATGTTTTGGTGCTTTTATACGATAATAGCTATTTTATAGAAAAAATATTTATTTTGGCATCTCTTTATTCTGAGGACTATAACTTTTTTATTTTTTTGCTTATGATGCTGTATGGCAGCTCGTTTTTTGCGGGACAAGAAGACGTTTTCAGCGGTACCATGGTTATTTATATCCGTCTTTTTGATCGCGTGTTATTCCACTTTTTGTTTGGCGGTATGATAATAAAGTGTTGTTTTTTGCCTCGTTTTTTTTTTTTCTTACGGTGTTCACTGAAGGGGTTAACTAGTGGGACAGTTTTATAGGTTGGGTCGTTACGGACGCGGCGATACTAAATATGTGTACTTTTATTATTGTTTTTTTTTTATTTAGATAAAGAAATTTATTTATGAGAATAATTTTTTTTTTCTTTATTTAGGAATTTTTTTTTTTTTTTTTTTACATATGTGGATTTTTTTTTACTTTTTTACTTTGTCCCGGGGGGGACATCACAGATCGCTGATCTGACAGTTTGCACAGCACTCTGTCAGATCAGCGATCTGACTTACAGCGCTGCAGGCTTACCAGCGCCTGCTCTGGACCCGGAAGTAGTCCCTCAAGGACCTGGATGCAGCCCCGCAGCCATTTTGGATAGAGGGCCTGCAGGGATAGGAGGTAAGAGACGCTCGGAGCAACGCGTTCACATCGCGTTGCTCCGGGGGTCTCAGGGAAGCCAGCAGGGAGCCTCCTCCCTGCGCGATGCTTCCCTATACCGCCGGAACACTGCGATCATGTTTGATCGCAGTGTGCCGGGGGTTAATGTGCCGGGGGCAGTCCGTGACCGCTCCTGGCACATAGTGCCGGATGTCAGCTGCGATAGTCAGCTGACACCCGGCCGCGCTCCCCCCGAGAGCGCGGCCGATCGCATATGACGTACTATCCCGTGGGTGGGATTAAAGGCCCACCCCACCTTGACGGGATAGTATGTCATATGGGATTAAGGGGTTAAAAACTGACTAGCTGAATCCTTTTAAGCTGCACCCACTGCTGGATAAGGGTTATCATCACCTCTACATAGAGAGGGTCTTGAAGAGTGGGATGCTGCTGTAAAAGTTATCTGTGAGAGGTACAGTTGCATGGGGCACCATGCAAAAAAAATCAGATAGGCCTCCCTAAGCCGCTAATTGGGCAACTGCTGAGAAAGGGCGAAAGCAGAGTGCAATGCAGCGACAACATGTTGGTGGTCAAGTATAAGGACAAGAGGGATGTCCTTATCTTGACCACCATACACAGTGACAGCATCTCCCATGTGACTTTCCGAGTTACCACAACAATACCCAAAGATTGTATCTTGGCTTATAAAAAGTACAAAGGGTATGTAGATCTGTAGGCAATATGGCGACCTTACTTCGGTTTCAGGAGGTAGTCATCAAGGCCCTAATGTTTTGCAGTCAGGAAGCTGATGGTCCCAGTACTTCTGAAACTGATGGTGCCCGCATCATCTACATTTTCCATCAGATGGCCCCCCAAACAGCAAAAAGAGAAGATCACTAAAAGGTGCTGAGTATGCAATTACGACATGATGCGCACAGACCATTCCATATGTCTGCATTCCAAAACATCAGTCCTTCCCTTTCAGGCCCTACTGTGCGCCCAAACAGTAGTTTTCCACCACATATGGGGTATCTGCATACTCAGAAGAAATTGCACAACAATTGCACAACAATTTTTGTGGTCCATTTTCTCCGGTTACCCTTGTGAAAATAAAAATAAAAAAATGGGATTTTTTTTATTATTTTCATTTTTTTATTTTCATGGCTCAACATTATACATTTCTGTGAAGCATCTGGGGGTTCAAGATGCTCACACACATCTAAAGTTCCTTGAGGGGGTTTAATTTCCAATATGGGGTCACTTGTGGGGTATTTCCATGATTTATGTACATAAGGGGCTCTTGAAACGCAACATGGCGTCTGCCCTCGTTTTTAGCCAATTTTGCATTCAAAAGATCAAACGGTGCTTCTTCCTCTCCGAGCCCAGCAGTGTGCCCAAACAGAGGTTTTCCCCACATCTGGGGTTTCAGCATATTCAGGAGAAATTGCACAACCATTTTTGGTGTAAATTTTCTGTTGTTACCCTTGTGAAAAAAAATGGGGCTAAAATAACATTTTTGTGGGAAAAAATAAATTTTGGTTCAGTTCCTGTGAAGCACCTGAAGGCTTAATACACTTCTTGAACGTGTTTTTGAGCACCTTGAGAGTATTGTTTTTAGAATGGTGTCACTTTTGACCCCTCAAAGTCACTTCAAATGGGATGTGGTCCCTAAAAAAAAAAAAAAAAAAATTGTACATTTAGTTGGAAAAATGATAAATTTTTGGTTAACTTTTAACGCGTCTATCTTCCTAAGAAAAAAAAATGTTTCTATTTTACATCAGAACAATTTCTAAAATGTGGGAAATGTTATATCACACAAAATAGTTAATACACAACTCTCTGGTTTAAGGGCATAAAGGAAAAAGTTTGAAAATTGCTAAATTTTCATCAAATTTCCGATATTTTCACAAATGAATGCAAAAAAAATTGAACAAATTTCACCACTATATTGAAGTACAATATGTCTCAGAATCAGTGGGATCCCTTGAAGCGTTCCAGAGTTATGACCTCATAAAGTGACAGTGGTCAGAATTGACAAAATTGGCCTGGTCAGGAAGGTGAAAACAGGCTTCAGGGCAGGGCCGTATTTGCCACTAGGCACTTGAGGGCATGTGCCTAGGGCGGGACGATGCAGGGGGGCGGCACCTAAGCAAGTTTTTTTTTTTTAAATTAAAGTCCGGGGTCACCTCCCGACACAGACGGCACAATTTAGTAACATCATCATGGCTCCTTTGCCAAGCCTCAGACAGCACAGGGGAAAGTCACATCCAGCTCCATCACATATCCATCAAAGTGGGACATGCCGTTGTCTTCCTATGGCAGCTCCTCAAATCCAGGACATCTGGAACTGTTGGGAGGCATGGATTGTAGTCAATTGGACTGCTGCTATTTTATTTTATCCAGTTGAGGGCACATTGGAAATTGCATAAACTTTATAACAAGATTACCATAAGTATAGACACCCTACACTGCTAATCACTGCTACACAAAGACAGATAGCTTTCCAATAGAGAGCTGCCAGCATGAGATCAAGACAAGGGTTTAAATACAAAAATATTTTACTATATGAAGCACTTTACACATTTGTTCTTATATTTGAAAAATAATTAGAGGAGACAAAATACATACATCACACGTTATTGCTGATCATCCAAAGTCCCGGCTATCATTACCAATAGAGGTTAGGTGTACCAACATGTAGCAAAGAAATACAATAATTGGCTTTATTAAACAAAACCATAAGCAAAAAGAAAAACTGTCCTTGCTGCCCACCACAAACTGTTATAGGACCACTTTAATTTTCTAATGCAGTTTAAGCAATTAAAGCAGAGTTCTGATTGGTTACTGTTACCAGTAATGTCATCCGGAAGCTCTGGCACAGAAGTTGGGTTTATCTAAAGTGGATCTGTCAACACCAAAAGTGGACAGCTTTTTTTTTTTTTTATTTCATTTCCATTACTCTACTGATTATTGTTTTTTTTTTCTATTAATTGCTTCCAGGGTAATTTTGCAGAGCAGTGTAAAGACCCCTCACTCCCCCAGAAAATCCCGTGAGCCAGTCCCCCTTGTAAAGATCATAAGTCTTCACTACACACTCAAGTCTTGCGAAGGTGAAATTATTTTATGCAAGTGCTACAAACGTGTTCAAATATACAGTGATGGTTCTGGGTTGCAACAGAAGGTGACGTTTCGATTTACAGGAATCTTTCTCAATCACCACAGGGAGCAACAGGAAGGAGGACGTCTTATATAGTGCTGTATATTTGTACGTGTTTGTAGCACTTGAATAAAATCATTTCACCTTTGCAAGATAGGAGTGTGCCGTGAATACGTCTTCTTGCATCCGGGGGATCCACTCCATGGCGCTGGCACCTCGATGATATCTGTCTGTGTACTCCGAATTTGATTGCAGAGCAGGTCCTTAAGTACAGACTTCAAAGGATTATATAAAGGTTCCTTATCTGATAGACAAAAGCCAAACTCAAAAAAAGCCACTCAAAAGCCAAAGTCAATTTTCCTTTAACACAGGTCTGTGTGCCCACCATGAGTTTTTGACGCTGTGTACTTTCACTGCTTCGATAACACAGCATCTTACAGATCCTGCAGAGTGGATGGGATTTAGGCTGTGTGAACACGTTCAGGATTTTTCATGTTTTTTCCGCTATAAAAGCGCAATAAAAACGCTTAAAAAACGCATACATATGCATCCCATCATTTATAATACATTCCGCAATTTTTGTGCATATGTTGCGTTTTTTTCCGCGAAAAAAGCGCATCGCGGTAAAAAATGCAGCATGTTCATTAATTTTGCGGATTTTTTGCGGATTTCCCACTATATTATTGCATTGGGAACCTCCGGAAAAAAACGCAAAAAATCCACACAAAAAACGCGCGAAAAAAATGCAAAAAAAAACGCATGCGGATTTCTTGCAGAAAAAGTCCAGTTTTGTTCAGGAAATTTCTGCAAGAAATCCTGACGTGTGCAAATAGCCTTACAGAAATCTCCTGCCCACTGGGCTTTTATTTGAACTCCGTGTAAATGGACCTGCAGGTTTGAAATCTGCCACGTCTCAACTTCTCTTGCTGGTACGCAGAGTTTTATATGGAGATTTTTCTTAAAGGCCAGGGTCACACTAGCGTATGGCTTCGATGCGAGAGCATCGGATGTGATATGCTATTGATCCTTGGATCCTGCTCTGCTGCGAGCGGGAGCCAAGTGTCATGCGTCTATGCTCCAAGCCTCTCGCACAGCTGCGGAGGAGGCGGAGAAACTAATTTCTCCATCTCCTCCATTGATGATATCCGAGTGATGTGCGTTGTCTCACTCGCACCCATAGGCTTATATGGGTGTGAGTGAGCCGAGAGTCGGCCAATGTCGGTAACAATCGTGGCATGCTGCGATTTCACATGCACATTGAAAACGGGCGATAAAAAAACGCTGATGTGAGCTGCCCCATAGATGAATACTGGTCCGAGTGCTACGCGATGTTTTATTGTATAGCACTCATCCGCATTCATCGCTAGTGTTACCCCGGACATAGGCTTGCAATAGATGCGGAGAACCTGCAGGTAAAAAAACACACGTGTTTTTAGTGCATTAACGAAGAGGAAATGCATCAAAAACACATGTGATGCACACACGAAGTAACCTAATTTACTTAATGGGCTTGTCTGGGACTTTAACCTAGATGACCTATAGCTGATCAATGTCTGATCAGTGTTTAGGCTACATTCCCAGAATAAGCTTTTGATGCTGCAGATTTTTCGCACCATTTCTGCACCATTAAGATAGGTTACACTCTTTTTTTTTTTTTTTAAATCTGCAACATCAAAAACTCAACATGGGAACATAGCCTTAATTTTCCAAACTGCTTTGGAAAAATTAAAGCTAAATTGTGATTGGTTGCCTTTGATAACCTACTAGGCTCTAATCTGTGTTTTTCAAATGTTGTTAGGTGCTTTCTAGCAGTTTTTTTCAGAAAACCCCCCCCACCAAAGTAGATGCAAAAGCCACGAAAAGTATAAAGCAAAGTCGAATTCCTAATTTCTGTTTTGGATCCAGTTCGCACTTAGCAAAAAAATAAAACTATCACAAAAAATAAAAAGCATGCAATTCGTGTTCTCAAGCAGATCTGCAATATTATAATCAAAGTATCGAAGAAGAAAAATAGCAGGGATTTTTGGGTGTCAATTGATAATTTGGTATGGCTGCATTTTGTAATTAATTCATAGCTTGATCAGATAAGCATTGCAATATTGAAGATATATCAGATAGTCCATTTCCCTCTGATTGGAGAAAGTGGTAGAGGGGACTATGACCTTATTGATAAATCATTTATACCTTGGTAATACTAGGGACGCTTTGCTGTAAATGTTTTTTTTTTCTTTTGAATTTCTTGTGCCTCTTATGTAAACTTACAGGAGAACTAATGCATATCATAAAATCACATTTCCAATAAACAAAGTCAAATACTAATGAGAAGTCAGATATCTTACTAGTATGTATATTATGTGGTTGCACATCCAAAACTAGTAATTTGAGAGTTTGCTAAACAATACAAATTCTGAACGACTAATATATATGGTCTCTTAATTTGTTTTACATTTATTAAAGACCACACATGTATAATAGACAGCTGTTGGCCAAACTATCTCTCTTCTCCATACACATCAACACTAATCTGACCCAAGAGCACATGTATTCTCTATCAGAGAACTGCTGCTAGACTCCTCTGGCTTCCGCTTATCTCCTGGGAGATAAAGAAGATCAGCTGTTGGAAATCCAAGATGTCAGATCCTTCTGTCCCTCAACATGATGTGTCCTGGAAATCAGGAGAATTCTCAGCTCTTGGAAATCCAAGATATCAGATCCTTCTGTCCCTCAACATCATGTGTCCTGGAAATCAGGAGAATTCTCAGCTGTTGGAAATCCAAGACCTCAGATCTTTCTCTCCCTCAACATGATGTGTCCTGGAAATCAGGAGAATTCTGCATAGTGGCCTCCTGATTCTGTGGCCACAAGATCAGGAGGCCACTATGCAGATCAGACTTTCAGATGATCCCTGAAATATTGGTGGGTTTGGCTGACTTTAGTCTGTGTATGGGGGCTATGATTTTGAAAAATTTGTGGATTTCTGGCTATGGCTTTCATGTCAGAGTAGATAACACTTTACTGCTGTGGTTTGATGCCATCAGCTGTGGTGACATGTATCATAAAGTGTGCAAAAGTAGCCTTACAATAATAACAAAATTAAATAAGAAAATGAAGATTAAAATTCAGATTTAAATAGTAATGTAGCACATGGTTATAACAAAAGGAATTTGCCATATGGTAATTCCCATTTCAGAGATTTAGGTTTTAGAACCAAGTTCTACTATACAGTTCTACGTACAACACATATATATAGCAGAGCACAGAGGTTACTTGTGATTCAGTAGAAGTTTACAAAATATTTAATTTGGCAACGCAACATAAGATAATAACATGATTTGTAGTTATCACATCCATAAAAAAGATATAACATATAATGTGCGCATGTTGAATTACATGCTCCTTCATCTGGAAATATAAGGGTTCCACCGCTTTACAGTAGATCAGAGTCACAAGGTAGAGAGCTCAGTTGGCTGCTAGGTCTACCATAACGTGTTGGGTGCTCTCCAGCTGTCACATCCATGGGGTTGGTGTAGGATCTGGGACTGGAAGCCACAGAGGTACCTCTCTTACTGTGCTGGTAGTTGTCATTGCCTACACTGTATCCAATCTTACTGGAAGGATAGTCAATGTCCTGGATGCTGTAGACATGGCTGACAGGTTTTTCCTGGTAGGGCGTTTGTTTATTGTTGTAGTACATAGAAGAAGTAGGTTTACCTCGGTTTCTCATGCATTTCTTACAGGGTGGCACAAAGCAGAGCATAAGCGAGAACCCACCTATGATCTCTAGGCAGCTGCCCAGGTAGCCCAGAACCAGGGCATACCCTACATAAGTGTATAGTTGATCCACTGAAGATGGCATGCTGTATATCAGGTAGTTGTACCAAGCAATGGGTATCAGGCTGAGAATTCCTGAGATGAAGATCACAGTTCCACCAAAGGCTGATATTAAGAAGTTGGGTTTCTCTTCCCAGCAGCGTACACCCCAGGAGGCCAAAGCGATGCCCAGGGCATTGACAGCCAGAGATGTGATCATTAATCCCCGAGCAACCTGCACCACCTGTTGGCTGAAGTATTGAGTATTGGTAATGCCACATTGCAAGTCCTGATTAGTGGTCGTCACCTCGCATATATCCCAAATCCCCTGATTCTGTACCACGTCCGTGGGTCGGTTGGTTAAAGAAGTGAGTGTCCGCCAGGCTGGTGCCACAGTAGAAGTGAGATTGAAAACCAGTCCACAGGGGGCCAGCACCATGCCAATGATCATCACTGTGGGGGTCCTCATATTGCAGACTTCTTGATAAATCAAAGTACTTGGTTGATTATCCAAAAAGCGAGTCTGCAGGGCAACGTGCCCAGGGATAATTTGTAATCCACAAGGATTATAATCCACGCTGTCCCTGTGATCTACTGATGGTATCTAGGCACAAAGCAGATGCAGTCCAGCAGGCATCATGAGGATCAGGGGGTCCCATCCAGGGCTCCTCCAGACTCTGCTCAACAATCCTCAGAGTAGTTTCTTTTTCTCAGTTTGTGATCTGCCTGCATCAAGTGTAAAGTTCTCTAAATGCAGCGAAACTGGCTTGACAGAAACTACACAGAGCTAGAAGCAGGAAGAAGGGAGGGGCCCCTGGGCACAAGAGTCCTGGCTAGGTATTCTGCAGGGAGGGGAAAATAAAGGAGCCTGCACACAGCCACATAGCATTGCACCTGGTACTGGGATTAGCCATACACATGGCATTGTACCTGCTGGGACTAGCAATACACATAGCAGTGTACCTGGTGGGATAGCCATACACATAGCATTGCACCTGGTACTGGGATTAGCCATACACATAGCATTGTACCTGCTGGGATTACCCATACACATAGCAGTGTACCTGCTGGGACTAGCAATACACATAGCATTGTACCTGCTGGGACTAGCAATACACATAGCAGTGTACCTGGTGGGATTAGCCATACACATAGCATTGCACCTGGTACTGGGATTAGCCATACACATGGCATTGTACCTGCTGGGACTAGCAATACACATAGCATTGTACCTGCTGGGACTAGCAATACACATAGCAGTGTACCTGGTACTGGGATTAGCCATACACATAGCATTGTACCTGCTGGGATTACCCATACACATAGCAGTGTACCTGGTGGGATTAGCCATACACATAGCAGTGTACCTGGTGGGATTAGCCATACACGTAGCATTGTACCCGGTGGGATTAGCCATACACATAGCATTGCACCTGGTACTGGGATTAGCCATACACATAGCATTGTACCTGGTGGGATTAGCCATACACATAGCATTGTACCTGGTGGGATTAGCCATACACGTAGCATTGTACCCGGTGGGATTAGCCATACACATAGCATTGTACCTGGTGTGATTAGCAATACACATAGCATTGTACCTGGTGGGATTAGCCATACACATAGCATTGTACCTGGTGGGATTAGCCATACACATAGCATTGTACCTGGTGAGATTAGCAATACACATAGCATTGCACCCGATGTGATTATACATACACATAGTATTGTATCAGGTGGGATTAGCCATACACATAGCATTGTACCTGGCCGGGATTAGCCATACACATAGCATTACACCCGGTGGGATTAGCCATACACGTAGCATTGTACCCGGTAGGATTAGCCATACACATAGCATTGCACCCGGTGGGATTAGCCATACATGTAGCATTGTACCCGGTGGGATTAGCCATACACATAGCATTGTACCTGGCCGGGATTAGCCATACACATAGCATTGCACCTGGTGGGATTATACATACACATAGCATTGCACCCGGTGGGATTAGCCATACATGTAGCATTGTACCCGGTGGGATTAGCCATACACGTAGCATTGTACCTGGTGGGATTATCCATACACATAGCATTGCACCCGGTAGGATTAGCCATACACATAGCAGTGTACCTGGTGGGATTAGCCATACACACAGCATTGCACCTGGTGGGATTATACATACACATAGCATTGCACCTGGTGGGATTATACATACACATAGCATTGCACCCGATGGGATTAGCCATACACGTAGCATTGTACCCAATGGGATTAGCCATACACATGACATTGCACTTGCTGGGATTAGCCATACACATATTTAAAAAAGAAGGGTTATTCCAGGTACCAAGTCAATTTTGATCATGTATTATATTATAAAAAGTAACAAGAAAAACTGCACTCACGATCCTTCTTTCAAGCTGTGGTTTTAATCCAGGAAAATGGTTACATTGATATTTGCGGAGGTGCAGGTGTCAGGGGAGTTTTTTCATGAGTAGTGAGACCTTTTTTCGATATTATCCATACACATAGCATTGCATTTGATGGGATTAGCTGCTCAGGTCACATCCCATCAGGGACCACCCATGGATTGGTGCTCTGCCATTTACTAGCAAATGTCCTAATTAAATAAGAATACTGAGGTGTAAAATCTGTCACAAGAACTGAAGGGGATGTCTCCTTACATGCAACAGATTAAGAGCAATCTTCTACCTTTTAATATGCAAGTTTGGATCATAAATAGGATATAAAACTCTCTTTTCTTTCTGTGTCTGAGTAGTAAATGATTTACAAAGGGGTAATTCAACAGTAAAAACGTCAAACAAGCAGCAATAAATGTAACATTTTTCTGATACGTGTCCTATCCATGTTTTTCACAGGTAGAAAATGTTCCCATAATGCTGTTAGGAGCTGTTCACATGTGTGTGATTTTATCCGGACAGTGAGGGTGGGAAAAAAAAGTCAATGAGAACGATGCATTTTTGATTCGTGTCACGAGTGAAATCCCCCACCCAAGTTTATGAGTTTGTGAAAAATCACCAGCCGCACCCGTTATGTTCCATGTACATCACTGATGAAACGGAGTCACTGACCAAGGGCTCAGACGGCCGATTTAACGTACCAGTGCTATCGGTGATTTTCACTTCCATTCACACAGCCGTGATTTTTCAAAATCGTAGAGACATGTCCGATTTTGATCCAAAGATTGGATCAAATTCGAGATTGCAGGTCAAGCGGTCAATGAAAAAATTGGACTTCACTTTGAGTGCAGTTCAATTTCCACAGACTGTCAGAATGGAGAAGGTAGATTTCGGTTATTTATTTGTTTTTTTAATTTCTCCACATAAAAGAAAATCGGATGACACTTGTACCACACTCTGATCAGAATAATCAGTCTGTTTTATCTGATATGTGTAAAAATCGGACATTTGAATTGGACCCAAATCTGATCCAAAACACTGATGAAAATTGAACTTTTTTTTGTGTACGAGAAAAATTACTGCCTTCTGAATGAGGCCTGAAGGTGCTTTACACTGCAAGATAATTGTGAACGAGAGTGGTTGAAAACTCTTGTTTTGTGATTATTTTTTCCATGTAAACAGGCTTCTGATCACCAGATGAATGAGCAAAATTGTCGCTCATTGGGCGAAATTATTTTATGCCGCATAAATGATCATCGTTCTCAGCGGTGCATCATCTTGTGTAAACAGGATTTTCACTGCCGAGAACTGTAGCAGCCCATAAGTACTGAGCGATCCAGTATAGAGTACTCAGTCCTCACCACATGCTTTGGCCTACCTGTTTTAATAGTCTTTCAAAAACGAATGCGCTCAGTGGGAAAAACAAGATAATCTTGTAGTTATGATACCTTTTCACAAAGGTTTTCAAACACTCGCTGATTGGTAAAAGTTTGCCCATTGGTGGTCTCTCTGACAGGGCTGTGTAGTCCGTAAGCCAAACCACCGACTCTTCAATTTCTCTAACATCCGACTCCAACCCCACAGCACTGGTCACTACTGAGCCTGTACATAAAGTGCAGCACAGATTCATCTCACCTCCAACCCCACAGCATTGGTCACTACTGAGCCTGTACATAAAGTGCAGCACAGATTCATCTCACCTCTGACCTTACAGCACTGGTCACTACTGAGCCTGTACATAAAGTGCAGCACAGATTCATCTCACCTCCGACCTTACAGCACTGGTCACTACTGAGTCTGTACATAAAGTGCAGCACAGATTCATCTCACCTCCGACTCCACAGCGCTGGTCACTACTGAGCCTGTACATAAAGTGCAGCACAGATTCATCTCACCTCCAACTCCACAGCGCTGGCCACTACTGAGCCTGTACATAAAGTGCAGCACAGATTCATCTCACCTCCAACCCTACAGCACTGGTCACTACTGAGCCTGTACATAAAGTGCAGCACAGATTCATCTCACCTCCAACCCCACAGCGCTTGTCACTACTGAGCCTGTGCATAAAGTGCAGCACAGATTCATCTTACCTCTGACCCCACAGCACTGGTCACTACTGAGCCTGTACATAAAGTGCAGCACAGATTCATCTCACCTCCGACCTTACAGCACTGGTCACTACTGAGCCTGTACATAAAGTGCAGCACAGATTCATCTCACCTCCGACCTTACAGCACTGGTCACTACTGAGCCTGTACATAAAGTGCAGCACAGATTCATCTCACCTCCGACTCCACAGCACTGGTCACTACTGAGCCTGTACATAAAGGGCAGCACAGATTCATCTCACCTCCGACTTCACAGCACTGGTCACTACTGAGCCTGTACATAAAGTGCAGCACAGATTCATCTCACCTCCGACCTTACAGCACTGGTCACTACTGAGCCTGTACATAAAGTGCAGCACAGATTCATCTCACCTCCGACTCCACAGCGCTGGTCACTATTGTGCCTGTACATAAAGTGCAGCACAGATTCATCTCACCTCTGACTCCACAGCACTAGCCACTACTGAGCCTGTACATAAAGTGCAGCACAGATTCATCTCACCTCCAACCCCACAGCACTGGTCACTACTGAGCCTGTACATAAAGTGCAGCACAGATTCATCTCACCTCCGACCTTACAGCACTGGTCACTACTGAGCCTGTACATAAAGTGCAGCACAGATTCATCTCACCTCCGACCCCACAGCACTGGTCACTACTGAGCCTGTACATAAAGTGCATAAAGTACAGCGCCTGCCCAACAACACCGGATACATGCGTCATAACAGGTGACGCACTTCCGGTCTCGGCTACTTCATTGACCTCACTCACCACTCACCTCTGCATGTCTGACATGCAGCGATCAGGTGACCGCTCTAGTTGTCAGTTACTATGACAACTGAGCGTTTCCGATAACACCGGAAACACGCGTCACAACCCATGACGCACTTCCACTATTGGTAACACGCGCTGTCCCGCCCACTATCTATTTAAACATGCCCAGTTTGCCCTGTCATTCAACTAGCAGCGGACACCGCGTTGAGGGACATCACTCGTTCTCAGTACATGGGTAAGCAACACTCTGCACTTGGCATTACCTCCACCCTGTATTCCTCTTTGATATACATCACAGGCATAATGGTCCTCCACTTGTGTATCATATATACCACAGGCATGCTGATTTATCAAGTACGCCACTCTCATGAGACATCCTAATGCACTATATTTAATAGGTGAGCCTCAGCTTAGCGCATTCTTTCTTTTTTGGGGGGGGCCCAATTATCATCAAGGCTATATATGCTCAGTACCATTTCTGACTGGCCTCATATTTTATGGATATGCTCTTCCAGTTATTCATTATACATAGGTTTTTTCCTTGCAGACTCCTACACCATTATTACTTGGTATTCTAGCGACTTGATGCCATAATACGCCTGATACAGTCTCCTTTTCATGGTGAGATTTATATGCTTCTTATTTGTGTTGGACAACACGTACCCCTCTAAATAGGGATGGCACTTATATATGTTCCCTTTATATACCTTACATTGCAGCTATCACACTGATTACCAATCCATTTTGAAACCGCAGTAGATGTATAGCTTCTTTATGTTTTGTCCACATTGAGCGACATATATTAGGTGAGAGTTCTTATATACTTCTCATATGTTTGGTGTTTGTCCGTATTCCCCCTATACTATGGTTATTTACCAATATCCATATGTTATATTTCAGCCACGGTCTATTACAAACCTGGAGCTTTAGGCCTAAATGTGACATTGGTCTTTAACCACATCCGGTTAGTATGCTGACATTATACACTATTTACGCCACCTATACTGTACACCTTACCACAGAGTTTCTTTCTCATCATTGCAGGGAAACTATTTTCCCTGATAGGTCCATTTGTGTTTTCACCTCATATCCAAGGACCTACCTTATGTCCAGAGACATCTCACATACTTACCATATAAGCAGTCGGGTATGTAAAAATTTTTCCTTTTACCCTCACCTTACCTCTCCTACCCTCTAATCCATCACAATTCACTCAATTGTTGTGAGGTTTATCTTATCATTTCTTTTTGTTTTTTAATTTACTTTACCCATTATTGTATTATTTGCTAATACAACTATTTGTATTCTGTTATGTATTTGAAACGCAGTTTACTGTTGACCGAAACGTTTAAATTTGGACTGCTACCAAAATAAAAAAAGCTATTTCAAAATCATCACCATAAATAAGTTGAGTGCCAAGTTATTTATTCATTATATGTCTACTGGTTTGGGGAACCTATCTTGTGCACCAACACAGCTGTGCCATGATATATTTCACTATTTGTACATGAAGTGCAGCACAGATTCGTCTTACCTCCGTCTCCACAGCACTGGTCACTACTGAGCATGTACATAAAGGGCAGCACAGATTCATCTCACCTCCGACCCCACAGCACTGGTCACTACTGAGCATGTACATAAAGGGTAGCACAGATTCATCTCACCTCCGACCCCACAGCACTGGTCACTACTGAGCATATACATAAAGGGCAGCACAGATTCATCTCACCTCCGACCCCACAGCACTGGTCACTACTGAGCATGTACATAAAGTGCAGCACAGATTCATCTTACCTCCGACCCCACAGCACTGGTCACTACTGAGCCTGTACATAAAGTGCAGCACAGATTCATCTTACCTCCGACCCCACAGCACTGGTAACTACTGAGCTTGTACATAACGTGCAGCACAGATTCATCTCACCTCCGACCCCACAGCACTGGTCACTACTGAGCATGTACATAAAGTGCAGCACAGATTCATCTTACCTCCGACTCCACAGCGCTGGTCACTACAGAGCATATACATAAAGGGCAGCACAGATTTATCTCACCTCCAACCCCACAGCACTGGTCACTACTGAGCCTGTACATAAAGTGCAGCACAGATTCATCTCACCTCCAACCCCACAGCACTGGTCACTACTGAGCCTGTACATAAAGTGCAGCACAGATTCATCTCACCTCCAACCCCACAGCACTGGTCACTACTGAGCATGTACATAAAGTGCAGCACAGATTCATCTCACCTCCGACCCCACAGCACTGGTCACTACTGAGCCTGTACATAAAGTGCAGCACAGATTCATCTCACCTCCAACCCCACAGCACTGGTCACTACAGAGCATGTACATAAAGGGCAGCACAGATTCATCTCACCTCCAACTCCACAGCACTGGTAACTACTGAGCTTGTACATAAAGCACACCTCCCAACCATCTCTGATCCAGCGGGGCAGTCACGATTTTGACAGTCTGCCCTGCGGTCACGGGCGGGACATTAGTTTTCCCGCACTGCAATGTGAACCTCAGTCTCATCCCTCAACTCGCAGAGCAGCACACCACATATATGGCTGCTCTGTGTGCACAGGACCTGTGATGAGGTCACAGGAGGGGAGGAGTCAGGGGTCACATGATCGGGACCTCCGTGTATTCATGCAGGACTCTGCTGGTTGTCATGATGCTGGATGAGGGTAAGTTTATGTGTGGGGTCAGGAGGTGTTTACAGTGTGGATGTAGCAGAGCCGTATGTGTATGAGGTGTACGGAGCAGAGCTGTGGGTGTACGAGGTGTACGGATCGGAGCCGCGTGTGTACGGAGTGGAGCCGCGTGTGCAAGGTGTATGGAGCGGAGTCCTGTGTGTGTACGAGGTGTACGGAGCAGAGCCGCATGTGTACAAGGTGCACGGACTGCAGCCGCATGTGTACGGAGTGGAGCCGCGTGTTTACGAGATGTACAGAGAGCAGCCGCGTGTGCAAGGTGTATGGAGCAGAGCCGTGTGTGTACGAGGTGTACAAAGCGGAGCCGTGCATGCAAGGTGTATAGAGCAGAGTCGTGCGTGTGTACGAGGTGTACGGAGCAGAGCCGCATGTGTGCAAGGTGTACGGACCGCAGCAGCGTGTGTACGAGGCGTACGGAGCGGAGCCATGTGTGTACAAGGTGTACGGAGTGGAGCCATGTGTGTACGAGGTGTACGGACCGCAGCCGCATGTGTAGGAGGTGTACGGAGTGCAGCTGCATGTGTACGAGATGTACGGAGCGCAGCCACATGTGTACGAGGTGTACGGAGCAGAGCCGCGAGTGTATAAGGTGTACGGAGCACAGCCACGTGTGTACGAGGTGTGCAGAGCGCAGCCGTGTGTGCAAGATGTACGGAGCGGAATCGTGTGTGTGTACGAAGTGGAGCCGCATATGTACGAGGTGTACTGAGCGCTGCCCTGTGTGTACGAGGTGTACGGAGCGGAGCCGTGTGTGCAAGGTGTACGGAGCGGAGTCATGTGTGTGTGTATGAAGTGTATGAAGCGGAGCCGCATGTGTACGAGGTGTACGGAGTGGAGCCGTGTGTGTACGAGGTGTATGGAGCGGAGCCGTGTGTGCAAGGTGTACGGAGCAGAGTCATGTGTGTGTACGAAGTGTACAAAGTGGCGCTGCATGTGTTCGAGGTGTACGGAGCGGACGCTAGCTGTGTCGGATCGGAGCAGATATTGTTCCTCGCTCTGACACTGACTGGCACAGGAGACACGGAGAGGTCCTTATCCATGGCGTACCGGAGCTACAGCGACGTGAGCAGTCAGCGGCGCGGCTGGATGACATCATTCAGCGCCACGGGAGTGGAAGTTGTCGGCTGCTGCGAGGGAGCGCGTTGAAAGGTGGGTGTGTGTAGTGCTGGAGAAGGCAATGATGGGGGTGTGAGGGCAATGATGGGGGTGGGGTAACCATGTGTGGCCATTATAGTGTACGCAATATCATGTGGGGCCATTATACTGTACCCAGCATCATGTGGGGCCATTATACTGTACCCAGCATCATGTGGGGCCATTATACTGTACCAGCATCATGTGGGGCCATTATACTGTACCCAGCATCGTGTATCGCCATTATACTGTATAGAGCATCATGTGAGGCCATTATACTGTACGCAGCATCATGTGGGGCCATTATACAGTATGCAGCATCATGTGGGGCCATTATACTGTTCAAAGCATCATGTGAAGCCAGTATGCAGCATCATGTGGGCCCATTATACTGTATGGAGCATCACGTGGGGCCAATATACTGTACGCAGCATTGTGTGGGGGCCATTATACTGTACACAGCATCATGTGTGGCCATTATACAGTATGGAGCACTATGTGTGGCCATTATACAGTATGGAGCATCATGTGTGGCCATTATACAGTATGGAGCACTGTGTGGCCATTATACAGTATGGAGCAACATGTGTGGCTATTATACAGTATGGAGCATCATGTGTGGTCATTATACAGTATGGAGCATCATGTGTGGCTATTATACAGTATGGAGCATCATGTGTGGCCATTATACAGGATGGAGCATCATGTGTGGCCCTTATACAGTATGAAGCACTATGTGGGGCCATTATACAGTATAGAGCACTATATGTAGCCATTATACAGTATGGAGCACTGTGTGGCCATTATACAGTATGGAGCACTGTGTGGCCATATTTTTTTTTGTTCATGATTATTGTTTATGAAACATTGTGATCAGCAGTGCTAAATGGGTGTGGTTGGGGTGTGGATATGGGTGTGACTAGTTGAGAAATGGTGGTAAGAGGCATGGACCACGTAGTATGCAGCACAGCCCACGCAATATATAGCACAGCCCACGCAGTATATAACACAGCCCACGCAGTATATAACACAGCCCACGTAGTATATATAACTGCCCACGTAGTATTTAGCAGCCAGGCAGTATATAGCACAGCCCACGTAGTATATAACACAGCCCACATACTGTATAGCAGTGTGGGCACCATATCCCTGTTAAAAAAAAGAATTAAAATAAAAAATAGTTATATACTCACTCTCCGGCATCCACCGAAGCTGTCCCGATGCGCGCGATGCTGCCGCCAGCTCCGTTCCCAGTGATGCATTGCGAAATTACCCAGATGACTTAGTGGTCTCGCACACATACAGCTCCGCTGCCTGCACACACACACACACACATACAGCCCCACACACATACAGCTCCACACACAAATACACACAGCTCCGCACACACACACACAGCCCCACACACACATAAAGCTCCGCGCACACACACACAGCTCTGCGCACACACACAGCCCCGCTGCGCGCACACACACACACATACAGCCCCACACACATACAGCTCCGCACACACACACATACATACAGCTCCGCGCACACACACACATACAGCCACAAACACACACACACACACACACACACACACACACACACACACACACCAGCACTGGCAATGTTTGCTCCCAGGATCCAGATAGAGTGAGTGGGGGTGTATTATACCCCACCCCCACCACTCTCTGGGTCCCTCTGCCGGGAGCAAAGATCAAACAAACATCAAACATTCAAGGGCTGCTGTGTTTTCACGGCTCCTCCAGCCTCAGGCACTACAGGCAGAAACGAGGCTGAAGAATGTGAGGGAAGGGGTGAGGACCATGAGGTGAGTCACAGACAGAGCCGTGCAGCAAAATCAGACTGAAGAAAAGGACAGCGCCACACCGGATAGTGAAAAGCAGCTCACATATTTATTCTGCCTCCTGCAGCAACGTTTCGGTCCGAAGACCTTTGTCAAGCCGGCAGCACGCGGGCAGGAGCCAGGAGGGAGATCATTACAGACAGAGACAGTACACTACTTACTGTGTATGTACTGCTCTACTGCGAGTCCTCCAGGCCAGCAATGTGTGAGTCCAGGACAGGACCCAGGGTCAGGACACAGGGCACCGCCGCTCCACCTCAGCAGTCACAGTCACATTCCGGCTGGGCACCAGTGATGCTGTGAGCAGGGCTGTCACTGTGTCCCAGCAGGGGAGTAGGGAGAGTCGGCACCAGCACCACGTGGTCCGGCTGCTGCTCTGCCGCCCCCTGTCTTCAGGAAGGGACGCACAGGACTAGTATGAAAAAAAAAAACCCTTGCTCAGGTGCCGCCCCCCTGCCTGTTCCCGCCCTAGGCATGTGCCCTCAAGTGCCTAGTGTCAAATACGGCTCTGGAGGTATCATATGGAGAAGGTTTACAAGAAGGGAATGAGCAGACTGTACTTTCTACGGAAGCTCAGGTTGTTCAATGTGTGCAGTAAAGGGTTCAAAATGTTTTACCAGTCCGTTGTGGCAAGCGCCATCTTTTTTGCTATCATTTGCTGGGGCAGTAGTGTGCGAGTAGCTGATGCTAATAAGCTCAACAAACTTGTCCAGAAGGCAAACGTGGCTGTTTGTGCCTACTGCTATGGGGATATATAACAATTTCCTAAGGGTGAAAGACAACAATGACCTTTGACTGGTGCACTAATGACAATGATCAGAGATTTAAGATTTATAGTACCTGCATATACACAAATTTGTTTGCTACATAATGTGGTTAGTCATGTGCAAGATCTGTGTCTAGGAATTACTTTATGTAATACTGTTTGTAATGTTGTAAATGTTTGGAATGCTGTTTGTAACGTTGCTGTAATACCATAATTCCCTCGGGATCAATAAAGTGTATCATATCGTATCGTAATTTCCTAACACAGAATATACCGAAAAGGAAAAAAATGTAAACTATGCGCTTAACACTTTGGGCTCCTGTTACGGATGTGCTCCTGTTCGCGACTGGGACCGTTAGATTATGCCCAAAGGGGATTTATCACAGTTCTGGGGAGAATTATCACAGTTCTGGGGAGAATGGGAAAAAACTTCCCGGACGTTTACGGTGTGCTCCGGTGGTCCTGACGATGTCGGTGCTCTCTGGTGGTCCTGATGATGGCGTTGTCCTGTTGTGGTCCCGGCAATGGCGGCATTCTCCCCCAATCCTGACGATGGCGGCGATAGTCTGTGGCTCCAGCACGGGCACTGGCCTCAATGGATGAAGGAAGGGGAATAATGTCTTCTCTCAGCGGTGAGAACCCTTACACTAGCGGGGCCTATGACACTGTCCTGACACTGTTTATAATGGACAGTCCTGTCCGCTGCACTGTACTGTTCAGAACCTATATCCCATATACAGACCTTGCCTCTCACGGTCACCGGCCAGGACGGATTTGTTAACATATTCGGTCGTCTCAGCAGTCTTGTAAATGTCCATGATGTAAGTGTGAACAGTGGTGTTAGCGTGGACAGCAGTATCTCCGTTGTGTCAGTGGGACCCCATCTGTCGGCTCCTGTCAGCACATCCTCTCATCCCCGGCTCCAGTCAGCGCCGCCACACAGCTGATCTTTTCTGACAGGACTCCCGCGTGCGCGCCGTTCCCGCCTGAACTGTTTAAATTTCTGCACATGCATTAACTGTCTGCTTAGCCACGCCACCTTCTCTCGAGCACAGGGAACACTCAGACACCCCCAAGCTCTCCCCCCTGTATCCAAGGTGACAGACCCGATGGTTCACAACCCGTTACAGATGAGGCAAACCTGGTTAGTATCTCCCCCTTATACCTACAGGAGAAAATAGCAGCAGAGCGGAGTTGCAGGGATCCGTCCTGCTCCCTGGCCGCGTGGCTGGATGATGTCAATATTCAGTGCGCGGCTGTTTCAGACAGAAAGTTGCCGGTGATGAAGATGCTGCGGGGAAGAGGTGAGTGGTGGGGAGAGGTGAATGGTGTGTGTGTCTGAGTGTGTGTGTAGGTGATGGAGAGGGCAATGATGGGGGTGATGGGGGAGAAGGCAATGATTGGGGTGATGGAGAGGGCAATGATGTGATGGAGGTGTGGAAAGGGCAATTATGAGGGTGGTGGAAAGGACAATGATGGTGGTGGTGGAAAGGGCAATGATGGGGTGGTGGGGGAGGATGAAATAATGGAGGTGGTGGAATGGACAATGATGGGTGTGATGGGGAGAAAGCAATGATAGAGGTGGGGAAAGGTCAATTATGGGGGTGGTGGGGGAGAAGGTAATGATGGCGGTGGTAGAAAGAGCAATGATGGGGTGGGGGAGAAGGCAATGATGGAGGTGGTGGAGAGGGCAATGATGGGTGGGGGGAGGACAATGATGTGATGCGGGGGGGGCAATGAGGGATGTGGGGGATTGGGATGGGAGGAAGAGGGACTTATAATGGACTTATGAACAGGGGGAGGTGGAGGAAGACGTTAGATATGGATGTAAAATGAATTGGGTGGTGGAGGATGGTGCTAAGCCCTTGATAGCATCCTCCCCCATGTCACAATTCATTGTGATGCTACCGGGGTGTTAAAATTTATTGGGGAGTGGGAGTGGAGACGGTAAGGTACATAGGACACTTTATAATGAACTGAAAGGTGGGAGAAGACACTGTCAGGGACTTGTAATGAATTGGGAGATGGCGGAGGAGGCTCAGTACCTGATGGCGTCTTCTCCCACCCCCAAATTCATTTTGATGCTATCAAGCAATTATAATGAATAATGGGGACACAGGGAAGGGACTAAGGTTGCGTGCACATGTTTATGATTTGCAGGAGAAAATTCTGCTGCTTATACTAATGTGTTGGCAGGAAGAACGTTACGTAAAAACATTTATTTTTTTATTTTTTTGCTGCATTTTTGCCATGCTTTTGTTACGTATTTTCCCCCATTAGTACGGGTGAAATACACTGCAAGAATTGACATTATGCACATTTTAATCTGCTGCAAATCTGCAAGGAAAGAATAAGCAACGTGTGCATGAGACTTCAGGGATCTCATTTACTTTTCCTGCACTGTAAAACCTTGCATATTTCCCGTGTACACATAGTTAATTGGGGAGAGTCACAGACTGAATCATTTAAATTTTTGGGAGTCAGAGATTATGGGGGACACAGTACTGCTTATCACTTTATATTTTTAACCTCTTAGACCGTGAAATTTTTTAAAAAATCTGACCAGTGTCACTTTATGTGGTAATAACTCTGGAATTCTTCAACAAATCCCAGTGATTTAGAGACTGATTTTTCATGGCACATTATAATTTATGATAATGGTAAATTTAGGTCAATATGTTTTGTGTTTATTTATAAAAAATATCAAAAGTTTGACAAAAATGTAAAAAAATTAGTAATTTTCAACCTTTGAATGATTATCCCTTTAATCCAGATAGTCATACTACAGAAAAACAATAATAAATAGCATTTCCCACATGTTTGCTTTACTTCAACACCATTTATAAAATGTTATTTTTATTTTGTTTGCATTTTACGAGGTTAAAAATGCAGCTGTAATTTTTCATTTTTTCAAGGAAATGTAAAAAAAAATATTTTTTTAGGGACCTATCCAGGTTTAAAGTGACTTTGGGGGTCCTATATATAGGAAAACCCCCAAAAGTGATACCATTTTAAAAACGGCACCCCTCGACATATTGAAAACTGCTGTCAGGTAGTTTATTAACCCTTCAGGCGATTTTCAGCAATTAATGTAAAGTGGCATGACAGAAATGAAAAATTGTTTTTTTACCATCTGATTATCGCTAACTTCTGAACAGGCCACTGTATCCGGGAGAAACTAAGGCCCCTATTTGGTCATGAATTGCCATGGCAAACATCAGAACAACACAATCTTGATCTCAGGGTACCGGTGGGGTTAAAGAAGCAGCCCCCACACTCTGTTAAACATTTATATGATATAGTCATTATTGACAACAGCATCTAAGGGGTTAAACAGATATGGACGGTGTCAACACAGTGATCGGTTTCTAATAACCTACTGAACATACATTTAGCTAATAACCTACCAGGACAACACACAGGAGCATGTCATCTCATCCTATTAGGGACAGGAAATATGAAAGAGGTCAAATAGCTCCTCCCACCTCCTTTCCCCAGTGTTGTTATAAAAGACCACAATAGTATGAATGCTTTAACCTATTTATTACTACTAGATCGGATAATTGAGTAAAAGGGTGGGAATTACCTGTGCTGTCATGGTAGGTTATTAGAAACCAAATTATCGGTAAGTCTAATTCTATTTTCTCTAATAACCCAAGTTATTGCAAGTAAGCAATGCAAGTTCTCTATGTCTGGGTGAAAGACCGGCCCCTGGTGTAAGAGATCCGGGATTGGTGGAAGGATTAGAGGTCCATCTACACATAGGCTGGTTATGGTACCATACCAGCTTCTCTTTGGCCCATGGGGTGCCACTAGAATGACCTTGGTCTGGTTGCATCTTATTTTCTGTAGAGTCCTTGGTAAAACCGGGATTGGAGGAAAGGTGTAAGCCAGATTGAATTGCCACTGGTGAGCGATGGCGTCTATGCCGAGGCATGTGTCATCTGGGTTTAGCAAGCAATAGAGGGTCACCTTTGCATTCTGGCGTCTCGCAAATAGATCGACCTCTGGATAGCCCTATCTCTTGATCAACATTTGGAATACATCTGGATTCAGATGCCACTCTCCTGGGTGTATATCTCTTCTGCTCAGGAAGTCAGCCTGCATGTTATCTGTTCCCTTTATATGAAGGGCTGACACCGAGAGAAGATTATTTTCGGCCAGCGAAAATATTCTTGCTGAGATGCACTTTAGGTCTTCGTGCTTTGAACTTCCCTGGTGCCGAAGGTGTGCAATTGTGGTTATATTGTCTGAATAGACCCTCACGTGGGTGCCACGGACCACCGCTGCTGCTGCCTTGAGGGTCTCCACTGCCTTTAACTCCCTGAAGTTTGAGGACTGTTTGCTGACTTGGGTTGACCAGAGACCCTGGAAGGATGTCCGGAAGACTACGGTCCCCATCCCCTTTTGCTGTTGTCTACTTATATTATGACTAGCAAGGTCTGAATCCAAGGTACTCTGTTGTTCAATTTCCTTCACCAGGACAATGATGTCCATATTTGGGCTGGTATCGACTATCAACACTTTCTTGTCCAGTGATCTGGGGGAACTGTCCCACTCTGTTAGCGCATACCTCTGCAGGTCTCTTGTGTGCGCCTGGGCCCAGGCCACCAATTGGATACAAGATGTCATAGATCCGAGGACCAACATGGCAAACCTCATGGATACAGATCTCCTGCTCCACAGGATATTTATCTGTTGAATCTGTTTTGTTGCCATGTCGAAGTTCTTTCCTATCAGAGGAACTGCCGATTTGACGGACTCCAACTTGAATGTCCTGTAATAGATGTATTGGCTCAGATGCTTCAAGTTTATTATAATCCTGTGGGATCCATTCAGTTTTTTTTATTAGGAAGAGCTTGAAGTAGTGACCCCTATTCTTCTCCACCTCCAGGACTAGTGAGATTGCCCCTGAGGCCAATAAGTTTCTGAAATCTAACTTTAGGGCACCTTGGAGTGTCTGTGTAGAGAGTTCCTTAATTCTTACTCTCTGTGGTGGGTAGGAGGTAAATTCCATTTTCTCCCCTTCCTGAACTGATCTTAGGACCCATGGGTTGGTGGATATCTCCCGCCATTGTGGAATGAACTGAAAAATACGACCTCCTACTTTTCTTTAATGGTTTACTCTGACGCCTGCCCTGGGAGAGAAACAAATTTCTGCCCCGGCCCCCTTTGGGGTAGCTCCACTTTCCTTTACCTCTGTACTGGGAAGACTGCTCCTGAAGAGGCCGAAAGGACCTCTTTTTGGCACTCTTTGGTTTGGGCAGTGACTTTTTCTTGTCCGAAACCTTCTCTAGTAAGTCATCCAGAGCTGGCCCAAACATATATTTCCCTTTAAAGGGAATGGAACATAGCTTGATCTTAGATGCTATGTCCCCTGTTGTGAATTTACCTTTTTGGCTCCCTCTAGTGGTTACTAGTGATTTGACTCTGGGAATGTCTGCCATCCCTTGTATGCTCACCTGGGTCGTTAGGTCAGGGGTGTTGCTATATAAGCTCCCTTGACCTTCAGTTCAATGCCTGGCAGCGTTGTAATCAGAGCTAATCTGTTGTGCTCTTGTCTACTGATCCTGGTTCCTGCTAGATTAAGCTAAGTCTGCTTTCTTGCTTTTTGCTATTTGTTTTTGTTTGCATTTTTGTCCAGCTTGTACATAATCTGTATCCTAACCTTGCTGGAAGCTCTAGGGAGGCTGGAGTTCTCCCCCCGGGCCGTTAGACGGTTCGGGGGTTCTTGAATTTCCAGTGTGGATTTTTGATAGGGTTTTTGTTGACCATATAAGTTATCTTACTACATTCTGCTATTAGTAAGTGGGCCTCTCTTTGCTAAACCTAGTTCATCTCTGTGTTTGTCATTTCCTCTTACCTCACCGTTATTATTTGTGGGGGGCTTGTATCCAACTTTTGGGGTCTATTCTCTGGAGGCAAGAGAGGTCTTTGTTTTCCTCTTCTAGGGGTAGTTAGTCCTCCGGCTGGTGCGAGACATCTAGCGACCAACGTAGGCATGTTCCCCGGCTACTTCTAGTGTTGGCGTTAGGAGTAGATATATGGTCAACCCAGTTACCACTGCCCTATGAGCTGGATTTTTGTACTTCGCAGACTTACTTGTTCCTCTGAGACCCTCGCCATTGGGGTCATAACAGTTTGCCAGGCCAGTATTAAATGTTAAATGCATTGCAGAAGCGGGATTATAAGAAAGAAAATTCTGAGGTTTTTTTTCTCTTTCTCATTTTTTTTTTTTTTTCCCCTTTACCTCTGAGTGGCTTGTGTTTGCTGCAGACATGAGTGTCCAGACCTTGATTACAGGTGTGGACCAGCTTACTGCTCGTGTGCAGGGCATACAAGATTATGTTATCAGAAATCCTATGTCAGAACCTAAGATACCCATTCCTGAACTGTTTTCCGGAGACCGATTTAAATTTAGAAATTTCAGGAATAATTGTAAATTGTTTTTGTCCCTGAGACCCTGTTCATCTGGAGACTCCGCTCAGCAAGTGAAAATTGTTATTTCTTTTTTACGGGGCGACCCTCAGGATTGGGCCTTCTCGCTGGCGCCAGGAGATCCGGCATTGGCTGATATTGATGCGTTTTTTCTGGCGCTCGGTTTGCTTTATGAGGAACCCAATCTTGAGATTCAGGCAGAAAAAGCCTTGCTGGCTATGTCTCAGGGCCAGGACGAGGCTGAAGTGTATTGCCAAAAATTTCGGAAATGGTCCGTGCTGACCCAGTGGAACGAGTGTGCATTGGCTGCAAATTTCAGAAATGGCCTTTCTGAAGCCATTAAGAATGTGATGGTGGGTTTTCCCATTCCCACAGGTCTGAATGATTCCATGGCCCTGGCAATTCAAATCGACCGGCGGTTGCGGGAGCGCAAAACCGCAAATTCCCTCATGGTGTTGTCTGAACAGGCACCTGATTTAATGCAATGTGATAGAATCCTGACTAGAAATGAGCGGAAAATTCATAGACGCCAGAATGGCTTGTGTTACTACTGTGGTGATTCTACACATGTTATCTCAGCATGCTCTAAACGTCTTACTAGGGTTGTTAGTCCTTTCGCCATTGGTAATTTGCAACCTAAATTTATTCTATCTGTAACTTTGATTTGCTCACTGTCATCGTATCCTGTCATGGCGTTTGTGGACTCAGGTGCTGCCCTGAGTCTGATGGATCTGTCATTTGCCAAGCGCTGCGGTTTTGTTCTGGAGCCATTAGAAAATCCTATCCCTCTTAGGGGTATTGATGCTACGCCTTTGGCAAAAAATAAACCGCAGTTTTGGACACAGGTTACCATGTGCATGACTCCCGAACATCGGGAGGTAATACGTTTTCTTGTTCTGCATAAAATGCATGATTTGGTTGTTTTGGGTTTGCCATGGTTACAGACCCATAATCCAGTCTTGGACTGGAAGGCAATGTCGGTGTCAAGTTGGGGCTGCCATGGAATTCATGGAGATTCCCTGCCCTTGTCTATTGCTTCTTCTACGCCTTCGGAAGTTCCGGCGTATTTGTCTGATTATCAGGATGTCTTCAGCGAGTCTAAGTCCAGTGCACTGCCTCCTCATAGGGAATGTGACTGTGCAATAGATTTGATTCCTGGCAGTAAGTTTCCTAAGGGGAGACTGTTTAATTTGTCGGTACCTGAACATACCGCGATGCGTTCATATATCAAGGAGTCTCTTGAGAAGGGGCATATCCGTCCTTCTTCTTCCCCTCTTGGTGCGGGATTCTTTTTTGTGGCCAAAAAGGACGGATCTTTGAGGCCTTGTATTGACTATCGGCTTTTAAACAAGATCACTGTCAAATTTCAGTATCCTTTGCCGCTGTTGTCAGACTTGTTTGCCCGGATTAAAGGTGCCAAGTGGTTCACCAAGATAGACCTTCGTGGTGCGTACAACCTTGTGCGCATTAAGCAAGGCGATGAATGGAAAACCGCATTCAATACGCCCGAAGGTCATTTTGAGTACTTGGTGATGCCATTTGGGCTCTCTAATGCACCTTCAGTTTTTCAGTCCTTCATGCATGACATTTTCCGGAAGTATCTGGATAAATTTTTGATTGTTTATCTGGATGATATTCTGTTTTTTTCTGATGATTGGGACTCGCATGTGGAGCAGGTCAGGATGGTTTTTAAGATTTTGCGTGAAAATTCTTTGTTTGTTAAAGGCTCAAAGTGTCTCTTTGGTGTACAGAGGGTTCCCTTTTTGGGGTTCATTTTTTCCCCTTCTGCTGTGGAGATGGACCCAGTCAAGGTCCGAGCTATTCATGATTGGACTCAACCCTCGTCAGTTAAGAGTCTTCAGAAGTTCTTGGGTTTTGCTAACTTCTACCGTCGTTTTATCGCAAATTTTTCTAGCGTTGTTAAACCATTGACGGATATGACCAAGAAAGGCTCTGATGTAGCTAACTGGGCTCCTGCTGCCGTGGAGGCTTTCCAGGAGTTGAAACGCCGGTTTACTTCGGCGCCTGTTTTGTGCCAACCTGACACCTCACTTCCCTTTCAGGTGGAGGTGGATGCTTCGGAGATTGGGGCAGGGGCCGTTTTGTCGCAGAGAGGCCCTGGTTGCTCTACTATGAGACCTTGTGCCTTTTTCTCCAGGAAGTTTTCGCCGGCAGAGCGAAATTATGATGTGGGCAATTGGGAGTTGTTGGCCATGAAGTGGGCATTTGAGGAGTGGCGTCATTGGCTCGAGGGTGCTAAGCATCGTGTGGTGGTCTTGACTGATCACAAAAATCTGATGTATCTCGAGTCTGCTAAACGCCTGAATCCTAGACAGGCCCGCTGGTCATTGTTTTTCTCCCGTTTTGACTTTGTGGTCTCGTATTTACCAGGTTCTAAGAATGTGAAGGCCGATGCTCTGTCTAGGAGCTTTGTGCCTGATGCTCCTGGAGTCGTTGAACCTGTGGGTATTCTTAAGGAAGGAGTTATCTTGTCAGCTATTTCTCCTGATCTGCGGCGTGTGTTGCAGAGATTTCAGGCTGGTAGGCCTGACTCTTGTCCATCTGACAGATTGTTTGTGCCTGCTAAATGGACCAGCAGAGTCATTTCCGAGGTTCATTCCTCAGTGTTGGCAGGGCACCCGGGAATTTTTGGCACCAGAGATCTGGTGGCCAGGTCCTTTTGGTGGCCTTCCTTGTCAAGGGATGTGCGGTCATTTGTGCAGTCCTGTGGAACTTGTGCTCGAGCTAAGCCTTGCTGTTCTCGTGCCAGCGGGTTGCTCTTGCCCTTGCCTGTCCCGAAGAGACCTTGGACACACATCTCTATGGATTTCATTTCTGATCTTCCGGTGTCTCAGGGCATGTCTGTCATCTGGGTGATATGTGATCGTTTCTCCAAGATGGTCTATTTGGTTCCTTTGCCTAAGCTGCCCTCCTCTTCTGATCTGGTTCCTGTGTTCTTCCAGAACGTGGTTCGTTTGCACGGCATTCCTGAGAATATTGTGTCGGACAGAGGATCCCAGTTTGTTTCCAGGTTCTGGCGATCCTTTTGTGGTAGGATGGGCATTGATTTGTCGTTTTCGTCCGCTTTTCATCCCCAGACTAACGGACAAACGGAGCGAACTAATCAGACTCTGGAGGCTTATTTGAGGTGTTTTGTCTCTTCTGATCAGGATGATTGGGTGACCTTCTTGCCGTTGGCTGAATTTGCCCTTAATAATCGGGCTAGTTCCGCCACCTTGGTTTCGCCATTTTTCTGCAACTCTGGTTTCCATCCTCGTTTTTCCTCGGGACATGTGGAGCCTTCTGACTGTCCTGGGGTGGATTCTGTGGTGGATAGGTTGCAGCGGATCTGGAGTCATGTGGTGGACAACTTGAAGTTGTCACAGGAGAGGGCTCAGCGTTTTGCCAACCGCCGCCGCGGTGTGGGTCCCCGACTTCGCGTTGGGGATTTGGTATGGCTGTCTTCTCGATTTGTTCCTATGAAGGTCTCCTCTCCCAAATTTAAGCCTCGCTTCATTGGTCCTTACAAGATATTGGAAATCCTTAATCCTGTATCCTTTCGCCTGGATCTTCCGGTGTCGTTTGCCATTCACAACGTATTTCATAGGTCCTTGTTGCGGCGGTACGTTGTGCCTGTGGTCCCTTCTGCTGAGCCTCCTGCTCCGGTGTTGGTTGAGGGCGAGTTGGAGTACGTGGTGGAGAAGATCTTAGATTCTCGTCTCTCCAGGCGGAGGCTTCAGTACCTGGTCAAGTGGAAGGGCTATGGTCAGGAGGATAATTCCTGGGTGGTCGCCTCTGATGTGCATGCGGCCGATTTGGTTCGTGCCTTTCACACCGCTCATCCTGATCGCCCTGGTGGTCTTGGTGAGGGTTCGGTGACCCCTCACTAAGGGGGGGGTACTGTTGTGAATTTACCTTTTTGGCTCCCTCTAGTGGTTACTAGTGATTTGACTCTGGGAATGTCTGCCATCCCTTGTATGCTCACCTGGGTCGTTAGGTCAGGGGTGTTGCTATATAAGCTCCCTGGACCTTCAGTTCAATGCCTGGCAGCGTTGTAATCAGAGCTAATCTGTTGTGCTCTTGTCTACTGATCCTGGTTCCTGCTAGATTAAGCTAAGTCTGCTTTCTTGCTTTTTGCTATTTGTTTTTGTTTGCATTTTTGTCCAGCTTGTACATAATCTGTATCCTAACCTTGCTGGAAGCTCTAGGGAGGCTGGAGTTCTCCCCCCAGGCCGTTAGACGGTTCGGGGGTTCTTGAATTTCCAGTGTGGATTTTTGATAGGGTTTTTGTTGACCATATAAGTTATCTTACTACATTCTGCTATTAGTAAGTGGGCCTCTCTTTGCTAAACCTAGTTCATCTCTGTGTTTGTCATTTCCTCTTACCTCACCGTTATTATTTGTGGGGGGCTTGTATCCAACTTTTGGGGTCTATTCTCTGGAGGCAAGAGAGGTCTTTGTTTTCCTCTTCTAGGGGTAGTTAGTCCTCCGGCTGGCGCGAGACATCTAGCGACCAACGTAGGCATGTTCCCCGGCTACTTCTAGTGTTGGCGTTAGGAGTAGATATATGGTCAACCCAGTTACCACTGCCCTATGAGCTGGATTTTTGTACTTCGCAGACTTACTTGTTCCTCTGAGACCCTCGCCATTGGGGTCATAACAGTCCCCACTCCATGACTTTAGCCTCAGGGCTCATCTCACCGAGTTGGAAAGGGCCGCCCATCTAGCCGCTACTTTGAGGGATTCTGCAGAGGCATCTGCCAGGAAAGCCATAGCATTTTGAAGAAGGGGTAGTGAGGCAAGGATCTCTTCTCTGGGGGTCTCTGCTGCCAGATGTTCTTCCAGCTGCCCCAACCAGCAAGACATTGATCTGGCTACCGATGTAGAGATCGCATTTGTATTTAGTAATGCCGCTGACGTTTCACAGGTTTTCCTGAGGAGTCTCTCCATTTTGCGTTCCAGAGGATCCTTCAATTGAGAGGAATTCTCAAATGGCAAGTTAGTTCTCTTAGCCACCCGGGCAACCTGAACGTCTACTTTGGGTACTTTGGATCAGCATTCTGCAGTGTCGTCATACACTAGGAATCTGTCCTTTAACTCTGAGGGAGTGCTGAGCTTTTTTTCTGGCACTTCCCACTCCTCCAGAACGAGCTCTCGGATATTCTTATGTATCGGAAAAACCAGCTTCCTTTTTGATAGGAGACCTCCGAATATTTCTTCCTGCACTGTGCATGCTGGTTTCTCCTCTTCCACTTCCATGGTTCTTCTTACCGCCGTGAGGAGTTCCTCCATGTTATCCAAGGAAAAGTTTTATCTCTTTTCCTGCATCTCTGGGTCGGGACTCAGTTCGCCTTCTTCCAGGAATTCCTCCAGCATGGACTCTTGGAAGTCCGAATCCTCTTCCTGATAAATCTTCCTCTTTTTTGCTGCTGGAGGTACACTAGGAGCAGGTATTGCCTGGGAAAAGGATGCTAGGGAAGTTTTTATCTCTTGACATACAATCCCTTTAATTTTTCTCCTTTTAGGACCTTCTCTATACACTCCTGACATAGGGGTTTCCCATGTGAGGGGGAGTGCTTTTTGGCACATATCGCACATTTACAACTAGTGTCCTTGGATTTACTCCTTGGTGCAGGTTCCTTATCCCCCTGAAAGAGAGGAGAAAAAGGGGGCTTTAAGTATCTCTATCTGCACCATGGAGAGCATCCAATGCCTGTATACTCATAGAGATCGGAACTTGACCTTCTGCCTGGGGCTCCTTAAGTAGGGTGACCAGACCAGTGCCTCCCTCCAATCAGAGGGGTTCCTTCCCCGCTCTTCCCCAGTTGGTGGAGTCCAGCTGCCTTCAGTCCTGCATTTGAATTTCGTGGCCGGCATCTGACGTCCCTTCTGGCCACTGGGACTGCATTAGTCTATCCGATGGAAGCCAGAAGAAACGCTTCCCTCGCAGCACAGCGGTCCACGATCCACAGGTGCAGGGGGAGGAGATGGGGCTCACAGAGCTCAGAGAGGCCTCCACCCGAGAACTCCCCCAGACTTTACCTGGAGGTGCAGACTGGGGATGCCAGAAACGTCCTGAGTCCAGAGGAGCCAGGAACAGCATCGGGAGAGGGAGGGTAAGACCGATTGATCTCGTGCTGCCCGACTATGAATTTTTCCACTGTCTGCCGCCGGCACGGAGCACCGAGGATGACTTCTTCATCCCTATAGGGACAGGAAAAACACAGGGGAAAGAAGGTGGGAGGGGCTATTTGACCTCTTTCTAATTCCTGTCCCTATTAGGATGAGATTATTAGCGAAATTTATGTTCAGTAAATGCACTCAGTTCTTGGATGGGGCTCCTTTTGCATCAATTACTGCATCAATGCCGCGTGGCATGGAGGCGATCAGCCTGTGACACTGCTGAGGTGTTATGGAGGCCCAGGTTGCTTTGATAGCGGCCTTCAGCTAGTCTTCATTGTTGGGCCTTATGTCTCTCATCTTCCTCTTGACAATATCCCGTAGATTCTCTATGGGGTTAAGGTCAGGCGAGTTTACTAGCCAATCAAGCATAGTGATACTGTTGTTTTTAAACTAGGTATTGGTACTTTTGGCATTCTGAATATTAATTTCTCTTAAGTATCGACACATGTGTCCGCCGGCAGCAGCAAGGAAGCAGGCGTCTGACAGTGCGCGCTACTGAAGAGGAATGGATACTCACTGCTCTGTGCGATGAAGTATTCCAGCAGCTGTGCTCTGCTTGTGAGAAGCGCATGACGTCCCTGCCATGTCCTGCTTACAAGCATTAAGCAGCTGCTGGCACCGGAGCAAGACGCGACTGCGAGGGAGCGGAGGAAGGTGAGTCTAATGTTTTCTTGTTTTTTTTTAAATCTTTCCTGATGGGGCCATGCATACCCGCAACAGTATGGGACCAATCATACCAGCAACAGGATGGGGCCAATCATACCAGGAACAGGATGGGGTCAATCATACCAGAATAAGGATGGGATCAATCATACCAGGACTTTGATGGGGTCAATCATACCAGAATAAGGATGGGACCAATCATACTAGGTCCTTGATGGGGACAATCATACCACAATAAGGATGGGACCAATCAAACCAGGACCTTTTTGGATCCAATCTTAGCAGGATAAGGATGGGGCTATGCATACCAGGACTGGGATGGGGCCAATCATATCAGAATAAGGATGGGGCATGCATACCAGGATAGGGATAAGAGGGCCATGTATACCAGGATAGGGGATGAGGGGACCATATATACCCGGATAGGGGATATTAAGTACAGAATTGACCTTTTTTTGCTTCAATTTTTTTCCTAATTTCCTCCTCTAAAAACCTAGGTGCGTCTTTTGGTTGTCTGGTGCGTCTTATAGTCCAAAAAATACGGTGTGTATATAAAAATATATGTATAGGTAGCCTTGTCACCATAAAAGGAGGGGGGCCCAGACACATTTCTTGCACTGGGGCTCCAAGCTGTTAGTGTCCGCCTTTGACCCAATATATTATATAATTTAGTAGTCGGTCCCTTTTATACGGACTCCAACTCCACCAAAATGGACACCAACTCATACTCCACAGCCCTGTGTGTAAACAACTCAGATTTTTCCTTTTGCTGTCACCAGCTGTCAACAGCTTCCCATCAATCCCCCCTACATGCAGCCCTCTTTTTCCCATCAAAACAACAGACGTAGCTGAAGAACCAGATAAATCCCAATATGAGTCAGGGGTGTCTTTCAATTGCTGCAGATGTCCATTAGACAAATTATCCTATTAGGGGGGAACACAGGCAGAAGAGGGCCCCTGTGCAAGATCAGTATGCAGTCCCTTTGAAGTCCAATGGTTGTTTGTAATACACTTGCTTATCTGCATGCTGCCTTGGAGACAGAAACAGACCCCTTTTGCTGTTAGACCCCTGTGTGGCTGCACAGGTTGCACCAGTGGTATGGTGGTATCTTTCTTTTTGTTTATGAAAGAAAATATAATGCAGATTTATAGAAAGCCTAAACCAAATCCAGGGGTAAATACAAAGGAGAGTACTATCAATCAGTGACATAACTAGAGTACTGTAAGCCCACACAGGACTGCCACCAGGCATTTTGGGGCCCCATATTGGCAAAGTTTTCAGGCTCCCTTGAGACTCCGTCCAGGCTCCACCCAAGCTCTGCCTGCAACCCTGGAACCTTCCACAGTCCCACCGCCCACTCATAGAAAAACTCTACTTCCACACCACATCCTCACCAATCAAACATTATCAGTTCCCATTGAACACCATAGCCATCAGCTTTTGTTTTGGCTAAAAGATTTTTTTTAAGCCGCCACCGCGATTCGTTTGGCCGGGCCCTACTCTACTCTAACCTATTAAACATTTGTTAAAATATCCTGTACTCTTTTTAGGTATATTTTTATTTATGTTTCTTTAAGGGAATTTGTCACATACATTTTTTAAAATGAACAATAATACCACATGCAAGGGACAAATACCATCACACCATGGCCAGACCACACATTACCACCATATAGTGACAGAATAATACAACATACACAGGACAAACACCACCGCACCATGGCCGGACCACAGATTACCACCATGTAGCTACCGAATAATACCATATACAAACAACAAATACTGCCACACTATGACCAGACCATATATTACCACCACATACAAGAAACAAATACCACCTCACCATAACCAGACCACATATTACCAGCACATAGTGAATGAATAATACCATGTAGAAAGGACAAACACCACAACACCTTGACAGACCACATATTACTACCATATAGCGACCAATAGTGTTGAGCGATACTTTCCGATATCGGAAAGTATCGGTATCGGAAAGTATCGGCCGATACCGTCAAAATATCGGATCCAATCCGATACCGATACCCGATCCCAATGCAAGTCAATGGGACGAAAATATCGGAATTAAAATAAACCCTTTATAAACTTGTAGGTTCATTCTACATGAAGGAAAACAACTAAGAATAATGTAGGATGTATTGGGGGACGTGGCGGAGATATTAAAGGGACAGAGGTTTAGCCCAATGTAATAGAATAGCAGGATTTTTAATTTTTTTTTATGAAGTTCGGCGTTAGAAAGAATTTGACTATGTTTTTTTTTTTTTTTTTTATGTCAGATATTGATGTTTCACTACTTCCACGCCCTTCACCTTCTTTTTTACTTCTCCCACGCTTTCTTCTTAATTATCCTCATCATCAGCTTCTTTGACATCAACTTCTTCACCTTATTCATCTTCTTCTTCATCTTCTACCTATTATTTTTTGGGTTACATTGTTCATATTCTTTTTATTTTACTATTATCTTCATCATATTCAACTTCTTCATCATATTCTTATTTGTGACAGGCATTCCCGTAGTTGTTATCTATAAAAGTTTGAAGATTACACCTTCCGTTCTGCCTGTCACAAACCAGTTACATTTGTCCGCGTTCAGTTTGGCCTGCAGCATCAGGCTTTATCCAGGGGCACCACGAGGAGGAACGGACTCACCCCCATACACTGCTTAGTCTTCTTCTGCTTATAATTTACATAATATTTTTTTGCTCTGATATTTTGTGTTATGCTTAATGTCCTTCTGCTCTTTGTTCTGCAGCCTCTTGTTCTTCTGCTTCTCGGTCTTCCAGGTCGTCGTCGTCTCCAGGGTCGTCGTCTCCGGGGTCGTCGTCATCGGGGTGGTCTCCGGGGTCGTCGTCATCGGGGTGGTCTTCAGGGTCATCGTCTCCAGGGTCGTCGTCATCACGGTGGTTGTCGTCTCTGGTGTCGTCGTCATCTTAGGGGTGTTCTTCCGGGTCATCGTGTTTAGTCTCTTGAACTTGGAAATGTAGCAGAAGGTACAAGAAGGCTGAGAAAATGCCGAGAACCAGCTGATGGAACTGGAACTCGGATGGCTACCCGAAGGTCCAAGAGCCAATGGAACTACCGAGGACCAGCTGACGTTACTGGAACCCGGTTACTAAGCAGGAGGTACCCGTGCCTGAAAGCACTACCAAGGACCACCTGACGTTGGTGGAACTCGGATACCCAGAGGGAGGCACCTAAGCCAAAGGCTCTGCCCGGAACCAGCTGACGGTACTGGAACCAGGATGGGGAGCAGAAGGTACAAGAGCAAAAGACACTGCCGAGAACCAGCTGACGGTGCTGGAACCCGGATGGGTAGCCGAAGGTCCAAGAGCCAATGGAACTACCGAGGACCAGCTGACGTTACTGGAACCCGGTTACTAAGCAGGAGGTACCCGTGCCTGAAAGCACTACCAAGGACCACCTGACGTTGGTGGAACTCGGATACCCAGAGGGAGGCACCTAAGCCAAAGGCTCTGCCCGGAACCAGCTGACGGTACTGGAACCAGGATGGGGAGCAGAAGGTACAAGAGCAAGTGTCTGCGTGGCTTTTGCAGGACACGTTGCCGGCTGCACAGCAGGGGAACAGCTGGCGGTGCTGGACCCCACTGACACATTGGCGAGGTGTTTGGCTCTGTGCAGCCAGCACTTCCGGACAGCAACGAGCGGTGTTGTAGCCCGGGCTCTGCAGGGGGAGCAGAGTGTAGGCCGAAGCCTACTTGAACCAATTTCAAAGGTAACCTTTAACCCCCCCTCAGGGGTTAGAAAGTAGAAGAGCCACAGCTTATGCAGCAGTAGTGCTGCACAAGTCAAAGGTTGCTCTTTTAATTTCGCTCCTTGCACACGCTGAATGAAACACGTATAACATTTAGCCCTTTATACAGTCAAACTGTGTAATGGAGGCGAGAGTTCCCTTTGTAATGAGACGCAGCACAGGTGTCAAGAATCCCACCTTGGTGCTGGGTGCAGCCTCCCGAGCGTTGTTATTTGCTGTACAGGAGTCTGCGCTGTCGTGTTATCCCCTGGCCTAGCGCCGTTAGCGCTGCCCATGTTCTGGCATCATGTAATGTCGGCCGGTGCGGTTCGCGATGACCATGAATCCCAGCCCCGCAGTGTCTTAACATTGTTAAAACACTGCGGGGCTGGGATTCAGGGCCTGGCGCAGCACATATGTTCGCCTCTCACACTCGGGTCCTTACACCCGCTTCAGACTGTGCGGCGTCATCTGATCCCTTATCGCATGCCACGGCCATGAAGCCGCACAGTCCGAAGAAGGCGGAAGGAGAGGAGGGACAGGCGAACTGATGCACTGATCCTGCCCATCAATCACACCCTCGCAGTCCCAATAATTAAGACACCGAGGGGCGTTGTGTGGGTCAGGGCGGCCGCAGAGGCGCAGCCAGCCAAACAATGATGCCAGAAGACGGGCAGCGCTACCAAGGGGGTTGCAGCGTGTCATTACAAAGGAAAGTCACACCACCGGGACGGTTAAATGGTCACACAGAGGACACATTGCAGACGTGTTTTCAGTTCCACATGTGCGAGGAGAATACGTTTCTGAGCCACCTTGCACACATGCAGCATTACCGCTGTACAAGGTGGCTGGATAACGTAAAAACGCCTGGGGGAGGGGGGACAGGTTCCCTTCAATTTCAGTTCTTGTGTCTGCGTGGCTTTTGCAGGACACGTTGCCGGCTGCACAGCAGGGGAACAGCTGGCGGTGCTGGACCCCACTGACACATTGGCTGGTGTTTTTCTCTGTGCAGCTAGCACATCTGGGCCCCAACTGGCGGTGTGTTAGAGCCCAGGGACAGCAGGAGGAGGAGCAGGAGGAGGAGGAGCAGGGGGAGGGGAGTGTAGGCCGAAGCCTGCACTGGCGGCAGCTTTGGGTGTGTTGTGTCTGCGTGGCTTTTGCAGGACACGTTGCCGGCTACACAGCAGGGGAACAGCTGGCGGTGCTGGACCCCCCTGACACATTGGCGAGGTGTTTGGCTCTGTGCAGCCAGCACTTCCGGACAGCAACTAGCGTTGTTGGAGCCCGGGCTCTGCAGGTGGAGCAGAGTGTAGGCCGAAGCCTAATTGAACCGATTTCAAAAGTCACCTTTAACCCCCCCTCAGGGGTTAGAAAGTAGAAGAGCCACAGCTTATGCAGCAGTAGTGCTGCACAAGTCAAAGGTTGCTCTTTTAATTTCGCTCCTTGCACACGCTGAATGAAACACGTATAACATTTAGCCCTTTATACAGTCAAACTGTGTAATGGAGGCGAGAGTTCCCTTTGTAATGAGACGCAGCACAGGTGTCAAGAATCCCACCTTGGTGCTGGGTGCAGCCTCCCGAGCGTTGTTATTTGCTGTACAGGAGTCTGCGCTGTCGTGTTATCCCCTGGCCTAGCGCCGTTAGCGCTGCCCATGTTCTGGCATCATGTAATGTCGGCCGGTGCGGTTCGCGATGACCATGAATCCCAGCCCCGCAGTGTCTTAACATTGTTAAAACACTGCGGGGCTGGGATTCAGGGCCTGGCGCAGCACATATGTTCGCCTCTCACACTCGGGTCCTTACACCCGCTTCAGACTGTGCGGCGTCATCTGATCCCTTATCGCATGCCACGGCCATGAAGCCGCACAGTCCGAAGAAGGCGGAAGGAGAGGAGGGACAGGCGAACTGATGCACTGATCCTGCCCATCAATCACACCCTCGCAGTCCCAATAATTAAGACACCGAGGGGCGTTGTGTGGGTCAGGGCGGCCGCAGAGGCGCAGCCAGCCAAACAATGATGCCAGAAGACGGGCAGCGCTACCAAGGGGGTTGCAGCGTGTCATTACAAAGGAAAGTCACACCACCGGGACGGTTAAATGGTCACACAGAGGACACATTGCAGACGTGTTTTCAGTTCCACATGTGCGAGGAGAATACGTTTCTGAGCCACCTTGCACACATGCAGCATTACCGCTGTACAAGGTGGCTGGATAACGTAAAAACGCCTGGGGGAGGGGGGACAGGTTCCCTTCAATTTCAGTTCTTGTGTCTGCGTGGCTTTTGCAGGACACGTTGCCGGCTGCACAGCAGGGGAACAGCTGGCGGTGCTGGACCCCACTGACACATTGGCTGGTGTTTTTCTCTGTGCAGCTAGCACATCTGGGCCCCAACTGGCGGTGTGTTAGAGCCCAGGGACAGCAGGAGGAGGAGCAGGAGGAGGAGGAGCAGGGGGAGGGGAGTGTAGGCCGAAGCCTGCACTGGCGGCAGCTTTGGGTGTGTTGTGTCTGCGTGGCTTTTGCAGGACACGTTGCCGGCTACACAGCAGGGGAACAGCTGGCGGTGCTGGACCCCCCTGACACATTGGCGAGGTGTTTGGCTCTGTGCAGCCAGCACTTCCGGACAGCAACTAGCGTTGTTGGAGCCCGGGCTCTGCAGGTGGAGCAGAGTGTAGGCCGAAGCCTAATTGAACCGATTTCAAAAGTCACCTTTAACCCCCCCTCAGGGGTTAGAAAGTAGAAGAGCCACAGCTTATGCAGCAGTAGTGCTGCACAAGTCAAAGGTTGCTCTTTTAATTTCGCTCCTTGCACACGCTGAATGAAACACGTATAACATTTAGCCCTTTATACAGTCAAACTGTGTAATGGAGGCGAGAGTTCCCTTTGTAATGAGACGCAGCACAGGTGTCAAGAATCCCACCTTGGTGCTGGGTGCAGCCTCCCGAGCGTTGTTATTTGCTGTACAGGAGTCTGCGCTGTCGTGTTATCCCCTGGCCTAGCGCCGTTAGCGCTGCCCATCTTCTGGCATCATGTAATGTCGGCCGGTGCGGTTCGCGATGACCATGAATCCCAGCCCCGCAGTGTCTTAACATTGTTAAAACACTGCGGGGCTGGGATTCAGGGCCTGGCGCAGCACATATGTTCGCCTCTCACACTCGGGTCCTTACACCCGCTTCAGACTGTGCGGCGTCATCTGATCCCTTATCGCATGCCACGGCCATGAAGCCGCACAGTCCGAAGAAGGCGGAAGGAGAGGAGGGACAGGCGAACTGATGCACTGATCCTGCCCATCAATCACACCCTCGCAGTCCCAATAATTAAGACACCGAGGGGCGTTGTGTGGGTCAGGGCGGCCGCAGAGGCGCAGCCAGCCAAACAATGATGCCAGAAGACGGGCAGCGCTACCAAGGGGGTTGCAGCGTGTCATTACAAAGGAAAGTCACACCACCGGGACGGTTAAATGGTCACACAGAGGACACATTGCAGACGTGTTTTCAGTTCCACATGTGCGAGGAGAATACGTTTCTGAGCCACCTTGCACACATGCAGCATTACCGCTGTACAAGGTGGCTGGATAACGTAAAAACGCCTGGGGGAGGGGGGACAGGTTCCCTTCAATTTCAGTTCTTGTGTCTGCGTGGCTTTTGCAGGACACGTTGCCGGCTGCACAGCAGGGGAACAGCTGGCGGTGCTGGACCCCACTGACACATTGGCTGGTGTTTTTCTCTGTGCAGCTAGCACATCTGGGCCCCAACTGGCGGTGTGTTAGAGCCCAGGGACAGCAGGAGGAGGAGCAGGAGGAGGAGGAGCAGGGGGAGGGGAGTGTAGGCCGAAGCCTGCACTGGCGGCAGCTTTGGGTGTGTTGTGTCTGCGTGGCTTTTGCAGGACACGTTGCCGGCTACACAGCAGGGGAACAGCTGGCGGTGCTGGACCCCCCTGACACATTGGCGAGGTGTTTGGCTCTGTGCAGCCAGCACTTCCGGACAGCAACTAGCGTTGTTGGAGCCCGGGCTCTGCAGGTGGAGCAGAGTGTAGGCCGAAGCCTAATTGAACCGATTTCAAAAGTCACCTTTAACCCCCCCTCAGGGGTTAGAAAGTAGAAGAGCCACAGCTTATGCAGCAGTAGTGCTGCACAAGTCAAAGGTTGCTCTTTTAATTTCGCTCCTTGCACACGCTGAATGAAACAGGTATAACATTTAGCCCTTTATACAGTCAAACTGTGTAATGGAGGCGAGAGTTCCCTTTGTAATGAGACGCAGCACAGGTGTCAAGAATCCCACCTTGGTGCTGGGTGCAGCCTCCCGAGCGTTGTTATTTGCTGTACAGGAGTCTGCGCTGTCGTGTTATCCCCTGGCCTAGCGCCGTTAGCGCTGCCCATCTTCTGGCATCATGTAATGTCGGCCGGTGCGGTTCGCGATGACCATGAATCCCAGCCCCGCAGTGTCTTAACATTGTTAAAACACTGCGGGGCTGGGATTCAGGGCCTGGCGCAGCACATATGTTCGCCTCTCACACTCGGGTCCTTACACCCGCTTCAGACTGTGCGGCGTCATCTGATCCCTTATCGCATGCCACGGCCATGAAGCCGCACAGTCCGAAGAAGGCGGAAGGAGAGGAGGGACAGGCGAACTGATGCACTGATCCTGCCCATCAATCACACCCTCGCAGTCCCAATAAATAAGACACCGAGGGGCGTTGTGTGGGTCAGGGCGGCCGCAGAAGCGCAGCCAGCCAAACAATGATGCCAGAAGACGGGCAGCGTTACCAAGGAGCTTGTTGCGTGTGTCAATACAAAGTCAAATCACACCTGAGGGACGTTTTAATGGTCACAGAGGACACATTTTAGACGTGTTCACTTCAACATGGGCAAGGAGAATAAGTTTCTGAGCCACCTTGCACACATGCAGCATTACTGCTGTTCAAGGTAGCTGTAAAACATAGAAACACCTGGGGGAGGGGGGACAGGTTCCCTTCAATTTCAGTTCTTGTGTCTGCGTGGCGGTCGCAGGACACGTTGCCGGCTACACAGCAGGGGAACAGCTGGCGGTGCTGGACCCCACTGACACATTGGCTGGTGTTTTTCTCTGTGCAGCTAGCACATCTGGGCAAAAACTGGCGGTGTTAGAGCCCAGGGTCAGCAGGAGGAGCAGGGGGAGCGGAGTGTAGGCCGAAGCCTGCACTCGAGCAAGTTGAAAGGAAACCTTTAACCCCCCCCCCCCAGGCGTTTGTAGCTGAAAGAGCCATTGTGTACAGCACTAATGCTGGAAAAGGTAAACTTAGCTCTTTTAATTATGGTCCTTGTACATGCGGAACCTAACATTTATGAAATGTGTCCCCACACAGCGTTAAACCGTCCGGTAGGTGGAACTTTCCTTTGTCGTGTGACGCAGCACAGCCATCATTTTTACCCCCTTGTCGCCGTTCGCACCCTCCTCAGCGTTGTTTGAATCTGTCCCGGAGCCTGCGCTGTTAGGTTAGCCCATGGCTATGCACACATGTTGCGCTGCCCGTCTTCTGACCTCATTTGGTGTCAGGCTGGCTGCGCCTGTGCGGGTGCGTTGGCCGAGATCCCGCCTCGCAGTGTCGTCTCATGTAATCCCACCGCGGGCCTGTGATCCGTGCCCGTGCGCAGTGCATATCCTCTCCTCTCACTCCCCTCCCTACGGCTTTTTCAGACTGTGCGGTGTCACGGCCGTGGCATGCTATTAGGGACCAGCTGACATCGCACAGTCTGAAGAAGCCGTAGGGAGGGGAGTGAGAGGAGAGGATATGCACTGCGCACGGGCACGGATCACAGGCCCGCGGTGGGATTACATTAGACGACACTGCGAGGCGGGATCTCGGCCAGCGCACCCGCACAGGCGCAGCCAGCCTGACACCAAATGAGGTCAGAAGACGGGCAGCGCAACATGTGTGCATGGCCAAGGGCTAACCTAACAGCGCAGGCTCCGGGACAGATTCAAACAACGCTGAGGAGGGGGCGCACGGCGCCAAGGGGGTAAAAATGATGGCTGTGCTGCGTCACACGACAAAGGAAAGTTCCACCTACCGGACGGTGTAACGCTGTGTGGGGACACATTTCATAAGTGTTTGGTTCAGCATGTGCAAGGAGCATCACGAAAAGAGGCACTTTTTCCCTTTGCATCATCATTACTGCTGCACAAGGTGGCTCCTTCAGTAACAAACGCCTGGGGGGGGGGGGGGGGTCAGGTTCCCTTACATTTAACTAGTTGTGTCTGCGTGGCGGTCGCAGTACACGTTGCCGTATACACAGCAGGGGAACAGCTGGCGGTGCTGAACCCCACTAACACATTGGCGAGGTGTTTGGCTCTGTGCGTACAGCACTTCTGGACGGCAACTAGCGGTGTTGGAGCCCAGGGACACGTGGAGGAGGAGGAGGTTGGAGGAGGTAGGAGGAGGTAGGAGGGATTGCCACACACACAGCAGGGGAACAGCTGACGTTACTGAACCCCAATAACAGAGGAGGGACTGTTGACTGTGCGTACAGCACTTCTGGACGGCAACTGGCGGTGTTGGAGCCCAGGGACAGGTGGAGGAGGAGGAGGTTGGAGGAGGTAGGAGGGATTGCCACACACACAGCAGGGGAACAGCTGACGTTACTGAACCCCAATAACAGAGGAGCGACTGTTGACTGTGCGTACAGCACTTCTGGACGGCAACTGGCGGTGTTGGAGCCCAGGGACAGGTGGAGGAGGAGGAGGTTGGAGGAGGTAGGAGGAGGTAGGAGGGATTGCCACACACACAGCAGGGGAACAGCTGACGTTACTGAACCCCAATAACAGAGGAGGGACTGTTGACTGTGCGTACAGCACTTCTGGACGGCAACTGGCGGTGTTGGAGCCCAGGGACAGGTGGAGGAGGAGGAGGTTGGAGGAGGTAGGAGGGATTGCCACACACACAGCAGGGGAACAGCTGACGTTACTGAACCCCAATAACAGAGGAGCGACTGTTGACTGTGCGTACAGCACTTCTGGACGGCAACTGGCGGTGTTGGAGCCCAGGGACAGGTGGAGGAGGAGGAGGTTGGAGGAGGTAGGAGGAGGTAGGAGGGATTGCCACACACACAGCAGGGGAACAGCTGACGTTACTGAACCCCAATAACAGAGGAGGGACTGTTGACTGTGCGTACAGCACTTCTGGACGGCAACTGGCGGTGTTGGAGCCCAGGGACAGGTGGAGGAGGAGGAGGTAGGAGGAGGTAGGAGGGATTGCCACACACACAGCAGGGGAACAGCTGACGTTACTGAACCCCAATAACAGAGGAGGGACTGTTGACTGTGCGTACAGCACTTCTGGACGGCAACTGGCGGTGTTGGAGCCCAGGGACAGGTGGAGGAGGAGGAGGTAGGAGGAGGTAGGAGGGATTGCCACACACACAGCAGGGGAACAGCTGACGTTACTGAACCCCAATAACAGAGGAGGGACTGTTGACTGTGCGTACAGCACTTCTGGACGGCAACTGGCGGTGTTGGAGCCCAGGGACAGGTGGAGGAGGAGGAGGTTGGAGGAGGTAGGAGGGATTGCCACACACACAGCAGGGGAACAGCTGACGTTACTGAACCCCAATAACAGAGGAGGGACTGTTGACTGTGCGTACAGCACTTCTGGACGGCAACTGGCGGTGTTGGAGCCCAGGGACAGGTGGAGGAGGAGGAGGTTGGAGGAGGTAGGAGGGATTGCCACACACACAGCAGGGGAACAGCTGACGTTACTGAACCCCAATAACAGAGGAGGGACTGTTGACTGTGCGTACAGCACTTCTGGACGGCAACTGGCGGTGTTGGAGCCCAGGGACAGGTGGAGGAGGAGGAGGTAGGAGGAGGTAGGAGGGATTGCCACACACACAGCAGGGGAACAGCTGACGTTACTGAACCCCAATAACAGAGGAGGGACTGTTGACTGTGCGTACAGCACTTCTGGACGGCAACTGGCGGTGTTGGAGCCCAGGGACAGGTGGAGGAGGAGGAGGTTGGAGGAGGTAGGAGGGATTGCCACACACACAGCAGGGGAACAGCTGACGTTACTGAACCCCAATAACAGAGGAGGGACTGTTGACTGTGCGTACAGCACTTCTGGACGGCAACTGGCGGTGTTGGAGCCCAGGGACAGGTGGAGGAGGAGGAGGTTGGAGGAGGTAGGAGGGATTGCCACACACACAGCAGGGGAACAGCTGACGTTACTGAACCCCAATAACAGAGGAGGGACTGTTGACTGTGCGTACAGCACTTCTGGACGGCAACTGGCGGTGTTGGAGCCCAGGGACAGGTGGAGGAGGAGGAGGTAGGAGGAGGTAGGAGGGATTGCCACACACACAGCAGGGGAACAGCTGACGTTACTGAACCCCAATAACAGAGGAGGGACTGTTGACTGTGCGTACAGCACTTCTGGACGGCAACTGGCGGTGTTGGAGCCCAGGGACAGGTGGAGGAGGAGGAGGTTGGAGGAGGTAGGAGGAGGTAGGAGGGATTGCCACACACACAGCAGGGGAACAGCTGACGTTACTGAACCCCAATAACAGAGGAGGGACTGTTGACTGTGCGTACAGCACTTCTGGACGGCAACTGGCGGTGTTGGAGCCCAGGGACAGGTGGAGGAGGAGGAGGTTGGAGGAGGTAGGAGGAGGTAGGAGGGATTGCCACACACACAGCAGGGGAACAGCTGACGTTACTGAACCCCAATAACAGAGGAGGGACTGTTGACTGTGCGTACAGCACTTCTGGACGGCAACTGGCGGTGTTGGAGCCCAGGGACAGGTGGAGGAGGAGGAGGTTGGAGGAGGTAGGAGGAGGTAGGAGGGATTGCCACACACACAGCAGGGGAACAGCTGACGTTACTGAACCCCAATAACAGAGGAGGGACTGTTGACTGTGCGTACAGCACTTCTGGACGGCAACTGGCGGTGTTGGAGCCCAGGGACAGGTGGAGGAGGAGGAGGTTGGAGGAGGTAGGAGGAGGTAGGAGGGATTGCCACACACACAGCAGGGGAACAGCTGACGTTACTGAACCCCAATAACAGAGGAGCGACTGTTGGGACTGTGCGTACAGCACTACCAGGCAACAACTAGCGGTGTTGGAGCCCAGGGACAGGTGGAAAAGCAGAGGAACACAATGTAGGCCGAAGCCTGAGAAAGTCGAAAGGGAACCTTTAACCCCCCCCCAAGGCGTTTGTAGCTGAAAGAGCCAGCTTGTGCAGCACAAAAGATGCAAAAGGAAAAGGTGGCTCTTTTCATCATGCTCCTTGCAAACACAGAACTAAACACTTATAAAATGTGTCCCCTGCAACCGTAAAACCGTCCCGGAGGTGGGACTTTCCTTCGTAATGTGACGCAGCCCAGCCGTCATTCCTACCCCCCCGGCGCCGCGCACCGGCTCCTCAGCGTTGTTTTATTCCGTCCAGGAGCCTGCGCTGTTATGTTATCCCGTGGCCAGGCACACTTAGCGCTGCCCGTCTTCTGGCATCATTTGGTGTCTGGATGGCTGCGCCTGTGCGGCCGCGCTGGCAGAGAGCCCGCCTCGCAGTGTCTTCTGATTTAATCCCACTGGGGGCCTGGGATCCATGGACATGCGCAGTGCATATCTGAACCTCCACCTCTCACTCATCTCCCTATGGCTTCTTCAGACTGTGCGGTGTCACGGCCGTGGCATGCTGTTAGGGACCAGCTGACACCGAACAGTCTGAAGAAGCCATAGGGAAATGAGTGAGAGGTGGAGGTTCAGATATGCACTGCGCATGTCCATGGATCCCAGGCCCCCAGTGGGATTAAATCAGAAGACACTGCGAGGCGGGCTCTCTGCCAGCGCGGCCGCACAGGCACAGCCATCCAGACACCAAATGATGCCAGAAGACGGGCAGCGCTAAGTGTGCCTGGCCACGGGATAACATAACAGCGCAGGCTCCTGGACGGAATAAAACAACGCTGAGGAGCCGGTGCGCGGCGCCGGGGGGGTAGGAATGACGGCTGGGCTGCGTCACATTACGAAGGAAAGTCCCACCTCCGGGACGGTTTTACGGTATCAGTGGACACATTTTATAAGTGTTAAGTTCTGCGTGTGCAAGGAGCTAAACAAAAATAGCTACCTTTTCCTTGGGCAGCATTACTGCTGCACAAGGTGGCTCTTTCAGTAACAAACGCCTTGGGGGGGGGGGGACAGATTCCCTTACATTTCAGTTGTTGTGTCAGCGTGGCGGTCGCATGACACATTGCCGGCTACACAGCTGGGGATCAGCTGACGTTACTGAAACCCAATAACACTGGGTCGTATGTTTTGACTGTGCAGACGGCACGTCTGAGCCTCAACTGGCGGTGTTGGAGCCCAGGAATTTAAGTTCAGGTGGTAGAAAGATGAACACAACAGGAGACCTGGATAACGTATACAGTGACCTAATTATTCAATCAGGAGGAGGAGTGGCAAATTCCGGCGAGATCCAGGCCTTGTTCATTTTCAGGAAAGTAAGCCGGTCAACGTTATCGGAGGATAGTCGCATGCGACGGTCAGTTAGTACACCACCTGCAGCACTAAAGACACGTTCCGATAATACACTGGCCGCAGGGCAAGACAGCACCTCCAATGCATACTGGCTTAGCTCTGGCCATGTATCCAGCTTTGAGACCCAAAACTTGAAAGGGGAAGAGCCGTCTGGGAGTACAGCAAGAGGGCAAGACATGTAGTCTGTCACCATCTGACGGAACCGTTGCCTCCTGCTGACTGGAGCCGTCTGTGATGGTGTAGACTTTTGTGGCGGGCACAGAAAACTGTGCCACAGTTCGGCCATACTGGTCTTGCCTTGGGCAGAGGCACTGCTTCTGCTCCCTCTTTGTGCAGAGCCTCCACCACGGCCTGGACGCACTGAGCTGCTTTGGAATGCACTAGCAGCACTTCTCTCAGTTGGAATGGAGAAGATGATGGAATTGACCAGTGTGTCTTGGTACTCCCGCATTTTTCGCTCCCGGTTCAACGGTGTGATGAGGCTTTCTACGTTGTCCCGGTAGCGAGGATCGAGGAGGGTGAACACCCAATAATCAGACATGTTGAGAATGTGGGCGATGCGGCGGTCGTTTCTCAGGCACTGCAGCATGTAATCCACCATGTGCTGCAGACTGCCAACTGCCCAAGAAACGCTGTCCCCTGCTGGAGGCGTGATCTCTGCCCGCTCGTCATCACCCCACCCTCGCTGTACACACTGACTACTGGACAATTGTGTAACTCCCTCCTCTGGACGGATGTCTTCCTCCTCCATTGACTCCTCCTCATCCTCCTCACAAACGGTCCCCTGCCTACGCGTTTGTGAGGAACCACGTGGCGCTGACTGTCCAGAAGATGATGGAAATGGTGAATCCTCATCCTCCACCTCTTCCACAACATCATCCCTTAGCGCTTGCAGTGATTTTTCAAGCAGGCAGATAAGGGGGACAGTCATGCTGACTAGTGCATCATCTGCACTCGCCATCCGCGTGGAATAATCAAAGGGACGCAAAACCTGGCAGACGTCATTCATAGTGGCCCACTCTGTGGTTGTGAAGTCTGTACGGCGCTGACTGCGACTTTTTTGCGCCTGAAGCAGCTGGTACTCCATTACAGCTTGCTGCTGCTCACACAACCGCTCCAACATATGTAACGTGGAATTCCACCTGGTAGGTAGGTCACATATGATGCGATGTTCCGGCAGGCGGTGTCGGCGCTGCAGAGCCGCAATGCGCGCTTTTGCCGTGCTGGAACGCCGCAAGTGAGCACACTCTAGGCGGACCTTGTGCAGCAGTGCATCAAGATCCGGATAGTCCCTCAAAAAGCTCTGCACGACCAAATTGAGCACATGTGCCAGACATGGGATGTGAGTGAGGTTGCCGAGGCCCAGAGCTGCCACCAGATTTCGGCCATTATCACACACTACCATGCCTGGCTGGAGATTCGCTGGCACAAACCACACATCGCTCTCCTGCTTGATGGCATTCCAGAGCTCCTGCGCTGTGTGGCTACGATTCCCCAAGAAAATTAATTTCAAGACGGCCTGTTGACGTTTGGCCACGGCTGTGCTCATGTCGGTCGTAACAGGTACACGTTCATCACGGGTCCATGTGGAGGTGGACTGTGACGGCTCCTGCAGCGATGATTCTGAGGAACTGGTGTAAGAGGAGGAGTCAATGCGTACAGAATGGATTCCTGCAATCCTTGGAGTGGGCAGGACACGTCCTGCGCCACTCGCACGGTCTGTACCCGGCTCAACGACATTAACCCAATGGGCAGTGAGGGAAAGGTATCGCCCCTGTCCATGTTGACTGGTCCACGCATCGGTGGTGAGGTGGACCTTGCTACTGACGGCGTTCAGTAGCGCGTGTTTTATGTGTCCCTCCACATGCTTCTGCAGGGCAGGGACGGCTTGCCTGCTGAAGTAAAAGCGGCTGGGCACATTGTACTGTGGGACTGCCAATGACATCAAGTCACGGAAGCTGTCAGTCTCCACCAGCCTGAATGACAGCATTTCCAGTGACAGAAGTTTGGCAATGCCTGCAGTCAGAGCCTGTGCTCGTGGGTGGTTTGACGAGAAAGGCCGCCTTTTCTCCCATGCCTGTACTACCGATGGCTGTAGACTGGGCTGGGAGTGTGTGGATGACTGGGAAAGTGGCGCTGCGGGTGGAATTACAGCGGGTCTCTGGACAACAGGGGCAGAGGTTCTTCCACGGCGATCCTGGGAGGACGCCGAACCAGCTGCGTGTGAGGTAGAGGAAGAGGCAACACGAGCTGAAGAGGTGGTAGCTGCCGCTGTTGGTTGGCCTACCTCTTCAGTGTGTTTTTCTAACTCCGCCGGGTGCCTGTTGCGCACATGTTTCCACATGTTGGAGGTATTGAGGTTGCTGACATTTTTCCCTCTTTTGACTTTTTGATGACACACGTTGCATCTGACATAGCAAATGTCATCTGCAACTGTGTCAAAAAAGGACCAGGCACTGCAAGTCTTGGGAGCGCCCTTTTTGGCTTTTGGAAGAGACATGCTCCTAACGGGTGCCAAAGCGGAGGCTGCAGGATCCGCAGTCTTCCCCCTCCCTCTCCCTCTTTGGGCCGTACGGGGAATCTCTTCCTCAGAGCTGCTCCCACCACCTTCCTGTCCCTCACGCCAAGATGGGTCGAGGACCTCATCATCTACACTACCCTCTGCCCCCAACTGCTCCTCCTGGGTAGTCTCAGCAGCAGAGCACGCACCAGTAAGTGGCACCTGAGTGTCATCATCAGCTGATGCGGCCTGCGATGTGGTGACCGGAGCCACTGGCCCACCCGCCTCTTCAGAGGAAGACAGAAAAAGCTGTTGGGCATCACTGCACCCTGCCTCTTCTTCCATTTCTCCAATGCTGCTTGGCTGGCCCCCTGTTTCCAAGCCAAGAGATTCAGAGAACAGAAGTAGAGACGGCTCCTGTCCTGGGCTCTCTGTCTGCCTGGGCAATTTGGCAGGTGGTGAAGAGACAGATGGCTGCTCTCCAGTGCTCTGTGTCTGAGAGGATGTGGCACTAATGGAAGTTGATGCATTAGCTGCCATCCATCCGACAACAGCTTCAATTTGTTCTTCACGCAGCAGCGGTGTACGGCGCTCGGACACAAAGCTTCGCATGAACGACTGTTGCCTGGTGAAAGTGGGTGCTGATGAGTCACCGGTGCCCGCAGCAGGCACAGAATCCCCACGTCCCCTCCCTGCTCCGCGCCCACGCCCACGCCCACGTGCCTTACTCACTGCCTTCTTCATCTTGGTTGACTGATAAAGATAAGCAGAAAAGTACTAACGGATTTGTGTGCTTATTCCTGAGCAACTCCTCCTAACAGGTATAAGAAGCACTAATTATCTAAAGTGTGGACTAGACTTTAATATGAGCTAATGTGGCCTACAGAAATGTAAAGTGGTGTAACTGGTGTGTTTGGTGAACTTTATTATTTATTTATTTTTTGGGGGCTGAACTGACAACAGATAGAGCTGCAATCACACGGAGACCGTGCAGACAGACGTAAACGGCGCTACAAGGCCCAAAAACCCTCCTCTACTTTATCCTATGTAGTGTTTTTCCACAAATTAGCTGGAGACGGGTGGAAAGACACTAATAGGATTTTTTTGAATAAATTAGCAGCAGACTACACTATTTGGAAAAAAAAGAAAATTGATTTGGCGGTATGACGCAGTGAAAAACCCTGAGCTGGAGACAACCAGGCTATAGCTGCTCACAGATTACAGGGCGAGCTGCAGTCACACGGAGACCGTGCAGACAGCCGTAAACGGCGCTGCAAGGCCCAAAAACCCTCCTCTACTTTATCCTATGTAGTGTTTTTCCACAAATTAGCTGGAGACGGGTGGAAAGACACTAATAGGATTTTTTTAAATTAATTAGCAGCAGACTACACTACTTTGAAAAAAAAGAAAATTGATTTGGCAGTATGACGCAGTGAAAAACCCTGAGCTGGAGACAACCAGGCTATAGCTGCTCACAGATTACAGGGCGAGCTGCAGTCACACGGAGACCGTGCAGACAGCCGTAAACGGCGCTGCAAGGCCCAAAAACCCTCCTCTACTTTATCCTATGTAGTGTTTTTCCACAAATTAGCTGGAGACGGGTGGAAAGACACTAATAGGATTTTTTTAAATTAATTAGCAGCAGACTACACTACTTTGAAAAAAAAGAAAATTGATTTGGCGGTATGACGCAGTGAAAAACCCTGAGCTGGAGACAACCAGGCTACAGCTGCTCACAGATTACAGGGCGAGCTGCAGTCACACGGAGACCGTGCAGACAGCCGTAAACGGCGCTGCAAGGCCCAAAAACCCTCCTCTACTTTATCCTATGTAGTGTTTTTCCACAAATTAGCTGTAGACGGGTGGAAAGACACTAATAGGATTTTTTAAAATTAATTAGCAGCAGACTACACTACTTTGAAAAAAAAGAAAATTGATTTGGCGGTATGACGCAGTGAAAAACCCTGAGCTGGAGACAACCAGGCTACGGCTGCTCACAGACTACAGGGCGAGCTGCAGTCACACGGAGACCGTGCAGACAGCCGTAAACGGCGCTGCAAGGCCCAAAAACCCTCCTCTACTTTATCCTATGTAGTGTTTTTCCACAAATTAGCTGGAGACGGGTGGAAAGACACTAATAGGATTTTTTTGAATAAATTAGCAGCAGACTACACTACTTGGGAAAAAAAAAAAAAAAGGAACAGTATGAGGCAATGAACCACCCTCCCTGAACTGAATACAACCAACTATGGATGGCCTATGTGGCTGCACTCAGACTGGAGACTGGGCTGCACTCACACACACACACAGACCCTGCAGATCGCTGTGAAAACAGCGCTACAAGGCAAAAGCAAGGTGAATAGTAGGTGAACACAGCGGTTGCTAAATTAGCCTTTGGAAAGCACAAAGAAGCAAATCGCTATCTCTAAACTGTCCCTCAGTCAGCAAACAGCGTCCTGTCACTAACTGAATTCACAGCAGAGTGATCGCAAAATGGCGCCAGCGACTTTTAAACTGCATCATGACATCATTACACCAGCCAATCACAGCCTTGCCAGTAGTTTCATGCCCTCCATGCTAAACAGGATGTGCCCACACTTGGAATCAATCTCATTGGCTGAATTTCTGCTTTTTGAATCTTAGAACTTCCGATTCCGGTATCCGATACGCGGCAAGTATCGGAATCCCGGTATCGGAATTCCGATACCGCAAGTATCGGCCGATACCCGATACTTGCGGTATCGGAATGCTCAACACTAGCGACCAATAATGCCAAATAAAAGGGACAAATACTGCCACCACATGACCAGACCACATATTGCTACTACATAGTGACCGAATACTACAATACTGATCATTAATTTAAAAAAAAACACAATACCATAAGTGTCATTATACACAGGAGCTCTGTATATATTACACAGTGTATAGTGTCAGTGTACACATAATACAATGTTTACCAATGACATTATACACAGGAGCTCTGTATATAGTGTCAGTGTACAGGTAATACAGGGATTACCAGTGATATTATACACAGGAGCTCTGTATATAATATACGGTGTATGGTGTCAGTGTACAGGTAATAAAGGGCTTACCAGTGACATACACAGGGATATATGTATATAGAATACAATGTACAGTGTACATATAACACTGACACACTGGTGACGTGCCTAGTTGAAGTCCTTCATCTTCATCCAGCAGAGACCGCCATCACTTTTTCCAGCCAGAACTCGTCTCTATAGAAAATAACAGTTATCTAGAACACATTCCCCAACTTCTACACTGTGCCAGATGAAGGCAAAAAGCGACAATATTGCTTTGCACAGTAACAGACAGGGTCCTCTCCCCTCTGTACCAGTCTGTCATTGTAAATTTGTTTACTGTAAACAATATCTATAACTCTATACAAAGAAAGTGGCGGGCACCACAGACACAAATAAATCAGGGATCAACCATATGCATATACAGTATATATATAAAGTAATTAAGAACTTTAAGCAAGAGAAAAGATATGCATACCAACGGGATCAACCATCAAAAAATACAACTTTATTTATAGAAAAAAGGCACAATAGAGCAAGACATACATTTAAAAACCAAGAGACGGCACATGGCTGATAAAGACATATGCACCCCCCTGGACAGTTGGAAATAAATACCTAAGAGCACTAAGCAAAATGAGGTAAATACATAAAAAGTCTGTATACATATACAAATATATGCACCAATACACATTACTCTGCTACCAGCTATACCCTATGTGCGCTGATCACTTACTCACCTGCATTTATTTATTTGTGCCGTCTCTTGGTTTTTAAATGTTTTTAAATGTATGTCTTGCTCTATTGTGCCTTTTTCTATAAATAAAGTTGTATTTTTTGATGGTTGATCCCGTTGGTATGCATATCTTTTCTCTTGCTTAAAGTTCTTAATTACAATATCTATAACTCTGTACGTAACCCCTTTCTCATGTACAGCACCATGGAATTAATGGTGCTATATAAATAAATAATAATAACAGGACCTCTCACCCCCCACTGAAAGCAGTATCCTCAAAAATAAAATATATTACAGCAGTAATAATATCCGATAATTAGCCTCTACAGTAATAATGTCCTACATCTTGCTCCTATATGTACTCCATTCTGGACCTGACGTGTGTCATTCCTGGCTCTGTGTCTCTCCATATTGGCCCCCTGTCTCTTCACACTGCCCCAGTGTCTCTCCATACTGCCCCATGTCTCTCCATATTGCCCTATGTATCTCCATACTGCCCATGACTCTCCATATTGCCCCATGTCTCTCCATATTACCCCATGTCTCTCCACAGTGTCCCCATGTCTCTCCACAGTGTCCCCATATCTCTGCACAGTGCCTCGTGTTTCCACAATACCGTAGTGTCTCTCCATACTGCCCCATGTCTGTCCACGGTGTACCCATATCTCTGCACAGTGCACCCATGTCTCTCCATACTGCCCCATGTCTCTCCATATTGCCCTATGTATCTCCATACTGCCCATGACTCTCCATATTGCCCCATGTCTCTCCATATTACCCCATGTCTCTCCACAGTGTCCCCATGTCTCTCCACAGTGTCCTCATGTCTCTCCACAGTGTCCCCATATCTCTGCACAGTGCCTCGTGTTTCCACAATACCGTAGTGTCTCTCCATACTGCCCCAGAGTCTCTCCATACTGCCCCATGTCTGTCCACGGTGTACCCATATCTCTGCACAGTTCACCCATGTCTCTCCATACTGCCCCATGTCTCTCCATATTGCCCTATGTATCTCCATACTGCCCCAGAGTCTCTCCATACTGCCCCATGTCTGTCCACGGTGTACCCATATCTCTGCACAGTGCACCCATCCATGTCTCTCCATACTGCCTCATGTCTCGCCATACTGCCACAGTGTCTCGTCTCCCCACAGCGTGCCCATGGTGTGGCTTTACAAAAAAAAAAAGTTTCTCCTCACCTGGCGGAGGTACAGTGCTGTCCTCTCCTCAATGCATCTGAGGCGCGGATGCCCCGGCGTATGGCACTGACATCATACACCGGCAACGTGCGCGCTGACGTCACCTGCCGGCCTGTGATTAGCTGACAGCAGGAAACCTTCCCGCAACATAGATTTTAACTAAATGTGCGTCCGAGGAGGCACGTTCAGTTACTGAAACAGCAGTTTCTGCTGCTGGGGCTCAGTGAGCAGAAGAGAGGGGGCCCCATACGCCAGTAAGGGCAGTAATGCTGTGATGGCGACCTTGGACCTCTGGGGCAAAATTTGGACCTAGGCCCACTGTAGGTGCTTCTCACAAAATTATAATATCAAAGAGTTAATTTATTTCAGTTCTTCAATACAAGAAGTGAAACTCATTCGGAGTCACACACCTTACGCCTGGCATGTGCGTCTGCCAGTTACGGATTGGAGTACATTTCTGGTGAATTTTATGCCACTAAAGTGGTGTAAATTTTGATGAATTTGATGGTCGAGCTTAGCCATGCTTCATTTTCCCTATGCCCTGCCAATTTTTGTCTGAGCTGTCCAGGACTGGCTTAAAAAGTCACAATTGTTTCTAGCAACTTTGAATTACACAAATATTTTGCAACATTTCAAAGTGTGGTATGCTAGGAAACTGGTGTAAATACTGATGAATCAGGGCCATCCTGTTATTGAACAAAATTCGCTATACCAAGACCAATATTACTAATGCTTTCAAATACAAAGAAGAAATAATACCACCACATAACACCATGACCACATATTATCAGCACTTACAGTGGTGAACAGGGGCGTAACTACCGCGGTCGCAGCGGTCGCCATTGCGACCGGGCCCCGCAGGTCAGGGGCCCCGGGCCGGCAGGTCTGAGCAGGGCCGGCTGGCCATCGGGCACTTCTGGCAAATGCCAGAAGAGCCGATGCCAGTAGTGGGCCGCTGCACTGTTCCTCCCCTGGAACCCCCCCTCCCAGTGCCGACGCCGCCGCATTTAACTACACCGGCGTCTATGTCTAGTTCAATGCAATGATGGAGGAGAGAGCGTCTGCTGACGCCCCCTCTCCCATCATTCCCCGCTCTGCCTCTGACAGTACACTGCGGGTGCGCGATGACGTCATATCATCGCGCACCTGCAGTGTCCTGGGCAGACTTCAGCCGCCAGGAGCAGCGCGGGCAAAAGGAAAGGTGAGGAGAGTTTTTTTTTTTTCTTTTTAACTGGACTGTGGGGCCATTATCGGGGGGGGGGGATGAGATGTGATGTGGGCTGTGCTCTATATATCCCTGTGCGGGCTGTGCTGTATATACCACTGTGCGGGCTCTGCTGTATATACCACTGTGCGGGCTGTGCTGTATATACCACTGTGCGGGCTCTGCTGTATATACCACTGTGCGGGCTCTGCTGTATATACCACTGTGCGGGCTGTGCTGTATATACCCCTGTGCGGGCTCTGCTGTATATACCCCTGTGCGGGCTCTGCTGTATATACCACTGTGCGGGCTCTGCTGTATATACTCCTGTGCGGGCTGTGCTGTATATACCCCTGTGCGGGCTCTGCTGTATATACCCCTGTGCGGGCTCTGCTGTATATACCACTGTGCGGGCTCTGCTGTATATACCACTGTGCGGGCTGTGCTGTATATACCCCTGTGCGGGCTCTGCTGTATATACCACTGTGCGGGCTCTGCTGTATATAACACTGTGCGGGCTCTGCTGTATATAACACTGTGCGGGCTGTGCTGTATATGCAGCGCCCCAGAGTCCTGGTCGTTGCAGTACTGTGGCTCCGCCACTATGGGGAGCCATGGTGCGTCCGATGGCACTGAAGGAGTTCATCTGATCAGGTATCACAGACACCAATAGATTTCACAGCCGGGCCTCCGGGGGGAGCTAAGGGTTCTATTCATTAGGCCACTCCCCACCATAGTGGGTAAACTGGGGGTCAGGCAGGAAGTTAGAGCAGAAAGCTGACTGGATTGGACGAAGCAACACCTAGTGGCAGAGGGTGTTGTGGAGGAAGAGACAGAAGGGTCTCTGTCAGGGGTGGGATCCTGACAGAGGCTTGGCATTGAAAAGAACGTAACGGGTCCGCGCCAGCTCCGGGAAGCGGCGGGACCCAAGAAAGGACTAGAAGCGAGATAGATTGTGCTGAGTGAGAAACGAGATCAAGCAATAGGAGAATACCAGTAGGGGTCGTGCTGTAAGACCGGAGCAACATCCTACTGAGGCGCACTACCGGCGGCCGGAACGCCGAGGGAGTATTTCATTAGACAGCTTCAAGCAATACTCTAAACAGCGGCAGGACAGTCAGTCTCAGGCGGGCTGTCTCACCTAAATCACCTATGAAGTCTTGGGAGGCGATTGCGGGAGAGGGGCGTCTCTAGGGTCCCGGAAGAACTCCAGGCCTACCCGACAAACGGGTGCCGTTCTAACTGTAACATCAGGAAGGGACGGAAGATTAGCAGAAGATCAGTTAATCGAGTTGTGAGGGAACACGAGAAACAGACACAACGGTTGTGGGGTACTTTCCGTAAGCATAGCAGGGAAGGACTACAACACATAGCGCTAAGAAGGAAGGCACCGATTTCCACCTGTGAAGTGAACTCTGGAGGTGCCATTGGACCGGCCGGACTTGCGCAGCCTGGTGAACCGTATTCTGGACTGAGGACTCAGAGGTCTCCAGTAAAGAGGTAAAGAGACTGCAACCTGGTGTCCTCGTTATTTACCGCGACCTGCACCTCACAACTGCACCACCAACATCCACACCTATCATTCACTGTGCGCCCCACGGCAGGGTCATGGGCCGGGGCCTAGCCGCCGTGACAACCCCAGAAGCAGAGACTCAGAGGCCCGGTACCGGTTACCCCTCGGCCCTGCGGCAGTGGGGGCGCTACATATATACCACTGTGCGGGCTGTGCTGTATATACCACTGTGCGGGCTGTGCTCTATATAACACTGTGCGGGCTGTGCTCTATATACCACTGTGCGGGCTCTGCTGTATATACCACTGTGCGGGCTGTGCTGTATATACCCCTGTGCGGGCTCTGCTGTATATACCCCTGTGCGGGCTCTGCTGTATATAACACTGTGCGGGCTGTGCTGTATATACCACTGTGCGGGCTGTGCTGTATATACCACTGTGCGGGCTGTGCTGTATATACCACTGCGGGCTCTGCTGTATATAGCACTGTGCGGGCTCTGCTGTATATAGCACTGTGCGGGCTCTGCTGTATATAACACTGTGCGGGCTGTGCTCTATATACCACTGTGCGGGCTCTGCTGTATATACCACTGTGCGGGCTCTGCTGTATACAACACTGTGCGGGCTGTGCTGTATATACCACTGTGCGGGCTGTGCTGTATATACCACTGTGCGGGCTGTGCTGTATATACCACTGTGCGGGCTGTGCTGGATATACCACTATGAGGGCTGTGCTCTATATACCCCCTGTGCCGGCTGTGCTGTATATATCCCTGTGCGGGCTGTGCTGTATATACCCCTGTGCGGGCTGTGCTGTATATACCACTGTGCGGGCTCTGCTGTATATAACACTGTGCGGGCTGTGCTGTATATACCACTGTGCGGGCTGTGCTCTATATACCACTGTGCGGGCTCTGCTGTATATACCACTGTGCGGGCTCTGCTGTATATACCACTGTGCGGGCTCTGCTGTATATAACACTGTACGGGCTGTGCTGTATATACCACTGTGCGGGCTGTGCTGTATATACCCCTGTGCGGGCTGTGCTGTATATACCACTGTGCGGGCTCTGCTGTATATACCACTGTGCGGGCTCTGCTGTATATAACACTGTGCGGGCTGTGCTGTATATACCACTGTGCGGGCTGTGCTCTATATACCACTGTGCGGGCTCTGCTGTATATACCACTGTGCGGGCTCTGCTGTATATACCACTGTGCGGGCTCTGCTGTATATAACACTGTACGGGCTGTGCTGTATATACAGCGGGGCCCCATTTGGAAGTTCGCACCGGGGCCCATAACTTTGTAGTTACGCCACTGGTGGTGAACGAATGATATCACCATATTAATAAATAACAAAAACCACAGTACTAACATTACCATTAGAAACATTATACACAGGAGCTCTGTAGTTAATTTATAATGAATAGTGTTAGTGTCAGGGCTGTAACGATTGCTGTTCCAAGGGGTGCGACGGTCCCTTGAGTGAGGAGGGCCTGCTGAGGCCAATGTTTTTTAACCCCTTTCTGACATTGGGCATAATAATATGTCCCTGTGCCCTGGGCCTTAGGGTACGTACACACAGTAAGTAAACGCTGGGGTTTGGATGCTGCGTACTTGCACATCGTCCAGATTTTACAGCACAGTGGATGGGATTTTCACTATGCGTCCAGAGACACCCGCGGAGACGGACTTGTGGGGCGTCTTTCCAGACTGCGGCATGTCAATTTATCTTGTGGAGACGTGAGCCTGTACAATGAACACATGCAGATTCACCTGCGTTCAAAACCCGGCAGCACTTTTGACTCAGCGGACATATGCTGTGTTTAAAGGGACTCTGTCACCTGAATTTGGCGGGCTATGTAAACGTCCTGTGTCCGGTCCGATGGGCGGTGTTTCCTCTTCTTTCATTCAACCCTTCCTTTCCCGCTGGCCGCAATAATTTCTTGAATTTCAGTAGGTTTCCTCCGTAGTTCACGTGTGCGCAATGTAATCTTGCCTTGCGCACGCGCATTATGCTTTGCCCAACTGCGAGCAAAGCCGAAAAGCATTAGTGCGCATGCGCCACCGCACTATCCCGGAACACAGCGAAATACTTCCTTTTTGGAAGTGCATTGAACAGCAAGGTGGATTTCTGCTGAGGGGAAAGAGAAAAAAAAATCTTTCAATCTTCAGCATAGCGAGTGTGAGCGAGCTGAGTGTGACCTGAGCGTAAGTGTGAACGGTGGTAAGTGTGACTTGTGATTCAGTGATTTTGGATTCAGGGAGTTTCCAAGGGAGGAATTACTGAATTGCTGTCTGTGTTTTATTGATACTTTGCATTTATTTTTTATTTTAACGTTTATCTGGTGCAATCCCCATTAGGAAATGTGCTCCACTATTGTTAATGCCATCCAGTGCACATCTTGCCACATGTATGCAGTCCTTGAGCAGCCGGTCGAGGGTGCATACTGCTGTGCGAGATGTGAGCACGTTGTGCATTTGGAAGCCCAGATTCTGGATCTAAATGTGCAGCTGGCAACACTGCGATCCATAGACAATATGGAGAGGATTCTTCTGCTCACTGAGCAGACGCTCAATGGGATAGATGAGGGGGGATGGTAGGATGGAGCTGCAGGACAGATACAGCAAGCTGGGTGACAGTTAGAAGGCGGGGTAGAGGGAAGAGTGCCAGGGAGGCTAGTCCTGATCTGGCACACCCAAATAAGTTTGCTAAGTTGGCAGATGAGGGGGGTGCCAGTACAGTGGTAGCACTGCTGCAGCCAGGCATGTCCTCTGAAAGCCGGAGGAGTGACTGCTACAGTAAGGAGGGAAATAGGAGAGCAGTACAGGCCAGACAGGTGCTGGTAGTGGGGGACTCAATTATTAGGGGAACAGATAGGGCAATCTGTCACAAAGACAGGGATCGTCGGACGGTGTGCTGCCTACCTGGCGCTCGAGTCTGACACATCGCTGGTTGACAGATTACTGGGAGGGGCTGGTGAGAACCCAGCGATCATGGTGCACATTGGCACAAATGACAAAGTTAGAGGTAGGTGGAAGGTCCTTTAAAACGATTTCAGGGAATTAGGCTGCAAGCTGAAAGCAAGGACCTCCAACGTGGTATTTTCCGAAATACTGCCTGTACCACGTGCCATGCCAGAGAGGAAACGGGAGATTAGGGAGGTTAATAAGTGGCTCAAGAATTGGTGTAGGAAGGAGGGGTTTGGATTCCTGCAGAACTGGGCCGACTTCTCAGTTGGCTACAGGTTCTACGCTAGGGACGGGCTGCACCTCAATGGGGAAGGCGCAGCTGTGCTGGGGGAGAAAATGGCTAGAAGGTTGGAGAAGTGTTTAACCCCTTCATGACCCAGCCTATTTTGGCCTTAATGACCTTGCCGTTTTTTGCAATTCTGACCAGTGTCCCTTTATGAGGTAATAACTCAGGAACGCTTCAACGGATCCTAGCGATTCTGAGATTGTTTTTTCGTGACATACTGGGCTTCATGTTAGTGGTAAATTTAGGTCGATAATTTCTGAGTTTATTTGTGGAAAAAAACGGATATTTGGCTTAAATTTTGAAAATTTCGCAATTTTCACATTTTGAATTTTTATTCTGTTAAACCAGAGAGTTATGTGACACAAAATAGTTAATAAATAACGTTTCCCACATGTCTACTTTACATCAGCACAATTTTGGAAACAAATTTTTTTTTTGCTAGGAAGTTATAAGGGTTAAAATTTGACCAGTGATTTCTCATTTTTACAACAAAATTTACAAAACCATTTTTTTTAGGGACCACCTCACATTTGAAGTCATTTTGAGGGTTCTACAGGTCCTTCTCAAAAAATTAGCATATAGTGTTAAATTTCATTATTTACCATAATGTAATGATTACAATTAAACTTTCATATACTATAGATTCATTATCCACCAACTGAAATTTGTCAGGTCTTTTATTGTTTTAATACTGATGATTTTGGCATACAACTCCTGATAACCCAAAAAACCTGTCTCAATAAATTAGCATATTTCACCCGACCAATCAAATAAAAGTGTTTTTTAATACCAAACAAAAAAACCATCAAATAATAATGTTCAGTTATGCACTCAATACTTGGTCGGGAATCCTTTGGCAGAAATGACTGCTTCAATGCGGCGTGGCATGGAGGCAATCAGCCTGTGACACTGCTGAGATGTTATGGAGGCCCAGGATGCTTCAATAGCGGCCTTAAGCTCATCCAGAGTGTTGGGTCTTGCGTCTCTCAACTTTCTCTTCACAATATCCCACAGATTCTCTATGGGGTTCAGGTCAGGAGAGTTGGCAGGCCAATTGAGCACAGTAATACCATGGTCAGTAAACCATTTACCAGTGGTTTTGGCACTGTGAGCAGGTGCCAGGTCGTGCTGAAAAATGAAATCTTCATCTCCATAAAGCATTTCAGCCGATGGAAGCATGAAGTGCTCCAAAATCTCCTGATAGCTAGCTGCATTGACCCTGCCCTTGATGAAACACAGTGGACCAACACCAGCAGCTGACATGGCACCCCACACCATCACTGACTGTGGGTACTTGACACTGGACTTCAGGCATTTTGGCATTTCCTTCTCCCCAGTCTTCCTCCAGACTCTGGCACCTTGATTTCCGAATGACATGCAAAATTTGCTTTCATCAGAAAAAAGTACTTGGGACCACTTAGCAACAGTCCAGTGCTGCTTCTCTGTAGCCCAGGTCAGGCGCTTCTGCCGCTGTTTATGGTTCAAAAGTGGCTTTACCTGGGGAATGCGGCACCTGTAGCCCATTTCCTGCACACGCCTGTGCACGGTGGCTCTGGATGTTTCCACACCAGACTCAGTCCACTGCTTCCTCAGGTTCCGGTCACCTCTTCTCGTTGTACAGCGTTTTCTGCCACATTGTTTCCTTCCAACAGACTTACCATTGAGGTGCCTTGATACAGCACTCTGGGAACAGCCTATTTGTTGAGAAATTTCTTTCTGGGTCTTACCCTCTTGCTTGAGGGTGTCAATGATGGCCTTCTTGACATCTGTCAGGTCGCTAGTCTTACCCATGATGGGGGTTTTGAGTAATGAACCAGGCAGGGAGTTTTTAAAAGCCTCAGGTATCTTTTGCATGTGTTTAGAGTTAATTAGTTGATTCAGAAGATTAGGGTAATAGGTCATTTAGAGAACCTTTTCTTGATATGCTAATTTATTGAGACAGGTTTTTTGGGTTATCAGGAGTTGTATGCCAAAATCATCAGTATTAAAACAATAAAAGACCTGACAAATTTCAGTTGGTGGATAATGAATCTATAGTATATGAAAGTTTAATTGTAATCATTACATTATGGTAAATAATGAAATTTAACACTATATGCTAATTTTTTGAGAAGGACCTGTATATGGCTGAAAATACCCAAAAGTGACACCATTCTAAAAACGTCTAAAAATGAACCATACGGCGCTGCTTAGTTGCTCCAGGTGAATAAGCAGCAAATATATGGACGAAATCACTCCCAATCGTCCCAGAAGTGGTTAATCAAAGAAAACTATATGTGATATTTGCGCTAAATGCACCTATATGAAGCCATAAATAGTTAAAATACTGGGGAATGTCATAAACTAGGTTCCTCATACAGGACCAGGATTAACAAGATGTATTTACCTTAATATCAAAGAGAAGGAGATCTGTGTCCAGTGCTGGCATGCGGAAAGGTCCTTCACTCATGCACTTAAAGGTTGGTGTCTGAAGCCTTCTCTGAATCTCTGTTCCAAAAATATCCAATGTGTTGCAGAGCAAATAGTAGTATAGGAGACGCTGTCCCGGCCGGTGACTAGCGTACTCCCCCAGAGCTTGGTAACTGCCGTGCACAGGCAGTGGCGGCCGCGTGTATAGAGCTGAAGCCGACAAGGTGCAGGACCTTGTGTGACGTCACAGTCACGTGATGTGTACACGTGACCAGCTACAAAGCTGCGGAGCTACGGAGCTACGAATAGCACACAGGACCAACTAATCCTACGCGTTTCAGAGTCGCTGACTCCTTTATCAGGGATGGTCTGTGTGCAGGATGTGTGCTTTATATAGCGTGCCGCCATTTTTTATTTTATTTTTTTTTTATAATTTATTATTTGCTCATTGGATAAAAGCAAATAGTTCTATCTCCGTATTTAGACCGTGGGGTGCCAAAGTATTTAGTTCAAATATGTACCTCATTTCTTCTCTTGACATTTGGTGAATAAAGTTGCCACCCCTCCAGTCTTTTTTCACTATTTTCAGTCCAGTGACTAAAATGTCCTCAAGTGAACCCCCGTGATATTTGGCAAAATGTTGAGATAAAGGGTGTTCCGAGAATTTTTTACTAATGTTACACAAATGTTCTCTAATCCTTACATACATAGGGTGAATAGTGCGGCCTATGTATAATTTCTTGCAAGGGCACATAATGCTGTAGATAACTCCTTTAGTGGAGCAGGTGATGAAATCTTTAATATTAATTACTGTTGACTGATTGGAGATGGAGATTTGTTTCTTTGTGCCTAATTTCTTACATGATAAGCATTTTTTGCATGGGAAGAAGCCTTTGGGGCGTTTTGATAAAAAATTATGATTTTTTTTCTTCTTTCTCCAGAGGTCTACATATCGTTGGGGCAATTAGATTCCCCAAATTTTTTGCCCTTTTGCCCTGGTCCTATGGCAGAGGTTCATTGACGATATTATTTTTATTTGGTCTGGGGGCCCCATTTTACTAAATGATTTTATCCAACACTTAAACATAAATAATTATTTTTTAAAATTCACGTCAGTTATAAATAATAAAGAAATAAATTTTTTAGACTTACGAATTTTTATTGACAGCAACAAAATACATACTCAAATATATCACAAACCCACTGATTCTGGAAACTATATAGCCTTGGACAGTTGTCATCTTCCTAGTTGGCTTCTCAATGTTCCAAAGAGCCAATTCATCAGGGCACATAGAAATTGCTCTAGACTGGACGACTATAACAAGGAAGCAAACCTCTTGGTGGAGAAATTTGTAATTAAAGGATATGACAAAAAATTCCTGTTAGAAACTAAGGAACAGGTTGGAGAACATCCAAGGGAAAGGCTCCTGATGCAGACAGAAAAGCAGTCAGAAAAAATGAATGGAGAAAAATGGGGAGATTACGAGATTCCAATTATAATGCAATATAATTCTAAAAGTGGACTGCTGAACAAGATTGTAAATAAACATTGGAACATACTCAAAGAGGATAAGATAATTGGGGAGTTACTACCAGTGTGTCCAAAATTCGTCTTCAAAAGGGCAAAAAATTTGGGGAATCTAATTGCCCCAACGATATGTAGACCTCTGGAGAAAGAAGAAAAAAATCATCATTTTTTATCAAAACGCCCCAATGGCTTCTTCCCATGCAAACAATGCTTATCATGTAAGAAATTAGGCACAAAGAAACAAATCTCCATCTCCAATCAGTCAACAGTAATTAATATTAAAGATTTCATCACCTGCTCCACTAAAGGAGTTATCTACAGCATTATGTGCCCTTGCAAGAAATTATACATAGGCCGCACTATTCGCCCTATGTATGTAAGGATTAGGGTATGTTTCCACGGTCAGGAAACGCTGCTTGTTTGACGCTGCGCAGAGCTGCAGCGTCAAACAAGCAGCGTCCAGATGTTCCAGCATAGTGGAGGGGATTTTATGAAATCCCGTCTCCACTATGCGTGGAAACCCGCACGCGGCGGCCCTGCGACTCCGGACATGCTGCGCGTCTTTTCAGATCGCAGCATGTCCGTACACCTTGCGGGGACGCAGCGTCCCCGCAAGGCATATCACAGGGCCCTATGGGACAGAGCGATCATCCCGGATGTGAAGAGTTAACACATCCGGCATGATCGCGTCCCAGAAAGGGGGCGGGGCTTAGCGCCGAGCGGCTTCGCCGCTGCGGCGATACCGCCGGCCATCCTGAACGTGGAGACATAGCCTTAGAGAACATTTGTGTAACATTAGTAAAAAATTCTCGGAACACCCTTTATCTCAACATTTTGCCAAATATCACGGGGGTTCACTTGAGGACATTTTAGTCACTGGACTGAAAATAGTGAAAAAAGACTGGAGGGGTGGCAACTTTATTCACCAAATGTCAAGAGAAGAAATGAGGTACATATTTGAACTAAATACTTTGGCACCCCACGGTCTAAATACGGAGATAGAACTGTTTGCTTTTATCCAATGAGCAAATAATAAATTATAAAAAAAAAAAAAAATGGCGGCACGCTATATAAAGCACACATCCTGCACACAGACCATCCCTGATGAAGGAGTCAGCGACTCTGAAACGCGTAGGATTAGTTGGTCCTGTGTGCTATTCGTAGCTCCGTAGCTCCGCAGCTTTGTAGCTGGTCACGTGTACACATCACGTGACTGTGACGTCACACAAGGTCCTGCACCTTGTCGGCTTCAGCTCTATACACGCGGCCGCCACTGCCTGTGCACGGCAGTTACCAAGCTTTGGGGGAGTACGCTAGTCACCGGCCGCGAGACAGCGTCTCCTATACTACTATTTGCTCTGCAACACATTGGATATTTTTGGAACAGAGATTCAGAGAAGGCTTCAGACACCAACCTTTCAGCACATGAGTGAAGGACCTTTCCGCATGCCAGCACTGTTCACAGATCTCCTTCTCTTTGATATTAAGGTAAATACATCTTGTTAATCCTGGTCCTGTATGAGGAACCTAGTTTATGACATTCCCCAGTATTTTAACTATTTATGGCTTCATATAGGTGCATTTAGCGCAAATATCACATATAGTTTTCTTTGATTAACCATTCTAAAAACTGCACCCCTCAAGGTGCTCAAAACCACATTCAAGAAGTTTATTAACCCTTCAGGTGTTTCACAGCAGCAGAAGCAACATGGAAGTAAAAAATGAACATTTAACTTTTTAGTCACAAAAATGATCTTTTAGCAACAATTTTTTTACTTTCCCAAGGGTAAAAGGAGAAACTGGACCACGGACGTTGTTGTCCAATTTGTCCTGAGTACGCTGATACCTCATATGTGGGGGTAAACCACTGTTTGGGCGCACAGCAGGGCTCGGAAGGGAAGGAGCGCCATTTGACTTTTTGAATGAAAAATTGGCTCCAATCTTTAGCGGACACCATGTCGCGTTTGGAGAGCCCCCGTGTGCCTAAACATTGGAGCTCCCCCACAAGTGACCCCATTTTGGAAACTAGACCCCCCAAGGAACTTATCTAGAAGCATAGTGAGCACTTTAAACCCCCAGGTGCTTCACAAATTGATCCGTAAAAATGAAAAAGTACTTTTTTTTCCCAAAAAAATTATTTTAGCCTCAATATTTTCATTTTCACATGGGCAACAGGATAAAATGGATCCTAAAATTTGTTGGGCAATTTCTCCTGAGTACGCCGATACCTCATATGTGGGGGTAAACCACTGTTTGGGTGCACGGCAAGGCTCGGAAGGGGAGGCGTGCCATTTGACTTTTTGAATGGAAAATTAGCTCCAATCGTTAGCGGACACCATGTCGCGTTTGGAGAGCCCCTGTGTGCCTAAGCATTGGAGATCCCCTACAAGTGACCCCATTTTGGAAACTAGACCCCCCAAGGAACTTATCTAGATGCATAGTGAGCACTTATAACCCCCAGGTGCTTCACAGAAGTTTATAACGCAGAGCCGTGAAAATAAAAAATAATTTTTCTTTTCTCAAAAATGATTTTTTAGCCCACAATTTTTTTTTTCCCAAGGGTAACAGGAGAAATTGGACCCCAAATGTTGTTGTCCAGTTTCTCCTGAGTACGCTGATACCCCATATGTGGGGGTAAACCACTGTTTTGGCACACGTCGGGGTTCGGAAGGGAAGTAGTGACGTTTTGAAATGCAGACTTTGATGGAATGCTCTGCGGGCGTCAGGTTGCTTTTGCAGAGCCCCTGATGTGCCTAAACAGTAGGAACTCCCCACAAGTGACTCCATTTTGGAAACTAGACCCCCAAGGGAACTTATCTAGATGTGTGGTGAGCACTTTGAACCCCCAAGTGCTTCACAGAAGTTTATAACGCAGAGCCGTGAAAATAATAAATGTGTTTCCTTTCCTCAAAAATATTTTTTTAGCCCAGAATTTTTTATTTTTGCAACAGTAACAGGAGAAATTGGACCCAAAAGTTGTTGTCCAGTTTCTCCTGAGTACGCTGATACCCCATATATGGGGGTAAACCACTGTTTGGGCACATGCCGGGGCTCGGAAGGGAAGTAGTGACGTTTTGGAATGCAGACTTTGATGGAATGGTCTGCGGGCATCATGTTATGTTTGCAGAGCCCCTGATATGCCTAAACAGTAGAAACCCCCCACAAGTGACCCCATTTTGGAAACTAGACCCCTCAAGGAACTTATCTAGATGTGTGGTGAGCACGTTCAACCCCCAAGTGCTTCACAGAAGTTTATAACGCAGAGCCGTGAAAATAATAAATGTGTTTCCTTTCCTCAAAAATATTTTTTTAGCCCAGAATTTTTTATTTTTGCAAGAGTAACAGGAGAAATTGGACCCAAAAGTTGTTGTCCAGTTTCTCCTGAGTACGCTGATACCCCATATATGGGGGTAAACCACTGTTTGGGCACATGCCGGGGCTCGGAAGGGAAGTAGTGACGTTTTGGAATGCAGACTTTGATGGAATGGTCTGCGGGCATCATGTTATGTTTGCAGAGCCCCTGATATGCCTAAACAGTAGAAACCCCCCACAAGTGACCCCATTTTGGAAACTAGACCCCCCAAGGAACTTATCTAGATGTGTGGTGAGCACGTTCAACCCCCAAGTGCTTCACAGAAGTTTACAACGCAGAGCCGTGAAAATAAAAAATCATTTTTTTTTCCTCAAAAAAGATGTTTTAGCAAGCAATTTTTTATTTTCACAAGGGTAACAGGAGAAATTGGGCCCCAATATTTGTTGCCCAGTTTGTTGTGAGTGTGCTGGTACCCCATATGTGGGGGTAAACCAACCACTGTTTGGGCACACGTCAGGGCTCGGAAGGGAAGTAGTGACATTTGAAATGCAGACTTTGATGGAATGGTCTGCGGGCATCACGTTGCATTTGCAGAGCCCCTGATGTGCCTAAACAGTAGAAACACCCCACAAGTGACCCCATTTTGGAAACTAGACCCCCGAAGGAACTTATCTAGATGTGTGGTGAGCACTTTCAACCCCCAAGTGCTTCACAGAAGTTTATAACGCAGAGCCGTGAAAATAAAAAATAATTGTTCTTTCCTCAAAAATTATGTTTAGCAAGTAATTTTTTATTTTTGCAAGGGTAACAGGAGAAATTGGACCCCAACAGTTGTTGCCCAGTTTGTCCTGAGTACGCTGGTACCCCAAATGTGGGGGTAAACCACTGTTTGGGCGCACGTCGGGGCTTGGAAGGGAGGGCGCACCATTTGACTTTTTGAACGCAAGATTGGCTGGAATCAATGGTGGCGCCATGTTGCGTTTGGAGACCCCTGATGTGCCTAAACAGTGGAAACCCCTCAATTCTAACTTCAACACTAACCCCAACACACCCTTAATCCTAATCCCAACTGTAGCCATAACCCTAATCACAACCCTAACCCCAACACACCCCTAACCACAACCCTAACCGCAACACACCCGTAACCCTAATTCCAACACTAATCCTAACCCTAATCCCAACCCTAACCCTAATCCCAACCCTAACCACAACTGTAACCCCAACGCACCCCTAACCCTATCCGTAACCCTAACCACAAGCCTAATCTTAACCCTATTTCCAACCCTAGCCCTAATTCCAACCCTAACTCTAATTCCAACCCTAACCCTAAGGCTATGTGCCCACGTTGCGGATTCGTGTGAGATTTTTCCGCACGATTTTTGAAAAATCTGCAGGTAAAAGGCACTGCGTTTTACCTGCGGATTTACAGCAGATTTCCAGTGTTTTTTTGTGCGGATTTCACCTGCGGATTCCTATTGAGGAACAGGTGTAAAACGCTGCGGAATCCGCACAAAGAATTGACATGCTGCGGAAAATACAACGCAGCGTTTCTGCACGGAAGTTTCCGCACCATGGGCACAGCGGATTTGGTTTTCCATAGGTGTACATGGTACTGTAAACCTGATAGAAAACTGCTACGAATTCGCAGCGGCCAATCCGCTGCAGATCCGCGGCCAATCCGCTGCGGATCCGCGGCCAATCCGCTGCGGATCCGCAGCCAAATCCGCACTGTGTGCACATGCCATAACCCTAACCCTACCCCTAACCCTACCCGTAACCCTAACCCTACCCCTAACCCTAACCCTACCCCTAGTTCTAACCCTAGTTCTAACCCTAACCCTAGTGGAAAAAGAAAAAAAAATATTTTCTTTATTTTATTATTGTCCCTACCTATGGGGGTGATAAAGGGGGGGGGGGTTATTTATTATTTTTTTTATTTTGATCGCGGTGATAGAACCTACCACAGCGATCAAAATGTACTTTGTAATGAATCTGCCGGCCGGCAGATTCGGCGGGCGCAATGATGCGCCCGCCATTTTGGAAGATGGCGGCGCCCATGGAGGAGGCGGATGGGCACCGGGAGCCTCGGTAAGTATAAGGGGGGGGAGATCAGGGCACGGGGGGGCGTCGGAGCACGGGGGGGGTGACATAGGAGCACGGAGGGAGCGGACAGGAGGACGGGGGAGCGGAGCACAGGACGGAGGGGACTACGGGACAGATCGGTGGCTTGGGGGGGCGATCGGTGGGGTGGGGGGGGGGTCACTTCAGTATTTCCAGCCATGGCCGATGATATTGCAGCATCGGCCATGGCTGGATTGTAATATTTCACCAGTTTTTTAGGTGAAATATTACAAATCGCTCTGATTGGCAGTTTCACTTTCAACAGCCAATCAGAGCGATCGTAGCCACGGGGGGGTGAAGCCACCCCCCCTGGGCTGAAGTACCACTCCCCCTCTCCCTGCAGATCGGGTGAAATCGGAGTTAACCCTTTCACCCGCTCTGCAGGGACGCGATCATTCCATGACGCCACATAGGCGTCATGGGTCGGATTGGCACGGGTTTTCATAACGCCTACGTGGCGTCATGGGTCGGGAAGGGGTTAAACTAGGGAATGGGGGGAGGGTATTCATTTTATAGGAGGGGAAGATAGTGCAGATAGAGACCTGGGCACAAATAAGGAAGTTGGGGGTGGGGTTAGATCAATTAATAATTTAAGAAGGAATAGAGGTGCAGAGAGATACATAAAATATATGTATACTAATGCCAGAAGCCTCGCCAACAAAATGGACGAAGTAGAATTACTGTTGTTGGAGCATAATTATGACATGGTGGGGATATCTGAAACGTGGCTGGATGAGAGCCATGACTGGGCTGTTAACTTGCAGGGTTATAGTCTGTTCAGAAATGACCGAACGGATAAGCAAGGGGGAGGGGTGTGTCTATATATAAAATTATCCTTAAAACCCATGCTGCGTGATAATATAGGTGAATCTAATGAAAATGTAGAGTCCCTGTGGGTGGAGATAAGGGGAGGGGGAAAAAGTAATAAATTACTGATAGGGGTTTGTTATAAGTCTCCAAAAATAATGGAAGCAATGGAGAATATCCTCATAAAGCAAATAGATGAAGCTGCGACTCAAGGAGAAGTCATTATTATGGGGGACTTCAACTACTCTGAAATAGATTGGGGAACGGAAATCTGCAGTTCCAGCAAAGGTAATCGGTTTTTGACAACTATGAGAGACAATTACCTTTCACAACTGGTTCAGGAACCAACAAGAAGGGGGCACTGCTAGACCTAATATTAACCAACAGGCCAGACCGCATATCAAATATAAGGGTTGGGGGTCACTTGGGGAATAGTGATCACAAAATAATAAGTTTTCATGTATCCTTTAATAAGATGTGTAGCAGAGGAGTTACAAGGACACTAACCTTCAGGAGGGCAAATTTCCAACGGATGAGAGATGATCTTGGTGCAACTAACTGGGATGATATCCTGAGACATAAAAATACACAAAGAAAATGGGAGACGTTTGTTAGCATCCTGGATAGGACCTGTGCACAGTATATACCGTATGGGAATAAACATACTAGAAATAGGAGGAAACCAATATGGCTAAATAGAACTATAAGGGGCGCAATAAGTGACAAAAAGAAAGCATTTAGAGAATTAAAGGAAGTAGGTAATGATGAGGCATTAAATAAATACAAAAAATTAAATAAATTCTGTAAAAAGCAAATCAAGGCCGCAAAGATTGAGACAGAGAGACTCATTGCAAGAAAGAGTAAAAATAATCCCAAAATATTCTTTAACTACGTTAATAGTAAGAAACTAAAAAATGATAGTGTTGGCCCCCTTAAAAATAGTCTGGGTGAAATGGTGGATGAGGGTGAGGAAAAAGCCAATATGCTAAATGACTTTTTTTCATCAGTATTTACACAAGAAAATCACATGGCAGACAATATGATCAGTGATAACAAAAATTCCCCATTAAAGGTACCGTTACACTAAACGACTTACCAATGATCACGACCAGCGATACGACCTGGCCGTGATCATTGGTAAGTCGTTGTGTGGTCGCTGGGGAGCTGTCACACAGACCGCTCTCTCCAGCGACCAACGATCAGGGGAACGACTTCGGCATCGTTGAAACTGTCTTCAACGATGCCGAAGTCCCCCTGCAGCACCCGGGTAACCAGGGTAAACATCGGGTTACTAAGTGCAGGGCCGCGCTTAGTAACCCGATATTTACCCTGGTTACCAATATAAAAGTAAAAAAAAAAAAACAGTACATACTCACATTCTGATGTCTGTCACGTCCCCCGGCGTCCACAGGGTTAAAACTGCTTTCGGCAGGAGCGCTGGTAATGCACGCGCTGCTGCCGAGAGCTTCCCTGCACTGAATGTGTCAGCGCCGGCCATAAAGCAGAGCACAGCGGTGACGTCACCGCTGTGCTCTGCTTTACAGCCAGCGCTGACACAGTCAACCCTGTGGACGCCGGGGGACGTGACAGACATCAGAATGTGAGTATGTAGTGGTTTTTTTTTAACTATTACAATGGTAACCAGGGTAAATATCGGGTTACTAAGCGCGGCCCTGCACTTAGTAACCCGATGTTTACCCTGGTTACCCGGGTGCTGCAGGGGGACTTCGGAATCGTTGAAGACAGTTTGGTTACAAGTGAACACATCGCTGGATCGGCGTCACACACGCCGATCCAGCGATGACAGCGGGTGATCAGCGACCAAAAAAAGGTCCTGATCATTCCCATCGACCAACGATCTCCCAGCAGGGGCCTGATCGTTGGTCGCTGTCACACATAACGAGATCGTTAGCAGGATCGTTGCTTACGTCACCAAAAGCGTGACATTGCAACGATATCGTTAACGATATCGTTATGTGTGACTCAGCCTTTAGTGTCACCTGCTTAACCCAGCAGGATGTACGTCGGCGTCTAAAAATCACTAAAATTGACAAATCTCTGGGCCCGGATGGGATACACCCCCGAGTACTGCAGGAATTAAGTACAGTCATTGATATACCATTATTTTTAATCTTTAAAGAGTCCATAATAACAGGGTCTGTACCATAGGACTGGCGTATAGCAAATGTTGTGCCAATATTCAAAAAAGGGACAAAAACTGAACTTAGAAATTATAGGCCAGTAAGCTTAACCTCTACTGTGGGTAAAATCCTGGAGGGCATTCTAAGAGATGCTATACTGGAGTATCTGAAGAGGAATAACCTCATGACCCAGTATCAGCACGGGTTTACTAGGGACCGTTCATGTCAGACTAATCTGATCAATTTCTATGAGGAAGTAAGTTCCGGACTGGACCAAGGGAACGCAGTGGACGTAGTGTATATGGACTTTTCAAAAGCTTTTGATACGGTGCCACACAAAAGGTTGATACATAAAATGAGAATAATGGGGATAGGGGAAAATATGTGTAAGTGGGTTAAGAGCTGGCTCAGGGATAGGAAACAAAGGGTGGTTATTCATGGAGCAAACTCGGACTGGGTCGCGGTTAGCAGTGGGGTACCACAGGGGTCAGTATTGGGCCCTCTTCTTTTTAACATATTTATTAATGATCTTGTAGGGGGCATACAGAGTGGAATTTCAATATTTGCAGATGACACTAAACTCTGCAGGGTAATCAATACAGAGGAGGACAATTTTATATTACAGGATGATTTATGTAAACTAGAAGCTTGGGCTGACAAATGGCAAATGAGCTTTAATGGGGATAAATGTAAGGTCATGCACTTGGGTAGAAGTAATAAGATGTATAACTATGTGCTTAATTCTAAAACTCTGGGCAAAACTGTCAATGAAAAAGACATGGGAGTATGGGTGGATGACAAACTCACATTTAGTGGCCAGTGTCAGGCAGCTGCCACAAAGGCAAATAAAATAATGGGATGTATTAAAAGAGGCACAGATGCTCATGAGGAGAATAAATAATTTTACCTCTATACAAGTCACTAGTGCGACCACACTTAGAATACTGTGCACAGTTCTGGTCTCCGGTGTATAAGAAAGACATAGCTGAACTAGAGTGGGTGCAGAGAAGAGCGACCAAGGTTATTAGAGGATTGGGGGGTCTGCAATACCAAGATAGGTTATTACACTTGGGGCTATTTAGTTTGAAAAAACGAAGGCTAAGGGGTGATCTTATGTTAATGTATAAATATATGAGGGGACAGTACAAAGACCTTTCTGATCATCTTTTTAATCATAGACCTGAGAGAGGGACAAGGGGGCATCCTCTAAGTCTGAAGGAAAGAAGGTTTAAGCATAATAACAGACGCGGATTCTTTACTGTAAGAGCAGTGAGACTATGGAACTCTCTACCGTATGATGTTGTAATGAGTGACTTAAATTTAAGGGGGACTGGATGCCTTTCTTGAAAAGTATAATGTTACAGGGTATATATACTAGATTCCTTGTTAGGGTGTTGATCCAGGGAACTAGTCTGATTGCCGTATGTGGAGTCGGGAAGGAATTTTTTTTCCCCAGTGTGAAGCTTACTCTTTGCCATATGTTTTTTTTTTGCCTTCCTCTGGATCAACATGTTAGGGCATGTTAGGTTAGGCTATGGGTTGAACTAGATGGACTTAAAGTCTTCCTTCAACCTTAATAACTATGTTACTAAGTTACTATGTTACAATCGCTTACTGCTGCCAAAGAAGAAAGAACACCAAAGAAAGAGGACAGAACAGAAAAGAAAGAAGAGAGAAGACAGAAGATATATGTAAGAAGAAGCTTGCCTGATCTCTCCTCCACCCCAATCCCCCTCCCCCTCACAAAAGAAGGAAGTGAGAAGACAACTGTAAGTTTTTTTTTATCCCTATCTGATCTCTCCTCATCCACTCCAATCTCCCTTTCCCCCTTCCTCCCTCTTTTTTCCTCTTCCACCACCCCTTTGCACCATCTCTGTGCGCACATGCAGCAGCCACTGGACGTTGATTAGTGACGAAGTTCACCGATCAGCACTCGTTCTTGCTGTTTTCTACTTTTTTTTCACCCCCCCCCCCTTTGCATCACCTCTATGAGTACATCCAGCAGCCGCTGCGCGTTATTTGGTCATGCAGTTCACTGATCAGCACTTGTGCCTGCTGTTTTACACCTTTTTTTCCACTGGCTTTTTTTCTAGTCAGTTGATGCTTTTTATCTTTTTCTTTAAAAAAAAAAAAAGTTTACACCAAGCACTCTCTCACACAAACAACTGAATAAAGTACTACTGACACAACATTTTTTTTTATGTATGTGGTATTTGTATCGCTCATCCCAAAAATGCTAGTCAGTGGAGGAGGCATACACTTTCCTTGTCTCCGACTCTGATAGTGAAGGAGAGGATCCTACCTTTCTTTATTTTTTAGACTATGCCTCCTCGTTCTCCTCCTCTTCCTCCTCAGGTGCTGCTGAACTACCACTTAGACGTCCCAGGACAGGAGGTGAACCAGCATGAAGACTTCCCAGGACAGAAAGTGAACCAGTGCCCCCATTACAGAAGGTGAACCAGCGCCCCCCATTACTGACCTCGTATGGACCTTGCCCCCCCCAAAATTATGAGCCACTGATTCCCAATTTTGTGGCACAATCAGGAATCAAGTTTGACACCACCAACCTCAAAGAAATAGATGTTTTCAAAATCTTTTTTCTCTGAGGATTTTGTTAATCTCATAGAGGGCCAAACTAATTTGTACGCTCATCAATTTTTAGCACAAACCACGATTCATCATTTTCTAACTGGACTCCTGTAGACACAGTTGAAATGATGAAGTTTTGGGGCCTGGTCCTTCACATGGGGATCCTGGTCCTTCACATGGGAATCCTGAAGAAGCCAGAACTTCAGCAATATTGAAGTGCTAATGTTTTATACAACACTCCAGTGTTCCAATTGGTCATGGCCCGAACTCGTTTTGAGGCCATTCACAAATTCTTGCATTTTAATGGTAATGCACAGTGTCCTCCCTAAGATTAACCCAACTTTGACCATCTGTTCAAAGTTCGGCCGGAACACGCACAGGTTTAGAGTTTATGAAGGGAAGGACACCTGGATTGAACCCCCAGAATGCCCCCCGCCCGTACTGGGATTGAGTGAGAAAATTATGTGGTGAACCCACTGCTGGATCAAGGTTATCACCCCTACCTTGATAACCTTTATGCCAGCGGATGTCACTTATATTTATACCACTCTTCATGTCCCTCTCTGTGCGAGATACCATAGCCTGCGGTACTGTCCCCAAAAATCAGACAGGCCTCCCTAAAACTCTAATTCGGCAGATGCTCAGGAGTGACAGCAGAGCCCACCATCTGGTGATCAAGTACAAGGACAAGAAGGATTTATTTTGACCACTATACATGGTTATGGCAGCACTGTACAAAACACAGGTCTGCAAATCGGACTGTGTACTGGGGTACAACAAAAACATGGGGGCGTTGATCTCTCTGTTCAAGTCCTCCAGCCGTACAGTGTTTTGAGAAAGGCCAAGATGTGGTAAAAGAAGCTGGCCGTGCGCATCGTATAGATGGAAATGCTCAACGCTTTCCTGCTGTCAGGTTGTGCAGGCCAGACTGCTACATCATACCTTCAGTTCCAGGAGGTAGTGAATAAGGCCCTGATATTTGGCAGTCAGGGCCCCAGTATTTCCGGAACTGAAGGTGCTCATATTATACCAGGCCAACATTTCCCAGGGGAGGTCCTTCAAAGCGGAAAAAAATGTAAGTCACAAAAGAGGTGCCGAGTGTGTTACAGAAGAGGAATATGCAAGGATACCATTTATCAATGCAATGAGTCACCCACCAGGGCAATGGGGATACTCGGTACTGGGTCCGGTCGCTCTTAAAGGGGATGTCACGGTGGCTGCGACTCGGTCCGTGGCCCTGGGACTCAACAAACAGGGGAAAGTCTTTAAAGGGTTTAATAAAGTCTAATCGTGACACCACCTGTGGCTTTCGCTCAGAGGGGACCGACTGCTTAAAGGGGTCCTCTGGGGTGGTGGTGTTGCAGCAAGATGATGACGCTTCCCACAGGTGAAGTTGGGTCCCCAGGCCTCCCAAGGTGTATGGTAAGGATGATGGGCTGCCGGTAAATAACAGAGGACACAGGGTTACAGTCTTTACCTGGTTTACTGATGTTGTAGTAGGCCTCAGTCCAGGGTACCGGCAACAGGTACAGAAGGAGTCCAGGCAGCCCAGAAACAAGTAATAATCTACTATGGCAGGTCAGGTTGGGAGCCTTCCTCTATGCGCTGGGTTTCTGGTACCATGCTACCTGTGGTTTGCTGGCAAAGTACTCCTTTCTCTCTCCTGTCCTGGGACAGAACATGCACAGTTGGCAGCTTGAGCTGTTCTCTTGGGGTTTTTTACTCAGTGACTCCAGGCTCTAACTGCTGCTTTACCTCAGGTATGGTTTGGGTAATATCCTTATAGTCCTGTCCGACAGCGGCGTGGCGCGGGTCCTGCTCTATCTATCTATCATGGGTAAGCGCTTATAGACAGCTATGGGCTTTGGGGGCTTGTTTGAGGATTGAAGAATTCTTATGCGCACTTCAGGGGGAATATTAGTTTATAGGATATTCTTCTCCCACTTACTCTGACACATATTTAAATGATGATACTATATCGATATTAACGATCTAATTGTTGCGGACACTGCTGCCACATGTCTACCTGATACTAAAGCTTGATGTTAATAATTGGTATTATTGATTTATGTAATTTTGAGGTATATTTAATACATTTATACATTTTTACTGAAATACATGTTGCGGACATTACTCCATTTTTTCTGTATTATTACATCTGTACAGGTTGCAGAACTCCTGGAGCACTTCCGCTTCAAAGGCTGGGCCTTGGTCGGTAAGTACCTTCTCAGGGTATCCGTGTGGTTGACAAAAGTGTTGTTGGAAGGCCTTGGCTTCCATCTTCGCTGTCTGGTCCTTGACAGGCACGACTACCAGGAATCTGGAGTAATGGTCCACAATAATAATAATAATAATAATTTTTATTTATATAGCGCCAACATATTCCGCAGCATTTTACAATTAAGCGGGGACATGTACAAACAATACATTCGGTACGAGTTAAGACAATTTAAACAGTGACATTAGGAGTGAGGTCTCTGCTTGCAACCTTACAATCTACAAGGAAATGGGGGGACACAATAGGTGAAAAGTACTTGTTATTTCAGGTCTGACAATTATAATAAATAGGGATTTTCATATAAAGCTGCATGATCCGGTCATCAGCCCATGTGTTTAAGTGCAATAGTCAAGTATCAAGTGCAGTTATCATGTGCATGGAGGGTGTGGAGACAGATGGATAGTAGGGTGCAGATTCAGAGTAATATTTGGAAGGAGGGAACAGGGCAAAGTTAGTTTACTGAGGTATCAGTCTGATCGTCTGGGGAAGTGCATTCCAAAGAGCTGGCGCAGCACGAGAGAAGTCGGAGGTGCGAGGTTCGGATTACAGGGGATGTTAGTCTTAGGTCATTTGTAGAATGGAGGGCACGTGTAGGGCGATAGACAGGGATGAGAGAGGAGATATAAGGCGGTGCAGAACTGTGGAGAGCTTTGTGGGTGAGAGATGAGTTTATACTGGACCCTGTAGCGAATGGGTAGCCAGTGTAATGACTGGCACAAGATGGAGGCATCGGTGAAGCGGCTGGACAGAAATATGACTCTGGCTGCAGCATTCAAGATGGATTGGAGAGGAGAAAGTTTGGTAAGAGGGAGACCGATTAGAAGAGAGTTGCAGTAGTCCAGACGAGAATGAATAAGAGCGACAGTAAGTCTTGGCAGTTTCAACGGTGAGAAAAGGTCGGATTCTGGAGATGTTTTTAAGATGCAGGTGATAAGAGCGAGTGAGTGATCGGATATGCGGAGTAAAGGAAAGTTCGGTGTCAAATATGACCCCAAGACAGCGGTCATGCTTGTCACAATGGTCAGAGCATAGACATAGCCTGACCGGCTTGGAGTGAGCTTCACTTGGTCTAAGGCCACCAGTTCCAGTGGCTGTTTAGTGACTATGAGCTGTAGGGGAGCCCTCTGGTTGTCACAGTCCTTTCTGCGCAGGTTACATGGGCCACACTCTCGGCACCACTTTTCAATGGCTTTTCTCATGCCAATCCAGTAAAACCTTCCATGGAGTAGGATCTCTAACTTCTTCCATCCGAAGTGTCCTGCTCCATCGTGGTGCACTTCCAGAACCATTGGTGCATCTTGTCTTGGGACCACTAACTGCCAGACCAACTCGTGAATGTGTGGGTCGATATTCCTCCGGCACAGCTTACCATCTTAGATAAACAATTTGCCCTTCTCTTTCCACAGCTGTTGAGTCTCTTGTGGAGCATCTGGACCAGGGTGTGAATCTGCTTGCGTTAGCAGCTCTTTTACTAGATGGACCGCGGGGTCACTGTCCTGCGTCTCAGCTCATCCATGGTGGGGCAATGGGTTCAGCGTGGCTTCTTGTTTGTTATTGCGCTTGTTCCTCACATAATGAGAGTACTGAGTCACCCCGACGTGATGGAAAGCTGGTAGCTCAATCTCTTCAAGTGCTACCGGATCTTCTTCCACTTCTTTGCATTCTTGTGCGCTGTCCATAATGGTGAATTCATAGTTGGACAACCAGGCCATCCATCGCTGCTCCAAGGCACCTAGTTTTGCCGTCTCAGCGGATTGTTGTCCGTGAAAACTGAATTTTGCTGAGGCCAGGTAGTGTTTGAAGCACTCGGTTACCGCCCAGAAGAAGGAAGGTCCGAATTGCGCGTTGGGGCGGACGCACTGGGTGGAGTGTGCCCCTGATTGTCCTTGATTACGGGTAAATATGGATCCACTTTGATTAATAGTATTTTGTGTATATATTTACTATGACATCCATATAGGGCACAGTAGGGGTGGAATAATTAATCCTCATTGGTACTAGACATGTGATTGGTCAAATATTGTTTGTTTGTAGTGAGGCAAGGTTCATTCCTCATTTCCATACCACTTTCCTGTGCGCGCCCATACTGTTGCAATGTTTTATTATGCATGTTATATCTATTGCACATCTTCCCCTTTGCACCTAAACTATTGGCAATTTTAATTAATAAAGTTTTGCAATTTTCTATACATTATGAATAGTGTTGAGCATTCCGATACCGCAAGTATCGGGTATCGGCCGATATTTGCTGTATCGGAATTCCGATACCGAGATCCGATACTTTTGTGGTATCGGGAATCGGAAGTTCCCAGTGTATGGTTCCCAGGGTCTGAAGGAGAGAAAACTCTCCTTCAGGCCCTGGGATCCATATCCATGTAAAAAATAAAGAATTAAAATAAAAAATAGGGATATACTCACCCTCGGACGCACCCTGGTAGTAACCGGCAGCCTTCTTTGCTTAAAATGAGCGCGTTCAGCACCTTCCATGACGTCACGGCTTCTGATTGGTCGCATGCCGCTCATGTGACCGCCACGCGACCAATCACAAGCCGCGACGTCATCCCTCAGGTCCTAAATTCCCTTCTAGGAATTTAGGACCTGAGGGATGACGTCACGGCTTGTGGACGCGCTCATTTTAAGCAAAGAAGGCTGCCGGTTCACAGCAGTAAGGTCCAGGCTGCGTCGGAGAGGTGAGTATATCAATATTTTTTATTTTAATTCCTTATTTTACACATTAATATGGATCCCAGGGCCTGAAGGAGAGTTTCCTCTCCTTCAGACCCTGGGAACCATCAGGGATACCTTCCGATACTTGAGTCCCATTCACTTGTATTGGTATCGGGTATCGGTATCGGATCAGATCCGATACTTTGCCGGTATCGGCCGATACTTTCCGATACCGATACTTTCAAGTATCGGACGGTATCGCTCAACACTAATTATGAACCCTGGTATCATTTTGGTGTGTAGATTTCATTATAATCAGGGTAGGCCAGTACCTCATCTCCTGTGAGAGTCAACTTAAGCCGAGTGAAGGATCCTTCTATCCTGTCGTTCTACTCGAACAGACTGGCCCACTAACAGGTCGTGCAGTGGTGCGGCAATCTTAGTGAAGTCTTTAATGAACCTTCGGTAGTAGCCTACCAACCCGAGGAACTACCGGACTTCGTGGATGTTGCTGGGTTTTGGCCAGTCCCTGATCATGGTAACCTTGTCAGGGTCTGGTGCCACTTCTTCAGAGCTTACTACATGGCCCAGGTACTGCACTTTGGGCTTTAACAGGTGACACTTAGATGGCTTTACCTTCAGTCCAAAGTTAGACAGAGCTTCAAACACCTCGGCCAGGTGCTTCAGGTGGTCTTCATAGGTCTTGGAGAAGACGATGACATCATCCAGGTACAACCAGACAGTCTCAAAATTCTTGTGTCCGAGACAGCACTCCATCATCCTCTGGAATGTTCCTGGTGCATTGCACAGTCCAAACGGCATTTAGCTGAATTCAGAGAGACCTATCAGTGTCATGAAGGCAGTCTTTTCCTTATCCGCCTCTGCTACGGGAACCTTCCAATACCCACTAGTGAGATCCAAGGTGGAGAAATAGTTAGCAGTTTTTAAGGCAGCTAATGACTCTTCAATTCTGGAAAACGGGTATGCATTCTTATGTGTAATGCGGTTTATCTAGGAAATAGAAAAAAATCCAGCTCAACGAGGTGGTGAAAAAGCAAAGTCTTGGTACTTTATTCACTTCATATCAAAAAATAGAGGATAAAACAACAGCACAATATAATTAAAAACACTATCTACGCGTTTCTGGTGACATAGCACCCTTAGTCATGAATGCGGTTTATCTGCCTGTAATCAACACACATTATTGTACTATCCTTTTTCCTGACGAGGACAAATGGAGCTGCCCAGGGGCGACAACTATCTCTGATTACCCCAGACTCCATCTCTCGTAACATACTCTTGGCACATTGGCAGTGAGCTGGTGGTACAGGCCGGTACTTCTCTTTAATGGGTGGATGACTTCCCGTGGGGATATGATGTTGAACCCCTTTTACCTGCCCAAAATCTAGTGGGTGTTTGCTGAATACCCACTCATACTCATGGACCACCCGGTAAGTCCCTTGTTTTTGGTGTGGTGTGGTAGAGTCAGTGCCCACATGTAATTTCTGACACCAGTCCTCCATTTGTCCTGCAGAGCCATTGTTCCCCATCTGGTTGGACGGGACCAAGAGTTCTGTTGCCTGTATTGCATTATTATTAACACTAAACAGTTTAGCAAGTGTCGCATATCTGGGTAAGTGGACCTCTTCCTCTCCACAGTTAAGGACACGTAATGCTACTCTCCCCTTGTGGACATCAACCACCCCTCTGGCTGTCAGGATTGTGGGCCTATTGTCTGAATACACAGGTTCTATAATGGCCTGGTAGTCTTTGCCTCTGAGGCCTATCGCTGCCCGACACCATATTAAAATTTCACTCCTGGGGGGTATTGCAATGGGGATCGGGTCACTCACTGTGACACGTCCAACTTCTCCACCAGGCAATTCTACCTGGGCTCTGATTTCTTTTTGCAGAACACTTTGATCACTGGAACCAGCAGTCTCGACCACCTGTTGTAACAAGACAATTTTCAGTGACATTAGTACCAATGGTCATCGTTGGGTTACATTCACGTCGGTCAATATCAACAATCACCATTCCTTGGGCCTTCAATTCTACCAGCCCCACCTTAATGGTGACCTCCTTGTACCCCACCTGTGGCAAAGGCTGACCATTACTGGCTACTATTGTCAAGTCACTATCTGGGCCAGAGGTAATGTCTGAGTCAGCCCAATACCGTTTATAGATAATGTAAGGCACAGTCGTCACCTGAGAGCCGGAGTCCTGTAAAGCGTTCATCGGGATGCCGTCGATCACAATGGGGGGAACCAGTTGTCCTCCGATGTACTTGGCTTGACAGTTTTTTGGGTCAGGTCATCTTACTCCTGGGGGTTCTCCTTTGAGGGTTCCTGTAGGGACTGCAGGTCCTAGCTAGTGCAGCTACGATTTTAGTCAGTTCCTGCACCTGGAGGCGTAGTCCTGTGGAGGAGTCATCATCCAGGATCTGTGCGTCCGCCTCAACAGGGACCTGATGGCAGGGTTCCACTTCCTGGTGGTACTTGAGGGCTTGATATCTAGGAGGCACTGTGCGGCTGAGCTGAGTTTCATACAGCACACGGATGGCCCTGTCTTTAAATTGTGCAATTGTGCAGTCCAGGTCAGGGTTTTGCAAGGCCAGGATGCGTAGCTGAGTCCTGTGGGTGTTGGACAGGAGTCCCTCAATGAATTGTTCCTTTAAGAGCTTTTCTCTATGCTGCATGCTGTTAGGGTCAACCTGTTTGGTGGCCCGCAGTGCCTCTTGCAGATTAAGGGCATAGTCCCGTATGCTATCCTATGTTCTTTGCTTGCACCTGAAAAACTTAATTTTGATTTCTGCAGCAGTGCAGGTGTTAAAGGTGATTTTAAGTTTGGTAAATATCTGCTGCACAGTTCCTTTTTCCATATCTGGCCTGGATTTTACCTCTCTTAGGTCCGCGCCAATCAGTTGGTAAGTTAATATGCTGACCTTTTGATGCTCGGTCAGGGGATATACCTCACATAGGCTGCAGAGCCTTTCCTTAAAGTCACTTAATGTATGGGACTCCCCGGAATATTGTGGAAGCCAGGCCGCTCCAGGAATATAGGGCATGGACAGTTCCAAAAAGGGGGCACTTGTTGGGCATTGCCACTGTTTAGGTGCATCAGGAGTTCTGCAAACACGACATGACACCTACAGACCATTCCATCAAAGTCTGCATTCTAAACCATCACTCTTTCCCTTCCGAGCCCAGCCGTGCACCCAAATAGTAGTTTTCTCCCACGTATGGGGTATCAACATACAACAACTTGTGGGGTACAATTTCTCCCGTTACCCTTGTGAAAATAAAAAATTGGAGGCTAAAAGATCCTTTTTGTGGAAAAAATATGATTTTTTTTTATTTTCACGTCTCTACGTTATAAACTTTTGTGAAACACTTCGGGGGTTCAAAGTGCTCACCACACATCTAGATAAGATCTTTAAGGGGTCTAGTTTCCAAAATGGGGTCACTTGTGGAGGGTTTCTACTGTTTAGCCACATCAGGAACTCTGCAAATGCAGCATGATGCCTGCAGACCATTCCATCTAAGTCCGCATTCCAAAACGTCACTCCTTCCCTCCCGTGCTCTGCCATGCGCCCAAACAGTGGTTTTCCCCCACACGTGGGGTATCAGGTCAAATTGCACTACAACTTTTGGGGTCCAATTTCTCCAGTTACCCTTGGGAAACTTCTGTGAAGAACTTGGGGGTTCAAAGTGCTCGCCACACATCTAGATAAGTTCCTTTGGGGGTCTAATTTCCAAAATGGGGTCACTTGTGGGGTTTTTACACTGTTTAGGCACATCAGGGACTCTCCAAACGCAACATGGCATCCGATCTCAATTCCAGCCAATTTTGCGTAAAAAAAAAGTCAAATGGTGCTCCTTCTCTTACAAACTCTGCAGTGCACCTAAACAGTGTTTTTTTCCTCATTTATGTGGTATCGGCATGTTCAGAAGAAATTGCATTACAAATTTTGGGGTTAATTTTTTCTCGTTACTCTTGTGGAAAAAAAAGTACTGTATTTTCCGGGGTATAAGACGACTTTTTAACCCCTGAAAATCATCTCAAATGTCGGGGGTCGTCTTATACGCCGGGTACGGCATGTGCAGGGAGCGGTCCTGTATGGTTCCCAGGATCTGGAGGATAGGAGACTCTCCTTCAGGCCCTGGGATCCATATTCATGTAAAACAAAGAATAAAAATAAAAAATATGGATATACTCGCCCTCCGACGGCCCCTGGCTCTCAGCGGTGCAAGCGGCGGCCTCTGTTCCTAAGGATGCATTGAGCAAAGGACCTTCGATGATGTCACGGTCACGCGACCGCGACGTCAGTGACGTCATTGAAGGTCCTTCACTCAATGCATCCTTAGGAACGAAGGCCGCCGCTTGCACCGCTGAGAGCCGCGGTCCGTCAGAGGGTGAGTATATCCCATATTTTTTTTTTTATTCTTTTTTTTTTTACATGAATATGGATCCCAGGGCCTGAAGGAGAGTCTCCTCTCCTCCAGACCCTGGGAACCATCCGCACCACACACGCCGTATAAGATGACTGGGCGTATAAGATGACCCCCGTCTTATACGGCGAGTATATCCCAAACTCCATATTTTAGATGGAAAAGTTGGGGGTCGTTTTATACGCCCAGTCGTCTTATACACCAAAAAATATGGTAGTCTAAAGTAAAATTTTAGTGAAAAAAGTTAAATGTTCTTTTATTCCTTTCACATTCCATTAATTCCTGTGAAGCACCTGAAGGGTAAATAAACTTCTTGAATGTGGTTTTGAGCACCGTGAGGGGTGCAGTATTTAGAATGGTGTCAGTTTTGGGTATTTTCTATCATGTACACCCCTTAAAGTGACTTCAAATGTGATGTGGTCCCTAAAAAAATTGTTTTGTAAATATTTGTTGTAAAAATGAGAAATCGCTGGTCAATTTTTAACCTTTATAACTTCCTAACAAAAAAAATTGTTTAAAAAATTGTGCTGATTTAAAGTAGGCATATGGAAATGTTATTTATTAACTATTTTGTGTGACATATCTCTGATTTCAGGGCATAAAAATTCAGTTTAAAAATTGCAAAATTTTCTAAATTTTTGCCAAACTTCGTTTTTTACACAAATAAACGCAAGTCAAATCGAAGAAATTTTTCTGCTAACTTGAAGTACAATATGTCACAAAAAACAGTCTCAGAATTAGCAGGATCCTTTAAAGTGTTCTAGAGTTATTACCTCATAAAGAGACACTGGTCATCATTGTAAAAATTGGCCTGGTCATTAATGTGCAAACCACCTTCGGGGGTAAAGGGGTTAAATTTAAAGTGTATCTTCAGGAACACCTTCAGTTGAAAGCTATTGAAGAGAAGTAGAGCTGATTGCTCCCTGATGCACTCCTACTCTACAGCCATGTGCCTATCAAAGTTTCACAGCTGCAGAGCAGACTGGCATAATGACAATGCCTCAGGTGGGGTTAGTCTTAATAACGTGATGCTGGTATGGTTTGCAGTTTTGTGGCTGTAAAGTAACAGTTGGTCAGGGAGTCAGCCGTGAGAAGGAAGAAGACCGAACTGTTCAGCGTGGGAGTGTGGGACAGGGCAAACATTAGGTTGTTCTTTTTTAAAATAATAGTGAAGCACTGAAGGGGCAGACCGTAGCAGCACAATGGGTGACAAATAGGGGGCAATAGTGCTAAATGGGGTTAGAATTGGAGAACGTTATTAACTTATGAGAGCCAGAACTGGAGCAGATTATTAAATGATGTGGCCTATAATCAGAAGATATTATTAACTTATGGGTAGGGTGTAACAACTGCGTGAGAGTGAGCAGTCCGCCGACGTAAGGAGAAACTTCAACTGGATTTTCGTCCTTGATTGCGCCAAGGATAAGGAGACATATATGCCAGGATGGGGGCTATATACAGTCATGGCTGAAATTGTTGGCACCTTTGAAATTGTTCCAGAAAATAAAGTATTTCTCCCAAAAAACTATTAGAACACTTGTTTTGCTATATACTTTTATTTCCTTTGAGTGTCTTGGAACAACACAAAAAAATAGAGACAAAGGCAAATTGGACATAATTTCACACAAAACCCCCCAAATGGTCCAGACAAAACTGTTGGCACCTTTCCAAAATAGTGGGTAAACAATTTTGTTCCAAGCATGTGATGCCTTTTCAAACTCATCTGTGGCAAGCAACAGGTGTGGGAAAAATAAAAATCTCACCTGAAACCAGATAAAAAGGGCAGAAGTTGACACTGTGTGCCAATCTAAGCATGGAGAACAAAAAGAGGAGAAGAGAACTGCCTGAGAAACAAAATTGTTGAACAATATCAACAATCTCAAGGTTAGAAGTCAATCTCCAGAGATCTTGATGTTCCTTTGTCAACTATGTGCAACATAATCAAGAAGTTTACAACCCATGGCACTGTAGCTAATCTCTCTGGACGTTGACGTCAGAGAAATATTGATGAAAGGTTGGTCTGGATAGTGGATAAGCCGCTCCAATCAAATTCCAAAGAAATGTAAGCTATCCTGCAGACTCAGGGTACAACAGTGTCAGCGCGAACTATCTATCGACATTTGAATGAAATGAAACGCTATGGCAGGAGACCCAGGAGGACCCCACTGCTGACACAGACATATTGAAAAGCTAGACTTCAGTTTGCCAAAATGTACTTGAGGAAGCCAAAATTCTTCTGGGAAAGAGTCTTGTGATGATATAGAGCTTTTTGGTAATGCACAAAATTCTACTGTTTTCCAAAAACGGAATGTAGCCTACAAAGAAAAGAACACAGTAACTACCATCAAATATGGTGGAGGTTGAAAGATGTTTTAGGATTGTTTTGCTGCCTCTGGCAGTGGGTGCCTTGACTGTGTGCAAGGCATCAAGAAATATGAAGATTACCAAAGGATTTTGGGTCGCAGTGAAGTGCCCATTGTCAGAAAACTGGGTTTGCATCCTAGTTCATTGGTCTTCCAGCAGAAAAATAATCCCAAATATACTTTAAGAAGCACCCAGAAATGGATGGAAACAAAGAGCTGTAGAGTTCGGAAGAGGCTAGCAATGAGTCCGAATCTAAATCCCATTGAACACCTTGTGGAGAGGTCTTAAAATTGCTGTTGGGAGAAGGCACCCTTAAAATATGAAAGTAGTTTGCAAAAAAGAGTAGTAAACTGGAGTAGTTTGCAAAAAAGAAGCGTGGTTCAAAATTCGAGTTGAGAGGTGTAAGAAGTTGTTTTTAATGGTTATAGGAAGCGATTGATTGTAGTTATTTATTGCAAAAGGTGTGCAACCAAATGCTAAGTTTAGGGTGTCATTTTGGGGGTTTTGTGTGATATTATGTCTAATTAGCCTTTTTTTCCCAAACACACAAAGGAGATAAACATATATAAAAAAAATGTGTTATTACAATACTATTGTCGCAGAAACTTAATTCTCTGGAACAATTTCAAGGGTTCCAGCACTTTTGGCCATGACCGTATACCAGGATGGAGGACATATATAAATATATATACCAGGATGGAGGTAGGGGAGTCTGGTCCAAATCTTGCAGCGGGACCCATAGGACTCTAGCTACGCCACTGCTTATGTTACAGGTATGGTTGTTTCCGCAGCTGACAATTGATTCCATAAGCTTCATTTTCCAACAAAACGGAGCTCCACCTTACTGCCATTTAGAGGTGCATCACTATCGCAATGAGAAACTTCCAAACTCGTGGATTGGGCTCTGTACTAGTGTTGTTGCATTCTTAAGATGGCCTCTCAGGTCTCCCAATGTGACAGTGTGTGACTTCCTTCCTTTAGGGGTACGTCAAAGACATTGTTTACGTGCCGCCTTTGCTAGCAGCACTAGCAGAGCTCCGGGACCGCATTACCTCTGCTCTAATGACCATCGATGGGGACATGCTGCAGCGTCTTTGGGTCGAACGAGATTACCTCATAGATGTGTCTCGTTTGACAAAAGGCGCACACATAGAACATTTGTAAGCATTATGTGCTAAAGATGGAGAGTTTATGTTCGTTATCATTTGCCAGCCACTATGGTGCATGTAATACATTTTGAAATATACATCTTTGAAACTCAATGAATCTTTTATAATCACCCTGTAATTATAATGGCGCTTATGCTATTCCCTATGCTTATAATGTCCCCTATTTTGGTTCCAATATATTTCTAATATCCTACATTCTGGCCCTCATATATTTTGCCCCTTGTATATTTATAATGTCCCATTCTGGACCCCATATACTATTATAAAGCCCCCTTTTATGGTAACTATATAATTATGATGTTCCCCACTCTGGCCCCCATACATCCCCATTTTGATCCCCATATACTTTTAATATCCCACTCTGGCCCTTATATAGTGTCCAGTTTATGGCTCCCATAGAAGTTAAATGTCTCCCATAGATTTATAATATCCCAATTCCAGCTTCAATATAGGAATATGTCCCCCATGCACTTAGAATGCCCACCATTCTGGACCCATATACTTATGATGTCTAGTATGGTCTTCATATACTTATGATATCCTCCATAATAGTCCTCTCTGTATAGAAAGTAAAAAACAACAACCAGGTTCTCACCTCTCCTTACTCCCAGCACCTATTTTTATATAGTTTTTTCGGCTGCAGTTTTTGGCTCTTTTTGGTAAATAATGTTTTGAATTTTATTTCGGAACTTCCTGGCTGCACAGATACCTAATTAAATGTTATTTTACATGCATTTGTCATCAGGGGATTTTCTTAATTTCATTAAAGTCTATGGGGAAAATCCTCAAATAAGTGAAATTGACATTTTGCGAATTTCAAAATAACACCGCAGGTCAGTTTTCAGTATTACAAAAAAAAGCAAATTGGGCATGAGCTTTCAATAAATGCCACTCGCTTTGCTGGATCTGAACTACACTGCGTTTTTGGGCAATGAAAATGCTCAGGGTCTAAAACACACTAAATTCTCATTGTGCGAATTTAGGCACCAATACATCAAAAAAGGCGCTTTTCACGCTGTCTTGATTAATAGGCGAGGTGGAGTGTATTATATAAATAAAAAAAGAAAGAACTCGTGACAAATCTATTTTCTTGTACAGTTTGAAAAATGCAAACAGAGAATACAACACATGACGTGACCAACATGTTCTAGGTCTACTCCCTTTCTATTTTCTATTTCTGACTGTAAAGATACATTGCGAAACCAGTTGTTTCAGATTCCTATGCAAGTGTTTGACTTCTTGAGGAAACAAGAATGGCTGCACCTCAACAGGCTAACCTGCATTCATGGAGACCTTTATTTGTCCAAGGCAATGCATCAAAACAGAAGCCTAGATTACTAAAGAACAATGACCTAGACCAGCACGTGAAATTCATATCCTTGTTCCTAGTTTGACAGCTCAAAGAGAAAAATAAATTAGTACTGGCAATACCATTAAAGTTACTTATTGAAGCAGAAATTAGAGTTGTAATAAATCCCAAACAAACTGATGCTTGTCACCTCTTTTTTCCAGAATAATTATTTTCATTTTTAGTTATTTTGCTTGTATGGCACCATTATATTCCACAGTGCTTTACAGACATTTTCATCACTGCCTCCAATGGGGTTCACACAGAATTTTGGTTCAGAGGGCCGCAAACCATGTAACCTTGATTACAACTGGGTGACGCACCCTAATAGTGGAGGAGAACCTCAGCAGATGACAGCGATGTTAATGAAAATAATCTCTATACAAAGAGTAACATTGATTTTACCGCCATATAGTCAGTGCTACGGAACATATAAGTGAATACAGCACAGATATAGATGGTGACTTACCGCTGACATTCTTTCTGATGGAATCGTTCACTTTTCCTGCAGTTTCCGTCTGGCCCAGACCGACATGACAACTTCTGCCAGCCAGGACTTGGTTGCAGACATTACAACAAAGACACATTTCACTTCTCATTGCCCTGTAGTACAGGGACAACCACCAGAGAGCGTAGGAGGGATGTAACAGGAGCTCACCTCAAGTGAATATCTGCAGAGTTGAGGAAACACCCCTAGGGGGCAGTAGAGAGAGGTTGCACAAGCCAAGTCAGCAACAGCCAGGAACGCGGAGTCAGAGGGGCTGGCAAGAACGAGATCTAAAGCCAGCCAGGGATCAAAAAGCCGGTCGGGAGCGCGGTAACAAGAGGACGAGACACAGCCAGAAACACACCAAAAGGTCAGAGCCAGACAGATCAATCCAAAACAGGAACGGAAGATGGAGGAGCAGGTCAAAAGTCAAGCAGAGAAGATTAACCCCCGCTTGACCAGGTCGGAAAGCCAAAAGCAAACCCCAATCTGGATCATGACATTCATATTTTCAGCACCATCCGCATCTGTCCCCAACCTGCACCAACTCCTCATCCCGCTGATACCCCAATGCTGCGCCACTGCTGCCATATCTGTCCCCTCTGCGTGTTACTCTGTGCTTCCAGATGGTAAAACAAATCTCTATAATATAGCAATGCTGGGTGCAAGTGCCCTAGAATCAGTGCAAACATTTTGTCCCCTGGAAAGTAATAATATCCTCTATGTGCCTCTTTTACTGTCACAGTAACCTACGTTCCCTTATAACAATCAGTGCCCACTTTACATTTAATAATGTCCTGAGTCTCCCCTGTACAACTCCTCTCTACACAGTATGATGCTCTCTTGTACACAGTATAATGCCCTCTGTTATGACCTGGTGGGTACGGAGCGGTACTGAGATGACCTGGTGGGTAAAACCAATCATGGACAAGCTTAGAGGAGGTAGCAGCTCCACAGACAGTAATCACTGATATGACCTAGTGAATATGGAGCAGCACTGAAATGACCTGGTGGGTAAAACAAATAAAGTACTAGCTCTGAGGAGGTGGTAACTTTACGGACTGCAATCCCTACTCCTAACACCAACACTAGAAATAGCCGTGGAGCGTACCTAACTCTGCCTAGATGCCTCTGCACAGCCTAAGAACTAGCTACCCCTGAAGATGGAAACGGAAAACTATCTCGCCTCAGAGAAACCCCCAAAGGAAGATAGCCCCCCACAAATATTGACGGTGAGTGGAGAGGGAAATGACAAACTCAGAAATGAAACTAGATTTTTAGCAAAGGAGGCCAATACTATCTAAATAGACAGAGATAGAAAAGGCTACTGTGCGGTCAGTATAAAAACTAAAAGTCCACGCAGAGTTTACAAAAAATTACCACCACACCGACTCACGGTGTGGAGGGGCAAATCTGTGACCCCAGAGCTTCCAACTAGCCGGAATATTTAATAATGACAAGCTGGACAAAAGAGACATAAATTAAACTGAACAGAAGGTCATAAGCAGGGAAACACCCAAAAACTAGCAGAACTTATCTTAAGCTGAAAATGGACTGGCCAACAGAGAACTTCCAGGAAAGGACTGAATCCACAGGAAAAACATTGACAGCTGGCATCCACTACAGCCAAAAGCCCAGTTAAATAACAAGGCCAGGGAACCGATTAGTGAATGCAGCTGCTAAGTTCCACTTGAAACCACCAGAGGGAGCCCAAGAGCAGAACTCCCAAAAATACACAACAGCCCTCTCACTGTAGAGTACCCCCCACAGAGTATATTAACCCCTTAGTAGCCCCCAAAGTGTTTTATGGCTCCAACAGTGTATGATGGCCTCCTTATTACAATTCCCACACTGTATGATGGTCCCTGTGAGGCAGAGAGGGGGATCATATGCGAGGATCGATATGTATCCCCCAGGATGCGCACAGAAGCATATTAAACCCACCGGAGTGCATTGTAGTCACAGATATAGCTGTGGCTGCAGTGCAAAATAAAAGTAAATGTGGACCTGATAAATCTACTTGACCAAGGCAATGTTTAGGAAAACCCGTTAAGGGCTTTTATTTTTAGAGTGGACTACAGGATGGTAGTGGGGTGGTCCACTCCCTCCAGACCAGGTCTTACAAATGGCCCATGGCCAGAGATTCCATTTTAAAAACCCTGCAGCAAAAGGGTTGAGGGTGTCAGAGAATTGTTTGCAAACTGCAGAGCAGGTGGCTCTGCAACATCTGACTTAGGCATGCAGTAACACAGAGCCAAGAGCAGCGAATGCCTGGCACCCCTGAGTGTGACACGGTGGTGCAGTTGCCTCGGCAACTGCCCTTGGATACAGACTGTTGCTGGGTTACTGGCTATCTGTCACACTGCACCAACCCCACTGCACTACATATGGTGGAAAAAGCGGGCAGTGTTCTGAGGCATACCCAAAGCCCGCTGCATGTCGGTTATTAGGCTGGCAATGCTGCAGTCCAAGCCTGCTGACAAAATGAAGGAGCTACTGAAGCAATTAGTCCTTAGTCAGCAGCAGCAGCAGACCAACAGTTTGATCCTGCAGCAGATTGCTGCCCTGCGAAAGCCGGCCTCATCTGCTACCCCGATCCATTCTGAGGCCCTGTACAAGGTCCGGTCAGCACTGAGGAAGATGAGTCCTGAGGACGATATGGAAGCTTTCCTTACCGTGTTCGAGTGCACAGCAGAGCGGGAGAACTTGTCGCTTTCCCAGTGGGCTGAAGTGGTGGCCCCCTTCCTGACAGGTGATGCCCTGAAAGCCTACTTGGACCTCAGTCGGGATGACACCATAGACTTTGGGAAGCTGAAAGATGAGATTACCCGACTGGGGGTTAACACCTATGTACGTGCATAACGGGTGTTCCAATGGTTCTTTGTGGAGACTCAGTAAACCAGGTCTTAGGCATATGACTTGCTGCAGCTAGTAAAAAAAGGCTTCAGCCTGAGATCTTAACCCCTTTCCAGATGGTAGAGAGAGGGTGGTGGTTGACCAGCTGTTGAGGGCTCTGCCAGCAGCCGTACAGCGCTGGGTGGGGCAAGGGGACACTGCTCCACTTCAGCTGTCACGTCGGGCACCGCCAGCAAAGGAGCCTGGGAAAGGTCCATGACCCTCTGCTGGGGCTATCAGGACCGAGCCCGCACTGAGGGGGTACCCCAAAGTGAGAGTGACAAAAGACCCGTTTCCGCTAAATGGGCCCCAAGGTCCAGTCGTGCCGCAGCTATTAAGTATTGGCGGTGCCAAGGGCAAGGACATGTGGTCAACTGCCCCCTGATAGATGAAACCATGGACTGCGGGTATACTCGCCGTATGTCGATGTACGCACAGGCCGCTTTCACCGCGGATCCATTCATCCCAGTGGGTGAACCGCATCTGTGCCAGGGGCACGTCAACAGATACTAGACCCAGGCCCTGGACTCAGGGAACCTGGTGACACTCGTGCTTGGTCATTAATCTCACCAGTAATCTCATTTACCAGGGTAAATGTTGTTCTGGGTGTAGAACCCGAAGATCCAGTGTCAGAGATACCTGCCGTAGGGGTCGCTGTTGTGAATTTGCTTTTTGCTCCCTCTAGTGGTTACTAGTTTTTTGACTCTGGTTTTTCTGTCATTCCTTTTATCCGCACCTGGGTCGTTAGTTAGGGGTGTTGCTATATAAGCTCCCTGGACCTTCAGTTCAATGCCTGGCAACGTAGTTATCAGAGCTAGTCTGCTGTGCTCTTGTCTACTGATCCTGGTTCCAGTTATATCAGCTAAGTCTGCCTTTTGCTTTTTGCTATTTGTTTTGGTTTTGTATTTTTGTCCAGCTTGTTCCTAATCTATATCCTGACCTTTGCTGGAAGCTCTAGGGGGGCTGGTGTTCTCCCCCCGGACCGTTAGACGGTTCGGGGGTTCTTGAATTTCCAGTGTGGATTTTGATAGGGTTTTTGTTGACCATATAAGTTACCTTTCTTTATTCTGCTATCAGTAAGCGGGCCTCTCTGTGCTAAACCTGGTTCATTTCTGTGTTTGTCATTTCCTCTTACCTCACCGTCATTATTTGTGGGGGGCTTCTATCCAGCTTTGGGGTCCCCTTCTCTGGAGGCAAGAAAGGTCTTTGTTTTCCTCTACTAGGGGTAGCTAGATTCTCCGGCTGGCGCGTGTCATCTAGAATCAACGTAGGAATGATCCCCGGCTACTTCTAGTGTTGGCGTTAGGAGTAGATATATGGTCAACCCAGTTACCACTGCCCTATGAGCTGGATTTTTGTATTCTGCAGACTTCCACGTTCCTCTGAGACCCTCGCCATTGGGGTCATAACAGTTTGCCAGGCCTGTATTAAATGTTTAATGCATTGCAGAAGAGGGATTATAAGAAAGAAGATTCTGAGTTTTTTTTTTTTTCTTCTTCCCCTTTACCTCAGAGTGGCTATGCTTGCTGCAGACATGAATGTCCAGACCTTGATTACAAGTGTGGACCAGCTGGCTACTCGTGTGCAGGGCATACAAGACTATGTTATCAGAAATCCTAGGTCAGAACCTAAAATACCGATTCCTGAACTGTTTTCCGGAGACAGGTTTAAGTTTAGGAATTTCGTGAATAATTGTAAATTGTTTTTGTCCCTGAGACCCTGTTCATCTGGAGATTCTGCTCAGCAAGTAAAAATTGTTATTTCGTTCTTACGGGGCGACCCTCAGGATTGGGCTTTTTCGCTGGCGCCAGGAGATCCGGCATTGGCTGATCTTGATGCGTTTTTTCTGGCGCTCGGTTTACTTTATGAGGAACCCAATCTTGAGATTCAGGCAGAAAAGGCCTTGCTGGCTATGTCTCAGGGGCAGGACGAGGCTGAAGTGTATTGCCAAAAATTTCGGAAATGGTCCATGCTGACACATTGGAACGAGTGTGCACTGGCCGCTAATTTTAGAAATGGCCTTTCTGAAGCCATTAAGAATGTTATGGTGGGTTTTCCCATTCCCACAGGTCTGAATGATACTATGGCACTGGCTATTCAAATTGACCGGCGGTTGCGGGAGCGCAAAACCGCAAATTCCCTCATGGTGTTGTCTGAACAGACACCTAATTCGGTGCAATGTGATAGAAAAACCGCAAATTCCCTCATGGTGTTGTCTGAACAGACACCTGATTTAATGCAATGTGATAGAATCCTGACTAGAAATGAGCGGAAAATTCATAGACGCCGGAATGGCTTGTGCTACTACTGTGGGGATTCTACACATGTTATCTCAGCATGCTCTAAACGTATAGCTAAGGTTGTTAGTCCTGTCACCGTTGGTAATTTGCAACCTAAATTTATTCTGTCTGTAACTTTGATTTGCTCACTGTCATCTTATCCTGTCATGGCGTTTGTAGATTCAGGTGCTGCCCTGAGTCTCATGGATCTCTCATTTGCTAAGAGCTGTGGTTTTACTCTTGAACCATTAGAAAATCCTATTCCTCTTAGGGGTATTGATGCTACACCATTGGCAGCAAATAAACCGCAGTATTGGACACAGGTTACCATGTGCATGACTCCTGAACACCGCGAGGTGATACGTTTCCTGGTTTTACATAAAATGCATGATTTGGTTGTTTTAGGGCTGCCATGGTTACAGACCCATAATCCAGTCCTGGACTGGAAGGCTATGTCAGTCTCAAGTTGGGGCTGTCGTGGTATTCATGGGGATTCCCTGCCTGTGTCTATTGCTTCTTCTACGCCTTCGGAAGTTCCGGAGTATTTGTCTGATTATCAGGATGTCTTCAGTGAGTCTGAGTCCAGTGCACTGCCTCCTCATAGGGACTGTGACTGTGCTATAGATTTGATCCCAGGCAGTAAATTTCCTAAGGGAAGACTGTTTAATCTGTCGGTACCTGAACATACCGCTATGCGTTCATATATCAAGGAGTCTTTGGAGAAAGGACATATTCGTCCGTCTTCTTCCCCTCTTGGTGCGGGATTCTTTTTTGTGGCAAAAAAGGACGGATCTTTGAGACCTTGTATTGATTATCGGCTTTTAAATAAGATCACTGTCAAATTTCAGTATCCTTTACCGCTGTTGTCTGACTTGTTTGCCCGGATTAAGGGTGCCAAGTGGTTCACCAAGATAGACCTTCGTGGTGCGTACAACCTTGTGCGCATTAAGCAAGGTGATGAATGGAAAACCGCATTCAATACGCCCGAAGGTCATTTTGAGTACTTGGTGATGCCTTTTGGGCTCTCCAATGCGCCTTCAGTTTTTCAGTCCTTTATGCATGACATTTTCCGGAAGTATCTGGATACATTTTTGATTGTTTATCTGGATGATATTTTGTTTTTTTCTGATAATTGGGATTCGCATGTGGAGCAGGTCAGGTTGGTCTTTAAAATTTTGCGTGAAAATTCTTTGTTTGTCAAGGGCTCAAAGTGTCTCTTTGGTGTACAGAAGGTTCCCTTTTTGGGGTTCATTTTTTCCCCTTCTGCTGTGGAGATGGACCCAGTCAAGGTCCGAGCTATTCTTGATTGGACTCAGCCCTCGTCAGTTAAGAGTCTTCAGAAGTTCTTGGGCTTCGCTAACTTCTACCGTCGTTTTATCGCTAATTTTTCTAGCATTGTGAAACCTTTGACGGATATGACCAAGAAGGGCTCCGATGTAGCTAACTGGGCTCCTGCTGCCGTGGAGGCTTTCCAGGAGTTGAAACGCCGGTTTACTTCGGCGCCTGTTTTGTGCCAGCCTGACGTCTCACTTCCCTTTCAGGTTGAGGTGGATGCTTCGGAGATTGGGGCCGGGGCCGTTTTGTCGCAGAGAGGCCCTGGTTGCTCTGTTATGAAACCTTGTGCCTTTTTCTCTAGGAAGTTTTCGCCTGCCGAGCGAAATTATGATGTGGGCAATCGGGAGTTGTTGGCCATGAAATGGGCATTTGAGGAGTGGCGTCATTGGCTCGAGGGTGCTAAGCATCGTGTGGTGGTCTTGACTGATCACAAAAATCTGATGTATCTCGAGTCTGCTAAACGCCTTAATCCTAGACAGGCCCGCTGGTCATTGTTTTTCTCCCGCTTTGATTTTGTTGTCTCGTATTTACCAGGTTCAAAGAATGTGAAGGCCGATGCTCTTTCTAGGAGCTTTGTGCCTGATGCTCCTGGAGTCGCTGATCCTGTTGGTATTCTTAAAGATGGAGTTATCTTGTCAGCTATTTCTCCGGATCTGCGACGTGTGTTGCAGAGATTTCAGGCTGATAGGCCTGAGTCTTGTCCACCTGACAGACTGTTTGTCCCGGATAAGTGGACCAGCAGAGCCATTTCCGAGGTTCATTCCTCGGTGTTGGCAGGTCACCCGGGAATTTTTGGCACCAGAGATCTGGTGGCCAGGTCCTTTTGGTGGCCTTCCTTGTCAAGGGATGTGCGGTCATTTGTGCAGTCCTGTGGGACTTGTGCTCGAGCTAAGCCTTGCTGTTCTCGTGCCAGCGGTTTGCTCTTGCCCTTGCCTGTCCCGAAGAGACCTTGGACACATATCTCCATGGATTTCATTTCTGATCTTCCGCTATCTCAGGGCATGTCCGTTATCTGGGTGATATGTGATCGCTTCTCCAAGATGGTCCATTTGGTTCCTTTGCCTAAGCTGCCTTCCTCTTCCGATCTGGTTCCTGTGTTTTTCCAGAACGTGGTTCGTTTGCACGGCATCCCTGAGAATATTGTGTCAGACAGAGGATCCCAGTTCGTTTCCAGGTTCTGGCGATCCTTTTGTAGTAGGATGGGCATTGATTTGTCGTTTTCGTCTGCTTTCCATCCTCAGACTAATGGACAGACGGAGCGAACCAATCAGACTTTGGAGGCTTATTTGAGGTGTTTTGTCTCTGCTGATCAGGACGATTGGGTTACATTCTTGCCGTTGGCGGAGTTTGCCCTTAATAATCGGGCTAGTTCCGCCACCTTGGTTTCGCCTTTTTTCTGCAACTCTGGTTTCCATCCTCGCTTTTCTTCGGGTCATGTGGAGCCTTCTGACTGTCCTGGGGTGGATTCTGTGGTGGATAGGTTGCAGCAGATCTGGAATCATGTGGTGGACAACTTGAAGTTGTCACAGGAGAAGGCTCAGCGCTTTGCCAACCGCCGCCGCGGTGTGGGTCCCCGACTACGCGTTGGGGATTTGGTATGGCTTTCTTCCCGCTTTGTTCCTATGAAGGTCTCCTCTCCCAAATTTAAACCTCGTTTTATTGGGCCTTACAAGATATTGGAAATCCTTAATCCTGTATCTTTTCGTCTGGATCTTCCTGTGTCGTTTGCTATTCACAATGTATTTCATAGGTCCTTGTTGCGGCGGTACATTGTGCCTGTAGTTCCTTCTGCTGAGCCTCCTGCTCCGGTGTTGGTTGAGGGCGAGTTGGAGTACGTGGTGGAGAAGATCTTGGATTCTCGCCTCTCCAGGCGGAGGCTTCAGTACCTGGTCAAGTGGAAGGGCTATGGTCAGGAGGATAATTCCTGGGTGGTCGCCTCTGATGTTCATGCGGCTGATTTAGTTCGTGCCTTTCATGCCGCTCATCCTGATCGCCCTGGTGGTCGTGGTGAGGGTTCGGTGACCCCTCACTAAGGGGGGGGTACTGTTGTGAATTTGCTTTTTGCTCCCTCTAGTGGTTACTAGTTTTTTGACTCTGGTTTTTCTGTCATTCCTTTTATCCGCACCTGGGTCGTTAGTTAGGGGTGTTGCTATATAAGCTCCCTGGACCTTCAGTTCAATGCCTGGCAACGTAGTTATCAGAGCTAGTCTGCTGTGCTCTTGTCTACTGATCCTGGTTCCAGTTATATCAGCTAAGTCTGCCTTTTGCTTTTTGCTATTTGTTTTGGTTTTGTATTTTTGTCCAGCTTGTTCCTAATCTATATCCTGACCTTTGCTGGAAGCTCTAGGGGGGCTGGTGTTCTCCCCCCGGACCGTTAGACGGTTCGGGGGTTCTTGAATTTCCAGTGTGGATTTTGATAGGGTTTTTGTTGACCATATAAGTTACCTTTCTTTATTCTGCTATCAGTAAGCGGGCCTCTCTGTGCTAAACCTGGTTCATTTCTGTGTTTGTCATTTCCTCTTACCTCACCGTCATTATTTGTGGGGGGCTTCTATCCAGCTTTGGGGTCCCCTTCTCTGGAGGCAAGAAAGGTCTTTGTTTTCCTCTACTAGGGGTAGCTAGATTCTCCGGCTGGCGCGTGTCATCTAGAATCAACGTAGGAATGATCCCCGGCTACTTCTAGTGTTGGCGTTAGGAGTAGATATATGGTCAACCCAGTTACCACTGCCCTATGAGCTGGATTTTTGTATTCTGCAGACTTCCACGTTCCTCTGAGACCCTCGCCATTGGGGTCATAACAGTTTGCCAGGCCAGTATTAAATGTTTAATGCATTGCAGAAGAGGGATTATAAGAAAGAAGATTCTGAGTTTTTTTTTTTTTCTTCTTCCCCTTTACCTCAGAGTGGCTATGCTTGCTGCAGACATGAATGTCCAGACCTTGATTACAAGTGTGGACCAGCTGGCTACTCGTGTGCAGGGCATACAAGACTATGTTATCAGAAATCCTAGGTCAGAACCTAAAATACCGATTCCTGAACTGTTTTCCGGAGACAGGTTTAAGTTTAGGAATTTCGTGAATAATTGTAAATTGTTTTTGTCCCTGAGACCCTGTTCATCTGGAGATTCTGCTCAGCAAGTAAAAATTGTTATTTCGTTCTTACGGGGCGACCCTCAGGATTGGGCTTTTTCGCTGGCGCCAGGAGATCCGGCATTGGCTGATCTTGATGCGTTTTTTCTGGCGCTCGGTTTACTTTATGAGGAACCCAATCTTGAGATTCAGGCAGAAAAGGCCTTGCTGGCTATGTCTCAGGGGCAGGACGAGGCTGAAGTGTATTGCCAAAAATTTCGGAAATGGTCCATGCTGACACATTGGAACGAGTGTGCACTGGCCGCTAATTTTAGAAATGGCCTTTCTGAAGCCATTAAGAATGTTATGGTGGGTTTTCCCATTCCCACAGGTCTGAATGATACTATGGCACTGGCTATTCAAATTGACCGGCGGTTGCGGGAGCGCAAAACCGCAAATTCCCTCATGGTGTTGTCTGAACAGACACCTAATTCGGTGCAATGTGATAGAAAAACCGCAAATTCCCTCATGGTGTTGTCTGAACAGACACCTGATTTAATGCAATGTGATAGAATCCTGACTAGAAATGAGCGGAAAATTCATAGACGCCGGAATGGCTTGTGCTACTACTGTGGGGATTCTACACATGTTATCTCAGCATGCTCTAAACGTATAGCTAAGGTTGTTAGTCCTGTCACCGTTGGTAATTTGCAACCTAAATTTATTCTGTCTGTAACTTTGATTTGCTCACTGTCATCTTATCCTGTCATGGCGTTTGTAGATTCAGGTGCTGCCCTGAGTCTCATGGATCTCTCATTTGCTAAGAGCTGTGGTTTTACTCTTGAACCATTAGAAAATCCTATTCCTCTTAGGGGTATTGATGCTACACCATTGGCAGCAAATAAACCGCAGTATTGGACACAGGTTACCATGTGCATGACTCCTGAACACCGCGAGGTGATACGTTTCCTGGTTTTACATAAAATGCATGATTTGGTTGTTTTAGGGCTGCCATGGTTACAGACCCATAATCCAGTCCTGGACTGGAAGGCTATGTCAGTCTCAAGTTGGGGCTGTCGTGGTATTCATGGGGATTCCCTGCCTGTGTCTATTGCTTCTTCTACGCCTTCGGAAGTTCCGGAGTATTTGTCTGATTATCAGGATGTCTTCAGTGAGTCTGAGTCCAGTGCACTGCCTCCTCATAGGGACTGTGACTGTGCTATAGATTTGATCCCAGGCAGTAAATTTCCTAAGGGAAGACTGTTTAATCTGTCGGTACCTGAACATACCGCTATGCGTTCATATATCAAGGAGTCTTTGGAGAAAGGACATATTCGTCCGTCTTCTTCCCCTCTTGGTGCGGGATTCTTTTTTGTGGCAAAAAAGGACGGATCTTTGAGACCTTGTATTGATTATCGGCTTTTAAATAAGATCACTGTCAAATTTCAGTATCCTTTACCGCTGTTGTCTGACTTGTTTGCCCGGATTAAGGGTGCCAAGTGGTTCACCAAGATAGACCTTCGTGGTGCGTACAACCTTGTGCGCATTAAGCAAGGTGATGAATGGAAAACCGCATTCAATACGCCCGAAGGTCATTTTGAGTACTTGGTGATGCCTTTTGGGCTCTCCAATGCGCCTTCAGTTTTTCAGTCCTTTATGCATGACATTTTCCGGAAGTATCTGGATACATTTTTGATTGTTTATCTGGATGATATTTTGGTTTTTTCTGATAATTGGGATTCGCATGTGGAGCAGGTCAGGTTGGTCTTTAAAATTTTGCGTGAAAATTCTTTGTTTGTCAAGGGCTCAAAGTGTCTCTTTGGTGTACAGAAGGTTCCCTTTTTGGGGTTCATTTTTTCCCCTTCTGCTGTGGAGATGGACCCAGTCAAGGTCCGAGCTATTCTTGATTGGACTCAGCCCTCGTCAGTTAAGAGTCTTCAGAAGTTCTTGGGCTTCGCTAACTTCTACCGTCGTTTTATCGCTAATTTTTCTAGCATTGTGAAACCTTTGACGGATATGACCAAGAAGGGCTCCGATGTAGCTAACTGGGCTCCTGCTGCCGTGGAGGCTTTCCAGGAGTTGAAACGCCGGTTTACTTCGGCGCCTGTTTTGTGCCAGCCTGACGTCTCACTTCCCTTTCAGGTTGAGGTGGATGCTTCGGAGATTGGGGCCGGGGCCGTTTTGTCGCAGAGAGGCCCTGGTTGCTCTGTTATGAAACCTTGTGCCTTTTTCTCTAGGAAGTTTTCGCCTGCCGAGCGAAATTATGATGTGGGCAATCGGGAGTTGTTGGCCATGAAATGGGCATTTGAGGAGTGGCGTCATTGGCTCGAGGGTGCTAAGCATCGTGTGGTGGTCTTGACTGATCACAAAAATCTGATGTATCTCGAGTCTGCTAAACGCCTTAATCCTAGACAGGCCCGCTGGTCATTGTTTTTCTCCCGCTTTGATTTTGTTGTCTCGTATTTACCAGGTTCAAAGAATGTGAAGGCCGATGCTCTTTCTAGGAGCTTTGTGCCTGATGCTCCTGGAGTCGCTGATCCTGTTGGTATTCTTAAAGATGGAGTTATCTTGTCAGCTATTTCTCCGGATCTGCGACGTGTGTTGCAGAGATTTCAGGCTGATAGGCCTGAGTCTTGTCCACCTGACAGACTGTTTGTCCCGGATAAGTGGACCAGCAGAGCCATTTCCGAGGTTCATTCCTCGGTGTTGGCAGGTCACCCGGGAATTTTTGGCACCAGAGATCTGGTGGCCAGGTCCTTTTGGTGGCCTTCCTTGTCAAGGGATGTGCGGTCATTTGTGCAGTCCTGTGGGACTTGTGCTCGAGCTAAGCCTTGCTGTTCTCGTGCCAGCGGTTTGCTCTTGCCCTTGCCTGTCCCGAAGAGACCTTGGACACATATCTCCATGGATTTCATTTCTGATCTTCCGCTATCTCAGGGCATGTCCGTTATCTGGGTGATATGTGATCGCTTCTCCAAGATGGTCCATTTGGTTCCTTTGCCTAAGCTGCCTTCCTCTTCCGATCTGGTTCCTGTGTTTTTCCAGAACGTGGTTCGTTTGCACGGCATCCCTGAGAATATTGTGTCAGACAGAGGATCCCAGTTCGTTTCCAGGTTCTGGCGATCCTTTTGTAGTAGGATGGGCATTGATTTGTCGTTTTCGTCTGCTTTCCATCCTCAGACTAATGGACAGACGGAGCGAACCAATCAGACTTTGGAGGCTTATTTGAGGTGTTTTGTCTCTGCTGATCAGGACGATTGGGTTACATTCTTGCCGTTGGCGGAGTTTGCCCTTAATAATCGGGCTAGTTCCGCCACCTTGGTTTCGCCTTTTTTCTGCAACTCTGGTTTCCATCCTCGCTTTTCTTCGGGTCATGTGGAGCCTTCTGACTGTCCTGGGGTGGATTCTGTGGTGGATAGGTTGCAGCAGATCTGGAATCATGTGGTGGACAACTTGAAGTTGTCACAGGAGAAGGCTCAGCGCTTTGCCAACCGCCGCCGCGGTGTGGGTCCCCGACTACGCGTTGGGGATTTGGTATGGCTTTCTTCCCGCTTTGTTCCTATGAAGGTCTCCTCTCCCAAATTTAAACCTCGTTTTATTGGGCCTTACAAGATATTGGAAATCCTTAATCCTGTATCTTTTCGTCTGGATCTTCCTGTGTCGTTTGCTATTCACAATGTATTTCATAGGTCCTTGTTGCGGCGGTACATTGTGCCTGTAGTTCCTTCTGCTGAGCCTCCTGCTCCGGTGTTGGTTGAGGGCGAGTTGGAGTACGTGGTGGAGAAGATCTTGGATTCTCGCCTCTCCAGGCGGAGGCTTCAGTACCTGGTCAAGTGGAAGGGCTATGGTCAGGAGGATAATTCCTGGGTGGTCGCCTCTGATGTTCATGCGGCTGATTTAGTTCGTGCCTTTCATGCCGCTCATCCTGATCGCCCTGGTGGTCGTGGTGAGGGTTCGGTGACCCCTCACTAAGGGGGGGGTACTGTTGTGAATTTGCTTTTTGCTCCCTCTAGTGGTTACTAGTTTTTTGACTCTGGTTTTTCTGTCATTCCTTTTATCCGCACCTGGGTCGTTAGTTAGGGGTGTTGCTATATAAGCTCCCTGGACCTTCAGTTCAATGCCTGGCAACGTAGTTATCAGAGCTAGTCTGCTGTGCTCTTGTCTACTGATCCTGGTTCCAGTTATATCAGCTAAGTCTGCCTTTTGCTTTTTGCTATTTGTTTTGGTTTTGTATTTTTGTCCAGCTTGTTCCTAATCTATATCCTGACCTTTGCTGGAAGCTCTAGGGGGGCTGGTGTTCTCCCCCCGGACCGTTAGACGGTTCGGGGGTTCTTGAATTTCCAGTGTGGATTTTGATAGGGTTTTTGTTGACCATATAAGTTACCTTTCTTTATTCTGCTATCAGTAAGCGGGCCTCTCTGTGCTAAACCTGGTTCATTTCTGTGTTTGTCATTTCCTCTTACCTCACCGTCATTATTTGTGGGGGGCTTCTATCCAGCTTTGGGGTCCCCTTCTCTGGAGGCAAGAAAGGTCTTTGTTTTCCTCTACTAGGGGTAGCTAGATTCTCCGGCTGGCGCGTGTCATCTAGAATCAACGTAGGAATGATCCCCGGCTACTTCTAGTGTTGGCGTTAGGAGTAGATATATGGTCAACCCAGTTACCACTGCCCTATGAGCTGGATTTTTGTATTCTGCAGACTTCCACGTTCCTCTGAGACCCTCGCCATTGGGGTCATAACAGGTCGCCAACCTAGGGACAGAGTGTGAACCCCAATAAGTTTCCCCTAGAGGTATTGGCAGGAGAGGTCGAGGAGATCACATCGATCCCCAAGTTGGAAATGTCCCCTAGTACGTTTGGGACAGCTCAGCTCCAGGATCCCACTCTGACCTGGGCACGGGAAAGAGTAATCGAGGTAAATGGGGTTGCTCAGCAACCAGGTGGGGAGGTGTTCCCACATATGGCGATCAACCAGGAGTTAGGGTACTGTCACACTCTGCAACTTTCCAACGATCACGACCAGCGAAACGACCTGGCCGTGATTGTTGGAAAGTCGTGTGGTCGCTGGGGAGCTGTCACACAGACCGCTCTCCAGCGACCAACGATGCCGAGGTCCCGGGTAACCAGGGTAAACATCGGGTTACTAAGCGAAGTGCCGCGCTTAGTAACCCGAGGTTTACCCTGGTTACAAGCGTAAAAGTAAAAAAAAAAACAGTACATACTCACATTCCGGTGTCCGCCAGGTCTCTCGCAGTCTGCTTCCCGCTCTGACTGAGTGCCGCTGTAAAGTGAAAGCAGATCACAGCGGCGACGTCACCGCTGTGATCTGCTCTCACTTTCCAGCCGGCAGTCAGTCAGAGCGGGAAGCAGACGGCAAGGGACCTGAAGGACACCGGAATGTGAGTATGTACGGTTTTTTTTTTTTAACTTTTATGCTGGTAACCAGGGTAAACATCGGGTTACTAAGCGTGGCCCTGCGCTTAGTAACCCGATGTTTACCCTGGTTACAAGCGAACGCATCGCTGGATCGCTGTCACACACAACGATCTAGCGATGACAGCGGGAGATCCAGCGACGAAAGAAAGTTCCAAACGATCTGATACGACGTACGATTCTCAGCAGGGTCCCTGATCGCTGCTGCGTGTCAGACACAGCGATATCATATGGATATCGCTGGAACGTCACGGATCGTACCGTCGTAGCGACAAAAGTGCCACTGTGAGACGGTACCCTTACTATACAGGGTTGATAAAATCTGGGACAAGGTGGTAGAATAACTGGTAGTGCCCCAATCTTACCGTTGGGCGGTGCTCAAAATGGCTCACACCCATATGCTGGGAGGACACTTGGGGGCCAAAAATATGCAGGAGCGTATATTGCAGTGTTTTTTTTGGCCTGGGTTCTACACTGAGGTGCAGAAGTTCTGTGAAACGTGTCCTGAGCTAACCTCACCAACTGCAAACTACCGGAGTCCATTGGTACCTCTACCCATTATAGAGGTAGCTTTCAAACAGATTGTGATGGATCTGGTAGGGCCAATAGTAAAATCCACCCAGGGCCAGCAACACCCCAACACATTCTAGTGGTCGTAGACTATGCCACACGGTACCCAGAGGCCATTCCGATTGGGCACTCCTCGGTTAAGCTTATCTCCCTGGAGTTGTTTGCCATGTTCTGTCACCTTGGACTACCGAAAAAGATCCTCACTGATCAGGGGACTCCTTTCATGTCCAAGGTGACAAAAGAATTGTGCAAACCTCTCAAAATAAAACAGTTGGCGTGTCGGTGTATCACTCTCAGACCAACGGACTAGTCGAGCACTTCAGCAAAACCCTCAAATCCATGTTGAAGAAGGTATATTCCACGGATGGTAGGGATTGGGACATGTTATTGCCCTACTTGATATTCACGATTCTCAAGGTTCCGCAGACTTCCACAAGATTTTCACCCTTTGATCTACTGTATGGCAGGCATGCTAGGGGTCTGCTGGACGTAGCCAAAGAGACGTGGGAGCAAGAACCTACACCACATAAAAGCATAATAAAACACGTGGCCAATATGCAGGACCAGATCACAGCAGTCATGCCTATCGTAAAGGAGCATTTGGTGGATGCTCAGGCAGCGTAGAGCCGCGTAAATAACAGGAAGGCCACGGTATGCTCCTTTAAAGCTGGAGATCAGGTTTTAGTCTTGGTACCCACTGCCGAAAGTAAGCTTATGATCAAGTTCAGGAAAAGGTTGGGGAGGTGAACTACTGACTAAGAGAAAACCCGAACAGTTGTACCATATTAATCTGTTAAAGGTGCTGAAGGACCGGGAGTGTAGGGTTATTGGCAGGTACCTCTTACAGAGTCGGCAAAAGAAAAACCATCTTTGTAACACCGGAGGGTCTGTACCACTATGTCGTCTTGCCCTTTGGACTACATGGGGCACCAGCCACGTTCCAGAAGCTGATAGACATAGTGCTAGAACCCCATTGGAAGTATACACCAGGGTATTTGGATGACATCTTGAGTACTGACTGGCATACCCACTTGTCCTGGCAGTAGTAGATTCACTCAGAGCCGCGGGCTCGACAGCGAATCCCTAAAAATGTGTGCTAGGGCTTGAGGAAGCCTGGTACTTAGGGTATGTGATTGGCCGTGGGGTTATCAAACCCTAAGTAAATAAAATCGAGGCCATACAAAACTGGCCCCGACCTGTTACCACCAAACAGGTGAGAGAGTTTCTGGGCATCATCAGGTATTACCGAAGGTTTATACCTAATTTCTCTGGGAGAATAACACTCCTAACTGATCTCCTAAAAGGAAAGAAATCAGTCATGATGAGAAGGAACCCTCAAGCGGAGGAAGCATACCAGTCTATGACGCTGGCGCTGTGCAGACATCCTGTCCTCATCAGCTCCAACTTCAAGAGAGACTTTATCGTGCAGACGGATGCCTCTAACACGGGCCTAGGAGCAGTCCTTTCACAGGAGGTGAACGGAGAGGAACATCCGGTCACCTACCTAAGTAGGAAACTCACCCCGGCCGAGAAGAATTATAGCGTATTGTAGAAGGAGTGTCTGGCCATTAAGTGGGCCTTGGAGTCCCTACACTATTATTTGCTCAGTCGACCTTTTCGCTTGGTGACAGATCATTCACCCTTGGTATGGATGAGAAATGCCAAGAAGAGGAATGCTCGGGTCACCAGATAGTTCCTGTCTTTGCAAAATTTAAATTTCACTGTGGAACATCACGCAGGGAAAGCACAAGGGAATGCGGATGCCCTGTGCCGGGCACCCTCTGTAGTGACAAGTGTTCAAACCCACAAGTTTGAACGGGGGGATATTTTAGGCAGTGAAGAGGATCATATGCAAGGATCGATATGTATCCCCCAGGATGCGCATAGAAGCGTATTAAACCACCCACTGTGCATTGCAGTCACATATATAGCTGTGGCTGCAGTGCAAAATAAAAGTAAGTGTGGACCTGGTCAAATTATTTGACCAAGGCAATGTTTAGGAAAACCCGTTAAGTGGCCCATGGCCTCAGATTCCACTTACAAAACCCTGCAGCAAAGGGGATGGGGATGTCAGAGATTTGTTTGCAAACTGCAGAGTAGGAGGCTCTGCAACATCCAGCTTAGGTGTGCAGTAGCACAGAGCCAAGAGCAGCAAACGCCTGGCACCCCTGAGAGTGACAGAGTGGTGCAGTCGCCATCAGCAACCGGCCTCGGATACGGACTGTTATGATGCCCCAGCTGTGATCAGGAGGATACCGTGTGCTGTTCATTTTGTGAGTTTCTTTGAACATTAAAAGACATTTGCTTTGAATTTTCCTGGGTCACTGTGTCTGTAACATTGCATCGGTGTGGAGAGCAGTGAATATTTACTCTCTTTGTTAGTGAGCATACATAATCATCCAGCAGCAGGAAACCTGTGTCTAGGGCTAGCATTGCCTGCTATTAAAGTGAAATAAATATTCACTGCTTTCCATGCTCATGGATGTGGGGAGCAGTGAATACTAATTTCTTTTTATCAGAGGGCACAGGCTCTAGCCTCAGCAGCCAGCTCCTGCCTCCTGTCACACGCTGCTCCTCCGCTGGCACCAGACAGGCCTGTTATGATCCTTAGTGGCTGAGGATCACAGAATAGACTAGCTAAGTTACTGAACATAGAACAAGCTCTAGGGAGGTGGTAACTGGACTGACCGCAACCTGATCCTAACCAAACACACTAAAGGTAGCCGGTGAACGTGCCTAAATTCCTGGACGTCTCGATGCAGCCTGAGAAACTTGCTACCCCTATAGAGAAAGTAAGACCTCACTTGCCTCAGAGAAAAACCCCAAAGATATAGGAAGCCCCCAACAAATAATAACGGTGAGGTAAGGGTACTGTCACACAGTGGCACTTTTGTCGCTACGACGGTACGATCCATGACGTTCCAGCGATATCCATACGATATCGCTGTGTCTGACACGCAGCAGCGATCAGGGACCCCGCTGAGAATCGTACGTCGTAGCAGATCGTTTGGAACTTTCTTTCGTCGCTGGATCTCCCGCTGTCATCGCTGGATCGTTGTGTGTGACAGCGATCCAGCGATGCGTTCGCTTGTAACCAGGGTAAACATCGGGTTACTAAGCGCAGGGCCGTGCTTAGTAACCCGATGTTTACCGTGGTTACCTGTTGTGAATTAGACTTTTTGGCTCCCTCTTGTGGTCACTAGTGGTATGACTCTGGGATTGTCTTTTTTCTGTTTGGCACTCACCTGGGTCGTTAGTCCAGGGGTGTCGCTATATTAACTTCCTGGATCCTTAGTCCAGTGCCTGGCATCGTTGTAATCAGATCCTTCTGTTGCTCCTGTCTGCTGGTCCTGGCTCTTGCAAAATTAAGCTAAGTCTTGCTTCTTTGTTTTTTTAGTTACTTGCTTTGCTACTATTTTTGTCCAGCTTGTACTAAATGTGATTTCTGACCTTGCTGGAAGCTCTAGGGGGCTGGTGTTCTCCCCCCGGCCGTTAGACGGTTCGGGGGTTCTTGAATATCCAGCGTGGATATTTTAATAGGGTTTTTGCTGACCATATAAGTCATCTTACTATATTCTGCTATTAGCTAGTGGGCCTCTCTTTGCTAAATACCTAGCTCATTCTTATGTTTGTCTTTTCCTCTTACCTCACCGTTATTATTTGTTGGGGGCTTGTATCCAACTTTTGGGGTCTTTTCTCTGGAGGCAAGAAAGGTCTTTCTTTTCCCTTCTAGGGTTAGTTAGTTCTCCGGCTGGCGCGAGACGTCTAGAACCAACGTAGGCACGTTCCCCGGCTACTTCTATTTGTGGTGCTAGGATTAGATATATATGGTCAGCCCAGTTACCACTGCCCTATGAGCTGGTTTTTTGTGTTTGCAGACTTGGTATTGATTCCTGAGACACTCTGCCATTGGGGTCATAACAGTATGCCAGGCCCACATTGAATGTTTAATGCATTGCAGAAGTGGGATATAAGAAAGGAAATTCTGATTTTTTATTTTTTTTTTCCTCTCTTCCTCCCCTTTACCTCTGAGTGGCTTGAGCTTGCTGCAGACATGAATGTCCAGACCTTGATTACAAGTGTGGACCAGCTTGCTGCTCGTGTGCAAAGCATACAAGATATTGTTACCAGTAGTCCTATGTCTGAACCTAAAATACCTATTCCTGAACTGTTTTCTGGAGACCGATTTAAGTTTAGGAATTTCAGGGATAATTGTAAATTGTTTCTATCTCTGAGACCCCGTTCATCTGGAGACTCAGTTCAGCAAGTTAAAATTGTTATCTCTTTTTTACGGGGCGACCCTCAGGATTGGGCTTTCTCGCTAGCGCCAGGAGATCCGGCATTGGCAAATATTGATGCGTTTTTTCTGGCGCTCGGATTGCTTTACGAGGAACCCAATCTTGAGGTTCAGGCAGAAAAAGCCTTGCTGGCTATTTCTCAGGGCCAGGATGAAGCTGAAGTGTATTGCCAAAAATTTCGGAAATGGTCCGTGCTTACTCAGTGGAATGAGTGTGCTCTGGCCGCAAACTTCAGAAATGGCCTTTCTGAAGCCATTAAGAATGTGATGGTGGGTTTCTCCATTCCTACAAGTCTGAATGATTCCATGGCGCTGGCTATTCAAATTGACCGGCGTTTGCGGGAGCGCAAAACCGCTAATCCTCTGGTGGTGTTGTCTAAACAAACACCTGATTTGATGCAATGTGATAGAATTCAGACCAGAAATGAGCGGAAAAATCATAGACGTCAGAATGGGTTGTGTTTTTACTGTGGTGATTCTACACATGTTATATCAGCATGCTCTAAACGCCTAACAAGGGTTGTTAGTCCTGTCGCCATTGGTAATTTGCAACCTAAATTTATTTTGTCTGTGACTTTAATTTGCTCATTGTCCTCTTACCCTGTTATGGCGTTTGTGGATTCAGGTGCTGCCCTGAGTCTTATGGATCTGTCATTTGCCAAGCGCTGTGGTTTTGTTCTTGAGCCGTTGGTTAATCCTATCCCTCTGAGGGGTATTGATGCTACGCCATTGGCGGAAAATAAACCGCAGTTTTGGACACAGGTAACCATGTGCATGACTCCTGAACATCGGGAGGTGATTCGTTTTCTTGTTCTGCATAAAATGCATGATTTGGTCGTTTTGGGTTTGCCATGGTTACAGACTCATAATCCAGTCTTGGATTGGAAGGCAATGTCTGTGTCAAGTTGGGGCTGTCAGGGTATTCATGGTGATTCCCCGCCGGTGTCTATTGCTTCCTCTACTCCTTCGGAAGTTCCTGAGTATTTGTCTGATTATCAGGATGTGTTCAGCGAGTCCAGGTCCAGTGTTCTGCCTCCTCATAGGGACTGTGACTGTGCCATAGATTTGATTCCAGGTAGCAAATTTTCTAAGGGAAGACTATTTAATCTGTCTGTACCTGAGCATACCGCAATGCGTTCGTATATCAAGGAATCTCTGGAGAAGGGGCATATCCGTCCTTCCTCTTCCCCTCTTGGTGCGGGATTTTTTTTTGTGGCCAAGAAGGACGGATCTTTGAGACCTTGTATTGACTATCGGCTTTTGAATAAAATCACTGTTAAATTTCAGTATCCTTTGCCTCTGTTGTCAGACTTGTTTGCCCGAATTAAAGGTGCCAAGTGGTTCACCAAGATAGATCTTCGTGGTGCGTACAACCTTGTGCGCATTAAGCGAGGAGATGAATGGAAAACCGCGTTTAATACGCCCGAAGGTCATTTTGAGTACTTGGTGATGCCTTTTGGGCTCTCTAATGCTCCTTCAGTGTTTCAGTCCTTTATGCATGATATTTTCCGGAAGTATCTGGATAAATTTATGATCGTTTATCTGGATGATATTCTGGTTTTTTCTGATGACTGGGACTCGCATGTAGAGCAGGTCAGGATGGTGTTTCAGGTTTTGCGTGAGAATGCTTTATTTGTTAAGGGCTCAAAGTGTCTCTTTGGAGTACAGAAGGTTCCCTTTTTGGGGTTTATTTTTTCCCCTTCTGCGGTGGAGATGGACCCTGTCAAGGTCCGTGCTATTCATGATTGGACTCAACCCACGTCAGTTAAGAGTCTTCAGAAGTTCTTGGGTTTTGCTAACTTCTACCGTCGTTTTATTGCTAATTTTTCTAGCATTGCTAAACCTTTGACGGATATGACCAAGAAAGGTTCTGATGTTGCTAACTGGGCTCCTGCAGCCGTGGAGGCTTTCCAGGAGTTGAAGCGCCGGTTTACTTCGGCGCCTGTTTTGTGCCAGCCTGATGTCTCACTTCCCTTTCAGGTTGAAGTGGATGCTTCTGAGATTGGGGCAGGGGCTGTTTTGTCGCAGAGAGGCCCTGGTTGCTCTGTGATGAGACCTTGTGCCTTTTTCTCGAGGAAGTTTTCGCCTGCTGAGCGGAATTATGATGTTGGCAATCGGGAGTTGTTGGCCATGAAGTGGGCATTTGAGGAGTGGCGTCATTGGCTCGAGGGTGCTAAGCATCGTGTGGTGGTCTTGACTGATCACAAAAATCTGATGTATCTCGAGTCTGCTAAACGCCTGAATCCTAGACAGGCCCGCTGGTCATTGTTTTTCTCCCGTTTTGACTTTTTGGTCTCGTATTTACCAGGTTCAAAGAATGTGAAGGCTGATGCTCTTTCAAGGAGCTTTGTGCCTGACTCTCCGGGAGTCGCAGAACCAGTTGGTATTCTTAAAGAGGGAGTTATCTTGTCAGCCATTTCTCCGGATTTGCGACGTGTGTTGCAGAGATTTCAGGCTGGTAGACCTGACTCTTGTCCACCTGACAGACTGTTTGTTCCTGATAAGTGGACCAGCAGAGTCATTTCCGAGGTTCATTCCTCGGTGTTGGCAGGGCATCCGGGAATTTTTGGCACCAGAGATCTGGTGGCTAGGTCCTTTTGGTGGCCTTCCTTGTCACGGGATGTGCGGTCGTTTGTGCAGTCCTGTGGGACTTGTGCTCGAGCTAAGCCTTGCTGTTCGCGTGCCAGCGGGTTGCTCTTGCCCTTGCCTGTCCCGAAGAGGCCTTGGACACACATTTCCATGGATTTCATTTCAGATCTCCCGGTGTCTCAGGGCATGTCTGTCATCTGGGTGGTATGTGATCGCTTTTCTAAGATGGTCCATTTGGTACCTTTGCCTAAGCTGCCTTCCTCTTCCGATCTGGTTCCTGTGTTCTTTCAGAATGTGGTTCGTTTACACGGCATTCCTGAGAATATTGTGTCTGACAGAGGATCCCAGTTTGTTTCCAGGTTCTGGTGATCCTTTTGTGCTAGGATGGGCATTGAGTTGTCGTTTTCATCTGCCTTTCATCCTCAGACTAATGGACAAACGGAGCGAACTAATCAGACTCTGGAGGCTTATTTGAGATGTTTTGTTTCTGCGGATCAGGATGATTGGGTGACCTTCTTGCCGTTGGCTGAGTTTGCCCTTAATAATCGGGCTAGTTCCGCTACATTGGTTTCGCCATTTTTCTGCAACTCTGGTTTCCATCCTCGTTTTTCCTCGGGACATGTGGAGCCTTCTGACTGTCCTGGGGTAGATTCTGTGGTGGATAGGTTGCAGCAGATCTGGAATCATGTGGTGGACAACTTGAAGTTGTCACAAGAGAAGGCTCAGCGTTTTGCCAACCGCCGCCGCGGTGTGGGTCCCCGACTTCGTGTTGGGGATTTGGTATGGCTGTCTTCTCGATTTGTTCCTATGAAGGTCTCCTCTCCTAAATTTAAGCCTCACTTCATCGGTCCTTACAAGATATTGGAAATCCTTAATCCTGTGTCCTTTCGCTTGGATCTTCCTGTGTCGTTTGCCATTCACAACGTGTTCCATAGGTCTTTGTTGCGGCGGTACGTTGTACCTGTGGTTCCTTCTGCTGAGCCTCCTGCTCCGGTGTTGGTTGAGGGCGAGTTGGAGTACGTGGTGGAGAAGATCTTGGATTCTCGTCTCTCCAGGCGGAGGCTTCAGTATCTGGTCAAGTGGAAGGGCTATGGTCAGGAGGATAATTCCTGGGTGGTTGCCTCTGATGTGCATGCGGCCGATTTAGTTCGTGCCTTTCACGCTGCTCATCCTGATCGCCCTGGTGGTCTTGGTGAGGGTTCGGTGACCCCTCCTTAAGGGGGGGGTACTGTTGTGAATTAGACTTTTTGGCTCCCTCTTGTGGTCACTAGTGGTATGACTCTGTGATTGTCTTTTTTCTGTTTGGCACTCACCTGGGTCGTTAGTCCAGGGGTGTCGCTATATTAACTTCCTGGATCCTTAGTCCAGTGCCTGGCATCGTTGTAATCAGATCCTTCTGTTGCTCCTGTCTGCTGGTCCCGGCTCTTGCAAAATTAAGCTAAGTCTTGCTTCTTTGTTTTTTTAGTTACTTGCTTTGCTACTATTTTTGTCCAGCTTGTACTAAATGTGATTTCTGATCTTGCTGGAAGCTCTAGGGGGTTGGTGTTCTCCCCCCGGCCGTTAGACGGTTCGGGGGTTCTTGAATATCCAGCGTGGATATTTTAATAGGGTTTTTGCTGACCATATAAGTCATCTTACTATATTCTGCTATTAGCTAGTGGGCCTCTCTTTGCTAAATACCTAGCTCATTCTTATGTTTGTCTTTTCCTCTTACCTCACCGTTATTATTTGTTGGGGGCTTGTATCCAACTTTTGGGGTCTTTTCTCTGGAGGCAAGAAAGGTCTTTCTTTTCCCTTCTAGGGTTAGTTAGTTCTCCGGCTGGCGCGAGACGTCTAGAACCAACGTAGGCACGTTCCCCGGCTATAGATATAGATGGTCAGCCCAGTTACCACTGCCCTATGAGCTGGTTTTTTGTGTTTGCAGACTTGGTATTGATTCCTGAGACCCTCTGCCATTGGGGTCATAACAGTTACCAGCGTAAAAGTTAAAAAAAACAAACCGTACATACTTACATTCCGGTGTCTGTCCCCCGGCGTTCTGCTTCTCTGCACTGTGAGCGCCGGCCGGCCGGAAAGCGAGCACAGCGGTGACGTCACCGCTGTGCTTTCCGGCTGGCGCAGACACAGTGGAGAGAAGCAGAACGCCGGGGGACAGACACCGGAATGTAAGTATGTACGGTTTGTTTTTTTTAACTTTTACGCTGGTAACCACGGTAAACATCGGGTTACTAAGCGCGGCCCTGCGCTTAGTAACCCGATGTTTACCCTGGTTACCCGGGGCCTTCGGCATCGTTGGTCGCTGGAGAGCTGACTGTGTGACAGCTCCCCAGCGACCACACAACCACTTACCAACGATCACGGCCAGGTCGTATCGCTGGTCGTGATCGTTGGTAAATCGTATAGTGTGACAGTACCTTAAGGGGAAAATACAAACGTAGAAATGAAAACAGATTCAGCAAATGAGGCCCACTAATACTAGATAGCAGAAGACAGATAGGGAACTGTGCGGTCAGTAAAAAACCCTATACAAAATATCCACGCTGAGAATTCAAGAACCCCCACACCAACTAACGGTGTGAGGGGAGAAACTCAGCCCCCTAGAGCTACCAGCAAGCAAGGAAATCACATATTAGCAAGCTGGACAAGGACAAATAAATAACCAAGAAACATATTGAACACTGATGAGCAAAAAATAACCAAACAGAAACTTAGCTTCTCTTGGCGAGACTGATAATGAAGGGAATCAGGAGAGATCAAAATAGCACTGAATACATAGACAGAAGGCAACCACTGAAAGTCCAGGTGAGCTAAATAGGAAACCAGCTAACAGATAACGAGACAGCTGTACCAGCCTCAGACCTGCAGAATGACACAAAGAGCCACCAGAGGGAGCCCAAAGACAGCACTCACACAGTACCACTTGTGACCACAAGAGGGAGCCCAAAAACAGAGTTCACAACAGTACCCCCCCTTGAGGAGGGGTCACCGAACCCTCATCAAAACCCCCAGGGTGATCAGGATGAGCCACATGGAAGGCATGAACCAAATCGGCCGCATGAACATCAGAGGCGACAACCCAGGAATTATCCTCCTGACCATAGCCCTTCCACTTAACCAAATACTGAAGCCTCCGTCTAGAAATACGAGAATCCAAGATCTTCTCCACCACGTACTCCAATTCGCCCTCAACCAGCACCGGGGCAGGGGGCTCAACAGAAGGAACCACAGGCACCACATACCTCCGCAACAAAGACCTATGGAACACGTTATGAATGGCAAACGACGCTGGGAGGTCCAAACGAAATGACACCGGGTTAAGGATTTCCAAAATCTTATAAGGACCGATGAAGCGAGGCTTGAATTTAGGAGAGGAGACCTTCATAGGAACATACCGAGAAGACAGCCATACCAAATCCCCAACACGAAGTCGGGGACCCACACCACGACGGCGGTTGGCAAAGTGCTGAGCCTTCTCCTGTGACAACTTCAAATTGTCCACCACATGGTTCCAAATCTGCTGCAACCTATCCACCACAGAATCCACCCCAGGACAGTCAGAAGGCTCGACCTGACCCGAGGAAAAACGAGGATGAAAACCAGAATTGCAGATAAAAGGCGAAACCAAAGTAGCAGAACTAGCCCGATTATTAAGGGCAAACTCGGCCAATGGCAAAAAAGTCACCCATTCATCCTGATCAGCAGAAACAAAACATCTTAAATAAGTTTCCAAGGTCTGATTAGTTTGCTCGGTTTGGCCATTCGTCTGAGGATGGAAGGCCGACGAAAAAGAGAAATCAATGCCCATCTTAGCACAAAAGATCCGCCAAAATCTGGACACAAACTGGGATCCTCTGTCAGACACAATATTTTCAGGGATGCCATGCAAGCGAACCACATTCTGAAAAAATAGAGGAACCAAATCAGAGGAGGAAGGCAACTTAAGCAAGGGCACCAAATGGACCATTTTGGAAAAACGATCACACACCACCCAGATGACAGATATTCTCTGAGAGACTGGAAGATCCGAAATAAAATCCATGGAAATGTGCGTCCAAGGCCTCTTCGGGACAGGCAAAGGCAAAAGCAAACCGCTGGCACGAGAACAGCAAGGCTTAGCCCGAGCACAAATCCCACAGGACTGCACAAAGGAACGCACATCCCGCGACAAGGAAGGCCACCAGAAGGACCTAGCCACCAAATCTCTGGTACCAAAAATCCCAGGATGGCCTGCCAACACCGAAGAATGAACCTCGGAAATAACTCTGCTGGTCCATCTATCTGGGACAAACAGTCTCTCTGGTGGGCAACGGTCAGGTCTATCTGCCTGAAATTTCTGCAGCACTCGTCGCAAATCTGGGGAAATGGCAGACAAAATCACTCCCTCTCTGAGGATACCAGCCGGCTCTGAAACTCCCGGAGAGTCAGGCACAAAACTCCTAGAAAGAGCATCAGCCTTCACGTTCTTCGAACCAGGCAGGTACGAGACCACGAAATCGAAACGGGAGAAAAACAACGACCAACGAGCCTGTCTAGGATTCAGCCGCTTGGCAGACTCGAGATAAATCAGATTTTTGTGATCAGTCAAGACCACCACACGATGCTTAGCTCCCTCGAGCCAATGTCGCCACTCCTCAAATGCCCACTTCATAGCCAACAACTCCCGATTACCAACATCATAATTCCGCTCGGCAGGCGAAAACTTTCTTGAAAAGAAAGCACAAGGCTTCATCACAGAGCAATCAGAGCTTCTCTGCGACAAAACAGCCCCTGCTCCAATCTCAGAAGCATCAACCTCGACCTGAAAAGGAAGAGAGACATCAGGCTGACACAAAACTGGAGCCGAAGAAAACCGGCGCTTCAGCTCCCGAAAGGCTTCCACGGCCGCAGGAGACCAATTAGTCACATCAGAACCCTTCTTGGTCAAATCCGTCAAGGGTTTAACCACGCCAGAAAAATTAGCAATGAAGCGACGGTAAAAATTAGCAAAACCCAAGAACTTCTGAAGACTCTTAACAGATGTAGGCTGAGTCCAGTCATGAATAGCCTGGACCTTGACTGGGTCCATCTCAATAGTAGAAGGAGAAAAAATAAAACCCAAAAAGGAAACCTTCTGTACTCCGAAGAGACATTTTGAGCCCTTCACAAATAAGGCATTAGCACGCAGGACCTGAAATACCATCCTGACCTGCTTCACATGGGACTCCCAGTCCTCAGAAAAGACCAAAATGTCATCCAGATACACAATCATAAATTTATCCAGATATTCTCGGAAGATGTCATGCATGAAGGACTGGAACACAGAAGGAGCATTAGAGAGTCCAAAAGGCATCACCAAGTACTCAAAATGGCCTTCGGGCGTATTAAATGCTGTTTTCCATTCATCCCCCTGCTTAATACGCACAAGGTTATACGCACCACGAAGATCTATCTTGGTGAACCAACTGGACCCCTTAATCCGAGCAAACAGATCAGATAATAATGGCAAAGGATACTGAAATTTGACCGTGATTTTATTTAGAAGACGATAATCTATACAAGGTCTCAGAAAACCATCCTTCTAGGCCACAAAAAAGAATCCTGCACCAAGAGGGGAGGAGGACGGGCGAATATGTCCCTTCTCTAGAGACTCCTTTATATAACTCCGCATCGCGGCATGTTCTGGTACAGACAAATTAAAAAGTCGTCCCTTAGGAAACTTACTACCAGGAATCAAATTTATAGCACAATCACAATCCCTGTGAGGAGGCAGGGCACCGGATCTGGGCTCATCAAATACATCCTGGTAGTCCGACAAAAACTCAGGGACCTCAGAAGGAGTGGAAGAAGCAATTGACACCAAAGGAGCATCACCATGAATCCCCTGGCAACCCCAACTTGAAACAGACATAGCTTTCCAATCCAGAACTGGATTATGAGCCTGCAGCCATGGCAGACCCAAAACGACAACATCATGCAAATTATGCAGCACAAGAAAGCGAATCACCTCCTGATGTACAGGAGTCATGCACATGGTCACTTGAGTCCAATACTGAGGGTTATTCTCAGCCAATGGTGTAGCATCAATTCCCCTCAGTGGAATAGGGAATTCCAAAGGCTCCAGGACCAAACCACAGCGCCTGGCAAACGACAAATCCATCAGGTTCAGGGCAGCACCTGAATCCACAAAAGCCATAACCGAATAGGAAGACAAAGAACAAATTAAAGTAACAGACAAAATGAATTTAGGCTGTATAGTACCAACGGTGACAGATTTAGCAATTTTTTTTTACGCGCTTAGAGCATGCTGAGATAACATGAGTTGAATCACCACAGTAAAAGCACAACCCATTTTGACGTCTATGATTTTGCCGCTCAATTCTGGTCAGAATTCGGTCACATTGCATAGACTCAGGTCTCTGTTCAGAAAACACCGCCAGATGGTGCGCAGATTTGCGCTCCCGCAAACGCCGATCAATCTGAATGGCCAAAGCCATTGAGTCATTCAGACTTGCAGGCGTGGGGAACCCCACCATAACATTCTTAATGGCTTCAGAAAGACCTTCTCTGAAATTTGCAGCCAGGGCACACTCATTCCATTGAGTAAGCACCGACCATTTCCGAAATTTTTGACAATACACCTCAGCTTCATCCTGGCCCTGAAAGAGAGCCAGCAAGGCCTTTTCTGCCTGGTTCTCAAGATTAGGTTCCTCATAAAGCAATCCAAGCGCCAGAAAAAACGCATCCACATTCAGCAATGCAGGATCTCCTGGCGCCAGGGAGAAAGCCCAATCTTGAGGGTCGCCATGTAACAGGGAGATAACAATTCTAACTTGCTGAGCGGAATCACCAGAGGAACGAGGTCTCAAAGAAAGAAATAATTTACAATTATTCTTAAAATTCAGAAACCTAGATCTATCTCCAGAAAACAACTCAGGAATAGGTACTTTTGGCTCAGACATAGGACTGTGAACAACAAAATCCTGAATGCTTTGCACCCTTGCAGCAAGACGATCCACACTAGAAGTCAGACTCTGAATATCCATGTCTGCAGCTGAACTCAAAGCCACCCAGAGATTAAGGGGATGAGAGAAGCTGGACAGACTGCAGCAAAGGGAGAGGAAAAAAAAAAACAATTGTACTCAGGACTTCTCTTATCCCACTTCTGCGATGCATTAAACACTTTTTGGCCTGCTGTACTGTTATGATCCTTCGTGGCTGAGGATCACAGAATAGACTAGCTAAGTTACTGAACATAGAACAAGCTCTAGGGAGGTGGTAACTGGACTGACCACAACCTGATCCTAACCAAACACACTAAAGGTAGCCGGTGAACGTGCCTAAATTCCTGGACGTCTCGACGCAGCTTGAGAAACTTGCTACCCCTATAGAGAAAGTAAGACCTCACTTGCCTCAGAGAAAAACCCCAAAGATATAGGAAGCCCCCAACAAATAATAACGGTGAGGTAAGGGGAAAATACAAACGTAGAAATGAAAACAGATTCAGCAAATGAGGCCCACTAATACTAGATAGCAGAAGACAGATAGGGAACTGTGCGGTCAGTAAAAAACCCTATACAAAATATCCACGCTGAGAATTCAAGAACCCCCACACCAACTAACGGTGTGAGGGGAGAAACTCAGCCCCCTAGAGCTACCAGCAAGCAAGGAAATCACATATTAGCAAGCTGGACAAGGACAAATAAATAACCAAGAAACATATTGAACACTGATGAGCAAAAAATAACCAAACAGAAACTTAGCTTCTCTTGGCGAGACTGATAACGAAGGGAATCAGGAGAGATCAAAATAGCACTGAATACATCGACAGCAGGCAACCACTGAAAGTCCAGGTGAGCTAAATAGGAAACCAGCTAACAGATAACGAGACAGCTGAACCAGCCTCAGACCTGCAGAATGACACAAAGAGCCACCAGAGGGAGCCCAAAGACAGCACTTACACAGTACCACTTGTAACCACAAGAGGGAGCCCAAAAACAGAGTTCACAACACAGGCCCCCCTGACTCAAGGGTCCCATAGCAGCTGTGTGGTGTGCCGCTGTTAGCGACACCCCACTGGCTGAGGCCAATAGGCAGGAGGGGGCCCTCGATGCTGGCTGAGGCCAGTGTTGAAATCTTCAGCCTGACAGATTAGTCTTTCCTCTTCTGGCGGCAATGGGCGGTCACCGGTTTGACCCGTTGAGCCCTTAGTCCATCACACTTCTCTGCAACTGGGAGCTTCTCACAACAATCTCCCATTCAACGTGCTCTGCAATCGGGAGTCTCGAGCAGCAACCTCCCGCTCAGCGTGCTTTGCAATTGGGAGTCTCACACAACGACTCCCCGCTCAGTCTTCTCTGCACTCATGTCCTGTCACTGCTGCGCAGACTAACTCTCCCCGCAGGGCGTCACAGGTCTGCCCTATTACTTGTCCCTGGTGGGAACTCTCTCTGTCTTCCCTCACATAGCTCTCGGTCCCTGCTACTCTTTCCACGCTCCCTCTCTGCAGGTCATGGGTCCACTCTGTCTTCAATTTCCTTCCCCCGTGCAACAATGGGCGCAACCTCAGCAGTTCCGGACCTGGTGCTTTGTCGGCACCCACAGCCCGGTCTTCTTCCTTACATTACCAGTGTGAGACATGTAGTGACTGACAGCTTGCTCTTCTGAGCTACATGTCTCACACTGGTAACGTCGCCTTTGATTAATAATCAGCTCTGGAGGCAGATTGCCAGGGAGATTTGTGTCTGGGCCATAGATCTTAACAGCTCATTTACATATTAAGAAAAACATGGATTACTCAGGAATACGACGTTGGATTTCAGATATTAAGGTATCATTTTTTTCAGTTTTCTGTGACCTACATGCCCATATAGATGGCTTAGGTAGGTTGATCCTACTGACAGATTTCCTTTTAATGAAAGTAACAGATTGTTAATAGATAAAGAGTGGTGCTTCTTAAATATTGTTTGATTCAAAAGCTGTACAAATACATTGATATATCTCCCCCAATATTGTTTGGAAGGTACTATATAATTCGGCAATCAAACTGTAGTAAGAGTTTATATTTGATTATTTTTGCATGTGTGCCATATGTCATGGCCAAAAGTTGGTGTGTAGCCCAGGCCTTATTCACATAAGAAACACACTCCTCTCAGGGAGCAATACATTTACATCTCTTCGGTTGTCTCTGTGTTTCACCTTTACCCCAGAGGCAAGAATACTTTTAATTATTGTACATATTAAATGCAATACAAAAATCAAGCAATAAATCAGACAACGCCTAACAGAAAGCAGAAGACCAGATGGAATGCAGTGTTCTCCCAGGTTATGATAGAGCTACCATCAGGGATTTAAAGGCAATGTTGCCTTGCGCTGGCGTGTACTCCGGAGGATAGAGAATGAACTTCAATCCAATATTGCGGCCAGCATGCAGCCAGCGGGTAAGGAAAGGGTGAATCAAACACCGAAAACCCCGCCCATATGACCCAAAACTGGTCCCGCCAAATTCAGGTGACAGGTTCCCTTTAAAGGTAATCCATCACTCGATTTTTGCCACCTAATCTGAAAGAGGGATGATGTAGAGACAGAGACCCAGCTGAGCTGTTTGCTGCAGTTTTGATAAAATCATTGTTTTATTTTACCAGCAGGAGCTCATCATTAGGCCATGTTCACAAGTTCAGAATTTGTTCCTCTCCTGGTTTTGGCTTAGGCTGCTTTCACACATCAGTTTTTTGCCATCAGTCACAATCCGTCGAATGTTGAAAAAAAGGGATCCGTCACAGATTGTGAAAAACTGATGTGACGGATCCGTTTTTTTGCTGGATCTGACTTGCTGATCAAGCTAATTGTATCCTAAAAAAAATCGGAGCATTCTCAGTTAAAAAAAACGGAACCCGTCGCCAGATTCCGTCATTTGACGGATCTGGCGCCACAGGCTTCCATTCTAGCAAACAACGGACGGCAACTGATCTGTCGCTGTCCGTTTCTTCGACAGACACAAAAAACGTTACTATGTCCATTTTCTCCGGACGCCGGATAAACAATTTTCAACGGATCCGGCGAATGACGGATGAAATGTGAGGCCATCCGTCGCAATCTGTCGCTAATACAAGTCTATGAGAAAAAAACGGATTTTTTTTTCAAAATTCGCCGGATTGCGACTGACGGCAAAAGACTGATGTGTGAAAGGGGCCTTACAAATACTTGTGTAAAATTCTGATCAATCAGAGGAAAGGTATAAGGCCACGTTCACACGTTCAATATTTTACATCAGTATTTGTAAGTCAAAACCAGGAGTGGAGCAGTCAGAGGAAAACTATAATAGAAACATGTCACCATTTCTTTACCACTTTACGAAGGTAAAATACGGACCAAATACTGAATGTGTGAACGTGGCCTTATACTTTTCCTCTGATTGATCTGAATTTTACATCAGTATTTTACCTCAGTATTTGTAAGCCAAAAACAGGAGTGGAACAATCAGAGGAAAAGTATAATAGAAACGTCACCACTTCTGTATTTATCACCACTCCTGGTTTTGGCTTACAAATACTGAGGTAAAAAACTCACCAAATAGTCCACATGTGCATGTGACCTAAGAGCACTAGCTGCCAGGTAAAGCATATTCATGAGCTCTGTATAACCAAGTCTTCAGATGTGATTGGCAACTTTCTGCCTATGCACATTGTGCACAGAATCAGTGGTGTGGGGTGGGCTTGTACAGGGTTCAGCATTCAGAGAACTAGATTTGCAGCAGATAAAACATGGATTTCATTAAAACTACATCAACAGTCCAGTAAATGATACCTTGCTACAATCAGGGTCTCTGTCCCTACATCATGCTGCTCTCAGATAGGATAGCAAAAACCGCGTGACAGACTCCCTGTAACCATAATTGGTGCAGGAGTTCAAGTTGCAGTTGACTTCTGGAGTCTATAAGGCCCCAAATGCTCCCTTTAAACCTTATAAAAAAGCCCAATAGTATAAAGACTTATGGGGCCCTTTTGTTAATGTTGCTTTAAGTTACGCCACTGGATGGAATGCCACTGGTTATCTTCATATTGAAATAAAAATGAATGTGTTATTTCACATATGGATATATGGTGTAAAGCATCTTTACTAGAGATGGGCGGACCCCTAGATGTCTGGGTCTAGCGGGTTCGGCCGAACAGTTAAAAAATTGTTCGGGTTTGGGTACCCAAACCCAGAACCCTTTCACTTGAATGGGGGGCCCAAACAACCAGTGTTTGCCATGCTGTCATGTGCATGACAGTGCAGCAAACAATGCTTCTGATTGGCAGTAAAATCATTACCGACGATCAGACAGCTGCGGTTCCCATAATATCAAAAAGTTTACCTCCGGTCACTAGCATGGGCTAATGAGACTACTGCTCCCATCAGCCTATGCCTGCTGCCGCTAATAACAGTGGGAGCAGAGAGCAGGTGATGGGAGTATTCATCAGCCGGTGCCTGCGCTCTAAATAAATGATTTAAAAAAATGCCTTGGGTTCACCTGTAATTTTTGATAACCAGCCAGGCAAAACTCACAGCTGAGGGCTGCAACCCTCAGCTGCCAGCTTCAGTAAGGCTGGTTATCAAGAATAGCAGAGTCCCCACTCCAATTTTTTTAATTATTTAAATAACTTAAAAAAACAGAGTGGGTTCCTCCCCATTTTTGACAACCAACCAAGCTAGAACAGACAGCTGGGGGCTGATATTCCCAGGCTGATAAGGGGCCAAGGACATTGGTCCCCCTGTTGTGTATCCGTTTTTTGGGCTCCCCTGGTGGTTGCTGGTGGTATTGGTGACTTGTTTGCACTTTGCTGCTTCTGTTCACCTGCTTCCATCAGCGTTTGGGAGTTTCCTATTTAGCCTTGCTCTCCAGTCATTTCCTTGCCGGTCATCATTGTAACCAGAGCCTTCGGTTGCATGTTCCTGCTACTAGTCTGCTGATCAGCTAAGTGGACTTTGTCCTTTTGTTTTGTATCTTTTGTCCAGTTTGCAGTTTTGTAATTCTCTGTAGCTGGAAGCTCTTGCGGGCTGAAATTGCCACTCCTGTGTCATGAGTTGACACAGGAGTCTTAAAGTAATTTCAGGATGGTTTTTGAAAGGGTTTTCAGTTGACCGTGAAGTCCTCTTTTGTATCCTTCTGCTATCTAGTAAGTGGACCTCTCTTTGCTAAATCTACTTTCATACTGTGTATGTCTTTTCCTCTTAATTCACCGTTATTACATGTGGGGGGCTGCTATCATCTTTTGGGGTATTTCCCTAGAGGTAAGCCAGGTCTGTTTCTTCCTCTACCAGGCGTAGTTAGTCCTCCGGCTGGCGCGTGGCATTTAGGAAGCTGTAGGTATGCTCCCTGGCTACTATTAGTAGTGTGGTAGATTTAGCTCACGGTCAACTCGAGTTTCCATCACCCGAGAGCTCGTTCGTTATTTATATGTTTCTTACGTTCCCTTGCCATTGGGAACCATGACAGTATGACCGGCCAGTGTTAAACTTATTGGCAGAAGAAAGGAGAGAAAAAAGAAGTCTGTAAATTTATTTATTTTTTTTCTTTTTCCCTATGCTTGCTCCATAGTTGGATCAGTTGTATTTCAGCTCTAATTACTGCCTTTGCCTTTCTCTCCTTATAATCCTTGAATGGCTCTGAGCTCACCTGTTTAATGATGGATCCTCAGAGTTTGGCTGCAGGTTTAAATAATCTTGCTACGAAGGTTCAAAATTTACAAGATTTTGTTATGCATACTCCTATTTCTGAACCTAAAATCCCTACACCAGAGGTGTTTTCCGGAGATAGATCTCAGTTTCTGAATTTCAAATATAATTGTAAATTGTTCCTTTCTCTCAGACCTCACTCCTCAGGAGATCCTGTCCAGCAGGTTAAGATTGTAATTTCTTTGCTGCGAGGTGACCCTCAAAATTGGGCATTTTCATTGGCACCAGGGGATCCTGCGTTGCTCAATGTGGATGCGTTTTTCCTGGCTTTAGGGTTGCTTTATGAGGAACCTAATTTGGAGATTCAAACTGAAAAAGCTTTGATAGCCCTATCTCAAGGGCAAGATGAAGCTGAGATATACTGCCAAAAATTTCGTAAATGGTCTGTGCTTACTCAGTGGAATGAGTGCGCCTTAGCGGCAAAATTCAGAGAGGGCCTTTCTGATGCCGTTAAAGATGTTATGGTCGGGTTCCCTGCGCCTACAGGTCTGAATGAGTCCATGACAATGGCAATTCAGATTGATCGGCGTTTGCGGGAGCGCAAACCCGTGCACCATTTGGCGGTATCTTCTGAAGAGACGCCAGAGAAAATGCAATGTGACAGAATTATGTCCAGAAGCGAGCGGCAGAATTATAGGCGTAAAAATGGGTTATGCTTCTATTGTGGTGATTCTGCTCATGTTATATCGGCATGCTCTAAACGTACTAGGAAGGTTGACAAGTCTATTTCAATTGGCACTTTACAGTCCAAATTTATTTTGTCTGTAACCTTGATTTGTTCATTATCAGTTATTACCGTGGATGCCTATGTGGACTCTGGCGCCGCTCTGAGTCTTATGGACTGGTCCTTTGCCAGGCGCTGTGGGTTTGATTTAGAGCCTCTGGAAGTCCCTATACCTCTGAAGGGTATTGATTCTACACCTTTGGCTTGTAATAAACCACAGTTCTGGACGCAAGTGACTATGCGTATGACTCCAGACCATCAGGAGGTGATTCGCTTCCTTGTGTTGTACAATTTACATGATGTTTTGGTGCTTGGATTACCATGGTTACAGTCTCATAACCCAGTCCTTGACTGGAAAGCTATATCTGTGTTAAGCTGGGGATGTCGGGGGGCTCATGGGGATATGCGGCGCGCCCCCACACCGCCGCAGGGCCGAGGGGTACCCGGAGCCGGGCCTCTAGGTCTCAGTCCTGGGGTTGTCACGGTGGCTAGATCCGGTCCGTGGCCCTGTCCGTCAGTGGGGGACGTCCGGTGAAATAGGTGGTGATAACGGTGGTGTAGCGGTGCAGTTGTGGGGTGCAGGTCGCGGTAAATAACGAGGACACCAGGTTGCAGTCTCTTTACCTCTTTACTGGAGATCTCTGAGTCCTCAGTCCAGAATACGGTTCACCAGGCTGCGCAAGTCCGGCCGGTCCAATGGCACCTCCAGAGTTCTCTTCACAGGTGGAAATCAGTGCCTTCCTTCTTAGCGCTGTGTGTTGTAGTCCTTCCCTGCTGTGCTCACGGAAAGTACCCCACAACTGTTGTGTCTGTTTCTTAAGTTCCCTCACAACTCGATTAGATGTTCCTCTCTTATTCCATCCCTCCCTGTTATTCAGGTTGGAACGGCACCCGTTTGTCAGGTAGGCCTGGAGTTCTTCCGGGACCCTAGTGACGCCCCTCTCCCGCAATTGCCCCCCAAGACTTCATAGGTGATATGTGGTAGACAGCCCGCCTCAGACTGACTGTCCTGCCGCTGTTTGGAGTATGGCTTAAAGCTGTATATTATTCCACTCCCTCGGCGTTCCGGCCACCGGTAATGCGCCTCAGCAAGGTGCTGCCTCTTTCAACAAAACCCCTGCTGGTATTCTCCGTCTGCTTGATCTCGTTTCTCACTCAGCACAATCTATCTCGCTTCTAGTCCTTTCTTAGGGCACCGCCGCTATTCTGAGCAGGCACGGTCCCGTTGCGTTCTTTCAATGCCAAGCCTCTGCCAGGATCCCACCCCTGGCAGAGACCCTACTGTCTCTTCCTCCACAACACCCTCTCTCACTAGGTGTTGCTTCGTTCAATCCAGTCAGCGTTCTCTTCTAACTTCCTGCCTGACCCCCAGTTTACCCACTATGGTGGGGAGTGGCCTAATGAATAGCACCCTTAGCTCCCCCCGGAGGCCCTGCTGTGAAACATATTGGTGTCTGTGATACCTGATCAGAGGAACTCCTTCAGTGCCATCGAACGCACCATGGCTCCCCTTAGTGGCGGAGCCACAGTACTGCAACGACCAGGACTCTGGGGCGCTGCACTCCCCCCTGGTTAAACACAGTACTCCGGGACTGGGAAGAAAACAACAATACAGGTTAGCAAAAAGACATACAAATTTTTGTTGAGTGCAAAACAATAAGCATACTTGAACAGGCTTCCCTTTATGGGAGGTGAGGACACTTTAACGTTACAAAACATAATCAAATATCATAGCAACAGGCTACAATTTACTCTCATTACCCAACTGGGTATTCTACTAAGTGCAAATGCTGGAACAATAAATTAACATTGCCTTTAAGAAACATACACTCTTAGTTTATCAAAGGCCTTCCTATAATCACATTACAGGGCAAGGTAACTCTTCATTCTCCTACTTTTGAACCTGCAGGACCGCCTGTCCCTATGGCACCAGACCTACTGCCTCTCCTTTCTTTTACAGGACCGCCCCGTTCAGCCAGGGCCTACTGCCTTTCTCTACTATACATAGTATAGACATAACATTCCTTTCAGTTTGAGAACATGGAGCCCACTCTGCCTGGCTCCTATAAGGACTCACTCACTAACCCCTACGGGTCTACTTTCTGTCCTTAGTAACGAACTAACTTTCTATGGGGACGCAGGGTTTACCTTCTATCCTCACCTTCATTATTACTTTCTTACGTTTCTATCCATGCAGAACTCTAGTCTACCTCAACAGGCTTTCTGCATCTTTCCTTTTGAAGAACATTATTCAAGCTTCACATTTCAAACATATTAAACACATATAACTTTTCATGTAAAACGGTTACATTTCTTGCAAAGCATCATCATGACATTACTGTTCCAAAACAGTATCACTTTCAGGTTCAATTCCAACCTCCCCTTTAAGAGGAGATCAAGTCTTTCTGAGGTAGCTCTTCTTCTCAGCCTACCAGTCCATACCAGAGCTCCGGAATGGCATCTTCGCAAAGTGTCTTTAACTAAAACCAGTAGGAAGCACCTTTAAGAAGGTGCAAACTATTTACAGGAAAGTTTGAATCATGCACAGTCCATGATTACTGCAGTTCGTGTAACTTTGTGCAAAACTTCAAGAAAACAACAATAGTGACCCCGGGTCAACAAAGGGGTCACCTTTTAAAGTTTACCCTGAACGGGTTTAGCAGCAACTTAAAGAACAAACAGTAACTATTTACATTTTCATAAAAGAGCATTCAATTCAGAATCCCCCACGAGGCGCCACCTGGCGGGGGAACCCCTGCAATACAGGCAGGTCAGGTTCCAGATTCACTCCCGCGGCCAGGTACACCCCATGGGTGCGGGTCTGTTGCACAACCAGATCGTGTGCGGTGATGACGGTCTGCGTTCCCACGTCTTTCTGCGCTGGTACATCAGGAACATCGGTCACTTGGAAAGGCACTTCCTTGGCCACTACGGTGGTTGCGGGGGTCATGCGGCAGATCGCAGGTTCTGTGATCAGACAGGTGGGGGCGACCGGGGTGGTTACGGATCGATCACACGGTGGCACCTTGGCTACAGGGGCTGGTTTCTCTTTCTTGTAGACGTTCAGAGCAAACCACCCCTTTTCCCCAAAATGCCGGGTGTAAGTAACGCTATCCCCCGGGTAGAGGTCCCGATCGGGGTGGCCCTCTCTAAGGTGTGACTCAACATCCCGTCGGTTGACAAAGATCTCCGCATATAGCCCCGGTTCCTTAATAAAGCCCCAGCCTCCTCGGAGCTTAAAGGTGGTGACGATGCCCTGCCTGCGCGGGGCCTGGTGAGTGGTGGGGTCCTTGCGGGCCCGATCCTTGACCGCCAAATCCTTTTGATGGTGAACCTCCCGCCCAGCCTGATGTACTTTCTCCTCCTCTCGCCACCGATGTTCTAGCTGGATTTGGTATTTCTCCCAGCTTAGGGCCTGTACCATCTCCCCCTTCTGGGTCTCCACCCCGGGGAACCCCATAAGATTGGATCCGGGGTTCACCCAGCGGCACACCGTGCGCTCCGCGTGGACCTCACACAGCAAGGGAGTAGGGGTGATTGGGGCTCGCATACGGTGTTCCATGCCCGTGGCTTCCTCCCATGGTAGCAGGCGTTGGAGTCTATGGGTTCCCGGGAGAGGTGGTGCCGCTACAGGACCCACTAACACACCCTCGGCTGGCGGAGCAGGATCGGCGGACTCACCAACTGGTACGAGTTCACTTTCCGTAGCAGGTCCCGCTGGTTCTTCCGGTGAGAACTCCGATGTCCGGGAACCCTCTACCGGCTCCACCGGGTGCGGAGCCTGGACTCTCACATTCAGTTGGAGGAGCTGGTTATATAAGTCCTCCATCTCAGCTCTCAGGAATCTGGTGTTATCCACGGAGGACGGGCTACTGGGCTCATCCGGGTAGTCGGGGGAGACTTCCACTTCAACCCCACTGTCGGGTTCGGAGCTGCTGGCCATAGCGTCCTCCACGCGGGTCACTTCCTGGTCTTTTTCCCGCTCTCTCCTTCGGGAGTGGTTTCGTTTTCTCTGCCTCCGCCCCCCATTAAGAATTAGGAGGCGGATCTCTGCTGCTGACGGACACGTCCTCACCGTGCAGAAATACTTAGACTGGGCGGCCATTGCTGTTCGCGCTCTCCAACTTGTCTACGCCCACTCCACGCCCCTCTTCTCTTCCTGCGCTCTCCTCAGCGCTGCAATGGCGGCGGATTTTGGCGGCAAATGGCACAACACAGTCTTTTCAATAAAGTACGGTTCAAGTACAGTAAATCACAGTCTCTAGGCACACATGACCTGATTCTTCAGGCTTAAGTAGATCCTGTTCGTGACGCCAAGTCTGCGGCGCGCCCCCACACCGCCGCAGGGCCGAGGGGTACCCGGAGCCGGGCCTCTAGGTCTCAGTCCTGGGGTTGTCACGGTGGCTAGACCCGGTCCGTGGCCCTGTCCGTCAGTGGGGGACGTCCGGTGAAATAGGTGGTGATAACGGTGGTGTAGCGGTGCAGTTGTGGGGTGCAGGTCGCGGTAAATAACGAGGACACCAGGTTGCAGTCTCTTTACCTCTTTACTGGAGATCTCTGAGTCCTCAGTCCAGAATACGGTTCACCAGGCTGCGCAAGTCCGGCCGGTCCAATGGCACCTCCAGAGTTCTCTTCACAGGTGGAAATCAGTGCCTTCCTTCTTAGCGCTGTGTGTTGTAGTCCTTCCCTGCTGTGCTCACGGAAAGTACCCCACAACTGTTGTGTCTCTTTCTTAAGTTCCCTCACAACTCGATTAGATGTTCCTCTCTTATTCCATCCCTCCCTGTTATTCAGGTTGGAACGGCACCCGTTTGTCAGGTAGGCCTGGAGTTCTTCCGGGACCCTAGTGACGCCCCTCTCCCGCAATTGCCCCCCAAGACTTCATAGGTGATATGTGGTAGACAGCCCGCCTCAGACTGACTGTCCTGCCGCTGTTTGGAGTATGGCTTAAAGCTGTATATTATTCCACTCCCTCGGCGTTCCGGCCACCGGTAATGCGCCTCAGCAAGGTGCTGCCTCTTTCAACAAAACCCCTGCTGGTATTCTCCGTCTGCTTGATCTCGTTTCTCACTCAGCACAATCTATCTCGCTTCTAGTCCTTTCTTAGGGCACCGCCGCTATTCTGAGCAGGCACGGTCCCGTTGCGTTCTTTCAATGCCAAGCCTCTGCCAGGATCCCACCCCTGGCAGAGACCCTACTGTCTCTTCCTCCACAACACCCTCTCTCACTAGGTGTTGCTTCGTTCAATCCAGTCAGCGTTCTCTTCTAACTTCCTGCCTGACCCCCAGTTTACCCACTATGGTGGGGAGTGGCCTAATGAATAGCACCCTTAGCTCCCCCCGGAGGCCCTGCTGTGAAACATATTGGTGTCTGTGATACCTGATCAGAGGAACTCCTTCAGTGCCATCGAACGCACCATGGCTCCCCTTAGTGGCGGAGCCACAGTACTGCAACGACCAGGACTCTGGGGCGCTGCAGATACTCCTTTGGTGTCCATTTCGTCATCTATTCCATCTGAGATTCCGGCATTTTTGTCTGATTATCGTGATATTTTTGAAGAGCCTAAAATTGGTTTACTCCCTCCTCACAGGGATTGTGATTGCGCCATAGATCTGATTCCTGGCAGTAAATTTCCAAAGGGTCGTTTGTTTAACCTATCTGTACCTGAACATGCTGCTATGCGCGAGTATATTAAGGAGTCCCTGGAAAAGGGACATATTCGTCCTTCTTCATCACCTTTAGGAGCCGTTTTTTTCTTTGTCTCTAAAAAGGATGGCTCTCTGAGGCCTTGTATTGATTATCGACTCCTGAATAAAATTACAGTCAAATATCAGTATCCGTTGCCTTTGCTGACTGATTTGTTTGCTCGCATAAGGGGGGCTAAGTGGTTCTCTAAGATTGATCTTCGTGGGGCGTATAATTTGGTGCGAATTAAGCAGGGGGATGAGTGGAAAACCGCATTTAATACGCCTGAGGGCCATTTTGAGTATTTGGTAATGCCTTTCGGCCTTTCTAATGCACCTTCTGTCTTTCAGTCCTTAATGCATGATATTTTCCGTGAATATTTGGATAAATTTATGATAGTGTACTTGGATGATATTTTGATTTTTTCTGATGACTGGGAGTCTCATGTTCAGCAGGTCAGGAGGGTTTTTCAGGTTTTGCGGGAGAATTCTTTGTGTGTAAAGGGTTCAAAGTGTGTTTTTGGGGTTCAAAAAATTTCCTTTTTGGGGTACATTTTTTCCCCTTCTTCTATTGAGATGGACCCTGTCAAGGTTCGGGCTATTTACGACTGGACGCAGCCTACTTCTCTGAAGAGTCTCCAGAAATTCTTGGGCTTTGCTAATTTTTATCGTCGATTTATAGCTGGTTTTTCTGGCGTTGCTAAACCTCTGACGGATTTGACTAAAAAGGGTGCTGATGTTGCCAATTGGTCCCCTGCTGCCGCGGAGGCCTTTCGGGAGCTTAAGCGCCACTTTTTGTCTGCCCCTGTGTTGTGCCAGCCTGATGTTTCTCTTCCCTTTCAGGTTGAGGTCGATGCTTCCGAGATCGGAGCGGGGGCGGTTTTGTCGCAGAAAAGTTCCGACTGCTCAGTGATGAGACCTTGTGCGTTCTTTTCGCGAAAATTTTCGGCCGCCGAGCGAAACTATGATGTTGGTAATCGGGAGCTTTTGGCCATGAAGTGGGCATTTGAGGAGTGGCGTCATTGGCTTGAGGGTGCCAAACATCAGATGGTAGTTTTGACTGATCACAAGAATTTAATTTATTTGGAGTCTGCCAGGCGCCTGAATCCTAGACAGGCACGTTGGTCATTGTTCTTTTCCCGGTTTAATTTTGTGGTCTCGTACTTACCGGGTTCTAGGAATGTGAAGGCAGATGCTCTTTCTAGGAGTTTTGAGCCTGACTCTCCTGGGAATTCTGAACCTGCTGGTGTCCTTAAGGATGGAGTGGTTTTGTCTGCTGTCTCTCCAGATTTGCGACGTGCTTTGCAAGAATTTCAGGCGGATAGACCTGATCGTTGTCCGTCTGGTAGACTGTTTGTTCCTGACGAGTGGACCACTAGAGTCATCTCGGAAGTTCATTCTTCTACTCTGGCAGGTCATCCGGGAATTTTTGGCACCAGAGATTTGGTGGCTAGATCCTTCTGGTGGCCTTCCCTGTCTCGAGATGTGCGTGTTTTTGTGCAGTCTTGTGATGTGTGTGCTCGGGCCAAGCCTTGTTGTTCTAGGGCTAGTGGGTTGTTGTTGCCCTTGCCTATTCCGAAGAGGCCTTGGACGCACATCTCTATGGACTTTATTTCGGACCTCCCTGTTTCTCAGAAGATGTCTGTCATCTGGGTGGTGTGTGACCGTTTTTCTAAAATGGTTCATTTGGTGCCATTGCCTAAGTTGCCTTCCTCATCTGAGTTGGTCCCTCTGTTTTTTCAAAATGTGGTTCGCTTGCATGGTATTCCGGAAAACATCGTTTCTGACAGGGGTACCCAGTTCGTGTCTAGATTTTGGCGGGCAGTCTGTGCCAGGTTGGGCATTGATTTGTCTTTTTCGTCTGCATTCCATCCTCAGACCAATGGCCAGACGGAACGAACTAATCAAACTTTGGAGACTTATTTGAGGTGTTTTGTGTCTGCGGATCAGGATGATTGGGTTGCCTTTCTGCCGTTGGCGGAGTTTGCTCTTAATAATCGGGCTAGTTCTGCCACTTTGGTTTCTCCTTTCTTTTGCAATTCAGGGTTTCATCCGCGTTTTTCATCTGGTCAGGTTGAATCTTCGGATTGTCCTGGAGTGGATGCGGTAGTGGATCGGTTGCATCAGATTTGGGGACAAGTGGTGGATAATTTGGAATTGTCCCAGGAGAGGACTCAGCAGTTTGCTAACCGCCGTCGTCGTGTTGGCCCCCACCTTCGTGTTGGGGACTTGGTGTGGTTGTCTTCCCGTTTTGTCCCTATGAGGGTTTCTTCTCCTAAATTTAAGCCTCGGTTCATCGGTCCTTATAGGATTTTGGAGATTCTTAACCCTGTCTCCTTTCGTTTGGACCTCCCGGCATCTTTCGCTATCCATAATGTGTTCCATCGGTCGCTGTTGCGGAGATATGAGGTACTGGTGGTTCCTTCTACTGAACCTCCTGCTCCTGTGCTGGTGGAGGGTGAATTGGAATACGTGGTAGAAAAGATCTTGGACTCCCGTATTTCCAGACGGAGACTTCAATATTTGGTTAAATGGAAGGGCTATGGTCAGGAAGATAATTCTTGGGTAACTGCCTCTGATGTTCATGCCTCGGATTTGGTTCGTGCCTTTCATAGGGCTCATCCAGATCGCCCTGGCGGTTCTTGTGAGGGTTCGGTGCCCCCTCCTTAAGGGGAGGGTACTGTTGTGTATCCGTTTTTTGGGCTCCCCTGGTGGTTGCTGGTGGTATTGGTGACTTGTTTGCACTTTGCTGCTTCTGTTCACCTGCTTCCATCAGCGTTTGGGCGTTTCCTATTTAGCCTTGCTCTCCAGTCATTTCCTTGCCGGTCATCATTGTAACCAGAGCCTTCGGTTGCATGTTCCTGCTACTAGTCTGCTGATCAGCTAAGTGGACTTTGTCCTTTTGTTTTGTATCTTTTGTCCAGTTTGCAGTTTTGTAATTCTCTGTAGCTGGAAGCTCTTGCGGGCTGAAATTGCCACTCCTGTGTCATGAGTTGACACAGGAGTCTTAAAGTAATTTCAGGATGGTTTTTGAAAGGGTTTTCAGTTGACCGTGAAGTCCTCTTTTGTATCCTTCTGCTATCTAGTAAGTGGACCTCTCTTTGCTAAATCTACTTTCATACTGTGTATGTCTTTTCCTCTTAATTCACCGTTATTACATGTGGGGGGCTGCTATCATCTTTTGGGGTATTTCCCTAGAGGTAAGCCAGGTATGTTTCTTCCTCTACCAGGCGTAGTTAGTCCTCCGGCTGGCGCGTGGCATTTAGGAAGCCGTAGGTATGCTCCCTGGCTACTATTAGTTGTGTGGTAGATTTAGCTCACGGTCAACTCGAGTTTCCATCACCCGAGAGCTCGTTCGTTATTTATATGTTTCTTACGTTCCCTTGCCATTGGGAACCATGACATCCCCCCAGCCTAAAAATAGCAGCCCGCAGCCTCCCAGAAAAGACACATCCATTAGATGTGCCAATTCTGGCGCTTTGCCCGGCTCTTCCCACTTGCCCTCTAGCGGTGGCAAATGCGGTTCATATTTGTGGGGTTGATGTCACCTTTGTATTGTCAGGTGACATCAAGCTCACGACTTAGTAATGGAGAGGCGTCTATAAGACACATATCCATTACTAATACTATAGTTGTATTGTAAATAAACACACACAAAGTATAAAGTCTTTTATTTGAAATAAAAAAAGTAAAAGTGTGGTTTGTTTTATTTAAAAATAATAAACACAGTTATACTCACCTAAAGCCCGTTCCATTGAATCCCTCGTCTTCTGTAATAAACCAAAAATAAGCAACAACCATTTCCCTCACCTGTCTGACGTTCTGTCCCATGCTGTAATCCATGTCTGGGGATAAACGGCTTTCAACCTGGATGGCACCAAGATGCATCTAATAGATGCGTCTTTTCTGAGCAGCTGTTGGCTGCGATTTTTAGGCTGGGGGAGGCAATATCCCCCTTACCTGCCTGAGAATACCAGCACCCAGTTGTCTGCTTTAGCTTGGTTGATTGTCAAAAATGGAGGGGACCCCATGCCGTTTTTGTAAATTATTTTATTAGTGGTGACCCCTCTATCCTTGATAACCAACCTTGCTGAAGCTGAGGGTTGCAGCCCCCAGTTGTGAGTTTTTCCTGGCTGGTTATCAAAAATACAGGAGAACCCACGCCATTTTTTTTATTATTATTTATTTATTTATAGCTCAGGTGCCGGCTGATGAATACCCCCATCAGCTTCCGCCTGCTTCCGCTGTTATTAGTGGCAGCAGGCGTAGGCTGATGGGAGCAACTGTCCCATCAGCCGACGCCAGTGACCGGAGGTAAACGTCTTACCTCTGATCACAGCTGCGGGCTCAAGCTGTCATTTGAAGACGTGGGAGCCGCGGCTGTGACTGGTGGTGACGATTTTACCGCCGATCAGAAACAGTGTTTGCCGTGCTGTCATACACATGACAGCGTGAGAAACACCTGATGTTCGGGGGGGGTGAACTCTAACAGTACCTGAAAAGTAGGTTCGTCTATCTCTAGTCTGTACATTTCCATGCCGTTAGTAGCCTTACAATATGTGCCTCTCTACTTAATTATGGTCTATTTGAATAGTTCCCGAATGTCCAGATTTTCCACCTATTGTTTTGTATATAGCAGGTTTAGGTGCCTCTCCCTTCCTTCCTCTATCCGTCAGTGTTTAGCAATATCATTGAACTGGTAACTAGATTCCTACTATTGTGAATATGGCATAATTTGTCATACTTTATGATCCGCAAAGCATTCTATTCCTGGTGAGTTATACATGTACTGTGACTAAACCAGCAATAAAATGTAACTCGGTAAATAACACTTTCTGTTCTGTAGAGGACAATTTGTATGCGCCAATATTACCCAAAGAGATCTGAACAGTCCACTTCCATGTTCTCTGTTTAGACTTGCACAGAGCCATTGGTGACATGCATGTGTGGTGGACCTACCCAGTATCTCACTTCTGCTCTCATCATAAAACTTGGCTCTTTCTATCTTCCTTTCTTCCCATATTAGTGATCCCTGGGAAGCTTTTTTTGCTTCACAAATCATTCACGCTCACTTGGTCTCAAGTATGAACTCTTAACTTTCCTCTATATGGCGGTGAAACAGACAATAGACCATGCCTAGAAACAAAACCACATTCTTTTCTCAGAATTCTAAGTTCGCGTAGATAACTTTATGGTCAATTAGAGCTTACTAGTGTTCTGAATGATACCCAGGCTAAGTTTTTAAGTTTTTCAAAATCTAGAACTTGTGGATAGCACATACTCATTCATAATTGCTAAATGGTCAGGCTCACCAGGTGAGGTGGATCCTATAAGCGTTAAGCCCGAGTGGGCAAATAGACCCTGGGTGTTGATGCAGAAAGGCATGAGGGCAGCATGGCCTTGGCACACACAGGAATATCAGGAGCAACAGGACAGATGAAGCGGTACCCAGCAGGGACGCATGCAAGCACAGACCCAAATGCACAATGGTTGAACACACCAAACGTAGGACTAGAGCCTCAATTCCAAGATATAGGTGTGTGTCTAAATGAGCCTTAAATAGGTCTGTGGAGATTATGCCATTGATCCACTCCGGGCAACTTGCAAAACACGATTTTGGCCAATTGTGTAACATAGTACATTATAGCTTTATCAACTTCTGGTTATTTTTATTTTCCATGTAACCCCACATCTCCCTTATCCTCCTTACCTATCCCTTATATTTTTGTTTTGTTTAGTTGTTTTAGTTCTAATACTACCGTGTTGATGTTTAATGCCATTAACTTCATTGTATTTTCTGTAACATGATTTGTGTTAATTACTGAAGCTGTATGCTGAATCTCAAATCTGGTTATACTGATATATTATAATAAAATATTTGAATGATTAAAAATTACGGAGTCTGATTTTTTGATTCATTTTTGAATGAGAAAAGTCATTCAATATCACATGACTGAGTGGCAAAAGTATGTAATTCCCTTAGGATTAGCAGATGATTTTAAGCTTAAAATTCGGTCTGGTGTTTTCAGTCAATGTGATGAGAACCAGGTGTGAATGGGCAACCTAATTTATTTAAAGAACATTGATCTATTAAAAGCTGATCTTCACAATGCATTTGTGGAAGTACTGTACTAAAAACAGAGATTTCTGAGTATACTAATCTGCGAGGTAACAAAGGAACCTACGGTAACCGCTGAACAACTAAAGGGCTCTCTCACATTACCCATGAGTCCAACATCAGAAAGACACTGAACAGCAATGGTATGCATGAGAGGAATGCAAGAAGAAAGCCACTACTCTCCAAAAGGAATGTTTCAGCCAATTTACAGTTTGCTAAAAATCAACTGGACAAGCAAGAAGGCTATTTGAACAATGTTGTCACAAGTTTACTGAGATAGAAGGCAGAAGACTGCAGAAGACTCCTACTCCTGTATGGTTTAGAAGCACTTGACCATTATATTAAACGGTGCAGGTTTCCTTTAGCAATGCAGTGGTTAATCTGCTCAGTTGAGAGCTCTTGGAAGCTTTCCTACATTAAGGATCTCAGCTGTTCATTGTTAGCCACTCCCATTTTCTATATAATCTGGGCCCTGGCTAGCACTAATTGCCAGAGCTAGCTTGTGCTGCATGGTTAGGAGATGGTGGTTTCTGGTTGTTGCTTAAGAAGGTGTTTGGTAAATTTATTTAAGATTGTTAGGTTTTCGGTGCTAATTCCTCACCTACTTCTACTTTGGTTTTACCCCATCCTCCACTCCCCAGTGTATTGCTCCGTTTGTGACAGTAAATTTGTATGATTTATATTTTTCTTTATCCCTGTTTGTATTACCTTGTTAGTCTTGTAGGTGTATTACGGTACACTACTACTCCACTCTTCCCTCGGTGGAGAAAGGGTACAGACTGAGGGAGGATTCAGGAGCTAAGGCAAGAAACGAGGCCCTGGCATCTTCAACATCAGAAGTAATGCGTTGGGGACAGGAAAGGAGCCCCTTGTCCCGGGACACCCGACAACAGAGTCATAACAAATATATTGTGGACGGAAAAGAACAAAATAGAGTTTTTTGGCTTAAATGAAAAGTGTTATGTTTGGAAAAATATAAACACTGCATTACAGCATTAAAAAAAACGATCATTTTTGAAACACAGTAGTGGTAGTATTATGCTTTGGGCATGTTTCGCTGTATCTGGGCTAGGGCAGCTTGCCATAATTAATGGAAGAATGAAAGCTGAATTATACCAACAATTTTTATCAAAAAAATATCAGGACACCTGTCCATGAACTGAATCTCAAGGCAGTGTGGGACATGCAGCAGAAAAACAATCAATAACACATAAGTAATTCTACAAATGAATTGTTAAATAAAAATAAAGTTAAAAGTTTTGGAATGCAGAAATCAAAGTTCTGACTTTAGTTCTATAGAAATGTTGAGGAAAGACCCGAAGAGCAGATTTCATGAGTGAGAATCCACCAGTTGAAGCTGTTTTGTAGGGAAGAATGAGCTAAAATTCCTCCAAGCCGATGAGACACTAACCAACAATTACCAGAAACAATTAGACACAGCTATTGCTGCACAAGAGGGTTATGCCAGGTACCCATTCCTCATTTAAAAAAATTACAAAGTCTAATATGTTTTTCTCATTTGTTTATTTGTTTTTTTCCACCTACTTTTAGGACTTGTGTGCAGCACTGTAATTGCTGTCACCCATCAGCCCCAGACAACATGATTGACAGAATCCTGTATGACTCTCAGATTATATTGACCCCCAGAATGAAGTTAACATGCACACTTGACGTGAATACCTTAAAATGTACAAATAAAAAAGTCCCCAAAATTGCACAATTGTATTTTTTCCAACCCCCCCCCCCCCCCAGAAAGAAAAAGGAATACAATTTTTTTATTACAATAGATGTATCCTAAATTGGCGTTAAAAAATATGACAAAAGCCTCATACAAGTATGATACAGCAATGTAAAATTAGGAATGTTCAGGCTGTTAGATGGCAAGAAAATTAAAAAAAATAACTTTACAGGAAGCTAGCATCAGGATTAACTCTTCTATAGTGCTCCCACTACTCTCTAGAACTTCTAAACACCTTTGAGGCCTGAAGTATGAGCCATTTTCAGATCTAACTAGCCCGTTCATCCCTGACTGATACCAATCACACCTGCTGCTTTTACCATAGGCTTCTCATGGTATCATCCTTGTACTGCAGTAAATGATTCAATTGATGGCTTGTGACTGTCCATCATCTTCTTGATTACATTCCAGAGGTTTTCAATGGGGTTCAGGTCTGGAGATTGGGCTGCCCATGGTAGGGTTTTGATGTGATGGTCTCTTAATTTTTGCCAGAGCTGTAGATTGGGGACCAGTGCATGCACAAAAGGGAAAATGAAGCATGTACCATGTATCCCTGCCTTCCCATATCCTGTACCCTGAGTGTGTGACTGTGTAGCAGAGGAATCATGGCTAACAGAACTATAAAGGCTCCTAGGGTAAGGCAGGGTAACAATGTTGGTTACTTCTCGGGAACAGCATATCCCCTCTTCTGCTAAGTAATTCAAATAAACTCCTTTTTTAAATTTTCTTTACTTTTATCCCCATGTAGAACTATGATTTTCAGAAAGCTCCAACAGCAGCGGATCTTCAGGACCTGCTGGGAGTAATAGTTTCCCCTACAGATTTCCTTCCACTAAAAAGTGGAGTTCACACACATTGACAACAGGGTGGATGAGATGTGGCCTAGAAGAATGCTGATATGTAGTTTCTCCTCAATCAACATGGTTTAAAATTCAGTGTTAATAACCGTGCAATTTTGAAGCTAATTGCAAAACTGAGCAACCATTAAAGAGTAGATCTAAAATGTCATCTTCAAGTGTACAATGCTCCATTGTCTTCCGGCTTCCTGATTGTTAAGAGCTGCGGGGCTTCTGAAAATTGACATTTTGGACCAAACTGTGCAGCATTGTAGAAGTACAGGGACAATAAAGATGGCCGAATCATGTATTCCAGTGTTTCAACCAACTTTAGATCAGTACTTGCAAGCTCTATTAAAAAGAGCTTGTAAGCACTTTGCTTGATCAACCATACTGCTAGGGTGCAGCAGTGGCTGGTAGCCTACAAAAATAACAGTAATGATTCCTCCGATCTTGAGAACGGAGAGGATTTTTTGAAGGGATTGATTGAGCACAATAAAAAGTTCACCAGTGACTTGCCGCTGTATAAAATAACAAAGTGTCACTCACCTACCAGCATCCACCTGGAACCAGTGTAGGCCATAGTCTACGTTTATACAAGAAGTGGAGACGTCACCTTGCAACGTGCAGCCAAAGAACTGTGGTCTGTAATTGGCTGCAGTGGTTGGGTCACGCTTGTAATTGATGTCACTTTTACCCTTATATCTCCTATGCAGATGAAAAATGTATTTAAAGGGAACCTGTCACCCCCAAAATAGAAGATGAGCTAAGCCCACCGGCATCAGGGGCTTATCTACAGCATTCTGTAAGACTAGCCCCCGATGTATCCTAAAAGATGAGAAAAAGAGGTTATATTATACTCACCCAGGGGGCGATCCCGCTGCGGTCCGGTCCGATGGGCGTCGCGGTGTGGTTTGTATCTTCCTATCTTCATAGGATGATATCCTCTTCTTGTCTTCGCGCTGAGGCTCTGGCGCAGGCGAATTTGTCTGCCTGTTGAGGGCAGAGCAAAGTACTGCAGTGCGCAGGCGCCTGGCCTCTGACCTTTCCCGGCCGGAGCCGCAGCGTGAAGACAAAAAGAGGACGTCATCGTAAGAAGATGGGAGGCCCCGGACCGCGACACCCATCGGCTCGGACGGCCCCCCCAGGTGAGTATAATCTAACCTATTTTTCTCATCTTTCAGGATACATCGGGGGCTTATCAACAGCATTACAGAAAGCTGTAGCTAAGCCCCTGATGCCGGTGGGCTTAGCTCATCTTTGATTTTGGGGGTGACAGGTACCCTATAAATTCTAATTTTCTGGTAATAAATGAAATGAGTATGCCAACCTCGATGCAATGTGAAATAGATTACGTATACTGAAGAGAAAATGGAGGTTATACATGGCAGTTCTCTACTCACCAGGTCAGGTGTCATAAATAATGAGTTCAAGACGCAGAGTTTTGTGCATCATGAACTCACTATTTATGACACATGACCTGTTGAGTATAGATCTGCTTTGTATTACCACCATTGTCTCTTCAGTCTGCGTCACATAGATTAAGCAGACTGAAGAGATTATGGAGAAAATACAAGTAATATTAGTTTTTTGACAACTCATAGCTCCATACCAAACACACAAAGCTGCAGTGTTCTACTTAATTCCTGGAGCTATGAGGTGGCAAAAAAACAAAGTGTATGGCGCAGTGTGTTTATTCGGTGCACGGTGTGTGTTGACGGTGGCGAAATACACAAATAACCAAACAGTATTGGGGGCAAAAAACTATTAACATTTATTTAAACCAAAAAAATTAACTGCGCCGGCTTGGGGTAGACTGACGGAACTGGGGGGTGTGTAGCTGTGAGGCCTGGCTGACTGAAGACAATGCAGGGGTGGCAGGAGAAGGGGCAATTAAACTAGTGGGGTCAGGTGTTGTGAAATTGGATTCTGGGCTCCCCCGGTGGCCACTTGTGGAATTTAACTTGTGTGCATCATCCCCTCTGTTCACCTGCTCCTATCAGGATGTGGGAGTCGCTATATAACCTTGCTCCTCTGTCAGTTTCATGCCGGTCAACAATGTAATCAGAAGCCTTTCTGTGCATGTTCCTGCTACTAGACAACTCCCAGCTAAGTTGGACTTTTGTCCTTGTGTGTTTTTGCATTTTGTTCCTGTTCACAGCTGCTGTTTCGTTACTGTGTCTGGAAAGCTCTTGTGAGCGGAAATTGCCACTCTGGTGTTATGAGTTAATGCTAGAGTCTTAAAGTAATTTCTGGATGGTGTTTTGATAGGGTTTTCTGCTGACCATGAAAGTGCCCTTTCTGTCTTCATGCTATCTAGTAAGCGGACCTCGATTTTGCTAAACCTATTTTCATACTACGTTTGTCATTTCATCTAAAATCACCGCCAATATATGTGGGGGCCTCTGTCTGCCTTTTGGGAAAATTTCTCTAGAGGTGAGCCAGGACTGTCTTTTCCTCTGCTAGGATTAGGTAGTTCTCCGGCTGGCGCTGGGCATCTAGGGATAAAAAACGTAGGCATGCTACCCGGCCACTTCTAGTTGTGCGGCAGGTTTAGTTCATGGTCAGTATAGTTTCCATCTTCCAAGAGCTAGTTCTCATGTATGCTGGGCTATGTTCTCTCGCCATTGAGAATCATGACAGTTTGACCGGCCTAAAAAAGGGTTAAATTACTGGCTGAGAAAGGAGAGAAAAAATAAGTCTGCTACAATTTTTTTTTTTTTTTTTCCCTCTAGTTCTGAGTGTGCTCTTAATTGAATCACTTGCTAGTCTGCCTATGCTGCAGCCTTCCTCTCTTCCTCTCCTTCTAATCCTTGAATGGCTCTGTGTTCACCTGTTTCAAATGGATCTTCAGAGTGTAGCTACAGGTTTGAATAATCTCGCCACAAAGGTACAAAATTTGCAAGATTTTGTTGTTCATGCACCTATGTCTGAGCCTAGAATTCCTTTGCCTGAATTCTTCTCGGGGAATAGATCTCACTTTCAAAATTTTAAAAATAATTGCAAATTGTTTTTGTCCCTGAAGTCTCGCTCTGCCGGAGACCCTGCACAGCAGGTCAGGATTGTAATTTCCTTGCTCCGGGGCGACCCTCAAGACTGGGCTTTTGCATTGGCACCAGGGGATCCTGCGTTGCTCAATGTGGATGCGTTTTTTCTGGCCTTGGGGTTGCTTTATGAGGAACCTCATTTAGAGCTTCAGGCGGAAAAGGCCTTGATGTCCTTGTCTCAGGGGCAAGATGAAGCTGAAATATACTGCCAAAAATTCCGCAAATGGTCTGTGCTTACTCAGTGGAATGAGTGCGCCCTGGCGGCGATTTTCAGAGAAGGTCTCTCTGATGCCATTAAGGATGTTATGGTGGGGTTCCCTGTGCCTGCGAGTCTGAATGAGTCCATGACGATGGCTATTCAGATCGATAGGCGTCTGCGGGAGCGCAAACCTGTGCACCATTTGGCGGTGTCTACTGAGAAAACGCCAGAAAATATGCAATGTGATAGAATTCTGTCCAGAAGCGAGCGGCAGAATTTTAGACGAAAAAATGGGTTGTGCTTCTATTGTGGTGATTCAACTCATGTTATATCAGCATGCTTTAAGCGTACTAAGAAGCCTGACAAGTCTGTTTCAATTAGCACTTTACAGTCTAAGTTTATTCTATCTGTGACCCTGATTTGTTCTTTGTCATCTATTACCGCGGACGCCTATGTCGACTCTGGCGCTGCTTTGAGTCTTATGGATTGGTCCTTTGCCAAACGCTGTGGGTATGATTTGGAGCCATTGGAGGCTCCGATACCTCTGAAAGGGATTGACTCCACCCCATTGGCTAGTAATAAACCACAATACTGGACACAAGTGACTATGCGTGTTAATCCGGATCACCAGGAGGTTATTCGCTTTCTGGTGCTGTATAATCTACATGATGTTTTGGTGCTGGGATTGCCATGGCTGCAATCTCATAACCCAGTCCTTGACTGGAGAGCTATTTCTGTGTTAAGCTGGGGATGTAAAGGAACTCATGGGGACGTACCTTTGGTTTCCATTTCATCATCTATTCCCTCTGAGATTCCTGAATTCTTGTCTGACTTTCGTGACGTTTTTGAAGAACCCAAGGTTGGTTCACTACCTCCGCACCGGGAGTGCGATTGTGCCATAGACTTGATCCCGGGTAGTAAATACCCTAAGGGTCGTTTATTTAATCTGTCTGTGCCTGAACACGCTGCTATGCGAGAATATATAAAGGAGTCCTTGGAAAAGGGACATATTCGTCCTTCATCATCTCCCTTAGGAGCCGGTTTTTTCTTTGTGTCTAAGAAAGACGGCTCTTTGAGGCCGTGTATTGATTATCGACTTTTGAATAAAATCACGGTTAAATATCAATATCCGTTACCACTGCTTACTGATTTGTTTGCTCGTATAAAGGGGGCCAAGTGGTTCTCTAAGATTGATCTCCGTGGGGCGTATAATTTGGTGCGAATCAAGCAGGGGGATGAGTGGAAAACCGCATTTAATACGCCCGAGGGCCATTTTGAGTATTTGGTGATGCCTTTTGGTCTTTCAAATGCCCCTTCAGTCTTCCAGTCCTTTATGCATGACATTTTCCGCGATTATTTGGATAAATTTATGATTGTGTATCTGGATGATATTCTGATTTTTTCGGATGACTGGGACTCTCATGTCCAGCAGGTCAGGAGGGTTTTTCAGGTTTTGCGGTCTAATTCCTTGTGTGTGAAGGGTTCTAAGTGTGTTTTTGGGGTTCAGAAGATTTCCTTCTTGGGATACATTTTTTCCCCCTCTTCCATCGAGATGGATCCTGTCAAGGTTCAGGCTATTGGTGATTGGACGCAACCCTCTTCTCTTAAGAGTCTTCAGAAATTTTTGGGCTTTGCTAACTTTTATCGTCGATTTATTGCTGGTTTTTCTGATGTTGTAAAACCATTGACTGATTTGACTAAGAAGGGTGCTGATGTTGCTGATTGGTCCCCTAATGCTGTGGAGGCCTTTCGGGAGCTTAAGCGCCGCTTTTCTTCCGCCCCAGTGTTGCGTCAGCCTGATGTTGCTCTTCCTTTTCAGGTTGAGGTCGACGCTTCTGAAATCGGAGCTGGGGCGGTGTTGTCGCAGAGAAGTTCCGACTGCTCCGTGATGAGACCTTGTGCCTTTTTTTCCCGTAAATTTTCGCCCGCCGAGCGGAATTATGATATTGGGAATCGGGAGCTTTTGGCCATGAAGTGGGCTTTTGAGGAGTGGCGTCACTGGCTTGAGGGGGCCAGACATCAGGTGGTGGTATTGACTGACCACAAAAATTTAATTTACCTTGAGTCTGCCAGGCGCCTGAATCCTAGACAAGCGCGCTGGTCGTTGTTTTTCTCTCGGTTTAATTTTGTGGTGTCTTACCTACCGGGTTCTAAGAATGTTAAGGCGGATGCCCTTTCTAGGAGTTTTGAGCCTGACTCCCCTGGTAATTCTGAGCCCACAGGTATCCTTAAAGATGGAGTGATATTGTCTGCCGTTTCTCCAGACCTGCGGCGGGCCTTGCAGGAGTTTCAGGCGGATAGACCTGATCGTTGCCCACCTGGTAGACTGTTTGTTCCTGATGATTGGACCAGTAGAGTCATCTCTGAGGTTCATTCTTCTGCGTTGGCAGGTCATCCTGGAATCTTTGGTACCAGGGATTTGGTGGCAAGGTCCTTCTGGTGGCCTTCCCTGTCACGAGATGTGCGAGGCTTTGTGCAGTCTTGTGACGTTTGTGCTCGGGCCAAGCCTTGTTGTTCTCGGGCTAGTGGATTGTTGTTACCCTTGCCTATCCCGAAGAGGCCTTGGACGCACATCTCGATGGATTTTATTTCGGATCTGCCTGTTTCTCAGAAGATGTCTGTCATCTGGGTGGTGTGTGACCGTTTCTCTAAGATGGTCCATCTGGTTCCCTTGCCTAAGTTGCCTTCTTCTTCCGAGTTGGTTCCTCTGTTTTTTCAAAATGTTGTTCGTTTGCATGGTATTCCGGAGAATATCGTTTCTGACAGAGGGACCCAATTCGTGTCTAGATTTTGGCGGGCATTCTGTGCTAGGATGGGCATAGATTTGTCTTTTTCGTCTGCTTTCCATCCTCAGACTAATGGCCAGACCGAGCGGACTAATCAGACCTTGGAGACATATTTGAGGTGTTTTGTGTCTGCGGATCAGGATGATTGGGTTGCTTTTTTGCCTTTGGCGGAGTTCGCCCTCAATAATCGGGCCAGCTCTGCCACCTTGGTGTCCCCGTTTTTCTGTAATTCGGGGTTTCATCCTCGATTTTCCTCCGGTCAAGTGGAATCTTCGGATTGTCCTGGAGTGGATGCTGTGGTGGAGAGGTTGCATCAGATTTGGGGGCAGGTGGTGGACAATTTGAAGTTGTCCCAGGAGAAGACTCAGCTTTTTGCCAACCGCCGTCGTCGTGTTGGTCCTCGGCTTTGTGTTGGGGACTTGGTGTGGTTGTCTTCTCGTTTTGTCCCTATGAGGGTTTCTTCTCCTAAGTTTAAGCCTCGGTTCATCGGCCCGTACAAGATATTGGAGATTCTTAACCCTGTGTCCTTCCGTTTGGACCTCCCTGCATCCTTTTCGATTCATAATGTTTTTCATCGGTCATTGTTGCGCAGGTATGAGGTACCAGCTGTGCCTTCCGTTGAGCCTCCTGCTCCGGTGTTGGTTGAGGGTGAGTTGGAGTACGTTGTGGAAAAGATCTTGGACTCTCGTGTTTCCAGACGGAAACTCCAGTATCTGGTCAAATGGAAGGGATACGGTCAGGAGGATAATTCTTGGGTCACTGCCTCTGATGTTCATGCCTCCGATCTTGTCCGTGCCTTTCATAGGGCTCATCCTGATCGCCCTGGTGGTTCTGGTGAGGGTTCGGTGCCCCCTCCTTGAGGGGGGGGTACTGTTGTGAAATTGGATTCTGGGCTCCCCCGGTGGCCACTTGTGGAATTTAACTTGTGTGCATCATCCCCTCTGTTCACCTGCTCCTATCAGGATGTGGGAGTCGCTATATAACCTTGCTCCTCTGTCAGTTTCATGCCGGTCAACAATGTAATCAGAAGCCTTTCTGTGCATGTTCCTGCTACTAGACAACTCCCAGCTAAGTTGGACTTTTGTCCTTGTGTGTTTTTGCATTTTGTTCCTGTTCACAGCTGCTGTTTCGTTACTGTGTCTGGAAAGCTCTTGTGAGCGGAAATTGCCACTCTGGTGTTATGAGTTAATGCTAGAGTCTTAAAGTAATTTCTGGATGGTGTTTTGATAGGGTTTTCTGCTGACCATGAAAGTGCCCTTTCTGTCTTCATGCTATCTAGTAAGCGGACCTCGATTTTGCTAAACCTATTTTCATACTACGTTTGTCATTTCATCTAAAATCACCGCCAATATATGTGGGGGCCTCTGTCTGCCTTTTGGGAAAATTTCTCTAGAGGTGAGCCAGGACTGTCTTTTCCTCTGCTAGGATTAGGTAGTTCTCCGGCTGGCGCTGGGCATCTAGGGATAAAAAACGTAGGCATGCTACCCGGCCACTTCTAGTTGTGCGGCAGGTTTAGTTCATGGTCAGTATAGTTTCCATCTTCCAAGAGCTAGTTCTCATGTATGCTGGGCTATGTTCTCTCGCCATTGAGAATCATGACAGTCAGGGAGTTCAGGGATGGTGCTAGAGGTATGGGAAGGCAGAGACACACTGGAAGGGTGAGACAAACCTGACATCACAGACACATTGGGAGGTGAGGGTGGAGGGATAACGATAGTCCACATCTTTTTCTTTTTCCCTTTTTGGGATTGGCGCTGCTGTCTGGGGAGCCTTGGTGGGCTTATTTCTTGCGGCCCAGTCATGGTGGCTGACCTGTCATGGTCCGTGTGCTGTTGCATGGTGGTGGTGGTGGGGAAGGCCATGCCAGGGTCCGGCTGCTGCTGCATGGTGGTGGTGGGGAAGGCTATGCCAGGGTCCGGGTGCTGCTGCTGCATCCTGGTGATGGTGAAAGCAATTCCACGGTCCGGTTGCTGCTGCTGCTGCATGCTGGTGGTGAAAAGCATGCCAGGGTCTGGGTGCTGCTGCTGCAGCTTGGACCTGGTGATGGTGGCCGACCTGTCCTGATCTGGGTGGTGCTGCATGGTGGTGGCAGTGGAGGATGTCCAAGTAGGAGCAGCAATTGGCATGGTGGTGGCGGTGGCCTGTCCAACAGCACTCGGCATGGTGGTGGCGCTGTAGTGGTGTCCGGCAGTGCTTGGAATGGTGGTGGCCGTGCAGTGATATGCAACAGAGCTTGGCATTGAAGTCAAGCGTGACAGTGTTGGCACAGGTGGAAATGCCACAACTGGCTGCTGAAAATACCGAGTCTACTGCATAGCCTGAACGTAAGTGTAGCGCCCCCACTGCCGCAGGGCCGAGGGGTACCCGGTACCGGGCCTCCGAGTCTCTGCTCTGGGGTTGTCACGGTGGCTAGGCCCAGTCCGTGACCCTGCCGAGGGGCGTACAGTGATAGATATGTATGACGGATGATGGTGGTGAAGCTGTAGTGGTGCGGTGCAGAAAATAACGAGGACACCAGGTTGCAGTCTCTTTACCTCTTTACTGAAGATCTCTGGGTCCTCAGTCCGGAATCCGGATAACCAGGCTGCGCAAGTCCGGCCGGCCCAATGGCACCTCCAGAGTTCTCTTAGCAGGTGGAAATCTGTGCCTTCCTTCTAGCGCTATGTGTTGCGGTCCTTCCCTGCTGTGCTTACAGAAAGTCCCCACAACTGTTGTGTCTGTTTCTTAAGTTCCCTCACAACTCGATTAGATGATGTTCTGCTAATCCTCCGTCCCTCCCTGGTGTTCTGGTTGGGACGGCACCCGTTTGACGGGTAGGCTCGGAGCTCTTCCGGGACCCTAGAGTCGCCCCTCTCCACAAGTTGCCCCCCAAGACTGCATAGGTGATTTAAGTTAGACAGCCCGCCTTAGACTGACTGTCCTGCTGCTGTTTGGAGTATTGCTTGAAGCTGAATGTTATGATACTCCCTCGGCGTTCCGGCCACCGGTAGTGCGCCTCAGTAGGATGTTGCTTCGGTCTTACAGCACGACTCCTACTGGTATTTCTCCTTTTGCTTGATCTCGTTTCTCACTCAGCACAATCTATCTCGCTTCTAATCCTTCCTTGGGCACCGCCGCTATCCTGAGCAGGCACGGTCCCGTTACGTTCGTTCAAGTTGCCAAGCCTCTGTCAGGATCCCACCCCTGACAGAGACCCTACTGTATCTTCCCCCACAACACCCTCTGCCACAAGGTGTTGCCTGGTTCCAACCCAGTCAGCTTTCTGATCTAACTTCCTGCCTGACCCCCAGTTTACCCACTATGGTGGGGAGTGGCCTAGTGAATAGAACCCTTAGCTCCCCCCGGAGGCCCGACTGTGAAATGTATTGGTGTCTGTGATACCTGATCAGATGAACTCCTTCAGTGCCATCAGACGCACCATAGCTCCCCATAGTGGCGGAGCCACAGTACTGCAACGACCAGGACTCTGGGGCGCTGCACTCCCCCCTGGTTAAACACAGTACTCCGGGACTGGGAAGAAAACAACAATACAAGTTAGCAAAAAGACATACAGTTTTGTTGAGTGCAATAACAATAAGCATATTTAAACAGAGCTTCCCTTTATGGGAGGTGAGGACGCTTGAACGTTACAAACATGGTTAAATGTCATAGCAACATGCTATAAATAACTTTCTTTTACCCAACCGGGTATTCTACTAAGTACAAAATTTGTTGAACAATAATTTAACATTGCCTTTAAGGACATACACTCTGAATCCACTAAAGACCTTCTTATAATCACATTATAAGGCAATTTAACTTTTTCATTCTCCTACTTTAATCTGCAGGACCGCCTGTCCTAACGGCACCAGACCTACTGCCTCTCCTTTCTATTACAGGACCGCCCCGTTCAGCCCGGGCCTACTGCCTTTTCAACTACTATACACAGTATAGAGCATAACATTACTTTCAGTTTAAGAGCACCGAGCCATCTCTACATGACTCCAAGGAGGACTCAGGGTTCACCTTCTATCCTCGTTATCTATCAACATTATCAAGCATTTTCTATAGAACATTAAACTTTCTTCTAGCTTTCACTTTCTTTCAGGGAACATCATCAGCATTTCTTCACAATTAACTAGTTGGATACATATAACTTTCTCATGTAAACATTATCATCACTTTCTTTCGTCAAAACATTATTGCTACCTGTCTTAAAGCAATATCACCATTTAAGTGCACAAATGAACATCCCCTTTAAGAGGGGACCAAGTCTCTACGAGGTAGCATATCTTCTCAAGCTACCAGTCCGTACTCAGCAAAGGTTCCAGTGTGGTATCTTCACAAAGAGTCCTTCTTTAAGTAAAACCAGTAGGGAGCACCTTTAATAAGGTGCAAACTATTTACAAAAAGTTTGTATCATGCACTGTTCATGATTGCGGCAGTTCTGGAAACTTGTGCAAAACTTAGAAAAAACAAACAAAACAATAGGGATCCCGGGTCAACAAAGGGATCCCTTTAAGAGTTAACCCTGGACGGGTTTTAGCAGCAACATAATAGAACAGTAACTATTTACATATTCAAAGCATTCATGCTTACTCATTTTTCGGTACAGAGGGTGGTTTCCTTCTGGGCCTCACCAGACCGACGGGTCGTGCTGCCGATCCAGGAAGCGGTTCTGGTCCCAGCAATGACAGGATCCCTCGCCGCAATGCTCTTTTCTCTGATGATCCGGCACGCCCCCAAGGTACATGGTGGGTCCGGGTTCCCCGCCGCTCCGCAGGGACAGGTTCTGTGGCTTTTGCAGCAGGAGGTTCATCCTCTGATGCTCCGGCAGTGGCTTGGAGTGCGACGCACTGCTGGACGCCCCGAGCCATCCAGCCGGCCTCACCGGTTGCCCTCCTCCACCTGGTGTAGGTTACAGCGTCACCTGGCTCCAGGTCGCGAGCGAACCTTCTTCCGCAGGGCTCTACCTCCTCCCGGTCCACGCGGACTTGTAGCGGCTCCCCGATCTCCTGTATAACCCCTCTTCCAAGTCGGGGGTTGAAGGAGACCACTACACCCCAGTGGGACGATGGGACCTCTGCGACGTTGGTCAGATCAACCTGGGTTGCCGGTTGTGGTCGGTCTCGCCATGCAGCCACCAAGCGCCGCAGGTGTTCGGCCTCTGGCATGATCTTCAGGCCCTGCGTCTGCAGCGCACTTTCAGCCGCGGCCGGGTTGGGAGGAGCAGGGGACACCGGAGACAAACGGACCTCCGTGGGCTGGCCCAGCCGAGCGAGCACGCGGGCATCAGCCTCCAAGCGGCGTGCTATCTGGCGGGCCTCAGCTGCAGCTACACACTCCTCAGACGGTGGCAAGGGGGGTCGGCCCATCAGTGGCTCCGTGAGGGTCAGTCCCCGCAACGTTGGCGCATCTGGGGCTGTGTCGGATGGCGCAGCCTCAGGCTGGATCGGGTCAGTCCCACGCGGTGTTCCCGGTGTCGCCATCTTTTCTCCTTCCCCAGTGTCCTCTTCCCGCGGTCTCTTTCGGGGGCGGCCCCGTCTCCATGGTCTCCACCCTCCAAACAGGATCAGGAGGCAGACCTCAGCTGTTGACGGACACGTCCTCAGGACACAGAAATATTTAGACTGGGCGGCCATTGTGGTTCGCGCTCTCCAGCTTGCCTACGCCCACTCCACGCCCCTCTTCTTCTCCTGCGCTCTCCTCAGCGCTATAATGGCGGCGGATTTTGGCGGTAAATGGCACAGCACAGTCTTTGTAATAAAGTACAGTCCAAGTACAATAAATCACAGTTCCAAGGCACACATGACCTGATTCTTCAGGCTTAAGTAGATCCTGTTCGTGACGCCAAATTGTAGCGCCCCCACTGCCGCAGGGCCGAGGGGTACCCGGTACCGGGCCTCCGAGTCTCTGCTCTGGGGTTGTCATGGTGGCTAGGCCCAGTCCGTGACCCTGCCGAGGGGCGTACAGTGATAGATATGTATGACGGATGATGGTGGTGAAGCTGTAGTGGTGCGGTGCAGAAAATAACGAGGACACCAGGTTGCAGTCTCTTTACCTCTTTACTGAAGATCTCTGGGTCCTCAGTCCAGAATCCAGATAACCAGGCTGCGCAAGTCCGGCCGGCCCAATGGCACCTCCAGAGTTCTCTTAGCAGGTGGAAATCTGTGCCTTCCTTTTAGCGCTATGTGTTGCGGTCCTTCCCTGCTGTGCTTACAGAAAGTCCCCACAACTGTTGTGTCTGTTTCTTAAGTTCCCTCACAACTCGATTAGATGATGTTCTGCTAATCCTCCGTCCCTCCCTGGTGTTCTGGTTGGGACGGCACCCGTTTGACGGGTAGGCTCGGAGCTCTTCCGGGACCCTAGAGTCGCCCCTCTCCACAAGTTGCCCCCCAAGACTGCATAGGTGATTTAAGTTAGACAGCCCGCCTTAGACTGACTGTCCTGCCGCTGTTTGGAGTATTGCTTGAAGCTGAATGTTATGATACTCCCTCGGCGTTCCGGCCACCGGTAGTGCGCCTCAGTAGGATGTTGCTTCGGTCTTACAGCACGACTCCTACTGGTATTTCTCCTTTTGCTTGATCTCGTTTCTCACTCAGCACAATCTATCTTGCTTCTAATCCTTCCTTGGGCACCGCCGCTATCCTGAGCAGGCACGGTCCCGTTACGTTCGTTCAAGTTGCCAAGCCTCTGTCAGGATCCCACCCCTGACAGAGACCCTACTGTATCTTCCCCCACAACACCCTCTGCCACAAGGTGTTGCCTGGTTCCAACCCAGTCAGCTTTCTGATCTAACTTCCTGCCTGACCCCCAGTTTACCCACTATGGTGGGGAGTGGCCTAGTGAATAGAACCCTTAGCTCCCCCCGGAGGCCCGACTGTGAAATGTATTGGTGTCTGTGATACCTGATCAGATGAACTCCTTCAGTGCCATCAGACGCACCATAGCTCCCCATAGTGGCGGAGCCACAGTACTGCAACGACCAGGACTCTGGGGCGCTGCACTCCCCCCTGGTTAAACACAGTACTCCGGGACTGGGAAGAAAACAACAATACAAGTTAGCAAAAAGACATACAGTTTTGTTGAGTGCAATAACAATAAGCATATTTAAACAGAGCTTCCCTTTATGGGAGGTGAGGACGCTTGAACGTTACAAACATGGTTAAATGTCATAGCAACATGCTATAAATAACTTTCTTTTACCCAACCGGGTATTCTACTAAGTACAAAATTTGTTGAACAATAATTTAACATTGCCTTTAAGGACATACACTCTGAATCCACTAAAGACCTTCTTATAATCACATTATAAGGCAATTTAACTTTTTCATTCTCCTACTTTAATCTGCAGGACCGCCTGTCCTAACGGCACCAGACCTACTGCCTCTCCTTTCTATTACAGGACCGCCCCGTTCAGCCCGGGCCTACTGCCTTTTCAACTACTATACACAGTATAGAGCATAACATTACTTTCAGTTTAAGAGCACCGAGCCATCTCTACATGACTCCAAGGAGGACTCAGGGTTCACCTTCTATCCTCGTTATCTATCAACATTATCAAGCATTTTCTATAGAACATTAAACTTTCTTCTAGCTTTCACTTTCTTTCAGGGAACATCATCAGCATTTCTTCACAATTAACTAGTTGGATACATATAACTTTCTCATGTAAACATTATCATCACTTTCTTTCGTCAAAACATTATTGCTACCTGTCTTAAAGCAATATCACCATTTAAGTGCACAAATGAACATCCCCTTTAAGAGGGGACCAAGTCTCTACGAGGTAGCATATCTTCTCAAGCTACCAGTCCGTACTCAGCAAAGGTTCCAGTGTGGTATCTTCACAAAGAGTCCTTCTTTAAGTAAAACCAGTAGGGAGCACCTTTAATAAGGTGCAAACTATTTACAAAAAGTTTGTATCATGCACTGTTCATGATTGCGGCAGTTCTGGAAACTTGTGCAAAACTTAGAAAAAACAAACAAAACAATAGGGATCCCGGGTCAACAAAGGGATCCCTTTAAGAGTTAACCCTGGACGGGTTTTAGCAGCAACATAATAGAACAGTAACTATTTACATATTCAAAGCATTCATGCTTACTCATTTTTCGGTACAGAGGGTGGTTTCCTTCTGGGCCTCACCAGACCGACGGGTCGTGCTGCCGATCCAGGAAGCGGTTCTGGTCCCAGCAATGACAGGATCCCTCGCCGCAATGCTCTTTTCTCTGATGATCCGGCACGCCCCCAAGGTACATGGTGGGTCCGGGTTCCCCGCCGCTCCGCAGGGACAGGTTCTGTGGCTTTTGCAGCAGGAGGTTCATCCTCTGATGCTCCGGCAGTGGCTTGGAGTGCGACGCACTGCTGGACGCCCCGAGCCATCCAGCCGGCCTCACCGGTTGCCCTCCTCCACCTGGTGTAGGTTACAGCGTCACCTGGCTCCAGGTCGCGAGCGAACCTTCTTCCGCAGGGCTCTACCTCCTCCCGGTCCACGCGGACTTGTAGCGGCTCCCCGATCTCCTGTATAACCCCTCTTCCAAGTCGGGGGTTGAAGGAGACCACTACACCCCAGTGGGACGATGGGACCTCTGCGACGTTGGTCAGATCAACCTGGGTTGCCGGTTGTGGTCGGTCTCGCCATGCAGCCACCAAGCGCCGCAGGTGTTCGGCCTCTGGCATGATCTTCAGGCCCTGCGTCTGCAGCGCACTTTCAGCCGCGGCCGGGTTGGGAGGAGCAGGGGACACCGGAGACAAACGGACCTCCGTGGGCTGGCCCAGCCGAGCGAGCACGCGGGCATCAGCCTCCAAGCGGCGTGCTATCTGGCGGGCCTCAGCTGCAGCTACACACTCCTCAGACGGTGGCAAGGGGGGTCGGCCCATCAGTGGCTCCGTGAGGGTCAGTCCCCGCAACGTTGGCGCATCTGGGGCTGTGTCGGATGGCGCAGCCTCAGGCTGGATCGGGTCAGTCCCACGCGGTGTTCCCGGTGTCGCCATCTTTTCTCCTTCCCCAGTGTCCTCTTCCCGCGGTCTCTTTCGGGGGCGGCCCCGTCTCCATGGTCTCCACCCTCCAAACAGGATCAGGAGGCAGACCTCAGCTGTTGACGGACACGTCCTCAGGACACAGAAATATTTAGACTGGGCGGCCATTGTGGTTCGCGCTCTCCAGCTTGCCTACGCCCACTCCACGCCCCTCTTCTTCTCCTGCGCTCTCCTCAGCGCTATAATGGCGGCGGATTTTGGCGGTAAATGGCACAGCACAGTCTTTGTAATAAAGTACAGTCCAAGTACAATAAATCACAGTTCCAAGGCACACATGACCTGATTCTTCAGGCTTAAGTAGATCCTGTTCGTGACGCCAAATTGTAGCGCCCCCACTGCCGCAGGGCCGAGGGGTACCCGGTACCGGGCCTCCGAGTCTCTGCTCTGGGGTTGTCATGGTGGCTAGGCCCAGTCCGTGACCCTGCCGAGGGGCGTACAGTGATAGATATGTATGACGGATGATGGTGGTGAAGCTGTAGTGGTGCGGTGCAGAAAATAACGAGGACACCAGGTTGCAGTCTCTTTACCTCTTTACTGAAGATCTCTGGGTCCTCAGTCCAGAATCCAGATAACCAGGCTGCGCAAGTCCGGCCGGCCCAATGGCACCTCCAGAGTTCTCTTAGCAGGTGGAAATCTGTGCCTTCCTTTTAGCGCTATGTGTTGCGGTCCTTCCCTGCTGTGCTTACAGAAAGTCCCCACAACTGTTGTGTCTGTTTCTTAAGTTCCCTCACAACTCGATTAGATGATGTTCTGCTAATCCTCCGTCCCTCCCTGGTGTTCTGGTTGGGACGGCACCCGTTTGACGGGTAGGCTCGGAGCTCTTCCGGGACCCTAGAGTCGCCCCTCTCCACAAGTTGCCCCCCAAGACTGCATAGGTGATTTAAGTTAGACAGCCCGCCTTAGACTGACTGTCCTGCCGCTGTTTGGAGTATTGCTTGAAGCTGAATGTTATGATACTCCCTCGGCGTTCCGGCCACCGGTAGTGCGCCTCAGTAGGATGTTGCTTCGGTCTTACAGCACGACTCCTACTGGTATTTCTCCTTTTGCTTGATCTCGTTTCTCACTCAGCACAATCTATCTCGCTTCTAATCCTTCCTTGGGCACCGCCGCTATCCTGAGCAGGCACGGTCCCGTTACGTTCGTTCAAGTTGCCAAGCCTCTGTCAGGATCCCACCCCTGACAGAGACCCTACTGTATCTTCCCCCACAACACCCTCTGCCACAAGGTGTTGCCTGGTTCCAACCCAGTCAGCTTTCTGATCTAACTTCCTGCCTGACCCCCAGTTTACCCACTATGGTGGGGAGTGGCCTAGTGAATAGAACCCTTAGCTCCCCCCGGAGGCCCGACTGTGAAATGTATTGGTGTCTGTGATACCTGATCAGATGAACTCCTTCAGTGCCATCAGACGCACCATAGCTCCCCATAGTGGCGGAGCCACAGTACTGCAACGACCAGGACTCTGGGGCGCTGCATAAGCAGCATTGCCGGCCTGCATGACACTAAGCTGGAGATCAGGAGTAATTTGATTAAAAAAATTATGTGCTGGCCTCTGGAGGTTGGCTTTCACTTGGTCAAGGCTTCTGGTGACATCCTGGATAAGTGTATTCATATGGTTTAAGCCACGATCCAGTCTGTCTCCCATCGCCTTGAGTCCATCATGAAAGATCGAGCAAAAACTCGAGCACGATCGAAGTGCAAAAACTCGGGCATGAGTGACCTCACCGAGGCTCTCTGCCGCTGCCGGGAAGAGCTCAAAAAAAAAAAAGAGGCAGAGGACTGAGACAGGGTAACACCTGATAGACCAGCTTCCTGGTCTCCAGTCTGTGTTGCAGGCCCACGTGCTGCGCTGCTGGATGGCTGGGACAGGTCCGTGGCTGTTTGATGAAGGACCGCTTCAGAACCAGGGTCAAGAGTGCTACTGCAGGTGCTGTGAACAAAAAAAAATTAGTACAAAACATTTATAATAGTAAAAGCGACAACTCCTGTGGAATTGAAAAATACAGATTAGGCAATACAACACTATCCAATGCACCGCAAAAATACTTACGCTCACTGGGCAAGGACCGGTCTCAAAAATGCCAGCATGCGGTGATGCTTATATTTTCTGATCCTTGCTCCAGAACCACTGAGAACCCGGCTCTCTTGACGAAGGTCCTTGTTGAAGCGATCCTTCATCGAACACCAACGTGTTCTGACTTTGAGCACTGTTGAAAAATAAAAATAATGGTTAGACAATGCACTTTTGGCCGGGATCACACAACTGTGTGTGATGAGAGAAACTCTCAGGAGTTTCTCTCATCACACACAGTTGTGTGATCCCGGCCAAGGTCACTGCTGCATCACACAGCATTGCAATACTTAAGAAATGCTTTGCGGACCCGAGCAGGGGCGTTGTACCAGCCATCCCACATCGCTTGGGTCACCTCATTCCATAGCCGCCTAATCGTCACATTGTCCGAGTGCTGCGGAACCCGGATGTCCCACAACGGGACTCGCTCATGGACCAGGGAGATGAGGATATCGTTATCAATGAGGTCCTCATCCCTTTCTGGAACCTAGTAAATAAAAAAATACATTAATGTTGGAGACATTAACGTAAGGAAAAGAAAGAAAACAACTGAGACAGAAAACAGGCAGGAATATTCAAAGTCAAGAAAAAAAAAAGGAGTCTAGAGGAAAAAGGTAAAGAAAGAGCAAAGTAAAGAAATGAACAGTCAAGAATAGTAAAGTCAGGATACCTTAAACAGAAGACAATCAGTCAGGTATACTTAAATGCCCCCTTGCCACGTGACCGTGTCCATGCTGCTCCTGCTCGACCTCTGCCGCAGTTGAAGAACTGTTCTGAAAAAGAAAAAAAAAAAAAGAAAAATTTGTCACGTGTAGATGTGACAGAGAATACTTACCAATCGGAAGAGGTGAGTACTCACTTCACGGTCATTTACATCTTCTTCAGGCCTAAGACATTCCTCAGAAGAAGACAACAATGACATTCTGATGCATGCAGCAAGAAAAAAGAGACAGAAATTATTAGGACATACTAGTGCAGCGCCCCAGGGTCCTGGTCGTTGCAGTAATATCATTCTCCTCTGGGGGGAGTGATGTTACATTTGGAGGCAATAAAGGAGATCTCTTTACCAGGTATCACAAACATACAACACATTTTATACTCCAATCCACCAGTGGGAGCTATGCTCCTAATTATTAAGGCACTCTTCACACTTAGGTAAAACTGGTGGCCTGGAGAAGAAGTTAGGCAGTTGCTGGCTGAGCTTTGCTCAGGTAGTTGGTCCCTGACAGGGGTGGGAGCCTGTCAGAGATCTTGACAGAAGGACACGGAGCTGCGCCTGCCCTAAGTGCGGCAGTTCCTAAGAACGGACACCAAAGCAAACTGTATTGTAGAGAGGGTGAGAAGAAGTCATAGCAAAAGAGTGGATACCAGAAGGAGTTCTGCCCTGTACAGGCTGCCTTCTTCTGAGGCGCAGGTTCCCCGTAGCCGGAACACCGAGGGAGCAACAGTCCTTTATGTCTTGCTCCAGAGACAGGCAGGACAGCTAATTTCACGTTACCTGCCCGCCCTACACCCAGGAGGCAAGGTGGCACCTACTAGAGGCTGGGGCATGATAGAGTCCCTGTAAAACGCCTCAAGCCACTGGTCATACGGGTTTGTCCTATCCATCTGGGGGACAGAGAGAGACATAACATCTACAACATCTGTGAGGACCTTATGAGACGCTTAGCAGTAAGGTACTACAACACCACAGCGCTAGAGGAAGGCTACTGATTTCCATCTGGATAAGAGGACTCTGGTTTTGCCTCCAAACCGGCCGGACTCTGCCTACCCTGTGATCTGGTGCTCTGGACTGTGGATGCTGAAGCCTTCAGTGAAAGGTAAAGAGACTGCAACCTTGTGTCCTCATTCTTCACTGCGCCTCTCACCATCCACCATCTACACACCGGGAAGCCCTGGGGATACACTTCACCTGTGGGAAGGTATACCATCTAGCTGCAATAACATCACCCCAGCGGACCCCTTAAAGCAGCGTCGGTCACCCTGACCGAATACCACAGGTGACGTCACAAACACTTCCCCTTTAAAGACCTTTCCCTTTTACACGGACGTCCCTAGGGCCACGGACCGGGTCAGCCACCGCGACATCCCCCCTGTGAACCGAAGGACCCGGTACCGAGTACCCCACTGCCCTAGATGGGGCGATCCACTGATTTGGCTTTGATCCTAAGTCATATTTCACTACTTCCAACAGTTGGCGCTATAGAGTTTAAGTCCTCTTTTTCTCTAAAGAGGCAATTTGCATAGGACATATAGAGAGAGAAAAAAGAAAAGACAGAAATTGTCTTTGATACTCACATTGTCCAAAGTGGAGATTCCTCACAGGTTCTTTCCAGTCTCAGAGCTTCGTCCTGTCTGCAGAGTTGTGGACTGCAAATGCCCACTCCCTCCTTTTATCAGTTTGTATGTGGGGGGTGGCTAATCAGTGTCTAGACATGTTTTCCTGTGCTAAAACGCATGCGTTCACAAATGCGAACAAGCATATGTGCTTGCGAACGCATGCGTTCTCATAGACTGTAATGCGTTTTTTCGCCGCATTCCTTCCGCTAACAACCGCATACGTTTCGAGGCAGCAAATTGACGCCCCTGAAATTACAACATGTAGCGTTTACCACACCAAGCTGCAGACAACGAAATGACGCATGCGTCTTCAAACACGGCAAAACGCATCCAATCGCAGGCACCTGCGTCCCTAATGTTAACGATAGGAATACACGACGCATGTGGAAAATTGCGGCATAAACGCTGCGGACACAACTGCAAATGTGAAACCAGCCTGCTGCATTCCTTACAATTTCCATTACAAACTGGTTTTATTAAGCTTGAATGTATTACCAGGTACATTTTTTGGTTTGCAGTACAGAAAAACAGCGTAAAAATGGGAAATATTCTATGTCTAAACCTCATTTGAATGGTTCCTGTTGAGCATCTCCACGGTAGTTATTTGCACTAGTCCTTACACATGACCGCAAGTTCCTAAGATACATGTTTTAATACATTTCTCAGAAATTGATGGCGGGACGTTAACTTTATCAATGATTAAACATGCTGACGTTATGGGGGATTACTATCAGTTTCCAAGAAGCTAATTTCAAAGCTAACAACCAGTATGTTGCATTTCCTGTTAATGTTGAATGCATTTTCTTTTAACCCTTGTTTCTATGAATACAAATAAAAGGATTTTTCACTTTGAGAAAAATGGACCCCAAACGCTTTTGTATATGTAACACAACAAATAGAGCAGGTACTCACCTTCTTCAGGCCCAGCACCTGCTCTCCACCGTTTCTCCGATGTCAGGTGTTTGGGCTAAAGTGCTGTGATGTCTCTGCTGATACCAAGACTGTGAGAGCGGAGCAGCAGGGTAGAGCTGGTTCTGAACTCAGGAAGGGCGAGTACCTGTTGTTACAGTATATGTATAGCAAAGTGTTTGGAGTACATATTTCTGCTCTTAGTTTATGAAATCTGGCTAAAACTAAAATGACAAAAGTTATGGTGAAAATTTTTTTTTACAGGGGAAAAATAATCTGGTAGCCTAAACACATTTTTCTTGCTGCATTTGGTTCTAACTTGGTTTTGAAGAAGCTCTTCTATACCGTGTCTGTGTCTTTGGTGAGTCACGGCTAACTTAGCATTTATTACTTAATAGCATATTTGTTTTCCAGTCACAGTACAGATCATTTCATAACAGGAAATGAAAGAATGCCAGCCAGTGATTTGCATACAGAATACTTGAGGTTAGCTTCTGGGACTTCTTTGAAGATAAGCTCATCGATTTAGAGCCAGGCTTGAATTACAGGTGCTTCTCACAAAATTAGAATATCTTCGAAAAGTTAATTTATGTCAGTTTTTCAATGCAAAAAGTGAAACTCATATATTATATAGTCATTACAAACAGAGTGATCTACTTCAAGTGTTTATTTCTGTTAATGTTGATGATTATGGCTTACAGTCAATGAAAACCCAAAAGCCATTATCTCAGTAAATTAGAATACTTTATAACACCAGCTTGAAAATGATTTTAAAGTCTAAAATGTTGGCCTACTAAAATGTATGTTCAGTAAATGCGCTAAATACTTGGTCGGAGCCCCATTTGCATCAATTACTGCATCAATGTGGCGTGGCATGGAGGCAATCAGCCTGTGGCACTGCTGAGGTGTTATGGAAGTCCATGTTGCTTTGATAGCAGCCTTCAGCTTGTCTGCATTGTTGGGTCTGGTGTCTCATCTTTCTCTTGACAATACTCCATAGATTCTCTATGGGGTTAAGGTCAGGCGAGTTTGCTGGCCAATCAAGCACAGTGAAACTGTTTTTAAACCAGGTATTGGTACTTTTGACTGAGATGCACTACTACCATCAGTAAACCAGGTTAAGACTTTACAACTTGTGTCCTCCACTTATTTGTCGGCATACAACATCCTTGCCACACACCTTGGGAGTCCTGGGGACCCCACTTCACCTGTGGGAAGCGTCACCTTTCAGCTGCCATACCATCACCCCAGAGGACTCCTTTAAGCGGCATCGGTCCCTACTGACCAAGAACCACAGGTGGCGTCATGAACAATAGACTTTATTCACAATACCCCTTAAAAGACCTTTCCCCTTTAATTGGGCGCCCAGGGCCACGGACCAGCTCGCAGCCACCGTGACATCCCCTTTAAGACCGGACCTGGTATTGAGTACCCTGCTGCCCTGGTGGGCGACTCACCTGTATATTGTGTTCATTGACTGGGGAGGGTCCATATCTTAGCCAGACCAGTTAGTAGTCACTGACGCTCATTGAACTGTCTGCACCTCAGTTATCACCAAGTGAGCACACATACAACATAATATTACACCAGGGCCAGCACTATTTTCAAAACTATTGTGGAGAGAGAGCCACTGGCTCCCTGATCTACACTAACTATGCAAATTACTGGCCTATCAAAGCTGTAGAGGATGTCCGGGTCCTGCCGCAGCTGGTGCAATGACATAATTGTATTGCGTTATTGCATTGCTTGCAGTGGAAGGGGGGGGGAAGATAACAGAACAACAACTCGTCATGAGAGTCGGTTTGTTTTACTATGTCTGGTAGTATTGATGTATATATTATCTCTGAGCTGTCATATCACTGTGTATATGATCCCTGTACTGTGACAGCACTGTTTATATCATCCCTGTACTGCAACATTCCTGTGTTTAGTAACCCTAAACTGTGACATCGCTGAGAATATTATCCCCCTTTTTTTTACCACTGTGGAGATTGTGTAGAAGTGGAGGATGGTGCACTAGAAGCGAACAACCATAGATATTTGTGTGTTACATTCTGCAGCGATTAGTCGTACCTGAAAAAGTGATAGTGGTCTTAGCCAGATGAAGAAGACATGTCACTGGTGAGTCACTGGATTTATCTCTCATGTATACACATATATGGTCTGCACAGCACCCGTATATAACTTGTATCTACCACTATATGGTGACTGGGTGAGGTAATATTTGTAGTGCAAAAGTGTTTCTTAATTATCAGTATCGTGGTATTTAGAGATGAGCCAACTTATTCGAAAAACGTTCGCCAACCTCAAATTTGGCACGAATGTTGCACATTCGGATTCGTGCTCAGTTTCCCGAGCAATTTCCTTAACCCGTTAATGTCCAATGATGGATATATCAGACATTGGATGCTTCTCCCTGTTTGATGCGGGCTCCGGCTATGAGCCTGCACCTTTTCTGGCACATGACAGGTGATCTGATCAGCATAGAGGTGATACTGAAAGCCGTGAGATTCTATGAGCTGTCCCAGGCCAAAGGTGTAGAAGGAGAAGAGCAGGGGCCCTTGGACTGAACCTTGCGGGACTCCGACAGATAAGGGGCACGGTGAGGAAGTGGTGTGTGAGTGTGAGACGCTGAATGTCCAGTCTGTTAGGTATGACGCGATACAAGATAGAGCCAAGTCTTTGATACCAAGAGATGAGAGGGTCTATAGTAATAGGGAATGGTCCACTGTGTCAAAGGCAGAGGACAGGTCCAGGAGGAGGAGGACAGAGTAATGTTGCTTGGACTTTGTGGTTAATAGGTCATTGGTGACCTTAGTTAGGGCAGTTTCAGTGGAGTGCTGTGGCCAGAAGCCAGATTATATGCAGTTGAAGAGGGAGCAAGAAGAGAGGTGGGCAACAGTTCAAGTTGGACGTGTTGTTCCAGTAGTTTTGAGGCATAGGGGAGAAGTGATATGGGGCAATAGCAACTTATCTAGATGCATAGTGAGCACTTTGAACCCCCAGGTACTTCACAAATTGATCCGTAAAAATGAAAAAGTACTTCTTTTTTTTCACAAAAAATTTCTTTCAGCCTCAATTTTTTCATTTTCTCATGGGCAACAGGATAAAATGGATCCCAAAATTTGTTGGGCAATTTTCCTGAGTACACCGATAGTACACCGATACCTCAAATGTGGTCATAAATCACTATTTGGGCAAGGCTCGGAAGGGAAGGAGCGCCATTTGACTTTTTGAATGAAAAATTGGCTCCAATCTTTAGCGGACACCATGTCGCGTTTCGAGAGCCCCCTGTGTGCCTAAACATTGGAGCACCCCCACAAGTGTCCCCATTTTGGAAACTAGACCTCACAAGCAACTTATCTAGATGCATAGTGAGCATTTTGAACCCCCAGGTGCTTCACAAATTGATCCGTAAAAATGAAAAAGTACTTTTTTTCCCAAAAAATTTATTTCAGCCTCAATTTTTTCATTTTCCATTGGGCAAAAGGATAAAATGGATCCTAAAATTTGTTGGGCAATTTCTCCTGAGTACACCGATACCTCACATGTGCTGGTAAACCACTGTTTGGGCACACGGCAGGGCTCGGAAGGGAAGGAGCGTCATTTGACTTTTTGAATGAAAAATTAGCTCCAATCGTTAGCGGACACCACGTCGCGTTTGGAGAGCCCCTATGTGCCTAAACATTGGGGCTCCCCCACAAGTGACCTCATTTTGGAAACTAGACCTCCCAAGAAACTAATCTAGATGTGCGGTGACCACTTTAAACCTCCAAGTGCGTCACAGAAGTTTATAACGCAGAGCCGTGAAAATAAAAAATAATTTTTCTTTCCTCAAAAATTATTTTTTAGCAAGCAATTTTTTATTTTCACAAGGGTCACAGGTAGTGTTGAGCATTCCGATACCGCAAGTATCGGGTATCGGCCGATACTTGCGGGTATCGGAATTCCGATACCGAGATCCGATACTTTTGTGGTATCGGGTATCGGTATCGAAACAACATTAATGTAAAAATGTGTAAAAGAGAGAATTAAAATAAAAAATATTGCTATACTCACCTCTCCGACGCAGCCTGCACCTTACCGAGGGAAGCGGCAGCGTTCTTTGTTTAAAATTCGCGCTTTTCTTTCCTTACGTGAAGTCCCGGCTTGTGATTGGTCGCATGCCGCCCATGTGGCGGCGACGCAACCAATCACAGCAAGCCGTGACGTAATTTCAGGTCATTCAGTATTTTAAAATTACGCTCCGGCTTTGTGATTGGTTGCGTCGCAGTCACATGGGCGACGCAACCAATCACAGCAAGCCGTGACGTAATTTCAGGTCCTTAAGGATTTTAAAATTACGTCCCGGCTTTGTGATTGGTTGCGTCGCAGTCACATGGGAGACGCAACCAATCACAAGCCGTGACGTCACGGGAGGCTGGACACGCGCGCATTTTAAAATGGGCGCGTGTCCAGCCTCCCGTGACGTCCCGGCTTGTGATTGGTTGCGGCGCGGTCAACCAATCACAAGCCGGGAGGCTGGACACGCGCGCATTTTAAAATGGGCGCGTGTCCAGCCTCCCGTGATGTCCCGGCTTGTGATTGGTTGCGGCGCGGTCAACCAATCACAAGCCGGGAGGCTGGACACGCGCGCATTTTAAAATGGCTTCCCGGCTTGTGATTGGTTGACCGCGCCGCAACCAATCACAAGCCGGGACGTCATGGGAGGCTGGACATGCGCCCATTTTAAAATGCGCGCGTGTCCAGCCTCCCGGCTTGTGATTGGTTGACCGCGCCGCAACCAATCACAAGCCGGGACATCACGGGAGGCTGGACACGCGCCCATTTTAAAATGCGCGCGTGTCCAGCCTCCCGGCTTGTGATTGGTTGACCGCGCCGCAACCAATCACAAGCCGGGACGTCACGGGAGGCTGGACACGCGCCCATTTTAAAATGCGCGCGTGTCCAGCCTCCCGTGACGTCATGGCTTGTGATTGGTTGCGTCTCCCATGTGACTGCGACGCAACCAATCACAAAGCCGGGACGTAATTTTAAAATCCTTAAGGACCTGAAATTACATCACGGCTTGCTGTGATTGGTTGCGTCGCCCATGTGACTGCGACGCAACCAATCACAAAGCCGGAGCGTAATTTTAAAATACTGAATGACCTGAAATTACGTCACGGCTTGCTGTGATTGGTTGCGTCGCCGCCACATGGGCGGCATGCGACCAATCACAAGCCGGGACTTCACGTAAGGAAAGAAAAGCGCGAATTTTAAACAAAGAACGCTGCCGCTTCCCTCGGTAAGGTGCAGGCTGCGTCGGAGAGGTGAGTATAGCAATATCTTTTATTTTAATTCTTTCTTTTACACATTAATATGGATCCCAGGGCCTGAAGGAGAGTTTCCTCTCCTTCAGACCCTGAGAACCATCAGGAATACCGTCCGATACTTGAGTCCCATTGACTTGTATTGGTATCGGGTATCGGTATCGGATTGGATCCGATACTTTGCCGGTATCGGCCGATACTTTCCGGACGGTATCGCTCAACACTAGTCACAGGAGAAATTGGACCCCAAAAGTTGTTGTCCAGTTTGTCCTGAGTACGCTGATACCCTATATGTGGGGGGGAACCACTGTTTAGGCACACGACGGGGCTCGGAAGGGAAGTAGTGATGTTTTGGAATGCAGACTTTGATGGAATGGTCTGCGGGCGTCTTGTTACGTTTGCACAGCCCCTGATGTGCCTAAACAGTAGAAACCCCCCACAAGTGACCCCATTTTGGAAACTAGACCCCCCAAGGAACTTATCTAGATGTGTGGTGAGCACTTTGAACCCCCAAGTGCGTTACAGAATTTTATAACGCAGAGCCGTGAAAATAAAAAAAAACATTTTTTTCCCACAAAAATCATTTTTTAGCCCCCATTTTTTAATTTTTTCAAGGGTAACAGTAGAAAATAGACATCCAAAGTTGTTGTGCAATTTTTCCTGAGTATGCTTATGCCCCATATGTTTGGGTAAACCACTGTTTGGGCGCACAACGGGGCTCGGAAGGGAGGGAGCACCATTTGATTTTTTGAGCTCAAGATTGGCTGGAATCAATGGTGGCGCCATGTCGCGTTTGGAGACCCCTCAATTCTGACTCCAACACTAATCCCAATACACCTCTAACCCTAATCACAACCCTAACTTCAACACACCCCTAACCACAACCCTAACCCCAACACACCCCTAACCCTAATCCCAACCCTAACTGTAACCACAAGCCTAACCCAAACACACCCCTAACCATAATCCCAACCCTAACCATAACCCTAACCACAAGCCTAACCCTAACCCAAACACACCCTTAACCTAATCTTAACCCTATTTCCAACGCTAACCCTAATTCCAACCCTAACTCTAATTCCAACCCTAACCCTTAGGCTATGTGCCCACGTTGCGGATTCTTGTGAGGATTTTTCCACACAGTTTTTGAAACATCCGCAGGTAAAAGGCACTGCGTTTGACCTGTGGATTTACCGTTGATTTCCAGTGTTTTTTGTGCCGATTTCACCTGCGGATTCCTATTGAGGAACAGGTGTAAAACGTTGCGGAATCCGCACAAAGAATTGACATGCTGCGGAAAATACAATGCAGCGTTTCCGCGTGGTATATTCCACACCATGGGCACAGCGGATTTGGTTTTCCATAGGTTTACATGGTACTGTAAACGTGATGGAAAACTGCTATGAATTCGCAGCGGCCAATCCGCTGCGGATCCGCAGCCTAATCTGCACCGTGTGCACATAGCCTAATTCTAACCCTAACCCTAATTCTAACCCTAACCCTAATTGAAACCCTAACCCTAATTGCAACCCTAACCCTAGTGGAAAAATAAAAATAAATATATTTTCTTTATTTTATTATTGTCCCTACCTATGGGAGTGATAAAGGGGGGGTTTATTTACTATTTTTTTTATTTTGATCACTGTGATAGAACCTATCTCAGTGATCAAAATGTACCTGGAATGAATCTGCCGGCTGGCAGATTCGGCGGGTGCACTGCGCATGCGCCCACCATTTTGGAAGATGGTGGCGCCCATGCAGAAGACGGACGGACACCGGGAGGGGCACCGGAGGTCGGTAAGTATGGGGGGTGGGATCGGAGCATGGGGGAGCGGACAGGAGGACGGAGGGGAGCAGAGGACAGTAGAGGACAGGATAAAGGAAGGAGGGGAGGAGATCGGTGGCGGGGGCAGATCGTGGCCTCCAGCCTTGGCCGATGATATTGCAGCATCAGCCATGGCTGGATTGTAATATTTCACCAATTTTCATTGGTGAAATGTTACGATTGCTCTGATTGAAAGTGAAAGTGAAACAGTCACTTTCAACAGCCAATCAGAGTGTTTGTAGCCATGGGGGGGCGAAGCCACCCCCCCCTGGGCTGAAGTACCACTCCCCCTGACCCTGTAGGTCGGGTGAAATTACAGTTAACCCTTTCACCCGTTCTGCAGGAACGCGTTCATTCTGTGACACAGCATAAGTGTCACAGGTCGGATTGGCACCGACTTTCATGATGCATACACTGTGTCAAAGGTCGGGAAGGGGTTAAGGCTGTCTGCTGCACTCTGACACAAACTTCTGCACTCACTCTGATGCAAACTCTGCCTGCTGCTCCATCCAGTCTGTCTTTCTGTGCTACCGTTGGTCTGTCCTGGAGTGGCAACTGGCGTTCATAGGGAGCCAAGTCTAACCTCATTATCAGAGGCTCTAGTGAACAGTCAGGCGATGGCTTAGTCACGTCCCTCCAGGCTCTCCGTGGCACAATGGTTCCACATACCACGACAGTGACATAACTCTATATGGTGGTCAAGTAGTTCCATACACACCACTCACTATACAGTATGTATGTTTGACTATAGCATAAAGTTGTATTCAGGTTAACATGGCATACTACTTGGTGCATATACTGTATCTGCCTTTGCATTTGCATAAATGAGTCGGACAGAGATTTACAGTGAGGAAAAAAAGTATTTAGTCAGCCACCAATTGTGCAAGTTCTCCCACTTAAAAAGATGAGAGAGGCCTGTAATTGACATCATAGGTAGACCACAATTATGAGAGTCAAAATGAGAAAACAAATCCAGAAAATCACCTTGTCTGATTTAGCAATATTTATTTTGCAAATTATGGTGGAAAATAAGCATTTGGTCATTAACAAAAGTTCATTTCAATATTTTCTTGTATATCCTTTGTTAGCAATGACCGAGGTCAAAAGTTTTCTGTATGTCTTCACAAGGTTGGCACACACTGTTTGTGGTATGTTGGCCCATTCCTCAGGCAGATCTCCTATAGAGCAGTGATGTTTTGGGTCTGTCGCTGGGCAACACCGACTTTCAACTCTCTCCAAAGGTTTTCTATGGGGTTGAGATATGGAGACTGGCTAGGCCACTCCAGGACCTTCATATGCTTCTTACGAAGCCACTCCTTTGTTGCCCTGATGGTGTGCTTGGGATCATTATGCTGAAAGACCCATCCACATTCCATCTTCAATGCCCTTGCTGATGGAAGGAGGTTTGCACTCAAAATTTCATGATACATGGCCTCATTCATTCTTTCATGTACACGGATCAGTCGTCCTGGTCCTTGTGCAGAGAAATAGCCCCAAAGCATGATGTTGCCACCTCCATGCTTCACAGTAGGTATGGTGTTCTTTGGATGCAACTCAGCATTCTGTCTCCTCCAAACACGACGAGTTTTGTTTCTACCAAACAGTTCTACTTTGGTTTCATCAGACCATATGACATTCTCCCAATACTCTTCTGGATAATCCAAATGCCCATATACTGGCGTAAGCAGGGGGACACATCTGGCACTGCAGGATCTGAGTCCCTGGCGGTGTAGTGTGTTACTGATGGTAGCCTTTGTTACGGTGGTCCCAGCTCTATGCATGTAATTCAATAGGTCCCATGTGTGATTCTGGGATTTTTGCTCACTGTTCTTGTGATCATTTTGACCCCACGGGGTGAGATCTTGCATGGATCCCCAGATCGAGGGAGGTTATCAGTGGTCTGGTAGGTTTTCCATTTTCTTATTATTGCTCCCAGTTGATTTCATCACACCAAGATTCTTGCCTATTGCAGATTCAGTCTTCCCAGCCTGGTGCAGGGCTACAATTTTGTTTCTTGTGTCCTTCGACAGCTCTTTGTTCTTCACTAGTGATGAGCGAACATGCTCACCACTGCTCGTTAGTTGCCCGAGTATCACTATGCTCGGTGTACTCGGCAAGCACCGAGCATTTCCGGAATTATTTGGTGGTAACTGGTGTCTCACCCAGCATTTTTGGCAGACTTTAGAGACCCAATCATGGTGCACGGATTGTCTGCCAGGCTATGAAACGCCGCAGCTATCTTTGATGTGGTCGTGCAGTGATTGGCCTGGCCGCATAGCATCATCCCGAGTATAAGAGACCTGACGCCACCCTGCTCGCCACATTATGTTCCTGATTCAGCGAGAGTAGGGAGAGCTGGTGCCGAGATAGGGTCAGAATCGTGGATTTGGAGTTAGTGTAGGTCTGCAACTCTTAAATCCACAACTCCTCAGAAACCAGAAGTCCTTTTTAGGGCTAATTCGTGGGTCCCGATATTGCAGCGCTAGGTACGCAGGGCACAGCATATCCACATCAGTGCAAGGCCTGCAGGCACTGTATGTGCATCCATTGCTCCCACTGCATCCCTCCCAAAGCTGCATAACTGTCTTCTGCTACAGCTTCTTTACTATATACCTAGTTGCATTTTTTTTCTCCAAAAATTCACCCCCAAAAAACAAAAATATACAGTCTGTTCTGTCAGACTGAGGCCTGTTGAAAAATCAGTCTGTCAGGCATACGTAGCTTGGTTGTGTGTGCTAGCCTTGTGCCCATTTTTTTTTGTGTGTTTTAAATTCATCGAAAAAGGCCTCATATATCTGCGTGCTCCAAGTTTTTGCATTGTAGGCCGTTTTGCCACTGTTTTTGCTGTCTGTTACTCTAATTATATACAGCACTATTTGTCATTAAAAAAAAAAAAACAGGCCACATATTTGCCAGTGTGGTATTTCCGTGACAGCCCTCATATCTGCATGCTCCAAGTTTTGGCATTTTAGGCCGTTTTGCCACTGTTTCTGGTGTCTGTTACTTTAATTCTATACAGCACTATTTAGCTTCAAAAAATATAAAAAGGCCACATATTTGCCAGTGTGGTATTTCCGTGACAGCCCTCATATATCTGCATGCTCCAAGTTTGGTCATTGTAGGCCGGTGTACCCCTTTTTTGCTGTCCGATACTCTAATTATATACAGCACTATTTAGCATTAAAAAATATAAAAAGGCCACATATTTGACAGTGTGTTATCGCTGTCAGATTTCTGATGTTTTTGTGGCCTACAAAATGGGGAATTCAGGCCTACATTCAGCTTTATTTGCTGTCTGTTACCCTTGTTCACTACGCTATTTTAGTTTAAAAAATTAACAAATGCAGGCCACATATCGAACAGTGTGGTATCTCGTTAAAAATACTTCTCTTTCAAGTTGTTAAGGCTGCTTCATGACAGTGTAAAATACTCCAACTACTACTACCGCCATCATCATCATCATCTTCTGCCTAGAGGCAGTCAATGCGCACATAGAAAGTCTGAGGAGCAGAGTGTGAACGCTTGGGCGGTGCTGTACTCTGTCTCTGTATTACGAAGGTGTATGCTACCGCCAATAAAAGCGTTACTGCCAGAAAGCGAGGAGCCATGTTCACAGTGACCGCCAGAGAGCGAGGCACCATTCGCTCAATGACCGTGAGTACAGCGCACATTCGCAGTAAAGAGAGACACAGTTCATGCTCCGTGTTCAGCTTTGCAAAACAATAATTAAAGGACACAGAGGAATGACAGAGGACGTTGGTACGGTCAGCAAGGTACTCCCTCAGCATTTTCCCAAACAAAGCACTCCTTGTGAGAGTCCCCCACGCCTCAGGGCCAGGGCGATAGGAGGCTCTGAGAAAACTGTCCCCGAACTTTGTCAGTGTTCCACTGCCTCTGCTGGATTGGAGTTGTCTCTCTCACCTGTACTCCTTGCTTGGCCAACGAACTGTGACCTCTTCTGCCAGCGTTTTCAGATGGGAATTTTTTTTAATAATTCTGCAAGAAGGGCCCTATGGTCCTCCAACATTGTAGCACACCTGTCTGCCTCTGGAATAAGAGAAATAAAGTTCTCCTTGTAGCGTGGGTCTAGAAGTGTCACCAATCAGTATTCCCTGTCACCCAAAATTTTGAGAATGCGAGGGTGACGGGAAAGGCAGCGGAACGTAAACTCAGCCATGCGTGCAAGACTTCTAACAGTCGATACTTCCGTGTGATCACCAAGAGAACAACTTACCATGCTCTCCTCCTCCTCCTTGTCCTCAGGCCTCCACAACTTTCGCAAAAACCTCAGTAATATAATTGTAAATACTTTATTGTAAATACATTCCCCAGTATTTTATATCTCCCCCACCTCGTTGTAGATTGTAAGTTGTCACGAGCAGGATGTTTTTTTTGGGGTTTAATTAATGTTATCGTAATTACTTAGTATAGATTGTAAGCTGTCACAAGCAGGGTTGTTTTATTTCTGTTTAATTATTGTATTATTGTTATTACTTAGGACTGTTGTGTTTGAAACTAAATATGTTGACGCTACATAAATAACTATAAATATTAATATTAGAACACAGAGAAGCAGGATGGAGATGTTAATTATGGCGTCATTGCCGCTCACCATCTTGGTGAACTCCTCAAAGTTTTGGAGGATGGTACATATGTCTGACATCCATGTCCACTCCTGAGATCTTATGTGTGAAGTCAGAACTGAATACCAACGGCCTTGTTGATGCTGGTAGTCAACAACTGCCCTCTTCTGCTCACAAATCCTTTTCAAAATATGCAGTGCCGAGTTCCAATGCATGGGGAGGACATCACACACTAGTCGGTGAGCCAGAAGCTACAAGCGCTGCAGAAGCAGGGCAAGGGCGGATGAAGCTCTAGCTGACTTTCTAAAATGGGTACGCAGAGCCTTGTACTTTTCCAAGCAGATCTGGCACCTCCGGGTCGCTTTTCAGAAAATATTGAACAATGAGGTTAAGCACATGGTCCAGGCATGGCACATGTGTGAGCTCGCCTCAACACAGAGCAGACACCAGGTTCCAGTTATTGTCACACACGACCATGCCTGGCTGTAGGTTCAGTGGTGTTAGCCACACATCTGCCTGCCCTTTCAGAGCGGTCCACAACTCTTCATCATTGTGCGGTTTGTCACCTAAGCATATTAGCTTCAGCACAACCTGTTGCCGCTTGACTGAGGCAGTGCTGCAGTGCTTCCAGCTTGTGACTGATGTGTTACTTTCAGAGATGGAGGCTGAAGAGGATGCGAAGGAGGAGGTGCAGGAGCTGTAGACTGTGGTGGCAACTCAGATTGACGTAGGGCCCACAATACTCGGGTGTAATAATTATAGGGGATAACTCAGGAGACTCTTTGCGTGGAACAAGACAACTACAGGACACAGTTTTATAAGTGGTAAAGTCTATATTGTCACACGGTGATTCAAACAGGTGCAGAGAGAAACTCAAGTCCCCAACACTTGGTGCAAATAATAAACACAGCTTAGCAGTCTATAGGAAACTTCATAGACTTTCTGCTTGATTGCTTGTTTCTCTGAAGAACAGTTATTCTTGAGGATACTTGACACGAATAAATCCTTGACTTAGTCCAGACACAGATAGATATGCTTATAAGGCAGTTAAAATCATATCTTAGCTCAACCAGGGAGGCCTGGTTAATAGTCTCAGGTTATTGCAGCAGCAGCAGCAGCAGCAGCAGCAGCTTACATGTCCAGCAAATGCAGATGAAGTAAACACGAGCAGCAGATGAAGGATTACTGGAGACTTGTGTATGCAGCAGGAACTCAGAGCAGAGTAGTAAGATCACCACACAGGTTCACAGGAGCAGGTGTATAGCCAGGGAGTAATCAGAGGTCAGGAGCTGGATGCAAGGCAGAATAATCTAGCACAGACTGAAGGCTGGGGTGGAGTTTTATAGCAGGAAGACAAGTGCACATGAGACCAAAGACGCCATGTTGGAAAAGGGCAGTAATGCAAAAAAGGTAAAAAATGTTCAGAGTCCTGACATCGGGGCTGGGAGGACGTGCACTGTTATGATCCTGGTGGTAGGATCTCAAACAAATCTGACCTGACAAATATACCCTGAGTATATAGGACAAGTTCTGGGGATGTGGAAGCTATACTGACCGCAATCCTGATCCTATCCAAACACACTAAAGGCAGCTGTGGAACGTTACCTGAAAACCTAGACGTCTCGTCACAGCCTGAGAAACTGACTGCCCCTAGAGAGAAAGCAAAGACCTCACTTGCCTCAGAGAAATGTACCCCAAAGTTTTAGATAGCCCCCCACAAATAATAACAGTGAGTCAAGGGGAAAACACAAACGTAGAGATGAAACAGATTTAGCAAATGAGGCCCGCTAATACTAGATAGGCAGAAAATAGATAGTTTTTGTACTGACCGCACAGACACCTATCAAAAGTAAACCACGCAGAGAATACAAGAACCCCCACACCGACTCACGATGTGAGGGGCGCACTCTGCACCCCAGAACTGACCAGCAAGCAAAAAAATCACATAAAAGCAAGCTGGGCTGAACTCATTATATAATGAGAAACGTTTTCAAGGAAATAATGAGAAACTGAACAAGCAAACTTAGCTTCTCATAGCAGGAGACTGGTCACAAGGAATATTCAGGAGAGCACGGGATCAGGACTGAATACACCGACAGCAGGCGACATCTAAAGGTCCAGGTGAATTAAATAGGCCCAGCCTAGCAGGAGATGAAACAGCTGAGCCCAGCCAAGACCAGCCATATCGCTAAAGGCCACCAGAGGGAGCCCAAGAACAAACTCACACAGTACCACTCATGACCACAGGAGGGAGCCCGAGAACGGAATTCACAACAGTACCCCCCCTTGAGGAGGGGTCACCGAACCCTCAACAGAGCTCCCAGGCCGATCAGGACGAGCCAAATGAAAGGCACGAACCAAATCGGCCGCATGGACATCGGAGGCGACAACCCAGGAATTATCCTCCTGACCATAACCCTTCCATTTCACCAAGTACTGAAGCCTCCGTCTCGAAATACGAGAATCCAAGATCTTCTCCACCACATATTCCAACTCCCCCTCGACCAAGACCGGAGCAGGAGGATCAACAGAAGGGACCACAGGCACCACATATCTCCGCAACAATGACCTATGGAACACATTATGAATGGCAAACGATGTTGGGAGGTCCAAACGAAAAGACACAGGGTTGAGGATTTCCAAAATCTTATAAGGACCGATGAAACGAGGCTTGAACTTAGGAGAGGAAACCTTCATCGGGACATAACGAGAAGACAACCATACCAAATCCCACACACGAAGTCGGGGACCCACACAGCGATGGCGGTTAGCAAAGCGCTGAGCCTTCTCTTGGGACAAAGTCAAATTGTCCACCACATGGTTCCAAATCTGCTGCAACCTATCCACCACAGAATCCACCCCAGGACAGTCAGAAGACTCAACCTGACCCGAGGAGAAACGAGGATGAAAACCAGAATTGCAAAAGAAAGGTGAAACCAAAGTAGCAGAACTAGCCCGATTATTGAGGGCGAACTCAGCCAATGGCAAAAAGGTCACCCAATAATCCTGGTCAGCAGAAACAAAACATCTCAAATAAGTTTCCAAGGTCTGATTAGTTCGTTCGGTTTGACCATTCGTCTGAGGATGGAAGGCTGACGAAAAAGACAATTCAATGCCCATCTTAGCACAAAAGGATCGCCAAAATCTGGACACAAACTGGGATCCTCTGTCGGACACAATGTTCTCCGGAATACCATGTAAACGAACCACATTCTGAAAAAACAATGGCACCAAATCGGAGGAGGAAGGCAACTTAGGCAAGGGTACCAAATGGACCATTTTGGAAAAACGATCACAAACCACCCAGATGACAGACATCTTCTGAGAGACAGGAAGATCCGAAATAAAATCCATGGAAATATGCGTCCAAGGCCTCTTCGGGACAGGCAAAGGCAAAAGCAATCCACTGGCACGAGAACACGAAGGCTTGGCCCGAGCACAAATCCCACAGGACTGCACAAAGGAACGAACATCCCACGACAAGGAAGGCCACCAAAAGGATCTCACCACCAAATCCCTGGTACCAAAAATCCCAGGATGACCCGCCAACACCGAAGAATGAACCTCGGAAATAACTCTACTGGTCCATCTGTCTGGGACAAACAGTCTCTCCGGTGGACAACGGTCAGGTCTATTGGCCTGAAACTCCTGCAACACCCGTCGCAGATCAGGAGAGATAGCAGACAAAATCACCCCCTCTTTGAGAACACCAGTCGGTTCAGAAACTTCCGGGGAGTCAGGTACAAAACTCCTAGAAAGGGCATCAGCCTTCACGTTTTTCGAACCCGGAAGATATGAAACCACGAAATTGAAATGAGAGAAAAACAGCGACCATCGAGCCTGTCTCGGATTCAACCGTTTGGCAGACTCGAGATAAGTCAAATTCTTGTGATCCGTCAAGACCACCACACGATGCTTGGCTCCCTCAAGCCAATGTCGCCACTCCTCAAATGCCCACTTCATTGCCAACAACTCTCGATTACCAACATCATAATTCCACTCGGCAGGCGAAAACTTTCTTGAAAAGAAAGCACATGGTCTCATCACAGAGCCATCAGAGCTTCTCTGCAACAAAACAGCCCCTGCTCCAATCTCTGAAGCATCAACCTCGACCTCAAAGGGAAGGGAGACATCGGGCTGGCGCAAGACAGGAGCCGAAGAAAACCGACGTTTCAACTCCTGAAAGGCCTCCACGGCCGCAGGAGACCAATTCGTCACATCAGAACCCTTCTTGGTCAAATCCGTCAAAGGCTTCACCACACTAGAAAATTAGTGATGAAGCGACGGTAAAAATTAGCAAAACCCAAGAACTTCTGAAGACTCTTCACAGATGTAGGTTGAGTCCAGTCATGAATAGCCTGAACCTTGACTGGATCCATCTCGATAGTAGAAGGAGAAAAAATAAAGCCCAAAAAGGAAACCTTCTGGACTCCGAAGAGACATTTAGAGCCCTTCACAAACAAGGGATTGGCACACAGGACCTGAAATACCATCCTGACCTGCTTCACATGAGACTCCCAATCATCAGAAAAGACCAAAATATCATCCAGGTACACAATCATAAATCTATCCAGGTACTCTCGGAAGATATCGTGCATGAAGGACTGAAACACAGAGGGGGCATTAGAAAGCCCAAAAGGCATCACCAAGTACTCAAAATGGCCTTCGGGCGTATTAAATGCTGTTTTCCATTCATCGCCCTGCTTTATGCGCACAAGATTATACGCTCCACGAAGATCTATCTTGGTGAACCAACTGGCCCCCCTAATCCGGGCAAACAGATCGGACAACAGTGGCAAGGGATACTGAAATTTGACCGTGATGTTATTTAGAAGGCGATAATCTATACAGGGTCTCAGAGAACCATCCTTCTTGGCCACAAAAAAGAACCCCGCACCCAAAGGGGACGAGGACGGGCGAATATGTCCCTTCTCCAAGGACTCCTTTATATAACTCCGCATAGCGGTATGTTCTGGTACAGACAAATTAAAAAGTCGTCCCTTAGGGAACTTACTACCAGGAATCAGATTTATGGCACAATCCCAATCCCTATGAGGAGGTAGGGCACTGGATTTGGGCTCATCAAATACATCCTGGTAGTCCGACAAAAATTCAGGGACTTCAGAAGGAGTAGAAGAAGCAATTGACACCAAAGGAGCATCGCCATGAATCCCCTGGCACCCCCAACTTGACACAGACATTGCTTTCCAATCCAGGACTGGATTATGAACCTGCAGCCATGGCAGACCCAACACGACAACATCATGCAAATTATGTAGCACCAGAAAGCAAATTACCTCCTGATGTACAGGAGCCATGCACATGGTCAATTGAGTCCAGTACTGAGGTTTATTCTTGGCCAATGGTGTAGCATCAATTCCCTTTAGGGGAATAGGGAATTGTAAAGGCTCAAAGATAAAACCACAGCGCCCGGCAAATGACAAATCCATCAAATTCAGGGCAGCACCTGAATCCACAAAAGCCATAACTGGGTAGGATGACAGAGAGCAAATCAAAGTAACAGACAAAATGAATTTAGGTTGTACAGTACCAATGGTGACAAACTTGGCAACCCTTTTTGTGCGCTTAGAGCATGCTCAGATAACATGAGCAGAATCACCACAGTAAAAGCACAACCCATTCTGACGTCTGTGGTTTTGCCGTTCAACTCTGGTCAGAATCCTGTCACATTGCATAGGCTCAGGTTTCTGCTCAGAAAATACCGCCAGAGGGTGCACAGGTTTGCGCTCCCGCAAACGCCGATCAATCTGAATGGCCAAAGACATTGACTCATTCAGACCCACCGGCGTGGGGAACCCCACCATAACATCTTTAAGGGCTTCAGAAAGACCCTTTCTGAAAATCGCCTCCAGGGCGCACTCATTCCACTGAGTGAGCACTGACCACTTCCTAAACTTCTGACAATAAACCTCTGCTTCATCTCGACCCTGAGAGAGAGCCAGCAAAACCTTCTCTGCTTGGTCTACCAGATTTGGTTCCTCATAAAGCACTCCAAGCGCCAGAAAAAACGCATCAACATTTAGCAGTGCCGGATCTCCTGGCGCCAAAGAGAATGCCCAATCTTGAGGGTCACCCCGCAACAAAGAAATAACAATTTTGACTTGCTGAACAGAGTCGCCAGATGAGCGAGGTCTCAGGGAAAGAAATAACTTACAATTATTCTTAAAGTTCAAAAACCTAGATCTATCTCCGGAAAACAGCTCAGGAATAGGTATTTTAGGCTCTGACATAGGACTGCGGACTACATAATCCTGAATGCCCTGTACCCTTGCAGTGAGATGATCCACACTAGAAGACAGACTCTGAATGTCCATATTAGTAGCTGCATACAGAACCACCCAGAGATTAAGGGGAGGAGAGAGGCAAAACACAGTGCAGAGGAAAAAAAAAAAAATGACCTTAAGATTTCTCTTCTCCCTCTTTAGCTGCATTAACACTTTCGGGCCTGCTGTACTGTTATGATCCTGGTGGTAGTGTCGGGGTCGTCACGACAATAACCCTCATTCACCAGTCATCCCAAATTAGACTATAAGCATGTGGTACCGGGTAAGAATGAGTCAGACAGGTAGCTGGTTCAATCTCAGTGCATGCTCGTGTGACTATATGTGTCAGCCACGGTCACAGCAACTGAGTTTATTTTAGAATACACAGTACTATTGTTCTAAGAAAAAGAATGCAATAGGCGGGGTTTAAGCAGTATATGTCTAGTATTCAATCCTTTCTGATTTGTCCTGGCGAATCCTCCTCTCCTCGCATTCCAGAAGTTTCAATTTCAGAAGAAACGATACTTCTTCCCTCAGAAACGAAAACTAGGGTAAAGGTGAATATTGGTAGCCATCTTAAATACAGTTATTTCTGCAAACATAGGAAAAACGTATTGTTTCACAGTATAAAAGTATAGCAGTACAAAAAGAGTATAAAGATATATATTTTTACCTTGACAATCCCCCCTAAACACTAAGTTTTTCCCTTAAAGAAAGATCCTTCGAGACTGTCCATGTGATGGGGAAAGGGGAAGTGGATTTCTTCATCCAGACACCTCAGAAGCTCTCCCCTTGCGAGAGGCCTCCAGGCAGCTGAACCCTTCACTAACCTCACATGGAGTTCTCCCACTGTCCCTAAACTAAATCTCTTAGCATCATCTGAGAATAGGGGGTTTTGTCTACTCTCTTGAGGGGGACGTACTTAGGGATCTCCCCTGGATCAGTACCATCATACTCTGATGGGTCTACTTCTTGATTGAGGAAGGTGCCAGTCGGAGTTGCTTTGGCAATAACCTTTTTATACAAGGGAATAACACAACAGAGAATTATCGATCCAATTATAAGGAGGGCAATCAGTACCAGACAAGCTTGTTGAAAGAATCCCTTGAGCCCACCCAACCAGCCGGAAAAGAAAGATGTGTCTACTCCAGCATTAGTTTTCAATTCTGTTGCTAACCCAGTTATCTTTTTAAGGGCTATCATGGTTTTTCCATTCACTCCAGAGTTCTGAGGGATATAGGTACAACATTCTTCTCCTACCATCCCACAAACTCCTCCTTTCTCAGCTAAAATCATATCAAGGGCTAGTCGGTTTTGGAGGGTCATTCTAGTGTTAGGGCCCAATTCCTCAACTATACCCTGAAAGGCATCTTGGCTAAAATTGACGAACCTTTGTTCACTGTAATATATATAATTGATCCAATCAACATTTTTATTAATCTGCACCTGTGGGATTATAGAAGCAAAGCCGGCATAAATCTGGTTCTGGGCTTTAAACTGGTCAGGCACCCCCCTTGGCACTCCAATGGCATCAATATATACTAGTGGATCTTCTTCATAACTCATGTGGAGCTGATCGAGACTTCTTCTCTTTCTGGTAGGTTCGTCAGGTACCTCTGGATCCCAAGGTAAAATCTTGAACTGCATAGCTAGTTTAACAAGGGTGCATTGGCCTATCCAGGCATTAGGCAACCTAGGACGGAGCTTACCATCTCCGCATAACCAATAAATATCGTACATATATTGTGTATGTTTAATTAGCAAGTCAGTATCTAGAGAACTGTTCTCCTTGCAGAAACCTGTCTCGAAGATCCCTACTGGTGTACCTGTGGTGTCGTGGGAATTATAGCAGGTGTAATTGTCAGCTAATACGGTTACTTCTCCTGGGACCTTTAGTTTGGGTTTCTCATGAATTAGTGGGACATAATCTGGGCAATCAGTGGGCTTCAGACCTTTCAACAGATTCATGACACAGGCAGTGGTGTTATCATCAGGAAAAAGCAATGCATGTGTGTAGACATGTGTATTCGCAGCAGCACAAGCAATACATCCTACAGAGATATTTTGGACTCTTACATTGTATCTCACCCATTCTAACCATAGGTTTTTCCTTGGGGCTGTTTGTGTTTCTATGGAGAAAACTTCTTGCTAACTGAGACCTGTCCCATCCTTAGGGAACATGGCTTCGCTAGGTTTATATCCCCAATCATCCCCTGTATTCCAGGCAGCATCTGACCAATAATAACAGTTATTGTTGTCATTTCTGGTAACACACATATAAAACTGGATGATTCCCTCCACCACCCGTTCAGCCTCGAGGCACTTGACTACATCACAGAAATCAAATCGCCAGATATTTACCGGGGCTGTCAGGTTTACCCAGAGACTAGTGGGACCAGAATTCTTATTTACAATAGGGGCCGAGGTAGGGGCGAGGATGGCCTCCAGTTCCAAGATCAAAAAAACAACAGCAACATTTCCCTTCAGTCACTACTGTGACTAAACACTGGTTCGGTCTCTTTTACAATGTGAGGCGTGGATCCAGGTGCTCTTTCCTTCAAGTTTTACTGCAGTGGGGGTGACCAGAATCACCGTGTGAGGTCCTTCAAATCTTGTCTGAAGACTATCTCTGCGCACAAACTTTTTCACATACACCAGGTCTCCTGGCACAAAGAGATGGTGTCCAGGAACCTTGTCTGGGTCTGGAAGAGAACTGAAGACAGTTAAATGCACTTTGGCAAAGTGTCCATGTAAGGCCTGCACATAGCTAGTCAAGTCCTGGTACTTGAGTTGCAACTGTTGTGGAAAGAAACATTCAAGATTGGGGCTCCTGCCAAACAGAATCTCATACGGTGACAGTCTTGTCTTCCTGTTTGGGGTATATCTTACTGAAAACAAAGCTAGAGGAAGGCATTCTGTCCATGGTTTACCAGTCTCTGCCATTGCCTTCCGGATTTTAAGCTTAAGAGTTCCATTTAGTCTCTCCACTCTTCCACTGCTCTGCGGATGGTATGGAGTATGCAATGCTTGACTTACCCCCAGTGCTGCCATTACCTCTGACATGATCTCTCCAGTAAAATGGGAACACCGATCGCTTTCAATGACTTCAGGAACTCCATACCTGCATATGATCTCAGCCATCAGTTTCTTCGCCGTTGTCTTAGCCGTAGCTTTGGCAACTGGGTAGGCTTCTGGCCAACCTGAAAATAAATCAATGCAGACCAACACATACTCATACGTCCCTACCCTGGGTAACTGAATATAATCAATCTGCAGTCTCTGGAATGGGTAAAGGGCCGGGGAGTGTGTTTGGATGGGGTTTTCACTTTCCTACCCTGATTATGTGTGGCACATATCATGCAGCTCTGTACCTGCCTTTCTGCGCAGATGGAAAACCCGGGGGGCAATCCATTGTTTCTGTAGGGTGTCACACATGGCCGTCTTCGAGTGGTGCACATTCCCGTGCAGAACCTGTGCCATCATTGGGTACAGTACCTGTGGTAGGCAGACCTTTTCACCCCTCCCCCATAGTCCAGTGACGGTATCAGAGCAAGCCCCTATCTTTTGCCACCTATCTTTCTCCTCCTTACTTGCCTGTTCTTGTAACCGGGCTAAGATGTCTTTCAACACAAGTGGAGATGGTGGGGTGTCTAGGTGATGTACTTTAGAGGCTACACGAGTGCTTGCTGCTTTCTTGGCAGCCTGGTCTGCCAGTGCGTTACCCTTTGCCTGTCCATCAGTGCCTTTGGTATGTGCCTTTACCTTTATGATGCCTGCTTGGGTGGGAAGCTGTAGTGCATTCATAAGTTGCTGGACTGCCTCAGCATGTTTAATGGGGTGGCCATTTGCTGTCAGGAAAGCCCTGGCTCTCCAGATAGGCCCATAATCGTGTGCAATGCCAAAGGCACACCTGGAATCAGTGTAGATATTTACAGTCTTACCTTCTGCTAGTTTGCACGCTTCTACGAGCGCCTTGAGCTCTGCTTCTTGTGCAGACATATGAGCTGGCATTGACTCTGCCTTGATTACCTCATGTTCTGAGACCACAGCATATCTGGTACAGTAGCGTCCTTGGTCATCTTAGTGACGGGATCCATCTACAAAATGCTCAAAATCAGCATTAGAATGGGCACACTAGAGACCAGCCGTTTCCTGAGACATCAATTCTAGACAATCATGTGGTTTGGAAACCTAATCTTGTTCCTCTGGATCCATTCTAGAAAGAAAAAGAGTGTCCTTGCTCATGTCACCTACTCCTCGCCCCTTTGGATCCATAGGAACTAGAGAAAAGTAGCGGGGTTTAGGACAGTGCACCTTTTCAAAATCACATTAGTAGGCATGAGAATAGCACACTGAAGTCGCAGCTGTCTGGCCATGGACTGGTGGCTAGGTTGTACTTGGTTAAGGATACTATGTACATCGTGTGGGGTATGGACTGTCAGTGGGTGATCCGAAACAATCTCTGAAGACTCGTGTAGCAACAGCTGGACAGACAACACAGCCCAAACACAGGAGGGGCTTTCTCTTGCCACCGTATCCAGGCGGCCGCTGTAATAAGCAACAGATCTCTGTATTTGCATCTCGTAAGTCTTTGGTCATACCGTCAATGAATGTATTTACCAATACTTTAACATCAAGTGGGTTTATGGGACTGTACCCCATGTCTTCCCATTTCAGCTGTAATTGTCCAAAGTATAGCTCTACACTCTCTCCTTTTGTCACATCTGTAAAAAGTCTTAATTTGCGTCCTAGCACGTCACCTGCTTTTGTGCTCACTAACTCCCTAGGCCTGCCCAGGTGCACTTATACGTCCATCATATTGTCTTTATCTGAAAAATGGGAAAGGTTGGTTCTCACGGTCAGCCAATTGTTTTTGCATAGTTAGTCAGAGGGCCTCCAGGGATAATACTCCTGTATCTGTATTACCCTACCTGATGTGGTTGGTTCTCTGGTGGTGGGAGTGACATGACATGCTGGTCTACAGCTCCTTCCCAAAAGGATTACTGTCAGCCTACTCCCAAAAGTTAATGTCCCCACTATCCACCAACCACAATCCTGTGTCAGCTTCTTATGTCACTACATGTGATCTTGTCTGGACAGGATTCAGTGCAATTCTCTTAGGTCGGGTTGCAGCACAGATCATACAAGTGTTTCTCCACTCTGGGTTTGTCTGATCACAGTCCATCTGTCTTATCTGGGTCTCTGGTTATACAAAGGTATGACCGTAGCAGTAATGTGTCAGTCATAGTCGGACTTTTAAGCATCAAAACATTCATAATACACCTTACTTTCGTCCTGCTGCACTCTCTCAGACACCATTTATTCACTTGCTATATCAATCACTCAACTTGAAGCAGGTGAATCCTTTACCAATCTTTCAATTACACTGATAATCAAACAATCGCTTACAAGTTTCCTTCTAAAACTAAACACTAGATTTCACTTTCAAATTTCCAGATTATAATATTTCTTTGTACTTCAAAACAATATTGTCGCTTTAAACAAAACACAAATCTACCAGCGCGTATTACACCAAGAAAATACAGAGAGAGCGCAGCTACATGCGTGCCCCCTCCTTTTCAGGGACGCAGAGATAAGAAGAATCACAGCATTCCTCAGCGAGTCAGCACAGAAGGGAAAAAAAAACAATAGCCCAGCTCTATGCCCCCCTTTCTCTGGCACGCAGCGCAGATAAGGAGAAAAGAGGAGAAATCTCAAACCAGTCGCGCAGCGGTCCGCTCCCTCCTCCCATCTCCTACACAGCACTGACAAGAGCTCCGTATCTTCTACACAGTAACGGATTGCAGCAGTTTTCAGACTTAATTTCTATAAAACCTTCCTATGATCCTCCGTGGTCTGGGCGGAGCCCCAAGGACGGCCCGCCCCACACACACGGCAGGTTTCCACCCAGATTGGATTCTACACGCCACAAACAGGACACACCCATGCTTCCAGAGACCTTGTCCCGCCGCCATTATAGGGCGGTGGCTGGGACTGCGTTTTCATCATCAGTGGCGCGGTGGCCATTTTACAATCTGTGAGATCACAGTTCAAAGGCATTTTATAACCAAACAGGGGTTCTGAATCCTCTGATCCTCCCTCTCCATCAACCTCTTTCCATCCTTCATTCTTCAAGCCTCGTGCAACTCGCAGATGAGCTTCTTGACTGCCTCTTGCCCTCCCGTGACTCTACTATTGTCTTGACTTCTACAGCATCCTCATCTAACTTGTGGGGCACGGACTTCTTCTGCTTTAAGAGATGTAGCTTGACTCCCAGAATACTATGGCCTTCTGCAGTAGACCACTGGCAGCGATATCAACACTTTGTTCTAAAATACGGAGCCTCTCGCTCAACGTATTAGGAAAAGAGCCTCGCGCTCAATATTTCTTGTCCCTAACCTGAACAACAGTGATTATCAGACTATCCTGCCACGATATTCCAAACCGTTGGGAGGCGGTCTCCTAGTGAAAGCCCTCCACAAAAATTCTGGTGGTCCCGTACGGAGCGTCTTAATTACCTGTTTCTGGTGGTCCCGTTTCGGGACGTCTTAATTACCTATTTCTGGTGGTCCCGTATGGGGCGTCTTAATTACCTGTTTGTACTCAAAATTCTGGTGGTCCCCCACTTGGGACGTCTTAATTACCTGTTAGTACAATATCACAGAGGCTGCGTCTCCTATCCCTTTCTCTAAACCGCCCCACAATCTACAACTTGCTCAATCTATCACTCCACTTCACTACTAGACAATAGTCACGGGTAGGGTGGTTGAACGGAGTACAATGACCGGTGGAGGAGGTGTGGTGTACACGAGGACGCGCAGGATGCGACGTCTCTCAGTTGCTGGTTCAGAGCGTGGCACAGGATCGCGCTCGGTCTCACCACTCGACCGGTCACCTCCCGGACCCAAGGAGACCACAGACAAACCAATAAAGGCTGAGACACTAGCAAGTGTGACACATACAAAGTATATGATCGCCACTTACCGTGTTTGGAGGGTGATCAGTCCTCGAGGTCAGCCACTACGGGTGTCATCCACGGACATCCAGGCATGGGTCCAGGGGGTCTCGGATCGCTGGCCATGCCCCACGTTGGGCGCCAAATTGTCGGGGTCATCACAACAATAACCCTCATTCACCAGTCATCCCAAATTAGACTATAAGCATATGGTACCGGGTAAGAATGAGTCAGACAGGTAGCTGGTTCAATCTCAGTGCATGCTCGTGTGACTATATGTGTCAGCCACGGTCACAGCAACTGAGTTTATTTTAGAATACACAGTACTATTGTTCTAAGAAAAAGAATGCAATAGGCAGGGTTTAAGCAGTATATGTCTAGTATTCAATCCTTTCTGATTTGTCCTGGTGAATCCTCCTCTCCTCGCATTCCAGAAGTTTCAATTTCAGAAGAAACGATACTTCTTCCCTCAGAAACGAAAACTAGGGTAAAGGTGAATATTGGTAGCCATCTTAAATACAGTTATTTCTGCAAACATAGGAAAAACTTATTGTTTCACAGTATAAAAGTATAGCAGTACAAAAAGAGTATAAAGATATATATTTTTACCTTGACAGTAGGATCTCAAACTGACCTGACAAATATACCCTGAGTATATAGGACAAGTTCTGGGGATGTGGAAGCTATACTGACCGCAATCCTGATCCTATCCAAACACACTAAAGGCAGCTGTGGAACGTTACCTGAAAACCTAGACGTCTCGTCACAGCCTGAGAAACTGACTGCCCCTAGAGAGAAAGCAAAGACCTCACTTGCCTCAGAGAAATGTACCCCAAAGTTTTAGATAGCCCCCCACAAATAATAACGGTGAGTCAAGGGGAAAACACAAACGTAGAGATGAAACAGATTTAGCAAATGAGGCCCGCTAATACTAGATAGGCAGAAAATAGATAGGTGTCTGTGCGGTCAGTACAAAAACTATCAAAAGTAAACCACGCAGAGAATACAAGAACCCCCACACCGACTCACGATGTGAGGGGCGCACTCTGCACCCCAGAACTGACCAGCAAGCAAAAAAATCACATAAAAGCAAGCTGGGCTGAACTCATTATATAATGAGAAACGTTTTCAAGGAAATAATGAGAAACTGAACAAGCAAACTTAGCTTCTCATAGCAGGAGACTGGTCACAAGGAATATTCAGGAGAGCACGGGATCAGGACTGAATACACCGACAGCAGGCGACATCTAAAGGTCCAGGTGAATTAAATAGGCCCAACCTAGCAGGAGATGAAACAGCTGAGCCCAGCCAAGACCAGCCATATCGCTAAAGGCCACCAGAGGGAGCCCAAGAACAAACTCACACAGTACCACTCATGACCACAGGAGGGAGCCCGAGAACGGAATTCACAACAGTGCACCATCCCAAGGTCGGACTGGGTCCCGGCTTCCACTATGTTAACCCAGTGTGCCGTTAGTGAGATGTACCGTCTCTGACCACAAGCACTTGTCCACGTGTCTGTGGTTAGGTGGACTTTCCCAATAACAGCATTGTGGAGGGTACGAGTAATGTTGTGGGACACAAGCCTGTGTAATGCTGGGACGGCACACCGATACAACTAGTCCCGCATTTTCGTGGCCTCGGGGTGATCCTCGACTCTGCCATCTCTTTCAAGATACAGATCCAAGCCCTTGCCTCCTCCTGCCCTCTGCAACTCAAAAACATTTCCAGGATCCGTACATTCCAAGAAACTGCAAAAATGTTTGAGCACGCCCTCATGATCTCCTGCCTCCACTATTACAACCTTCTACTCTCTGGCCTCCTCTTTAGCACTCTTGAACCACTCCAATCTATCCTAAAGTCTGATGCCCGAGTAATCCAACTGTCCCTCTTTTATTCCCCAGCCTCTCCTCTCTGCCAGGTCCTTCAGTGCCTTCCAGTTGCCCAGAGGCTACAGTTCAAAACCCTAACTATGACAGACAAAGCATTCCACAACCTGTCTCCATACATTGGCAACATGGTCTCCCAATGTCCGACTAGGTCATGGCTTCCTCTACGCTAACCCAGTATGCCATCAGCGAGATGTACCATCCCTGCCCACATGCACTTGTCCAAGTGTCCGTGTTTAGGTGCACTTTCCCTGTAACAGCATTGTAGAGGGCCCGGGTAATGTTGTGGGACATGTGCTTGCTTGTGTAATGTCGTGACGGCAGACAGGGAAAAATTGTGGCAGCTGGGTAACGCGTACCTTGTGATGGTCACTGGCATCAGGTTGTGGAAAGCTTGTGTCTCCCACAGGCCTAAAATGCAACATTTCGAGCGCAAGCAGACGAGAAATGTGTGAATTTAGTACTGTGGCATTGGCTGCTTATTTCCGCTTGCGTTCCAAACACTGGGGTAGTATGGACAACTGAACGCTGCACTGGGACAAGGATGTGTGCTTGTTGATGGTGCTAGTTGAGTTTGTGTGCAAAGGCAGATGCATGGGAAGAGGCATCTTTGCATGCACCATGGACAGGGGATAGGCTCGCACGCACAACATCAGAAGAAGAAGTGGTATCACGAGCAGACACTGTTCATGGAGCCTTGTGTTTAACCAACAAAGGCAGGTGCTTTGCTGCCATGTGCCTGATCATGCTTGTAAGGGTTAGGATGGGAGTTTTGCTACTCCTGCTGATGCGGGCATGGTCATTGGTGCAAATGGCCTTTTGGGGGTTATCGGCAGAGTCTTTAAAAAACAACCAGGGTGTTACGGGGACATTCAGTGTCTCCCTCTCCCACACCACCTCCTCACCTTGACCACAGTCTTTTAGTGTTCCCCAAGGCTCCTTTCTAGGACCCCTACTCTTCTTCATCTACACCTTCGGCCTGGGACAGCTGATGTAATGGCACGGTTTGCAATATCATCAGTACGCCGATGACATGCAGCTCTACCTATCTGTACCTGACATTACCTCCTTACTGACCAAAATCACACGTCTTGCCGCTATTTTAGCCTTCTTTTATGCTCGCTTTCAAAGAGTGGACATGGACAAAACAGAATATATCATCTTTCAACCATCTCACGCTAAATAGGCATGAGAGATATGTATGCATCATTCGGTACCACTAAGAGGGTAAGTTTGCCCAAGAGAAAATGATTTTCCAGACATTCATGGCCTTTTTGCACATTTTTGGTAACTGTGATCTTCATCTTCTTGGTGTTGATGTGATAAATTTCAAAGTCGCCATCAATACCATCATCGTCCATATCTTGTAAAGAGGAAATCTGGTGTTTCCCAGGGTCGTGGTTATGTACGTTTAGTGGCATTCCTTTAACAGAGTTTGTTACACTAGAACAAAAAATTTTCGACTGTGACATTTGGATAGTTTTGGTAATATGTATGGGTGAAGATTAAGAAGCTTGTGCCACGGGTGTGTTTATAGTTACGGACGGTGCACTCCTCTTTAAACTTAGTTGTTCACAAGCATCCATCACTTTGTTTGGTTTTCCTCCAACACTGATCTGCTTTCTATAATTCAGCATCTCACGAATATGTTGCACTTTGCCCTTTAGACAGACAAGTGTGTCTTTGGTTTGGCAACATATTTTTGACAAGCATTTTTTAGGCCGAGTCAAACACGCGCATCTGTTACATCGATCTTCTGACGGGCATGAAACACATTCTGGTAATTGGTGGTGGCTAAACGACTAATCATTGTTGGCTGTATCCTGGATCTCATACCTCCCATAGCCACCGCTGTTATTAATCATGTACGTTCCCATTCCTGTCATCACCATGCCCCTTTTCCCGTTCACTTCATCCGATTCGTCCGCCATATTTTTAGTAAAAACTTGCACCTTCCCAGCAACAACTGTGTAGGAAACCACTTTACAGTTTTGCAAGGTGTTTATGATGCCCATAAACAATGTTTTTAGAAAAATAGCTCCCCCATGGGGAAATGTTTGTCAGCCCATGCACTTAGTGTATGGGCATTACAAGTCTAGGAGACCCGCTCCTTTACATTGTGCCTACTTTTTAATGAGGCCTTCCTCCACCTCCCATCATTTTCCACCACTAGATCACCAGGGTGAACATGCTTTGTATGGTTATAGGCCGGTGAAGTTTGGGCAAGGGACCTGCGATGGCACTAGTCTATTTTTAAAAAAGGTACCCCCATTGAGAAATTGTTTGGCAGCTCATGCACTGCATTACAAGTCTCAGAGACACACACCACTACATTGGGCCTACTTCTTAACTCTGTCTCCTGCAATGTCTCTTCTTTAATTGCCACTAGATCACCAGGGTGAACGTGCTCTGTACGGTGACTTTTGGGCACGGGAGCTGTGATGGCACTATTTTATTTAGTAAAAACAGGTCCCCACATTGGGGAATTGGGCATTACATTACATTGGGCCTACTTCCTAAGTCTGTCTCCTGCAACGTGTCCTTTAACTGCCACTAGATGACCAGGGTGAACGTGCTCAGTACTGTTATAGGCCGCTGAATTTTGGGCAAGGGGCCTGCAATGGCACTAGTCTATTTTTAAAAAAGGTACCCCCATTGGGGAATTGTTTGGCAGCTCATGCATTCCATTTTAAGTCTCAGTGACCCACACCACTACATTGGGCTTACTTCTTAACTCAGTCTCCTGCAATGTGTCCTTTAACTGCCACTAGATCAGCAGGGTGAACGTGTTCTGTACGGTGCATTTTGGGGAAGGGGGCTGTGATGGCACTATTTTAATTTGTAAAAAATTTGTAAAAAAAAAGGACCCCACTTTGGGGAATTGGGCATGACATTACATTGGGTCTACTTCTTCATTCTGTCTCCTGCAATGTGTCCTTTAACTGCCACTAGATCACCAGGGTGAACGTACTCTGTATGGTGCATTTTGGGCAAGGGGGTTGTGATGGCACTATTTTAATTTGTAAAAAAAGGACCCCACATTGGGGAGTTGGCCATGAATTGGGAATTGGCACACACCACATGGCCAGCTAGGGTTGTTAAATGTTACAATGACATTTCCCAGTGAACGTACTTGTAGTGGTTGAAAGCAATGTTAAATTTGAAAAATACTTCAAAAATGCTGCGTCTGAACTAAGCCTAAGTGGGGGAGAAAATTTTCGTTCTGGGGTTAATAATTTGGCCTTACAGGCAAGTCATTAACCTGCAAAGGATGTACCTTAACATATTTCCCAGCAAAACCAGTTTTGGTTTAGTTTTAATGTGTTTTTTGTGGCACCGGGAAAAATGGCATGAATCTCGGAAAAAATTGTTTAAAGCTGTGAACTAGGAGTCAGGAATGCTTCCAGGGGCGATCCCCATGATCTTCCTGTGTCATTTGAGCAGTGTTTCCATCATTTTCAGACCTTAACCCCATTCTGCCAGCTGATGGAATAGTACGTCAGCTGGCAGATCCCCTGCTTTAAGGTGGGCTCCGGCGGTGAGCCCACCTTAAAGCCGCGACATGTCAGCTGTTCTGTACAGCTGACATGTGCGCGCAATGAGCGCGAGTGGAATCGCGATCCGCCCGCGCCCATTAACTAGTTAAATGACGCCATCAAGCGCTGACAGCGGCATTTAACTAGCGCTCCCGGCCGCGCGGCCGGAAGTGCTCGCACCGCTGACCCCCGTCACATGATCGGGGGTCAGCGGTGCATTGCCATAACAACCAGAGGTCTCCTTGAGACCTCTATGGTTGTTGATGGCCGATTGCCTTGAGCGCCACCCTGTGGTCGGCGCTCAAAGTACACCTGGATTTCTGCTACATAGAGGTGATCTGTACTTCACCTCTATGTAGCAGAGCCGATCGAGTTGTGCATGCTTCTAGTCTCCTATGGAGGCTATTGAAGCATGCCAAAATTTAAAAAAAAAGTGTTTAAAAATATAAAAAAAATAAAAAATATATAAAAGTTCAAATCACCCCCCTTTAGCCCCAATCAAAATAAAACAAGTAAAAAAAACTTAAACATACACATATTTGGTAACGCCGCGTTCAGAATCGCCCGATCTATCAATAAAAACAAAGGATTAACCTGACCGCTAAATGGCGTAGTGAGAAAAAAAATCAAAACGTCAAAATTACGTTTTTTTGGTCGCCGCGACATTGCATTAAAATGCAATAACGGGCGATCAAAAGAATTTATCTACACCAAAATGATATCATTAAAAACGCCAGCTCGGCACGCAAAAAATAAGCCCTCAACTGACCCCAGATCACGAAAATTGGAGACGCTACGGGTATCGGAAAATCGCGCAATTTTTTATTTTTTTTTTAGCAAATTTGGAATTTTTTTTCACTACTTAGATAAAAAATAGCCTAGTCATGTTAGGTGTCTATGAACTCGTAATGGCCTGGAGAATCATAATGGCAGGTTAGTTTTAGCATTTGGTGAACCTAGCAAAAAAGCCAAACAAAAAACAAGTGTGAGATTGCACTTTTTTTGCAATTTCATCACACTTGGAATTTTTTTCCCGTTTTCTGTTACACGGCATGGTAAAACCAATGGTATCGTTCAAAAGTACATCTCGTCCCGCAAAAAATAAGCCCTCACATGGCCATATTGACGGAAAAATAAAAAGTTATGGCTCTGGGAAGGAGGGGAGCGAAAAACGAAAACGAAAAAAGCTCCGGGGGTGAAGGGGTTAAAAAGATCCCCGGGGGGGATTGCGGTAAAAATACTCAGGTCTCCCATTGGGCTCGTTGTTCTGGCTGAGTACCCGAATATTCCGATCTGCTCGACCTGAGCAACGAGCACCCGAGCATTTTACTGCTCGCTCATCACTAGTCTTCACCATAGTGGAGTTAGATGACTGACTGAGGTTGTGGACAGGTGTCTTTTATACTGATAAGTTCAAATAGGTGCCATTACTACAGGTAATGAGTGGATGACAGAGGAGCCTCTTAAAGAAGAAGTTAAAAGTCTGTGAGAGCCAGAATTCCTGCATGTTTTAGGTTGATCAAATACTTATTTTCCAACATAATTTGCTAAATAAATCTTGCCAAATCATACAAAATGATTTTCTGGATTTGTTTTCCCATTTTCACTCTTAGGCTGTGTGCACACGTTGCTGATTTTTCGCTATAAAACTGCAAAAAAACAGCATTCAATATGCATCCCATCATTTAAAATGAATTCTGCAATTTTTGTGCACATGATGCATTTTTTTCAGCGAAAAAAACGCATTGCGGTAAAAAACGCAGCATGTTCATTAATTTTGCGTTTTTTCTGCGGATTTCCCACAATAAAATGCATTGAGAAATGTCCGGAAAAACACGCACCAAAAACGCGGTAAAAACGCGCAAAAAACGCATGCAGATTTCTTGCAGAAAATTTCAGGTTTTTCTCAGGAATTTTCTGCAGGAAATCCTGAACGTGTGCACATAGCCTCATAGTTGTGGTCTACCTATGATGTCAATTACAGGCCTCTCTCATCTTTTTAAGTGGGAGAACTTGCACAATTGGTGGCTGACTAAATACTTTTTTCCCCACTATCTCTTCAGTTTTATGTACAACTAATCCAGTTCATTACTGTGCAGATGCTTAGGTACTTTTGCGCACAGAGTGGTACAACACACGGTGCTACTTTAGACAACCATACCCGCCTCTGATTCGGATACTTTAATGGGTGTTCTTATACTCCTGCAATAAAGGTATCGTGTGTTGGAGTATACTGGTTGTCAGGAGTATTTATTTATGCATACTGGGTAGATTAATGGCCCCATTTGGTCATACCTTTGATAAGAGTATCTATACCATATATCTACAATGTATATCACATGATTGAACTGTTTGTCCTTGCACTTTGGTTTTGCATGATTCTTTTGTATTTTAGATTTTACTTTTAAAAGTTACACATTTTTCCTGGTCCCCCGCGCCATACTTACCTTACGCAAGTGCATGGTAACTTCCCCGCTCATTATTGATCCTCTAAAGCCTGGTGTATTTTTTGCGGCTTCAGAGAGGCGCATCATGCGCAGTGCACCTCTCTGAAGCCGGGACAAACACACCTGGCTTCAGAGGATCAATAATGAGCGGGAAGAAGCCACGCGCATGAGCAAGGTAAGTATAGCGCTTGAGATGTTGCGCTTGTAAGTTATGTTATCACTCCCACAGGGACATGATATCATGCTTAGGGGGCCGACTGGTCTGGGGACACTAACGCCCCCCAACTAGTTAAAGCCCTCATTTACATATCATAAATGGACTTTAGAAATACTTTTTCTAAAGATCTGTCTATGTATGTAATGTAATAAAGGGACTGTTAAGCAATGTGTCTACATAGTGTTCAAAATAATAGCAGTCCAATATGACTAACCAGATTAATCACCGTTTTTGGTATAAATTATATTACCACATATCAATTTACCAGTTGGTGCAGTAGATTCTAAGAAAACTCAGCATTCACGATCTGCATGTTTTTGAGTCTGTGTATAAGAATAATTAATTGAAAGAGGGTGTGTTCAAAATAATAGCAATGTGGAGTTCAATTAGTGCGGTCAATCATTTTGGGGAGAATCAGGTGTTAATTAGGCAGCACTTATTTAAGGGTGAAGTCAGGGCACGTTGTACATACATTTCTCCTTGAAAGGCTGAGAAATATGGGTCGTTTGTGATATTGTTCAGAAGAACAACGTACTTTGATTAAAAAGTTGATTGGAGAGGGTAAAACTTATAAAGAAATGCAGACAATGATGGGCTGTTCGGCTAAAATGATCTCTCTGATTTGGCTTTCCATTTTACAGCAGTGGAGATGTGGAAGAAAACTGAAGACTACCATTCTAATAAATGGAAGAATAGTCAGAATGGCAAAGGCTCCGCCAATGATCAGCTCCAGGATGATCACAGTCTCAAGTTACCTGTGAGTACTGTGACAGTTAGGAGACACCCATGTGAAGCTAATCTCTTACCAAGAAGTCTCTGCAAAATCCCACTGTTCAGATAACCCCTAAACTCTGCCTTCAAGCCACAGTACACTCTGAAGACAGTAAAGCATGATGGTGCAAGCATCATGATATGGGAATGTATCTCTAAGGGTACCGTCACACAGTGCAATTTTGATCGCTACGATGGCACGATCCGTGACGTCGCAGCGATCGTATGATTATCGCTCCAGCGTCGTAGACTGCGGTCACACGTTGCAATCACGGCGCTGGAGCGATGCCGAAGTCCCCGGGTAACCAGGGCAAACATCGGGTAACTAAGTGCAGGGCCGCGCTTAGTAACCCGATGTTTACCGTGGTTACCAGCGTAAAAGTAAAAAAAAACAAACCGTACATGCTCACCATCTGATGTCCGTCCGGTCCCTTGCCGTCCGCTTCCTGCTCTGACAGATCCGGCCGTACAGTGAGAGCAGAGTGCAGCGGTGACGTCACCGCTGTGATCTGCTCTCACTTTCCGGCCGGCAGACAGTCAGAGCGGGAAGCGGACGGCAAGGGACCGGACGGACATCAGATGGTGAGCATGTACGGTTTTTTTTTTTTTACTTTTACGCTGGTAACCACGGTAAACATCGGGTTATTAAGCGCGGCCCTGCGCTTAGTTACCCGATGTTTACCCTGGTTACAAGCGAACGCATCGCTGGATCGCTGTCACACACAACGATCCAGCGATGTCAGCGGGTGATCAAGTGACGAAAGAAAGTTCCAAACGATCTGCTACGACGTACGATTCTCAGCAGGATCCCTGATCGCTGCTGCGTGTCAGACACTGCGATATCGTAACGATATCGCTAGAACGTCACGAATCGTACCGTCGTAGCGATCAAAATTGCACTGTGTGACGGTACCCTTACTATGGTTTCGGACCTATTTACCGCATACTAGGGATCATGGACCAGTTTGCATATGTTAAAATACTTGAAGAGGTCATGTTGCCTTACACTGAAGAGGATATGCCCTTGAAATGTGTGTTTCAACAAGACAGGGACCCTAAACACACCAGTAAGGCTATGTGCACACGTAGCAGAATTGCCGCGGAAATTTCCGCGGCAATTCTGCACCTCCTGCCGCGGGTATATCGCATGCAGAATTTGCATGCATATACCCGCAGAAAACTAGCGTTTTGCAAGCATAATTAGCTTGCAGAATGCTAGCGTTTCCCAAGCGATCTGTAGCATCGCTTGGAAAACTGTTTGACAGGTTGGTCACACTTGTCAAACATAGTATTTGACAAGTGTGACCAACTTTTTACTATAGATGCAGCCTATGCAGCATCTATAGTAAAAGATAGAATGTTAAAAATAATAAAAAAAATAAAAAAAAAGGCTATACTCACCTCAGCGGCTTCCATTCCTAATGCTGTGTGTTCAGGACCTTCCATTGACGTAGCGGTCACGTGACCCGCGGTCATGTGACCGTGACATCATCGCAGGTCCTTCACACACACCACAGAAGCCGTTGAGGAGGTCGGGCCGCCCGAAGGTGAGTATATCGCTATTTTTTATTTTAATTCTTTTTTTTTTACCACTTATATGGTGCCCAGTCCGTGGAGGAGAGTCTCCTCTCCTCCACCCTGGGTACCAACCGCACTTGATCTGCTTACTTCCCGCATGGTGGGCACAGCCCCGTGCGGGAAGTAAGCAGATCAATGCATTCCTATGTGTGCAGAATTGCCACGATTCCGCAATTTTAATGAACATGCTGCGTTTTTTTCTGGATTGCGATTCCGCTCAGGAAAAAAATGCAGCATGTGCACAAAAAATGCGGATTGCATTCTGTTACATAGGATGCTTAATGTGAGCGGTTTTTTCGCGGTTTTATAGCGTTTTTATAGCGAAAAACAGTGAAAAAAACGCAAAAAATCTGCTACGTGTGCACGCAGCCTCAAAGAGCAAAATCTTGGTTCCAGTCCAACAAAATTGAGGTTACGGGGGGGCCAGCCCAATTCCCGGACCAAAATCCGATAGAACACTTATGGGGAGAGTTGAGCGAAACGGATCGGACAAATTCAAAAATCGCCGACTTTTGGCAAAGTCGGGTTTCATGAAACCCGACCCGATCCTAGTGTGGGATCGGCCATGAGGTTGCCGATCTGCGCGCAAAAGTCGCGTTTCATATGACGCTTTCAGCGCCATTTTTCAGCCAATGAAGGAGGACGCAGAGTGTGGGCAGTGTGATGACACAGGTCTCGGTCCCCACCATCTTAGAGAAGGGCATGACAGTGATTGGCTTGCTTTCTGCGGCGTCACAGGGGGTATAAAGGGGCGTGCACTTCTGCTGATCTTAGCATAGGGAGAGGTTGCTGCAGCTTCATCAGAAGAAGGGATATAGTTAGGGAGGGAAGATTAACCCCCAAACTGCTTGTGCTGTAGCGATTTCCACTGTCCAACACCACCTTTTTTTTGCAGGGACAGTGGAGGCTATATTTTTGTGCATCAGCTCTGTAGCTTATTAAGCTGCCTTATAAGGCTCCCTGATAGCTGCATTGCTGTTTGCACGCTGCTGTGCAAACCAACTGCTTTTTTAAAGCAAAAATCCTGTTGCTGCTTTCTGCACAGTTATCTTGTTTATTTGTCCACACTTTTGTGTGCAGCAGTCCTTTTTATTGCTGCCATACTTGTCCTGAGATCATTGTAGTTACCGTAAATTGAAATTGTACTACAGTCCTTGTATTTTTTCATATATCTTCCAGCCACTTTCTGCCACTTACATTGTGTTGTTTTTTACACTGAGCCTGAGTTTTGGTTCAGTCTCCCCCCAAAAAAAAGTGAGATTCAAATTCTCACAAAGTGGATATACTTCAATCCTGTTAGTTTGTCTATGTCAGCCAGCCACTTTCTGCCACTTAGATTGCGTTGTTATATATACTGGGCCTGAGTTTTGGTTCAGTTTCCCCCCAAAAAAAGTGAGATTCAAATTCTTACAAAGTGGATATACTTCAGTCCTGTAGCTTGTCGCATATCAGCCAGCCACTTTCTGCCACTTACATTGTGTTGTTTTATGCACAGGGCCTGAGTTTTGGTTCAGTCTCCCCAAAAAAAAGGAAGATTTAAATTCTCAACAAGTTTATATACACCTTCTACCTTGTTTTACAGTACTATATAACGGTTGTTATTTTGGTTAGATTTTCCAAAAAATGAGGAAGTCTGGTGGAAGAGCCCGTGGGCGGTGGTTGCCAGCTGGTACTGATGGTGGTGGTGGTGGTGGTGCATCTGGTGGTGGTGGCAAAAGCACAATAGCACCTAAGGCTGGAGGTGTTGAGCCAGCATCATCGTCTGGCTACCCAAAATGTTGATGATCTAACCTTCATTAAAATGAACCAATCATGGATTTCAAATTATTTTGCCCCACCTTCCCCTGCTGACACGTAGCTTGCCTGAAAAATGTTTTGCTTTTGGCCTCCTCTTACTGACTTCTCCAATTCCTCCATTTGCAGCTGCTGAATGTCCAGCATAGGCCATTTTTATACCTTCCTAAATGGGCTGACTCCCCCCACAGGGCCGTGGTCACCACCTGGCGCAAGCACCCGTGCGAGTGCCGTTTGCCTGGACAGGTGGGTGGGCCCAGTCTTGGGCGACGGCACTGGCACAGGGTCCCTCATAGTACAATGAAGTGTCTCTGACAGTGGTGGTGCACAACCAACGTCAGACACACCGTCGTAATATGAGGGGCCCTGTGCCAGTACCGCCGCCCCCGAGAGAGTGTTCCCTCCCAGCTCGAACAGTGCTCAACCACTTGCAATACTTACCTCTCCCTGCTCCACCACTGTGTAGTCTGTGCTGTTAAATCCTTCAATGGCACTGCCAATACAAATTTGTTGAAATGATAGATGACAGTTAAAATATACAGGGGCCCTGGCCTCCATTTAGACCAGTTAATACTTTGCGCCTACTACCACTGTCTGCTACTCAGCATAGGAGCTCACCCCTGTACCTAGGTATGCCATCTGTTTATTTATGAACAATTTTTTGGCAGACATTTAGCCCACTTTATTATTTGGGCCTACTAACTGTGTCTGCCACTCATTACAGTTTTCCTCCACTGAACAAAGCAATGTCGCCTGTTTAGTCCTGTTACCACATTTGAACTGCATTTAGCCTACTTTATTATTTGGGCCTACTAACTGTGTCTGCCACTCATTACAGTTTTCCTCCACTGAACAAAGCAATGCCACCTGTTTAGTCCTGTTACCATTTTTGAACTGCATTTAGCCTACTTTATTATTTGGGCCTATATCTGTGTTTCCTCCTCATCCTGCCCATTGCCCAGCCACTGCTAGATGAGTCTGCTGGTACATTGACCCAGACCACTACATTCCCCTTGCACTCTACACAGCCAGAATCTGACCCTGCTGAAAGTCAGGTTCCCCTTCCCGCATACTATACCACCTTACACTGGGACAAAGAGGAAGGTGCAGATGAAAGTTCAGGTTCCTTCATCAGGTGGGGGGGCCTACTCGTTGGTGATGTCACTGGCACAGGGCCCCTCATAGTACGCAAAAGTGTCTCTGCCAGTGGGAGGCGCCACCCGCCATCAAACACACCGCCGTACTATGAGGGGCCCTGTGCCAGTGCCAACGAGTGCCCCCCCCCTGCTTGCTCAGGATCACAGCACTTGCAAAGTTGAAATACTTGCCTCTCCCTGCTCCACCGCCATGACTTATTCCGCGTTTCCTGGGCCCACGAAAATCTTGAGCCAGCCCTACACAACTTTAGCCAAATGACCCCCAGTTTTCAATGCCTAACTATTATTATAAAGTAAATAAAGATTGATAAGCTTAAGTAATAAGAATTGATGTTTTTGGCATTAAAATTGGCACTGTAGGTGTTTTCCTGTCCTCCACTCACTGCCGACTTTAATTCCCCATTGACTTGGATTTCACGAAACCCGACTCAATCTGAAAAAAAGTAAAAGTCGCTCAACTCTGCTTGTGGGGTATTCTGGGCTGGAATAACAGTTGACAGGTGACAGACGTTAGTTGACTCTATGCAACATAGAAGTGAAGCAGTTCTAAAAAAAACTGTGGGCATACAACTAAATATTAGGTTAGTGATTCACAGGAATGCTAAATCCACAAAAACAAAAGTACATATTTTGAGTTTGTAAAGACAAATGCAGACACTGCTATTTTTTTTAGAATACCCCTATGTTTTGAAGTAGGAAACAATGCAACAAACAAAGCAATGTTCCCAATGCGTGGAAATAAAAACTACTGTAAAGATTTTATGATTATCTCATGTTTTTGAACACACTGCTATTATTTTGAACACTACTGTACATATGGAGACACAACTGCCGGTCGTTATGGGGAAAGGGGGACAGGACAGGTTCCCTTTAAAGCCCCAAAATAACTTGTCCCAACTGTGCCTTTCTTACCTCTGTTTTCCATCTTACACCACACAGAGGTCTATACTGAAAGAAAAGATACTACCATAACTCGTTGCTTGAAGAGTATATCTTGGATAATATCCCAATAATAAAATGTAACTTTTAATATTTTAATTAAAACCTGGACACCCAACAGAAAACACAAACAATAACTTTAAACAAGAAAGGTGCTCATGTGAACCAGTGCTCAAAGATAAAAATTGGTTTGGTCTCACCAATGAGGACGGACGTATCGCCGTAATAGTTTGCTCCTCAGTCTCCTGAGCTGGAAATTGGTGGTCCAAAAGTATGGGTAGTGGGTAGGGTTATTTTCCTTTCTTCCCTGTCTTGCCCCTGCAGTACTCCTGTCCTCACAAGGACAGGCCCCAAGTGGACCCTACTATGGACAACCACCATTAAATGTAAATATCCAAAGTTCTCCCTCTCCCTATGCGTTTCATCTCCAATAGCGCGGAATCATCAGGGGAGTCAAATAGAAATCAGTGCCAATAGGGCATACAAGAAAAGTCCAGCATAGGTCCGTACATATTACAGGTCCCACAGTGGCTAGGTAACCATAGATCAGAGTAGATGTCTGTGTTTACAGCCTAAAGTGAATCCTCAATAACGCCCTGTGGGGTCTACTTTTAAAACACATCCAGGGTTAAGGTCCACCCACAGGGTGTGATATCACCTGCTGTCACAATCCTACGTAGATGCACCTGCCCCAGATGCAGGTCGGAGGGAAGGTGGGGGAAGGGGGAGTACACAGGCAGGTATACATACAAAGCAAGCAGGCGCTGTCATTCCCGCCCATGTCCCCTACCAGGCAGTTGCGCTCCAAGCACTGGAATGCATACTTACCGGAAGTCACGACGCCATGTTGTGTGCGTCACTTCCGCCCGGCTCCCATGTCAGAGTTGCGCTCCAAGCTCTGGGACGCATCACACCGGAAGTGGCGACGCCGAGCTGTACGCGTCGTCACCGGCGGTATCCGCCCAGTCATCCATAGTGCGTTCCAAGCATTGGAACGCACAGTAGGCGGAAGTGACTGTGCGTTCCAATGCTTGGAGCGCACTATGGATGACTGGGCAGGTGCATCTGCGTAGGATTGTGACAACAGGTGATAACACACCCTGTGGGCGGACGTTAACCCTGGATGTTTTAAAAGGAAACCCCTACACGGCATTATTGAGGATTCACTTTAGGCTGTAAACACAGACATCTACTCTGATCTATGGGTACCTAGCCACTGCGGGACCTGTAATATGTACGGACCTATGCTGGACTTTTCTTGTATGCCCTATTGGCACTGATTTCTATTTGACTCCCCTGATGATTCCGCGCTATTGGAGATGAAACATGTAGGGAGAGGGTGAACTTTGGTTATTTACATTTAATGGTGGTTGTCCATAGTAGGGTCGACTTGGGGCCTGCCCTTGTGAGGACAGGAGTACTGCAGGGGCAAGACAGGGAAGATAGGAAAATAACCCTACCCCCTACCCATACTTTTGGACCACCAATTTCCAGCTCAGGAGACCGAGGAGCAAACTATTACGGCGATACATCCGTCCTCATTGGTGAGACCGAACCAATTTTTATCTTTGAGCACTGGTTCACATGAGCACCTTTCTTGTTTAATGTTATTGTTTGTGTTTTCTGTTGGGCGTCCAGGTTTTAATTAACCCCTTAACGACCGCCAGTACGCCTTTTAACGGCGGCAGTTAAGGGTACTTAAACCACAGCGCCGTTAATTAACGGCGCTGTGGAAAAAGTGAATAGCGCACCCCAGAGTCGGATTTTCTCAGGGGTCTCGGTTAGCGGGGGTAGCCTAGACCCCAGAGAACATGATTCAGGGTTTTTTTACAGACCCCCGGGTTGCGATCGCCGGTAATTAACCATTTACCGGCGGTCGCAAAACCCCCCCAAAAAACGCGATTTCCCATTTAATTTCTCTGTCCTCCGATGTGATCGCGCATCAGAGGACAGAGAAATGGGGTCCCCGATCGCCCCCCGATACTCATCTGTCTCCCCCGGTGCTCCTCGTGGCTCCCGATGGGCGCCGCCATCTTGTTCCGGCCAAAAAATGGCGGGCGCATGCGCCCGCCGCCCGGCACCCGGAAGATCTTTGGGGTCTCAACTGCCGGGGGTAGCCGAGACCCCAAATAACATGATCGGGGTCGGTTTTTACCGACCCCTGTTTTGCGAATTAACTGTAATTAACTGTTTACCAGCGACCGCAAAAAAAAAAAAAGCGATGTGTAATTCTCTGTCCTCTGATGTGATCGCACATCAGAGGACAGAGAAATTAGGGGGATTCGAGGTCCTTTTAAACTTACCAGTGTCCCTGGGTCCTCCTGTGTCCCCTCCTGGCCGCCGGCTTCTTCCTCCGGTAAGAAAATGGCGGGCGCATTTGAAGTGCGCCCGCCATGATCTGCCGGCCGGCAGCTAGAGGAGTTGGGGCTAAATTTAGGGTTAGGGTTGGGGCTAAATTTAGGGTTAGGGTTGGGGCTAAATTTAGGGTTAGGGTTGGGGTTAAATTTAGGGTTAGGGTTGGGGCTAAATTTAGGGCTAGGGTTAGGGTTGGGGCTAAAGTTAGGGCTAGGGTTAGGGCTAAATTTAGGGTTAGAGTTGGGATTAGGGTTATGGTTTGGATTAGGGTTGGCATTAGGGTTACGTTTGGGATTAGGGTTAGGTTTGGGATTAGGGTTAAGGTTAGGGTTGGGATTAGGGTTAGGGGTGTATTGGGATTAGGGTTAGGTTTGAGGTTAGGGTTGAGATTAGGATTAGGGGTGTGTTGGATTTAGGGTTCTGATTAGCGTTATGGTTAGATATGGGATTAGGGTTGTTTTGGGGTTAGGGTTGTGATTATTGTTAGGGTTATGATTAGGATTATGGATCAGGTTGGGATTAGGGTTACGGGTGTGTTGGGGTTGGTTTGGAGTTAGAATTGGGGGGTTTCCACTGTTTAGGTACATCAGGGGGTCTCTAAATGCCACAGTCAATTTTGCGCTTAAAAAGTCGAATGGTGCTCCCTCCCTTCTGAGCTCTGCCGTGCGCCCAAACAGTGGTTTACCCCCACATATGGGGCATCAGCGTACTCGGGATAAATTGGACAACAACTTTTGGGGTCCAATTTCTCCTGTTACCCTTGTGAAAATAAAAACTTGGGGGCTAAAAAATCTTTTTTGTGGAAAAGTTTTTTATTTTTATTTTCACGACTCTGCATTATAAACTTCTGTGAAGTACTTGGGCTTTCAAAGTTCTCAGAACACATCTAGATAAGTTCCTTGGGGGGTCTAGTTTCCAAAATGGGGTCACTTGTGGGGGTTTCTACTGTTTAGGTACCTCGGGGGCTCTGCAAAAGCAACATAACGCCCGCAGACCATTCTATCAAAGTCTGCATTCCGAAACGGCGCTCCTTCCCTTTTGAGCTCTGCCATGCAAACAGTGGTTTACCCCCACATATGGGGTATCAGCCTACTCAGCATAAATTGCACAATAAATTTTTGGGTTCAATTTCTCCTGTTACCCTTGTGAAAGTAAAACTTTGGGGGTGAAAAGATCATTTTTGTGGAAAAAATATGATTTTTTTTATTTTCATGGCTCTACATTATAAACTTCTGTGAAGCAGTTGGGGGTTTATAGTGCTCACCATACATCTAGATAAGCTCTTTTGGGGGTCTAGTTTCCAAAATGGGGTCACTTGTGGGGGGTTTCTACTGTTTAGGTACATCAGGAGCTCTGCAATTGCAACATGACGCCTGCAGACCATCCCATCAAAGTCTGCATTCCAAGTGGCGCTCCTTCCCTTCCGAGCCCCGATGGGTGCCCAAACAGTGCCCCCCCACATATGGGGTATCAGTGTACTCTGGACCCCAAAATCTGTTGACCAGTTTGTCCTATGTCTCCTCTTACCCTTGAGAAAATAAAAAATTGCAGGCTAAAAAATCATTTTTGAGGAAAAATAAAGGATTTTTTATTTTCACGGCTCTACGTTATAAATTTCTGTGAAGCACTTGGGGGTTTAAAGTGGTCACTAGTGTTGAGCGATACCTTCCGATATCGGAAAGTATCAGTATCGGAAAGTATCGGCCGATACCGTCAAAATATCGGATCTAATCCGATACCGATACCCGATCCCAATGCAAGTCAATGGGACGAAAATATCGGAATTAAAATAAACCCTTTATAAACTTGTAGGTTCATTCTACATGAAGGAAAACAACTAAGAATAATGTAGGATGTATTGGGGGACGTGGCGGAGACATTAAAGGCACAGAGGTTTAGCCCAATGTAATAGAATAGCAGGATTTTGTTGTTTTTTTTATGACGTTCGGCGTTAGAAAGATTTTGACTATGTTAATTTTTTTTTTATTTTGTCAGATATTGATGTTTCACTACTTCCACGCCCTTCACCTTCTTTTTTACTTCTCCCACACTTTCTTCTTCATTATCCTCATCATCAGCTTCTTTGACATCAACTTCTTCACCTTATTCATCTTCTTCTTCATCTTCTACCTATTATTTTTTTGGTTACATTGTTCATATTCTTTTTATTTTACTATTATCTTCATCATATTCTACTTCTTCATCATATTCTTATTTGTGACAAGCATTCCCGTAGTTGTTATCTATAAAAGTTTGAAGATTACACCTTCCGTTCTGCCTGTCACAAAAGTTACATTTGTCCGCGTTCAGTTTGGCCTGCAGCATCAGGCTTTATCCAGGGGCACCACGAGGAGGAACGGACTCACCCCCATACACTGCTTAGTCTTCTTCTGCTTATAATTTAGATAATATTTTTTGCTCTGATATTTAGTCTTATGCTTAATGTTCTTCTGCTCTTTGTTCTGCAGCCTCTTGTTCTTCTGCTTCTCGGTCTTCCAGGTCGTCGTCGTCTCCAGGGTCGTCGTCTCCGGGGTCGTCGTCATCGGGGTGGTCTTCAGGGTCGTCGTCTCCGGGGTCGTCGTCATCGGGGTGGTCTTCAGGGTCATCGTCTCCAGGGTCGTCGTCATCACGGTGGTTGTCGTCTCTGGTGTCGTCGTCATCTTAGGGGTGGTCTTCCGGGTCATCGTGTTTAGTCTCTTGAACTTGGAAATGTAGCAGAAGGTACAAGAAGGCTGAGAAAATGCCGAGAACCAGCTGATGGAACTGGAACTCGGATGGCTACCCGAAGGTCCAAGAGCCAATGGAACTACCGAGGACCAGCTGACGTTACTGGAACCCGGTTACTAAGCAGGAGGTACCCGTGCCTGAAAGCACTACCAAGGACCACCTGACGTTGGTGGAACTCGGATACCCAGAGGGAGGCACCTAAGCCAAAGGCTCTGCCCGGAACCAGCTGACGGTACTGGAACCAGGATGGGGAGCAGAAGGTACAAGAGCAAAAGACACTGCCGAGAACCAGCTGACGGTGCTGGAACCCGGATGGGTAGCCGAAGGTCCAAGAGCCAATGGAACTACCGAGGACCAGCTGACATTACTGGAACCCGGTTACTAAGCAGGAGGTACCCGTGCCTGAAAGCACTACCAAGGACCACCTGACGTTGGTGGAACTCGGATACCCAGAGGGAGGCACCTAAGCCAAAGGCTCTGCCCGGAACCAGCTGACGGTACTGGAACCAGGATGGGGAGCAGAAGGTACAAGAGCAAGTGTCTGCGTGGCTTTTGCAGGACACGATGCCGGCTGCACAGCAGGGGAACAGCTGGCGGTGCTGAACCCCACTGACACATTGGCTGGTGTTTTTCTCTGTGCAGCTAGCAGTACCGGGCCCCAACTGGCGGTGTTAGAGCCCGGGGTCAGCAGGAGGAGGAGAGGGAGCAGAGTGTAGGCCGAAGCCTGCACTGGCGGCAGCTTTGGGTCTGTTGTGCCTGCGTGGCAGTTGCAGGACACGTTGCCGGCTGCACAGCAGGGGAACAGCTGGCGGTGCTGAACCCCACTGACACATTGGCTGGTGTTTTTCTCTGTGCAGCTGTGGAGCAGAGTGTAGGCCGAAGCCTAATTGAACCAATTTCAAAGGTAACCTTTAACCCCCCCTCAGGGGTTACAAAGTAGAAGAGCCACAGCTTATGCAGCAGTAGTGCTGCACAAGTCAAAGGTTGCTCTTTTAATTTTGCTCCTTGCACACGCTGAATGAAACACGTATAACATTTAGCCCTTTATACAGTCAAACTGTGTTGGAGGCGCGAGTTCCCTTTGTAATGAGAAGCAGCACAGATGTCAAGAATCCCACCTTGGTGCTGGGTGCAGCCTCCTGAGCGTTGTTATTTGCTGTACAGGAGTCTGCGCTGTCGTGTTATCCCCTGGCCTAGCGCTGTTAGCGCTGCCCATCTTCTGACATCATTTAATGTCGGCCGGTGCGGTTCGCGATGACCATGAATCCCAGCCCCGCAGTGTCTTAACATTGTTAAAACACTGCGGGGCTGGGATTCATGGCCTGGCGCAGCACATATGTTCGCCTCTCACACTCGGGTCCTTACACCCGCTTCAGACTGTGCGGCGTCAGCTGATCCCTTATCGCATGCCACGGCCATGAAGCCGCACAGTCCGAAGAAGGCGGAAGGAGATGAGGGACAGGCGAACTGATGCACTGATCATGCCCATCAATCACACCCTCGCAGTCCCAATAAATAAGACACCGAGGGGCGTTGTGTGGGTCAGGGCGGCCGCAGAGGCGCAGGCAGCCAAACAATGATGCCAGAAGACGGGCAGCGCTACCAAGGGGGTTGCAGCGTGTCATTACAAAGGAAAGTCACACCACCGGGACGGTTAAATGGTCACACAGAGGACACATTTTAGACGTGTTTTCAGTTCCACATGTGCGAGGAGAATACGTTTATGAGCCACCTTGCACACATGCAGCATTACCGCTGTACAAGGTGGCTGTAAAACGTACAAACGCCTGGGGGAGGGGGGACAGGTTCCCTTCAATTTCAGTTCTGGTGTCTGCGTGGCTTTTGCAGGACACGATGCCGGCTGCACAGCAGGGGAACAGCTGGCGGTGCTGAACCCCACTGACACATTGGCTGGTGTTTTTCTCTGTGCAGCTAGCAGTACCGGGCCCCAACTGGCGGTGTTAGAGCCCGGGGTCAGCAGGAGGAGGAGAGGGAGCAGAGTGTAGGCCGAAGCCTGCACTGGCGGCAGCTTTGGGTCTGTTGTGCCTGCGTGGCAGTTGCAGGACACGTTGCCGGCTGCACAGCAGGGGAACAGCTGGCGGTGCTGAACCCCACTGACACATTGGCTGGTGTTTTTCTCTGTGCAGCTAGCAGTACCGGGCCCCAACTGGCGGTGTTGGAGCCCGGGCTCTGCAGGGGGAGCAGAGTGTAGGCCGAAGCCTAATTGAACCAATTTCAAAGGTAACCTTTAACCCCCCCTCAGGGGTTACAAAGTAGAAGAGCCACAGCTTATACAGCAGTAGTGCTGCACAAGTCAAAGGTTGCTCTTTTAATTTTGCTCCTTGCACACGCTGAATGAAACACGTATAACATTTAGCCCTTTATACAGTCAAACTGTGTTGGAGGCGCGAGTTCCCTTTGTAATGAGACGCAGCACAGATGTCAAGAATCCCACCTTGGTGCTGGGTGCAGCCTCCTGAGCGTTGTTATTTGCTGTACAGGAGTCTGCGCTGTCGTGTGATCCCCTGGCCTAGCGCTGTTAGCGCTGCCCATCTTCTGACATCATTTAATGTCGGCCGGTGCGGTTCGCGATGACCATGAATCCCAGCCCCGCAGTGTCTTAACATTGTTAAAACACTGCGGGGCTGGGATTCATGGCCTGGCGCAGCACATATGTTCGCCTCTCACACTCGGGTCCTTACACCCGCTTCAGACTGTGCGGCGTCAGCTGATCCCTTATCGCATGCCACGGCCATGAAGCCGCACAGTCTGAAGAAGGCGGAAGGAGATGAGGGACAGGCGAACTGATGCACTGATCATGCCCATCAATCACACCCTCGCAGTCCCAATAAATAAGACACCGAGGGGCGTTGTGTGGGTCAGGGCGGCCGCAGAGGCGCAGGCAGCCAAACAATGATGCCAGAAGACGGGCAGCGCTACCAAGGGGGTTGCAGCGTGTCATTACAAAGGAAAGTCACACCACCGGGACGGTTAAATGGTCACACAGAGGACACATTTTAGACGTGTTTTCAGTTCCACATGTGCGAGGAGAATACGTTTATGAGCCACCTTGCACACATGCAGCATTACCGCTGTACAAGGTGGCTGTAAAACGTACAAACGCCTGGGGGAGGGGGGACAGGTTCCCTTCAATTTCAGTTCTGGTGTCTGCGTGGCTTTTGCAGGACACGATGCCGGCTGCACAGCAGGGGAACAGCTGGCGGTGCTGAACCCCACTGACACATTGGCTGGTGTTTTTCTCTGTGCAGCTAGCAGTACCGGGCCCCAACTGGCGGTGTTAGAGCCCGGGGTCAGCAGGAGGAGGAGAGGGAGCAGAGTGTAGGCCGAAGCCTGCACTGGCGGCAGCTTTGGGTCTGTTGTGCCTGCGTGGCAGTTGCAGGACACGTTGCCGGCTGCACAGCAGGGGAACAGCTGGCGGTGCTGAACCCCACTGACACATTGGCTGGTGTTTTTCTCTGTGCAGCTAGCAGTACCGGGCCCCAACTGGCGGTGTTGGAGCCCGGGCTCTGCAGGGGGAGCAGAGTGTAGGCCCAAGCCTAATTGAACCAATTTCAAAGGTAACCTTTAACCCCCCCTCAGGGGTTGCAAAGTAGAAGAGCCACAGCTTATGCAGCAGTAGTGCTGCACAAGTCAAAGGTTGCTCTTTTAATTTTGCTCCTTGCACACGCTGAATGAAACACGTATAACATTTAGCCCTTTATACAGTCAAACTGTGTTGGAGGCGCGAGTTCCCTTTGTAATGAGAAGCAGCACAGATGTCAAGAATCCCACCTTGGTGCTGGGTGCAGCCTCCTGAGCGTTGTTATTTGCTGTACAGGAGTCTGCGCTGTCGTGTTATCCCCTGGCCTAGCGCTGTTAGCGCTGCCCATCTTCTGACATCATTTAATGTCGGCCGGTGCGGTTCGCGATGACCATGAATCCCAGCCCCGCAGTGTCTTAACATTGTTAAAACACTGCGGGGCTGGGATTCATGGCCTGGCGCAGCACATATGTTCGCCTCTCACACTCGGGTCCTTACACCCGCTTCAGACTGTGCGGCGTCAGCTGATCCCTTATCGCATGCCACGGCCATGAAGCCGCACAGTCCGAAGAAGGCGGAAGGAGATGAGAGACAGGCGAAGAAATGCACCGTTCATGCCCGTCAATCACACCCTCGCAGTCAAAATAAATAAGACACCAAGGGGCGTTGTGTGGGGCAAGGCGGCCGCAGAGGCGCACCCAGCCAAACAATGATGCCAGAAGACGGGCAGCGTTACCAAGGAGCTTGTTGCGTGTCAATACAAAGGAAAATCACACCTGAGGGACGTTTTAATGGTCACAGAGGACACATTTTAGACGTGTTCAGTTCCACGAGTGCAAGGAGAATAAGTTTCTAAACCACCTTGCACACATGCAGCATTACTGCTGTACAAGGTGGCTGTAAAACATAGAAACACCTGGGGGAGGGGGGACAGGTTCCCTTCAATTTCAGTTCTTGTGTCTGCGTGGCGGTCGCAGGACACGTTGCCGGCTACACAGCAGGGGAACAGCTGGCGGTGCTGAACCCCACTGACACATTGGCTGGTGTTTTTCTCTGTGCAGCTAGCACATCTGGGCCAAAACTGGCGGTGTTAGAGCCCAGGGTCAGCAGGAGGAGCAGGGGGAGCGGAGTGTAGGCCGAAGCCTGCACTCGAGCAAGTTGAAAGGAAACCTTTAACCCCCCCCCAGGCGTTTGTAGCTGAAAGAGCCATTGTGTACAGCACTAATGTTGGAAAAGGTAAACTTAGCTCTTTTAATTATGGTCCTTGCACATGCTGAACCTAACACTTATGAAATGTGTCACCTCACAGCGTTAAACCGTCCGGTAGGTGGAACTTTCCTTTGTCGTGTGACGCAGCACAGCCATCATTTTTACCCCCTTGGCGCCGTGCGCCGCCTCCTCAGCGTTGTTTGAATCTGTCCCGGAGCCTGCGCTGTTAGGTTAGCCCTTGGCCATGCACACATGTTGCGCTGCCCGTCTTCTGACATCATTTGGTGTCAGGCTGGCTGCGCCTGTGCGGGTGCGCTGGCCGAGATCCCGCCTCGCAGTGTCGTCTAATGTAATCCCACCGCGGGCCTGTGATCCGTGGCCATGCGCAGTGCATATCCTCGCCTCTCACTCCCCTCCCTACGGCTTCTTCAGACTGTGCGGTGTCACGGCCGTGGCATGCTATTAGGGATCAGCTGACACCGCACAGTCTGAAGAAGCCGTAGGGAGGGGAGTGATAGGCGAGGATATGCACTGCGCATGGCCACGGATCACAGGCCCGCGGTGGGATTACATTAGACGACACTGCGAGGCGGGATCTCGGCCAGCGCACCCGCACAGGCGCAGCCAGCCTGACACCAAATGATGTCAGAAGACGGGCAGCGCAACATGTGTGCATGGCCAAGGGCTAACCTAACAGCGCAGGCTCCGGGACAGATTCAAACAACGCTGAGGAGGCGGCGCACGGCGCCAAGGGGGTAAAAATTATGGCTGTGCTGCGTCACACGACAAAGGAAAGTTCCACCTACCGGACGGTTTAACGGTGTGTGGGGACACATTTCATAAGTGTTAGGTTCAGCATGTGCAAGGAGCACCACGAAAAGAGGCACTTTTTCCCTTTGCATCATTACTGCTGCACAAGGTGGCTCCTTCAGTAACAAACGCCTGGGGGGGGGGGGGACAGGTTCCCTTAAATTTAACTTGTTGTGCCTGCGTGGCGGTCGCAGTACACGTTGCCGTATACACAGCAGGGGAACAGCTGGCGGTGCTGAACCCCACTAACACATTGGCGAGGTGTTTGGCTCTGTGCGTACAGCACTTCTGGACGGCAACTAGCGGTGTTGGAGCCCAGGGACAGGTGGAGGAGGAGGAGGTGGAGGAGGTAGGAGGAGGTAGGAGGGATTGCCACACACACAGCAGGGGAACAGCTGACGTTACTGAACCCCAATAACAGAGGAGGGACTGTTGGGACTGTGCGGACAGCACTTCTGGACGGCAACTAGCGGTGTTGGAGCCCAGGGACAGGTGGAGGAGGAGGAGGTGGAGGAGGTAGGAGGAGGTAGGAGGGATTGCCACACACACAGCAGGGGAACAGCTGACGTTACTGAACCCCAATAACAGAGGAGGGACTGTTGGGACTGTGCGGACAGCACTTCTGGATGGCAACTAGCGGTGTTGGAGCCCAGGGACAGGTGGAGGTGGAGGAGGTAGGAGGGATTGCCACACACACAGCAGGGGAACAGCTGACGTTACTGAACCCCAATAACAGAGGAGGGACTGTTGGGACTGTGCGGACAGCACTTCTGGATGGCAACTAGCGGTGTTGGAGCCCAGGGACAGGTGGAGGAGGAGGAGGTGGAGGAGGTAGGAGGAGGTAGGAGGGATTGCCACACACACAGCTGGGGAACAGCTGACGTTACTGAACCCCAATAACAGAGGAGGGACTGTTGGGACTGTGCGGACAGCACTTCTGGACGGCAACTAGCGGTGTTGGAGCCCAGGGAAGGTGGAGGAGGAGGAGGTAGGAGGAGGTAGGAGGGATTGCCACACACACAGCTGGGGAACAGCTGACGTTACTGAACCCCAATAACAGAGGAGGGACTGTTGGGACTGTGCGGACAGCACTTCTGGACGGCAACTAGCGGTGTTGGAGCCCAGGGACAGGTGGAGGAGGAGGAGGTAGGAGGAGGTAGGAGGGATTGCTACACACACAGCAGGGGAACAGCTGACGTTACTGAACCCCAATAACAGAGGAGGGACTGTTGGGACTGTGCGGACAGCACTTCTGGACGGCAACTAGCGATGTTGGAGCCCAGGGACAGGTGGAGGTGGAGGAGGTAGGAGGGATTGCCACACACACAGCAGGGGAACAGCTGACGTTACTGAACCCCAATAACAGAGGAGGGACTGTTGGGACTGTGCGGACAGCACTTCTGGACGGCAACTAGCGGTGTTGGAGCCCAGGGACAGGTGGAGGAGGAGGAGGTGGAGGAGGTAGGAGGAGGTAGGAGGGATTGCCACACACACAGCTGGGGAACAGCTGACGTTACTGAACCCCAATAACAGAGGAGGGACTGTTGGGACTGTGCGGACAGCACTTCTGGACGGCAACTAGCGGTGTTGGAGCCCAGGGACAGGTGGAGGAGGAGGAGGTAGGAGGAGGTAGGAGGGATTGCCACACACACAGCTGGGGAATAGCTGACGTTACTGAACCCCAATAACAGAGGAGGGACTGTTGGGACTGTGCGGACAGCACTTCTGGACGGCAACTAGCGGTGTTGGAGCCCAGGGACAGGTGGAGGAGGAGGTGGAGGAGGTAGGAGGGATTGCCACACACACAGCAGGGGAACAGCTGACGTTACTGAACCCCAATAACAGAGGAGGGACTGTTGGGACTGTGCGGACAGCACTTCTGGACGGCAACTAGCGGTGTTGGAGCCCAGGGACAGGTGGAGGAGGAGGAGGTAGGAGGAGGTAGGAGGGATTGCCACACACACAGCAGGGGAACAGATGACGTTACTGAACCCCAATAACAGAGGAGGGACTGTTGGGACTGTGCGGACAGCACTTCTGGACGGCAACTAGCGGTGTTGGAGCCCAGGGACAAGTGGAGGTGGAGGAGGTAGGAGGGATTGCCACACACACAGCAGGGGAACAGCTGACGTTACTGAACCCCAATAACAGAGGAGGGACTGTTGGGACTGTGCGGACAGCACTTCTGGACGGCAACTAGCGGTGTTGGAGCCCAGGGACAGGTGGAGGAGGAGGAGGAGGTAGGAGGGATTGCCACACACACAGCTGGGGAACAGCTGACGTTACTGAACCCCAATAACAGAGGAGGGACTGTTGGGACTGTGCGGACAGCACTTCTGGACGGCAACTAGCGGTGTTGGAGCCCAGGGACAGGTGGAGGAGGAGGAGGTAGGAGGAGGTAGGAGGGATTGCCACACACACAGCTGGGGAACAGCTGACGTTACTGAACCCCAATAACAGAGGAGGGACTGTTGGGACTGTGCGGACAGCACTTCTGGACGGCAACTAGCGGTGTTGGAGCCCAGGGACAGGTGGAGGAGGAGGAGGTGGAGGAGGTAGGAGGGATTGCCACACACACAGCAGGGGAACAGCTGACGTTACTGAACCCCAATAACAGAGGAGGGACTGTTGGGACTGTGCGGACAGCACTTCTGGACGGCAACTAGCGGTGTTGGAGCCCAGGGACAGGTGGAGGAGGAGGAGGTAGGAGGAGGTAGGAGGGATTGCCACACACACAGCAGGGGAACAGCTGACGTTACTGAACCCCAATAACAGAGGAGGGACTGTTGGGACTGTGCGGACAGCACTTCTGGACGGCAACTAGCGGTGTTGGAGCCCAGGGACAGGTGGAGGTGGAGGAGGTAGGAGGGATTGCCACACACACAGCAGGGGAACAGCTGACGTTACTGAACCCCAATAACAGAGGAGGGACTGTTGGGACTGTGCGGACAGCACTTCTGGACGGCAACTAGCAGTGTTGGAGCCCAGGGACAGGTGGAGGAGGAGGAGGTAGGAGGGATTGCCACACACACAGCAGGGGAACAGCTGACGTTACTGAACCCCAATAACAGAGGAGGGACTGTTGGGACTGTGCGGACAGCACTTCTGGACGGCAACTAGCGGTGTTGGAGCCCAGGGACAGGTGGAGGAGGAGGAGGTAGGAGGGATTGCCACACACACAGCTGGGGAACAGCTGACGTTACTGAACCCCAATAACAGAGGAGGGACTGTTGGGACTGTGCGGACAGCACTTCTGGACGGCAACTAGCGGTGTTGGAGCCCAGGGACAGGTGGAGGTGGAGGAGGTAGGAGGGATTGCCACACACACAGCAGGGGAACAGCTGACGTTACTGAACCCCAATAACAGAGGAGGGACTGTTGGGACTGTGCGGACAGCACTTCTGGACGGCAACTAGCGGTGTTGGAGCCCAGGGACAGGTGGAGGAGGAGGAGGAGGTAGGAGGGATTGCCACACACACAGCTGGGGAACAGCTGACGTTACTGAACCCCAATAACAGAGGAGGGACTGTTGGGACTGTGCGGACAGCACTTCTGGACGGCAACTAGCGGTGTTGGAGCCCAGGGACAGGTGGAGGAGGAGGAGGTAGGAGGAGGTAGGAGGGATTGCCACACACACAGCTGGGGAACAGCTGACGTTACTGAACCCCAATAACAGAGGAGGGACTGTTGGGACTGTGCGGACAGCACTTCTGGACGGCAACTAGCGGTGTTGGAGCCCAGGGACAGGTGGAGGAGGAGGAGGTGGAGGAGGTAGGAGGGATTGCCACACACACAGCAGGGGAACAGCTGACGTTACTGAACCCCAATAACAGAGGAGGGACTGTTGGGACTGTGCGGACAGCACTTCTGGACGGCAACTAGCGGTGTTGGAGCCCAGGGACAGGTGGAGGAGGAGGAGGTAGGAGGGATTGCCACACACACAGCAGGGGAACAGCTGACGTTACTGAACCCCAATAACAGAGGAGGGACTGTTGGGACTGTGCGGACAGCACTTCTGGACGGCAACTAGCGGTGTTGGAGCCCAGGGACAGGTGGAGGAGGAGGAGGTAGGAGGGATTGCCACACACACAGCTGGGGAACAGCTGACGTTACTGAACCCCAATAACAGAGGAGGGACTGTTGGGACTGTGCGGACAGCACTTCTGGACGGCAACTAGCGGTGTTGGAGCCCAGGGACAGGTGGAGGAGGAGGAGGTAGGAGGAGGTAGGAGGGATTGCCACACACACAGCAGGGGAACAGCTGACGTTACTGAACCCCAATAACAGAGGAGGGACTGTTGGGACTGTGCGGACAGCACTTCTGGATGGCAACTAGCGGTGTTGGAGCCCAGGGACAGGTGGAGGAGGAGGAGGTAGGAGGAGGTAGGAGGGATTGCCACACACACAGCAGGGGAACAGCTGACGTTACTGAACCCCAATAACAGAGGAGGGACTGTTGGGACTGTGCGGACAGCACTTCTGGACGGCAACTAGCGGTGTTGGAGCCCAGGGACAGGTGGAAAAGCAGAGGAACACAATGTAGGCCGAAGCCTGAGAAAGTCGAAAGGGAACCTTTAACCCCCCCCCAAGGCGTTTGTAGCTGAAAGAGCCAGCTTGTGCAGCACAAAAGATGCAAAAGGAAAAGGTGGCTCTTTTCATCATGCTCCTTGCAAACACAGAACTAAACACTTATAAAATGTGTCCCCTGAAACCGTGAAACCGTCCCGGAGGTGGGACTTTCCTTCGTAATATGACGCAGCACAGCCGTCATTCCTACCCCCCCCGGCGCCGCGCCCCGGCTCCTCAGCGTTGTTTGATTCCGTCCCGGAGCCTGCGCTGTTATGTTATCCCGTGGCCAGGCACACTTAGCGCTGCCCATCTTCTGACATCATTTGGGGTCAGGCTGGCTGCGCCTGTGCGGCCGCGCTGGCCCAGAGCCCGCCTCGCAGTGTCTTCTGATTTAATCCCACTGGGGGCCTGGGATCCATGGCCATGCGCAGTGCATATCCTCGCCTCTCTCTCCCCTCCCTACGGCTTCTTAAGACTGTGCGGTGTCACGGCCGTGGCATGCTATTAGGGACCAGCTGACACCGAACAGTCTGAAGAAGCCATAGGGAGATGAGTGAGAGTTGGAGGTTCAGATATGCACTGCGCATGTCCATGGATCCCAGGCCCCCAGTGGGATTAAATCAGAAGACACTGCGAGGCGGGCTCTCGGCCAGCGCGGCCGCACAGGCGCAGCCATCCTGACACCAAATGATGCCAGAAGACGGGCAGCACTAAGTGTGCCTGGCCACGGGATAACATAACAGCGCAGGCTCCGGGACGGAATCAAACAACGCTGAGGAGCCGGGGCACGGCGCCGGGGGGGTAGGAATGACGGCTGTGCTGCGTCATATTACGAAGGAAAGTCCCACCTCCGGGACGGTTTTACGGTATCAGTGGACACATTTTATAAGTGTTAAGTTCTGCGTGTGCAAGGAGCTAAACAAAATTAGCTACCTTTTCCTTGTGCAGCATTACTGCTGCACAAGGTGGCTCTTTCAGTAACAAACGCCTTGGGGGGGGGGGGACAGATTCCCTTACATTTCAGTTGTTGTGTCAGCGTGGCGGTCGCAGGACACATTGCCGGCTACACAGCTGGGGATCAGCTGACGTTACTGAAACCCAATAACACTGGGTCGTATGTTTTGACTGTGCAGACGGCATGTCATGATCTCTGCAGGCAGAGATCATAGCAAGCCTATAGAGGGACAAGCTCTCGGAAGATGGAACTATACTGACCATGAACTAAGCCTGCCGCGCAACTAGAAATAGCCAGGTAGCATTTCCTATTTATCGCTAGATGCCCAGCTCTGGCCTAAGACCTAAATAGCTAGCAGAGGGAAATATAAGACCTGGCTCACCTCTAGAGAAATATTCCAAAGAAGACAGTAGCCCCCCACATATAATGACGGTGAGTTCAGATGAAACAACAAACGCAGCAGGAAAATAGTCTTAGCAAATTTGAGGTCCGCTTACTAGATAGCAGAAGACAGATAGTATACTTTCATGGTCAGCAGAAAAACACTAACAAAACACCATCCAGAGATTACCTTAAACTCTGGCATTAACTCATAACGCCAGAGTAGCAATCCCTGATCAACGAGAGCTTTCCAGACACAGTAACAAAACTTCAGCTGTGAACTGGAACAAATAGGCAAAACAAAACATGGACAAAAGTCCAACTTATCTAGTAGTAGTCTAGAAGCAGGAACAAGCACTGAGAGGCATCAGATAACATTGTTGACCGGCAAGAAACCACCAGAGAAATGAGCTTAAATAGCGACACCCACTACTGATGGAACCAGGTGAAACAGGAAAGAGGATGACAAGTCCAATTCCACAAGCGGCCACCGGGGGAGCCCAGAATCCAAATTCACAACAGTACCCCCCCCTCAAGGAGGGGGCACCGAACCCTCACCAGATCCACCAGGGCGACCAGGATGAGCCCTATGGAAGGCACGAACAAGATCAGAAGCATGAACATCAGATGCATTGACCCAAGAATTATCCTCCTGGCCGTAACCCTTCCAGTTGACCAGATACTGGAGTCTCCGTCTGGAAACACGAGAGTCCAAAATTTTCTCCACAACGTACTCCAACTCACCCTCAACCAACACCGGAGCAGGAGGCTCAACTGAAGGTACCACAGGTACCTCATACCTGCGCAATAACGACCGATGAAAAACGTTATGAATGGAAAAGGACGCAGGGAGGTCCAAACGGAAAGAAACAGGATTAAGAATCTCCAATATTCTATAAGGGCCGATGAACCGAGGTTTAAACTTAGGAGAAGAGACCCTCATAGGGACAAAACGAGAAGACAACCACACCAAATCTCCAACACAAAGCCGAGAACCAACACGACGATGACGGTTGGCAAAACGCTGAGTCTTCTCCTGGGACAACTTCAAATTGTCCATAACCTGCCCCCAGATGTGATGCAATCTCTCCACCACCGCATCCACTCCAGGACAATCCGAGGATTCCACCTGACCGGAGGAAAATCGAGGGTGAAACCCCGAATTACAGAAAAACGGGGACACCAAGGTGGAAGAGCTGGCCCGATTATTGAGGGCGAACTCTGCCAATGGCAAAAAAGCAACCCAATCATCCTGGTCAGCAGAGACAAAACACCTCAGATATGTCTCCAGGGTCTGATTAGTCCGCTCGGTCTGGCCATTAGTCTGAGGGTGAAAAGCAGATGAAAAAGACAAATCTATGCCCATCCTAGCACAGAATGCCCGCCAAAATCTAGACACAAATTGGGTACCTCTGTCAGAAACAATATTCTCAGGAATACCGTGCAATCGGACAACATTCTGAAAAAACAGAGGAACCAACTCAGAAGAAGAAGGCAACTTGGGCAGAGGAACCAAATGGACCATTTTAGAGAAACGGTCACAGACCACCCAGATGACAGACATCTTCTGGGAAACAGGCAGATCTGAAATAAAATCCATCGAGATGTGTGTCCAAGGCCTCTTAGGAATAGGCAAGGGCAACAGCAGTCCGCTAGCCCGAGAACTACAAGACTTGGCCCGAGCACAAACGTCACATGACTGCACAAAGACCCGCACATCTCGTGACAGGGAAGGCCACCAGAAGGATCTTGCCACCAAATCCCTGGTACCAAAAATTCCGGGATGACCTGCCAATGCAGAAGAATGTACCTCAGAGATGACTCTGCTGGTCCAATCATCCGGAACAAACAGTCTATCAGGCGGACAACGATCCGGTCTATCCGCCTGAAACTCTTGCAAGGACCGCCGCAGATCAGGAGAAACGGCCGACAAAATTACTCCCTCCCTAAGGATACCTGTGGGTTCAGAATTACCAGGAGAGTCCGGGTCAAAACTCCTAGAAAGGGCATCTGCCTTAACATTCTTAGAACCCGGTAGGTATGACACCACAAAATTAAAGCGAGAAAAAAATAAAGACCAGCGCGCCTGTCTAGGATTCAGGCGTCTGGCAGTCTCAAGATAAATCAAATTTTTGTGGTCAGTCAATACCACCACCTGATGCCTAGCCCCCTCGAGCCAATGGCGCCACTCCTCAAACGCCCACTTCATGGCCAAAAGCTCCCGATTCCCAACATCATAATTCCGCTCTGCGGGCGAAAATTTGCGAGAAAAGAAGGCACAAGGCCTAATGACGGAGCAGTCGGAACCTTTCTGCGACAACACTGCCCCAGCTCCGATCTCCGAAGCGTCAACCTCAACCTGAAAAGGCAGATTCACATCAGGCTGACGCAACACAGGGGCAGAGGCAAAACGGCGCTTAAGCTCCTGAAAGGCCTCTACAGCATGAGGGGACCAATTAGCAACATCAGCGCCTTGTCTGGTCAAATCAGTCAGTGGTTTAACGACATCCGAAAAACCAGCAATAAATCGGCGGTAAAAGTTGGCAAAGCCCAAAAATCTCTGAAGACCCTTAAGAGAGGAGGGTTGAGTCCAGTCACAAATAGCTTGCACCTTGACGGGATCCATCTCAATGGAAGAGGGAGAAAAAATATACCCCAAAAAGGAAATTTTCTGGACCCCAAAAACGCACTTAGACCCCTTGACACATAAAGAATTAGACCGCAGAACCTGAAAAACTCTCCTGACCTGCTGGACATGAGAGTCCCAGTCATCAGAAAAAATCAGAATATCATCCAGATATATTATCATAAATTTATCCAGAAAATCGCGGAAAATATCATGCATAAAAGACTGGAAAACTGAAGGGGCATTAGAAAGACCGAAAGGCATGACCAAATACTCAAAGTGGCCCTCGGGCGTATTAAATGCGGTCTTCCACTCATCCCCCTGCCTGATCCGCACCAAATTATACGCCCCACGAAGATCAATTTTAGAGAACCACTTAGCACCCTCTATACGAGCAAACAAATCAGTAAGCAATGGCAATGGGTATTGATACTTAACAGTGATCTTATTCAGAAGCCGATAATCAATACATGGTCTCAAAGAGCCGTCTTTTTTTGAGACAAAGAAAAACCCAGCTCCCAAGGGAGAAGAAGATGGACGAATATGTCCCTTTTCCAAAGACTCCTTTATATATTCCCGCATAGCAGCATGTTCCGGCACAGACAGATTAAACAAACGACCCTTGGGATATTTACAACCCGGTATCAAATCTATGGCACAATCGCACTCACGGTGCGGAGGTAACGACCCAAGCTTGGGTTCGTCAAAGACATCTTGATAATCAGAGAGGAACTCAGGGACTTCAGAGGGAATGGACGACGAAATAGAAACCAAAGGTAAGTCCCCATGAATACCCTTACATCCCCAGCTCAACACAGACATTGCTCTCCAGTCCAAGACTGGGTTGTGAGACTGCAACCATGGCAATCCCAGTACCAAATCGTCATGTAAATTATACAGCACCAGGAAACGAATAATCTCCTGGTGATCCGGATTGATACGCATGGTTACTTGTGTCCAGTATTGTGGTTTATTATTAGCCAATGGGGTGGAGTCAATCCCCTTCAGAGGAATAAGAGTCTCCAAAGGCTCTAAATCAAAACCACAACGATTGGCAAAGGACCAATCCATAAGACTCAGAGCGGCGCCAGAGTCAACATAGGCGTCCGTGGCAATGGATGACAAAGAGCAAATCAGGGTTACAGACAAAATAAACTTAGACTGAATGGTGCCAATGGAAACAGACTTATCAAGCTTCTTTGTACGCCTAGAGCATGCTGATATAACATGAGTAGAATCCCCACAATAGAAACACAATCCATTCTTCCGTCTAAAATTCTGTCGCTCGCTCCTGGACAGAATTCTATCACACTGCATACTTTCTGGCGTCTTTTCCATAGACACCGCCAGATGGTGCACCGGTTTGCGCTCCCGCAGACGCCTATCAATCTGAATAGCCATTGTCATGGACTCATTCAGACCTGCAGGCACAGGGAACCCCACCATAACATCCTTAACGGCATCAGAGAGACCTTCTCTGAAAGTTGCCGCCAAGGCGCACTCATTCCACTGAGTAAGCACAGACCATTTACGGAATTTTTGGCAGAAAACTTCAGCTTCGTCTTGCCCCTGAGATAGTGCCATCAAAGTTTTTTCTGCCTGAAGTTCCAAATGAGGTTCCTCATAAAGCAAGCCCAAGGCCAGAAAAAACGCATCAACATCGCGTAACGCAGGATCCCCTGCTGGCAATGAGAAGGCCCAATCTTGAGGGTCACCCCTGAGCAAGGAAATCACAATCCTAACCTGCTGAGCAGGGTCTCCAGCTGAACGAGACTTCAGGGACAAATAAAGCTTACAATTATTTCGGAAATTCTGGAAGCTAGCTCTATTCCCTGTGAAGAACTCCGGCAAAGGAATTCTCGGCTCAGATACCGGAGCATGTACCACAAAATCTTGTAAATTTTGTACTTTCGTGATGAGATTATTCAAACCCGCAGTTACACTCTGGAGATCCATTATTGTCAGGTGCACACAGAGCCATACAGAGATTAGGAGGAGAGAGAGAAAAAAGACTGCAGCAAGGCAGACTGGAGGAAAAAAAAAAAAAAAAAAAAAAAAATTCCAGCAGACTTCTTAAACTCTCCTTTCTCAACCTGGGTCTTTAACACTTTATTGGCCGGTCAAACTGTCATGATCTCTGCAGGCAGAGATCATAGCAAGCCTATAGAGGGACAAGCTCTCGGAAGATGGAACTATACTGACCATGAACTAAGCCTGCCGCGCAACTAGAAATAGCCAGGTAGCATTTCCTATTTATCGCTAGATGCCCAGCTCTGGCCTAAGACCTAAATAGCTAGCAGAGGGAAATATAAGACCTGGCTCACCTCTAGAGAAATATTCCAAAGAAGACAGTAGCCCCCCACATATAATGACGGTGAGTTCAGATGAAACAACAAACGCAGCAGGAAAATAGTCTTAGCAAATTTGAGGTCCGCTTACTAGATAGCAGAAGACAGATAGTATACTTTCATGGTCAGCAGAAAAACACTAACAAAACACCATCCAGAGATTACCTTAAACTCTGGCATTAACTCATAACGCCAGAGTAGCAATCCCTGATCAACGAGAGCTTTCCAGACACAGTAACAAAACTTCAGCTGTGAACTGGAACAAATAGGCAAAACAAAACATGGACAAAAGTCCAACTTATCTAGTAGTAGTCTAGAAGCAGGAACAAGCACTGAGAGGCATCAGATAACATTGTTGACCGGCAAGAAACCACCAGAGAAATGAGCTTAAATAGCGACACCCACTACTGATGGAACCAGGTGAAACAGGAAAGAGGATGACAAGTCCAATTCCACAAGCGGCCACCGGGGGAGCCCAGAATCCAAATTCACAACAACGGCACTTCTGAGCCTCAACTGGCGGTGTTGGAGCCCAGGAATTTAAGTTCAGGTGGTAGAAAGATGAACACAACAGGAGACCTGGATAACGTATACAGTGACCTAGTTATTTAATCAGGAAGAGGAGTGGCAAATTCCTGCGAGATCCAGGCCTTGTTCATTTTCAGGAAAGTAAGCCGGTCAATGTTATCGGAGGATAGTCACATGCGACGGTCAGTTAGTACACCACCTGCAGCACTAAAGACACGTTCCGATAATACACTGGCCGCAGGGCAAGACAGCACCTCCAATGCATACTGGCTTAGCTCTGGCCATGTATCCAGCTTTGAGACCCAAAACTTGAAAGGGGAAGAGCCGTCTGGGAGTACAGCAAGAGGGCAAGACATGTAGTCTGTCACCATCTGACGGAACCGTTGCCTCCTGCTGACTGGAGCCGTCTGTGATGGTGTAGACTTTTGTGGGGGGCACAGAAAACTGTGCCACAGTTGGCCCATACTGGTCTTGCCTTGGGCAGAGGCACTGCTTCTGCTCCCTCTTTGTGCAGAGCCTCCACCACTGCCCGGACGCACTGAGCTGCTTTGGAATGCACTAGCAGCACTTCTCTCAGTTGGAATGGAGAAGATGATGGAATTCACCAGTGTGTCTTGGTACTCCCGCATTTTTCGCTCCCGGTTCAACGGTGTGATGAAGCTTTCTACGTTGTCCCGGTAGCGAGGATCGAGGAGGGTGAACACCCAATAATCAGACATGTTGAGAATGTGGGCGATGCGGCGGTCGTTTCTCAGGCACTGCAGCATGTAATCCACCATGTGCTGCAGACTGCCAACTGCCCAAGAAACGCTGTCCCCTGCTGGAGGCGTGATCTCTGCCCGCTCGTCATCACCCCACCCTCGCTGTACACACTGAGTACTGGACAATTGTGTAACTCCCTCCTCTGGACGGATGTCTTCCTCCTCCATTGACTCCTCCTCATCCTCCTCACAAACTGTCCCCTGCCTACGCGTTTGTGAGGAACCACGTGGCGCTGACTGTCCAGAAGATGATGGAAATGGTGAATCCTCATCCTCCACCTCTTCCACAACATCATCCCTTAGCGCTTGCAGTGATTTTTCAAGCAGGCAGATAAGGGGGACAGTCATGCTGACTAGTGCATCATCTGCACTCGCCATCCGCGTGGAATAATCAAAGGGACGCAAAACCTGGCAGACGTCATTCATAGTGGCCCACTCTGTGGTTGTGAAGTCTGTACGGCGCTGAGTGCGACTTCTTTGCGCCTGAAGCAGCTGGTACTCCATTACAGCTTGCTGCTGCTCACACAACCGCTCCAACATATGTAACGTGGAATTCCACCTGGTAGGTAGGTCACATATGATGCGATGTTCCGGCAGGCGGTGTCGGCGCTGCAGAGCCGCAATGCGCGCTTTTGCCGTGCTGGAACGCCGCAAGTGAGCACACTCTAGGCGGACCTTGTGCAGCAGTGCATCAAGATCTGGATAGTCCCTCAAAAAGCTCTGCACGACCAAATTGAGCACATGTGCCAGACATGGGATGTGAGTGAGGTTGCCGAGGCCCAGAGCTGCCACCAGATTTCGGCCATTATCACACACTACCATGCCTGGCTGGAGATTCGCTGGCACAAACCACACATCGCTCTCCTGCTTTATGGCATTCCAGAGCTCCTGCGCTGTGTGGCTACGATTCCCAAAAAAAATTAATTTCAAGACGGCCTGTTGACGTTTGGCCACGGCTGTGCTCATGTCGGTCGTAACAGGTACACGTTCATCACGGGTCCATGTGGAGGTGGACTGTGACGGCTCCTGCAGCGATGATTCTGAGGAACTGGTGTAAGAGGAGGAGTCAATGCGTACAGAATGGATTCCTGCAATCCTTGGAGTGGGCAGGACACGTCCTGCGCCACTCGCACGGTCTGTACCCGGCTCAACGACATTAACCCAATGGGCAGTGAGGGAAAGGTATCGCCCCTGTCCATGTTGACTGGTCCACGCATCGGTGGTGAGGTGGACCTTGCTACTGACGGCGTTCAGTAGCGCGTGTTTTATGTGTCCCTCCACATGCTTGTGCAGGGCAGGGACGGCTTGCCTGCTGAAGTAAAAGCGGCTGGGCACATTGTACTGTGGGACTGCCAATGACATCAAGTCACGGAAGCTGTCAGTCTCCACCAGCCTGAATGACAGCATTTCCAGTGACAGAAGTTTGGCAATGCCTGCAGTCAGAGCCTGTGCTCGTGGGTGGTTTGACGAGAAAGGCCGCCTTTTCTCCCATGCCTGTACTACCGATGGCTGTAGACTGGGCTGGGAGTGTGTGGATGACTGGGAAAGTGGTGCTGCGGGTGGAATTACAGCGGGTCTCTGGACAACAGGGCCAGAGGTTCTTCCACGGCGATCCTGGGAGGAAGCCGAACCAGCTGCGTGTGAGCTGGAGGAAGAGGCAACACGAGCTGAAGAGGTGGTAGCTGCCGCTGTTGGTTGGCCTAGCTCTTCAGTGTGTTTTTCTAACTCCGCCGGGTGCCTGGTGCGCACATGTTTCCACATGTTGGAGGTATTGAGGTTGCTGACATTTTTCCCTCTTTTGACTTTTTGATGACACACCTTGCATCTGACATAGCAAATGTCATCTGCAACTGTGTCAAAAAAGGACCAGGCACTGCAAGTCTTGGGAGCTCCCTTTTTGGCTTTTGGAAGAGACATGCTCCTAACGGGTGCCAAAGCGGAGGCTGCAGGATCCGCAGTCTTCCCCCTCCCTCTCCCTCTTTGGGCCGTACGGGGAATCTCTTCCTCAGAGCTGCTCCCACCACCTTCCTGTCCCTCACGCCAAGATGGGTCAAGGACCTCATCATCTACACTACCCTCTGCCCCCAACTGCTCCTCCTGGGTAGTCTCAGCAGCAGAGCACGCACCAGTAAGTGGCACCTGAGTGTCATCATCAGCTGATGCGGCCTGCGATGTGGTGACCGGAGCCACTGGCCCACCCGCCTCTTCAGAGGAAGAGAGAAAAAGCTGTTGGGCATCACTGCACCCTGCCTCTTCTTCCATTTCTCCAATGCTGCTTGGCTGGCCCCCTGTTTCCAAGCCAAGAGATTCAGAGAACAGAAGTAGAGACGGCTCCTGTCCTGGGCTCTCTGTCTGCCTGGGCAATTTGGCAGGTGGTGAAGAGACAGATGGCTGCTCTCCAGTGCTCTGTGTCTGAGAGGATGTGGCACTAATTGAAGTTGATGCATTAGCTGCCATCCATCCGACAACGGCTTCAATTTGTTCTTCACGCAGCAGCGGTGTACGGCGCTCTGACACAAAGCTGCGCATGAATGACTGTTGCCTGGTGAAAGTGGGTGCTGATGAGTCACCGGAGCCCGCAGCAGGCACAGAATCCCCACGTCCCCTCCCTGCTCCGCGCCCACGCCCACGTGCCTTACTCACTGCCTTCTTCATCTTGGTTGACTGATAAAGATAAGCAGAAAAGTACTAACGGCTTTGTGTGCTTATTCCTGAACAACTCCTCCTAACAGGTATAAGAAACACTAATTTTCTAAAGTGTGGACTAGACTTTAATATGAGCTAATGTGGCCTACACAAATGTAAAGTGGTGTAACTGGTGTGTTTGGTGAACTTTATTATTTATTTATTTTTTGGGGGCTGAACTGACAACAGATAGAGCTGCAGTCACACGGAGACCGTGCAGACAGACGTAAACGGCGCTGCAAGGCCCAAAAACCCTCCTCTACGTTATCCTATGTAGTGTTTTTCCACAAGTTAGCTGGAGACGGGTGGAAAGACACTAATAGGAATTTTTTGAAAAAATGTGCAGCAGCCTGCACTACTTAAAACAAAATGAAAATTGATTTGGCGGTATGACGCAGTGAAGAACCCTGAGCTGGAGACAACCAGGCTATGGCTGCTCACAGACTACAGGGCGAGCTGCAGTCACACGGAGACCGTGCAGACAGCCGTAAACGGCGCTGCAAGGCCCAAAAACCCTCCTCTATGTTATCCTATGTAGTGTTTTTCCACAAATTAGCTGGAGACGGGTGGAAAGACACTAATAGGAATTTTTTGAAAAAATGTGCAGCAGCCTGCACTACTTAAAACAAAATGAAAATTGATTTGGCGGTATGACGCAGTGAAGAGCCCTGAGCTGGAGACAACCAGGCTATGGCTGCTCACAGACTACAGGGCGAGCTGCAGTCACACGGAGACCGTGCAGACAGCCGTAAACGGCGCTGCAAGGCCCAAAAACCCTCCTCTACGTTATCCTATGTAGTGTTTTTCCACAAATTAGCTGGAGACGGGTGGAAAGACACTAATAGGATTTTTTTGAATAAATTAGCAGCAGACTACACTACTTGGAAAAAAAAAAAAAAAAAGAACAGTATGAGGCAATGAACCACCCTCCCTGAGCTGAATACAACCAGCTATGGATGGCCTATGTGGCTGCACTCAGACTAGAGAGTGGGCTGCACTCACACACACACACACACACACACACACAGACCTTGCAGATCGCTGTGAAAACAGCGCTACAAGGCAATAGCAAGGTGAATAGTAGGTGAACACAGCGGTTGCTAAATTAGCCTTTGGAAAGCACAAAGAAGCAAATCGCTATCTCTAAACTGGCCCTCAGTCAGCAAACAGCGTCCTGTCACTAACTGAATTCACAGCAGAGTGATCGCAAAATGGCGCCAGCGACTTTTAAACTGCATCATGACATAATTTCAGCAGCCAATCACAGCCTTGCCAGTAGTTTCATGCCCTCCATGCTAAACAGGATGTGCCCACACTTGGAATCATTCTCATTGGCTGAATTTGTGCATTTTGAATCTGGGAACTTCCGATTCCGGTATCCGATACGCGGCAAGTATCGGAATACCGGTATCGGAATTCCGATACCGCAAGTATCGGCCGATACCCGATACTTGCGGTATCGGAATGCTCAACACTAGTGGTCACCACACATCTAGATAAGTTCCTTAAGTGGTCTAGTTTCCAAAATGGGTCACTTGTGGGGGGTTTCTACTGTTTAGGCACATCAGGGGCTCTCCAAACGCTACATGGTGTCCGATCTCAATTTCAGCCAATTCTACATTGAAAAAGTAAAACGGCCCTCCTTCTCTTCCAAGCTCTGCGGTGAGCCCAAACAGTGGTTTACCCCCACGTATGGGGTATTGACGTACTCACGAGAAATTGCACAACAACTTTTGTGGTCTAATTTCTCCTGTTACCCTTGGGAATATAAAAATTTGGGGGCAAAAAGATCATTTTTGTAGAAAAAATGTGATTTTTTATTTTCACGGCTCTCCGTTATAAACTTCTGTGAAGCACCTGGGGGTTTAAAGTGCTCACCACACATCTAGTTAAGTTCCATAAGGGGTCTAGTTTCCAAAATGGTGTCACTTGCGGGGAGTTTCCACTGTTTAGGCACATCAGGGGCTCTCCAAACGCGACATGGCGTCCGATCTCAATTCCAACCAATTCTACACTGAAAAAGTAAAACAGCACTCCTTCTCTTCCAAGCTCTGCTGTGCACCCAAACAGTGGTTTACCCCCACATATGGGGTATCGACGTACTCAGGAGAAATTGCACAACTTTTGTGATCTAATTTCTCCTATTATCCTTGTGAAAATAAGAATTTGTGGGTGAAAAGATCATTTTTGTGTAAACAAATGCGATTTTTTATTTTCACGGCTTTACTTTATAAACTATTTTAAACTTCTGTGAAGCACTTGGAGGCTCAAAGTGCTCACCACACATCTAGATAAGTTCCTTAAGGGTACGTGTCCACGGTCAGGATGGCCGGCGGTATCGCTGGAGCGGCGAAGCCCCGCCCCTTTTTTGGGACGCGATGATGCCGGATGTGTTAACTGTACACATCTGGGATCATCGCACCCTCGCATAGCGCCCTGTGATATTACTTGCGGCGACGCAACGTCGCCGCAGGTAGCACGGACATGCTGCGATCTGAAAAGACGCGCAGCATGTCCGGAGTCGCAGGGGAGTCGGATGCGTGTTTCCACGCATTGTGGACACGGGATTTCATAAAATCTCCTCCACTATGCTGGAACATCTGGACGCTGCGTGTTTGACGCTGCAGCTCTGCGCAGCGTCAAACAAGCAGCGTTTACTGACCGTGGACACATACCCTTAGGGGTCTAGTTTCCAAAATGGTGTCACTTGTGGAGCATTTCCACTGTTTAGGCACATCAGGGGCTCTCTAAACGTGACATGGCATCCGATCTCAATTCCAGCCAATTCTGCATTGAAATTAGTCAAACGGCGCTCCTTCTCTTCCAAGCTCTGCGGTGTGCCCAAACAGTGGTTTACCCCCACATATGGGGTATCGGCGTACTCAGGAGAAATTGCACAACAAAATTTATTGTTAAATTTCTGTTTTTACACTTGTGAAAATAAAAAAAATGGTTCTGAAGTAAAATGTTTTCAAAAAAAAGATAAATGTTCATTTTTTCCTTCCACACTGTTTCAGTTCCTGTGAAGCACGTAAAGGGTTAATAAACTTCTTGAATGTGGTTTTGAGCACCTTGAGGGGTGCAGTTTTTAGAATGGTGTCACACTTGGTTATTTTCTATCATATAGACCCCTCAAAATGACTTCAAATGTGATGTGGTCCCTAAAAAAAAATGGTGTTGTAAAAATGAGAAATTGCTGGTCAACTTTTAACCCTTATAACTCCCTAACAAAAAAAAAAATTTGTTTCCAAAATTGTGCTGATGTAAAGTAGACATGTGGGAAATGTTATTTATTAACTATTTTTTGTGACATATCTCTCTGATTTAAGGGCATAAAAATATTAAAAGTTTTTTTTTAATTATTGGGATATCCTCCAAGCTATACTCTGCTGCTAACCCTGAGGGTACTGAAATAGTGTAGATTATCTCACACTATAGCTGATTGCGCCATAACTCGGTGCTCTCAGTAGAAGGGCACTTTTCCAGCATGACAATGTTCCAACATACACATACAGGTCCTTCTCAAAAAATTAGCATATAGTGTTAAATTTCATTATTTACCATAATGTAATGATTACAATTAAACTTTCATATATTATAGATTCATTATCCACCAACTGAAATTTGTCAGGTCTTTTATTGTTTTAATACTGATGATTTTGGCCTATAACTCCTGATAACCCAAAAAACTTGTCTCAATAAATTAGCATATTTCAACCGTCCAATCAAATAAAAGTGTTTTTTAATAAACAAAAAAACCATCAAATAATAATGTTCAGTTATGCACTCAATACTTGGTCGGGAATCCTTTGGCAGAAATGACTGCTTCAATGCGGCGTGGCATGGAGGCAATCAGCCTGTGACACTGCTGAGATGTTATGGAGGCCCAGGATGCTTCAATAGCGGCCTTAAGCTCATCCAGAGTGTTGGGTCTTGCGTCTCTCAACTTTCTCTTCACAATATCCCACAGATTCTCTATGGGGTTCAGGTCAGGAGAGTTGGCAGGCCAATTGAACACAGTAATACCATGGTCAGTAAACCATTTACCAGTGGTTTTGGCACTGTGAGCAGGTGCCAGGAAGCATGAAGTGCTCCAAAATCTCCTGATAGCTAGCTGCATTGACCCTGCCCTTGATGAAACACAGTGGACCAACACCAGCAGCTGACATGGCACCCCACACCATCACTGACTGGGTACTTGACACTGGACTTCAGGCATTTTGGCATTTCCTTCTCCCCAGTCTTCCTCCAGACTCTGGCACCTTGATTTCCGAATGACATGCAAAATTTGCTTTCATCAGAAAAAAGTACTTGGGACCACTTAGCAACAGTCCAGTGCTGCTTCTCTGTAGCCCAGGTCAGGTGCTTCTGCCGCTGTTTATGGTTCAAAAGTGGCTTTACCTGGGAAATGCGGCACCTGTAGCCCATTTCCTGCACACGCCTGTGCACGGTGGCTCTGGATGTTTCCACACCAGACTCAGTCCACTGCTTCCTCAGGTTCCCCAAGGTCTGGAATCGGTCCTTCTCCACAATCTTCCTCAGGGTCCGGTCACCTCTTCTCGTTGTACAGCGTTTTCTGCCACATTGTTTCCTTCCAACAGACTTACCATTGAGGTGCCTTGATACAGCACTCTGGGAACAGCCTATTTGTTGAGAAATTTCTTTCTGGATCTTACCCTCTTGCTTGAGGGTGTCAATGATGGCCTTCTTGACATCTGTCAGGTCGCTAGTCTTACCCATGATGGGGGTTTTGAGTAATGAACCAGGCAGGGAGTTTTTAAAAGCCTCAGGTATCTTTTGCATGTGTTTAGAGTTAATTAGTTGATTCAGAAGATTAGGGTAATAGGTCGTTTAGAGAACCTTTTCTTGATATGCTAATTTATTGAGACAGGTTTTTTGGGTTATCAGGAGTTGTAGGCCAAAATCATCAGTATTAAAACAATAAAAGACCTGACAAATTTCAGTTGGTGGATAATGAATCTATAATACATGAAAGTTTAATTGTAATCATTACATTATGGTAAATAATGAAATTTAACACTATATGCTAATTTTTTGAGAAGGACCTGTATAAGGCCAGTGTTCCATTTGTAAAGAAGAATACGGTGAAAGTGATTCAGTGGTCAAGTGTATCTCCTGATCTGAACCTATATTAACAACTACGAGGAATTTTGAAGAAACAAGTTGAGCATCATTCTCCATCCATCATCCAGGTTCTAAAAGAGTTAGCTCTTAAAGAATAGAAAAAGATGGATGTTGCAATATGCAGGTATTGTCCTTAAAAAATCATGGATGTCATACAAAATACTAGATGCAGTTGTTTTTTATGTGGGGTGTATTTATTTTTGCATCATTATTAACCTTACTTTCATGTTATAGGTTAAAAAAATGTTATATTAAACTCAGTCTTGTCAAAAGTTTGGAAATTGTTATTTTTGTGTTGTGCTCTATTTAATCAATAGATTAAAATATTACTCTTCAAGGGGGGTGTACTCATTTATGCTGAGTACTGTATGTATTACACAGTTTTCTCTCTTATGTATAATACTGCCTCCTAATTACATAGTATCCTCTCTTGTTAAAGGGGTATTCCCATCTTCAAGATCCTATCCCAATATGTAGTTGGTGTAGTAGTAACAATAATAGAAAAACTGTACTACATTTCCAAATGAAGGCATTTGCTGCTGATTCACTGTCTCTTTCCTTATGTGCAAGCATTGCAAGACCTTAGGTATCCATGGATACAACCATTGATACAGTGAAAGTTAGCTAGTTGCTAGTGGTCGTTACCATGGATACCTAAGGTCCTGCATTGCCCGGCACATGAGGAAAGAGATATAGTGAATCAGAAAAACTATACTACATTTCTAATTGGAGGTATTTGCTAATATTGTTAATTTTATACCTACTGCATATTGGAATAGGATCTTGAAGATGTGAATACCCTTTTACAGTGGGTATGGAAAGTATTCAGACCCCTTTAAAATTTTTAACTCTTTGTTTCATTGCAGCCATTTGGTAACTTCAAATAAGTTCATTTTTTTCTCATTAATGTACACTCTGCACCCTATCTTGACAGAAAAAACTGAAATGAAGACATTTTTCCAAATTTAATAAAAAAGAAAAACTGAAATATCACATGGTCATACGAATTCAGACCCTTGCTCAGCATTGAGTAGAAGCACCATTTTGAGCTAGGGCAGCCATAAGTCTTCTTGGGAATGAAGCAACAAGTTTTTCACACCTGGATTTAGGGATCCTCTCCAGTTCGTCAGGTTGGATGGTGAACGTTGGTGGACAACCATTTTCAGGTCTCTCCAGAGATGCTCAATTGGGTTTAGGTCAGGGCTATGGCTGGGCCAGTCAAGAATGGTCACAGGGCTGTTCTGAGGCCACTCCTTTGTTATTTTAGCTGTGTGCTTAGGGTCATTGTCTTGTTGGAAGGTGAACCTTCGGCCAAGTCTGAGATCAATATTTGCATAAGTGGGAGCAAAGGCCGCCCCCATAGCTGTACTCTGGAGCTGCAGGAAGAATTGATCATTAAAAATGAAAAAAATTATGGGTGAGTGCAAACTGGAGGAGGTCCATAGTGAATGACCAGAACTCACAAATATAAATATTTTTGTATTTTTCTATCTTTTCATTGTTTATATATTAATAAATCTGCCTTTACTGACATTAATATGTTACTATAGTTACACAATACTCTTCTAATGTTACAATTATCATGAATTATATTATATTATTTGTTTCTGGGAATCATTGTTTTTGATTGGTTTGGGTGACATATAAATACTTCCCCCATTCACTTCCCCTTCACACCTTGAGAAAACCACGCTTGCGAAACGTACGTTGGAGTTGGAGCTATTGGAATCACGGATCCCTGACCATTGGTATTTATTTATGATCCCTTCTTTATATTCTGTATGCACTTTATTTATGATCTCTCGCACTCGGGACCGGAGTGTGTGCCATAGCAGAAGTTTTATGTGGGTTCCCCTCAAAAAATAAAATACATGCCAGGGCCACAGAAGTTCATATCTCACAACTTTTCAACCTTTATATTATAATTTTACTCCTACTGAAGTCCTAGATTCCCTTTTCATTGCCCCCATAAAGTATGATGCCAACAAAAGTGCTCCCAAACACAGTAGGATACCTCTATGGTGGCGTTCTCCACATGAGCCTCTACATGCACAGTACAATAACCCTACTGTGCCCCACCTCATCTCCCAAGGCAAAGTATGACAACCCCAACATGATATGATCCCCCAACACAGCCCTGCATGCAGTATAAAGGGCTTAAATACAGTATAATAGCCTCATACTGTATAATGGCCTGCACTTTCCCTCCAAATAGTATAATGGCCCCTACACAGCCCTTCACACAGTACAATAGACCTTCACACTGTATAATTGCTTGCATAAAGTATAATGGCCCCACATTTAGCCCTCCAAATATTATAATAGTCTCACAACTTTCCACATAGTATAATGCTCCCCCATAATCCTCCACATACTACAATGTGCCCTCCATAATCCTCCATATAGTATAATGTGCCCCATAATCCTCCATATACCGTGTGTAAGCAGAGTTTTTCAGCACATTTTTTGTGCTGAAAATGCCCCCCTCGGCTTATACAAGTCATTGTCCCAGTTTACAGCAGGGGAGGGGGAGTGGTGTAGCAGCGGGTAACAGGAGCCGGTGGCTGCGGTTGAAGCCTGTGCCAAGGCTAAAGAGAAATGAATATTCACTGCACTGGCAATGAATATTCATTTCTGTTATAGCGCACAGTTACATCCGCAGCCACCAGTTTCCAGTATAAAAGAAAAAAAAACATCCTATTTACCTTCCCTTTAATTGATCATTAAAAATGAAAAAATTCTGGGTGAGTTAAAACTGGAGGAGGTCCATAGTGAATGAGCAGAACTCACCATCTTCATTGGACATCAATAGAAATTGTTTGACAGCCACAAGTCCATCTTCTTATGCAAATCTGTTCTTGGGGCTGTGGGAGAGGAGAATCTTTACGACTAAACCTCCCCCACCAGGGAGGTACATTGATGATATTCTATGCATTTGGCAGGGATCATTGGAGGAACTACAGATTTTCATGGACTGTTTGAATCAGAATGACAAATCTACATCTGACCTAAAAAACAGGAAGATCAAATATAGAATTTTTGGATATTCTTTTACAAGTTGATGAGGTTGGACATATCCAGACTGATGTTTTTTGAAAACCTAGCTCTACAAACAGTTTGCTCCATGCTTCATCATCTCATCAGCGGAACTTAATTCAGGAAATACCAGTGGGGCAGTTCCTGCGTATGCGACATATTTGTTCCAATGAGGATCTTTTTGAAAAGCAAAGTAGAGACCTGAGTGAAAGATTTAGAGAAAGAAGATATTCATCTCTATATATCAAACAGGGATATTGGCGAGCGAAAATAACTAATCGTTCTCAGGCACTCCATAAACAAAAATTGGAAACACAGTCCTTCGATAAGGTATGATATATACAATCATTCAATTGTAGATGGAGTGAGGTCAGTGAAATGCTGTCTAGGCATTGGAAAGTTTTACAATTACCTGTAGATCCAATTCTTATCAAATATTTACCATCAAAACCTGCTATTACGTATAGAAGTTCACAGAACTTTCATGATGTCTTAGAACATAGTCATTACAAGAGGAAATCTGAATATTTGTTTGGATCACGGGGCCCGAAGTGGGGCTGTCGTCCATGTGGGTCATGCGTGGCATGTCCAAATATAGAACGGTGAGCGGTTTTTTTCTAGTGTTGATGAGAATAAGACATTTAAAATTCTTTATTCTATTTCATATACCACCACAGCAGTGATTTACTGTACCAGTTGTCCATGTAATCTTAAATATGTTGGTCTAAACTCCAGAGAATTCAGACAGAGTAAGAGAACATGTACTTGATATCAGGGCGGCTCAGACCAACCCTTATATTGAATCCCTTAAAACATTACCAAAACACTTTAAGTTGTTTCATCAATGTGATGATTCTTTACTCAAGGTCAGAGGTATTGATCAAGTTACCCTCAATGCTAGAGGTGGGGATCTTAAGCAATGCCTTGCCCAAGTGGAAGCGAAATGGATTTTCAGACTGGACACACTAGCACCCAAAGGCCTCAATGAACAAATTTCTTTTAGTGCGTTTTTATGAATTTATTGTTGTTTTTAACTTCTTTATTTTGATTTTTAGCTTTGTTCCTGTCATCAAGCCCTCAAAATGAAGTCTCTATTCATCCATTTACACACTGTTCTCTATGGACTTTATTATTCTATTATGTCACTCTGTCACTTGTTCGCACGCGTAATGCACTGCACTTTTTTCACTTTATACCCATTTATTCTGAGCCTATTTCAACATTTATGTATTATTTTTTATTATGCACTTGTCACTTTATTATGTACTTTATATGTAAGGATGATATTGTCATTGATTCGAAAGTTTCATGGTTTTATTCTTTTTTCCCTTCGGTCAGTATAGCATATCTTTCTATATAGTTAGTGTCTCTGTTGGTGTCCCTCAAGGCTCTGTCCTGGGGGCCCCTACTTTTTTCCCATCTATACCCTTGGCCTAGGACAACTCATAAAGTCCTATCGCTTCCAGCACCACCTGTATGCGGACGACACTCAGATCTACCTCTTGGGCCCAGATGTCACCTCCCTGCTGTCCAGAATCTTGGAGTGTCTATCAGCCATATCCTCCTTCACCTCTCACTTCCTAAAACTCAATGTAGACAAAACTGAACTCATCATCTTTCATCAATCTCGCGTATCTCACCTACCCGATCTATCTATTATGGTAAACGGCATCACGCTCTCTCCCGCGCCTGTAATCTGCTGCCTCAGAGTAACTCTCAACTCTGCCCTGTCCTTCCAACCGCACATCCAAACTGTTGCCACCTCCTGTTGCCTCCAACTCAAAAATATTGCCAGAATCGGTCCCTTCCTCAGCCCTCAATCTACTAAAACTCTTGTGCATGCCCCCATCATCTCCTGCCTTGACTACTGCAACACTCTCCTCTGTGGCTTCCCCGCTAACTCTCTTGCACCACTCCAGTCTGTCCTCCACTCTGCTGCCCGCCTAATCCACCTTTCTCCTCGCTACTCCCCTCTGCAAACTCTCCACCACACTTATTCGTTCCTCACACAGCCGCCTCCACGATTTCTCCTGAATATCCCCCATCCTCTGGAATTCCACGCCTCAACACATCCGATTATCCACCACCCTCGGATCCTTCAGATGGAACCTGAAAACCCATCTCTTCAGGAAAGCCTACAGCCTGCAATAACCAATCTGCTGCATCACCACCACCAGAGCTGCTGCACCCCCGACCTTCTGTCTCTTCCCCATTATCCCGTAGAATGAAAGTCTGCAAGGACATGGTCCTCTCCCCTCTGTACCAGTCTGTCATTGTAATTTTTTTTACTGTAAATGATATCTATAACCATGGAATTAATGGTGCTATATAAATAAATAATTATATAGTTTATTATCTTTTATGCTCAGTGGCGCAGACTTTTTGATTCTATTTCTGGTCCTTGTGAAATAATCTATTATTTGAGAGATTCTAATTATCCTCGTGCGCTGTAGTTCTACATTACCACGGGACATTGCTTCCGCTCTATCTTGATGCGCTCCAGTGGAGCGTTCCAATGCTTGTGCGCATGATCGAGATATGTCATTTCTGGGAGGTGTCTAGAATGTATGTGTTCTGGGATCAAATATTGTTTTTTGTGATGTGCACAATATTGGAGCTTAAAGGGCACCTGTCACCCCGTTTTTTCGGTATGAGATAAAAATACTGTTAAATAGGGCCTGAGCTGAGCATTACAATAGTGTAGTTTGTGTACCCCGATTCCCCACCTATGCTGCCGAAATACGTTACCGAAGTAGTCGTTTTCGCCTGTCAATCAGGCTGGTCAGGTCAAAAGGGTGTGGTGTCCTCCCCCAGATCTTGCGTAGTTTTCCGTTGGTGGCGTAGTGGTGTGCGCATGTCCAAGGTCCAGAATCCTCTGCCAGGGGATTTCAAAGAGCGCGGTGTCCGTTATTGCATTGGTGATCGGTGGGCGCGGCCATCTTCCTTTGGCCGCGCGTGCGCAGAAGCGGCGCTGTGCTGGCCGCGACGCTCTGCTGGCCGCGGCTTCAGGAAAATGGCCGCGGGATGCCGCGCGTGCGCAGATGGATATCGCGGCGGCCATTTTCCTGAAGCCGCGGCCAGCAGAGCGTCGCGGCCAGCACAGCGCCGCTTCTGCGCACGCGCGGCCAAAGGAAGATGGCCGCGCCCACCGATCACCAATGCAATAACGGACACCGCGCTCTTTGAAATCCCCTGGCAGAGGATTCTGGACCTTGGACATGCGCACACCACTACGCCACCAACGGAAAACTACGCAAGATCTGGGGGAGGACACCACACCCTTTTGACCTGACCAGCCTGATTGACAGGCGAAAACGACTACTTCGGTAACGTATTTCGGCAGCATAGGTGGGGAATCGGGGTACACAAACTACACTATTGTAATGCTCAGCTCAGGCCCTATTTAACAGTATTTTTATCTCATACCGAAAAAACGGGGTGACAGGTTCCCTTTAAGGTTCTTTCATTGTTATGGGTGCAATAACAAGGCGTTAGTAATAGTTTTTTCGATGGTCTCTCACTGTTTGTGCGTTCCACGCTGGAGCGCACAGTCGCAGCATGTCATTTCCAGTTCTGGGGGTGCCTGTTTGCAGCATGCGTTCCACTGTGGAACGCATATATTTTGTATTTTTCTATCTTTTCATTGTTTATATATGAATAAATCTGTCTTTAATGACATTAATATGTTACTATAGTTACACAATTCTCTTCTAATGTTACAATTTTCATGAATTATATTATATTTGTTTCTGGGAATCATTGTTTCTGATTGGTTTGGGTGACATAGAAATACTTCCCCCATTCACTTCCCCTTCACTTCATGAGAAAACCACGCTTGCAAAACGTACGTTGGAGCTGGAGCTATTGGAATCACGGATTCCTGACCATTGGTATTTATTTATGATCCCTTCTTTATATTCTGTATGCACTTTATTTATGATCTCTCGCACTTGGGACTGGAGTGTGTCCCATAGCAGAAGTTTTATTTGGGTTCCCCCAAAAAATAAAATAAATGTCAGGGCCACAGAAGATCATATCTCACATCTTTTCAACCTTTATATTGTAATTTTACTCCTACTGAAGTCCTAGATTCCCTTTTCATTGCCCCCATAAAGTATGATGCCAACAAAAGTGCCCCCAAACAGTAGGATACCCCTATGGTGGAGTCCTCCACATTAGCCTCTACATGCACAGTACAATAACCCTACTGTGACCCCACCTCAACTCCCAAGGCAAAGTATGGCGACCCCCAACATGATATGATCCCCCAACACAGCCCTGCATGCAGTATAAAGCGCTTAAATACAGTATAATAGCCTCACACTGTATAATGGCCTGCACTTTCCCTCCAAATAGTATAATGGCCCCTGCACAGCCCTTCACACAGTATGATAGACCTTCACACTGTATAATTGCTAGCATAAAGTATAATGGCCCCACATTTAGCCTTCCAAATATTATAATAGTCTCACAACCTTCCACATAGTATAATGCTCCCCCATAATCCTCCACATACTACAATGTGCCCTTCATAATCCACCATATAGTATAATGTGCCCCAGGATCCTCCATATACCGTGTGTAAGCAGAGTTTTTCAGCACATTTTTTGTGCTGAAAATGCCCCCCTCGGCTTATACATGAGTCATTGTCCCAGTTTACAGCAGGGGAGGGGGAGTGGTGAATCAGGGGGACACAGGAGGCCGCAGCCGATGGCTGCGGTTGAAGCCTATGCCAAGGCAAAAGAGAAATGAATATTCACTGCACTGGCAATGAATATTCATTTCTGTTATAGCGCACAGTTACATCCGCAGCCGCCAGTTTCCAGTATAAAAGAAAAAAAAAACATCCTATTTACCTTCCCTGCGCGCCCTCACAGCATCTCGTTCTGGCTTCCAGCAGCTCCAGCGGCTAGGCGATCACATGTCATCACTCATTAAGGGAATGAATATTCATTCCACTCCATGCCTATGGGAATGGAGAGGTGAATAATCATTATCTTAATGAGCGGTCACACGTGATTGCCCAGCTACAAGAGCTGCTTGAAGCCAGAACGATGCTGCGAGGGCGCGCAGGTAAGGTAAGTGGGATTTTTTTAATGCTTTTCTCATGGGGGCCATACATACAAGGATGGTTATAAGGAGCCATGCAGACAAGGATGGGAATAAGGAGCCATGCATACTAGGATGGGAATAAGGAGCCATCCAGACAACGATGGGAATAAGGAGCCATGCAGACATGGATGGGGATGAGGAACCATGCATACCAGAATAGGGATTAGAGGACAATGCATACCCAGCTTATACTCGAGTCAATAAGTTTTCCCAGTTTTGTGAGGCAAAATTAGGTGCCTCGGCTTATACTCGGGTTGACTTATACACGAGTACATGTAACAAGGTGGCACAGGGTGGTAGTCATGGGTGAGTCCACTAAGGCACAGTCAGTGAGCACCCCGGACCCTTGCACATAGAAAGACAGATAAGATCCCAGTCCTGCAGCACAGTTAGTTACCTCTATCACAGGATTTCTCCCCACGCTGGAAACGCGTCCTCAGATACACCACAGGTCATGATTCAGTCCAAACGTTAGAAACTTTTAATGAACATGGGGTAACATGAGGAAAATAAAGTAATTCTTCCTGTGCTTTCCCTGCCTCTTCACCAATCATACTGTATCAATGACTCCCATCCAGATTCTGGGAACCAAAAGTTCTGTTGCAGTTGCTCCCGCAGCACCGCTGCCCGTCCACACTGCCTATCAGTCCTTGGCAGTCATTTATTCCCCCACCTGGGGTGTCCTCTGCTCCTGCTGATGTAGAGCCTCCTGCCCTGAGCAAGGTGCCAAGGTGTCTGGGCAGAAGCAGGAAATTCTTGCCTTGTCAACTTGCTGGACCTGCCCCTTTTCTTAACCCCTTCTATCCCTAAACTAACTTAATACAGTCGCAATGACACAGAATATGTAATGACATAGGGTGTGCAAAGCATTAGACAAAACATTTGAATCATGACACATTAATACATGACAAGACAATATGCAACATTAACACACAGAAGAACAGTGTAAACCTGAGGGAACCATTGGATGCAGCATGAGCTCAGTGTATAGGAGGAAGCAAATGAGGGTTGCTGCCACCTTCTTACATATGTATGGTAGTATATCACGTCGTCACTAATCACCTAACTACAATCTTTAATCTCTCCCTCTCCTCTGGCATTTTCCCCACATCCTTCAAACACTATATCATTACTCCATTATTTAAAAAAACCCTCTCAACCCTGTTATGATCCTTAGTGGTTGAGGATCACAAAATACTCCAGCTAAGTAACAAAACATAGGACAAGCTCTAGAGAGGTGGCAAACTGGACTGACCGCAAATCTGAACCTATCCAACAAACTAAAGGTAGCCGGTGAACGTGTCTAAAATCCTAGACGTCTCGAGCCAGCCTGAGGAACTAACTACCCCTAGAGAGAAAGAAAGACCTCACTTGCCTCCAGAGAAATAATCCCCAAAGATATAGAAGCCCCCAACAAATAATAACGGTGAGGTAAGAGGAAGGCACATACACAGGGGTGAAAGCAGATTCAGCAAATGAGGCCCACTAATACTAGATAGCAGAAAATAGAAAAGGGGTCTGTGCGGTCAGTAAAAAAACCTTACAAAATATCCACACTGAGATTTCAAGAACCCCCGCACCAACTAACGGTGTGGGGGGAGAAACTCAGTCCCCTAGAGCAACCAGCAAGCGAGGAAATCACATTTTAGCAAGCTGGACAAGAAACATGATGAATGCTGATAATCAAAAAATAAACAAACAAAAACGTAGCTTGTCTTGGAGAGACTGGGAGCAAGGTAGTCACAAGGAATCTGAAGAGCACTGAATACATTGAGAGCAGGCAAGGAACTGAGTATCCAGGTGAGCTAAATAGGAAACCAACCAAGGATAACGAACCAGCTGATGCTGCCAACCTGCAGAAAGACAACACTACACAGTACCGCTTGTGACCACTAGAGGGAGCCCAAAAATAGAGTTCACAACACAACCCATCCTGCACAAATAACTACAGACAAGTCTCCAACCTCCCCTTCATCTCTAAACTCTTGGAGTGCCTGGTCTACTCCCGCCTTACATGTTACCTCTCCACTCACTCCCTCCTAGATCCTTCACAGTCCGGCTTCCGCCCCCCTACATTCAACAGAAACTGCACTCATCCAAGTGACCAATGATCTTCTGACAGCAAACGTAATGGTCACAACTCTGCTCATTCTTCTCAACCTCTCTGCAGCTTTCGACACTGTTGACCACCATCTCCTACTCTCTATGCTCCAGTCAATAGGCATTAAGGACACTGTTCTCTTTGTTCTCTTCCTATCTTTCTGCCTGCTCCTTCAGTGCATTGTTCGCTGGCTCCACTTCGTTTCCTCTTCCTCTCACTGTTGGGGTGCCTCATGACCCAGACCTTGGTCTGTCCAATTGGGGCCGTGTAGAGAGAGAAGGGGGCCATCAGCAGATTTGGCTTTCAGTACCATTTTTATACTGATGACACACAACTGTACAGGTCCTCCCCTGACCTTACCCCCCACTGTACTACAGAACGCCAGTGATTACCTGCTGTCTCCAACATCATGCACCCTCTCTATCTGAAACTTAACCTTTCCAAAGTAAACTTCTGCTCCCGACATCTACTATCTTCCCTAAATCTGACATCTCAATCTCCATGGGTGGCACCATAATAACACCCTGGCAGTAGGCGCACTATCTGGGTGTTTTGTTTGACAATAATATTTCCTTCGCCTCCCATATACAATCTCTTGCCCGCTCACACCTAAAGAACATATCTAGAATCTGCCCTTTTCTCAACATGGAAACAGCAAACACCTCAATGTCACCCTGATCCACTCCTGCCTGGACTACTGTAATGCTCTATTAATAGGCCTCCCCCTCACTCGACTTTCCTCTCTCCAGTTAATCCTTAATGCAGTTGCTAGGGTTGTCCATCTGGCTAATCGGTCCTCGGATGCGTCTGCTCTTCGCCAGTCATTGCACTGGCTGCCCATTCATTATAGGCATCAATTCAAACTCCTTGTTCTCACCCACAAAGCTCTCCACAGTGCGGTACCCCTCTACATCTCCTCTATCATTTCTGTTTATCGGCCTACTCGCTCGTTATGCTCTGCAAACGACTTTGGACTAACCTCTGCACTAATCCGTATCTCCCACTCCCGGCTCCAAGACTTCTCCCATGTTGCACCAATCCTTTAGAATGCTCTACCCCAAGGAATTAGGACTATCCGCAACTTGCAGAGTTTTAGGCGCTCCCTCAAAACACATTTGTTCATAGCGGCCTATCACATTCACTAATCAAAGTCATTTTATGAGTAAGTGAAGCACCCGCTAGGGCTGTGGGGTACTCGGGCCGGGTCAGACGGTTCTTCAAGGGGATTGTTACGGCAGCGGTGACCCTGTCCATGGCCCTGGGCATCCAATAAAACTGAATTGAAAGGGGAATAAAGTTTATGGGAGATTAGTTCATGACGCCACCTATGGTATTCGGCAATGAGTGGCCGATGCTTAAGGGGACCGCTGGTGACATAGCTGGGATGGTTCTGCTCCCCACAGGTGGAGCGGGGCCCCAGGGCTACCAGTATGGTAGGTAAGGGATCGTATACGTTGAGGTGCAGGACTGAGGGTGCGGGAAATGACAGGAGGACACAAGGACTGCAGTTTCCTTTACCTTTACTTGTTAGTTGCAGGTGCAGTCCGGGGCACAGGTAACAGGTGCTGATGGGGTCTGGGCAGCCTGGAAGCAACTTAGGATCCACCTAGCCAGGTGGGTTCAGAGGCTGTTTTCTTAGGTCCTTGCTTTAAGCTCTGCTCAAGTTCCTCTCCTGCATGTTGTTCCTAACCTGTATTGCAGACAGCGTGAGCCTATCACAAGCACTGCCTTTTCACTGGCAGCCCTGGGCTCTTAGTCTGCTGTGGTGCCTCCAGGTGTTCAGTGTGGCCAGGGAGCTTGCAGTTCCCTGCCCTCCATATTTGGCTGTCAGGGCATACAGCACCCACACAGCCAAGGACTCTGGCATCCTGTTTGTTTTGTCAGAGCACCGTTCTGGAATGAGCTTGGTTACAGCTCAACTCCCCAGGTTCTCCTCAACTTCCCCCCTCTCCTCTCAAACTCAGACTACTGTCTCACTAACTCTGCCTCCAGGCCAGAACTTATAGGGAAGCTCCCCTGAAACCGAGTGCTAGAGCTCCCCCTTCTGGTCTGGAGTCAGGAATGTGTTGGATGCTCGTGTCACCTGGTAAGGGGACCCCTCCTTGCTTCCAGGCATGACATCACCCCCTGTGAGGGATGCCACTGTCACAACCGGACTCCTGGGGTGCCACATAAGAGTGAATGGGCTACACACAATCTGACTGAGAATAACCCTCCATCAAACTCCATCGCACCCAACAACACCACAAATACTGGCTGGTGACCAGCTCATGCGGCCTTTATCTATCCCTCACTCCCTCAAGATGGCTGGACCATCATTGTAAATACACACCTATACTTTGTGTCTACCCCCACCTCATTGTAGTTTGTAAGCTCTCATGAGCAGGGTCTTATTTTGCTTTAATTATTGTATTAATGTTAACATTGTTACTTATGACTGTTGTGAATGAAATTGTTAAAATGTAAAGCGCTGCGGAATATGTTGGCGCTATATAAAGATTATTATTATTATTAGTAGTATAATGCGCCCCCATAATCCTCCATATAGTATGGTGCACATCCCATATTCCTCCATACAATATAATGCACCCCCCATGGTTCTCCATACAGAATAATGCACCCCCCATGGTCCTCCATACAATATAATGCACCCCCATGGGCCTCCGTACAATTAAATGCACTCCCCATTGTCCTCCATACAATATAATGCACTCTCTATGGTCCTCTATACAATATAATGCACCCCACGGTCCTCCATGCAATATAATGCACTCCTCATGAGCCTCTATACAATGTAATGAAATCTCCATGGTCCTCCATACAATATAATGCACCCCCATGGGCATCCATACAATATAATGCACCCGCCATGGTCCTCCATACAATATAATGCACTTCCATGGTCCTCCATAAAATAAACCCCCCCATGGTCCTCCATACAATATAATGCACCCCCATGGTCTTCCATACTATATAATACACTCCCCATGTTCCTCCATACAATATTATGGCCACCCTTCACTAATTTAAATAAATAAATACAATGATCACCCCTCCTTGTTCCACTCGATGCTCCGGTCTGCTAAGCCTGTGGTGTGAAGCGCTGCACATCTCAGAACAGCGGCCGCACTGTAATGATATCATCATGCCCACTGCTCTGACACGTCAGACACCGAGGAAGTGGAAGTGTCTGCTGACGCTTCCTCCTCCATCATCATTGCTCGCACGAGCAATAATGATGGAGGAGGGAGCATTGGCAGACACTTCCACCTCCATCATACCTCCACCTCCCCATATGAGGGACAGAGGGTGGCCTGGTGCGGGAGCTTACAATGGGCCCCCCCCGGCTCATGGGCCCCATAGCAGTGGCATAGCCTGCGGCCATTGGCGGTACACCACTGCAAACATAACACCATCTGTAAAAAAGCTGAAGTTGAAAAGAGAATGGCTCCTACAAATGGATAAGGATCCTAAACACACGTCAAAATCAACAATAGACTACCTCAAAAGGCGCAAGCTGAAGGTTTTACAATGGCCCTCAGTCCCCTGATCTGAATATCATTGAAAATCTGTGACTAGACCTCAAAATAGCAGTGGGTGCAAGACAACCCAGGAATCTCATAGAACTGGAAGAATTTGCCAAGGAAGAATGGAAGAAAATCCCTCAAACAAGAATTGAAAGACTCTTGGCTGACTTTCAAAAGGGGGTGCTACTAGGTACTAACCATGCAGGGTGGACAAATCCTTCCATCTGGCCATTTTCCTTTTTACAATTTTTAAAATGTAAAAGATTAACCCCTTCCCGACATGTGACGTAATAGTACGTCACATGTCGGGACCCCCGCTTTGATGTGCGCTCCGGCGGTGAGCGCACATCAAAGTCGCGACATGTCAGCTGTTTTTTACAGCTGACATGTGCGCGCAATAGCGGCGGGTGAAATCGCGATCACCCGCCGCTATTAACTAGTTAAATGCCGCTGTCAAACTCAGACAGCGGCATTTAACTACCGCATCCGGCCGTGCGGCCGGATATGAGCGCATCGCCGACCCCTGTCACATGATCGGGGGTCGGCGATGCTTGTGCATTGTAACCATAGAGGTCCTGGAGACCTCTATGGTTACTGATTGCCGGTGGCTGTGAGCGCCCCCCTGTGGTCGGCGCTCACAGCACACCTGCATTTTAGCTACATAACAGCGATCTGATGATCGCTGTTATGTAGCAGAGCCGATCGGGCTGTGCCTGCTTCTAGCCTCCCATGGAGGCTATAGAAGCATGGTAAAAGTTAAAAAAAAAAGTAAAAAAAAATGTGAAAAAAATAAAAAAAATATAAAAGTTTAAATCACCCCCCTTTCGCCCCAATCAAAATAAATCAATAAAAAAAAAGCCCAACCTACACATATTTGGTATCGCCGTGTTCAGAATCGCCCGATCTATCAATAAAAAAAAAGCATTAACCTGATCGCTAAACGGCGTAATGAAAAAAAAAATCGAAACGCCAGATTTACGTTTTTTTGGTCGCCACGACATTGCATTAAAATGCAATAACGGGCGATCAAAAGAACGTATCTGCACCGAAATGCTATCATTAAAAATGCCAGCTCGGCACGCAAAAAATAAGCCCTCACCCGACCCCAGATCACGAAAAATGGAGACGCTACGGGTATCGGAAAATGGCGCAATTTTATTTATTTATTTTTTTGCAAAGTTTGGAATTTTTTTTCACCACTTAGGTAAAAAAGAACCTAGTCATGTTTGGTGTCTATGAACTCGTACTGACCTGGAGAATCATAATGGCAGGTCAGTTTTAGCATTTAGTGAACCTAGCAAAATAGGCAAGCAAAAAACAAGTGTGGGATTGCACTTTTTTTGCAATTTCACTGCACTTGGAATTTTTTTCCCGTTTTCTAGTACACGACATGGTAAAACCAATGATGTCGTTCAAAAGTACAACTCGTCCCGCAAAAAATGAGCCCTCACATGGCCAAATTGACAGAAAAATAAAAAAGTTATGGCTCTGGGAAGGAGGGGAGCGAAAAACGAAAACGGAAAAACGGAAAAAGCTCCGGGGGTGAAGGGGTTAAAAAATATGTATATATTTTTGTCTAAAACACAAAGGAAATGTGTCATGTAACTTTAGCCCCTTTAGAAATCATTTAATCTTCAACTTGCTTAACTGTTCATAATAACAGTAATTTTGACTGGCATGTATCAGAGCAGTGTTTTTTTCTTGCCACAATCGACCAGTCTTAATGGTCCCTCAGACATATTGCCGTCTGTCACTACTTTTGTCATTTCTATGAGAATATCTACTTTGGAATTACAGACTTACATGTTCTAAATCTTGTTTTTTGTTGTAGGCTGTTCAAGAATACCCAAAGAAGAGACATAAACCTTTCACTTGAATTACATTGACTAAAGGCTCGATACAAAAAGAGGAAGCAAATCTATAAATGTGCCAGCTGCTGCGTTTACAAAACAGTGCTGACAATAATGCCCACCTAGCATTGCCAGCCATGGTTTTCCCATAAGAGAACTAGTTCGAGTACTCCCAGTGATATCCAAAGTGTCCCATCGTCAGCCACAATGACCAGCAACAGAGCTCCCATTAGTGCCTGCCATAACAACCTCTTCATGAATACCTGTCACAGTATACTCATGGTGTAGTATATAATTGCATGATACAACTTTTCACAGATATATGGAAAGTTACATATGAGCAACCAGTGGTAGGAGAAAAAGCTACATTCAGTTGATGGCATATTATGACCAGAAGACTAGCATCTTTCTGGATGATCACCAGTAGCACTCCCATCCATTGGGAATTTATATGGCAGTGGCCTGTAAATAATGTCTTCCATCCTGTAATAATGTCTTTCGTCCTGGCCCCTACCCTGTAATAATGTCCCCCGCCCTGGCCCCTATCCTGTTATATGCCCTCCATACTGTAATAATGTCCCCTGGTCTGGCACCTATTCTGTAATACGGTTCCCAAACCTGGCACCTATCCTTTAATAATGTCCCCATCCTGGCATCTATACTGTAATACATATACTTGTCCTGCTCTCCAATCTATAATAATGTCCCCCGTCCTGGGCCACATGCTGTAATAATGCCCCCAATCCTGTAATTATTGCCCTGCCCTGGGTCCTTTATTTAATAAGGTCCTACAACCCATCCCAATCCTTTAATACTGGCTCCAGTCCTGTTATAATGTCCCTCATCCTGACCCCTTATTATAATGTGCCCAGTAATAATGCTCCTTCATACTGGCTCCTTTATTTACACTGATGAGCAAAAGAATAACAATGTTTTGAACTTTTGACTTTCAGGCTCCAAATCTCACCATCCACTACTGCTTCAAACATGAGACTACCATCATTTCATAGACAATCATTTTTACCATACCATACATAAATTTGACTTGCAACTAAATAGCATATGATTAGTTATGCAAAGTTCAAAATATTTTTACCCATTTGGTCATCAGTGTGATAATGTCACCCATTCTGTAGTAAGGTTCCCATCCTGTGATAATATTTTCCGCCCTAGGCCCTTTATGTAATAATGTTTTCCATCCTGTAATAATGCCTCCATCACGGCCCAAATCCTTTAACAAGGTCATCCATCCTGTAATAATGTCCCTAATCCTATAATAATGGCCCCGGATATTATTTATGTAATAATGTTCTCCCTCCTGGCGCTTTCCTCAAACACTTTTAAAGCGAACCTGTCAGCAGGATTTTGCTAAGTAAACTACAGACATTGTCAGGTTTCCACTGTTAGGCCGGGATCACAGATACGTGAGATACGGCCGAGTCTCGCAGGTGAAAACCCAGCTCTGGTGCCGGCACTCCGGAGCGGAGTGTGCAGCTCCATGTATTGCTGTGCGGCTGCACGCTGCGTTCCGGAGTGCCGGCACTAGAGTTGGGTTTTCACCTGCGAGACTCGGCCGTATCTCGCGTATGTGTGATCCTGGCCTTATACTGATTAAACTGGTACCTGGGGTGAAGAAATCCGTCTTGTGGTTCTTGTGTAATCAGTGTTAAAAGTTTTCAGTTAATGAGATGCTCATGCTCCAGGGTGGGACTGTAGGCAGGGTCTTCTCCTGGTGCTCTAGGCCAGAGAAACCAAGGAAAGACCTGCCCACAGGCCACCCTGAAGCATAAACATTAGTGATGAGCGAATATACTCGTTACTCGATATATCCCGAGCACGCTCAGGTGTCCTCCGAGTATTTTTTAGTGCTCGGTGATTTAGTTTTCTTCGCTGCAGCTGAGTGATTTACATATGTTAGCCAGCATAAATACATGTGGGGGTTGCCTGGTTGCTGGCAATTAATTGTGGTAATTAAGCTGGCTAACAGATGTAAATCATTCAGCTGCGGTGAAGAAAACTAAATCTCCGAGCACTAAAAAATAACGGAGGACACCCGAGCGTGCTCGGGAAATCTCGAGTAACATGTATATTCACTCATCACTAATAAACATGTTCCTTATCATAGAGACAGACTGTTTGTGCTTCGAGGCGGCCTGTGGGCAGGTCTTTCCTTGGTTTCTCTGACCTAGAGCACCAGGATAAGACTTTGCTTACAGTCTCACCATGGAACACGAGCATGAACACTGATTGTACAAGAACCACAAGACGGATTTCTTCACCCCAGGTATAATTTTAACCAGTATAATAGCGCCAACATGACATTGCCTGTAGGTTACTTATCAAAATCCTTATGACCAGCTCACTTTAAACATAAAAATCTAAATTATTTTTCTTACTTTTCCTGGCTCCCTCCGAAAGCAGTGCCCTCTTCCTCCTCCATAGCTGGCAGGGGGAGAGGGTGCAGCAAGCAGTGCATGGTAGTGAAATTATGTGCTGCCCATGATGCCGGCCTCTGATAGGCCACTATAGCTACTGTGGTGAAGGGAGCCGGTAGCGTTGCAATTTATCACTCTTGAATGTGCACGCCTATTTAGCTGAGAACCCGGCTGGCATCGGTGGGTCCTCCTCCTGCAAAAGCCCGGTCAAGGTCGCAGATTGTTTTCCTAGTTATCTAGTAGAGACTGTTGCCATCTGATGGCTAGACTAAAGCTAATTTATACACTAAAAAAAAAAGATGATGGCCAAATACACATTCAGTTAATGGCTACCCTTGTGCACTGCTATCAAAGGAGGGTGATAAGCAACTGCTGGGATTTAGGGAAAGAAAAGATTGAGCATAATGAAAACAATGTACAGTACATTGAACCTCTATAACTTTTATTGGTTTCATGGATTTCCCCGTTTAGAAAATGAAAAAATATAGATACAGAAAGATCATCTGGGTTGCTACTATAAATCTGAAAATAAACCTTTATTTTGTTGCGCGATTTATCTATTCTCCAATATAACACGACTCAGCAATCGCCGAGTATGTTGAAGACGGAAGATAACTGTTGGGAACTTTAAGCAGAAATACATAAGCATATCTGACAACACATCTGAGAAATATTTACGACTATTGTGACCATAAATTGACTCTTATTTTACTATCACATCTTGTAGATTACAAAGTGGACTCACTACTTAGGGGTAAAAGTGCTGCCACTTGTTTATTGTTTATAAATGGAAAAAATGGACCTTACTATTGCTCATGGTCGCAGCAATGTCACTTCCATGTTCGTTCTGACTCAGGCTGGATCAGTGACATGATGGAAAGGCACAGAAGTCTGGCTCACTTTAAAGCCTCAGAAAGCCTCCTTCTCTGTCATACCTAGGACTGGGTTAGGTACTCTACCTAGCCTTGGTGCCAGCCCTCTTCCATTATGTCACCAAGTCTGCCTTAGCATGGCCATTTATTAGGAGGTTCATCTTTTTATGGTTTTTAAACACCTAAACAGTATTCTGGTCACTGCAAAAATGCTTTTAAGATTAAAAGCAAAAAAAATAAAAAAAATAATAATAATAATAAAAGTATAAATGTTCCTCTCTGTCCTAAGAATTTTCAAATCAGGGTGAATATTCCTAGCAAAGCGGAACACATGCTGAGTTCCACTGCACTGAAATGGATGTATTGCCCCCTGGGTAAGACAGTATCCTCTTGTCAGCCCACATTAGTATGTACAACATATATTACATTCTCATTAATTAGATAGAAATATATACAGAGGAGGTAGTTTGTGAGGGTCATTACGCTGAAGGGCCCATAGTAATTTAGCATTGAATTTCCCACAAGTGCTGGCATGAAGAGCTTGTATAGTGACACGTGGAATCTCTGGTGTTCCACATTTCAGACATGTGCTCTCCATTTACTGAGGAAATTCTCCTTGGAAACATACTACAAACTGTCATTTCTTTTACATTACAGTGAATTACTGTCAACTGTAGCTAAGGGTGCTTTCACACTAGCGTCGTATGACGCACGTCGCAATGCGTCGTTTTGGAGAAAAAACGCATCCTGCAAAATTGCCTGCAGGATGCGTTTTTTCTCCATACACTTGTATTAGCGACGCATTGCCACACGTTGTATCCGTCATGCGACGGATGCGTCGTGTTGTGGTGGACCGTCGGCACAAAAAATGTTACATGTAACTTTTTTTGTGCGTCGTGTCCGCCATTTCCGACCGCGCATGCGCGGCTGGAACTCCGCCCCCACCTGCCCGGACATCACAATGGGGCAGCGGATGCATTGTAAAACTGCATCTGCTGCACCCGTTGTGTTTTATTTTCACAGTATGCGTTGGTACGTCGGCACGTCGCTAGTGTGAAAGTAGCCTAAATGAGACAGAAGATTCATCAAGATTAGTGGAATGGAAAAAAGAATGGAAGAGCTTCACAGCAACCTATTACATCATTGCATGTAAAAAAGACGAAATACTCATTTGTAAGGAGCAACCCATTTTGCTTTTCTTTGCTATAAATCTCTGCTGATTAGGGCTCATACTCATCTTTTTAAAATGGATGATTGTAATTGGATTGCACTCTGACCAATGTTATTGAATGATTTTGTGTTCATCTGCGATTTTTTCCTCAGCTTGGACTAAAAAAAAAATCACAGCATGCTGCAAGTGGCTGCATATATTGGACAAAACTCGCCAATGCAAGTCAATGGTTGCGAGAAAAAAAATGGGACGGCATACAAGAGAAGCAGGGCCTGAATAGTAGCACCACCTTCCCTGTTGACATATCCCCAAAAGCAGCACCAATACCCCGCAGACACAGAAGAAGGAGGGAGGCCCTCACCAACCCCACATGGGGCGAGATAGATAGTCGAGTGATCGAATATATATCTTGCATCGCAAGTGATGATGGCGAGAAGGCCATTTTTTAAAGTCTGGCCCAACAAATTCCCTCTGAAATAGGAACCCAAACCATGTGGCAATTCTACACCTCATTGATGCTGCTATTCCACCCAGTGACCCCCAAGATTTATTTCATTACATAGAGAGCAGTCACCAGAGATGGGCACACAGGCACAAGCCAGTACATGTCTGCACAGGCCCTACTACCAGCAGCCTTAGGACATCCACCAGCCACAGGACTCCTCCAGCCACAGGACCACCTGCAGCATCAGAACCACCAGCAACACCTTATGGGCTACATGCTTACCATGCTGCACAATACGAACAGCCACAGTTTTGACACCAAGTAGAAGGATGGCATCATGTACCTCCCAGCCATACCTACAATGTTGCCCATCGCAGGCACAGATGCTCTTGGGAACCACACCAGGATCCTGGATATGAACCTACTGGACCTGTTATCTATGGATCCACACAACAATACCCATACCAACTCCCTAACAACCCATCGCTACTCTTATTGTCAAATGTAGTCCCCCCTCATCGATCTACCCAACTTAACCAATCTGCCAGTCCACCCTAGCCCTCCCCATCACCTCTCTCATTATTTTTGCCTACCATTTTGCCTGACTTAAGACTTTATTTTGTTTAATTATCTTGTAAATAATAATGAGAATTGTTGTTAATGATGAGATATGAATTTGCATTTTAATTTTGAATATAGGTTTTCAAACGAAAATATACGCACTTGTTTTAACACATTTTGTGTCTTTTAAGAAACATAAAAATACATAACAGTACGAACATCACACCACTAAGTTATCTTGTCATGGCATGGACCCCTCAGGTGTAAGAAAATAATCTGCAAGAACGTCACGGACTGTGAGGCCTGAAGGATCCCTGCGTCTAGCCAAAACCTGTGCAACTGAACAAGGATTGTTAGCTAATCCTCCCTCAGCATCCACAGACACAGGCGAATAGTGAATACGGGTAAAATTGTGTATTATTACACGGACCTTAATAACACCATTGACATTTTGCTTGTTTAATTGGAGGGCAGTAAGCAATGCCCTTCATTTAACAGTGACAATGCCAAAGGCGAATTCAACCAGACACCACAGTAAACCTGTAATTGAAAATATCAAGTTGTCTGTCAAGACCAAGACAAGGATAAGGCCTCATCAAATGGCTAGTGAGCTGAAATGCATCATCAACCACGATTACATACAGTACCAGTTTGCCACTTAAGCCAAGGAGGATCCTTGGGGGTGGCACACCCATTTTATTGTTCCTAAGCCACCTACCCATTAAGGAAGAATTGAAGATGTTAGAATCTCACCACCTACCCCTTAATGAAGAATTGAAGACTCTAGAATCTCCAGTTCTTCCATAAGCCCCAATATCAACAATAACAAACTGCTAGTTGCTGTCAACCAACGCCAACAGCACTACAGAAAAAATTGTTTCTAATTGTAGTATTGGGACTCTGAGTTCGGCGACTTCTTGACAGGGATGTGTTTGCCATCCAAAGCGCTCAAACAAATTGGAAACTGACACTTAGTAAACATCCCCCTTGAAATGTGCTCCCAGTCTTCAAGGGTTGGCTCAGGGATTACTTTGTTCTGAAGACGGTCCTATATTTTAATACAAGTATGTTTTACAATATTTGATATTGTTGTTCCAAGAAGAAAATCTAAGTGTATTGCAGCATAGGAGATTCCAGTGTCAAGAAACCTAAAATACAAAAACTAAAATATAATAAATAAATTAACCAAAAAAAAACCATGGCCTGGGATACACAATATTTTATGTAATCAGACAACGGAAAGCAGATAGATGGCTGGTGGTTTTAATCAAAGAAGGGGAGTATATCCATGAGCCTGAAGCTGCCTGCTTATCCTCTGCTAGTTAAAACAGGGGAGAATCCAAGGCATTTTAACTAGAAAATATATTTAAGAACAAGTACAGTAACAGATCAAGGCAAGCCTCTGCTTCAGTACTCTACTTATGACCACCGCCTCCAATGTTTATTATTTAAGCTTATTTCAAAACTAACATTTTCTCTTATCCCTTTCCCATGCACAATTTGGAATTCAAAAAATGGTGTCCCCATTGACTTCTATATCGTCATTGGGTCCGGGGTCATGTTAGAGTAACCAAGCCAACCTTAGGACACAAGTTTGGCCAAAGACAACAAACCAGAACGTCCACGCCTACAATCATAGATGATCCCCTGATGACGCCAGGTCTCTGGTGAAACATGTCGGGGAGGCTTAAGAGCACTTTTAATCAACAATGATTTGGAGTAAGGAGAGAAGTACTATGATTATGATCAGTAAGAGATAGGATATACCTGATCTGCTCCTTACACACTCTGACCTCTGTAGGGTTTTTTAATAATTAATTCCTTATAAATAGTGAATTAAAAGTTAATTCTTATGGTCCTTAGATGGGTTTTTTGTTGCTTTAAGCAAATTGTAATTAATGCTTGTATACCCTACGTTGACCTAGTGGACAGCAATTTTTTTGTGTTGAACTGATCATGACCAAAGTTCTTAGATATCATTTGAAAATAAATGAAAACAGTGCTTTCTATATTATGGAGCAGTGATGTGGAATCAGTGGTCCTACATCTGTTTTTGAAGCACACTCAGAGGTTTAGTACCCACCAGATATACACCACAGTTCTGAAGTGCAATATATAGCCAATAAGTAAAAGTCATGGTGTAAATACAATGACAAAATTTGGGGTTTTGGTCTGCTGCACCACTCTTTTCAGTGGTTAAGCCTTCTGAATTGATATTTAAAGTTTTCTGACCTTTTTCTACTTATAAAAGTGCCTGAAAACAACACAAGTTCCCAAGTATGACCACCAATACTATGAATGAAGCAGCAATCATGGCTGTTCAGTTCACACAATGAACACAAAACCTCCATCCTCTTGATCAGTGAATGTTGTACCAGTGGAGCTCCTAATGATCATACATTTATTAATTATACTTTGGATAGGTGAAAAATGTTGTTCGTAGGACAAATTCCTATAACAGAGCGTACAGCTTGTTAGGGAAAGTGACCACAATGCACCAATATTAATCTGACTTGACAAATTTTTTTGATAAGGTGCACAGATTCTGAAAGAGATAGCATGTGGTGTCATAGCTAATTTTCTACCCATGTTCATACAGTGTGCCTTCAATGTACGGTATATAGCCAGACTTCTTAAACAAAAATTGATCCCAGACTCCCAAACCAGGCTTGTTGTTCGTAGAGATCTCATACCAGAGTAAGGCTACATTCACACATCTGTGACTATTTTTACATATGTGTAAAATGGCCATTTTTTTCTCACATGTAGTGCCTAAAATTAAAGGAGGTATAAACTGTATGAACTTTTATGTATCTGTTGACTCTTAAAGTGGTTGTCCTGTCTAAATTATTAAGTCTGCAGTGACTCTGTGTGACTGGAGACTTATGACTCCCCCCAGCGCACGCACTGTAAGCTGCGAGGATTTGCTGGTTTCTGAGCCGGGAATGGCGGTGACATATGCAATATGCATACACCTGGGAAGAAGCCGACTAGTGGGCGAAACCTCACTCCATACACTTGTTTTGAGCGGGACCGTGCCCTGCCTAGTGACGCGGTCATCCAGTGGGCACAGCCTCGCTCAATACAAGTGTATAGCCCAAGGCCATGCCCACTTGACAGGTTCTGTCCGGGAGTATGTATAACGTATTCGTACTCTCCAGTCCTGGGTCATAAAATGGTGTATTCCCGCAGCGCACAGTGTTTTTTGTTTTTTTTAAATCCTGAAAAGTCCATCAAAGAAGCACTCCCACAAATTTTGTATCAATCTACTGTATATAAATGAAGATGTAATGTAGTGTAAGTGTATTAACATACTCACCGATCACAGGCTTCCTCAGTTACTAGGACTGCTTCGATCCTCTTCTCACTCACATGACCAAAATTCTGACTCACAGGATAACACTGGAGTTTATGTGAGAGTTGAAGGTGACTTTCAAAATTAAGTATTTGGTGCTTGAGAGCGAGTCTCAAAAGGATTATATTGCAAAAGAGACTTCCAGTTCACACATAATCCCCCAGTTTTTTTGAGACGTAGAGCACAGTACATTTAAATAAATTTGACAAGTCACAACAAAGATATAATTTTACGGAAACACACACCAAGAGGCTTTATAAAATCATCTATCACTTCAGAGAACATCACTTAATGGCTAGAATAGGTGATTGGCTGAGTAATAATGGAGTAATGGATTATCTATGTCAAAGTTGACAGAATTAGACAAGTTAATACTGTCATTTTATTCTACAAGATGTATAATATATAGATTTGCACAATAAATAAGGCCCATCAGACCTGCCAATCCATGAGATCAACAACAATTGATAAAAATAATGGAAAGTTTGCAGCCTAGTCTTTAAAAGAAGCACACCCATCAAAATTATTATCCTATTGATTTATTGCAATCAAATTATACAGCCATTTGTACTTACAATTACTCATTTTACCCTACTACCCACTTAGACCTAATGGAAACCAAAAGAATTATGACATGAGGTGATTAAAAATGGACTAGCAGAATCCCTCTAAGCACTATGTAGTAACAGGAGATCAATTATCACTGTTTGACTCATAAGTCACAGCAAAAGTCATAGGCAGGGAGGAGGTGTGGAGCAGCTGGGTCAGGGGTTGAAGAGGGCAGTGATTTCTACAGGGATAAGACACTTCCTGTTCCTACATAGAGCAGAGAAAAGAAAATAATTATCTCTGTAGATGGGAGTGCTTCTTTAATAAGAAGGACATCTGCCCCACAGTGCCTGATCAGTACACTAACCTTCAGTTGTAACTTTACCCATTTATGATTGTAACAATTATTTTACAATTTACATTGAAGGTTGCCTTTGGTATAATTAATGTAAATTTGTATGATTATCTTTGTTGTTTAGTCAGTCTATAAAAATAAACAAATAGGCTAGATGATAAATAGTCTAGAAAACAAAAATTAAAATTGCCAAATAATACAATAACCCAACAGGTTAACGATCAAAATTTGTTTTAGCCTCATATTTACATATGACAAAGTATAAAATGTTCTGTAATTGACAGAATTACATTGATGAAGCCAATGCAAAGCAAATTGAAGTACAATTAGACTTAGTTGGCTCGGATACAAATTTCTGGCCAAGTTGCTACATAGTACAGTTGAGCAAAAAGATTTGTGGGACTCTGGATCAGCAGCCTTAATGGTAGTTCCTGGTTGCTAGACCAGAACATTGTGAACCTCCTACTATCTGCGACATTCTTGGTGTCTTCTGAATAGTAGGCCACCACAACATTATCCTTTTGTCATGCCACAATGTAATTACATTACAGTGCCTACTAATCAGAAGAAACACCAGGTATGCCACATGTACCAGAAGGTTCACAGAGCTCGACTCCAGCACAACCAAATCTTGGTCAACTGTACTAGTTTCTATTAATGTGACCATCATTCATGAAGTGATTCTGTAATGCTGGAGTCCCCAACCTGTGGTTCAGGAGCCACATGTAGCTAATGAGACCATGATGTATGGCTCATGTCTGTCTGCCAACTTGGTGAATTAGCACTAGATCTAGCAAACGGCTAAGAAAAGCAGGTTTTCAGGTGGTAACTTTTGTTAATAACCTCACATAGAGGAGCAGATCTGGATTCGAACATACTGACCTTACCATTGGAGAGATAAATTAAGTGGTACTCTATCAGAGGGGATTATTAACGCTGGATATGATAGCATGGTGGGATTGCTTATTGCAAGAAAACAAAATGGTACAGTACCCCTAGGTGCAAATATACCACCTTAATGTGATTTCTGTGGGGAAGCTTTGTCTGTCATTATACCGATAAAGGGGGCTATGTATCACTACTGTGGGAGAAGCTCAGGCAGGGGCTAGATGTAACTATTCGGGGGAGGAAGGGCAGAGGGGGTTCTGGATGTGAATCCCGACTCTCTCTCAGAGCTGAATGTGACTCTTGATATAAGAAAGGTTTTGGAGACCACTGCTGTAAGGAAAATCGAAGCATAGTGATCAATAGAACATTGTGTCTCTTATTTTGCAAATGTCTATGTATCTTCTTCGTCATCACTGACACCCATGTCATTTCCTCTACTCCGGAGGTCCTTTTTACTCTTCACATACTCCCGTTTTATATTTTCCAGTTCAACAAGTTCTGCTTTGAATTTTTCCATATGAGCTACACGACGATTCCTCACAAGCTTCATTGGGAAAGGATTCATTTCATTAAATGCAATAGTCATTAATTTCCTGAGAAAGTGAAATAAAGAGTATACAGCTTGTATATTAAAGCGCCAACAGGATTGGGTCTCTGTCACAAACTTTGCATGATTTATGCAACATACAAACACTTCTGAAAAAATAAATGAAAATCGATATATGTTGATCTATATCCTGACTACTTGTTTTATGTAATATGTAATTTTCTGATCATAGAAGCCCTTTAAAATTTAATATAACATTTTACTGGATGTCCTCTTTAGAACACAGGTCCTAATGTATCAAGACCAGCGTAGAAAAACAGGGAGGGGTGGACAAGTACACGCCTCTTAATGAATCAGGCATGGTGCAAAGTGGTCAAAGAAGTCCACGTCTCCAGTGAAAACACCCACTTGAACCTAACTTTAGTTAACTCATTAGTTGCCAAATAATTTGATTGATATTTCCGCAATTGAAATGTGAAATTTAAAGAAAACAATTTGTTCCACTCTGCAGCCACTATTAAATTGTGTGTTCAGTTCACCATGTAAAATTAGGTGACCAGTACTCTTGTTTTTATTTCAAGGTTAATTTCATTGCTGATATACTGTTTCAAGACATGTTATTGGCATAACTGATAATATGTATAAACGAACATAGGGCTACAAGGCTCTGGTCACACTGGTATTAAGGATTCTATTTTGAATAAGTCCATGATGATCCATTTGTTTTACTGATCAAAATGGAAGTGATCCCATAGAGATTTGTGGTCTTGTTACTAAAAAAGGTTAGGAGGCTATCCTGCCCACTAAACTGACTGAACAAAACCTAACTTAAGCCAAAGACAGGATAAAAAATAGTAAATTGCTCTAGAAATTTTTCTGGACAAAGTCAATTAAGAGAATAACTGGTCCAAAGACACTATTGTAAGTGCATGTCAGATTATGATGTGTTTACCTGCCATCACAAATAGTCTTGGTAAAGAATGAAAGGTACTGGTAGATTTCTGTTTCATTATTGAACTTTAAGATCTCTTCTTCATTGTACTTAAATATTGCAAGTGCATAACGAAAGATAACCTGTGAAAGAGAGGAAGTTTTATAACAAAGTAAACCAAATTTTTAGTCTTACGATTATAAAAATAGCGCATCAATGAGAGGAAATATGTATGTATGTACAGTATTACAGTATGTATATATGTATGTACAGTATGTATGTATGTGTATATAATATATATATATTATTGCTACTCACTTGGGAGCGATATGAGGTATCACAGGAACCATTTTATTTAAAAGTCAGGATGGCATATTTCAGTCCTCAATTACCACAACACATGAAAGCAAAAACAGCCCTTGTCTGGCACAAAGTGAAACAAAGTAAGAAGTCCGTTCAATAGTGCGGGTTCGTCCGCTTGACTTAGAGTCCAGCTTCTAAGTCCTTTTGCAAAGACACGCAATCCAGGAGTTCTACTCACCTCCATACACAGAACCATGTGTCAGATAAATGGGTCCAATTTTACAATGTGAACCACACCCAGGGGGTCGAGATATGGTGAGCAGTCGTCCAGCCAAAACTCTTGAGCTGCTCACAATAAGACCTGGCCCTAACATGGCCACTTAACCCCTCTTAGTACTATCTATACTAGAACATTATTCCAGGTTTATGTCACAGAGGACATGCATCTTTATGATACATATCCTGTGTCCAGCAGCCACTAGGGTTGAGCGACCTTGACTTTTTTAGGGTCGAGTCATGTTTCACGAAACCCGACTGTTGGAAAAGTCGAGTCGGGCGAAATCGGCCGATTACTGCGCAAAGTCGAGGATCGGCCGGAACACGAAACCATATGCACGTCAATGGGGATATTTTTTCTCTGTCTCTCTCTCTCTCTCTCTCTCTCTCTCCCCCTCCGTCCCAGCACAGAAAATTTCGTTTTACACATTCAAAATCGCTACTGCGCACAAGCGATAAAATGATGCGCGCCCTAACCCCTATGTCATCACTCTGCCCACGCTCCTTCATTGGCTGTAAAAATGGCGCTAAACGCGTCATACGAAACGCGACTTTGGCGCCAAGATCGCGTACCGCATGGCCGACCCCACACAGGGATCGGGTCGGGTTTCATGAGACGCCGACTTTACCAAAAGTCGGCGACTTATGAAAATGAACGATCCGTTTCGCTCAACCCTAGCAGCCACCTTGCATACCTCCCCACTCTGCCTAAAGCCGTGTTGCTTGGTACCTTCTACCACTAGATATGGGGTATCGGCATTACCATGTATCTTCCTGGCTCTATGTTCCACATAAAAGTAGAAATCTTGCAGGGCTAGAAATCAGCGGGTAACCAACATTTTTCCCCTTTTTGTCCCTTATCCACGACTGGGGCATGGTTTGACACTAACTAAAATTTTTGCCCTAAGAAATAGTATTACAATGTGTCCACCGCCCACTTTATGGCCAAGGATTCTTTTTTGGAATAATTTTTCTCACATGCCGAGAGTTTCCTATGCTCCTCTCTCTGTGTATCTCCTGAGAAATGACCACTCCTAATCCGACTTCTGAGGTGTCCGTTTGAAGTACAAATTCCATCTTAAAATTGGTGGCTACCAGGACTGACCGCTTACACAGAGCTACTTTCCGTTCCTGAAAGGCCGTCTCCCCCTCCAACATCCATTTGGCCATAACGGACTTTGACCGTTAAGGCGGTCGGTGAGGGGTGCAGCCACCATTCCAAAGTTTGGAATGAACCTCCTGTAGTACCCCATGATTTCCAGAAAGGCCCCATCTTGCTTTTTTTTTTCCTTTTTTTAGAGTGGTCTTGGCCAGTTCAGAATTGCGTCCACTTTATTGATCTGGGGTTTGATTTTCCCTTTACCTACTACATATCCAAGCTATTTAGTCTCCTCTTTCCACATTGCACATTTTTTTGCTTTTCTATACAGTACCCCACCTTCCTGGAAGCAAACACCACCTGCACCTTTCCCAGATGACGTCTCCAATCCAGGCTGAAGATTATGATATTGTGTAGGTATGCTGCAGTGTAATTCTAATGGAGTATGAGGAACCAGTCCATAGTCCTCTGGAAGGTATCCGGAGCTCCCTGCAGTCTGAGCAGCATCCGGACGTATTGGAAGCACCAATTGGGAGTGGAGAAAGCAGTCTTCTCCTTGGCTTCTTGTGACATGGGGATTTGCTAGTTGGGCTAGACCACGCATTCTTAGATTCCTCAATGACTGACATTTAGCATACGCTTCACTTTCTTGAGGATCAGTTCGCACTGGAGATGGTAAAACTGACATCTTCAGTTGTTTCATTTGCAAGGCCTTACACCGTACTCATCACCTTACTCATAACGGGTGTTCCTTGGTCGGTCAGGATCTCTGTCAGTCATGTCCGGGCAAAGATGTGGACCAACTCACAGGATATACTTATTGCTGAGGCGTTTCTTAGGCGAACCGCTTCTGGGTACCGTACAGAATAGTTGAGGACAACCAATATATCGATGCCCACAAGCAGACTGAACAAGGGCAACGACTAGCTCCATGGTAATTCGCTCAAATTGCACCTCTATGATGGGTAGCGGCACAATTTGGCATTTCAGATGGAAGAGATAAGAACGGTTATCTGGCAGGTGGGACAGGACTTGCAATACCTTAGGATTTCTCGGTCACATCTGGGCCAATAGAACCTCTGCGTGACCCGTTATTGGGTTTTGTTGACATCCAGATGGCCACCCAAGACATGTGAATGGGCCATGTCCATACCCTCCATGTATAGGGTCCTGGTACCAACAATTATTCCACTGTTTCCTCTCTGACCTTAGTGACCGAGTAGAATAAGTCCCTACTTATCATAAAATAAGGAAATCTGGTGTCAGCTCTTGGCTCTGAAAATATGCCGTTTATAACAGAGACCCAACTCTTAAAGAAGTGTTCAATAATGTAATTGTTAGGAGGACCCAAAAATTATGGCCCTCAAGAGGAACACCAAAACTAGTAGTCCAGTAATTGGCAGACCATTCACTTTTACGGGGCAAGCTTGAGGCCCCTCGCCTGGTGGACAGTCCGCCCTGCAGGCAGAAAATGAGTTGAACAAACAACGGCATCCCATGCTACAGTCTATTTGCTCGGTAATCAGGGGACAACGGGTGGCTATATGGCCTGGGCCATGACATTTCCAGCAAATTACATCCTCCGATGGGACTTTCAGCATAATTTCCGCAAACCCGTTGGATTTTAGACGCCTCCCCCTCTTTTCAGCATCCGCCCCTTGATGGAACCCCCAGTATGAAGTGGGTTGCCTACCCAAGAAACCCTCATACCTTTCGATCAGTCCAACCAAGTCAACGAGATTCCGGGGATCTCCTTGGGTAACTGCATCGCCCTCAGAAGGGAGTGCATGTCCATTACAACTCGCTCCACCATCTGCACTGGGGTAGAGGACTGCGACTGCAACCACTTTTGGACGAGGTTCAGCAGATCAAAGATTTGGGAGCAAGAGGGCTTGTCACGGTGATATGTCCAGCAGTGTACCCATTATGCCCTGACAGTCTTTGTCACTCCCAAACCTGCCAATATTTTCATTTTCAATTTTGCATATTCTTTTGTGTCCTGTAAGGATAAATCATAGTAGGCCTTTTGTGGATCTCCTGGTAAGTATGGCGACAGGACTTCAGCTCACTACTCTGATGGGAGTTTCTTCCTATCCGTGACTGAAAAATGATTAAGAAGGTCTCTATGTTGTCACCTGAGGTAATTTTCTGCAAGGTTCTCCTCACTGCCTTCTGGACAGGGAAATCATTAGCTGACCTTGGAGTCGAAGCTGCAGCCGTGCTATGAAAAGGCTTTATGAGTAATTCAACCTGCTGCTGCTGTTATCGGTGCTGGTTTTTTTGCTGCTGCTGTTGGAGCGGTTGCTGGTGCTGCTGCTGTTGGAGCTGTTGCATACACAGCTCGTGTGTCTCCTTTTGTGCCAGCTGTTGTTGCTGCTGCAGCTGGTGCTGTGCTCGTACCAGGTGTTTAATAAGGTCCTCCATGCCAACTGACATTGCTCTCTGGCTTTTAGATGCCTTAATCTAAGACATGCAGTACTTGTGTAGCAGTCACACCTGTTCCATTGTTCGGGATGCAAAGAAAAACCCACAAATAACATCAGCAGAAATTTGCACTCATCATCCCGGAAGCTGCGCATGGGACGTACTTGGACGTTCCAACATGACAATGATCCAAAACACAAGGCCAAGTCGACCTGTCATTGGCTGCAGCAGAACAAAGTGAAGGTTATGGAGTGGCAATCTCAGTCTCCTGACCTCAATATCATTGAGCCACTCTGGGGAGATCTCAAGCTCGCAGTTCATGCTAGACAGCCCAGGAATTTACAGGAACTGGAGGCTTTTTGCCAAGAAGAGTGGGCAGCTTTACCTTCTGAGAAAATAAAGAAGCTCATCCACAACTACCACAAAATACTTCAAGCTGTCATTGATGTTAGAGGGGGCAATACACGGTATTAAGAAACGGGGTATGTGAACTTTTGCTCAGGGTCATTTGGATGTTTTGGGTTGTCATTATGATTTAAAAAGAGAAAACACAGTAGTTTGACAATAAATGGCTTCACCCAACCACTAACCATGACTGGAGAAAAAGGCGTTATCATTCATATTTTCTGAAAAAAAGGCCAAGAAAGCAAAAATTCTGCCTGGGTATGTAAACTTTTGAGCACAACTGTAAAAACAGCCCTTTACAAAGTGAAACAAAGTAAACAGTCCACACAATAGTGCGGTTCACTTGGCTTAGATTCCAGCTTCTTAATCCTCCATACACAGAACCATGTGTCAATTAACCCCTTTCAGTACTATGTGTACTAGAGCATTGCTCCAGGATATCCCAGAGGACATGCACCTTTGTGATACATATCTCACAAGCACTATCACCCAGCTACCTTACAATATATTTTTTGTATAATATATATATATATATATATATATATATAGCATCGTGATTACTCGCTAATCCCGCCCCTGCACAGTAGCTCCGCCCCCACACATCAACACACATAATCCCGCCCCCCACCCCATTGTTACACACAATCCCGCCCCCACCACATTACCACACACAATCCCGCCCCCCACATTACAACACACAATCCTACCCCCCCACCACATTACCACACACAATCCCGCCCCCCCACCACATTACCACACACAATCCCGCCCCACCACCACATTACCAAACACAATCCCGCCCCCCACCACATTACCACACATAATCCCGCCCCCCCACAACATTACCACACATAATGCCGCCCCCCCACCACATTGCCAAACATAATCCCGCCCCCACCACATTACCACACACAATCCCGCCCCCTACATTACCACACACAATCCCGCCCCCCACCACATTACCACACACAATCCCGCCCCCTCACCACATTACCACACATAATCCCGCCCCCACCACATTACCACAGATAATCCCACCCCCCACCACATTACCACACATAATCCTGCCCCTCACCACATCACAGATAATCCCGCCCCATGCAAAGTAGCTCCACCCCCCACCCCATCACCACACATAATAACGCCCCCCACCACATTACCACACATAATCCCGCCCCTCCTCCACATTACCACACATAATCCCGCCCCCCCACCACATTACCACACATAATCCCACCCCCACCACATTACCACACAATCCCACCCCCACATTACCACACATAATCCCGCCCCCCCACCACATTACCACACACAATCCTGCCCCCCACCACATTACCACATAATCCCACCCCACATTGCCACACGAGGCTCCATCCCCACACATTACCACACAAGGCTCCATCCCCACACATTACCACAAGAGGCTCCGTCCCCCCACATTACCACACAAGGCTCTGTACCCACACATTACCACACGAGGCTCCGTCCCCACACATTACCACACAAGGCAGTGTCCCCACACATTACCATACGAGGCTCTGTCGCTCCACATTACCACACGAGGCTCCGTCCCCACACATTACCACACGAGGCTGCGTCCGCACACATTACCACACGAGGCTCTGTCCCCACACATTACCACATGAATCCAGTTTGCTTTTGATTTTGCACTGTGAATAAAATGTATTAGTATTATTCTGAGTTTTAATTATTATTATTGTTATTAACTTCATTTTAAGTTAATTTACCACCTGCATAAGCGCTATTGAATGTTGTCATTATTTACTTTAGTTTAATCACTAGCAGCGTTAATTAGATAGCAATGAGCATGCCGAGGGTTAGCTGGCCGGAAACAGCTAGTATATATATATATATATATATATATATACTAGCTGTACTACCCGGCTTCGCCCGGGTTAATGACTGCTGTTAGCAAAATAGAATGTGTTAACAAAAATTTATTCTGCACACAAAAACCACAAAACAAATAGATAGAAATGTAATTATTAAAAGGCAAAAACTAAGCAAATAGAAGCATTTCACAACATATATTAGCTTTGTTATACTGAGAATGTCTTTGTTGCCTATATTAACCAATCAGAGCTCAGGTTAATTAACTGTAGCAAAATAGAAGCTGAGCTGTGATTGGTTGCTATTGGCAGCCTGATAAATCCCCAGCCAACAGGAAGCCCTCCCCCCTGGCAGTATATATTAGCTCACACATACACATAATAGACAGGTCATGTGACTGACAGCTGCCGTATTTCCTATATGGTACATTTGTTGCTCTTGTAGTTTGCTTATTAATCAGATTTTTATTTTTGAAGGACAATACCAGACTTGTGTGTGTTTTAGGGCGAGTTTTATGTGTCAAGTTGTGTGTGTTGAGTTGCGTGTGGCGACATGCATGTAGCGACTTTTGTGAGATGAGTTTTGTGTGGCGACATGCGTGTAGCAACATTTTGTGTGTTGAGTTGCATGTGACAGGTTAGTGTAGCAAGTTGTGTGCAGCAAGATTTGTGCATGGCGAGTTTTGCGCGTGGCGAGTTTTATGTGTGGTGCATTTTGAGTATGTGCAAGTTTTGTGTGAGGCAACTTTTGCATGTGGTGCAACTTTTGTACATGTGGCAATTTTTCTGTGTGTGCAAGTTTTGCATGAGGTGAGTTTTCCATGAGGTGAGTTTTGCACGTGTGGCGAGTTTTGCGTGAGCCTAGTTTTGCATATGGCGAGTTTTGCATGTAGCGAGTTTTGAGTGGTGACTTTTGTGTTTCGACTTTTATGTGGCGAGGTTGGTGTGTGTGTGTGGTGAAATGTGTGCTGAGGGTGGTATATGTGTTCAAGCACGTGGTAGTGTGTGGCGCATTTTGTGTTTGTGTTCATATCCCCGTGTGTGGTGAGTATCCCATGTCGGGGCCCCACCTTAGCAACTGTACGGTATATACTCTTTGTCGCCATCGCTCTCATTCTTTAAGTCCTCATTGTTCACATCTGGCAGCTGTCAATTTTCCTCCAACACTTTTCCCTTCACTTTTTCCCCATTATGTAGATAGGAGCAAAATTGTTTGGTGAATTGGAACGCGCGGGGTTAAAATTTCACCTCACAACATAGCCTATGACGCTCTCGGGGTCCAGACGTGTGACTGTGCAAAATTTTGTGGCTGTAGCTGCGACGGTACAGATGCCAATCCCGGACATACACACATACATACATACACACATTCAGCTTTATATATTAGATATACCTGTATGTAATCTCCTGTATATAGTATATACCTGTGTGTCATCTCACCTATATATAGTATATATCTGTGTGTCATCTCCTGTATATAGTATATACCTGTATGTCATCTCCTCCTATACATAGCATATACCTGTGTCATCTCCTCCTGTATATACTATATACCTGTAGGTAATCTGCTCCTGTATATAGTATATACCTGTGTGTCATCTCCTCCTGTATATAGTATATACCTGTATGTCATCTCCTCCTGTATGTAGTATGTACCTGTATGTCATCTCCTCCTCTATATAGTATATACCTGTGTGTCATCTCTCCTGTATATAGTATATATCTGTGTGTCATCTCCTCCTGTATATAGTATATACCTGTGTGTCATCTCCCCTGTAAATAGTATATACCTGTGTGTCATCTCCTGTATATAGTATATAGCTGTATGCCATCTCCTCCTGTATTAGCCCTCGTTCACACGTTATTTGGTCAGTATTTTTACCTCAGTATTTGTAAGCTAAAATGGCAGCCTGATAAATCCCCAGCCAACAGTAAGCCCACCCCCTGGCAGTATATATTAGCTCACACATACACATAATAGACTGGTCATGTGACTGACAGCTGCCGGATTCCTATATGGTACATTTGTTGCTCTTGTAGTTTGTCTGCTTATTAATCAGATTTTTATTTTTGAAGGATACCAGACTTGTGTGTGTTTTAGGGCGAGTTTCGTGTGTCAAGTTGTGTGTGTTGAGTTGCGTGTGGCGACATGCATGTAGGGACTTTTGTGAGATGAGTTTTGTGTGGCGACATGCGTGTAGCAACTTTTTGTGTGTCGAGTTGCATGTGACAGGTTAGTGTAGCAAGTTGTGTGCAGCAAGTTTTGCGCATGGCGAGTTTTGCGCGTGGCGAGTTTTATGTGTGGTGCCTTTTGAGTATGTGCAAGTTTTGTGTGAGGCAACTTTTGCATGTGTTGCAACTTTTGTGCATGTGGCAATTTTTCTGCGTGTGGCAATTTTTCTGCGTGTGCAAGTTTTGCGTGTGGCGAGTTTTGCACGTGTGGCGAGTTTTGCATGTGGAGAGTTTTGCGCGTGGCGAGTTTTGAGCGGCGACTTTTGTGTTTCTACTTTTATGTGGCGAGGTTGGTGTATGTGTGGTGAAATGTGCACTGAGGGTGGTATATGTGTTCGAGCACGTGGTAGTGTGTGGCGCATTTTGTGTGTGTGTTCATATCCCCGTGGTGGTGTGATTATCCCATGTTGGGGCCCCACCTTAGCAACTGTACAGTATATACTCTTTGGTGCCATCGCTGTCATTCTTTAAGTCCCCCTTGTTCACATCTGGCAGCTGTTAATTTGCCTCCAACACTTTTCCTTTCATTTTTTCCCCATTATGTAGATAGGGGCAAAATTGTTTGGTGACTTGGAAAGCGCGGGGTTAAAATTTCACCTCACAATATAGCTTTGACGCTCTCAGGGTCCAGACGTGTGACTGTGCAAAATTTTGTGCCTGTAGCTGCGACGCCTCCAACACTTTTCCTTTCACTTTTTCCCCATTATGTAGATAGGGGCAAAATTGTTTGGTGAATTGGAAAGCGCGGGGTTAAAATTTCACCTCACAACATAGCCTATGACGCTCTCGGGGTCCAGACGTGTGACTGTGCAAAATTTTGTGGCTGTAGCTGCTACGGTTCAGATGCCAATCCCGGACATACATACATACATACATACATACACACACACACACATTCAGCTTTATATATTAGATATATATATATATATATATATATATATATATATATATATATCTATATATATATATATATCTATATATATATATATATATATATATATATATCTATATATATATATATGAGGCATCGTGATTACTCGCTAATCCCGCCCCCTGCACAGTAGCTCCGCCTCCCACCACATCACCGCACACAATCCCGCCCCCACCACATCACCGCACACAATCCCGCCCCCACCACATCACCGCGCACAATCTCGCCCCCCAACCCATCACCGCACACAATCCCGCCCCCCACCCCATCACCACCCACAATACCGCCCCCCACCCCATCACCACCCACAATCCCGCCCCCCCCCACCCCATCACCACCCACAATCCCGCCCCCCCACCCCATCACCACCCACAATCCCGCCCCCCCACCCCATCACCACCCACAATACCGCCCCCTCACCCCATCACCACCCACAATCTCACCCACCCCATCACCACCCACAATCCCGCTCCCCCACCCCATCACCACCCACAATACCTCCCCCCCACCCCATCACCACCCACAATCCCGCCCCCCAACCCCTTCACCACCCACAATCCCGCCCCTCCACCCCATTACCACCCGTAATCCCGCCCCCCCACATTGCCACATGTAATCCCGCCCCCCCACCACATTACCACACATAATTCCGAACCCAACACATTACCACACACAATCCCGCCCCACATCACCACACACAATCCCGCCCCCCACCACATCACCACACATAATCCCGCCCCCCCCACCACATCACCACACATAATCCCGCCCCCCACCACATCACTACACATAATCCCGCCCACTACATCACCACACTACCACACAAAATCCCCCCACCACATTACCACACATAATCTCACCCCTCACCACATTACCACACATAATCTCACCCCTCACCACATTACCACACATAATCCCGCCCCCCACCACATTACCACACATATTCCCGCCCCACCACATTACCACACATAATCCCACCCAACCATATTACCACACACAATCCCGTCCCCACACCACATTACCACACATAATCCTGCCTCCATCCACATTACCACACATAATCCCGCCTCCCACCACATTACCACCCATAATCCCGCCCCCACATTACCACACATAATCCCGCCCCCCCACATTACCACACATAATCCCGCCCCCCCACATTACCACACATAATCCCGCCCCCCCACATTACCACACATAATCCCGCCCCCCCACCACATTATGACACACAATCCCATCCCCACACATTAAATTGTACCTGGTAGAAGTCAAGGAAAGATCTTTGAAAATGACGAAAATGACTATACATTTAATTGTGTTTACAGAGAAATTTTTACTTAATTTATGTTTCGTTATGAAATTTGTTTAGATGATGGAATGAATAAAAAATGCACATCTTACTGAATCCAGTTTGTTTTTGATTTTACACTGTGAATAAAATGTATTTTTAGTATTATTCAGATTTTTAATGATTATTATTGTTATTAACTTCATTTTAAGTTAAATTACCACCTGTGTAAGCGCTATTGAATGTTGTCATTATTTACTTTAGTTTAATCACCAGCAGCGTTAATTAGATAGCAATGAGCGTGCCGAGCGTTAGCTGGCTGGAAACATCCAGTACATATACAGTGGGGCAAAAAAGTATTTAGTCAGTCAGCAATAGTGCAAGTTCCACCACTTAAAAAGATGAGAGGCGTCTGTAATTTACATCATAGGTAGACCTCAACTATGGGAGACAAACTGAGACAAAAAAATCCAGAAAATCACATTGTCTGTTTTTTTATCATTTTATTTGCATATTATGGTGGAAAATAAGTATTTGGTCAGAAACAAATAATCAAGATTTCTGGCTCTCACAGACCTGTAACTTCTTCTTTAAAAGTCTCCTCTTTCCTCCACTCATTACCTGTAGTAATGGCACCTGTTTAAACTTGTTATCAGTATAAAAAGACACCTGTGCACACCCTCAAACAGTCTGACTCCAAACTCCACTATGGTGAAGACCAAAGAGCTGTCAAAGGACACCAGAAACAAAATTGTAGCCCTGCACCAGGCTGGGAAGACTGAATCTTGCAATAGCCAACCAGCTTGGAGTGAAGAAATCAACAGTGGGAGCAATAATTAGAAAATGGAAGACATTCAAGACCACTGATAATCTCCCTCGATCTGGGGCTCCACGCAAAATCCCACCCCGTGGGGTCAGAATGATCACAAGAACGGTGAGCAAAAATCCCAGAACCACGCGGGGGGACCTAGTGAATGAACTGCAGAGAGCTGGGACCAATGTAACAAGGCCTACCATAAGTAACACACTACGCCACCATGGACTCAGATCCTGCAGTGCCAGACGTGTCCCACTGCTTAAGCCAGTACATGTCCGGGCCCGTCTGAAGTTTGCTAGAGAGCATTTGGATGATCCAGAGGAGTTTTGGGAGAATGTCCTATGGTCTGATGAAACCAAACTGGAACTGTTTGGTAGAAACACAACTTGTCGTGTTTGGAGGAAAAAGAATACTGAGTTGCATCCATCAAACACCATACCTACTTGTAAAGCATGGTGGTGGAAACATCATGCTTTGGGGCTGTTTCTCTGCAAAGGGGCCAGGACGACTGATCCGGGTACATGAAAGAATGAATGGGGCCATGTATCGTGAGATTTTGAGTGCAAACCTCCTTCCATCAGCAAGGGCATTGAAGATGAAGGTCTACCTATGATGTAAATTACAGACGCCTCTCATCTTTTTAAGTGGTGGAACTTGCACTATTGCTGACTAAATACTTTTTTGCCCCACTGTTTATACATTCACACATACACACACAACAAAGCTACATTTGTGCTATATTATAGTAGGCAGAATGCTTCTGTGCTATTGGAGCGGCCCCGAAACGCAGGGCAGCAGGGTACCTGGTACCGGGTCTCTCGGTTCTAGGGATGTCACGGTGGCCTGACCCGGTCCGTGGTCCTGCTAAGGGTCGCCCAATAAAAGGTGTAGGTGACGGTGTAGGTCGCAGTAAATAACGAGGACACGGGGTTGCAGTCTCTTTACCTCTTTACTGAAGGCTTCGGCATCCACAATCCAGAGCACTGCTAACAGGGCTGGCTGAGACCGGCCGGTCCAAAGGCACATCCAGAGTTCCCTTTGCAGGTGGAAATCAGTAGCCTACCTACTAGCGCCTGGGTGTTGTAGTACTTCCCTGCTGAGTACCACGGGATAGTCCTCACAACTGTCGTGTATGTTTCTGTTCTTTCTCTCTCCGTCCCCCAGATGATATGAATAGGACGCACCCGTATGATGGGGTAGGCCTGGAGTTATTTTATAGGGACCCTAGAGACGCCCCTCTCCCACAATTGCCTCCGTTGTCTTCATTAGGTGTAAAAGGTGAGACAGCCAACCTAAAGTTAACTGCCCTGCAGTTGGTTCGAAGTAATGCGTAGAGCCTATTACTTCCTCGGCGTTCCGGCTGCTGGCTACGCGCCTCAGTAGGATGTTGCCGATCTCGGGGCACGACTCCTACTGGTTCTATCGCCTTTGTGCTGTGATCCAGTTTCTCACTTCTCCACAATATCCTTTGCTTCGTGTCCTTTCTTAAGATGCCGCCGCATTGAGGTGCAGGCACGGCTCCGTAATGATCTGTCCTTTCGCTAGGCCACTGTCAGGATCCCACCCCTGACAGGGACCTGTTATGATCTTAGTGGCAAGGATCGCAAGTTAGACTAGCTAAGTAACTAAACCGACGACCAGCTCTGGGGAAGTGGTATCTGGATTGACCGCAACCTGATCCTATCAGCAAACAACTATAGGCAGCCGTGGAACGTTACCTGGAAATCCTAGACGTCTCTTCACGGCCTGAGAAACTACCTATTCCTAGAGGTAAAGTAAAGTCCTTACTTGCCTCAGAGAAATGACCCCAAAGATATAGAAAAGCCCCCCACAAATATTAACGGTGAGTTAAGGGGAAAGCACAAACGCAGAGATTAAATAGATTTAGCAAATGAGGCCCGCTAACACTAGATAGCAGAAAATAGGAAGGGAGCTGTGCGGTCAATAGAAAACCCTAAGCAAAATATCCACGCAGAGATTGCTTGAGCCTCCGCACCAACTAACGGTGCGGGGGAAGCAACTCCGTACCCCAGAGCTTACCAGCAGCAAGAACTCACATATTAGCAAGCTGGACCTAACTCATCATACACTGAAATCATATTGCAGACTGATGAGCAAAAAATAATCAAACAGAAACTTAGCTTCTCCAGAAGAGACTGAAAACGAAGATACTCAGGGGAGATCAGAATAGCACTGAATACATCGACAGCCGGCAACAAGTGGAGGTGAAGCAGAGCTAAATAGGAAACTCCCTAGTGCATAACGAGGCAGCTGATCCAGCCACAGATCCGCAGGATAACAAACAAAGCCACCAGGGGGAGCCCAAAAACAAAACTCACACAATACCACCTGTGACCACAAGAGGGAGCCCGAAAACAGAGTTCACAACAGTACCCCCCCCTTGAGGAGGGGTCACCGAACCCTCATCAAAAACCCCCAGGGCGATCAGGGTGAGCCACATGGAAGGCACGAACCAAATCAGCCGCATGAACATCAGAGGCGACAACCCAGGAATTATCCTCCTGACCATAGCCCTTCCACTTAACCAAATACTGAAGCCTCCGTCTAGAAATACGAGAATCCAAGATCTTCTCCACCACGTATTCCAATTCTCCCTCAACCAGCACAGGGGCAGGAGGCTCAACCGAAGGAACCACAGGCACCACATACCTCCGCAACAACGACCGATGGAACACATTATGAATAGCAAACGATGCTGGGAGGTCCAAACGAAATGACACAGGGTTAAGGACTTCCAAAATCTTATAAGGACCGATAAACCGAGGCTTGAACTTAGGAGAGGAGACCTTCATAGGAACAAAGCGAGAAGACAACCACACCAAGTCCCCAACACGAAGTCGGGGACCCACACAGCGACGGCGGTTGGCAAAGCGCTGAGCCTTCTCTTGTGACAGCTTCAAATTGTCCACCACATGATCCCAGATCTGATGCAACCTATCCACCACAAGATCCACTCCAGGACAGTCAGAAGGCTCCACCTGACCCGAGGAAAAACGAGGATGAAACCCCGAATTACAAAAAAAAGGCGAAACCAAAGTAGCAGAACTAGCCCGATTATTAAGGGCAAATTCGGCCAATGGCAAAAAAGCCACCCAGTCGTCCTGATCAGCAGAAACAAAACATCTTAAATAGGTTTCCAAGGTCTGATTAGTTCGCTCGGTCTGGCCATTCGTCTGAGGATGGAAGGCCGACGAAAAAGACAAATCAATGCCCATCTTAGCACAAAAGGTCCGCCAAAATCTAGACACAAACTGGGATCCTCTGTCGGAAACAATATTCTCAGGGATCCCGTGCAAACGAACCACATTTTGAAAAAACACCGGAACCAACTCGGAGGAGGAAGGCAACTTAGGCAAGGGCACCAAATGGACCATCTTAGAAAAACGATCACACACCACCCAGATGACAGACATTCTCTGAGAGACAGGGAGATCTGAAATAAAGTCCATGGAAATGTGCGTCCAAGGCCTCTTCGGGACAGGCAAAGGTAACAGCAAACCACTGGCACGAGAACAGCAAGGCTTAGCCCGAGCACAAATTCCATAAGACTGCACAAAGGAACGCACATCCCGCGACAAGGAAGGCCACCAAAAGGACCTGGCCACCAAATCTCTGGTACCAAATATTCCAGGATGGCCTGCCAACACCGAAGAATGAACCTCGGAAATAACTCTGTTGGTCCATCTATCTGGGACAAACAGTCTCTCCGGTGGACAACGGTCAGGTCTATCCGCCTGAAACTCCTGCAGCACTCGTCGCAAATCTGGGGAGATGGCAGACAAAATCACCCCTTCTCTGAGGATACCAGCCGGCTCAGAATCTCCAGGAGAGTCAGGCACAAAACTCCTAGAAAGAGCATCAGCCTTCACATTCTTCGAACCAGGCAGATACGAGACCACGAAATCAAAACGAGAGAAAAACAACGACCAACGAGCCTGTCTAGGATTCAGCCGCTTGGCCGACTCGAGATAAATCAGATTTTTGTGATCAGTCAAGACCACCACACGATGCTTAGCTCCCTCGAGCCAATGTCGCCACTCCTCAAATGCCCACTTCATAGCCAACAACTCCCGATTACCGACATCATAATTCCGCTCGGCAGGCGAAAACTTTCTTGAAAAGAAAGCACATGGCTTCATCACAGAGCCATCAGAGCTTCTCTGCGACAAAACAGCCCCCGCTCCAAACTCAGAAGCATCAACCTCGACCTGGAAAGGAAGAGAGACATCCGGCTGACACAAGACCGGAGCCGAGGAAAACCGGCGCTTCAGCTCCCGAAAGGCCTCCACAGCCGCAGGAGACCAATTAGTAACATCAGAACCCTTCTTGGTCAAATCCGTCAAAGGTTTAACCACGCCAGAAAAATTAGCGATGAAGCGACGGTAAAAATTTGCAAAACCCAAGAACTTCTGAAGACTCTTAACAGATGTAGGCTGAGTCCAGTCATGAATAGCCTGAAACTTGACTGGGTCCATCTCAATAGTAGAAGGGGAAAAAATGAAACCCAAAAAAGAAACCTTCTGGACTTCAAAAAGACATTTTGAGCCCTTCACAAATAAAGCATTGGTACGCAGGACCTGAAACACCATCCTGACCTGCTTAACATGGGACTCCCAATCATCAGAAAAAAACAGAATATCATCCAGATACACAATCATAAATTTATCCAGATACTCGCGGAAGATGTCGTGCATGAAAGACTGAAAGACAGAAGGAGCGTTAGAAAGTCCAAAAGGCATCACCAAGTACTCGAAATGGCCTTCGGGCGTATTAAATGCAGTTTTCCATTCATCACCCTGCTTAATACGCACAAGGTTATACGCACCACGAAGATCTATCTTGGTGAACCAACTAGACCCCCTAATGCGAGCAAACAGATCAGATAACAATGGCAAAGGATACTGAAATTTGACCGTGATTTTATTTAGAAGGCGATAATCAATACAAGGTCTCAGGGAACCATCCTTCTTAGCCACAAAAAAGAATCCCGCACCCAGAGGGGAGGAGGAGGGGCGAATAAGTCCTTCCTCCAGAGACTCCTTTATATAGCTCCGCATAGCAGCATGCTCCGGCACTGACAAATTGAAAAGTCGTCCCTTAGGAAACTTACTACCAGGAATCAAATTTATAGCACAATCACAATCCCTATGAGGAGGTAGAGAACTGAGTTTGGGCTCATCAAATACATCCTGGTAGTCCGACAAAAACGCAGGGACTTCAGAATGAGTGGATGAAGCAATTGACACCACAGGAGTGTCGCCATGAATTCCCTGGCAACCCCAACTTGACACAGACATTGCTTTCCAATCCAGGACTGGATTATGAGTCTGCAACCATGGCAGACCCAACACGACAACATCATGCAAATTATGCAGAACAAGAAAGCGAATCACCTCCTGATGAACAGGAGTCATGCACATGGTCAGTTGCGTCCAGTACTGAGGTTTATTCATAGCCAATGGTGTAGCATCAATACCCCTTAGTGGAATAGGGAATTTTAAAGGCTCCAAAACAAAACCACAGCGCCGGGCAAATGACAAATCCATCAGGCTCAGGGCAGCACCTGAATCTACAAAAGCCATAACCGGGTAAGATGACAGGGAACAAATCAGGGTAACAGACAAAATGAACTTAGGCTGTAAAGTACCGATGGTGACAGATTTATCAATCTTTTTTGTGCGCTTAGAGCATGCTGAGATAACATGAGCTGAGTCACCACAGTAAAAGCACAACCCATTTTGCCGTCTATAATTTTGCCGTTCACTTCTGGTCCAAATTCTATCACATTGCATAGACTCAGGTGTCTGTTCAGAAGACACCGCCAAATGGTGCGCAGGTTTGCGCTCCCGCAAACGCCGATCAATCTGAATGGCCAGAGTCATTGACTCATTCAGACCTGCAGGCGTAGGGAACCCCACCATGACATTCTTAATGGCTTCAGAAAGACCCTTTCTGAAATTTGCAGCCAGGGCACACTCATTCCATTGAGTAAGCACCGACCATTTCCGAAATTTCTGGCAATACACCTCTGCTTCATCTTGCCCCTGAGGGCCAACAAAGCTTTTTCAGCCTGGTTCTCAAGATTAGGTTCCTCATAGAGCAATCCAAGGGCCAGAAAAAACGCATCCACACTGAGCAATGCAGGATCCCCTGGCGCCAATGCGAAGGCCCAATCTTGAGGGTCGCCGCGCAAGAAAGAAATAATAATCTTAACTTGCTGAACGGAATCACCAGAGGAACGAGGTTTCAAAGAAAGAAACAATTTGCAATTGTTCTTAAAATTCAGGAACCTAGATCTATCTCCAGAAAACAACTCCGGAATAGGTATTCTAGGCTCTGACATAGGACTGTGAACAACAAAATCCTGAATACTTTGTACCCATGCAGCAAGATGATCTACACTGGAGGCCAAACTCTGGATATCCATGTCAGCAGCTGAACTCAGAGCCACACCAAGATTAAGAGGAGGAGAGAAGCTAGACACACAGCAGCTAGACACACGGCAAAAAAAAAAAAAAAAAAATTCCTCAAGGCTTCTCGTCTCCTGCTTCTGCCATGCAATTAACACTTTATGGGCCAGCTGTACTGTTATGATCCTAGTGGCAAGGATCGCAAGTTAGACTAGCTAAGTATCTAAACCGATGACCAGCTCTGGGGAAGTGGTATCTGGATTGACCGCAACCTGATCCTATCCGCAAACAACTATAGGCAGCCGTGGAACGTTACCTGGAAATCCTAGACGTCTCTTCACGGCCTGAGAAACTACCTATTCCTAGAGGGAAAGTAAAGTCCTTACTTGCCTCAGAGAAATGACCCCAAAGATATAGAAAAGCCCCCCACAAATATTAACGGTGAGTTAAGGGGAAAGCACAAACGCAGAGATGAAATAGATTTAGCAAATGAGGCCCGCTAACACTAGATAGCAGAAAATAGGAAGGGAGCTGTGCGGTCAATAGAAAACCCTAAGCAAAATATCCACGCAGAGATTGCTCGAGCCCCCGCACCAACTAACGGTGCGGGGGAAGCAACTCCGTACCCCAGAGCTTACCAGCAGCAAGAACTCACATATTAGCAAGCTGGACCTAACTCATCATACACTGAAATCATATTGCAGACTGATGAGCAAAAAATAATCAAACAGAAACTTAGCTTCTCCAGAAGAGACTGAAAACGAAGATACTCAGGGGAGATCAGAATAGCACTGAATACATCGACAGCCGGCAACAAGTGGAGGTGAAGCAGAGCTAAATAGGAAACTCCCTAGTGCATAACGAGGCAGCTGATCCAGCCACAGATCCGCAGGATAACAAACAAAGCCACCAGGGGGAGCCCAAAAACAAAACTCACAATACCACCTGTGACCACAAGAGGGAGCCGAAAACAGAGTTCACAACAGGGACCCCACTGAATCTTCCCAAGTAATGCTCTCCTCTCACTAGATGTTACCTGGGCAAAACCCAGTCAGCTTCTCCCTAACTTCTTATCCAACCCCCAGTTTTACCAGAGTGTGAGGAGTGGCCTAATACATAGAACCCTTTGCTCCCCCTGGTGGCCGGAGTGTGAAGTCTAATGTGTGACTGTGATACCTGGTCAGGTGAACTCCTTTAGTGCAATCAGACGTAACATCACTCCCCTTAGTGGCAGAGCGACATTACTGCAACGACAAGGACTCTGGGGCGCTGCACTATTGCATTGCAACAATTCAGAGCATGCCCTGGGTGACAACTGCTATATTTTTAGCCCTATTTTTTTTTAAGCTAGTCTGCTGTTGTCACTGATTTTTCTCCAGGCTCCTTCCAAATGCTTAGTTGGTTAGCTAATACATTACATGGATGCAAAATATTGTTTAGTTGTTTTTAAACATTTTTATATTTTTCTCACAGTTCAATTCTAGAAACATGTCTTAATTATCATAGTTTTTTCATATTGGATTCATTTATTTTTTTTTCCTACATACTGTATGTACAGTGTGTGTGTAACATCCTAGGTAACTGGTTGATACAGTGGCATTGCTTTCCTCACGGGGTGAGTGATGTCATGCTTGGAAGTGAGGAAGGATCCCTTTGACAGGTATTCACATGCATGCAACATGTTCTGACTCCAGGCCAGAAGGGGGAGCTCTGAACCCGGTTTCAGGTGAGCTTCCGTAGATAATGAATAATATAATAATATACATCTTTTTCTGAGAAAGCTCATTTTTAAAAAATTGCATTCGGGAAGTCATTTGAACCAGGAAATGAGCAGCACTGCTGAACAGGAGGCTATCCATATTCTTTAGGAACTAGAGAGCGAGAGGCTTGGCATTCTGGCAGGTAATTTCCCTAACTCTATTCTTCCTAGGTCCACCACGATTTCATCCTTTTCACTTTGTCCTTAGATTGAGATTTTTTGTAGACTACTTGACTAATGATCTCAAAATGGTTTCAACGGCAATGACTCAGGATAATCTTACGAGGTCTCAGCGGCAGGTGCTTTGTGAACTGAGATCTCTTGAGGATGTGATTTTCAAACCCGCTGACAAGGGGGGGAACGTGGTGGTGTGGCCCATCAAGATGTATGAGCGTGAGGCTTTCAGACACCTTAGGGATAGGGAGGCTTATTCATCACTCCCTTGTAATCCAGTGACTGGTCATCAAAGGGAAATTCTTGTTATTTTGGATAGGGCTTCGATGGATGGTATTATTACTAGAAAGGTCTTTCATGGTCTTTTTACTCAGCATCCGGTGATACCTACCTTTTACCTACTACAAAAAATATATAAGGACCCCTTGGTCCCCCCAGGTCGTCCGATTGTCTCTGGTGCAGGAGGGCTTTGTGATCCTCTGTGTAGATTCATTGAATTTTATTTACATCCTCTAGTTGAGACGTTGCCCGCCTACATCAGGGACATACTGACGTCCTCCAACATTTGGATGGTCTCTCCTTGGATGCGGACATGTTGTTGGTCATGGCGGATGTCGAGTTATTGTATACTTGTATCAAACATGACCATGGACTTAAGGCAGTTGAATTCTTCCTGAATGTGAGCAATCTGGATGAGCATTTATGTTCTTTGATTTTGGAACTGTTAAAGTTCATTTTGGAACATCATTTTTTTAAACTTTTATGGATTGTTTTTTCTTGCAGAAACGTGGCACTGCCATGGTTGCGGCCTGTACGCCATTCTATGCTAACCTCTTTCTCGGGTACTGGGAGAGGGAGTTGTTTGGGGGTGGCATGCTGGCCGTTGCCCATGTGCAGTGCTGGTATCGTTACGACGATTTGTTGATCATTTGGCAAGGTACTGAAATTGATCTGGATACCTTCATGACACAACTTAATAGTAATATGTATAGTATTAAACTTACGTATAAATCTAAAACAAAATATGGAGTTTTTGGACATCAGGATTGCCGTGTCAGGAGATTATGGAATTCAGACTGATGTCTACAGGAAAGAAACATCGGTTAATGCATTATTGTAAGCTTCATCTACTCATCCTTCATCTACTATTCAGGCTGTTCCGCTAGGTCAGTTCCTGAGAATCAGATGGTTGTGCTCTACAAATGAGCGGTTTGAGGCACAGGCAGCTGACCTACGGAGCAGATTTGTTGCACGGGGATAAAGCCAACGGTGCATCAAGCGTGGCTACCACCGTGCTAAGACATCCGACCGTGGCCATCTCCTCTCCTGTACCAGGGAGAGATCTGATGATACACATAATATCAGGTTTATTTCCACTTATAATAATCGCTGGGGGACCATTAGGAGTATCCTTAATAAGCATTGGTCAGTTTTGAAAACTTATTCGGTACTTGGTAAGGTATTACCGGATAGACCTCTCCTCACAGCTCGGAGGAGTAATAACCTAAAGGACATACTGGTTAAAAGCCATTACGTCTCTCAGCCATCGTTGCCTTTCTAAACGGGGAAGCCACTTCAGGGCTGTTTTCCTTGCGGTTCCTGTATGGCGTGTCGCAATATTGAAAGGGTTTCTACTTTTAAATCTTCGGACGGTAAACGTACTTTTAAGATCCGAGAATATATTTCATGTACCAGCGATTTTGTGTTTTATTATGCCACCTGCCCATGCAACTTAGTATATATTGGTCTCACGTCCCGTGAATTACGGGTACATGTGAGGGAACACGTTAGGGACATTAATTCAGCCCTTACCGCTGTTGACGTGGAGTCTTTGAAGACAATTCCATGCCACTTCAAATTGAGACATTCCTGCAATTCCAAATTACTTAAAGTACGTGACATAGTTCGCATTCATGGAGATATTAGGGGTGGCGATCTTAAAAGCAGGCTGGCTCAATTGGAATGCAAACGGATTGTTAGATTGGGGACCATGACCCCCCATGGTCTAAATGAGAAATGTAGTTTTTCCTCCTTTCTGTAAATTTGGTTTTTGGTCTCTTCAGCCTTGTGTCCTGTCGGCGCCTCTCGGTGGGGTTTCTTTTAATTATTTTGTTCTAATGTGTATTCTCATTATTTTTTACGTTTCAACAGCGGATGATATTCCTCCATTGGATTGAAATGTCATCTCCCCTGTCTTATGGATTTATGCCATCGTGTGTCAAGTCCTCTGCACCTATGGGCCGTCTTTGCAAACTCCAAAAAGTCATTTTGGGGATTTATCCCCTTCTGTTAAGTGTGTAATTGTTTTTACATATGTACAGGCTATATATGTATTATTTTGACATGTCTTGATGGTTAATTTGACATGGACTACTATAGCCTTAGGATTTTTTTGGTGCCACATTGGGAGTCGTTATGAATATTTATTGCATAATTTGCCCTTGTAATACAGTCTATTTATACATTTATGATCGCTAGTTCTTTTGGAATGCGTTTGTGTCCTGTGGCCTGCCCACTTTATGTGCTCATTGTTGCTAGGTTTCCATGACGCTGTTTATCCATCTCACGTGTTTTCTGTGCTGCGCACGGGTCCGGTGCCTCCCGTTGACCCCCGCCCTGGAAGGTGTCCTTACGGAGCGATGCGTGTAATTGACGTCATTGGAACACTTGCTCCCCCGAAAGAAGTGAGGTGCGAAACGCGCGTCGGAGCTCCAGTGCGGCACGTGGGTACCTTTACCATGGGTAAGGAGCTTCTCTTGAATTTGTACATGAGCAGTTTTTAAACTTTGGTTGGGGTTATTAGACCCCGGGGTGTATGTTTGGGCTTTATCCTGATTCACTGAACTTGCACGCACTGTGGTCAAGTGTGTTAGCCCCCTCTCATCATATTTTGTGGGCATCAGATGTACTGTTTTACCCCCTCATGCCGGGTTCTTTCCCCTCAAGTTCCGCCATAATGGGTTATTTATACCCCAGTACTTTCATAGAAAGCTCTCCTAACCCTTTTTTTACATAGATACTCCCATTGCGCTGCTACACGGATGTGTCACTGCCCGCTTCATTTTTAAAGGTTTTTCTATAATTGATTGTAAAGGGTGATATTTAATTAGCGTATTGTGTTCTGGTCATTTAATATTTAATAAAGACCTTTTATACATTTATTGGTCGAGACTGGACCTCTAACAATATATTTTTCACACTTTCTTGCTTACTTAACCCCTTAGTGACAGAGCCAATTTGGTACTTAATGACCGAGCCAATTTTTACAATTCTGACCAGTGTCACTTTATGAGGTTATAACTCTGGAACGCTTTATCGGATCCCGCTGATTCTGAGATTGTTTTTTCGTGACATGTTGTACTTCAAGTTAGTGGTAACATTTCTTCGATATTACTTGCGATTATTTATGAAAAAAATGGAAATATGGCGAAAATTTTTAAAATTTTGCAATTTTCAAACTTTGTATTTTTATGCCCTTAAATCAGAGAGATATGTCACAAAAAATAGTTAATAAATAACATTTCTCACATGTCTACTTTACATCAGCACAATTTTGGAAACAATTTTTTTTTTTGTTAGGGAGTTATAAGGGTTAAAAGTTGACCAGCAATTTCTCATTTTTACAACACCATGTTTTTTTTAGGGACCACATCACCTTTGAAGTGATTTTGAGGGGTCTATATGATAGAAAATAACCAAGTGTGACACCATTCTAAAAACTGCACCCCTCAAGCTGCTCAAAACCACATTCAAGAAGTTTATTAACCCTTTACGTACTTCACAGGAACTAAAACAATGTGGAAGAAAAAAATGAACATTTTACTTTTTTTTGCAAACATTTTACTTCAGAACCATTTTTTTTAATTTTCACAAGTGTAAAAACAGAAATTTAACCACAAATTTTGTTGTGCAATTTTTCCTGAGTACGCCGATACCCCATATGTGGAGGTAAACCACTGTTTGGGCGCACCGCAGAGCTTGGAAGTGAAGGAGCACCGTTTGACTGTTTCAATGCAGAATTGGCTGGAATTGAGATCGGACGCCATGTCGCGTTTGGAGAGCCCCTAATGTGCCTAAACAGTGGAAACCCCCCACAAGTGACACCATTTTGGAAACTAGACCCCCCAAGGAACTTATCTAGATGTGTGGCGAGCACTTTTAACCCCCAAGTGCTTCACAGAAGTTTATAACGTAGAGCCGTGAAAATAAAAAATCGCATTTTTTTTCACAAAAATGATTTTTTCGCCCACAAATTCTTATTTTCACAAAGGTAACAGGAGAAATTAGACCACAAAAGTTGTTGTGCAATTTCTCCTGAGTACGTCGATACCCCATATGTGGAGGTAAGCCACTGTTTGGGCGCACCGCAGAGCTTGGAATTGAAGGAGCACCGTTTGACTTTTTCAATGCAGAATTGGCTGGAATTGAGATCGGATGCCATGTCGCGTTTGGAGAGTCCCTGATGTGCCTAAACAGTGGAAACCCCCCACAAGTGATACCATTTTGGAAACTAGACCCCTTAAGGAACTTATCTAGATGTGTGGTGAGCACTTTGAACCCCCAAGTGCTTCACAGAAGTTTATAACGTAGAGCCGTGAAAATAAAAAATCTCATTTTTTCTACAAAAATGATCTTTTTGCCCCCAAATTTTTATTTTCACAAGGGTAACAGGAGAAATTAGACCACAAAAGTTGTTGTGCAATTTCTCCTGAGTACGTCGATACCCCATATATGGGGATAAACCACTGTTTGGGCGCACCGCAGAGCTTGGAAGAGAAGGAGTGTCGTTTTACTTTTTCAATGTAGAATTGGCTGGAATTGAGATCGGACGCCATGTCACGTTTGGAGAGCCGCTGATGTGCCTAAACAGTAGAGACCCCCCACATATGACACCATTTTGGAAACTAGACCCCTTAAGGAACTTATCTAGATGTGTGGTGAGCACTTTAAACCCCCAGGTGCTTCACAGAAGTTTATAACGTAGAGCCGTGAAAATAAAAAAATCGCATTTTTTCTACAAAAATGATCTTTTTGCCTCCAAATTTTTATTTTACCAAGGGTAACAGGAGAAAATGGACCCCAGAAGCTGTTGTACAATTTGTCTTGAGTACGCCGACACCCCATATGTGGGGGTAAACCACTGTTTGGGCGCATGGCTGAGCTCGGAAGCAAAGGAGCGCCATTTGACTTTTCAATGCAAAATTGACTGGAATTGAGATCGGACGCCATGTCGCGTTTGGAGAGCCCCTGATGTGCCTAAACAGCAGAAACCCCCCAAAAGTGACCCCATTTTGGAAACTAGACCCCCCATGGAACTTATCTAGATGTGTAGTGAGAACTTTGAATGCCCAAGTGCATCACAGAAGTTTATAATGCAGAGTCGTGAAAATAAAAAATATATATTTTTTAACAATAAAGATTTTTTAGCCCCCAAGTTTTTATTTTCACAAGGGTAACAAGAGAAATTGGACCCCAAAAGTTGTTGTCCAATTTGTCCTGAGTATGCTGGTACCCCATATGTGGGGGTAAACCACTGTTTGGGCGCACGGCAGAGCTCGGAAGGGAAGGAGCGCCATTTTGGAATGCAGACTTTGATAGAATTGTCTGCGGGCGTTATGTTGCCTTTGCAGACCCCTAATGTACCTAAACAGTAGAAACCCCCAACAAGTGACCCCATTTTGGAAAATAGACCCCCCAAGGAACTTATCTAGATATGTGGTGAGAACTTTGAATGCCCAAGTGCTTCACAGAAGTTTATAATGCAGAGTAGTGAAAATAAAAAATATTTTTTTTCCCACAAAAAAGATTTTTTTAGCCCCCAAATTTTTATTTTCACAAGGGTAACAAGAGAAATTGGACCACAAAAGTTGTTGTCCAATTTGTCCTGAGTATGCTGGTACCCCATATGTGGGGGTAAACCACTGTTTGGGCGCACGGCAGAGCTCGGAAGGGAAGGAGCGCCATTTTGGAATGCAGACTTTGATAGAATTGTCTGCGGGCGTTATGTTGCGTTTGCAGACCCCTAATGTACCTAAACAGTAGAAACCCCCAACAAGTGACCCCATTTTGGAAAATAGACCCCCCAAGGAACTTATCTAGATATGTGGTGAGAACTTTGAAAGCTCAAGTGCTTCACAGAAATTTATAATGCAGAGTAGTGAAAATAAAAAAATATATTTTTTTCCAACAAAAAAGATTTTTAGCCCCCAAGTTTTTATTTTCACAAGGGTAACAAGAGAAATTGGACCCCAAAAGTTGTTGTCCAATTTGTCCTGAGTATGCTGGTACCCCATATGTGGGGGTAAACCACTGTTTGGGCGCACGGCAGAGCTCGGAAGGGAAGGAGTGCCATTTTGGAATGCAGACTTTGATAGAATTGTCTGCGGGCGTTATGTTGCGTTTGCAGACCCCTAATGTACCTAAACAGTAGAAACCCCCACAAGTGACCAAATTTTGGAAACTAGACCCCCTAAGGAACTTATCTAGATATGTGGTGAGAACTTTGAAAGCTCAAGTGCTTCACAGAAATTTATAATGCAGAGTAGTGAAAGTAAAAAAATATATTTTTTTCCAACAAAAAAGATTTTTAGCCCCCAAGTTTTTATTTTCACAAGGGTAACAGGAGAAATTGGACCCCAAAAGTTGTTGTCCAATTTATCCCGAGTACGCTGATGCCCCATATGTGGGGGTAAACCACTGTTTGGGCGCACGGCAGAGCTCAGAAGGGAGGGAGTACCATTTGACTTTTTTAGCGCAAAATTGGCTGTCGTGTTTGGAGACCCCCTGATGTACCTAAACAGTGGAAACCCCCCAATTCTAACTCCAACCCTAACCCCAACACAGCCCTAACCCTAACCTCAACCCGATCCATAATCCTAATCACAACCCTAACGATAATCACAACCCTAACCCCAAAACAGCCCTAATCTCAACCCTAACCATAACCCTAATCAAAACCCTAAATCCAACACACCCCTAACCCTAATCCCAACCCTAACCCTAATCCCAACCCTAATCCCAAACGTAACACTAATCCCAACCCTAATCCAAACCCTAACCCTAATCCCAACTCTAACCCTAACTTTAGCCCCAACCCTAACTTTAGCCCCAACCCTAACCATAACTTTAGCCCCCGTCGTCACAAAAAAAGTTCAATGTAACCTTTTTTTTGTACGTCGCGTCCGCCATTTCCACGGATGCGTGGCCGTAACTCTGCCCCCTCCTCCCCAGGACATAGACTGGGCAGCGGATGCGTTGAAAAACTGCATCCGCTGCCCACGTTGTGCACAATTTTCACAACGTGCGTCGGTACATCGGGCCGACGCATTGCGACCGCCCCGTACCGACGCAAGTGTGAAAGAAGCCTAAGGCTACTTTCACACTAGCGTCGTACTCGGCCCATCGCAGTGTGTCGGGCCGACGTACCGACGCTAGCGTTGTAAGCGCCGCACAACGGGTGCAGCGGATGCTGTTTTTTCAATGCATCCGCTGCCCCATTGTGAGGTGCGGGGAGGCGGGGGCGGAGTTCCGGCCACGCATGCGCGGTCGGAAATGGCGGACACGTCGCACAAAAAAGTTACATGTAGTTTTTTTTGTGTCGACGGTCCGCCGAAGCACGACGCATCCGTCGCACGACGGATGCGACATGTGGCAATCCGTCGCAATGCGTCGCTAATGCAAGCCAATGGAGAAAAAACGCATCCTGCAAGCACTTTTGCAGGATGCGTTTTTTCTCCAACGACGCATTGCGACGGAAGCCAAAAAACGCTAGTGTGAAAGTAGCCTAACCCTAACCCTAGCCCTAAATTTAGCCCCAACCCTAACCCTAACTCTACCCCTAACTCTAACCCTAACCCTAACTCTAACCCTAACTCTAACCCTAACCCTAACTCTAACCCTAACCCTAACTCTAACCCTAACCCTAACCCTAACCCTAATTTTAGCCCCAACTTGTCTTCTCCTGCCGGCCGGCAGATGGCAGCAGATGGCGGGCGCACTGCGCATGCGCCCGCCATGATGAAAAAGCCGGCTGGCAGAAGACAGAAGAGGACCCAGGGACCCCGGGTGAGTATGATAGGGTCCCCGAATCCCCCTATTTCTCTGTCCTCTGATGTGCGATCACATCAGAGGACAGAGAAATAACTGATCGCTTTTTTTTTTTTTTGCGGTCGCCGGTAAACTGTTAATTACCGGCGATCGCAAAGCAGGGGTTGGTGCAAACCGACCCCGATCATGTTCTTTGGGGTCTCGGCTACCCCCGGCAGCCGAGACCCCAAAGAACATCCGGGCGCCGGGCGACGGGCGCACTGCGCGTGCGCCCGCCATTTTTTCCCGGAAAAAAGATGGTGGCGCCCATGTGGAGACACGAGGAGCACCGGGGGAGGTAGGTAAGTATTGGGGGGCTATTGGGGGCCATCGGGGACCACATTTCTCTGTCCTCCGATGTGCGATCACATCGGAGGACAGAGAAATTAAACGGCAAATCGCGTTTTGTTTTTTTTTGTTGCGACCGCCGGTAAACGGTTAATTACCGGCGATCGCAACTCGGGGGTCGGTAAAAACCCCCCGAATCATGTTCTCTGGGGTCTCGGCTACCCTCGGCAACCGAGACCCCAGAGAAAATCCGACTCTGGGGGGCGCTATTCACTTTTTCCACAGCGCCGTTAATTAACGGCGCTGTGGATTAAGTACCCTTAGCGGCCGCCGTTAAAAGGCGTATCGGCGGTCGTTAAGGGGTTAAAGGGATATAAGCGCTCTGATTTTCCTATTCCTATGTTATTGACATTGCATAGAGAGTATCTTTGACCATAATTATGGTGGTTGTATCTATCCAAACTCTAGCTATGTATCTATAATAAATATTCTGGCCTGGGAGAGGAGTTAGTTCGTCTGTGAGAGGAGAGTGGCGTGAGATGAAGCAGACAGAGAGAGTCTGAGAAGGGAAAGTTGGGGCCATGCAGACGAGCAGTTCTGCAGCTCCTGGAAAGGAAAGAAAGGAATGGAACAGTTGTAGAGACAGCAAAGGAGGAAGAGAAGCAAAGGAGAGTAAAGAGCTGGAGGGAAGCTGCAACTGAGCTTCCTCCACGCTGAAGCGCAGATACAGGTAGCCGGAAGACTGAGGTTGTGGGGGGTAACTTCATGCCTCATGGCAGAAACCAGCGGACTGCTAGATTTCAAGTCACCTGTCCACCATTAACACATGAAGGCACAGTAACAGATAGAGCCTGGAGTCATCCTGAGAGACCGTGTAAAAAGACTCTAGTTACCTGTCATGCGGGTTAGTGTCCTACCTAAAAGGGACATAGAGAAAGTGAGGACCTTGTGTTAGGCCTAATGCAGCAAAGGACTACAACAAAGCACTAGAAGGAAGGCTTCCGATCCCACCTGGCTAAGAAGATACCTGAGTCGCTTCCAAGCCAGCCAGACCATACCAGCACCTTTGATCCGGTACCCTGGACTGTCGCTGCCTAACACCTGTAAACAGGTAAAGAGACTGCCACCCTGTGTCCTCTAGTTCTTTCTACACCATTAACTATCTGTCCCTACTACTCCGGGAGCCCTGGGGACCCAGCTTCACCTGTGGGAAGCCATACCATTCCTGCTGCCATATCACCACCCCTTTGGACCCCTTTAAGCAGCTTCGGTCACCCCTTCCCTTTTACATGGGCGCATAGGGCCATGGACCGGGTCACCGCCGCCATGACACATCCCTTTAAGTACTGGACCTGGTACCAAGAACCCCACGGCCCTGGCGGGTGTTCCAACTGTGTTGTGCATGTTGTGTTATGCTTTGCCTCTCATTGTCTGTGCATCCTGAGCTCCATATTTTGATAGAACCGGAGGGCTGAGGTACAAGGCACTGACATAGGTGCCGACAACAGGAATGAAAATATAATGGCTGCCAGCTTTCTGCTGGTAGTACCTGCATCAGTGTGGGCAGTGTGACAGATGAAAGTAATGTGTCACAGAATTGCTGCGCCAGAAGGGGTAATCATTGGACAATGTTCTTAGGGCAAAACTTTACAAAGTAACTGGAGCAACTCCATAACTCCTGGGCATAACAGGCTATGAAAGTGGTCACCCAACAAACCTACAACAGCAATGTGGGCCAGTCAAAGCGAGCAGCCATTTTAGGCACAAATTGAAGGCAAAAGGCATATTGGACATAATTTCACAGAAACAAAATGGGCCTGACAAAATTGTTGGCACCCTTAACTTAATATTTGGTTGCACAACCTTTGGAAAAATAACTGCACTCACTAACATGACTTTCTGTAACTGCAGCACTCTTATTAGAATACACTGAAGCTCTTTTCCAGGGCCTTTTTTTAATTTTTTTTAGGGAAAACACTTTTCTGAGAACTCCTTTGGCCTAGTTATTTTCTCTCTTCAGTAACAGAGTGACTCTGGCTGCCCATGTTGCCGGTTTGCAGTTTTTTCTTTCCATGGATCACTTCTGGTTGGTACTAAACACTGTATACCATAAGGCCTGTTTTGCAGATGCTTTTATCTATTCATCTTGTGATCACAATTTGACCCTTTACAAAGTTTCTCAGAATCTTACGTTCTTCTTTTTTACTTTCAAAACATCAAAGTACTGGCTGATGTTTCTGACAACTTGCTGCCTAATATGACCAAACCATTAGCAGGTAATCAGTTAAACATAAGCACTTTATCATTGGTTTTAATGTTACGGATGTTTGATTTAAATACATATCTAGTCAGCTTCCTCAGCTGGCAAAAGTGTATAACTATACATTGTTATGCTTGTGTGGAAATTTCACAAATGAAATATATACAGTCCCTACCTTTGTCCCTTCATATAAAAACGCATCCCATACTCTTAGGAGAATATCACTAACGAGGCTGTCAACAAAAACCACAAGGAACCAGTTGAAAGTGATGAGAGACAGATCAATTTTGTATTGTACAAAGTGTGCAGTCAAACGGGGCAGTTTTTCGGACAAGAAATCTCTGAATACTCTTTGATCTACCTAGAAAAATAATAAAAGTTTTTATATCACATTAATTAGCAGATATTTCTTTGCAGCAAATTATGAATGAATAAAATAGATTATACCATCCCCTCACTGGCGGACACAGACAGAAAAGGGCTCCTGTGCAAGAACAATATATGGGCTGTTTGCAGTCCAAGAGTGCCTAAAAATGCAAAATTGCACCAGCTTTGGAGATAGAAATGGACCCCCTTACCTCTTGAGCCCCAGTGCAGTTGTACAGACATTTTTAGCATTTTTACAGCTGAAATCTGGTGTATGAGGATAGGCAGGAAACACTTTTCCTCTCTGCTAAAGTGAATCTCTATGCCCAAAATGTTCAAACCAAACAGGCACTTGGCGTCACAGAGCAGTTCAGTATTCATTCCTATCTACTTGTTTAGTATTTGAAGCATCCAAGGCGCCAGATGTTCTTCTTGAAAAGTAATCTTTATTTTGTTACAGCATATACAGGTTAAAAAGGTGACATTTTGGCAATATAGGGCCTTTTTCAAGCAATATACAAAAGAGGAACATGTTCAGTGGGTACGGAAAGTATTCAGACCTCTTTAAATTTTTCACTCTTTGTTTCATTGCAGCCATTTGGTTAAATTCAAAAAAGTTCATTTTTTCTCATTAATGTACAGTACATGCTGCACCCCATCTTGACTGAAAAAATAGTAATTTTTGCAAAATTAATAAGGAAAAACTGAAATATCACATGGTCATAAGTATTCGGACCCTTTGCTCAGACGCTCATATTTAAGTCACATGCTGTCCATTTTCTTGTGATCCTCCTTGAGGTGGTTCTACTCCTTCATTGTAGTCCAGCTGTGTTTAATTAAACTGATAGGAATTGATTTGGAAAGGCGCACACCTGTTTATATAAGACCCCGCAGCTCACAGTGCATGTCAGACCAAATGAGAATCATGAGGTCAAAGGAACTGGTCAAGGAGCTCAGAGACAACTGTGGCAAGGCACAGATCTGGCCAAGGTTACAACAGAATTTCTGCAGTATTCATGGTTCCTAAGAGCACACTGGCCTCCATAATCCTTAAATGGAAGAAGTTGGGGGCCACCAGAAAGTCCTCCTAGACCTGGCTGTCTAGCCAAACTGGACATGTTTTTTCTGTCAAGATGGGGTGCAGAGTGTACATTAATGAGAAAAAAAAATGAACTTTTTTTGAATTTACCAAATAGCTGCAATGAAACAAAGAGTGAAAAATTAAAAAGAGGTCTAAATACTTTCCGTACCCACTGTATCAAAACAAAGATACACTGTGCTATTTCTAATGACACAATCATGGACCACTCCTCCTTGCTCTTTTCATTAATTAGTTCAACCTCCGCTGTCATAGTAACACTAAACAAAATGTGAAAAGAGGTCAAAATAAAATAAAAAAAATAATAATCTAAAAAATATACGTAATAATTGGTAGGCTAGTAGTTCAATAGTACTAATCATACCAACAGATCATATTATAGAAGTTACACAGTCATATAATCAAAGTAAACTATGGATCATTACCATAGTTATTTAAATAAGTCACACCTCCATACCACCTTTTGGCCATTCACATTGAGTTAGCTTGTGCATATTCATAGCTAATAGCAAAAAGGCCAATGCATGGAAATAGTCTTACCCCTATGTAAGGTAATGGGAGGCGCAATAGGACACCATCTATCACGGCTAATTTAAAATCGCAAAAAAATATACAGGAAATGGAGAAGCAGTGTTATTGTGGCACATATTGGCGACTCTGAGTAATGTTATCAGTGACTCAGACAGGTGACCATGGCCATATGACCAATGTACCACTGAAGACACACCTCCAGTTGCGTCCCACTGTGACAACGTAGTCACGCGATCACCAAGTTGACGTCTTCCATGTCATCACAGGGGCACACCCGAGTGCTTCACAGCACGATGGCCCAAACACATGACCATTAAAAATCACGCGGTCCATGTCATCGCACAAACACACCTCCAGATTCATCACTGAATGCATTCATTCTTGAGATTATCACCATAAATTGCAACTTTATGAATGCTGGTTTGTCTCGGGAAATTATTATTATTATTTATTTAGCACCATTGAATCCATGGTGCTGTATGTGAGAAGGGGTTACATACAAATTACAGATATCACTTACAGTAAGCAAACTAACAATTACAGACTGATACAGAGGTGCAAGGACCCTGCCCTTACGGGATTACATTCTACAGGATGGTGGGGAAAGAAACAGTAGGTCAAGGGTTGCAGGAGCCCTGGTGTTGGTGAGGCGGTAGCTCCGGTAGTGGTGAGGTGGCAGCGGGGTCAGTGCAGGCTGTATGCTTTCCTGAAGAGGTGGGTTTTCAGGTTCTGTCTGAAGGATCCGAATGTGGTTAATAGTCGGACGTGTTGGGGCAAAGAATTCCAGAGGATGGTGGATATTCGGGAGAAGTCTTGGAGTCGGTTGGGTGAGGAGCGAATAAGTGTGGAGGAGAGAAGGAGGTCTTGGGAGGACCGGAGATTGTGTGAGGGAAGATATCGGGATATATGGAGGAGACAGGTTATGGATGGCTTTGTGTGTCAGTATTAGTAATTTGAACTGGATACGCTAAGGTAATGGGAGCCAATGAAGAGATTTGCAGAGGGGGAGAGATGAATTAGTGGGGCAGCAGAGTTAAAGATGGCCTGGAGATGTGCAAGGGTGTTAGCAGGGAGGCCACAGAAAAGAATGTTGCAGTAGTTGCACAAGCATTTTAGTAGATTGACGGTTGAGGAAAGGACGGATTCTGGAGATATTTTTGAGCTGGAGGTGACAGGAGGTGGAAAGAGCTTGGATGTGCGGTTTGAAGGACAGGGCTGAGTCAAGGGTTACTCCGAGGCAGCGGACTTCCGGTAGAGGGGAAAGTATGATGTCGTTAATTGCGATAGATTGGTCAGGTAAGAAGATCTATGAGATGGTGGAAAGATGATGAGTTCAGATTTGTCCACATTGAGTTTGAGGAAGCGAGAGGAGAAGAAGGAGGATATGGCTGATAGACACTCTAGGATTCTGGACAGCAGAGAGGTGACTTCTGGGCCAGAGAGGTAGATCTGAGTGTCATCAGCATAAAGGTGGTACTGGAATCGATGGGACTTTACGAGTTGTTCCAGGCCAGGTGTATAGATTGAGAAGAGTAAGGGTCCTAGAACAGAGCCTTGGTGGACTCCAACAGAGAGAGGGCGGGATGAGGAGGTAGTGTGGGAGTGGGAGACGCTGAATGTGCAGTCGGAAAGGTATGAGGAGATCCTGGATAGGGCTAGGTCTTTGATGCCAAAGGAGGAGAGGATCTGTAGTAGGAGGCAGTGGTCAACTGTGTCGAAAGGAGAGGACAGGTCTAGAAGGAGGAGTATAGAGTATTGTCCGTTAGCTTTGGATGTAAGTAGGTCGATAGTAATTTTGAGCAGGGCTGTCTCAGTTGAGTGATGGGGGCGGAAACCAAATTGTAAATTGTCAAAGAGCAAGTTAGATGAGAGGTGGGAGGAAAGTTTAGTGTGGAAGTGCTGCTCCAGGAGTTTGGAAGCGAATGGGAGCAGCGATATTGGGCGATAGCTGGAAATAGCAGTTGGATCGAAGGTTGGCTTTTTTAAGGTTAGGCGTGATTGTGGCATGTTTGAAAGCAGAAGGGAAGGTGCCAGTAGTTAGTGATAGGTTGAAGAGGTGGGATAGGGATGGGATAAGAGTGGCGGTGAGGTTGGGGAGGAGATGGGATGGGATGGGAAATATTCCAATGTTCGCTATATATCTTGCCATACAATTCTCTTACATCTGGACAAGGTTGGATAGATGGGAAAAACAAGGATAATAAAAGAAAGGAGAAAAAGGAAGATAAAAAGAAGACGACAATGAGTAAGAATAGTAATGAGACAAAAAGGAAATGAAAAAAAGATAAAAGGAAAAAAATGGGAGAAAGGAAGAGGAGATTCAGAGATAAAAGAGGGAAGAATAGGGTAAAGAAAAAGGGGAAAAGGAAGAAAAAGAGTATGTACAGCACAGAGAAATAAGAACCCTAGATATAGAAAAGAAAAAAGAAGAAGTGAAAGATAAAACCACAAAACTTGAGGAAAAAAAAAAAATCTTTTAACAGATTTTAAATTAGCCTAGACAGGTGGTGTCCAATTGTGCCTCCCATTAGATAGGGGTAAGAATATGGCCTATCATTGGCTATTTTGCTTTTGGCAATGAAATATGCACAAGATAACATTAATGTGAATGACCAAAAAAGTTGCTATGGAGGTGTGATTTATGGTAATGATTCATTGTCTACATGGATTACATGACTATGTGTTGTAACATCTGGGACGTGATCTATCAGTATGACTAGTACTAGTAAACTGCCGTATTAGCCTACCAATGATTATGGATTTATTTAGATTAGTGTTTTTTTTATTTTTATTTTACTTTTATCTCTTTTCACCCTTGTTTAGTTTTGCTATGAAAATGTAAGTGGGACCAAGGAGTAGTCTATGACTGTCTCATTAGAAATAGCACTCTGTATCTTTGCATTGATGTGTGTTCCTTTTGTACATGGCTTGAAAAAGACCCTATGTGGCTGATAAATCAGTTTTTTATCCTGTATATGCTGTGACAAAATAAAGAATACTTTTTAAGAAGAACATCTCATGCCTTGGATATCTCTAATTCAGTGATTTGGCAATAATGTGGGGAGCGGCACCAAGACTGCCTTGAAGTGGTGCCCTGGACAGCACAATTTTGACCATCTATTCGCTTTGTGCCCATCTCCACCAAATCTTCATTCATTTTTAATTCTGTCTTTATAGAAGCCAAAGGAGGGTGAAGACAGATAGAAAAAAAATAGGTGGGAAAGTGCTTTGAACTGATTGACAACGCAAAGGATGCAGCAAATGGCTGTGCTTGGTTTGAACAGTCATTTTGTGCTGACAGACGCCATTTTAAATGGATATTTCAAATTTTAAAATATCAAATAATCTCAAAAGCGAAAATATCATATTCTTAAATGCTTACCTGTGATCCTGCTAGATTATTGCTGTAGTATTCCGCTGGCATTATATTCTCGACAATATCAACTAAACAATAAAATGCACTCTCCTCATCTTCCAGGACTAATAGTGCCAAGGCGGCTAACCTACATGAAAATAGAAACTATAGTTTTAACAAGGACCGTGATTATTATATTAATTTGTTCAGTTCTAGTGTAATGAAGAATGAAAACACGTTTTAAAGAGCAACCTGCAACATTTTTTTTTTGAGAATACAGTTGCACTGCAAAAATGTAGGGCTTTGTATATAGTCTAACTACAGAGACTCATAGTTCTGCAGAAATGCTGCATACGTAAAACAGTAGTATTTTGAATTAAACTGTTTGCAGAGTTGTTTCCCTTTTACTACTGCAGGAGTGTACATAGAGTACAAACATCTGGGCAGTCCACACTTTACTCTGCACAGACATTCTAAAATGTCAGTACAGAGTAAGGGTATGTGCACACGTCAGGATTTCTTGCAGAAATTTCATGAAGAAAACCGGAAATTTTCTGCAAGAAATCCGCAATTTTTTTTTTGCGTTTTTTTCCGTTTTTTCGCGTTTTTTTTTAGCATGCTAAAGTTTTCCAAGCGATCTGTAGCATCGCTTGGAAAACTGATTGACAGGTTGGTCACACTTGTCAAACATAGTGTTTGACAAGTGTGACCAACTTTTTACTATAGATGCTGCCTATACTGCATCAATAGTAAAAGATAGAATGTTTAAAAATAATAAAAAAAATTAAAAAAAAATGGTTATACTCACCTGCAGACAGCCGATCTCCTCAGCGGCGTCCGTTCCTATAGATGGTATGTGTGTGCAGGACCTTCGATGACGTCGCGGTCACGTGACTGCGACGTCATCGCGGTCATGTGACCGCGATGTCATCGCAGGTCCTTCACACACATACCATCTATAGGAACGGAAGCGGCAGCATGCACCGATGAGAGGCGGGAAGACTCCGGGGGCCATCGAAGGTGAGTATATGACTATTTTTTACTTTAATTCTTTTTTTTTACCAATTATATGGTGCCCAGTCCGTGGAGGAGAGTCTCCTCTCCTCCACCCTGGGTACCAACCGCACATAATCTGCTTACTTCTTGCATGGTGGGCATAGCCCCGTGCGGGAAGTAAGCAGATCAATGCATTCCTAGGTGTGCAGAATCCACGCAATTCCGCAAATTTAATGAACATGTTGCTTTTTTTTCTGCTATGTGATTTTTTCGCAGGAAAAAATGCAACATTTGCACAAGAAATGCGGAATACACTGAAAATAATGGGAGGCATACGTAAGCGTTTTTTTTGTGGTTTTTTTTGCGTTTTTATCACGTTTTTATAGCGAAAAAACGCAAAAAAAACGCAAAAAATACTGAACGTGTGCACATGGCCTAAGAGGCTGGCAGGAGATTGTGATGCTGCTGGGTGGGGAGACAGCTGTCAGATAAAGACAGAATTCCTAGAGAGAAGATAAACATGCTTTATTACCATAATTAATTCTGCCTCTTTGTACACAACACTGAACCAGCTCTTCTATATACAGATTAGGAGGCACTGACCAAAACAAGCAGTCATGTGATCGCTGGTTGTAGGGAGGGGCCCCGTCAGATCTGCTATACAGCTAGAAGGCTGAATTTGTTCTGTAACTGAGGCTAATATGTCAACCCCAGTTACAGGGAAAATCAGCAAGAAAAAGATTGTATTAATATGTTCAAATGTCCCCTAGGGTCTTTTATGACCTCATGTGGCACAGTGTGCAAAATAAATGAAAAAAAAAAAGCAAGAAAAAATAAATCAAAGATACTGTCATGTTTGAATAGAAATGCCCCCATCAAAACAATCATGTCCAATATATAAAAATAATTTCTACGGAAAGGGTAGCGCAATTTAAAATGTTTTCAATGGTCTACTGCAGATGTAAAAAAATAGTAAACAAAATGTGAAAAATAATATATATGTATTATTTACATAGAGGTAAAGAGAAAAATAGATATTAGATAGAAATAGGTAATAGAAATAAATAATAGGAATAGATAAAATGGATAACGAAAAAAATAATATATATGCATTATTTACACAGAAGTAAAGAGATAAAAGAGGTAAAAGAAAAAGGTAAAATTCTTTGAATATGATTTGAATGTCCAAACGAGAAAATTTTGTAAAGCTGTACAATGAAACTCAAAAATGTGCCTGGTCAGAAGTGGGGGAACCTGGTCACAAACTGGTTAAATATATTGCAGCCAAAAAAAAATGGTTGCAAAAGTGTACATCTATAATAAACTCAATTCAGGGATAGCTGTATATCATTATTACCTTTATTATTTTAATTTGCTATTACTAGGTATTATCACCTTTATTAGTTTAGTTCCAAGAGCAAAAATCTGAAACTGGTACAAAAGAGAAAACTACTGTGATACTGTAACCTTAAAAGTTTTTTAATTTTCAACAACTACAAGTTTTTTAAGCAAAGAAGTTTAATATCTAAAGACAGGGAATGTAGGGAAACGTAAAAAATGAGTGTAGTCTATCACAATTAATAGGTGACTTGACGGAGAGATAAGATGGCCTTATCTCTTCCTTCATAATCCCTGTATACACAATGCTCATCTTTCATGCTATGTCTATATAATCGAGTGGTTCCCTTTCCCATTTAAAAGAGGTTCTCACAATTACAGTTTATCACCTATCCAAGTGATAGCCCCTTTATTCATTGTCTAGGGGTTGACTAAGGCCATGTGCACACGTTCAGTATTTTTCGCGTTTTTTTTTTGCATTTTTTCGCTATAAAAACGTGATAAAAACGCGAAAAAAATGCAAAAAAAACCCGCTAACATATGCCTCCCATTATTTTCAGGATATTCCGCATTTTTTGTGCAAATGTTGCATTTTTTTCCGCGAAAAAATCGCATCGTGGAAAAAAAAGCAACATGTTCATTAAATTTGCGGAATTGCGGGGATTCCGCACACCTAGGCATGCATTGATCTGCTTACTTCCCGCACGGGGCTGTGCCCACCATGCAGGGAGTAAGCAGATTATGTGCGGTTGGTACCCAGGGTGGAGGAGAGGAGACTCTCCTCCACGGACTGGGCACCATATAATTGGTCAAAACAAAAGAATTAAAATAAAAAATAGTCATATACTCACCTTCGATGGAGCCCGCAGTGTTCCCGCCTCTCAGCGCTGCATGCTCTCTTCCATTCCTATAGATGCTCTGTGTGAAGGACCTGCGATGACGTCGCTGTCTTGTGATTGGTCGCATGACCGCTCACGTGACCGCGACGTCATCGAAGGTCCTGCACACACACACCATCTATAGGAACGGACGCCGCTGAGGAGATCGGCTGTCTGCAGAGGGTGAGTATAACCATTTTTTTATTTTTTTTATTATTTTTAACATGATATCCTTTTACTATTGATGCTGCATAAGCAGCATTTATAGTAAAAAGTTGGTCACACTTGTCAAACACTATGTTTGACAAGTGTGACCAACCTGTCAGTCAGTTTTCCAAGCGATGCTACAGATCGCTTGGAAAACTTTAGCATTCTGCAAGCTAATTATGCTTGCAAAATGCTATAAAACACGCGAAAAAAACGGGAAAAAAAACGCAAAAAAAAAAATGCAGATTTCTTGCAGAAAATTTCCGGTTTTCTTCAGGAAATTTCTGCAAGAAATCCTGACGTGTGCACATACCCTAAGACAGACAAGAGATTTACTTGTGGGCAGTTGTAATGGTGGAACAACTCTCTTTTTGTTTTGTTTTTTTGCGGAATAATGTTTTATTTCAAAGTTTCTCCACAACTTAACCATGACAAAAAGAAAAAAACAATTTAATCATGGTAATGATCATGGTGATTCAGAAACCAAACCACAAAACAGGATATAGTGGAATCCTAGAAAACTCAGAAAACCTAAACACAAGGATCCCTAAAATATAACTTTTATTTAACAACAGTTAAAATGTCCTCTTAACATAAACTATCAAAAATAATAACACAATAAATTATGTGCCTATAAGGTCCTAGGGCATCACTACACTTAAACCTACCTAGCAGTGGGGGTAGGCACCCTAAGTTACTGCGGTAGGTGCCCCCACTCAACGTCGACTTACCCTAAAAAGTCCCTAAGAATCCCTAAATAGGGAAACCTGAGACAGTACTAAGAAGTCCCTATGGAAAAAATACTACCTAGCAGTGGGGGTAGGCGCTCTAATGTGAAGCGGTATGCGCCCCCACTCAACGTCGACTCGCCCTAGGGTCCCTACAAAGTCCCTATTTAGGGATAGAGAGATAAGAAAATGTACCAAAAACACCCCTACACCCAAAAAACATGAAAAAATGGCACAAAAGAGAAAAATCAAAAAATAGTAAGAAATATCTCAGCTATTATATAAATGTACAAAAATCTTCAAATAACGGGCACCTGTAAACCAAACAGAGTATGCCCCATCAGAACTAGAACCGATAGGTGAGCGAGATGTAATAGTATTATTATTGTCCAAAAAATGAAGCGTATATCCGGCTTCCTTGGTGATAGAGCATATATATGTAAGATGCCATAATGCAAGAAATATTCACAAAAAATAATAATGTAAACTCCTAAAATCCAAGGAAATATGCCGCAAGAAAAAAAGAAAATGCGGCTACATTACCCCTGATGAACCCCCACCACATGTATGGGGGGGAAACGCGTCGGGCATTGTTTGGGGAGACTGCTGTCTAGCGCCTGATGTGATTCTTCTATCTAGCGGTGCCACAAGTCTATTACAAGCCTACAGATGAGTATTAACATTATGGCATTTCCTTTGCATTAATTAGGATGTTCGGTGTCCCTCTATATGGAACATTATTTCTCTGGGGGTCCCTAGGCTTGTGGGTGCTGTTCTGACAGGTTATTATGCACTGTGCACTTTAAATGGCAATGATATGATGTATTGCTTTGTCTATATGTCCTGAGTATTTTTTACGGACATTCCATATTGCAGTGCACATTGAAAACAACATGGATATAATCTGCTGCTCTATTTGCATATTCAGAATACCAGCCTGTTGTTACTGGATGCACCAGCTTGTTGTTATTAATATTGATTAGGCGCTGTCCTTATCCAGGTCATATTTCCTTGGATTTTAGGAGTTTACATTATTATTTTTTGTGAATATTTCTTGCATTATGGCATCTTACATATATATGCTCTATCACCAAGGAAGCCGGATATACGCTTCATTTTTTGGACAATAATAATACTATTACATCTCGCTCACCTATCGGTTCTAGTTCTGATGGGGCATACTCTGTTTGGTTTACAGGTGCCCGTTATTTGAAGATTTTTGTACATTTATATAATAGCTGAGATATTTCTTACTATTTTTTGATTTTTCTCTTTTGTGCCATTTTTTCATGCTTTTTGGGTGTAGGGGTGTTTTTGGTACATTTTCTTATCTCTCTATCCCTAAATAGGGAGTTTGTAGGGACCCTAGGGCGAGTCGACGTTGAGTGGGGGCGCATACCGCTTCACATTAGAGCGCCTACCCCCACTGCTAGGTAGTATTTTTTCCATAGGGACTTCTTAGTACTGTCTCAGGTTTCCCTATTTAGGGATTCTTAGGGACTTTTTAGGGTAAGTCGACGTTGAGTGGGGGCACCTACCGCAGTAACTTAGGGTGCCTACCCCCACTGCTAGGTAGGTTTAAGTGTAGTGATGCCCTAGGACCTTATAGGCACATAATTTATTGTGTTATTATTTTTGATAGTTTATGTTAAGAGGACATTTTAACTGTTGTTAAATAAAAGTTATATTTTAGGGATCCTTGTGTTTAGGTTTTCATGGTGATTCAGCTAGGAAAACAGAGCAATTATACATTCAAGCGACCATAAATCAATGGCATAGCCTTCCCAGTATCAAACTAAAAAAGATTGTTTCATTCAACCTTTGTTTATATATTTTTGTAATTCAGTTTGTATGTGACGCATCAGCACTAAATAGTCTAAGTTGGTGAAGTGAAGGGAGAAAAATAAAGGCATAAATTAAATTTATGGGATCAAATAACTAAAAATTGGCATATGTATATGTATTGACCCCTTTTATTATGAAGCCCCTAAAAAATTCTGGTGCAAGCAATTACCTTTATAAGTCACATGCTTAGTGAAAGGAAGTCCACCTGTGTGCAATTTAAGTGTCACATGGTCTGTCAGTATATACACATCTCTTCTGAAAGGCCACAGGGGCTGCAACACCATTAAGCAACAGGCACCACTAACCAAACAGCACCATGAAGACCAAGGAGATCTCCAAACAAGTCAAGGACAAAGTTGTTGAGAAGTACAAGTGAGGGTTGGGTTATAAAAAAAATCCCAATCTCTGATGATCCCCCGAAGCACCATCAAATCTATTATCATCAAATGGAAAGAACATGGTACCACAACAAACCTGCCAAGAGGGGCCACCCACCAAAACGCTCAGCCTTGGCAAAGGGGTCATTAACTAGAGAGGCAGCACAAAAACCAAAAGGTAACCCTGAAGGAGCTGCAGAGTTCCCAAGCAGAGCCTGGAATGATGGAAGGAAGGTGCTGTGGCCAGATGAGACCAAAATTGAACTTTTTGGCCATCAAGGTAAATGCTATGTCTGGAACTAAACCAACATAGCTCATCAAGAATACCATCCCCACAGTGAAACATGTTGGTGGCAGTATTATGCTGTGGGGATGCGTTATGGCAGCAGAGACAGGGAAAATTGTCCAAGTCGAGGAGAAGATGGGTGGTGCAAAATACAGGGATATTCTTGAGCAAAACCTGTTTCAGTCTGCCAATGATTTGAGACTGGGACTGAGCTTCACCTTCCAACGAGACAATGACCCAAAGCATACTGCTAAAGCAACACTTGCGTGGTTTAAGGGGAAATGTGTAAATATTTTGGAGTGGCCTAGTCAAAGCCCAGACCTTAATCCAAATCTGTGGTCAGACTTGAAGATTGCGGTTCACCAGAGAAAACCATCTAACTTGAAGGAGATGGAGCAGTTTTGCCTTGAGGAATAGGCAAAAATCCCAGTGGCAGGATGTGGAAAGCTCAGAGACTTATCCAAAGCGACTTGCAGCTGTAATTGCCACAAAAGGAGGCTCTGCAAAGTACTGACTTTAGGGGTGTGAATAGATATGCACACTGTAATTTTCAGTTATTTTGTTCTATTTGCATCACAATAAAAAGAAAACCAAATGTTCTCAGTTGTTGGCATGTTCTTTACATGAACTGTTGCAAACCCTGAAAAAAAAACAAAAATAGTGAAATTTCAGGCTGAAAGGCAGCAAAACAAAAAAATGCCAAGGGGGGTAAATATTTTTGCAAACCACTGTAGGTAGTTACTTTCCGCAAACATTTTTAAAAAATGTATACTTCTTTAAAACACTTAACAAATCATTCAGCAGTGCTTAGTTTGCCATATATAGTAGTGACTCAATTAAGAACAGCGCAGCTCATTCCATTCAGAACTATCAGCTATGTATAGTTTTTGCAGACTCTACAGCAACAAAAATGATATAATGGAAGAATATATTTAAAAGATTGCTCCACTGCTTTTAGTACACAGCTTCCTACATAGCCTTTATTAAAGAGTCACTTTACTTCTTAATATAGGTCATCAATATCAGGTTAGTGGGGGTCAGACACCCGGCTCCCCAACTTTTTTGCAGTGTCGGCAGAGTCCAAAGGTTGAAGAGCTGAGTAGCACAGCTCTGTGATAACTCTGCAGTGGCCACAGATGGGTACACCAGATCCTTTACTATTTATGCAAATATGCTCAGATATTCAGTATCCGGCAGCGGTCACTACACAGTTGACGGAGATGTTCTATACAGCCCTGTAACTGTTAACATACAGCCGCTGCTGGTAGGGAGATGAGCTGATCGAGTGGGTGTCAGGTGTGAGACCAACCCCACTAATTCAATATTCATGACCTATTTTGAGGATTTGTTAACAATACAATAGTAGTAAAGCAACTCTTTAATAACGATTATGTGGAAAGTTGCCTAATTTTGAGTGTATGCAGAAATTGAACATTGAAGAAATATTCAGTGAAAAGGTATGTATGATATGTAATATTTGAAAGAAGTTGAAGAGTTCGTTTTTTTCTTTGTGATTTTTTGGACCTTCTCTCGTTGAAGTCTATGGGATGGTGATGTACAGAAAAGCTAAACGGACATGCTGCTCTTTTAAATTGCATGTAGAACCAATTAACGTCAGCTTTTGACATGTCTTAAATATATGGGAGAAGAATAATGAAAGCGAACAATTTATTACCTTCAAAAGGAATAAAGTTCCTACTAATGTAAATTATCCTAATACATGCGATGAACCAGTTACTTTCAAGCAGGATGGCTGAAAACAGCAAACAAGGTGACATAATTCTGGAAATAACCTTATCTTGCATGCAACTGTTGACTTTTTTACCTGTTCAGTCCTTGACAGTAGCCAATGGTGGGGTTTTGCCATGAATATGCTACCAGCACCCTTCGTAGCTTCTGAATGAACTCCGAGGTAGGACTGTTAAAGTGCTTATTATTGGTCAGAGTGCGATGAATATCCAGTTCGATCTGCTGTGTGGCTGGATGGTGAGCATTCTCACTCTTTCTCAGAAGGTCTTTGTAATAATTGTCACTGACAAAAATCCGTTGACTAGTTAGCCATTTCCAAACACGTTTGCGGTGTTCAGTTGGGATGCCACATCTCACCAGAGTTTTTAGCTCCATTGAGTGCGACAATCCCTCAATACTGTTCCATTTCATTCGTAAGGGCTTGTCCACAACCTCATGAGTGAGCAGTTTGTTAGATCGAATTTCCAATGCCTGGATTTTGGCTAGAAGTTTCAAGTGCTCAACCTCATACTCCGGAATTATCATGAATCCATAGTCATCATATTCACTGGAATCAACAAAGTAAAGATTATTTTCCAACAGAAATAGAAGAATACACATTTTCTTTGCGCTGACAGCAGCATTTAACAAGCGCTTCCGGCCATCCAGCTGGAAATGCACGCAAAGGTGACCCCCCGTCACGTGGTCGGGGGTCATCGGTGCGTTGGCATAACAACCAGAGGTCTCCTGAAGACCTCTATGGTTGTTCATGCCAGATTGCTGTGAGCGCCACCCTGTAGTCGGTGCTCATAGCAATGCTGTAATTCTACTACATAGGAGCAATGCTCTGATCACTCCTATGTAGCAGAGCCGACGAGGCTATGCCAGCTTCTAACCTTTCATGGAGGCTATTGAACCATGGCAAAAGTAAAAATAAAATGGTTTTTTTTTTTTTTTTTAATGAAAAAACTAAAAAAAATATGCAAAAAGTTCAAATCACCCCCCTTTATCCCCATTCAAAATAAAACAATAAAAAAAAATCAAACCTACACATATTTGGAATCGCCGGGTTCAGAATCACCCGATCTATCAATAAAAAAAATTTAAAAAATGAATGAACCTGATCGCTAAACGGCATAGCGAGAAAAAAATTCCAAACTCCAGAATTACGTTTTTGGTCGCTGCAACATTGCATTAAATGCAATAACGGGCGATCAAAAGAACGTATCTGCACCAAAATGGTATAATTAAAAACATCAGCTCTGCAAGCAAAAAAATAAGCCCTCACCCGACCCGAGATCCCGAAAAATGGAGACGCTACGGGTCTTGGAAAATTGCGCAATTTTTTTGTTTTGCAAAGTTTGGAAATTTTTTTCACCACTTACATAAAAAATAACCTAAACATGTTTGGTGTCTATTCGTAATGACCTGGAGAATCATAATGGCAGGTCAGTTTTAGTATTTAGTGAACCTACCAAAAAAGCCAAACAAAAAACAAGTGTGGGACTGCACTTTTTTTTGCAATTTCACCTCACTTGGAATTTTTTTCCCATTTTCTAGTACACGACTTGGTAAAACCAATGGTCTCGTTTAAAAGTACAACTCGTCCCGCAAAAAATAAGCCTTCACATGGCCATAATGATGGAAAAATTAAAAAGATATGGCTCTGGGAAGGAAGGGAGCGAAAAACGAAAACGCAAAACCGAAAAAAGCTCCGGGTTTAAGGGGTTAATTAGGGGAAAATATTCCAAAAAATTCCCACGCTACAGTTCATATGAGTTTATGCCACCAAGGGGCGCAGCTTCGGTGACGGCAACGCAAGTCCCCGAAGCTACGTTACCTTAATTTCATTTATTCTCCAGTCTTTTACAGCCAGGGGCGGCTGCATTAGCAGGCTCCTGGTTATAACTGCATTTAACCCCTGCAGATGGATTTACAGTGTGGGACATCACTGTGCGGCGGACAGGTATGGGATATTATTGCTTTTTTATTTTCCTTTTTTTTTTTTTTACAGGAGAACGAGGGTCTTCAGTTGGATTGAGCGTACAATAAAGATAAAACCCCATGTGTTTATTTCATTAAAATAATTTATTCATAATGTGTGTGTGTGTATTTTTAACCCTTTACTAATATTGGATTAATAATGGATAGGTGTCTCATTGACATCTCTCCATTATTAACCAGGCTTAATGTCACCTTACAATAGGAAGGTGACATGAACCTCTTATTACCCCATATCCCACCGCTACAGGGGAGTGAGAAGAGAGTGGCTAAGTGCCTGGGGTGGCTGGGGGCAGATGTTTTTAGCCAGGGGGGGCCAATAACCATGGTCCCTCTCTGGGCTATTAATATCTGCCCTCAGTCACTGGCTTTCCCACTCTGGCCAGCTTTTTCCGTGATTTAACCCTTTATTTTAACACTTAGAGGTCCAAAATTTTGCACACACAAACTACTAACATTATTAGTGAGGAATATGTAAAAATATAGGGGATATGAAATGGTTTACTGTATGTAAACCATGTCTCATATCCTGTCGGGTTTGGTAAGGAGTTAGCAAAAGCCGGCAATTGAATTACCGGCTTTTATGCTATCTAGCTCTGTATTAAACATAAATATTAAATATATATTATATATATACTTACTTACTTACTATGTGTAGACATTTATTTGATCTATTCTATTCTAACCTGTCAGTGTGATTTTATTGTACGCACTGAATTACCGGCTTTTCTATAGGACACCAAAGCATATTTCTCGCAAGGCAGACGTGTGGTCCGTGTGTAATCCATATTTTTCTCGCCCCATAGACTTTCATTGGCGTATTTTTGGAGGAATACGCTGACAATCGCAGCATGCTGCGATTTTCTCAGTCCGTTAAATATGGCAGAGAAATATACGGGTGATGGAAGCTGCCCCATAGAGAAACATTGGTCTGTGTGCAATGCGTTATTTTTGTGCTTCTCCCTTGTCCGTATTTCTTATAGAGTAGCTCGGGTACACACCCCTTCGACATGAGGAGACGGCGACCTGTATCATTATATTTATTGAGTTTCATAGCTATGGAAACAAAAGGGGTTGTCTGTGAAAGGTATTTTGGCAGTCTTGCTTTGGGAACATGACCAGTTGTTTTGAGTTAAATCAAATATTCCAAGAAAAAGCATTACTCAATAGTTATGTTAACAAGTGAAAAACAATAGGGTGTGGATTTGAATTTTACCAGTATTAAAATTAAGCTGAGGAAGTAGCCAGTGCAAACAGAGATCAGTATTTGTCGTCTCACTTTTACATTGTCAACAATTTAGAAACACCTGATGCTGTTTAAAAGGGTATGAAGCTTTTATATTAGATTAGACAAAAAAGGATTTTATAGCAAGTAAAAACACTAAACAGAAAATATAGCAAAAAATTTGTAAAAATATTAGTGTGTGTCTTTTCAATTAATCTTTCACTTGCTAATTGTGCATTCTGGGGGTCGTGGATGAGGAGATGTGGGTCCACCATGATAGAATATTCCTTCGGGAAGCTCTATTTATGGCTAGGAAAGCGATAGTTTTGAGGTGGATTGGGGGGGGGGGGGGGGGGGGGGGGGAATCTCCTTTGAATAATCAGTGGAAGAAACTGGTGAATGACGTAATTCCTTATGAAAACATACTATACAGAAACAGAGGATGTCCCCAGAAATTTCATAAGATTTGGGAAGGGTGGTGTGACTCGCCATTGACGCACCTGGCTCCTGGTGCTATGGTCTCTTCAGTCTTGCGGTATAGTCCCTGATGTGTATATCTATTCTGAATTATGAATGTGGTGATCTGTGTAGGATTAATAACGTGTATTATAACCTGATCTGGTACGAGCTTTAAAACATTTTTAAAAACCTCTGATGATTAGGAAGTGCAATGCCTAGTAGAATGTATTATACTGAAAGTTATGTTTTGTTTGTTTGTTTGTTTGTATACTTTATTATTGAAGGTATTTTGTCATATCTATGTCAATGTTAATGTTGATATATGGATTATTTTGACGTTATGATATGATATCATATGTTTCTTATCTTATTTAGTGGAATTCTTCAATGAAAAGTAAAAAAAAAATAAAATATATTTTGCTTGCTTCAAATTTGTCATATATTGCAATATAATGGGAACTTGTCATCTCAGAAAATGCTATTTATCTGAAGATACAGCAATAATTTGCAGGTATCTAGGGTTACAATGCTGCCTGGCCTCTTTACTGACATTGCAGCTACCAGGACAAAAAGTAGCTTAATTCCTTAGGAGACCTGCGGGCAATCTGTAATTGGTCTGTGCACGCCCCCCCTGACTGTCTTTGCTTACAGCACCGCTCACTATACTGTGAACGGCAGATATAAGCATACCCTGTACTTTGATTGACAAGGACTCTGCAGTGTATTTGTGCAGAGTGAGTTGTCAATCGAATTGGTGGGGAGTGATTAATAGAGATGAGCAAACATTTCAAGGTTTGGTTCAGTTTGATTCACTGAACGTTTAGACGTTTGCCAAACATGTTCCCTGAACATTTCGACGAACGTACCCGAACCCCAATCGATTCAATGAGAGGTCAAACCAAACGTGTACACAATACCTTAAGGGGTGACAAAAAGCTTTCCAAACAGCTAAAATTTGGGGCAGACGCCATGCAAAGTGGCATCAATTGACCCACAGCAGAAATTTGCAAATGTCACAGCACTAGTCAGCCATAAGCCATGCATGAGGTATCAGGGTCTAGGCTAGCATTTACAGCTTTGAATTGAAGTTTCAATGAGAACCTGGTGGTTAAAGGAGTGGTGTAGATGGGAGCCCTGATACCTCATGCGAAACCTCCAATTTTTTATTTTTAATTCCTGCCACACTCAGAAGGCACAAACATCAGTTTCATACTGTACTATTGGTAGAAAAATGTAAGGAAAGTCATAGTCACAGGTAATTGACTGAAAGTAAGTGCAGGCCTGCATGTCTTGGAGTTCTACTTACTCAGGCAACCCACCAGATGGAAACCTAACTTGGAGTCTTCACATTTCAAAAAATTATTGTCACACTCCACTAAAGTGGCATCAATTTCCACAGAGTAGAAACAGTATAATAGGCCTCTGACATACCTTTCACTACAGGCAACCCACCAGATGGAGACCCAACTTGGCGTCTACACATTTAAAAAAAATGGTTTGTGACATCAGCAGCACTAACACCAGCAGGCACAGAAAACACCACAAATATGGCACAAACTGCAAAAACGCGACATCAAGGCATGACACTAAAAACGACAATATCACCTAGTCTGCCCAGTCTTTGACTGGGGTGCAAAATTCATTGGAGATCCATGACTTCTTCATGTTGATGAAAGCTAGGTGCTCTATACTTTAAGGGGACAACCGGATGTGCTTAACCCTAAGAATACAGGCATCATGGTTGCAGACAGTGCAGCAAGAAGGTGCTCATGTGTTTGGCGCTTCAATGGTGTGTTGGTGGCGGGGTAACACTCATGGTTGCTTCCTCAGTCCCCTCCCGCCAATCACAGACAACAGAGAGAGGATCATTATCAGCTTCATCTCTTGACAGTTGTGTGTCCATCACTTTGTCCTCCATTTGTTCCTCCACTACTGCACTTTCACTAACAGTTTGTCTGGTACAATGAAGTCCCCTCAATCGCTGTAAGCCACCCTTCCCATGGCACCCCTTGTGTGACGACAGTCCGGAAATTTGAGATATTGTTATCTCTTCCACATCTTCTTTTGTTTCCACTTCTTCCTCTGGGACCACCACCTTCTCACACAGACTATTCAAAGTGTGATCCAGCATGTAGATGACCGGAATAGTGATGCTGATGATGGCATTGTCACTGCTAATCATCTTAGTAGCCATTACAAAAAATGTGCAGAAGGGTGGAGAGGTCCTTTGTGCCCACTCCACAAGCGTGATTTGCACCACATTCGTACTGCGTGGGCCCAGGCTAAGCAAAAAGACATACTGCACTAGGGCGTTGATGCCACAGTCGCTGCAACATATGCAGAGTGGAATTCACCGTGTCGGAACATCACAAATCAAATGGTTAACCGGTAGGCCGAAAGACCTCTATAGTGATGCAAGTCCATGACCTATGGGGTGCGATTAGCAGAAGTGAGCACACAGCGACTGTGCTTTCTGCAGCAGCATATCCAGGCAGGGATAGTGGCGGAAAAATTGCTGTACTCCCAGGTTGAGGATGTGAGCCAGGCAAGGCACGTATGTGAGGTTGCCTTCCCTGGCTAAAGATTCAGTGGAGACTGCCATTGCTCTAACTCGGACTTGATGGCTGTCCACAACTCTTGAGCTGTGTGACTGTGATCTCCAAGGCATATTAATTTGAACACTGCATGATTGCGGTGAGCCATGGCCGCACAGTACGGAGGTGGGGGGAGTCTATCTGCACTGTTGGAGCGCGTGTCTGATTAAGGGAGACTTTGAGGGCACAGGGGAAGAGCCTAGAAGAGGTGGAGGAGCCAGAAGCAGTGGATGAATTGTTAGATACAGAGGTTTGTCCAGCAAGCCCTGGGGATTCAAACACTTGTGGAGCAGCCCTTTGACCGCCTTCCTCCACAGCCACCAGTCACCCAGTGGCCAGTCAGTGAGATGTAACATCCCTGCCCAAGTTTTCTCATCCAGGTTTTAGTGGTGAAATGCACCCTGGCAGAGATTTTTTTCAGGGAACGGGTGATGTTTTCTTTGACATGCTGGTATAGAGCAGTCAGTTTTCTTAGTGAAGTAATGGCAACTGGTACTGGGACAGCCATCAACTTTCTGAAACAGTTTGTAGCCATCAGGCGGAAAGGCAGCACTTCCGTGGCCAACAGATTGGAGATGGTGGAGTTCAAGCTCTTAGCTTTGCAATGTGAAGGAGGAACATTATTTTACGTGTCCACAACTGCGAGACCCAAGGCTGGCAGTTGTGCAGAGAAGGTGGAGTACGGAGAACAGGACAAACTGCGGGACTGTAAGTGATGTGCAGGCAGAGATGTTATGGTGGCTTGAGAAACATGTTTTGTACTAGGTGACACAAAAGCAGCAGTCATGTCCACTTCCATAACAGCGGGTGGACTCTCTCTCACCCAACTGTAGGGGAGTTTCTGCGGCCGGAGACCTGTGTGAAAAGGCTTATAATGGAGATGGAGGATGAAGAAGCAGCAGATGGGGTTGATGGGACAGCCAGTGGTTGACGAGGCCTCATAGTCTGCATTTTAGTGCATTGAGATTCCCACACTAAGACATGTTTATCCCGCATGTGCCGGTTCATGCATGTAGTTATTAAACTATTGCAATTTTTGCCTCTACTGATTTTTTTTTAAATTTGGCAGAGTTAAGTCATCCTTTGCGGATTCGAAAAATACACAGACTAGGCAACCCTTGCTGCCCCTGGGAACTGCAGACTCGCCACTGGCACAGCCAGAGTTGGCGCTGAGGATGCAGGGCTTGTGGTGGTTGCCTCACTTCGTGTCTGTGTGGAAAGCCACAGTGTAACCTCCTAGTCTGTCTCCTCCTCCACTTTCTCTGCTGAGATACTCAGCTGTGTACCTCAGAGTTCACACCAAGTGGGATCTACAACCTCATCGTCATCTCTGTTCTCACACTTCTAACCCTGAGTTTCACCCTCCTCCTCTTTCTGCCCTGACACCACAGTACAGTCCGCATGCGCCTCTGGTATCTGAGGATCACCTCCAACCCCGGTTGTTAACATCTGGTGACAAGGGTCTGGATTCTGTTCTTTTGGTCCCGGCATTAAAAAAAATTTGGAAATTGGTGGAGATGCTTTACTCCTCTGGATTCTGTGATTCTTTGGAGCAGACCTCTGATGAGCATGGAATAGAATGTGTGAACAGCTCTGCAGAATGACCCGTTTGAGGTTCCCCACAGTCAGTTGGGCATAGGGAAATTTTTGATGCGGGGGGAAACAAGGGTGATTGGGGTGCCACCTCTGAGGATTGTACTGTGTGTGATGTTAAGGTGGAGGAAGAGGAGGGGAGGCCACTTGATGCAACACTTGCCATTCACTGAAGCACATACCCTTTCTGAGCCTCATCTACAAGGCAAATCGCTGTGCGGCTGACAAAGAAAGGAAGTAGCCCGTCCAGTATCAGATCTTGTCAGTGGTCTTTGGATAGGACAAGACTGTGCTTGCTCAGTTGATATTTCATTAACATTAACATTAACACCTAACCCACATACACATTGAACATCAACATATAAGGGGAACAAAAGAAGGGAACACCTCTGCATATCAGCCCCCCCAAAGCACTAAATGTGATAACTGTAAATGGGCACAGATGAAGGATGAAAGATAATAAGTGCCGCTATAGTACAAAGTGCTGGGAGAATGGAAGGCACAAAGCACATGATAAGAAAAAATTGCTATGCGGTCATACAAGGAAATAGTCTAAGGGCCAGTGCCCTGTATATTTATATATAGTCCCGCCATGCAGCAATAACAGAGAGGAGTGCCATGCTTACCACAATGGGGACTTCCCCTTGAGAAAGCAGCGTTTGTGCGCTGCGAAACGTGCGTTGGGGCACTTCCACCGGTGGGACCCTCTCCTATCTACCTCCCTCCATTGTGGTAAGCATGGCACTCCTCTCTGTTATTGCTGCATGGCGGGACTATATATAAATATACAGGGCACTGGCCCTTAGACTGTTTCCTTGTATGACCGCATAGCAATTTTTTCTCATCATGTGCTTTGTGCCTTCCATTCTCCCAGCACTTTGTACTATAGCGGCACTTATTATCTTTCATCCTTCATCTGTGCCCATTTACAGTTATCACATTTAGTGCTTTGGGGGGGCTGATATGCAGAGGTGTTCCCTTCTTTTGTTCCCCTTATATGTTGTCGTGATACCTCTATCATTTTGTTCTTGCTTTATGTCCTATTTTTATAATAATAAACTATTTTTGTACATTTGTACTCTTGGCTCCCTGTTTCTCCTTCCTATATAATGTTGCTGGAGCAATGAATTAAGCCCCCGGGTTATTATTAATTATCACACTTGTGTTTTTTCTTTCCCGGGCTAGGCTCATTATGGTTTCTGTTTTTTTGATATTACATTGAACATCAAGCCTATTCCCCCCCTTCCACCACGACCTCACTTTTTCCCCACTCATGTTGTATGTAGCCTTCCCCTCTTGTACCCTGCTGTTTCACAACCTTAAGGTACCGTCACACTCAGCAACTTTGCAACGAGAACGACAACGATCCGTGACGTTGCAGCGTCCTGGATAGTGATCTCGTTGTGTTTGACACGCAGCAGCGATCTGGATTTTGCTGTGATATCGCTGGTCGGAGCTAGAAGTCCAGAACTTTATTTCGTCGTCAGGTTGGCGTGTATCGTCATGTTTGACATCAAAAGCAACGATGCCAGCAATGTTTTACATGGAGCTAACAACCAGCGAGAACGATAAGTGAGTCGCCGTTACGTCACTGGATCCCTCCTGCATCGTTCTGGAGCTGCTGTGTTTGACGTCTCTACAGCGACCTAAACAGCGACGCTCCAGCGATCGGCTCGTTGTCTATATCGCTGCAACGTCGCTGAGTGTGACGGTACCTTTAGGCTCACAGCTGTCAGTCACCTGTCACTAAATGAACAATCAATATTTATTTTCTTAGATAGTGTGCTTGAACAACACGGTTATACCTAACAATTTTTAAGTGGAAATATGGCCTTCTGATTAGTCACTCGAACACCGTTTTATCCCAAATGATTTGGATTAGCTAAATGAGCCTCATGGCTATGCAGCGCCCCAGAGTCCTGGTCGTTGCAGTACTGTGGCTCCGCCGCTAAGGGGGGCTATGGTACGTCTGATGGCACTGAAGGAGTTCATCTGACCAGGTATCACATACACCAATACATTTCACAGTCGGGCCTCCAGGGGGAGCTAAGGGTGCTATTTATTAGGCCACTCCTCACCGTGTGGGTAAACTGGGGGTCAGGCAGGAAGTTAGGCAGAAAGCTGACTGGGTTGGAACCAGGCAACACCTTGTGGCAGGGGGTGTTGTGGGGAAGATTCGGTAGGGTCCCTGTCAGGTTTGGGAACCTGACAGAGGCCTGGCTACAAGAAGGAACGTCACGGGACCGTGCCTGCTCAGCATAGCGGCGGTGCCCTAAGAAAGGATCAGAAGCGAGATATATTGTGCTGAGTGAGAAACGAGATCAAAGCAAGAAGGAGAATACCAGTAGGAGTCGTGCTGTAAGACCGAGGCAACATCCTACTGAGGCGCACAACCGGCGTCCGGAACGCCGAGGAAGTATTCATATATCTAGCTCCAAGCAATACTTCAAACCAACGGCAGGACAGTCAGTCACAGGCGGGCTGTCTCACCTAAATCACCTATGCAGACTTGGGGGGCAACCTGTGGAGAGGGGCGACTCTAGGGTCCCGGAAGAGCTCAGAGCCTACCCGTCATACGGGTGCGTCCCAACCATAACACCGGGAGGGACGGAGGATTAGCAGGACATCATCTAATCGAGTTGTTGTGAGGGAACACGAGAAACAGACACAACAGTTGTGGGGACTATCCCGTAAGCACAGCAGGGGAGGACCACAACACATAGCGCTAGCAGGAAGGCACAGATTTCCACCTGCAAAGAGAACTCTGGAGGTGCCATTGGACCGGCCGGACTTGCGCAGCCTGGTGAACCGTATTTCGGACTGAGGACCCAGAGACCTTCAGTAAAGAGGTAAAGAGACTGCAACCTGGTGTCCTCGTTATTTACTGCACCGCACCACCATCCACATCCATCACATCATTTACTGTACGCCCCTCAGCAGGGTCACGGACCGGGCCTAGCCACCGTGACTACCCCAGAGCAGAGACTCAGAGGCCCGGTACCAGGTGCCCCTCGGCCCTGCGGCAGTGGGGGTGCTACAAACTTGGCGTCACGAACAGGATCTACTTAAACCTGAAGAATCAGGTCATGTGTGCCTTGGAACTGTGATTTATTGTGCCTGGACTGTACTTTATTGCAAAGACTGTGTTGTGCCACTTGCCGCCAAAATCTGCCGCCATTACAGCGCTGAGGAGAGCGCAGGAGAAGGGCGTGGAAGTGGGCGTAGACAAGCTGGAGAGCGCGAAAGACAATGGCCGCCCAGTCTAAATATTTCTGCACCATGAGGACGTGTCCGTCAGCAGCAGAGATCCGCCTCCTGATTCTCAATGGTGGGCGGAGACAGCGAAAACGAAACCGCCCACGAAGGAGAGAGCGGGAAAAGAACCAGGAAGCGACTCACGTGGAGGACGCCATGGCCAGCAGCTCGGAACCCGAATGTGGGATGGAAGCAGAAGTCTCCCCCAACTACCCGGACGAGTACTGCAGCCACTACTCCACAGACAACGCTGATCTTTTGCAGGCTGAGATGGGAGACCTGATTCACCAGCTCCTTCAGCTGAACACGGGGGCCCAGGCTCCGCACCAGGTAGCGCCGGAAGGAAGTCCTCGGATATCGGATCCTGTACCGCTACCGGAGTTGTTGCTGAAGCCCTCGCCGACACCGTTAGCGGAACCCGCCGCAGAGGAGGAACTTGCATTGGCTGGTGAGTCCGTCGACCCTGCCCCACCAGCGGAGGACCTGCTGATAGGCCCCGTCGCTGCACCCCCTCTCCCTGGGACCCATAGACTCCAACGCCTGTTACCCTGGGAGGAGGCAACGGGCATGGAACACCGCCTGAAGGCCCCGATCGCGCCAACCACCCTGTTGTGTGAGACCCGTGCGGAGCGCACGGTGTGCCGCTGGGTGAACCCAGGACCCGATCTCATGGGGTTCCCCGGGGTGAAGACACGGGAAGGGGAGATGGTGCAGGCCCTGAGCTGGGAGGAATACCAGGCCCAGCTGGAACAGCAGTGGAAGGAGAAGGAAAAGGAGTATCAGGCCGGGCTGGAGGCCTACTATCAGAAAGACCTGGCGGTCAAGGACCGGGCCCGCAAGGACCCCACCGCTCACCAGGCCCCGCGCAGGCAGGGTATCATCATCACCTTCAAGCTCCGCGGAGGCTGGGGCTTCATTAAAGAGCCGGGTCTGTATGCGGAGGTGTTTGTAAACCGCAGAGATGTCGAGTCGCATCTCAGAGAGGGCCACCCAGACTGGGATCTCTACCCGGGGGATGAAGTCTCGTACACCAGGCACTTTGGGGAAAAGGGGTGGTTTGCCCTGAATGTCCGCAAGAGGCAGACCCCTGTGAAACCCCCGATTAAGGTGCCAGTGAAGCTAACCCCTGTAGCCAAGGTGCCCCCTTGTGGTCAGCCCCTGGTCATTACCAGGACCACCGAGGTCACCCCCACGTGCACTATGGTTAAGACCACGACATGCAGTATTGTCACCTCCACCACCCTCGTGGCCAAGGAGGCACCTCTTCAGGTGGGTGGTGCTCGTGCTGCTCCAGAGTTGAAGACTGTGGGTACGCAGACCCCCAGATGGGACAACAGACCCCCTTATGCAGTACCGGGCGGCTCGCAATACCCAAAGGGGTTGCCTCCGCCGGTGCTGCCTCCTGAGTGGTTCGAGTAAGCAAGAATGCTTTAATGATTGTAAATAGTTCTTCAAACTGTTTGTTTTTGCTACATTGCTGCTAAAACCCGTCTAGGGTTACTCTTAAAGGGATCCCTTTGTTGACCCGGGATCCCTATTGTTTCTTATTCTTGTTTGTTTTCTACGTTTTGCACAAGTTATCAAAGAACTGCTGAATCATGAACAATGCATGATACAAACTCCTTGTACATAGTTGCACCTTCTTAAAGGTGCTCTCTACTGGTTTTATATAAAAGACGGACTCTTTGCGAAGATACGGTTATTGGAACTTGTACTGGAGTCCTTGCTGCATACGGACTTGCAGCTTGAAAAGTTGCACCACCTCATAGAGACTTGGTCCCCTCTTAAAGGGGATGTTTATCGATAGCACTTAAGGAATGATGATGCCTTGAAAGAAGAAGTAATAATGTTGATATGTGAAAGTTAAATGTAACCAATTAGTTAATTGTAAGAAATGTTCAATAATGTTAATAGAAGGATGAGGACAGGAAGTGAACCCGTAGGGGTTAGTGGTGAGTCCTCTTAGGAGCCATATAGGGATGGCTCAGTAATCTCCAACTGAAGGAAAAACATGTTCTATACTGTGTATAGTAGTGGAAGGACAGAAGGCTCGGGCTGAAAGGAGCGGTCCTGTAATAGAAAGGAGAGGCAGTAGGTCTGGAGCCGTTAGGACAGGCGGTCCTGCAGACATAAAGTAGGAGAATGTAGCACAGTTGCTTAAGCCTTATAATGTGTTATAAGAAGGTCTTTAGTGGATTCAGAGTGTACATCCTTAAAGGCAATGTTGAATTAATGTTTAAAAATTTTTGCACTTAGTAGAATACCCGGTTGGGTAAGAAAAGTTATTTAAGAGTATTTAACCATGTTTGTAACGTTCAAGTGTCCTCACCTCCCATAAAGGGAAGCTCTGTTTAAGTATGCTTATTGTTATTGCACTCACAAAAATTGTATGTCTTTTTGCTGACATGTATTGTTGTTTTCTTCCCAGTCCCGGAGTACTGGATTTAACCGGGGGGGGAGTGCAGTGCCCCAGAGTCCTGGTCGTTGCAGTACTGTGGCTCTGCCGCTAAGGGGGGCTATGGTACGTCTGATGGCACTGAAGGAGTTCATCTGACCAGGTATCACATACACCAATACATTTCACAGTCGGGCCTCCAGGGGGAGCTAAGGGTGCTATTTATTAGGCCACTCCTCACCGTGTGGGTAAACTGGGGGTCAGGCAGGAAGTTAGGCAGAAAGCTGACTGGGTTGGAACCAGGCAACACCTTGTGGCAGGGGGTGTTGTGGGGAAGATTCGGTAGGGTCCCTGTCAGGTTTGGGACCCTGACAGAGGCCTGGCTACAAGAAGGAACGTCACGGGACCGTGCCTGCTCAGCATAGCGGCGGTGCCCTAAGAAAGGATCAGAAGCGAGATATATTGTGCTGAGTGAGAAACGAGATCAAAGCAAGAAGGAGAATACCAGGAGGAGTCGTGCTGTAAGACCGAGGCAACATCCTACTGAGGCGCACAACCGGCGGCCGGAACGCCGAGGAAGTATTCATATATCTAGCTCCAAGCAATACTTCAAACCAACGGCAGGACAGTCAGTCACAGGCGGGCTGTCTCACCTAAATCACCTATGCAGACTTGGGGGGCAACCTGTGGAGAGGGGCGATTCTAGGGTCCCGGAAGAGCTCAGAGCCTACCCGTCATACGGGTGCGTCCCAACCATAACACCGGGAGGGACGGAGGATTAGCAGGACATCATCTAATTGAGTTGTTGTGAGGGAAGACGAGAAACAGACACAACAGTTGTGGGGACTATCCTGTAAGCACAGCAGGGGAGGACCACAACACATAGCGCTAGCAGGAAGGCACAGATTTCCACCTGCAAAGAGAACTCTGGAGGTGCCATTGGACCGGCCGGACTTGCGCAGCCTGGTGAACCGTATTTCGGACTGAGGACCCAGAGACCTTCAGTAAAGAGGTAAAGAGACTGCAACCTGGTGTCCTCGTTATTTACTGCACCGCACCACCACCACCATCCACATCCATCACATCATTTACTGTACGCCCCTCAGCAGGGTCACGGACCGGGCCTAGTAGCCACCGTGACTACCCCAGAGCAGAGACTCAGAGGCCCGGTACCGGGTGCCCCTCGGCCCTGCGGCAGTGGGGGCGCTACAGCTACACCCTAATATCAGGCCGAACTATTTTTAAGGTGAAATCTGGCCTTCTGATTTGCCACTGAAACATGGTGTTATCACAAACGATTTGGATTAGCTAATTGGGCCTCGTGGCTGCACCCAAATATTAGGCCTAATGTTATTTACATGGGAATCTGGCCTTCTGAATTGTCACAATATACAGTTTTATCAGAAATGATTTGGATTAGCAAATGGTGCCTCTGAAGACTGCCACACAGTTTTTGCACAATCTAATTAGATGCTGGAAGATCGATTTCACAGAGGAGAGGATTTTATCTAGCTAACTGACAAGTTCACTTGCAGTATTATCAGGAGCGGCTTCTCTGCACTGTGACATTGAGAAAATGGCGCCAGCAAAACAAGATGTCCCTGGCCATATAAAGCAGACATGTGACTTCAGCAGCCAATCACAATAGACCTTCTGTCATGACGTTGTGGATGTTTCTGCACCCTGATTGGTTACCTGAATCAACACACAAAGGTAATGGAAAAAAAAAAGAGCGCCACTTCTCTAGCCTCTCCACACCCTATCCCCTTATCAAACATGTCACCCCGTCCCCTTGCTCGTCATACAGCACCACTATCCTAGCCAAAGTAATAACAAAAGTATTAGTGGAAACGTGATGATTTATTTTGAGTGCAAATGTTCTTGAAACGGAACACAAATTCAAATGTACCACGTTCAAGCCAAATTTGAAATTGGCGAACGTTTTACGAACATGTTTGCTCATCTCTAGTGTTTAATGAGGCAACTCACAGCATAATGAGTGAAGCTGTAAGCGATGAATGTATGTGGTTTGTGCACGCCCCCATGACTGACAGTTGACAGCTCCTGGGAGGAGATAGAAAATAAACTTATCAGTATTCACACTTAAAGGCAGTCAGGAAGCACTGTAACCCCATTTACCTGCAGATCTAGCTTCTATCTAAAAAGATAAAAGTCATTTTCCAAGGTGACAAGCCCCCTTAAACTAAGACATTTTTAAAGATCTTTGGTATGTGTCTGATGCGATCACATTTAGTGGCAGAAAGAGCGTTAGGGTATGTGTCCACGTTCAGGAAACGCTGCGTGTTTGACGCTGCGTAGAGCCGCAGCGTCAAACACGCAGCGTCCAGATGTTACAGCATAGTGGAGGGGATTTCATGAAATCACGTCTCCACTATGCAGTAAAAGAAGCATGCGGCAGAGCCGCGGAAACGGACATGCGGCGCGTCTTTTAAGAACGCAGCATGTCCTTACAGTGCAGAAACAACGCAAGGACAACGCAGGTGACCTGCCAGTGACCTCAGGTGCAGATTTGGTCAGGATTTTACCTGCATAAAATCCTGACCAAATCCTGATGCAATCCTGAACGTGGACACATACCCTAAGGGTATGTTTCCACGTTCAGGAAACGCTGCGTTTTTGACGCTGCGTTTTTCCGCAGCGTCAAAAACGCAGCGTCCAGATGTTACAGCATAGTGGATGGGATTTCATGAAATCCAGACTCCACTATGCGTTAAAAAACGCATGCGTTTTTGCCGCGAAAACGCATGCGTGGTGCGTTTTTTCGAAACGCAGCATGTTGCTACTATGAGCAAAACACGCAGGTACACCGCAGGTGACCTGCCAGTGACCTCAGGTGCAGTTTTGGTCAGGATTTTACCTGCATAAAATCCTGACCAAAGCCTGAAGCAAAACTGAACGTGGAAACATACCCTAAGGGTATGTGTCCACGTTCAGGATTGCTTCAGGCTTTGCTCAGGATTTTATGCAGGTAAAATCCTGACCAAAAATGCACCTGAGGTCACTGGCAGGTCACCTGTGATGTTCCTGCGTATTTTGCTCATTGTAGCAACATGCTGCGTTCTGAAAAAACGCACCACATGTGCATTTTTGCGGGAAAAACGCATGCGTTTTTTAATGCACAGTGGAGACGGGATTTCATTAAATCCCCTCCACTATGCTGTAACATCTGGACGCTGCGTTTTAGACGCTGCGGCTCAACATTTCCTGAACGTGGAAACATACCCTTACCCTTCTCATTGACATATAGTAGGACACAAACATTACTACAGTTCACAACTCCGCTTACAATGCAACATATGATCAGGGAAATATCTCATGTGTTTTCTGCAGGTTCCAAATCTTGCAGAATGACAGATAGTGTGGGCACATCTATGTTTTGCTTACTTTTAGGTTTCAATCCTAGGTTTAGTGTCCCTTTAGGCTGATTCTTGAATTTTCCATGGCATACTGTACATCTCCATACTCTCCTTTATGCTTGCTCACTTTAACCACTTACCTGAGAGGACTGAATTGCACAGTGGATGGTTGAAGAGGTGATTTTATATCAGACTGTAAGGCATCCTCTATTAAATGTTTTATGACTTCACAGTACTCGGCATCTAAATATGGCAGCGCTTCTTGCAGCTTTCTCAGTACAATTAAATATTTGCTTTCTATCTGACAATTCCTGGCTTCCTGGTATGAACACTGTAAAATAAAAGAACTTCAATTAACACGTTGTTGAGCATTCTAGACTTCTAAATCAGGCCAAGTATTAAAAACGTGGGACACTATTATTAGTACAAATGTACTGGAAGCACCATTATCAGTCACTTACTAAGGGTACCGTCACACATTGAAATTTTCATCGCTGCGACGGCACGATCCGTGACGTCGCAGCGATCGTATGAATATCGCTCCAGCGTCGTAGACTGCGGTCACACGTTGCAATCACGGCGCTGGAGCGATGCCGAAGTCCCCGGGTAACCAGGGTAAACATCGGGTAACTAAGCGCAGGGCCGCGCTTAGTAACCCGATGTTTACCCTGGTTACCAGCGTAAACGTAAAAAAACAAACAGTACATACTCACCCGTCGGTGTCCTTCAGGTCCCTTGCCGTCTGCTTCCTGCTCTGAGTGCAGCCGTACAGTGAGAGCAGATCGCAGCACCGCTGTGATCTGCTCTCACTTTCCGGCCGGCACTCAGAGCAGGAAGCAGACGGCAAGGGACCTGAAGGACACCGACGGGTGAGCATGTACGGTTTGTTTTTTTACGTTTACGCTTGTAACCAGGGTAAACATCGGGTTACTAAGCGCGGCCCTGCGCTTAGTTACCCGATGTTTACCCTGGTTACAAGCGAAGACATCGCTGGATCGCTGTCACACACAACGATCCAGCGATGTCAGCGGGTGATCAAGCGACGAAAGAAAGTTCCATACGATCTGCTACGTCTCAGCAGGATCCCTGATCGCTGCTGCGTGTCAGACACTGCGATATCGTAACGATATCGCTAGAACGTCACGAATCGTAACGTCGTAGCGATGGAAATTTCAATGTGTGACGGTACCCTTAGCCAGTCAGTGGCATTTTCTCCGGCTTACAATGCAAACTTCTCCACTGATTACTTCCATCCTAATCTACACTACAGACAGAACACGCTGGTGAATAGATGAGTGAAAGGCTGCTAGATAGATCAGTGAGGGTATGTGCACACATTCAGCAATTGGCAGCGCTTTGGAAGCAGCACGTCTGCTGCATACAAAGCGCTGCCGCCTTTTGAACGCAGGTGATTCCGTATGTGTTAATTGAACCGTGCGGAATCACAGTGTTCAATACATTGTATAGGTGAGATTTATCTTGCGGAGACTCTCTTCTCCACAAGATAAATTGACATGCTGCAGTCTAGAAAGATGCACCCCATGTCTGACTCCGCAAGTAAGCTGTGGGCGCCGAAGCACGCATAGTGGGCATGGGATCTCTAGAAATCCCATCCTGTGCTGTAACGTCTAGATGCTGCGGGTTGGACGTTGCGGAGGTACACAGCATCCAACCCGCAGCATTTCCTGACTGTGTGCACCTACCCTGAGAAATGCCCGTATAAGGTTGTGACACCTGGAGCCAAGTATGCGCTGAAGTGACCTGCACCTGTTGATAACCCCAGCCTCCATTCCCTGCAACCACATGTAAACACGGAATACATGAAATCTGAATAGCAGTAGTGCTCTGGGTTGGTTGCTGGGCATGCATAAATTGGCCAAATTATGTGCTAAGCATCTCAATTTGGTCTTATTATCAGAGCAGTATTGCTATTCATATTTCATATATTCCATGTTTACAGAGTGCATCTTCTTTTGTATATTGTATGCTCCTAGTGTGCATCTGTTCACACTAGCTTGAAAGTGCCAGTCAGTCTTTTGTTATTTGTATGTTAGCTCTCTGACTGAACACTCCGTCTCCGCCCTTCAGTTCAGCATGTGGTAGTTTTAACTACAAAGAAGGAATATAAACCAGCTCACCCGTGATGCATAAACCAATCTTCGGGAGCACGGACCCGCTGTGTCCAGGCGTATAGAATCCAAAAAAGAAAAGAATGTCCAGCTTCACCGAATCCGTAAAAAAGAGTTTTCTTTATTCACAAACTTTTAAGCATAGAGGATACAGACTTCAGCACGAGCCATATGGGTAAGAATCTCAACTCGTTTCTGGAGACTAAGCTCCCTTAATCATGACCATGACTAAGAGAAGTATTGACACTAGAGAACACAGGGTTCCAGCAGATTGAGACCGCCTTGTCGTTGGTTCTGGGCATGCATGAATTGGCCAAATTATGTGCTAAGCGTCTCAATTTTTTCTTATTATTTTTTCTTATTTTTTTATTATCTTATTATTCATATTTCATATATTCCATGCTTACATGCTTTAGTACAACAGAGTGCAATTTCTTATGTATATTGTACATGGAGGTGGCTACTCCTAGTATGCACCTTTTCACACTAGCTTGGAAGTGCCAGTCAGTCTTTTGTTATTTGCATGTTAGCTCTCTGACCGGGCACTCCGCTCTTCAGCATGTGGTGGTTTTAATTACAGCAGGATCCTACCTACCCATAAATACAGGCTTTAACCCCTTTCCGACATTGTAATAGTACAACCACGTCGTACTCGCTCCCTCACCTCTGGAGCCCACATCTTTCACAGCACGTCAGCTGTTTTCAACAGCTGGCATGTGCCCGGTACCGCCGCGGGTGGAATCACTATCCACCCGCGGCTATTAAGTGGTTAAATGTGGCTGTCAAACGCTGACAGCAGCATTTAACATGCATTTCCGGCAATCACGTTCAGCCTAAGAGAGGTATTCACACTAGACACGTAGGGTCCCAGCAGTTTGAGACCACCTTGTAGTTGGTTGCTGGGCATGCATAAATTGGCCAAATCATGTGCTAAATGTCTCAATTTTTTCTTATTATCCAGAGCAGTATTGCTATTCATATTTCATATATTCCATATTTAGAACGACAGAGTGCAATTTCTTTTGTATATTGTATATGGAGGTGGCTGTTCCTAGTATGCACCTGTTCACACTAGCTTGGAAGTGCCATTCAGTCTTTTGTTATTATGTCATGTTTGAAGAGCCCCAGCAGTGCTAAAATGACAGAAACCCCACCAAAGGTGTTTTGGAATCTACATTCCTCCATTCATTTAGGGGTGTGGTAACCATTTGGACCCATAGTTGCTTCACGAAAGTTTAGAACATTGGGAGGCAAAAAATATTTTGCTTTAGCTCTAATTTTTTCCTTTTAAAAAAGGTAACAGGCAAAACTGCACAATAAATGGTGGGGTTTATTTTCTCCAGAGTATGCTAATACTCATATGTGGTCAGAAACTACTGGTTCTGAGCACTGGAAGGCCAAGAATGGAAGGAGGGTTAATTGACCTTTGGAGCACAATTTTGGCTGAATTAGGCCGGAGACACACTGGTGCGAGATACGGCCGAGTCTCGCTGGTTAAAAGCAAGCTGTGGCACCGGCACTCCAGAGCGGAGTGTGCAGCTCCATGTATTGCTATGCAGCTGCACGCTCCGCTCCGGAGTGCAGGTGCCACAGCTTGCTTTTAACCAGCGAGACTCGGCCGTATCTCGCACCAGTGTGTCTCCGGCCTTAGATAGTAAATTGTAGTGCTAAAGCATGTAAATATGAAATATATGAAATATAAATAGCATTACTGCTCTAGATAAGAAAAAATGGAGATATTTAGCACATAATTTGGCCAATTCATACATGCCCAGTAGCCAGCAACAAGACGATCTCCAGTTTTCTGGGAACCTACGCGTCTTGTGTGAATACCTCTCTTAGGCTAAAGCCTGTATTTTTGGGTAGCTAGGATCCTGCTGCAATTAAAGCCACTTGCAGCGCGGAGTGCTTGGTCAGAGAGAGTAATCATATTTCATATTTACATGCTTTAGCACTACAGAGTGCAACTTTATTTGTTATATACAGAGATGACTACTCCTAGTTCTCACCTGTACACACCAGTTTTCTGATTTGGAAGTGCCAGTCAGTTTTTTGTTATTTACATTCAGAGTGAGTCAGAGGAATGGTATGTTAATTAGCGCCTAGCTGGGCAAGTCTTTATTGTTTTTGGTTTCTTTACTGCTTGTTACCTTTTGGCTGAAAATAAAGCCTCACATTTTCTTTATATGTGTCTCCTATGTCAATGTTACGATGACCTATGACGCCCTAGCGGGTTAAAATACATACCATATTTTTCGGACTATAACACGCACCAGTCCATAAGGCGCATCCCAAATTTTGGGGTGGAAAATAGCAGAAAAAAAGATTTTTATAAGATGGGGTCCGTCTTATTAACCGAATTTAAGTTATCTTACCTTAGGGCCGGCGGTGGTAGAGTGGGGTCACAGGAGGCATGGTCCCTTCCTCAGGAAGCCGGTGGCGGCAGAAATGGGGCAATGCTGCGGGTCCGGTGTTGGCGGTGAGGCAGAGCATGGAGCAGGGTCCCTTTCTCAGGATGATGGCAGCAGAAATGTGTCGACGCCACTGCCCAGTGTCCACAGTGAGCAGAGCCGAGTGTATCACCAGTTTCTCAGGGACCATCTTCCTGAGGCCGCGCATGCACAGATTGAAATCTCGACAGCCCTCGGCTTCAGGAAAAAGGCCGCCGAGATCTCAATCTGCACACGCATGGCCTCCGACGGCCATTTGCTTGAAGCCAAGGGCCGCCGGTGTGTCAATCTGCACATATGCCACCTCCGGTGGCCCACGGCTTCAGGAAGATGGCCACAGGGAAACCAACGATGCACTCCGCACTGCCCACCACCGACACGAGCCACAGCATCGCTACACCTCTGCCGCCACCGGTTCCGCTGCTGTTTTAGCAGAGATTCATAAATCGGTAGGGAGAATGTCCATGTACCTCCACCTGCAGTAGTGATGTGTCGTTCGCGAACGAGCCGACACAAAGAGCCGGCTCCCTGCAGTGAACGATGGGAGCCGGCACACCAGTGAGAGCCACTAAAATCCCTGAATGGCTCTCACTGGGCGTAAAATCCCGGGCTTCGGGGGGCGTAACTCCGCCCACCTGAGCAAAACCCCACCCACTCTTCAATTTAATTGGCTCTCTAAGAAGTGGGCGGAGTTTCTGCGGTAGGTGGGCGGAGTTTCGGACGCATGAACAGGTACTCAATAGGGATCTAATACGATCCAAAAAGAGCCGGTTCACGAGCCGAAAGAGCCGGCTCTTTTTGGTGAGCGGAGCCATGAGAGCCGGATCACCAAAAAGAGCCGGACTGCCCATCACTAACCTGCAGTGTCCTGAAAGGACCTGTGTGATGTCCAGATCATGTCATCAATCACATGATGGAAGAGTCACATGGTTTGGGCTTAAATGGCTGGCTGTCAGAGCTTTCAGAGCTCAGTGTGGGCCTGGAGATAGTGCACTCCAGGAAAGTGTGTGCTAAATCTGAACTGTGGACACTGCTGCCTGTGAGCGGGCTGATCCCTGCTACGAAAAGAACTGTGTTTCTTTTTGTTTTTCTGTTTTCCCCAGCTTGGTTATGCAGTGTACAATAAACCTAGCCTTTTCTTAAAGAGGCAGTGTTCCTGTTAAACCTCTCTTTCCAGCCGAGTGGACCGCTCCACCTCAGGTAGTGTTAGAAGTGAGGGCAGTTTCCCAGCAAACACGTGTGGCAGCCACAAGCCAGCGTAGATGTCGGGCAAGATTGTGGACCTGCTCAAACATCTGCTACAAGCACAACAGAAACAGCAGCTACAGCATCAGCAGCAACTACAGCAGCAACAGATGGTGTAACAAGAGACCAAAAAGTTGCTTATACAACAAATACAGCAGTAGCATCAGTAACATCAGCAGCAGATTGACTTACTGGCAGAGGCTGTTCGTGGAGGCCAAAAGCCCCTCCCGCAAGTCCAGGTGACCACACATACGTCCGAAAGACGGTAAGACGAGCCATGCAAAAAATGACCCCGAGTGATGATGTGGAGGCCTTTTGGACTGTCTTCGAGAGAGTGGCGGAGCTGAGAAGCTACCACCAGAACAGTGGGCAGAGGTGACTGGTGAGCCCCAGAAGGCATATTATGATTTGAAGTCAGGAAAGCAGTAAAACAACTTTCTTGTGGAAAAGCACCCGGAAATGATGCTATACCTGCTGAGGTATATAAAGCTGGCGGCCTTGCTCTCATGCAAATGGTGACCAAACTATTCCAGTATATGTGGAAAAAGGAACAGGTTCCACAACAACTGAAAGATGCCAGCATAATTCACATATACAAGAGGAAAGGTAATCGCCAATCTTGTGACAACCATCGAGGGATCTCCCTTCTGTCCACTGCAGGAAAGATATTGGCTCGTCTCTTTCTCAACCGCCTTTTACATCACATTGAGCAAGGCCTATTACCCGAAAGCCAGTGTGGTTTCCATGCTAAACGTGGAACAGTAGATATCGTCTTTGCAGCACGTCAACTACAGGAAAAGTGCCAGGAGCAACACAGTGACCTCTATGTGACTTTTGTTGATATGACCAAGGCTTTCGACACAGTCTGTAGAGGCGGCCTGTGGAAGATCATGGCAAAATTTGGCTGCTAGAGCAAGTTCATCTCAATCGTCCGGCAGATCCATGATGGCATGATGGTGAAGGTTCTGAACGATGGAGACGAATCTGAGGCTTTCCCAGTAACAAACGGCGTAAAACAAGGCTGTGTGCTTGCTCCAATCCTGTTCAGTATGCTGTTCTCTGCAATGTTAAGTGATGCCTTTAACAACTGTGAAGATGGAATCCAGTTTAGGTACAGGACTGATGGCAAGCTAATCAACCCAAAATGCCTGAAGGCGGTTACGAAAGTGCATGAGACTGCTATCCGTGAATTATTTGCCGATGACTGCACTTAACGCTAGCACATGCAGAATGAAATGGACTGTTTTTCTCGAGCCTGCGACAATTTCGGTCTCGAGATCAACATTAGAAAAACCAAAGTCATGTGTCAACCTGTTCCTGGGAAACTATACAAGGAGCCACGTATCACGGTGAAGGAGCAAAACCTCAAAGCAGTCGATAACTTAACCTACTTAGGCAGCACACTTTCCCGTGAAGTAACCATAGACGCTGAGGTTAATAACAGAATTGCCAAAGCCAGTGCTGCCTTTGGGAGACTACATAAGAACAATTGGGAATGAAGGGGACTCAGCCTTACCACCAAGCTGAAGGTCTACTGCGCTGTGGTCCTCACCGCACTTCTCTATGCTAGACAGTCTACAGCCGGCATGATAAACAGCTTAATCATTTTCACATGAGTTGCCTCCGCAGACTCCTCCACATCAGGGGGCAAGACAATGGCCCGGACACGGCAATTCTGAAACAAACTGAGCTCTGCAGTGTTTACACTCTCCTGCTGAAAGTCCAAGCCTGGTGAGCTGGACATGTGGTCAGAATGCCTGACAGCCGACTACCGAAACAACTGCTGCATGGAGAACTGTGCCAAGGAAAGCAAGCAGTTGGGGGGCAGAAGAAGCACTATAAAGACTGCCTTAAGGCGTCTCTCAAAAACCTGGATGTCAACACCAATGAATGGGAAGAGCTTGCCCTGGATCGTCCAGGTTGGCGGGGCAGGATCACCTCAGGAGCACGTGCAGCTGAAGATAGGAAAATCTTTGATGCAAAAAGAAAGCGTGCTGTCCGCAAGGCACAAGTAGAATCTGGTGTACTGACTACATCTGCTTCCTTATGTCAAGTATGTGGGTGAACCTTCAGGGCCCAGATTGGACTCATCAGCCATCTCCGGAACCATAACTATTAACTCTCTTCTAACCCTGAAGTCATGGTCATCTTCACATACGAAGGACGAACATCATTATGATTTGGCACTGCAGGATGCGCAGGAGTATGCCAAACTAAAAACTGTAATTTTGGCACGCGCAGGAGTGACTGTCAGTCAGACCACAAAGGGTTTACCACTGGGCCTATTGTGGGGACAAACCTCCTCGATCTAAAATGTTTGACGTACTACTTCTGGTGCAAAAATGGCTGTAGCCGCAATCCTCCACTCCAACCCAGAGGGTCGAGCGCATTGTCATGGACAGGTTTGTGCACTCCCTTCCTATGCCGGTGCAGACCTGGGTTACCCAGGGAGATCCCCAAAATGCAGACGAACTGGTGGACCTAGTGGAACGGTTCCAGGTGGTCGAGAAGTCCCTAAGAAAGCCAGGGGGCGGTGTATCCTCATACTAGGGTACCCAGAGAGAATCTGAGCCCCAAAAGAGGGGTAGTAAAGCCACCACTATCCCATCGCCAGAGTGTCAGTTATAACAAGCCGGGGTACAGAGCTCAATGAGGTCGGAGTGGTTGAAGTTTTGCTGCACCCAGTGATAATCGGGAGGGACTTCAGCCTTTTGGGGACTTGTGGGGGAAGGCGAAAATATCAAAAGACACAGACCGGAGCCAGCTCAACCGTGTTGAAACCCCTTCACAGTCGGAGATGGATGAGTTCCCCTTGTGTGTCCTGGCTGGTGATGAGGATGAGATGGTGACCAGTGAGACAAATTCCTGAACTGGGGGTTTCTGGAGGGAATTTTGGGACTGCCCAAATGCAGGACTTGACCTTGAAAAATGTACTGGAAAATGTGACTGTGCTAAATGGGGTTGCACAAGAGCCGGGGGCAGACACCAGGTTCTCGTACTTTGCAGTCAATGGGGAGTTGCTATGTCGGGTAACTAAATAAAGAGGGGAAGTATCAGAGCAGCTATTAGTCCCGGGACACTATAGATGTAGGGTACTGGATCTGGCCTATGCTCATGTCTTAGGGGGCACCTAGGTGTACAGTAGATAAGACCCAAGAATGAATCCATCAGAGGTTTTACTGGCCTGGGTGTCACAGGAACATTGTTAATTTCTGCCAATCCTGCCCTACCTGTCAGCTAACTGACCCCATATCCCACTTCCACAGTCCCCTAGTTCCGTTACCCATAATCGAGGTCCAGTTTGACCGGATTGCCATGTACCTGGTTGGGCCCTTAGTGAAGTCTGCCAGGGGTCATCAATACATCCTGGTGGTAATGGACTATGTTGCGCGGTACCTGGAAGTGGTACCAGTGAGAAATTCCTCCGCCAAGAGTATAGCACGAGAGCTAGTCCATATTTTCTCCTGGATGGGCTTGCCAAAGGAGATCCTGACAGACCAGGGGACATTGTTTATGTCTAAGGTAATGAGGGAGTTGTGCAAGACCCTCAAGATTACCCAACTTAGGACGTCAGTGTACCATCCGCACGGCCTAGTGGAGAGGTTCAATAAGACCTTGAAGTCCATGTTGAAGAAGGTCGTGGACAAGGATGGCCGAGATTGGGATTGCCTCCTACCATACCTACTATTCTCCATCAGGAAAGTCCCACAGGCATCTACGGAGTTCTCACCGTTCGAGCTGTTATAAGGGCGGCACCACACGGGGATTTCTAGATGTTGCAAATGAGACTTGGGAAGCAGTTACACCCCACCGGAGAATCATTAGGAAATGTGTCCCAAATGCAGGACTGAATCACAAGGGTGATGACGATTGTGAAGGAGAGTCTCCTTCAAGCACAAAAAGCCCAGGCGAGGGTCTACAACCAGGCCGTGAGGCTGAGAAAATTTAGCTCTGGGGACTGGGTGCTCGTGTAGATCCCCACCGTGGAAAGCAAATTCCTGGCCAAGTGGCAAGGGCCATACTAGGTGTTCGAGAAGTTGAGTGATATCAACTATAAGGTCCACCAACCAGGGAGAAGGAACCAATACCAAGTGTACCACATCAACCTGCTGAAACTGTGGCAGACAGGGATCCGGTAGAAGCAACGTGCCAAGGGACACATCCTGAAGCCAAGGTCGAGGATGTCACAGTGGCAGAAACACTGTTACAGGCCCCAAAACAACAGTGCCGTGAGCTGCTTCAGCAGGACAGACTTGTTTTTGGAGTTACCAGGATGTACACAGGTGGTAGAGCACGAGATCCAGGCTAAATCACATGTGAGGGTGAACTAAAGGCCATATCAAATTCTTGAAGTTTGCTGCGAGGTGATCTCCCAGGAGGTGAAGAGAATGTTGACTGGGGTGTCATCGAGGAGTCAAAGAGTGGCTGGTCCAGCCCTATTGTCCTAGTGCCAAAGCCAAATGGAAACGATTACAGGAAGCTCAATGAGGTATCCAAGATCGATGCGTTTCAATATACCCGGATGCCATTCGGACTACAGGGAGCCCCAGTTACCTTTCAGTGGGCTATGGACCGGATACTAGTCCCACACAAGAAGTACACCGCCACTTACTTGGACAACATCATGATCTTCAGCCCGCATTGGGAAGTCACCTGCAAAGGTTCAAGCAGTACTCTATGCATTAAGGAAAGCGGGGTTTATCATAAACCCAAAGAAGTGCGCCTTTGAGAAAGAGGAGGCGAAGTACTTGGGCTACATCATTGGAAGTGGTGAGATAAAGCTGCAAACAGACATTATTGGCGATTTCTCCCAAACTTCACCATGATAGCTGCCCCCCTGACTGATCTTTTCAAGGGCACAAAGTCGACGATGGTCAAATGGTCCTCTGAAGCGGAGATCGCATTCCAGAAGTTGAGTCTCATCCTGTGCCAACAGCCAGTCTTGGTCGCACCAGACTTCACAAAGGAGTTTGCGGGAGTTTGCGGTCCAGACGGATGCTTCAGATGTCGTATTAGGAGCTGTGCTGTCCCAGGTAATAAATGGCGATGAACACCCAGTCCTATACCTGAGTAGGAAACTCTCCACCTGTGAGAAGAACTATGCCATCGTGGAGAGAGCGTGCTTAGCCATCAAGTGGGCAATTGACACCCTAAGATAGTACTCGCTAGACAGAAGGTTCAGGCTAATATCTGATCATGCACCCCTGAGATGGATGAGGGAAAAAGAAGGGGAAGAATGCCCGGGTAGTTAGGTTGTTTCTGGCACTCCAGGACTTCACTTTCCATGTGAAGCATAGACCAGGGAGGTTGCATAGGAATGCAGATGCCCTGTTCAGAGTCCCCCTGCTTAGCCAGTGAAGGTGCCAAAACTCCCGGCTTTGGGCAGAGGGGGGTAATATGTGACAGTCACTGGTGAAGTGATGGAGGGGAGATACGAGTCACTACGTGTTGGGTCAATTTATTGAAAGTTGTAATATGGGTTAGTTTTAGTAGACTTTCATAGAGCGGGAGGGAGAATGTCCACGCATTTCCATCTGCAGTGTCCTGACAGAGGACCTGTGTGATATAGAGCTTGTGATCAATCACATGACGGAGGAGTTACATGGTCTGGGCTTAAATGGCAGACTGCCAGAGCTTTCAGTGTGGGCCTGGAGAAAGAGCACTCCAGGAAAGTGTGTGCTAAATCTGAACAGTGGACACTGCTGCCTGTGAGTGGGCTGATCCCCTCTAGGAAAAGGACTGTGTTTCTTTGTTTTGCCCAGAGGGCTGTGTTTACTTTCCCAAACTTGGTTTATGCTGTCTACAATAAACCAAGCATTTTCTTAAAGAGACAGTGTTCCGGTTATACCTCTGTGTCCAGATGAGTGAGCAGCTCTACCACAGGTTAATAAAAATGTGACTTTTTTAATATACTGATTTGACAACATTTGTGTTCCTGGCACACTCTTATCTTTGGTCAAGCTGATATCTCTGCAACAGAGATGAGAAATAATTATGTTTTAATGAGATCTTCAGCTACATTATCTAAAATGTGGCCAGCTTAGCATGTAAAAACTGGTGAAAGGTCCATTTTCAGTTGACCTCCCGGCAATGATTGTGCGGGCACACCTCCCGTGCCTGCATGATAACTTTGACGTACTGGTACGTCATATTGCCAAAACAAAAAAGTAGACCTATCAACAGACAAGCCTCTTAGTATTCATTGTCTGTATACAGTGTCTGCTAGCAATGAATAGTGTCCCATACCTGCTATTTGCATGTATACTGATGATTTGCTTATTCTGTATCACATCCAGTAAGTATGATGATCATTACCTTCATAAGCAGAGCTGTCTCCTTTTCAGCAGTGTTTCTCCATAACCGTGTCAACTGATGGATTTCAGAGTTCAAGAACTGGTTCTGTGTCTTGAAGGCATTAATGTCATCCTTGTGAAAGAACAAGAATTATTAAGTTTTTGTTTTCACCTACAGAAGAAACTCACATGTCACCGTATAAGAATGTATCTGTTTACATACACCATTTTCTTACCATTAAGCTGTCAATCTTCCTACATTGCACTTGTAAGGTCTCAATTCCAATACTGCTTTTCTTATCTGAATCAGTCTGGCAGAGAAGCTGCTCATTCTGCTTCATGATAAATTGTTGCTTTGCATTGTTCTTTTCCATTAGCAGTTGTACATGTTCCTTCAGTTCACCAATATGAAAATCCTTGAAACTAACACACTGTTCAAGGTCCTGTTTTTCCTGCTCAAGAGCCTCCACACGTTGCCGAAAGTCCTCAATTTGTCTAACCTTATGTCGTATTAGCTCCAGTCTGTCTTTTTCCTCTGTAACACTCAAATAGTCATTGCATGCTCTTTTTTCCTCTTGAGCAGACTCAAGAGCACGGTGAAGTAGCTTCACGAGATCCTGGTGGAAACAATAGTGAAAATGTTACAGTCTCAGGTTTACTCACCTTGTAACTAGCTCTGATCATTTCAATATTTCCAAAGATTCAATTAAACATAAATCTATATTGTGCATTTATTTGATAATACATCTAATAATATCTACCTTACGCTTTCAAATATTTTTCATCCTTGGGATACTCAATCAATATAAAAAAAAATTATACTGTTTATTAACCCCATTACTCCCGAAGCTGGTTTGCATGTTAATGACCAGGTCAATTTTCACAATTCTGATCACTGTCCCTTTAGGAGGTAATAACTCTGGAACACTTCAATGGATCCCGGTGATTCTGAGAATGGTTTCTCGTGACGTATTGTACTCCATGATAGTGGTAACATTTCTTTGATATGACTTGCGTTTATATGGGGGAAAAAACGGAAACTTGGCGAAAATTTTCAAAATTTTGCAATTTTCCAACTTTTACTTTTCATGCCCTTAAATCACAGATATATGTCACACAGAATACTTAATAAGTAACATTTTCCACATGTCTACTTTACATCAGCAAAATTTTGGAACCAAATTTTTTTTTGTTAGGAAGTTATAAAGGTTAAAATGTAACCAGTGATTTCTCATTTTTACAATACAATTTTTTTTTAGGGACCTCATCACATTTGAAGTAACTTTGAGGGATCTATATGATAGAAAATGCCCAAAAGTGACACCATTCTAAAAACTGCACCCCTCAAGGTGTTCAAAACCACATTCAAGAAGTTTATTAACCCTTCAGGTGCTTCACAGGAATTTTTGGAATATTTAAAAAAAAAATTACGTTTAACTTTTTTTTTTTCACAAAAAAATTTAATTCAGATCCAATGTTTTTTTATTTTTCCAAGGGTAACAGAAGAAATTGGACCCCCAAAGTTGTTGTGCAATTTGTCCTGAGTACGCTGATTCCCTATATATGGGGTAAACCACTGTTTGGGCGCGTGGCAGAGCTCGGAAGGGAAGGAGTGCCGATTGACTTTTTCAATGCAAAATTGGCTGGAATTGAGATCGGACGCCATGTCGCGTTTGGAGAGCCCCTAATGTGCCTAAATAGTGGAAACCCCCATAAGTGACCCCATTTTGGAAAGTAGACCCCCCAACGAACTTATCTAGATGTGTGATGAGTACTTTGAACCCTCAAGAAGTTTACAATGTTGAGCCATGAAAATAATAAAATTACATTTTCCTCACAAAAATGTTTTTATTTTAGCCCAAAATGTTGCATTTTCGTAAGAGTAACAGAAGAAATTGCACCATACCATTTGTTGTGCAATTTCTCCTGAGTACACCGATACCCCATATGTAGGGGAATACTACTTTTGAGGCACATTGCAAAGCTCAGAAGGGAAGAGGCGCCATATTGGAGTTCAGATTTTGCTGGAATGGTTTGAGGGTGCCATGTCACATTGGCAGAGCCCCTGAGGTGTCAGAACAAACCCCCTATATGTGAACTTATTTTACAAACAACACCCCCCAATGAATTCATCTAGGGCTGCAGTGATCACATTAACACCACATATGCCTCACAGAATTTTATATCACTGAGTGGTGAAGAAAGAATAAATTATATTTTTTACCACTAAAATGTTGCTTTAGCCCCAAGTTTTTAATTTTTCTAAGTGCTAATAGGAACATTTTTTTACAACAAACCGAGGTCCATATTTTCCCGAGTGTGCCGATACCCTCATGTAATCGGGAAATATTTTTCAGGCACAGTGCAAAGCTCAGAAGGCAAAGAGCACCAGATTTGACTGTTATGGTGGCAGGTACAATGACCCACTGCGAGAGCCCATGAGGTGCCAGAACAGCAGAACCCCCCAAAAGTGACCTCATTTTACAAACTACACCTTTCAATGAATTCATCTAGGGGTGCAGTGATCATATTGAAATCATGGGTGTGTCACAGAATTTTATACCATTGGGCGGTAAAGACAAAATAACTACATTTTTACCACCAAAATTTAGTTTTAGCCAAAGATTTTATATTTTGACACAACAAGTGGGTAGAAATGGCATAAACCATTTTCCCACAATTTCCACTGAACGTCGCAATACCCAATATGTGGCCCTACAGTACCACCATTGGCCATATGGTGAGACTCGGGAGGAACGGAGAGCTATTTGCCTCCTGGAGCGCAGATTTTCCTAGATCAGCTTGTGGACTCCATATACAGAGCCCCTAGTTGCTAGAAGAGCAGAACCCCCCCCTCAAGTGACCCCATTTGGCAAACTATACCCCTTGGGGAATTTATCTACAGATGTAGTGACGATTTTGACTCCATGAGTATTTTCCAGAAACAAACAGCAATGAATGTTGCCGAGTGAAAATTGCAAACTGCCGTTGTAGTGAGACGTACGATGTAGTGACCAGTATGTTGTAGTCACCAGTACGTTATGCCCAACCCGTGCTTCTGGAAGCATGCACCTGTAAATTAGGCGGACTCTCACGGCTTCAGAAATGCCAAACGTGGATGCTATATGTGGTTTGGGTACATTGTGGAGCTCAGAAGGGAGGGGGCATTTTTATTTAGGAGCGGAGAACTTTCTGAATTTCTTTTGGCGGGCGAGGAGTCATTTCGTTGTTCCAGAAGCTTTGTGCTACCAGTAACGTGGAAGACCCCTATATTTCCGTTAACATATGGCGGACCTGAGTGAGGGCTTGTTTTTTTGTGGATTGAGTTGAAGCTTTTATTGGGAACATTTTACATAATGTTTGGGATCACGCTGACCACTTTGGGGTTTCCATCTAAATCTCCGAGTGACGTGATTCAGATGAAACCCCTAATCCTGTCACTATAGTGAGGCAGCAGAGTTACTCTGGACTCCATCTGACCTCTGTTCAGTGGTTTCTTTTCAGAAGTGCACAAAACTCTAGCCGACGGCACTTTCATGTAATCCTTAAAAGACAGACACCACCGGATTACAGGTCCTATGGAGTCCACACTGCCTCCATCTGCATTCACTATAGGGAATCTTCTGCTGGGGGTTCCGTCTGAATCACATATTTCAGAGATTTACACAGAAACCCCGGTGTAAGCACTCAGCGCAAGATAAATGTGCGCCAAGCCTTACTGTGATCTTTGGGAGGCAGAATGAAAAAATCAACAGCATGTGAAGAATTGGTTTTATTTACTTTTTATGCCGTTCCTCGTTCGGGATAAGTGATTAGTAGTGTTGAGCGATACCGTCCGATACTTGAAAGTATCGGTATCGGAAAGTATCGGCCGATACCGGCAAAGTATCGGATCTAATCCGATACCGATATCCGATACCAATACAAGTCAATGGGACTCAAGTATCGGACGGTATCCCTGATGGTTCCCAGGGTCTGAAGGAGAGGAAACTCTCCTTCAGGCCCTGGGATCCATATTAATGTGTAAAAGAAAGAATTAAAATAAAAAATATTGCTATACTCACCTCTCCGACGCAGCCTGGACCTCACCGAGGGAACCGGCAGCGTTCTTTGCTTAAAATGCGCGTTTACTTCCTTCCGTGACGTCACGGCTTGTGATTGGTCGCGTGCCGCCCATGTGGCCGCGACACGACCAATCACAGCAAGCCGTGACGTAATTTTCAGGTCCTCAATGCCTAATTCTAGGCATTCAGGATTTTAAAATTACGTTCCGGCTTGTGATTGGTCGCGTCGCGGTCACATGGGCGACGCGACCAATCACAAGCCGTGACGTCACGGGAGGCAGGAAACGCGCGCATTTTAAAATTACGTCACGGCTTGTGATTGGTGGCGTGTCGCCCATGTGACCGCGACGCGACCAATCACAGCAAGCCGTGACGTAATTTTCAGGTCCTGAATGCAGAATTAGGCATTGAGGACCTGAAAATTACGTCACGGCTTGCTGTGATTGGTCGCGTCGCGGCCACATGGGCGGCACGCGACCAATCACAAGCCGTGACGTCACGGAAGGAAGTAAACGCGCGCATTTTAAGCAAAGAACGCTGCCGGTTCCCTCGGTGAGGTCCAGGCTGCGTCGGAGAGGTGAGTATAGCAATATTTTTTATTTTAATTCTTTATTTTACACATTAATGTTGTTTCGATACCGATACCCGATACCACAAAAGTATCGGATCTCGGTATCGGAATTCCGATACCCGCAAGTATCGGCCGATACCCGATACTTGCGGTATCGGAATGCTCAACACTAGTGATTAGGTGACTTTATTCTTCGGGTTGGTGTGATTACAGCAATACCAGATTTAGGCCTCTTTCACACGTCCGTGTCTCTTGTACGTGTGGTGACAGATTTTTGTACCAGAGACACACACACATAGACCCATTCAAGGAAAGGGGTCTGTGCACGTCAGTATGTTTTCACGGACTGTGTGTCCATGGGCAAAACACACTGACATGTCCGCTTTTTATGTCAGCACAGGCCGCAAAACGTCCCACACACATGCACACGGATAACACACATGAATGTCATCCATGTGACACGCATAAGCACCGGGTATGAAGCGTTACAGTAAGTGCTGTTCTCTGACCCAGGGTGCTGAACACAGCTCTTATCATTCTCCCCTGCTCTGCCGGCCATCAGCACGAGCAGGGAAGAATGATGAGAGTTATATTTAAGCGATAAAAGAGACAGCAGGCAGTGGCTGATGGAACTATTACTCCCATCAGCCTACCCCTGCTGCCGCTAATAACAGTAACAGGAGGAGCTGCTGATGGGGGTATCCATCAACCGCCGCCTGCCCTATAAATAAATGAAAAAAACGGCGTGGGTTTCCATGTATTTTCTATAACCAGCCAGGCAAAACTCAAAGCTGGGGGCTGTAACCCTCAGCTGTCAGCTTCAGCAACGTTGGTTATAAAGAATAGAGGGATCCCCATGCTGTTTTTTTAAATTAAATATATAAATTTTTTAAAAACGGCATAGGGTTCCCCCCATTTTTGACAACCAGCCTTGCTAAACCTCACAGCCGGGGGCTGGTATTCTCAGGCTGGTAAGGGGCCATGGATATTGACCCCCCAGCCTAAAAATAGCAGCCTGCAACTGCCCAGAAAAGGCACATCTATTAAATGTGCCAATTCTGGAGCTTTGCCCGCTCTTTCCACTTGCCCTGTAGTGGTGGCGTGGGGTTCATATTTGAGGAGTTGATGTCACCTTTGTATTGTCAGGTGACATCAAGCCCACGGCTTGGTAATGGAGAGGTGTCTATAAAACACCTATCCATTTGTAATCCCATAGTTACTTGGTAAATAAAGATACGGTCAGATTAAAGTCCTGACATTTTCAGTGGTACCATGTTTATTTATATCTGTTTTTTGATCTCGTGTCATTCCACTTTTTTTTCCGGAGGTATGATAATAAAGCATTGTTTTTTTTCCTTGTTTTTTATTTTTATGGTGTTCACTAAAGGGTTAACTAGTGGGACAGTTTTATAGGTCGGATTGTTGCGGACGCGGCCATACAAAATATGTGTACTTTTACTGTCTTGTTTTTTTTCCATTCAAATATTTATTTAGAGATAGAAGTAAATCTGATTTTTTTTTTATAGTTTTTTTTTTTTTTTTTAATATTTTTACAATTATTTAAAACATTTTTTTTACTTTTTTACTTTGTCCCACCATGGGACTATCATTTTTTGCAGGCTGATCGCTTCTGCATGCTGCAGAAACTGTCAGCTCTGCATTGAGAGACAAACTTGCTCATCATGTACTGGGGGCATGATCAGCAAGTTTTCTAGGTCTGGTGACCCGAATGTCATCATGACGACATCAGATCACCATGGCAACGATTGGGACCCTGCATTACGCCGCGGGGTCCCCAATCCAAAGGCAGAGGGGGTGTCAGCCCTCTGCAGGCTTCCGAAATGCTGCGACCGTGTTCAATCACAGCATTTCAGGGGTTAAAGTGCTGTGACCGGTCTGTGACCACTCCTGGCACTTAGTGCCGGTGTCAGCTGTCAGAATCACCCCCATGTGAGCGGGCGATCGAGATGACGTAATATTTCGTCCATGGTAAAGTAGACCCAGGGCACATGGACGGATTATTACGTCTAATGTCAGAAAGGGGTTATTAATTCTAACAGTTTACATTTTTTCAACAACAAAGATATAGAAGTTTATATACAGCAGGATTATTATAAGTACTTGCCATACACAGTCATGGCCAAAAGTGTTGGCACCCATGAAATTTTTTCAGAAAATGAAGTATTTCTCCTAGGAAATTATTTCAATTATATGTTTTGTAATACACAAGTTTTTTTCCTTTATGTGTATTGGAGCAACAGAAAAGAGAAAAAAAGGCAAACCGGACATAATTTCACACAAAACCCCAGTGATGGTCTAAACAAAATGGTTGGGACCTTTCCAAAAATCTGGAAAACAACTTTTTAACCCCTTTCTGACATCAGATGTGCTATCCCGTCGAGGTGACTTGGGCCCGTATGACCATCGACAGGATCAGCCGCGTGTCAGCTGATTATCACATGTGCCAGGAGTAGTCACGGACTGGTCCCGACACTTTAATCCCCGGAACACTGCGATCAAAGAAGATTGCAGCATTCCAGTGGCATAGGGAAGCATCGTGCAGGGAGGGGGCTCTCTGCGTGCTTCCATGAGACCCTCAGAACTCAATGTGATTGTGTTGTTCCCAGGGCCTCCTCCCTGCAGGCCCCTGGATCCAAGATGGCGGCGGGGTCCTTCCGAGTCCTGCAGGGAGGCGGCTTGTCAGTGCCTGCTGAGAGCAGGAACCGGCAAGCCTCCTGCACTGCCTGTCAGATCGCTGATCTGACACAGTGCTCTGCAAAGATGTCCCACCCTGGGACTATGTAAAAAAGTAAAAAAATATATATATATTACACTGTGTACAAATATTTTATAAAAAATTCCTAAATAAAGAAAAAAAATTGTTCCAATAAAGACATTTCTTTATGTAAATTTTAAAAAAGTACACATATTTAGTATCGCCGCGTCCGTAACGACCCAACCTATAAGACTGTCCCACTTGTTAATCCCTTCAGTGAACACTGTAAAAAAAAAAAGAAAAAAAACAAGGCAAAAAACAATGCTTTATCATACCGCCGAACAAAAAGTGGAATAACATGCGATCAAAAAGACGGATATAAATAAACATCGTACCGCTGAAAACGTCATCTTGTCCCTCAAAAAACAAGCAGCCATGCAGCATCATGAGCAAAAAAAATAAAAAAGTTATAGCCCTCAGAATAAAGCGATGCAAAAATAAATAATTTTTATATAAAATAGTTTTTTGAACAAAAGAAAAAAAAGGAAAAGCCAGCTCACCGTAATGAAACACAGGTGCACGGAAGCCCGTCCTGGTTGAACGTGGATATAGAGCAAAATAAATAGAAGTTCTTCCAGCTCCTTGATGATAAAATATGAAACTTCTTTTATTTGAAAATCATTAATCAGAGCTTTGATCACCGCAGTGATCGAAACGCATCACTCTGTCTTGCTGTCTGTCATTCTGTGTCCCGATATCTTCTATGGAATTTTAATGATTTCCAAATAAAAGAAGTTCATATTTTATCATCAAGGAGCTGGAAGAACTTCTATTTATTTTGCTCTAAAATAGTTTTTATTGTATAAATGCGCCAAAACAAAACAAAAAAAGATATAAATGAGGTATCGCTGTAATCGTACTAGCCCGAAGAATAAAACTGCTTTATCAATTTTACCAAACGCGGAACGGTATAAACACCCCCAAAAGAAATTCATGAATTGCTGGTTTTTGTTCATTCTGCCAAACAAAAATCGGAATAAAAAGCGATCAAAAAATGTCATGTGCCCAAAAATGGTACCAATAAAAACGTCAACTCGTCCTGCAAAAAACAAGACCTCACATGACACTGATGACCAAAATATGAAAATATTATAGCTCTCAAAACTATTTTTTGCAATAAAAAGCATCTTTTAGTGAGTGATAGCTGCCAAACATAAAAACCCTCTATAAATAGTAAAATGAAAGCCCCCTTTATCACTGCCTTAGTTAGGAAAAAATAATAATATAAAAAAAACTATTTATTTCCATTTTCCCATTAGGATTAGGGTTGGGGCTAAAGTTAGGGTTGGGGCTAAAGTTAGGGTTGGGGTTGGGGCTAAAGTTATGGTTTGGTTTACGGGTGTGTCAGTGTTTGGGGTGTGGTTAGGGCTATGGTTAGGGTTGGGACTAGGGTAAGGGGTGTGTTGGGGTTAGGAGTGTGTTGGGGTTGGGATTATGGTTAGGGGGGTGTTCGGGTTAGGGGTGTGGCTAGGGTAATGGTTAGGGTTGGGATTAGGGTTAGGGGTGTGTTGGGGTTAGCAATACTGTTAGGGGTGTGTTGGGGTTAGGGTTGGAGTTAGAATTGGGGGGTTTCCATTGTTTAGGCACATCAGGGGCTCTGCAAATGCAACATGACGTCCGATCTCAATTCCATCCAATTCTGGGTTGAAAAAGTAAAATGGTGCTCCTTCCCTTCCGAGCTCTGCCGTGTGCTAAAACAGTGGTTTACTCCCAGATATGGGGAATCAGCGTACTCAGGACAAATTGGACAACTTTTTCGGTTCAATTTCTCCTGTTAGCCTTGCGAAAATACAAAACTGGGGGCTAAAAAATAATTTTTGTGGAAAAAAAAAGATTTTTTATTTTCATGGCTCTGTGTTATAAACTTTAGTGAAACAACTAGGGGTTCAAAGTTCTCACAACACATCTAGATAAGTTCCTTGGGGGGGTTTATTTTCCAATATGGGGTCACTTGTGGGGGGTTTCTACTGTTTAGGTACATCAGGGGCTCTGCAAATGCAACATGACGGGCTCTGCAAATGCAACATGATGCCCGCAGAATATTCCATCAAAGTCTGCATTCCAAAACGCCACTTCTTCCCTTCCGAGCCCTGACGCGTGCCCAAGCAGTAGTTTTCTCCCACATATGGGTATCAGCGTACTCAGGACAAATTGGACAACAACTTTTGCGGTTCAATTTCTCCTGTTACCCTTGTGAAAATACAAAGCTGGGGGCTAAAAAATAATTTTTGTTAAAAAAAAAAAGATTTTTTATTTTCACGGCTCTGCGTTATAAACTGTAGTGAAACACTTGGGGGTTCAAAGTTCTCACAACACATCTAGATAAGTTCCTATGGAGGTTTAGGTTCCAATATGGTGTCACTTGTGGGGGGTTTCTACTGTTTAGGTACATCAGGGGCTCTGCAAACGCAACGTGATGCCCGCAATCCATTCCATCAAAGTCTGCATTCAAAAATTGATGCCCGTAAACCATTCCATCAAAGTCTGCATTCAAAAACTTTTGCAGTCCAATTTCTCCAGATACCCTTGGGAAAATACAAAATTGGGGGCTAAAAATCATTTTTGTGGGAAAAAAAAATGATTTTCTAATTTTCACGGCTCTACATTATAAACTTTAGTGAAACAATTGGGGTTCAAAGTGCACACCACACATCTAGATAAGTTACTTAGGTGGTCTAGTTTCCAAAATGGGGTCACTTGTGGGGGGGGGGTTTCCACTGTGTAGGCACATCAGGTGCTCTCCAAACGCGACATGGCATCCTATCTCAATTCCAGCCAATTTAGCATTGAAAAGTCAAAAGGCACTCCTTCCCTTCCGAGCTCTGCCATGCACCCAAACAGTGGTTTACCCCCACATATGGGGTATCGGCGTACTTAGGACAAATTGTACAACAACTTTTGGAGTTCAATTTCTCCTGTTACCCTTGGTAAAATAAAACAAATTGGATCTGAAGTAATTTGTTTGTGAAAAAAAGTTAAATGTTCCTTGAGGGGTGCAGTTTTTAGAATGGTGTCACTTTTTGGTATTTTCTATCATATAGAACCCTCAAAGTGACTTCAAATGTGATGTGGTCCCTAAAAAAAAAAATGGTGTTGTATAAATGAAAAATCGCTGGTCAACTTTTAACCCCTATAACGCCCTAACCAAAAAAAACAAAATTACTTATTAAATCACAGAGATATGTCACACAAAATAATTAAGGGCATGAAAATTCAAAGTTGGGAAATTGCTAAATTTTCAGAATTTTCGCCAAATTTCCTTTTTCTTCACAAATAAACACAAGTAATATCAAAGAATTTTTACCACTATCGTGAAGTACAATATGTCACGAGCAAATGTCAATTACCGGGATCCGTTGAAGCGTTCCAGAGTTATAACCTCATAAAGGGACAGTGGTCAGAATTGTAAAAAGTGGTCATTAACGTGCAAACCACCCCTTGGGGGTAAAGGGGTTAAGCATGTGATGCACACAGTGTAGATTGTGAGCCCCATTGGGGACAGTGTTAATAAGGTATGTAAAGCAATACAGAATATGATAGCACTAGCTATAGCAAAACATAATAAATAAAAAGGATGATGGGTCGCCGTGATGGTGAGCGAGCGTGCTCAGACATTGTGTTATCCGAGCATGCTTGGGTGTTATAACATACAGGTCCTTCTCAAAAAATTAGCATATAGTGTTAAATTTCATTATTTACCATAATGTAATGATTACAATTAAACTTTCATATATTATAGATTCATTATCCACCAACTGAAATTTGTCAGGTCTTTTATTGTTTTAATACTGATGATTTTGGCATACAACTCCTGATAACCCAAAAAACCTGTCTCAATAAATTAGCATATCAAGAAAAGGTCCTCTAAACGACCTATTACCCTAATCTTCTGAATCAACTAATTAACTCTAAACACATGCAAAAGATACCTGAGGCTTTTAAAAACTCCCTGCCTTGTTCATTACTCAAAACCCCCATCATGGGTAAGACTAGCGACCTGACAGATGTCAAGAAGGCCATCATTGACACCCTCAAGCAAGAGGGTAAGACCCAAAAAGAAATTTCTCAACAAATAGGCTGTTCCCAGAGTGCTGTATCAAGGCACCTCAATGGTAAGTCTGTTGGAAGGAAACAATGTGGCAGAAAACGCTGTACAACGAGAAGGACCGATTCCAGACCTTGGGGAACCTGAGGAAGCAGTGGACTGAGTCTGGTGTGGAAACATCCAGAGCCACCGTGCACAGGCGTGTGCAGGAAATGGGCTACAGGTGCCGCATTCCCCAGGTAAAGCCACTTTTGAACCATAAACAGCGGCAGAAGCGCCTGACCTGGGCTACAGAGAAGCAGCACTGGACTGTTGCTAAGTGGTCCCAAGTACTTTTTTCTGATGAAAGCAAATTTTGCATGTCATTCGGAAATCAAGGTGCCAGAGTCTGGAGGAAGACTGGGGAGAAGGAAATGCCAAAATGCCTGAAGTCCAGTGTCAAGTACCCACAGTCAGTGATGGTGTGGGGTGCCATGTCAGCTGCTGGTGTTGGTCCACTGTGTTTCATCAAGGGCAGGGTCAATGCAGCTAGCTATCAGGAGATTTTGGAGCACTTCATGCTTCCATCGGCTGAAATGCTTTATGGAGATGAAGATTTCATTTTTCAGCACGACCTGGCACCTGCTCACAGTGCCAAAACCACTGGTAAATGGTTTACTGACCATGGTATTACTGTGCTCAATTGGCCTGCCAACTCTCCTGACCTGAACTCCATAGAGAATCTGTGGGATATTGTGAAGAGAAAGTTGAGAGACGCCAGACCCAACACTCTGGATGAGCTTAAGGCCGCTATTGAAGCATCCTGGGCCTCCATAACATCTCAGCAGTGTCACAGGCTGATTGCCTCCATGCCACGCCGCATTGAAGCAGTCATTTCTGCCAAAGGATTCCCGACCAAGTATTGAGTGCATAACTGAACATTATTATTTGATTGTTTTTTGGTTTGTTATTAAAAAACACTTTTATTTGATTGGACGGGTGAAATATGCTAATTTATTGAGACAGGTTTTTTGGGTTATCAGGAGTTGTAGGCCAAAATCATCAGTATTAAAACAATAAAAGACCTGACAAATTTCAGTTGGTGGATAATGAATCTATAATATATGAAAGTTTAATTGTAATCATTACATTATGGTAAATAATGAAATTTAACACTATATGCTAATTTTTTGAGAAGGACCTGTATTACTCGAGTATGCCCAAGATGCTGGTATAACGCAATATCCGAGCACGCTCTCTCATTACTAGTAGTGCCCAGTGTGAGAAAGCTGGGCTTGTGTCCTAGGTCATGGTTCTTCCATCAGGACAGGTCAACAGGACAATGACCTGAAACATACTTCAAGAAACATCTAGAAATGGATGGAAACAAAGCACTGGAGAATATTAAATTGGCCAACAATGAGCCCAGATCTAAATTCCAAATTGCTGTTGGGAGAAAGCACCCTTCACATATGAAAGACCTGGAGCAGTTTGCAGAAAAAGAGTGGTCCCAAATTCCAGCTAATAGGTGCAAGAAGCTAGTTGATGATTATAGAAATCGATTGATTGCAGACATTTATTCCAAATGGTGTGCAACCAAATATTAAAGGGGTGTTATGAAGGGAAAGTCATTTTGCTCCTAACTATCTATTTGATTATATAATAAGCTATTTTTAATATACTTTTTTAACCCCTTACTGACGGAGCCAAATTTTTGAAATCTGACCAGTGTCACTTTATGTGGTAATAACTCTGCAATGCTTCAACAAATCCCAGTGATTTTGAGATTGTTTTTTCATGACACATTATACTTTATGATAATGGTAAATTTAGGTCAATATGTTTTGTGTTTATTTATAAAAAATATCAAAAATTTGAAAAAAAATTTAAAAAATTAGCAATTTTTGAAATTTGAATGTTTATCCCTTTAATCCAGATAGTCATACCCCAGCAAAACATTAATAAATAACATTTCCCACATGTCCGCTTAACATCAGCACCATTTGTAAAATGTTATTTTATTTTGTTAGCATTTTAGGAGGGTTAAAAATGTAGCAGCAATTTTTCATTTTTTCAAGGAAATTTACTAAATAAATTTTTTTAGGGACTTATCCATGTTTGAAGTGCCTTTAGGGGTCTCATACATTGGGAAACCCCTAAACGTGATACCATTTTAAAAACAGCACCCCCTGACATATCGAAAACTGCTGTCAGGTAGTTTATTAACCCTTCAGGTGCTTTGCAGGAATTAATGCAAAGTGGTATGACAGAAATGAAAATGTGTATTTTTACCACCTAAATGCCTCTAACTTCGGAACAGATTACTATAGCAGTCAGACTCTAAGGCCGCTATTTGGTTGTGAAATGCCATGGCAAACATCAGGACCACACAATCATGATCTGAGGGCACCAATTTGGATAAAGAGGAAGCCCCCACACTCTGTTAATCATTTGTAATGATGTAGTCACTATTGACAGCAGCATCAAAGGGGTTAAACATATGTACGGTGCAAACACTGATCGTGGCTGATACAGCAAGTTGTCAGCTATAGTATACAGCCGACAGCTGCTGGATTGTCACCTGTATGGGGAGGCTAGTCTCTTATATCTCAGGTCAGTTAAAAGACGTATTGGCTGTCATTAAGGGGTTAAAACAGCTATTGTATTTTTTTCTTTACTTACTGTGTGAAGACGATTAGTTTGTGTATCTCAGTGGATGCTAGGATACCCAAGCGAAGAATCATTAGAGCAGAGGACCAAGGATGTGGTCACTGTCACAACCCTTGCCACCTGCCTAAAAAGAAGTCTTCAGTAATGCTCATTTTAGGTGCAGTGTTGTCCCTGCTGCCTCCACCGTGTGCTCTGTGGTCTGCTTAGATGAATAGTAATAATCTGGCAGCAGAGTGGTGTCACTATACCCGGCTGTGCAGGAGACTAGCGCTGCCCGGGCAAGTGACGACGCTGGTCTATGCCGGGTATTCTGACATCGCTCTTTTCCCGTCTTATTACTTTTCATCTAAGAAGACAACAGAGCGCACACAGGGGAGACAGCATGCTGTGCGCATCGCACATGGGGGACAGTGCAGGGAAGAGACAGCAGGGACTGCACCGGCCCTTAAGGCACCGCCTCTAACCTCTTAAGTTGAGGGTGCCAACAATTTTGTTGGGACCATTTTTGGGGTTCTGTGTGAAATTATGTCCAATTTGCCTTTATTTCCTTTGTGTGTTTTGGAACAACACAAACAAACATGTGTATAACAAAACACGTGCAATTGCAATAATTTTCTGTTAGAAATACCGTACATACTTGAGTATAAGCCGAGATTTTCAGCCCATTTTTTTGGGCTGAAAGTGCCCCTCTCGGCTTATACTCGAGTCATTGTCCCAGGGGGTCGGCGGGGGAAGGGGAGTGGCAGATGTCAAATCATACTTACCTGCTCCCGGCGCATCTCTGCACGTTCCTGCTTCTCCGGCGACCGCAGCTTCTTCCAGTGTTCAGCGGTCACGTGCTACCGCTCATCAAACTAACGAATATGGACGAATATTCATTACTTTAATGAGCGGTACGATGTGACCGCTGAACACAGGAAGAAGCTGCGGGCACCGAAGATCACCTGTCAGTGAGAAGCTGCCAGGGACCACGCCGGGAGCAGGTGAGTATAATGGGGACTGGAGGGTGAGTAATGCACAATATTCACCTGTCCGCGTTCCACCACTGGGCGCCGCTGTGTCTTCTGCGTCCTCTGCCTGCGACGTTCAGGTCAGAGGGTGCGATGACGCGATTAGTATGCCCAGTGGTGGAACGCGGACAGGTGAATATTGCAAGTGCCGGGGACCTGCTCAGGAAAAGAGGGGAGTATGTGATTAATTTTTTTTTTAATGGCAGCAGCTGGCTATGGGGCAAATGTTTCTATGGAGCATCATATGGGGCCATAATCAACCTATGCAGCATTGTATGGGGCACATTATCTATGGAGCATCTTATGGGGCCATAATCAACCTATGCAGCATTGTATGGGGCACATTATCTATGGAGCATCTTATGGGGCCATAATCAACCTATGCAGCATTGTATGGGGCACATTATCTATGAAGCATCTTATTGGGCCATAATCAACCTATGCAGCATTGTATGGGGCACATTACCTATGGAGCATCTTATGGGGCCATAATCAACCTATGCAGCATTGTATGGGGCACATTATCTATGAAGCATCTTATTGGGCCATAATCAACCTATGCAGCATTGTATGGGGCACATTATCTATGAAGCATCTTATTGGGCCATAATCAACCTATGCAGCATTGTATGGGGCACATTATCTATGGAGCATCTTATGGAGCCATAATCAACCTATGCAGCATTGTATGGGGCACATTATCTATGAAACATCTTATTGGGCCATAATCAACCTATGCAGCATTGTATGGGGCACATTATCTATGGAGCATCTTATGGAGCCATAATCAACCTATGCAGCATTGTATGGGGCACATTATCTATGGAGCATCTTATGGGGCCATAATCAACCTATGCAGCATTGTATGGGGCACATTATCTATGGAGCATCTTATGGGGCCATAATCAACCTATGCAGCATTGTATGGGGCACATTATCTATGGAGCATCTTATGGGGCCATAATCAACCTATGCAGCATTGTATGGGGCACATTATCTATGGAGCATCTTATGGGGCCATAATCAACCTATGCAGCATTGTATGGGGCACATTATCTATGGAGCATCTTATGGGGCCATAATCAACCTATGCAGCATTGTATGGGGCACATTACCTATGGAGCATCTTATGGGGCCATAATCAACCTATGCAGCGTTGTATGGGGCACATTATCTATGGAGCATCTTATGGGGCCATAATCAACCTATGCAGCATTGTATGGGGCACATTTTCTATGGAGCATCTTATGGAGCCATAATCAACCTATGCAGCATTGTATGGGGCACATTATCTATGGAGCATCTTATGGGGCCATAATCAACCTATGCAGCGTTGTATGGGGCACATTATCTATGGAGCATCTTATGGGGCCATAATCAACCTATGCAGCATTGTATGGGGCACATTTTCTATGGAGCATCTTATGGAGCCATAATCAACCTATGCAGCATTGTATGGGGCACATTATCTATGGAGCATGTTATGGGGCCATAATCAACCTATGCAGCATTGTATGGGGCACATTATCTATGGAGGATCTTATGGGGCCATAACCAACCTATGCAGCATTATATGGGGCATATTTTCTATGAAGCATCTTATGGGGCCCATCATAAAGTTTATGGAGCATTATATGGGGCGTATTTTGTATGGAGCATCTTACGGGGCCCATCATGAACGGTATGGAGCATTATATGCGGCTCCTGATTTGATATAGATATTCAAAAACACGTAACCTACTGATGTCTCAATTAATTTTACTTTTTTTGATATCTATTTTTATTTTTGAAATTTACCGGTAGCTGCTGCATTTCCCAACCTAGGCTTATACTCGAGTCATTAAGTTTTGCCAGTTTTTTTGTGGCAAAATTAGGGGTCTCGGCCTATACTCGGGTAGGCTTATACTCAAGTATATACAGTACTTCATTTTCTGGATTAATTCCAAGGGTGAACACTTTTGACAGGACTGTACGTGAATCCTTAAAGAGTATCTAACACCAAAATGCTTTTTTTCTATGCATTTGTATAATCATGTGATATGATGTCCATATGCAATAATAAGGAATAAATACAGAGGCTGTTTTCATGAGAATCCATTAAAAGAGAATCTGTCACCAGGTTTTTGCTACCAAATCTGAGAGCAGCATGATGAAAAGGCAGAGACTCATTCCAGTCACTTACTTGGTTGCATGATGTCATTTTGATAAAATCCCTGTATTCTCAGCTGCAAATCTATCAGTTTTTTGAATGCTAAGATTTGTATAACCCCACCCACACCACTGCTTGAAAGCTTTCTCTGTACACTGTGTATTAATAGAAAGCTGCCAAAAAGTTGACTAGAAGGCATGGGGCAGTCCTAATCATCTGCTGATAAAACACTTATTTTATTGAAACACCACCACACATCCTAGTAAGTGACACATCACTCGAATCAGAGTCTCTCTCCCACTACATCATGCTGCTCTCGGATTACATAGACATGACCTGCTGACGGATTCCCTTAATCATAAAATGTAAGTGTACCTTTTGAGACTTTAATTCCTCAGTTATTGCTTGCATTTGTAGATTCGGATTGTTTATCTTTTCATGAGAAATGTACTCATTATTGGACGAGGGGCATCCATTTTGCTTCTTTGCTCTCCGAACAAAGTTGAGTGACGGAGCCATTTTTCCATATGGTTTTGCACTTGCTTCTAATGAAAAAAAAACAAAAGTGGTTACATTAACCCTGCCAAAGACGGTATCCAAGTTAAGTCATGGCAAAAATTACTGGAATAACTCAGTACCTTTGATTTGAAAAGAACAGCAATTTGTTTTTTTATGAGACAATTATGCAATTGTGCACTTTGTCATGCATTGCTTTGGACAATGCTGAGCAAGGTTCAATGGCATATGTTGTTTGAACAGCCTTACAGTGTGTGTTCTTACTGAGAACCAGAAGATTGTAGGAAGACTTCAGGCAAGACACTATCGAAAAATTATACCTACAGGTTTTCTTTTGAAGTGTCGCTTAAAAAACTTCTTTGTAAGTTAATGTTCTCTCTAGCAAATGACTTACAGGTGCTTCTCACAGAATTAGAATATCATCAAAAAGTTAAATTACTGAGATAATGACTTTTGGGTTTTCATTGGCTGTAAGCCATAATCATCAACATTAACAGAAATAAACACATGAAATAGATCACTCTGTTTGTAATGACTCCACACAATATATGAGTTTCACGCTTTATATTGAAGAACTGAAATAAATTAACTTTTTGATGATATTCTAATTTTGTGAGAAGCACTTGTAGATCATGCTCTGAGTATTACTTAACTGAAAATCTCTGTGAAAAAAAGATGCTTTTCTTTTTATCATTGATGGTCACATATGCCATGGGCTCAAGTTTTATGATGATTACTAAAATAGTTATTCCTGTAATCATCAAATATCAGTCAGTCCCTATAGTAATGTAAATGTTGCAGCTGTTCAGTCCAGTCTAGTGTAAATGCTGCAGCCGTTCCGTCCAGTCTAGTGTAAATGTTACAGCCCTTTAGTTCACAGTCTAATGTAAATGCTGCAGCCGTTCAGTCACAGTCTAGTATAACTGATGCAGCCGTTCCATTCACACTTGTTTACTTACTTCATTATGCTTCTTAGCACTTAGCACAAGAGGAGAAAGCTGAGGAATGGAAGGAAATACATTTCCTTTGCTACGCTATCTGGTATCACAGGCTAATCTCAAGGTATCTGATGGTGCTAAAGCGGGTAATGAGAAGAGCAACTAGATCTCCTTCTGCACCTAACTGAGAATACCAGGAGCTGTGAAACTAGAAGCTGGTGGAACTGGCTAACTTGACTTGTATATTATTCATTTTTTTATATTTTGACTTTAAATTGTTTTGAACAGTTCATAATATAGCATGTGCCTTTTCTTTTCTGCCCCTTTGGTTTACTGCCTTTAATACTTAAAATTGTCTCTTAAGCAGCTCACAGCTCTGCAGCCTCCTAACTTTATGGCTGCTGGGGAGAAGGGCACTCATTTGTGAGTGACAATTCTAGTAAGTTTCCTTCTGCTACTGTCATTGGAGTTCATGCTCTCACTTTATGGCACTGCTGCGTGAGAATTTTCCCAAGCAGCGGTGCCGCAAGTGACAGCATGAACTCCAGTGACCTCTGACAGCAGAGTGATCCACTGCGGGAGGATACTTGCCATCATTGTATTACCAAAGCCCCCTGGAGAGCGGTCACATCTGCCGATGTGACAGCTCTACAAGGGAGATCGTTGTGGGACACTCGTTATTAAATGGATTACATCGAAACAGGGAGTATACTGTGGGTTTATTATTGGGTGTCAGGTATTAGCTGTATGGTGAGTATGTACTGTTATATTTGTGTATGTTTTTTTTTTTGCACAGTAGCCGGATGATGGGACTAATGTCCCATCATCGGCAAGCTGTCACTGTAACAGGCATAGCCGGATGGGACTAGTAGTCCCATCAGATGATGCCTGCCTACACACAGAACCGCGCGCACACACACACACAGCCCTGCAGATAAACGCACACACATACACACAGACATCAGCACATTTTTATTGCCGTTGTGTGTTCAGTTCTCCTATGGGCTTTGCCTAAGGCAGTCCTTGGGAAAGCTTGAGGTCTGTCCACTATGGAAACCATAATAAGTATAGGAATATAGATTGCATTACACAGGGAACATACAGTTAACAGTTTGGATTAGCCCATCATTGGGGAGGGATTAGGCCACTTTTTATAGAAAGGTTTTTCCGGGTTAGTGGGTCAGTGAATGTTAGTGTCTAGGACTCAGTAAAAGGACAGGTTCAGAGTAGAGTCCAGTCAGTGAAGGAGAGTGGAGTGGAGAGTAAAGCCGGACAAGTTAGTGTTAGCAGGTGCAAGAAGACGCAGATGCTGCAGAGCTGAACGGGTTCTGTCAGTCCAGGTTTCCCCACAGCATGAGGACACATTCTAAGTTTCATTTGGACGCCAGGACAGTCTTGGACTTGAGGTGCGGAAGGAGTATTGAGTGCCATATCACTGTCCCACCTGTGAGGAAGATGATGTTGGCCGTGTTGCAAAGAAATTGAAGGTTGGAGGTCCCCAGTGAAGCTGATATGCTGGAAGGCAGGTCCCTAGGTTCAGCAAGAACTGTGGGGCTAGAGACAAGTTGGGCAGAAATGAGACAAAGACTGACAGGCCAGGAAACAAAGGGAACATCACTAAAATGAGATTCTGTATTAATCTGTATGCTGCAGCTGTGTGTAACCAAATTGCTCAGTAAAGCTGAACCTGTTAACCCCGACCCAAGGTCTCCTGTCTTGTCTGAAGCTACAGCCAGATCTGATCCCATGGAGGAGGGAGGTAGGAAGAACTCATGAAGGAACAGTGAATAAAGAGCAAACTCCACAGCACCCCACACACCTGTCTGTCTCCTGTTTAGAAGAGGGGTTTCAAGGCAACCAGAACTCAGTCCCAGCCCAGAGCAACCCGGCCTGTATCCCCCTTCATACTAGTCAAGATACTTTACATATGACATGTAGCAATATTGAACAATGTTTTTTTTTGCTAAATTGCTATGCACTTTGCCATGATAAGGGCATGAGAGGCTTTTCTATAAGGTAGATACAACACTAGTGCTGGATTACAGAGTTAAATACTGCTATTAGGTTCCCTTTAACCTCTTCTCCCCTGGGGGATTTTCCATTTTTTTACTCCCCTTCTTCCAAGAGCCATATGAGGGCTTGTCTTTTGTGGGATAAGTTGTATTTTTAAATGACATCATTCATTTTATCATGTGATGCACTAGAAAGTAGGGAAAAAAATCCAAGTGCATTGAAATAGCAAAAAAGTACAATTTCACAATTTTGCTTTTTATCTACCATGTTCACTATATGGTAAAATGATCCGGCAACATGATTCTCCAGTTCAGTATGATTAGTCAAATAGCAAGTGTTAAAAAAAAATCTGAAATTTCGCAAAAAATAAAAAATACATTTCCTTGTGTTGCCATTTTCTGGGACCCGGAACATTTTCAATTTTCGGGATCTGAGGCTGGGCGAGGGCTTATTTTTTGCGCCCTGAGCAAATGTTTATCGATACCAGTTTGGGGTAGATACGATGTTTTCATTTCCTCTAATTGCATTGTATTGCAATGATGCGGCAGTCAAAAAAACGCAATTCTGCCAGCTTGATTTTTTTCTCGTTACGCCATTTACCGACATCTGTATAATACCTTCAGGACTTGCTGGTAATTGTAGTTTTCCTCATTGTAAACTGCAGTGCTATTATGATGCAGTGATGGTTTAGTTATAGGAGCTGTGCCGGTAGCATCACTTGCTGGTGCTTTTCTCTAGAATAATCCCTCAGATGCCACAGTCAATATTAGCCATGGCACCTTGATGTAATATACTGTAGATAAGATGAGAATCCTTTTCTTCCATCCACCCTTCTTTGGCCAAAATCCAAAATATGTAATAAAAGTAAATCTATGTAAGTAAAGTAAGACAAAAATTTAATAAAAGTAAACCCCAAAAATTGTGCCGAATTTCTATCACATCTATGTTTTTGTCCAGATACTGCCATTATGTTCCCAGAGTCTACAGTGGGAGAATAATATATCTATATAATCGTCCAAGGGGTACCTTAGTCTGTTTGTCTGTCTGTAACGGAAATCCAGCGTCGCTGATTGGTCGCAACCGGCAGGCTGCAACCAATCAGCTATAGGCTTAGTTAGGCCGCGAATTGGCCCCTCCCTACTCTCCTCCAGTCAGTGCCCCCTCCCTACTCCCCTCCAGTCAGTGCCAGTGTGCCGCCCCATCCCGGACCAACTTTTTACTATTGATGCTGCCTATGCAGCATCAATAGTAAAAAGATATAATGTTAAATAAAAAAAAAAATTGTGCTATTCTCACCTTCCGACGTCCACCGATGCGCGCGATGCTGCTGCCAGCTTCCGTTCCCAGAGATGCATTGCGAAATTACCCAGATTACTTAGCGGTCTTAGCGAGACCGCTAAGTCATCTGGGTAATTTCGCAATGCATCACTGGGAACGGAAGCCGGCGGCCGCATCGCGTGCGTCTGGACAGCTTTGGTGAACGACGGAGGGTGAGTATATAACTATTTTTTATTTTAATTCTTTTTTTTAACAGGGATATGGTGCCCACACTGCTATATACTACGTGGGCTGTGTTATATACTACGTGGGCTGTGTTATATACTGCGTGGCCTGTGTTATATACTACGTGGCCTGTGTTATATACTACATGGGCTGTGTAATATACTACGAGGCCTGTGTTATATACTACGTGGGCTGTGCTATATATTACGTGGGCAGTGTTACATACTGCCTGGCTGCTATATACTACGTGGGCAGTGTTATATACTACGTGGCCTGTGTTATATACTGCGTGGCCTGTGGTATATACTGCGTGGCCTGTGGTATATATTGCGTGGGCTGTGCTATATACTACGTGGCTGCTATATACTACGTAGCTGTGCTATATACTACGCGGCTGTCTGTTACGTAGGCTGTGCTATATAGTATGTGGCTTCTATATACTATGAGTGCTATATACTACGTGGCTGTGCTATATACTATGTGGCTTTGTGTTATATACTACGTGGCTGTCTGTGTTATATACTACGTGGCTGTGCTATATACTACGTGGCTGTGCGCGACGTACACACATACATACATACATACATATTCTAGAATAACCAATGCGTTAGAATCGGGCCACCATCTAGTATTTATACAAACAGGCACAATATACTGCATATATAGATCAGAATTTAAAAAAAAAGAAAGAAAACAAGCTAAAGGCAACCTGTCAGGTGATTTACGCTGTCCAATCATGAATAAGAGACCAACTCCATCATTACAGATATCTTCCAAAGAAATTAGGCTTTTGAGGAGGACACAGGAAACTGAGATGAGTAGTCAGCGAGGCAAGACCCACCAACCAGGTCTCTCACCATAAATATAATTGCCATCATTTATCAAATAGTTTTTGCCAGAATGCTTTTTGATGACACATTGCCTTTAACTCAGATGAATGAGTGACGCAGTTACCGCCATGTCATTGCTATGGGTAGAGTAGTGGGGTCATTTGGTTCAATTTTGAGAAACTTTTCATGTCTGTGATACAGTAATCATTGGTATTTGTTTATAATGGGTCTTCATGAAACATGACATGGAAAATGTTAGCACTATAAGACAAAGATACCTTCTCCTGATTGATCGGCTTCTTCAAAATGAAAAATACTCCGACTTATTGATTGGGGAGGCTTTGAAGCACAGATATTACGAACTGTGTTCCTGCAAAAAGAAACAAAAAAAATGTATTAATATGACAAAATTCACAGAAAGGCAATTGTAATCCTTTCCACTGACAATCATAGCAATTGTAATACCAGTAATTGCAATAAGAATACTAGTAATTAGTCCTAAAACTATGTATTTCGTCATGAATTTATTTCATATTTGTCCTATAATATTTTCAAACTGAAACGGTCAGCAAGTTTTTGCTATCTCATCTAAGAGCAGCATAATGTAGGAAAAGAAGGAAACGAGACTGATTCCAGCGATGTGTCACTTAGTTTACTGGGTGCAGCAGTTGTGACACGATCAGAGTTCTTAGAAGCAGCATGTAGCAGAGCTGAGAAAGCTGACCCCGCCCTCACCAGGCTTTCTGTGTGCACTGTATATTGACAGTCAGCTGCTTATCACAAGAGGGGGCAGATCCAGACACCCCCAAGCAGTTAGTCACAGCAATGATTATGTCCTAGTAATAAAACCTTCATTGCAAGTAAACAACAGCACACAGCCTCATAAGTGACACATCATTGAATTCAGTGTTTTAACCCCTTACCGACATTGGGCGTAATAGTACACCCACGTCGCAATCCCTCCCTTCGATGTTGGCTCTGGCGCTGAGCCCACATCTTTCCCAGAACATGTCAGCTGTTCATCAGGCATTTTCTTCCAGGTTCAACGGATCTTTTTTTAACAATTAAAATGTCTTAGAAGCAATTTACAATACACCATATACACAAGTCTAAATAAAGTATATAGTGTAACACCCCTCATCTGTGCTAGGAGTATTTTAGAACCAAAAGTTTGACTCATGGTTGCACATTTCCATGACCAAGGCAACATTTGTCGAAACAGAGATTGAGAACTGTGTGTTTTTTCACATCATAATGATCTTTAGAATGTACTGTAGGTCCAAAAGTCCTGTGTGAATAGATCAGTAGTATGCATACATTACCTTCACTACTATGGGAACAGTAATGTACATGGGTGACCACCCTCCCATAGATGTGCATGTACTCTACCACTACATTTATATGGGGAACATAGAACTTCCTTTATCCTGATTATTGAGAGTCCGCCCCAGTTCTCAGACATCCACTGGTATATTAATTTATAATGTATCCTATGGATTGGTGACAAATGTCGTAGGTGGGAGAACCGATTTAGTCTTTATTATAAATATATTGTTACATACAATATTTCTGTAATTATGCAATATTAACTGTTCATAAATTGCACAATAGAAACCTATTTGGCTTCATAAGCCACACAAGATAAAAAATGACCCATAATACACTGCTCAAATAAATATAGTGAACACTTAAACACCACAAATGTAACTCCAAGTCAATCACACTTCAGTGAAATCAACCTGTCTAATTATGAAGCAACCAGATAGTGAATCAATTTCTCCTGCTGTTGTGCAAATGGAACCGTCAAGAGGTGGAAATGATAGGCAACCAGTAAGACAACCCCTATTGAGGAGTGGTTCTGCCGAGGGTGACCACAAGCAATTTCTCTGCTATCATCCTTTTTGGCTGTTTTGGTCACTTTTGCTTTTTGTCATGGCTCTCACTCCTAGAGGTACAGTAGCATAAGGCACTGTCTACAACCTACAAAAGTTGCTCAGGTAGTGCAGCTCATCCAGGATAGCACATCAATGCGGCTGTGGCAAGAAGGGTACACCAGGATATGTGGAGGGGGCTGTAGGAGGGCAACAACCCAGCAGCAGGACAGCTACCTCCTCATTTGTGCAAGGAGGAACAGGAGAAGCAGTGCCAGAGTCCTGCAAAATTACCTCAAGCAGGCAACTAATATTCTTGTGTCTGCTCAAATGGTCAGAAACATGAGGGTGGTAAGAGGGCCCGACGTCCACAAGTGGGTTTTGGGCTTTCAGCACAACACCGCGCAGGGCGATTGGCATTTGCCAGAAAACAAAAAGATTGGCAGATTATACATTGGCACCCTGTGCTCTTCACGGATGAGAGCACATGTGACAGTACACACTGAGCTCATGTGACAGATGTGACAGAATCTGGAGACCCCATGGAGAACTTTCTGCTGCCTGCAACATTCTCCAGCATGACTGGTTCAACAGGGGATCGGTAATGGTGTGGAGAGGCGTATGTTTGGAAGGCCGCACAGCCCTCCATGTGCTGGCCAGAAGTACCTGGACTGCCATTAGATACTGGGATGACGTCCTCAGACCCATTGTGAGACCATATGCTGGTGCACTGGGCCCCAAGTTCCTTCTGATGCATGACAATACTAGTGTGGCTAATGTGTGTCAGCAGTTCATGCATGATGAAGGCATTGATGCTATGGCCTGGCCCGCCCGTTCCCCAGATCTGAATCTGATCGAGCACATCTGGGACATCATGTTCCATCCACCAACACCATGATGCACTGCAGACTGTCCAGGAGTTGACTGATTCTTTAATCCACGTTTGGGAGGAGATCCTTAGGGAGAACATCTGCAGCCTCATCAGGAGCATGCCCAGGCTTGTAGGCAGGACATACAGACAGGCAGAGGCCACTCACACACTATTGAACATCATTTCCTTGTCTTGAGGCAATTCCACTGAAGTTGGACCAGCCTGTAATTTGATTGTCCACTTTGATTTTGAGTATCAGTCCGAATTCAGACCTCCATGGGATATTAATTTTGATCATTTTTGCGTTATTGTTCTCATGCATTCCACTATGTAATGAATAAAGATTTGCAACTGGAATATTTCATTCAGTGATATCTAGGAAGTGATACTTTAGTGTTCCCTTTATTTTTTTGAGCAGTGTACAAACAGTACATTTCCTCACACTAAGGTATCACAACATATTGCTAAATCATTAAAACCACTCAATGTAAAACTGAACTATTCGTGGAATTGCTTTTCAAAACACTTTCAAAGAGTCCTCTGTGAACGTCTCTTTTAGGGATTGTACAGACTTGAGGGTCACTGCAATATTTAGCAAGACTACAGAAAATAATAGTTCAGTGGGTCAATTAAATGTGGGCCAACAATTTTTCTTAAAGAGAATTTGTCAAAGGTTTTTTTTCAATATAATCAGAACTGGATGATGGAGGGGCAGAGAGCCTGATTCCAACAATGTATCACTTACTGGCCTGATTATTTCAGTTTTAACATAATCCCTGTTTTCCTGGCTGTGGATGTAGCAGTGGGCAAATGCTGGGCCCTGTATAACCCTGCCCACATCCCTGTTTGGCATATTCCTTTGTACACTATGCATTGTCAGCAAGCTGACAATCAGTGGTGTTAAACGGATTAGCTGGACTGGCTTGAGCGCAACACCTAGTCCTGCAGTGATGATCTCTTGCTAATAAAACACTGATTGCATTAAAACTTAAAGGGAATCTGTCACCCCTGTCACATATTTAAGCTATTAATATGGGTATACATGTGACAGAATTGTTCAAATAGTCATACCTGCAAGTCTCATTGCTGCGGTCTTGTTGTTGAGAAATCATCTTTTAATCCTGTATGTTAATGAGTTTTTCCAGGCTCCTCGGCATGCGGTGCATGGAAGAAACCTCTGCCTCCGGTGTCCATTTGCGTACCATCCCCCTCCCATTAACATCATAGTGCCCTGTGACATGTACTAGTGGCCCCGGAATCTTGGGCCTGCGCCCTGCAAGAGTGCGATTATGCATACCTTTTCCTTTAAAAAGCTTAAAGGGAGTGACAGATTGCCTTTAAGCAAGCTGTTGAGCAAGTGACATGAGGTGGAATCAGGCTCTCTGCCCCTATATTATGCTGCTCTCAGATTAAATAGCAAAAACCTTATGACAGCTTCCCTTTAAAAAGTATGATATTAAAAAGCCAGTTAATCTTCATGAACAAGAATGATGAAACAAAAGCAAGGAAAATGTCTTCAAAGTCACAACACGGCAAAAAGTAAGAAGAGGGTATACAGCGGTGTTGTCACTAAAGACTCCTGAAAAGCAAATTATCAGCAGGAACAGATTCTTAAAGCGGTTTTCCCATGAACAAAGTAGGTTTTAATTACCGTATTTTCCGGCGTATAAGACGACTTTTTAACCCCTGAAAATCTTCTTAAAAGTCGGGGGTCGTCTTATACGCCGGGTATCGCCTTGTACGCCGGGTGTATATGGTGGGTGGGGGGGGGGGAGTGGTCCTGATGATGACGAGGGGGCGTCTCACAGGGAAGTGCGTGGACTATCCCCCATTACCTCATCGTAGCGCTGCAGTGTGGGGTCTCTGTGCTGGGAGCGGCGGCTTCTTCTCCGCTTTGTGCCGCGTGGGTGCTGTGCTGTGGGGCGGCGGCTCCTCTTCTGCAGTGTGGGGCCTCTGTGCTGTGGGGCGGCGGCGGCGTATCTTCATGCAGTCGGGGCTCCTCCGGCATCTCCTTAAAGCCCGGAGGCCCCGCCGGCAGCTCAATCGGTGCAATGCGGTGGCCTCTGGGAAAATGGCCGCTGCTCAGATTCAGATCTCATCCAGAGATCTCGGGAGACGAGATCTGAATCTGAGCAGCGGCCATTTTCCCGGAGGCAGCTCAATAGGTGCGATGCGGTGGCCTCCGGGAAAATGGCCGCTGCTCAGATTCAGATCTCGTCTCCCGAGATCTTGGGACGAGATCTGAATCTGAGCACCGGCCATTTTCCCGGAGGCCACCGCATTGCACCGATTGAGCTGCCGGCGGGGCCTCCGGGCTTTAAGGAGATGCCGGAGGAGCCCCGACTGCATGAAGATACGCCGCAGCCGCCCCACAGCACAGAGGCCCCACACTGCAGAAGAGGAGCCGCCGCCCCACAGCACAGCACTCACGCGGCACAAAGTGGAGAAGAAGCCGCCGCTCCCAGCACAGAGACCCCACGCTGCAGCGCTACGATGAGGTAATGGGGGATAGTCCACGCACTTTCCTGTGAGACGCCCCCTCGTCGTCATCAGGACCACTCCCCCCCCCCCCCCAAAGGCACATTAGTCACGGCCCTATAAGACGACATACGGTGTATAAGAAGACCCCCCGACTTTTAAGAAGATTTTATATTTTAACTGGAAAAGTTGGGGGGTCGTCTTATACGCCCAGTCGTCTTATACGCCGGAAAATACGGTAATAGATCTTGGATTAAAAATAACTGTCTCAAGCGGATGTGTTAAAAAAACATCCAAGGAAGCAAGAGAGAGTATGCAGACAGGACAGCATGGGATTACAGGAAATTATTTTTGTAAGGCCGGAGTCACACTAGCGTAGAATATGGGCGAGTGCTATGCGAGAAAACATCACACAGCACTCGGACCAGTGTTAATCTATGGGGCAGCTCACATCACCATATTTTTTTCTCAGGCGTATTTGATGAGCGTGTAAAATCGCAGCAGGCTGCAATTATACACGTATATCGTCCGAGACTCGCCAATGCAAGCCTATGGATGCGAGAAAAACTCGGACACCACAAGGACCATCTGTGTGACTTGCGACAAATACGCCCACATTTTCCTCATTTCAGTCTATTGAGCCATTAAATTCAATGAGGAAAAGCAGTGAGAAATGTAAAGTCATATGCATGTCATACAGATGCTATACGGATACACAGGTGCGAGAAAATCGCATCATGGCATTGCAAACGCATTACCCACGGATGACCATACGGAGAACACTCGTGCGACTCTCGGCAGGGAGACTTGGACCAATTTTCCATACGTTTAGCGTGATGCCGGCCAAAGGCAAAACGATTCACTGCCTGTTTTAAAGCAATATTTTATCTGAAAGAAAAAAAGTAGCTGTCGTCCCCTGCTGTCCTGTCTGCATACTCTCTTTTGCATCTTTTGCCCAGGAGCAGTAGTATAATCAGACCATGTCCCTGTACGGACAGACACGGCCATTACACAGTACACAGCAGGGCACATTTATAAGATTATCTCAGCACAGGAACATTTTTTTTTTGTAAAACACATCCAATTGTGGAAATTATTTATTCCAAGATCTATTGTTAAAATTTTCTTTTGTGTGCCCCTGCTATGTACTGCGTACTGGCTGCTTCTGGCTGTGCATGGTTCTGGTCTGATCATTCTTTTTTCCCTGCGCAAGGGAGGACCTAGAAGAGTATATGGACAGGCCAATATGGGATCGCAGCTGATTTTATTTGTGAGGCAAAACATTTCACTGCCTGTTTTTAAGCAATATTTTACCTCAAAGAAGGAATCTGCTGCGATCCCATGCCGTTCTGTCTGTATACTCTCTTTTGCGTTCTCTCCTGCCCAGGAGCTGTATGATCAGACCATCTTCCTGTACGGTCTGACGCAGTCATTACACAGTACACAGCAGGGGCACATTTATAAGATTATCTCAGCACAGGAATGTTTTCTGCAACACATCCAATTGTGGAACTTGTTTTAATTCCAAGACCTATTGATTAAAAGGTTGATTAACCCCTTCACCCCGAAGCCTGTTTTCAACTTCCTGACCAGGCCATTTTTTTTCAATTCTGACCACTGTCACTTTATGAGGTCATAACTCAAACGCTTCAACAGATCCTGGTGATTTTGAGAATATTTTCTCGTGACATATTGTACTTTATGATAGTGGTAAAATTTCTTCAATATGACTTGTGTTTATTTGTGAAAAAAAAACAGAAATTTGGCGAAAATTTTGAAAATGTTGCAATTTTTAAACTTTTAGCTTTTATGCACTTAAATTAGAGAGTCATATCATACAAAATAGTTAATAAATAACATTACCCACATGTCTCCTTTACATTAGCACAATTTTGGAAACAATTTTTTTCTTAGGAAGTTATAGGGGATAAAAGTTGACCAGCGATTTCTCATTTTTACAACAACATTTGCAAAACCATTTTATTTTAGGGACCACCTCACAGTTGAAGTGACTTTGAGGGGCCTATATGACAGAAAATGCCCAAAAGTGACAGCATTCTAAAAACTGCACCCCTAAAGGTACTCAAAACCACATGCAAGAAGTTTATTAACCCCTCAGGTGCTTCACAGGAATTTTTGGAATGTTTAAAAAAAATTGAACATTAACCTTTTTTCACAATTTTTTTTACTTCAGATCCAATTTGTTTTATTTTACCAAGGGTAACAGGAGAAATTGGACAACAAAAGTCATTGTACAATTTGTCCTGAGTACGCCGATATCCCATATGTGGGGATAAACCACTGTTTGGGCACATGGCAGAGCTCGGAAGGGAAGGAGCGCCATTTGAATTTTCAATGTAAAATTTGCTGGAATTGAGATCGGACACTATGTCGCATTTGGAGAGCCTCTGATATGCCTAAACAGTGGAAACCCCCCACAAGTGACACCATTTTGGAAAGTAGACCCCCTAAGGAACTTATCTAAATGTGTGGTGAGCACTTTGAACCTCCAAGTGCTTCACAGAAGTTTATAATGTAGAGCCGTAAAAAAAAAATATCTTTTTTGTCACAAATCTGATTTTTCGCCCCAAATTTTTTATTTTCCCAAGGGTAACAGGACAAATTGGACCCCAAAAGTTGTTGTACAATTTGTCCTGAGTACGCTAATACCCCGTATGTGGGGGTAAACCACTGTTTGGGCGCATGGCAGATCTTGGAAGGGAAGGAGCGCTGTTTGACTTTTCAATGCAAAATTGGCTGGAATTGAGATCGGACACCATGTCGCGTTTGGAAAACCACTCATGTACCTAAACAGTGGAAATCCCCCCAATTCTAACTTCAACCCTAACCCCAACGCACCCCCAAGCCTAATCCCAACCATAACCCTAACCACACCCCTAACCCCAACACACCCCTAACCCTAATACCAGCCCTAATCTCAACCCTAACCATAACCCTAACTGCACCCTAACCCTAATCCCAACCCTAACCCAACCATAAACAATCCAAACCCTAACTTTAGCCCCAACCTTAACCCTAACAGGAAAATGGAAATAAATACATTTTTTAATTTTATTATTTTTCCCTAACTAAGGGGGTGATAAAGGGGGGTTTGATTTACTATTTATAGCGGGTTTTTATAGCGGGTTTTTGTTTGGCAGCTGTCACACGCTAAGAGACGCTTTTTATTGCAAAAAATAGTTTTTTGCATCACCACATTTTGAGAGCTATAATTTATCCAGATTTTGGCCCACAGAGTCATGTGAGGTCTTGTTTTTTGCGAGACGAGTTGACGTTTTTATTGGTACCATTTTTGGGCACATGACATTTTTTGATCGCTTTAATTTTGATTTTTGGGAGGCAGAATGAACAAAAACCAGCAATTCCTGGATTTCTTTTAGGGGGGGCGTTTATACCGTTCCACGTTTTGTAAAATTGATAAAGCAGCTTTATTCTTCGGGTTAGTATGATTACAGCGATACGTCATTTATATTTATGTTTTGGCGCTTTTACACAATAAAAACTATTTTATATAAAAAATAATTGTTTTTGAATCGCTTTATTCTGAGAGCTATAATTTTTTTATTTTTCTGCTGATGATGCTGTATGGCCACTTTTTTTGCGGGACAAGATGACGTTTTCAGCGGTACCATGTTTATTTATATCAGTCTTTTTCATCACATTTTATTGCACTTTTTGTTCGGCAGTATGATGATAAAGCATTGTTTTTTGCCTTGTTTATTTTTTTTTGCGGTGTTCACTGAAGGGGTTAACTAGTGGGGTAGTTTTATAGAGCGGGTCATTACGGACGCGGCGATACCAAATGTGTACCTTTTTTTTATTTAAATAAATAAATGGATTTATTGGAAAATATATATATATTTTTTTCTTTATTTGGGGATTTTATTTTTTTTTACTTTATAATATTGTCCCAGGGTGGGACATCACTATATTACATCAGATCGCTGATCTGACACTTTGCATAGCACTGTGTCAGATCAGCGATCTGACAGGCAGTGCAGGAGGCAAGCCACCTCAGCGAAGGACCTGGAAGGAGCCCCAAGGCCATTTTGGATCCGGGGACTCCTTCCAGAACACCGGAACAACGTGATTACATTGCGTTGTTCCGGTGGGAGAGCGCAGGGAGCCCCCGTCCCTGCGTGATGCCCCTCTATGTCGCTGTCACTACTGACAGCGGCATCAGAGGGGTTAAATGCCCACGATTGGCGCTAGCGCCGATCGTGGGCATTGCTGCGGGGTGTCAGCTGTCACATACAGCTGACACCCGCACGCGATCGCTGCGGTGCTCACTGTGAGACCGCGTGATCGTGCCGCCGTACTAGTACTGCGGTTTGCGGGAACTCAGTTCTCGCAGAGCAGTACTAGTACGGCGCATGTCGGGAAGGGGATAAAATTAATTTTGTTATTGGGGAAACCTCATTAATTCCCCCAACCATTCCTAACAGCACAAAAGAGAGAACAAGAGAATTATCTGAAAACATTCAGGGAGAGTGCTAGACTGAAGGACTCAGGGTATGTGCACATTTGCCTGTGGATTTTTCTGCACTAAATCCGCAGCCATTGGCAGAAAACGCAGGTGCATTTTTTATGCGTTTTTTGCGCGTTTTTGATGCGTTTTTGAAAGCTAAATAAAGATGTATTATTGAACAAAAAAAAATGATTTGTGATGTCATGTCTTGTCCAACCTCCTCTTTTACATTTGTCCAACCCACACTCCATTACACACATAGAAAGATAGATAGATAGATAGATAGATAGATAGATAGATAGATAGATAGATAGATAGATAGATGTAGAGAGATATATGGATAGCTAGGCTACTTTCACACATCAGTTCACACACAGGCAGAATCCGGCGAATTTTTGAAAAAACGGATCTGTTGCAACTAGTGAAAAACTGATGAAATGAAAATCGTTTTTTTGAGAGAGATCGGAAAATGTGCATGATTTGAAAGGAAACATGCATCCTTATTCGGAGGCCGGATTCATCATTTCACATCAGTTTCATACGGTTTTTGCCGGATCCGTCGCTGTATGTTTTTTCGCCGGACAGAAAAACCGTTCTTCTGTACGTTTTCTCTGTCCACCGGAAACAGCTTTTCTGACGGATCCGGCAAAAAACGGATGAGAAAAAAAAAAACATGGATCCGTTTTCAAAACTCGCCGGATTGTGCCTGATGGCAAAAACCTGATGTGTGAAAGTAGCCAGATAGATATATGGATAGATATATCTATGTATCTATATATATATGTCTATAAACATATCTATAGATATGGCCATAGTTATCCATCTATACACTATGTTCCAAATTATTATGCAAATTACATTTTTATCAGATTTTCCTAAATGGTCGGTGCAAATGACAGTCAGTCCAATAAAAGTCATCACCCGTTAGATTATACATCGAATTTTATTGAAGAAACCTCCCAATGATAACAGTATAATCTCCAAAATGAATAAAAACTCAAAATGCACTGTTCCATATTATTATGCACAGTAGAATTTCTAAACATTTGATATGTTTTAAAGAACTGAAAATGCTCATTTGTGGAATTTACAGCATTAGGAGGTCACATTCACTGAACAAAAAAGCTATTTAACGCCAAAACATCCTAACAGGCCAAGTTACATGTTAACATAGGACCCTTCTTTGATGTCACCTTCACAATTCTTGCATCCATTGAACTTGTGAGTTTTTGGAGAGTTTCTGCTTGTATTTCTTTGCATGAAGGTGGAATAGCTTCCCAGAACTGCTGTTTGGATGTGAACTGCCTCCAACCCTCATAGATCTTTTGCTTGATGATCCTCTAAAGGTTCTCTGTAGGGTTGAGGTCAGGGGAAGATGGTGGCCACACCATGAGTTTATCTCCTTTTATGCCCATAGCAGCCAATGACTCAGAGGTATCCTTTGCAGCATAGCAGCCAATGACTCAGAGGTATCCTTTGCAGCATGAGATGGGGCATTGTCAGCATGAAGATGATTTTGCTCCTGAAGGCACGTTTCTGCTTTTTAGACCATAGAAGAAAGTTGTCAGTCAGAAACTCTATATACTTTGCAGAGGTCATTTTCACACCTTCAGGAACCTTAAAGGGCCTTACCAGCTGTTTCCCATGATTCTGGCCCAAAACATGACTCGTCCACCTCCTCGCTGACGTTGCAGCCTTGTTGGGACATGGTGGCCATCCACCAGCCATCCACTACTCCATCCATCTGGACCATCCAGGGTTGCTCAAAACTTATCAGTAAACAGGACTGTTTGGAAATTAGTCTTCATGTATGTGTGGGCCCAATACAATCATTTCTGCTTGTGAACACTGTTTAAGGGTGTCCGAATAGTAGGTTTATGCACCACAGCAAGCCTTTGAAGGAGCCTACACCTTGAGGTTCGAGGGTCTCCAGAGGCACCAGCAGCTTAAAATATCTGTTTGCTGCTTTGTAATGGCTGTTTAGCAGCTGCTCTCTTAATCCGATGAACTTGCCTGGCAGAAATCTTCCTCATTATGCCTTTATCAGCACAAACACATTTGTGCTCAGATACAGCCACAAATCTCTTAACAGTATGATGATCACACTTATGTTTTTGGAAAATTTCTAATGTTTTCATCCCTTCATTGCACTATTTGATGCTTTTCAGCAGAAGAGAGATCCTTTTTCTTTCCCATGTTACTTGAAAACTGTGACCTGCTTAATAATGTGGAACATCATTTTTAAGTAGTTTTCCTTTAATTAGAATCACCTGGAAAACCAATTATCACATGTGATAAGATTGATTTCAGTGATCCATTGAGCCCTGAGACACAATACCATCCACGAGTTTATTTGAAAAACAAAACAATTAAGTCTTTATGACACTTATATCCAATTTGCATAATAATTTGGAACACAGTGTAGATATATAGATTTATCTATGGATATATCCATAGATATATAATAGCAAGGCCTATGTTTATTAATGAACGTTTAATTTAAAAAAACAAAAAAACGGAAAAAAATGGCGTGGGCTCCCGCGCAATTTTCTGCGCCAGAGGGGGAAAGCAGACAGCCCGGGGCCATTATTTGTAGCCTGGGAAGGGGCTAATACCCATGGCCCCTCCCAGGCTATGAATATTAGCCCGCTGTCTGCGTAGCCTTTACTGGCTATTAAAATAGAACGACCCCCCAAAAAAAATGTGGGGTCCCCCTATATTTTATAGCCAGAAAGGCTATGCAGACAGCTGCGGGCTGATATTCAAAGCCTAGAGAGGGGTCATGGATATTTGCCCCCCCCCGGCTACAAAAACCAGCCCCCAGCCGCCCCGGAAATGGCTCATCTGTAAGATACACCAATTCCGGCACTTAGCACCCTCTCTTCCCACTCCCCTCTAGCGGTGGGATATGGGGTAATAAGGGGTTAATGTCACCTTGCTAATGTAAGGTGAAATTAAGCCCAGTTAATAATGGAGAGGAGTCAATAAGACGCCTATCCATTATTAATCCTATAGTAGTGAATGGGTTAAAAAAATAAAGACACAGCCAGAAAAAAGTATTTTAATATTCTTAATTTAACCATACTTAACATTCTCGATTGCCTGCAAAAAATTAAAAATAATAAACCGTACACTCCCTGTCCAATGCAGTCCAATTAATAACGAGTGTCCTACGACTGCTCCATAGACCTTCAGTGACACACTGACAGGAGACAATGGCTCCTGCCATGCATCACTGAGGTTACCTTAGTTCAGGGTTTAACTTTATGGCAAAGCTGCATGGGAATTTTCCCACACAGCAGTGCCACAAGTGAGACTAGGGACTATTTTTTACAGTGGCTGAGGAATACAGTGCGGAAGGATGCCTTCTGTCATTGTATTCCTGGAGCCCCTGGAGAGCGTTCGCATCAGCTGATGTGGCTGCTCTCCACGGGAGATCGTTGTGGGACACTCGTTTTAATTGGATCTGCGAATCAGGGAGTATATTGTTTGTATTTATTTTAATATTTTTTACAGGTGACAATGGCTTCAGGGATCAAGGTGACAAGGTGATGGTGAGTATGTACTCGATGTTGTATGTACTGTGTCTATATGTATGTACTGTTACATGTTGTATGTTGTATGTACTGTTATATGTTGTATGTTCTGTTATATGTATGTACTGTTACATGTTGCATGTTGTATGTACTGTTATACGTTGTATGCTGTATGTACTGTTATATGTTGTATGTTCTAAGTTGTATGTACTGTTATAAGTTGTATGTACTGTTATATGTTGTATGTACTGTTATATGTTGCATATACTGTTATAAGTTTGTGTTTTGTTTTTTTTACATTCAACAGATTAGCCGGATGATGGGACTACTACTGTCCCATCATTGGCTAATGTGTCAATCACTGTCACTGTAGCAGGCATAGTCCGATGGGACTTGTAGTCCCTTCGGACGATGCCTGCACACACACACACACACACCCCCCGAAAGACACGGCAGACCCCCGATAGCCCCTCACAGACCCCTGACAGCCCCTGACAGACCACCGACAGCCCCTGACAGACCACCGACAGCCCCTGACAGACCACCAACAGCCCCTGACAGACCACCAACAGCCCCGCACAGACCACCGACAGCCCCGCACAGACCACCGACAGCCCCGCACAGACCACCGACAGCCACGGCGGATGCCCCGGCCGACCCCCAACAGCCCCAGCGGACGCCCCTACAGCCCTGCACAGACCCCCGACAGCCCTGCAGACACACACACACACACAAACAGTCTCCGCCCACACTCCCCTCCTCCTGATCTGCAGCGTTTCCCCCTCAGCTAAACAGCAGATCTTTTTTACATCTGCGGTTTTGCTGCGGATGTGCCCGACTCAATGCAAGTCATTGGGTGCAGAAATGCTGCAGATCTGTACAAAGAATTTACATGCTGCGGAAAAAACAATGCTCCATTTCTGCGCGTTTTTTTCTGCAGCATGTGCACAATGGATTGGGTCTTCCATAGGTTTACATGGTACTGTAAACCGCATGGAAAACTGTTGCAGATCCGCAGCATCAAAAACGCCGCGGATCCGCGGTAAAATCCGCAACGTGTGAACATGGCCTCAATGTCTAAAAGCCACGGTTTGCTTATACATTTAGCTCTAGTCTATAATTCTTAAATAAAGTACGTAAGGGATGTTTACCTTATAAGAAGGTTGGTTGCAATATGATGCCAAGATTATATATTGGGATCTGTGGAAGTCTTTTACACTTTACACTTACCAGATCTTTCAAAATGGTTATAAAAAAAAGTCACAGGATAAAGTACGTTATATTTTATAATGCTTTTGGTTTCCGTCAAGAAAAGGAAAAAAAAAAAAAACCACCAGTCTTTTAAGCATGGACAATAAATGGAAAAAAAAGACTAGAATACATAATATTTTTCAAGAATTAGCATCTGGTTTATTAGTAAAAAACATGAGTAAAATATTTCCTCTAATAAATAACAAGCAAAATGTGAAGCTCGACTTGACTTTGTCAAGGATCCACTTGATTATTTTGCCATTCATTTTTTTCTAAAATTGGAAAACGAAGAGGTGCAATATTACAGCTACTTAAATTTGCTTGGTAAAGCCAACTTCACATAACACCATGGTGCACACAGACTATGGCGGTCATGTGCTACCACTATTTGTGAAACTGTGCAGAACTAAAGCAAAATTTAGACTGGTGTAAATGTAACTGAATGGAACAGGAATTAATTTAACTTACTGTATTTCTTTCCATGGATGTTTAAGGGAGATGTTTTGAAGAGACATGGATTCCTGTGGAGCTGGCATTGAGGCCACATTTAAACCCACCACTTCCGTTGGTGTCTTCACGGGAGGCAAAAATTCAACATCTATTGAAAAAAATTATTTGGGGATTATTGGACCACACAGGTAAAAAAATAAACATATGTTCTAAATTACAAAGTTTAACCCCTTAATGACCGCCAATACATCTTTCACTGACCTAAGATATAGGGGAATAGCCTCCCCCTACAGCTGACAATCCAGCAGCTGTCGGCTGTCCACTATCGCTGACAACTTGCTGCAGCAGCCACGATTAGTGTTGGCACCGTCCATAACTTTTTAACCCCTTAGATGCTGCTGTCAATAGTGACTACATCATATACTGTAAATGGTTAACAGAGTGTGGGGGTTTCCTATTAACCCCATTAGCACCCTGAGATCATGATTGTGTGGTCCTGATGTTTGCCATGGCAATTCACAGGCAAATAGCGGTCTTAGGGCTCATACTCACTTGCAAGAAACTCGGATGAGTCTTGCACGGCAATACCCGGCACTGCACCCCGCACTCAGGAGCAGAGCGTGCGGATGCATGTATTGCCATGCGGCCGCACGCTCCGATCTGAGTGCCGGCAGCAGCGCCGGGTATTAACATGTGAGACTCATCCGAGTTTCTCGCAAGTGAGTATGAGCCCTTGGAGTCTGTCGGCTATAGTGGCCTGTTCAGATGTTAGCGACATTTAGGTGGTAAAAATACACTTTTTAATTCCTGTTAGGTCACTTTGCATTAATTCCTGAAAATCACCTGAAGGGTTAATAAACTACCTGACAGCATTTTTCAATATGTTGAGGGATGCGGTTTTTAAAATGGTATCACTTTTGGGGGGTTTCTAATATATAGGACCCCAAAACGTCACTTCAAACCTGGATAGGTCCCTAACAAAAATATTTTGTAAATTTCCTTTTATGCTAACAAAATAAAACAACATTTCACAAATGGTGCTGATGTAAAGCTGACATGAGGGAAACTTTATGTATTAACCCCTTCACCCCCAAGGGTGGTTTGCACGTTAATGACCGGGCCAATTTTTACAATCCTGACCACTGTCCCTTTATGAGGTTTAACTCTGGAACGCTTCAACGGATCTTGGCGATTCTGACATTGTTTTGTCGTGACATATTGTACTTCATGATAGTGGTAAAATTTCTTCGATATAACTTGCGTTTATTTGTGAAAAAAATGAATATTTGGCGAAAATTTTGAAAATTTCGCAATTTTCCAACTTTGAATTTTTATGCCCTTAAATCACAGACATATGTCACGCAAAATACTTAATAAGTAACATTTCCCACATGTCTACTTTACATCAGCACAATTTTGGAACCAAAATTTTTTTTTGTGACGGAGTTATAAGGGTTAAAAGTTGACCAGCAATTTCTCATTTTTACAACACCATTTTTTTTTTAGGGACCACATCTCATTTGAAGTCATTTTGAGGGGTCTATATGATAGAAAATACCCAAGTGTGACACCATTCTAAAAACTACTCAAAACCACTTTCAAGAAGTTTATTAACCCTTCAGGTGTTTCACAGGAATTTTTTTAATGTTTAAATAAAAATGAACATTTAACTTTTTTTCACACAAAATTTATTTCAGCTCCAATTTGTTTTATTTTACCAAGGGTAACAGGAGAAAATAGACCCCAAAATTTGTTGTACAATTTGTCCTGAGTATGCCGATACCCCATATGTGGGGGTAAACCACTGTTTGGGCGCATGGCAGAGCTCGGAAGGAAAGGAGCGCCATTTGACTTTTCAATGCAAAATTGACTGGAATTGAGATGGGACGCCATGTTGCATTTGGAGAGCCCCTGATGTGCCTAAACATTGAAACCCCCCACAAGTGACACCATTTTGGAAAGTAGACCCCCTAAGGAACTTATCTAGATGTGTGGTGAGCACTTTGACCCAACAAGTGCTTCACAGAAGTTTATAATGCAGAGCCGTAAAAATAAAAAATCATTTTTTCACAAAAATGATTTTTTAGCCCCCAGTTTTGTATTTTCACAAGGGTATCAGGATAAATTGGACCCCAAAAGTTGTTGTCCAATTTGTCCTGAGTACGCTGATACCCCATATGTGGGGGGAACCACTGTTTGGGCGCATGACAGAGCTTGGAAGGGAAGGAGCGCCATTTGGAATGCAGACTTAAATGGATTGGTCTGCAGGCGTCACGTTGCATTTGCAGAGCCCCTGATGTACCCAAACAGTACAAACCCCCCACAAGTGACCCCATATTGGAAACTAGACCCCCCAGGGAAGTTATCTAGATGTGTTGTGAGAACTTTGAACCCCCAAGTGTTTCACTACAGTTTATAACGCAGAGCCGTGAAAATAAGAAATCTTTTTTTTCCCACAAAACTTATTTTTTGGCCCCCAGTTTTGTATTTTCCCAAGGGTAGCAGGAGAAATTGGACCCCAAAAGATGATGTCCAATTTGTCCTGAGTACGCTGATACCCCATATGTTGGGGTAAACCCCTGTTTGGGCACACGGGAGAGCTCTGAAGGGAAGGAGCACTGTTTTCCTTTTTCAACGCAGAATTGGCTGGAATTCAGATCGGATGCCATGTCCCGTTTGGAGAGCCCCTGATGTGCCTAACCAGTGGAAACCCCCCAATTATAACTGAAACCCTAATCCAAACACACCCCTTACCCTAATCCCAACAGTAACCCTAACCACTCCTCTAACCCAGACACACCCAACCCTATTCCCAACCGTAAATGTAATCCAAACCCTAACCCTATCTTTAGCCCCAACCCTAACTGTAGCCCCAACCCTAGCCCCAACCCTAGCCCTAACCCTAGCCCTAACCCTAGCAATAACCCTAGCCCTATCACTAGCCCTAACACTAGCCGTAACACTAGCCGTAACACTAGCCCTAACCCTAGCCCTAACCCTAGCCCCAACCCTAGCCCTAACCCTAGCCCTAACCCTAGCCCCAACCCTAGCCCCAACCCTAGCCCCAACCCTAGCCCTAACCCTAACCCTAGCCCCAACCCTAACCCTAACCCCAGCCCTAACCCTAGCCCCAACCCTAGCCCTAACCCTAGCCCTAATCCTTGCCCTCACCCTAACCCTAGCCCTAACCCTAGCCCTAACTCTAGTCCTAACTCTAGTCCTAACTCTAGTCCTAACTCTAGCCCTAACCCTAACCCTAATGGGAAAATGGAAATAAATACATTTTTTATTTTTTTTATTTTTCCCTAACTAAGGGGGTGATGAAGGGGGGTTTGATTTACTTTTATAGCGGGTTTTTTAGCGGATTTTTATGATTGGCAGCCGTCACACACTGAAAGACGCTTTTCATTGCAAAAAATATTTTTTGCGTTACCACATTTTGAGAGCTATAATTTTTCCATATTTAAGTCCACAGAGTCATCTGAGATCTTGTTTTTTGCGGGACGAGTTGACGTTTTTATTGGTAACATTTTCGGACACGTGACATTTTTTGATCGCTTTTTATTCCGATTTTTGTGAGGCAGAGTGATCAAAAACCAGCTATTCATGAATTTCTTTTGGGGGAGGCGTTTATACCGTTCCGCGTTTGGTAAAATTGATAAAGCAGTTTTATTCGTCGGGTCAGTACGATTACAGCGATATCTCATTTAGTCTACGTTCACATTAGCGTTCTGCGCCGCAGCGTCGGTCGCCGCATGCGTCATGCGCCCCTATATTTAACATGGGGGCGCATGGACATGCGTTGCACTTGCGTTTTGCGAGGCATGCGTCCCTGCAGCGCATGCGTCATGGCGCAGAGGACGCTACAAGTTGCATTTTTTGTGCGTCCAAAATCAAGCAAAAAAAGGACGCATGCGTCGCAAAATGCAGCGTTGTGCATGCGTTTTGCTGCGTTTTTGTTTGCGTTGTGCGTTGCGTCGCCGACGCTGCGGCGCACAACGCAAATGTGAACGTAGCCTTATATAATTTTTTAATGTTTTGGCGCTTTTATACGATAAAAACTATTTTATAGAAAAAATAATTATTTTGGTATCGCTTTATTCTCAGGACTATAACTTTTTTATTTTTTTGCTGATGATGCTGTATGGCAGCTCGTTTTTTGCGGGACAAGATGACGTTTTCAGCGGTACCATGGTTATTTATATCAGTCTTTTTGATCGCGTGTTATTCCACTTTTTGTTTGGCGGTATGATAATAAAGCGTTGTTTTTTTGCCTCGTTTTTTTTTTTTTTTCTTACGGTGTTTACTGAAGGGGTTAACTAGTGGGGCAGTTTTATAGGTTGGGTCGTTACGGACGCAGCGATACTAAATATGTGTACTTTTATTGTTTTTTTTTTATTTAGCTAAAGAAATGTATTTATGGGAATAATAAATATTTTTTTTTTATTTATTTAGGATTTTTTTCTTTTTTTTTTTTACACACGTGGAGAATTTTTTTTTTACTTTTTTACTTTGTCCCAGGGGGGGACATCACAGATCGTTGATCTGACAGTGTGCACAGCACTCTGTCAGATCTGCGATCTGCTGTGCAGGGCTGCAGGCTTACCAGCGCCTGCTCTGAGCAGGCACTCGGTAAGCCACCTCCCTCCCTGCAGGACCCGGATGCCGCGGCCATCTTGGATCCGGGACCTGCGGCGAGGAGGGAGGTAGGAGACCCTCGGAGCAACGCGATCACATCGCGTTGCTGCGGGGGTCTCAGGGAAGCCCGCAGGGAGCCCCCTCCCTGCGCGATGCTTCCCTATACCGCCGGTACACCGCGATCATGTTTGATCGCGGTGTGCCGGGGGTTAATGTGCCGGGGGCGGTCCGTGACCGCTCCTGGCACATAGTGCCGGATGTCAGCTGCGATATGCAGCTGACACCCGGCCGCGATCGGCCGCGCTCCCCCTGTGAGAGCGGCCGATCGCGTATGACGTACTATCCCGTCGGTGGTCATACAGGCCCACCCCACCTCGACGGGATAGTACGTCAGATGTCAGAAAGGGGTTAATGTTTTTCTGTGGTATGACTATCTGGACTCAAGATTGAAAATTGCTGTTTATTTTTTTTTTTTTACAGTTTGGTCAAACTTCAGATTTTTTTTTATGAATAAACACAAAACATAACCTGTTTTACCATTTTCATAAAGTGTAATATGTCACAAAAAAACAAGCTCAAAATCACTGGGATTTTTTTGAAGTGTTCCAGAGTTATTACCACAAAGTGACACTGGTAAGATTTTAAAAATTTGGCCTGGTCATTAAGGGGTCAACCGCTTTGTGACCTCCGCCGCACTAGTACTGCGCAGGTTGCTTCCCTCCCTTTGATGTGGACTCCGACTGAGCCCACATCTTTCTCGGAGCCACATCTTTGCCCGGAGCAGCCGCGGGTGAAATCGCAATCCACCCGCGGCTATTAAGTCGCTAAATGCTGCTGTCAAACTGACAACGGCATTTAACACGTGCTTCCGGCCATAGGGTCGGAAATCTGCCCACTGGTAACCCCCGTCACGCGATCGCGGGTCACCGGTGGGTTTGCATGACAACCAGAGGTCTCCTGGAGACCTCTATGGTTGTCAGTGCTGGATTGCTATGAGCGGCACCAGGTGGTCGGGACTCATAGCAAGTGAGCAATTCTGTTACATACAGGTGAACCGACCATCGCCTGTATGTAGCAGATGCGATCGGGTTATGGCAGCTTCTAGTCTCCCATGGAGACTATTGAATTATGTCAAAAGTAAAAAAAAAAAAATGTGTTAAAAAAATATAAAAGTTTAAATCATCCCCCTTTCGCCCCATTCAAAATAAAACAATAAAAAAAAAATCAAACATACACATTTGGGATCGCTGTGTTCAGAATCGCAGATCTATCAATAAAAAAAGGATTATCCTTATCGCTATACTGTGTAGTGAGAAAAATAGTGAAAACAGAATTATGTTTTTTGGTTGCCGCAACATTGCATTAAAATGCAATAACAGGCAATCAAAAGATTGTAGATGAGGAAAAGATGTGTACTCCAGCTCCTTAAAATCTTGAAATTCTTTATTGGTGCATATAAATATAGCGTGATTAAAATCCTTGCTCAAAAGTGGATGCAGTCATGAGGTGATTACGATCGCATAGATCGAAACGACCAAGGATTTTATTCACGCTATATTTATATGCACCAATAAAGAATTTCAAGATTTTAAGGAGCTGGAGTACACATCTTTTCCTCATCTTCCATTGCTGCACGTCTTGGTCTGGACGAAATCTCTGTGCTCCTTCGGTCTGTCAGTGAGCTGGATCAAAAGATTGTATCTGCACCAAAATGGTATCAATAAAAACGTCAGCTCGGCACGCAAAAAATAAGTCATCTCCCAAACCGAGATTACGAAAAATAGAGACGCTATGGGTCTAGGAAAATGGAGCAAATTTTTATTTTTACCAAACTTTAGATTTTTTCCACCACTTAAATAAAAAAAGAACCTAGGCATGTTATGTTTGGAGTCTATGAACTCGTAATGACCTGGAGAATCATAATGGCAGGTCAGTTTTAGCATTTGATGAACATAGTAAAAAAAAATCCAAAAATGTTGTGGAATTGCACTTTTTTTGCAATTTCATCGCACTTGGAATTTTTTTCCCGTTTTCTGGTGCATGACATGGTAATGATGTCATTCAAAAGTTCCCTCTCGCTGCACAAGAAAAAAAGCCCTCACATGGCCATATTGACAGAAAAAAAAAAAGTTATGGCTCTGGGAAGAAGGGGAGCGGAAAACAGAAATTAAAAACGAAAAAGGGCAGGGGCTCTAAGGGGTTAAACCCCTCGGCCCCAAGCTACCTCCCTGACAGGTTAAATTTTATACTTCTGAACAGTGTCACTTTATGAGTTAACTCTGGAAAGCTTCAACGTATCCCAGTGATTGAGACTTTTTTCGTGACATGTTGCACTTCATGTTAGTGGTTAATTTTGCTCTATATGTGATTTGCGTTTATTTTTGAAAATATAGAAAATATGACAAAAAAATGGGAACATTTTGAAATTTTCAAACCTTGAACTTTTATGCCCTTAAACCAGATAGCACACAAAATAGATTAGTATATAGTTACCATACGTCAACTGTACATCAGCATCATTTTGAAACATAATTTTGTTAGGAAGTTAGAAGGATTAAAAGTTTAACAGCAATTTCTCATTTTTCCAAAATTTCATTTTTTTTTTTTTTTAGGGACCACATCCCATTTGAAGTGACATTGAGGGACCTATGTAATAGAAAATAATCAAAAGTGACACCATTTTAAAAATTGCACCCCTCAAATTGGTCAAAACTAGGGTTGAGCGAAACGGATGGGTCAATTTCATAAATCGCCGACTTTCGCCAAAGTTGGGTTTCGTGAAACCCGAGCCGATCACAGTGTGGGATCGGCCATGCGGTCGGCTATCTTCGCGCCAAAGTCGCGTTTCATATGACGCGTTCAGCGCCATTTCTCAGCCAATGAAGGTGGACGCAGAGTGTGGGCAGCGTGATGACATAGGTCCTGGTCCCCACCATCTTAGAGAAGGGCATGGCAGTGATTGGCTTGCTTTCAGCGGCGTCACAGGGGCTATAAAGGGGCGTGCACGCCGACCGCCATCTTACTTCTGCCGATCTGAGCATAGGGAGAGGTTGCTGCAGCTTCGTCTGAAGCAGGGATATTGTTAGGGAGGGAAGATAAACCCCCAAACCGCTTGTGCACCTTTTCTTGGCAGGGACAGTGGAGGCTAGATTTCTGTGCATCAGCTCTGTAGCTTATAAGGCTCCCTGATAGCTGCATTGCTGTTTGTACGCCGCTGTGCAAACCAACTGCTTTTTTAAAAGCAAAAGTCCTGCTGCTCCTTTCTGCACAGTTCTCTTGTTTTTGTCCACATTCTTGTGTGCAGCAGTCCTTTTTATTGCTGCCGTTCTTGTCCTTTGATCATTGTAGGGAGATTGAAATTCTACTACAGCCCTTGTATTTTTTTAAATATCTGCCAGCCTCTTTCTGCCAATCAAACTGTGTAGTGTAATACAGTGGGCCTGATTTTTCTGCTGTCTCCCACACATAAAAAAGGGAGATTTATATTGCCAGTGAGTGCATCTGCGTCAGTCCTGTTAGTGGCATATCTGCCAGCCACTTTCTGCCAATCAAACTGTGTAGTGTAATACAGTGGGCCTGATTTTTCAAACAGTCTCACACACCTATAAAGGGAGTTTTAAATTCACAACAAGTACCATATAACGGTTGTTTGGTTACATTTTTCCAAGAATGAGGAAGTCTGGTGGAAGAGGTCGTGGCCGTAACTGGTCATTGCCAGCTGGCAATGATGGTAGTGGTGGTGGTCGTGGAGCATCAGGTGATCGTGGGAAAAGCAATATAGCCCCTAAGTCTCAAGTTGTTGAGCCAGCGTCATCATCTGGCTACACAAGGCCTCGAAAGCTCCCTTTTCTGGGAGTAGGAAAACCGCTTTCAAAGCCGGAGCAGCAGGAAAAAGTTGCCTCCTCTTCGGAAAGTGCAAAATTTAAAAGCAGCGTGTCGTCAGTGGATGCTCCCTGTCAGGAACAAGTCGCTTCCTTGTGTCCTTCACCCAGAACAACAGTGAAGGATGCGTCAGGCGACACAACAGGTTACTCCATGGAGCTCTTTACACATACCGTGCCTGGGTTAGAAAGGGAAATTGTTAACAGGCCATGCCCATTACATGATGAATCGGACATGGAGTGCACAGATGCACAGCCACAGCTAGATCATTATGCTGTTCCATTGACTCAGATCACAACATTGCCCTCGCAGTGTACTGAGCCAGAATCTGACCGTGATGAGACTATGGTGCCCCGTCCCGAACGCTATAGCACCGGCTGACACGGTGACACAGAGGAAGGTGCACAGGACATAGAAGAGGAGGTGATAGATGACCCAGTTGTTGACCCGATTGGCAGCCATTGGGGGAACAGGGTTCCGCTGGCAGTAGCTCTGAAGCGGAGGAGGAGCCACAGCAGGCATCAACATCGCAACAGCTTTCATCTGGCAGGCCCGTATCTGGCAAAAAACGTGTGTCAAAACAAAAAAACAGTTGTAGGACAGCGTGGCCATCCGGTTAAAGTAGCACAGTGCGCAATGCCTGAAAAGGTATTCGATAGTAGGAAGAGTGCAGTCTGGCATTTTTTTTACCAAAATCCAAATGATCAGAGCAAAGTGATCTGTAAGAAATGCTCAAGGACCTTTAGCAGAGGTCAGAATGTCAAAAATTTAAATACAACTTACATGCGTAGACATTTAACCACCATGCACTTGCAAGCCTGGACTAACTACCAAACGTCCCATAACGTTGTTGCACCCGCTCACAATGAAGCTAGTCAGCAACGCTACATTCCTTCCCTCACTGTAAGCCCACCGTTTACGACACCACCTGCAGCAAATGTGGAGGTATCGTAGCAAGGCCAAAGCAGTCAGGGAATCACCAGGTTCTTGGGAGGAAACACTGTATGTAGGCCAACAGCAAGAATACCTCTCTCTCACCAACCCTCTCTCAGTCTGCCATGTCCACCACCACCCTCGCTAGTTCTACCATATGCAGCTCTCCAGTCCAGCTCACCCTACAAGAGACTCTCGTTAGGAAAAGGAAGTACTCACCCTCTCATCCGCATACACAGGGTTTGAACGCCCACATTGCTAGACTAATCTCGTTAGAGATGATGCCCTACCGGTTGGTTGAAAGCGAAGCTTTCAAAGCCCTGATGGCCTACGCAGTGCCACGCTATGACCTACCCAGTCGACACTTCTTTGAGAGAAAAGCCATCCCAGCCCTCCACCAGCATGTCAAAGACCGCATTGTCCATGCACTCAGGCAATCTGTCAGTAGAAAGGTGCACCTCACAACAGATGCATGGACCAGTAGGCATGGCCAGAGACGTTACGTGTCCATCACGGCACACTGGGTTAATGTGCTGGATGCAGGGTCCACAGGGGACAGCCATAGTGGGACAGTTCTGCCTAGCCCACGGTCTAGGAAACAGCTGGCTGTAGGCGTTCGCCACCCCTCCTCCTCCGCCTCCAGCAGAAGCAAGAGCTCATCCACAGACCGCAGTCGCACGACCACTCCATCCGCAGCTGCCAGTGTTGCACACGAGGTGTCCCATTATGGAACAGCTAGTGGTAAGCGTCAGCAGGCTGTGTTGGAAACCGCGGAAGTTCTGGCCGAGTTCTTGCAGCAAGAAACTCAGTCATGGCTGGGCAGTGTACATCTTGAGGCAGGCAAGGTAGTCAGTGATAACGGAAGGAATTTTATGGCTGCCATAGCCCTTTCACAACTGAAACACATTCCTTGCCTGGCTCACACCTTGAACCTGCTGGTGCAGTGCTTCCTGAAAAGTTATCCGGGGTTACCCGCCCTGCTCCTGAAGGTGCGAAGACTTTGCTCGCACATCCGCCGTTCGCCCGTACACTCCAGCCGTATGCAGAACCATCAGCGATCTTTGAAGCTTCCCCAGCACCGCCTAATAATCGACGTTGCAACAAAGTGGAACTCCACACTGCACATGCTTCAGAGGCTCTGCGAACAGAGGCGTGCTGTTATGTATTTGTGGGAGGATACACATACACGGGCAGGCAGTTGGATGGCAGACATGAGTCAGGTGTGCAGTGGTCGAAGCTACAAGACCTGTGTCAAGTCCTTCAGTGTTTTGAGGAATGCACATGCCTGGTTAGTGCAGACGACGCCATCATAAGCATGAGCATCCCCCTAATGCGTCTGCTTATGAAAAGTTTGACGCACATAAAGGAGCAGGCGTCTGCAGCCAAGGACAAGGGAAGCCTTGATGACAGTCAGCCATTGTCTGCTCAGGGAAGTCTCCTGGACGAGGTGGCGGACGAAGAGGAAGAGGACGAGGAGCATGATGGGGATGAATATTTATGGGAGGAGGAAGCTTCTCAGGGGGGAATAGAAACTGGTGGCTTTACAAGGTCAGGTACAGGGTTTTTGAGGGAGACAAGTGATGTTGATTTGCCAGAAAGTGCTCCTCAACCCAGCACAAGCAGTGAATTGACACCTGGAACATTGGCCCACATGGCAGATTATGCCTTGCGTATCTTAAAAAGGGACCCCCGCATTCTCAAAATGATGACCAATGACGATTACTGGTTGGCCTGCCTCCTGGATCCACGCTATAAAGGGAAATTGCAAAATATCATGCCACATGAGAACCTTGAGCAAATATTGGCTACCAAACAAGCCACTCTTGTAGACCGCTTGGTTCAGGCATTCCCAGCACACAGCGGCGGTGATGGTTCTCACACGAGCTGCAGGGGGCAACATGGCAGAGGTGTTAGAGGTGCACAAATCAGAAGTGGCGTTGGACAGAGGGGTTTTATGACCAGGTTGTGGAGTGATTTCGCAATGACCGCAGACACGACAGGTACTGCAGCATCAATTCAAAGTGACAGGAGACAACATTTGTCCAGTATGGTTACTAACTATTTTTCCTCCCTTATCGATGTTCTCCCTCACACGTCATTCCCATTTGAATATTCCCATTTGAATACTGGGCATCCAAAATAGACACCTGGCCTGAATTGGCAGAATATGCTTTACAGGAGCTTGCTTGCCCAGCTGCTAGTGTGCTATCAGAAAGAGTATTCAGTGCTGCTGGTTCAATACTGACCGAAAAAAGGACTCGTCTGGCTACCCAAAATGTTGATGATCTAACCTTCATTAAAATGAACCAATCATGGATTTCTAATTATTTTGCCCCACCTTTCCCTGCTGACACCTAGCTTTCCTGTAAAAAGGTCTTGCTTTTGGACTCGTTTTACCGACTGCTCCAATTTCTCCATTTGCAGCTGCTGTATGTCCACCATAGGCCATTTTTACACCTCCCTAAATGGGCTGACTCCCCCCACGGGGCCGTGGTCACCACTTGGCGCAAGCACCCGCTCGAGTGCCGTTTGGCTGAACAGGTGGGTGTGCCCACTTTTGGGCGACGGCACTGGCACAGGGTCCCTCATAGTACAATAAAGTGTCTCAGGCGGTGGTGGTGCACACCCAACGTCAGACACACCGTCGTAACATGAGGGGCCCTGGGCCAGTACCGCCGCCCACAAGAGAGTGTTCCCCCCCCCAGCTCAAACAGTGCTCTACCACTTGCAAAATTACCTCTCACTGCTCCACCACTGTTTAGTCTGTGCTGTTAAATCCTTCAATGGCACTGCCAATACCATTTGTTGACATGATTGATGCTAGTAAAAATATTCAGGGGCCCTGTCCTACATTTACACCAGTTAATACTTTGCACCAACTACCACTGTCTGCAAGTCAGCAGAGGAGCCCACCCCTGTACCTAGGTATGCCACCTGTTTATTTGTGCAATTTTTTTTTTGCCAGACATTAACCTCACTTTATTATATTGGCCTACTAACTGTGTCAGACACTAGTTGTCCTCCACTGAACAAAGCTAGGCCGCCTGCGTACTCCTGTAATCTATTTTTAACTGCATTTTGCCTATTACTTTTTTGGCCCTACTAACTGTGTCTGCCCCTCCTTGCAATCGTCCTCCGCTGACCACACCAATGCTGCCTGTGTACCCCTGTAACCTATTTAAACCTGCATAGAGCCTACTTTTTTATTTTAGGCCTAGTAAGTCTGTCTGCGGTCCCTCCTTGCAATCATCCTCCGCTGACCACACCAATGCTGCCTGTGTACCCCTGTAACCTATTTAAACCTGCATAGAGCCTACTTTTTTTATTTTAGGCCTAGTAAGTCTGCGCCACTCCTTGCAATCGTCCTCCGCTGACCACACCAATGCTGCCTGTGTACCCCTGTAACCTATTTAAACCTGCATAGAGCCTACTTTTTTATTTTAGGCCTAGTAAGTCTGCGCCACTCCTTGCAATCGTCCTCCGCTGACCACACCAATGCTGCCTGTGTACCCCTGTAACCTATTTAAACCTGCATAGAGCCTACTTTTTTATTTTAGGCCTAGTAAGTCTGTGCCACTCCTTGCAATTGTCCTCCGCTGACCACACCAATGCTGCCTGTGTACCCCTGTAACCTATTTAAACCTGCATTGAGCCTACTTTTTTATATTTTAGGCCTAGTAAGTCTGCGCCACTCCTTGCAATCGTCCTCCGCTGACCACACCAATGCTGCCTGTGTACCCCTGTAACCCATTTAAACCTGCATAGAGCCTACTTTTTTATTTTAGGCCTAGTAAGTCTGTCTGCGGTCCCTCCTTGCAATCGTCCTCCGCTGACCACACCAATGCTGCCTGTGTACCCCTGTAACCTTTTTAAAACTGCATTGAGCCAACTTTTTGGTTTAAGGCCTACTACCTATGTCTGCGCCACTCAATACAGCTGTGCTCCTCTGAAAAAAGCTGAGCTTCAATTGTCAGGTTTTCAGCCTATAGGAATTTGAAAACTGCATTGGTGCTACTAGTTGGGTTGGGCCTACTAACGGTGTCTGCCGCTCCTTGGTGTTGTCCTCCACTGAACAAAGCTGAGCTTCAATCTTCAGGCTTTCGGCCTATAGGGAATTTTAAACTGCACTTGGGCTACTACTTTGGTTGGGCCCTAGTAACGGTGTCTGCCACTCCTGGCTTGTCTCCTCCACTGAATAAAGCGGAGCTTCAATCTTCAGGCTTTCGGCCTATAGGGAATTTTAAACTGCATTTGGCCTACTACTTTGGTTGGGACCTAGTAATGGTGTCTGCCACTCCTTGCTTGTCTCCTCCACTGAATAAAGCTGAGCTTCAATCTTCAGGCTTTCGGCCTATAGGGAATTTTAAACTGCATTTGGGCTACTTGTTTGGTTGGGCCCTAGTAACGATGTCTGCTGCTCCTTGGTGTTCTCCTCCACTGAATATAGCTGAACTTCAATCTTCAGGCTTTCGGCCTATATCAGATATTTAACTGCATTGGGGCTACTAGTTTGGTTGGGCCCTACTAACGGTGTCTGCCTCTCCTTGGTGTTCTCCAGGTTTTTTTCCTTGAGCTTCAATCTTCAGGCTTTCGGCCTATATTTTTAATATGAAACTGCATTTGGGATACTAGTTTGGTTGGGCCCTACTAACGGTGTCTGCCACTCCTTGGTGTTCTCCTCCACTGAACAGAGCTGAGCTTCAATCTTCAGGCTTTCAGGCTATATTTACAAATTTTAAACTGCATTTGGCCTACTAATTTGGTTGGGCCTACTAACGGTGTCTGCCGCTCCTTGGTGTTCTCCTCCACTGAACAAAGCTGAGCTTCAATCTTCAGGCTTTCGGCCTATATCAGATATTTAACTGCATTTGGCCTACGAGTTTGGTTGGGGCCTACTAACGGTGTCTGCCGCTCTTTGGTGTTTTCCTCCACTGAACAAAGCAGTGCCGCCTGTTTACTCCTGTTACCAATTTTGAACTTTATTTGGCCCACTTTATTATTTGGGCCTACTAACTGTGTCAGCCTCTCATTACGGTTGTCCTCCACTGAACAAAGCAATGCCGCCTGGTTAGTCCTGTTACCAATTTTGAACTGCATTTAGCCTAGTTACTTATTTGGGCCTACTCACTGTGTCAGCCTCTCATTACAGTTGTCCTCCACTGAACAAAGCAATGCCACCTGGTTAGTCCTGTTACCAATTTTGAACTGCATTTAGCCCACTTTATTATTTGGGCCTATATCTGTGTTTCCTCCGCATCCTGCCCATTGCCCAGCCAGTGCTAGATGAGTCTGCTGGTACATTGACCCAGACCACTACATTCCCCTTGCAAGCTACACAGCCAGAATCTGACCCTGCTGAAAGTCAGGTTCCCCTTCCCGCATACTATACCACCTTACACGGGGATAAAGAGGAAGGTGCAGATGAAAGTGCAGGTTCCTTCATCAGGTGGGGGGGCATACTCGTTGGCGACGTCACCGGCACAGGGCCCCTCATAGTACGCAAAAGTGACGCTGCCGGTGGGAGGCGCCCCTGTCGTGCAAACACACCGCCGTACTTTGAGGGGCCCTGTGCCAATGCGAACGAGTGGTCCTCCTGTTGTGAATTCCGTTCTCGGGCTCCCTCCTGTGGTCGTGAATGGTACTTTGGTGAGTTCTGTCCTTGGACACCCTCTGGTGGCTTTGAGTGGAACTGCTGATCTTTGAGGTTGGCTTTCTCAGCTGCCCTCGCTTATTGCTTCTGCTGGCTTTCCTATTTAACTCTGCTTAGATCGTTAGTTCATGCCAGCTGTCAATGTCTCAGTACTGGTTCAGATCTCTCTTGGATTTCTCTGATGACCTGTCTACTCCAGCAGAAGCTAAGTCCCTGCTAGTTCATTTGTTGTTCATTGGTTTTTGAATATATTTCTCAGTACATGCTATGTTTCTAGTCCAGCTTGCAATTATGATATTTCCTTGCTAGCTGGAAGCTCTGGGGGTGCAGAGTTGCACCTCCACACCGTGAGTCGGTGTGGAGGTCTTTTTGCACACTGCGTGGTTTTTGTAGTTTTTAATACTGACCGCACAGTTCCCTTTCCTATCCTCTGTCTTTCTAGGGAAGATTCGGCCTCCTTTGCTAAAATCTGTTTCATTCCTGTGTTTGTCACTTCCCTTTTAACTCACAGTCAATATTTGTGGGGGGGCTACCTTTACTTTGGGGAATTTCTCTGAGGCAAGGTAGGCTCCTATTTCTATCTTTAGGGGTAGTTAGCTCTTAGGCTGTGAAGAGGCGTCTAGGGAGAGTTAGGTACGCTCCATGGCTATTTTTAGTGTGTGTGATAGGATTAGGGATTGCGGTCAGTAGAGTTACAACCTCCTCAGAGCTTGTCCCAGGTTTACGTTTTAACCATCAGGTCATTCCGGGTGCTCCTAACCACCAGGTCCATAACAGTACAGCTGGCCAGAAAAGTGTTAATGCATCTCAAAAGAGGGATAAGAGAAGTTCTGAGTCAATTTTTTTTTCTTTGCAGCTTGTTTTGCCTTTCTTTTCCCCTTAACCTCTGGGTGGTTCAGGACTCAGGTGTAGATATGGATATTCAAGGTTTGTCCTCTTGTGTGGATCAACTCACTGCAAAGGTACAAAGTATTCAAGATTATGTAGTTCAGAATCCGATGTTGGAGCCTAGAATTCCAATTCCTGATTTGTTTTCTGGGGATAGATCTAAATTTTTGAATTTCAAAAATAATTGCAGACTTTTTCTTGCTCTGAAACCCCGCTCCTCTGGTGACCCCATTCAGCAAGTAAAGATTGTTATTTCTTTGTTGCGTGGCGACCCGCAGGACTGGGCATTCTCCCTTGAGCCAGGAAATCCTGCATTGCTTAATGTGGATGCATTTTTTCTAGCGCTCGGATGGCTTTATGATGAACCAAATTCTGTGGATCAGGCAGAAAAGATCTTGCTGGCTCTATGTCAGGGTCAGGATGAAGCAGAAGTATATTGCCAGAAGTTTAAAAAGTGGTCTGTGCTTACACAATGGAATGAGTGTGCCCTGGCAGCAATTTTCAGAAAGGGTCTTTCTGAAGCCCTTAAAGATGTTATGGTGGGGTTCCCCACGCCTGCTGGTCTGAATGAATCAATGTCTTTGGCCATTCAGATAGATCGGCGTTTGCGCGAGCGCAAAGTTGTGCACCATTTGGCGGTATCCTCTGAGCGGAGGCCTGAGCCTATGCAATGTGATAGGACTTTGACCAGAGCTGAATGGCAAGAACACAGACGTCAGAATGGGCTGTGTTTTTACTGTGGTGACTCCACTCATGCTATTTCTGATTGTCCTAAGCGTACTAGGAGGTTCGCTGGGTCTGTCACCGTTAGTACTGTACAGCCTAAATTTCTCTTGTCTGTTACTCTGATTTGCTCATTGTCATCCTACTCTGTTATGGCATTTGTGGATTCGGGCGCTGCCCTGAACTTGATGGACTTGGAGTTTGCCAGGCGCTGTGGTTGTTCCTTAGAGCCTTTGCAGAGTCCTATTCCCTTAAGGGGGATTGATGCTACGCCAATGGCCAAGAATAAACCTCAATACTGGACTCAGCTGACCATGTGCATGGCTCCCGCACATCAGGAAAATATTCGTTTTTTGGTGTTGCATAATTTGCATGATGTTGTCGTGTTGGGTTTGCCATGGTTACAGGTTCATAATCCAGTACTGGATTGGAAATCAATGTCTGTGTCTAGTTGGGGTTGTCAAGGGATACATAGTGATGTTCCTTTGATGACAATTTCTTCTTCCACTCCTTCTGAAGTCCCTGAGTTTTTGTCGGATTACCAGGATGTATTTGATGAGCCCAAGTCCAGTGCCCTACCTCCTCATAGGGACTGTGATTGCGCTATTAATTTGATTCTTGGTAGTAAGTTCACTAAGGGCCGACTTTTCAATCTATCTGTGCCAGAACATGCCGCTATGCGGAGTTATGTAAAGGAGTCCTTGGAGAAAGGGCATATTCGCCCGTCTTCGTCACCGTTGGGAGCAGGGTTCTTTTTTGTGGCCAAGAAGGATGGCTCTCTGAGACCCTGTATAGATTACCGCCTTCTCAATAAAATCACGGTCAAATTTCAGTACCCTTTGCCTCTGTTGTCTGATTTGTTTGCTCGGATTAAGGGGGCTAGTTGGTTTACCAAGATTGACCTTCGGGGGGCATATAATCTTGTGCGTATTAAACAGGGCGATGAATGGAAAACAGCATTTAATACGCCCGAGGGCCATTTTGAGTACCTGGTGATGCCATTCGGGCTTTCTAATGCTCCATCTGTGTTTCAGTCCTTTATGCACGACATCTTCCGGAAGTATCTGGATAGGTTCATGATTGTATATTTGGATGATATTTTGGTCTTTTCGGATGATTGGGAGTCTCATGTGAAACATGTCAGGATGGTGTTCCAGGTCCTTCGTGCTAATGCGTTGTTTGTGAAGGGGTCTAAATGCCTCTTTGGAGTTCAGAAGGTTTCCTTTTTGGGCTTCATTTTTTCCCCTTCTACTATCGAGATGGACCCTGTTAAAGTTCAGGCCATTTATGATTGGACTCAACCTACATCTGTGAAGAGTCTTCAGAAGTTTCTGGGTTTGCTAATTTTTACCATCGCTTCATCGCTAATTTTTCTAGTGTGGTTAAGCCTTTGCCTGATTTGATGAAGAAAGGCGCTGATGTGGTGAATTGGCCCCCTGCGGCCGTTGAGGCTTTTCAGGAGCTTAAACGTTGTTTTACTTCGGCCCCTGTGTTGCGTCAGCCAGATGTTTCGCTCCCTTTTCAGGTCGAGGTTGATGCTTTTGAGATTGGGGCAGGGGCTGTTTTGTCTCAGAGAAGTTCTGATGGCTCTTTGATGAAGCCATGTGCTTTCTTTTCTAGAAAGTTTTCGCCTGCTGAGCGTAATTATGATGTCGGCAATCGGGAGTTGTTGGCTATGAAGTGGGCATTCGAGAAGTGGCGACATTGGCTAGAGGGAGCCAAACATCGCGTGGTGGTCTTGACTGATCACAAGAATCTGACTTACCTCGAGTCTGCCAAGCGGTTGAATCCTAGACAGGCTCGATGGTCTCTGTTTTTCTCCCATTTCGATTTTGTGGTCTCTTACCTTCCGGGATCTAAGAATGTGAAGGCTGATGCCCTTTCTAGGAGTTTTTTGCCTGATTCTCCGGGAGTCCCTGAGCCGGCTGGCATTCTCAAAGAGGGGGTGATTCTGTCTGCCATCTCCCCTGATTTGCGGTGGGTGCTGCAGGAGTTTCAGGCTGATAGACCTGACCGCTGTCCAGTGGGGAAACTGTTTGTCCCTGATAGATGGACTAGTAAAGTTATTTCTGAGGTTCATTGTTCAGTATTGGCTGGTCATCCTGGGATTTTTGGTACCAGAGATTTGGTTGCTAGGTCCTTTTGGTGGCTTTCCTTGTCACGGGATGTGCGTTCTTTTGTGCAGTCCTGTGGGACTTGTGCTCGGGCCAAGCCTTGCTGTTCTCGTGCCAGTGGGTTGCTTTTGCCGTTGCCTGTCCCGAAGAGGCCCTGGACGCATATTTCCATGGATTTTATTTCTGATCTTCCTGTCTCTCAAAGGATGTCCGTCATCTGGGTGGTTTGTGATCGGTTTTCTAAGATGGTCCATTTGGTACCCTTGCCTAAATTGCCATCCTCCTCTGATTTGGTTCCATTATTTTTTCAGCATGTGGTTCGTTTGCATGGCATTCCGGAGAACATTGTGTCTGACAGAGGTTCCCAGTTTGTTTCTAGGTTTTGGCGGTCCTTTTGTGCTAAGATGGGCATTGATTTGTCTTTTTCTTCAGCGTTCCATCCTCAGACAAATGGCCAAACCGAACGAACCAATCAGACCTTGGAAACCTATCTGAGATGCTTTGTTTCTGCTGATCAGGATGATTGGGTGACCTTCTTGCCATTGGCCGAGTTCGCCCTTAATAATCGGGCTAGTTCGGCCACTTTGGTTTCGCCTTTTTTTTGTAATTCTGGTTTTCATCCTCGTTTTTCATCAGGGCAGGTTGAGCCTTCTGACTGTCCTGGTGTGGATTCTGTGGTGGTGGACAGGTTGCAGCAAATTTGGACTCACGTGGTGGACAATTTGACGTTGTCTCAGGAGAAGGCGCAACGTTTTGCTAACCGCCGTCGCTGTGTTGGTCCCCGACTTCGTGTTGGGGATTTGGTTTGGTTGTCTTCTCGTTATGTTCCTATGAAGGTTTCTTCTCCTAAGTTCAAGCCTCGTTTCATTGGTCCTTATAAGATTTCTGAAATTATCAATCCTGTGTCGTTTCATTTGGCCCTTCCAGCTTCTATTGCCATCCATAATGTGTTCCATAGGTCGTTGTTGCGGAGATATGTGGCGCCTATGGTTCCTTCCGTTGATCCTCCTGCTCCGGTGTTGGTTGAGGGGGAGTTGGAGTATGTGGTGGAGAAGATTTTGGATTCTCGTATTTCGAGGCGGAAGCTTCAGTACCTAGTTAAGTGGAAGGGTTATGGTCAGGAGGATAATTCCTGGGTTGTTGCCTCCGATGTCCATGCTGCCGATTTGGTTCGTCCCTTTCATTTGGCTCGTCCTGATCAGCCTGGGGGCTCTGGTGAGGGTTCGGTGACCCCTCCTCAAGGGGGGGGTACTGTTGTGAATTCCGTTCTCGGGCTCCCTCCTGTGGTCGTGAATGGTACTTTGGTGAGTTCTGTCCTTGGACACCCTCTGGTGGCTTTGAGTGGAACTGCTGATCTTTGAGGTTGACTTTCTCAGCTGCCCTCGCTTATTGCTTCTGCTGGCTTTCCTATTTAACTCTGCTTAGATCGTTAGTTCATGCCAGCTGTCAATGTCTCAGTACTGGTTCAGATCTCTCTTGGATTTCTCTGATGACCTGTCTACTCCAGCAGAAGCTAAGTCCCTGCTAGTTCATTTGTTGTTCATTGGTTTTTGAATATATTTCACAGTACATGCTATGTTTCTAGTCCAGCTTGCTATTATGATATTTCCTTGCTAGCTGGAAGCTCTGGGGGTGCAGAGTTGCACCTCCACACCGTGAGTCGGTGTGGAGGTCTTTTTGCACACTCTGCGTGGTTTTTGTAGTTTTTAATACTGACCGCACAGTTCCCTTTCCTATCCTCTGTCTTTCTAGAGAAGATTCGGCCTCCTTTGCTAAAATCTGTTTCATTCCTGTGTTTGTCACTTCCCTCTTAACTCACAGTCAATATTTGTGGGGGGCTACCTTTACTTTGGGGAATTTCTCTGAGGCAAGGTAGGCTCCTATTTCTATCTTTAGGGGTAGTTAGCTCTTAGGCTGTGAAGAGGCGTCTAGGGAGAGTTAGGTACGCTCCATGGCTATTTTTAGTGTGTGTGATAGGATTAGGGATTGCGGTCAGTAGAGTTACCACCTCCTCAGAGCTTGTCCCAGGTTTACGTTTTAACCATCAGGTCATTCCGGGTGCTCCTAACCACCAGGTCCATAACAGCCTCCCCTGCTTGCTCAGGATCACAGCACTTGCAAAGTTGAAATACTTACCTCTCCCTGCTCCACCGCCGTGACGTAGTCCACGTTTCCTGGGCCCACTAAAAACTTGAACCAGCCCTACCCCCCACAACTTTAGCCAAATGACCCCCAATTTCCAATGCCTAACTATTATTATAAAGTAAATTAATATTGACAAGCTTCAGTAACAAGAATGGATGTTTTTGCCATTAAAATGGGCACTGCCGACTATGCTTCCTGTTATGACCCCAATGGCGAGGGTCTCAGAGGAACGTGGAAATCTGCAGAATACAAAAATCCAGCTCATAGGGCAGTGGTAACTGGGTTGACCATATATCTACTCCTAACGCCAACACTAGAAGTAGCCGGGGATCATTCCTACGTTGATTCTAGATGACACGCGCCAGCCGGAGAATCTAGCTACCCCTAGTAGAGGAAAACAAAGACCTTTCTTGCCTCCAGAGAAGGGGACCCCAAAGCTGGATAGAAGCCCCCCACAAATAATGACGGTGAGGTAAGAGGAAATGACAAACACAGAAATGAACCAGGTTTAGCACAGAGAGGCCCGCTTACTGATAGCAGAATAAAGAAAGGTAACTTATATGGTCAACAAAAACCCTATTAAAATCCACACTGGAAATTCAAGAACCCCCGAACCGTCTAACGGTCCGGGGGGAGAACACCAGCCCCCCTAGAGCTTCCAGCAAAGGTCAGGATATAGATTTGGAACAAGCTGGACAAAAATACAAAACCAAAACAAATAGCAAAAAGCAAAAGGCAGACTTAGCTGATATAACTGGAACCAGGATCAGTAGACAAGAGCACAGCAGACTAGCTCTGATAACTACGTTGCCAGGCATTGAACTGAAGGTCCAGGGAGCTTATATAGCAACACCCCTAAGTAACGACCCAGGTGCGGATAAAAGGAATGACAGAAAAACCAGAGTCAAAAAACTAGTAACCACTAGAGGGAGCAAAAAGCAAATTCACAACAGTACCCCCCCCCTTAGTGAGGGGTCACCGAACCCTCACCACGACCACCAGGGCGATCAGGATGAGCGGCATGAAAGGCACGAACTAAATCGGCCGCATGAACATCAGAGGCGACCACCCAGGAATTATCCTCCTGACCATAGCCCTTCCACTTGACCAGGTACTGAAGCCTCCGCCTGGAGAGGCGAGAATCCAAGATCTTCTCCACCACGTACTCCAACTCGCCCTCAACCAACACCGGAGCAGGAGGCTCAGCAGAAGGAACTACAGGCACAATGTACCGCCGCAACAAGGACCTATGAAATACATTGTGAATAGCAAACGACACAGGAAGATCCAGACGAAAAGATACAGGATTAAGGATTTCCAATATCTTGTAAGGCCCAATAAAACGAGGTTTAAATTTGGGAGAGGAGACCTTCATAGGAACAAAGCGGGAAGAAAGCCATACCAAATCCCCAACGCGTAGTCGGGGACCCACACCGCGGCGGCGGTTGGCAAAGCGCTGAGCCTTCTCCTGTGACAACTTCAAGTTGTCCACCACATGATTCCAGATCTGCTGCAACCTATCCACCACAGAATCCACCCCAGGACAGTCAGAAGGCTCCACATGACCCGAAGAAAAGCGAGGATGGAAACCAGAGTTGCAGAAAAAAGGCGAAACCAAGGTGGCGGAACTAGCCCGATTATTAAGGGCAAACTCAGCCAACGGCAAGAATGTCACCCAATCGTCCTGATCAGCAGAGACAAAACACCTCAAATAAGCCTCCAAAGTCTGATTGGTTCGCTCCGTCTGTCCATTAGTCTGAGGATGGAAAGCAGACGAAAACGACAAATCAATGCCCATCCTACTACAAAAGGATCGCCAGAACCTGGAAACGAACTGGGATCCTCTGTCTGACACAATATTCTCAGGGATGCCGTGCAAACGAACCACGTTCTGGAAAAACACAGGAACCAGATCGGAAGAGGAAGGCAGCTTAGGCAAAGGAACCAAATGGACCATCTTGGAGAAGCGATCACATATCACCCAGATAACAGACATGCCCTGAGATAGCGGAAGATCAGAAATGAAATCCATGGAGATATGTGTCCAAGGTCTCTTCGGGACAGGCAAGGGCAAGAGCAAACCGCTGGCACGAGAACAGCAAGGCTTAGCTCGAGCACAAGTCCCACAGGACTGCACAAATGACCGCACATCCCTTGACAAGGAAGGCCACCAAAAGGACCTGGCCACCAGATCTCTGGTGCCAAAAATTCCCGGGTGACCTGCCAACACCGAGGAATGAACCTCGGAAATGACTCTGCTGGTCCACCTATCCGGGACAAACAGTCTGTCAGGTGGACAAGACTCAGGCCTATCAGCCTGAAATCTCTGCAACACACGTCGCAGATCCGGAGAAATAGCTGACAAGATAACTCCATCTTTAAGAATACCAACAGGATCAGCGACTCCAGGAGCATCAGGCACAAAGCTCCTAGAAAGAGCATCGGCCTTCACATTCTTTGAACCTGGTAAATACGAGACAACAAAATCAAAGCGGGAGAAAAACAATGACCAGCGGGCCTGTCTCGGATTAAGGCGTTTAGCAGACTCGAGATACATCAGATTTTTGTGATCAGTCAAGACCACCACACGATGCTTAGCACCCTCGAGCCAATGACGCCACTCCTCAAATGCCCATTTCATGGCCAACAACTCCCGATTGCCCACATCATAATTTCGCTCGGCAGGCGAAAACTTCCTAGAGAAAAAGGCACAAGGTTTCATAACAGAGCAACCAGGGCCTCTCTGCGACAAAACGGCCCCTGCCCCAATCTCCGAAGCATCCACCTCAACCTGAAAGGGAAGTGAGACGTCAGGCTGGCACAAAACAGGCGCCGAAGTAAACCGGCGTTTCAACTCCTGGAAAGCCTCCACGGCAGCAGGAGCCCAGTTAGCTACATCGGAGCCCTTCTTGGTCATATCCGTCAAAGGTTTCACAATGCTAGAAAAATTAGCGATAAAACGACGGTAGAAGTTAGCGAAGCCCAAGAACTTCTGAAGACTCTTAACTGACGAGGGCTGAGTCCAATCAAGAATAGCTCGGACCTTGACTGGGTCCATCTCCACAGCAGAAGGGGAAAAAATGAACCCCAAAAAGGGAACCTTCTGCACACCAAAGAGACACTTTGAGCCCTTGACAAACAAAGAATTTTCACGCAAAATTTTAAAGACCAACCTGACCTGCTCCACATGCGAATCCCAATTGTCAGAAAAAACCAAAATATCATCCAGATAAACAATCAAAAATTTATCCAGATACTTCCGGAAAATGTCATGCATAAAGGACTGAAAAACTGAAGGCGCATTGGAGAGCCCAAAAGGCATCACCAAGTACTCAAAATGACCTTCGGGCGTATTGAATACGGTTTTCCATTCATCACCTTGCTTAATGCGCACAAGGTTGTACGCACCACGAAGGTCTATCTTGGTGAACCACTTGGCACCCTTAATCCGGGCAAACAAGTCAGACAACAGCGGTAAAGGATACTGAAATTTGACAGTGATCTTATTTAAAAGTCGATAATCAATACAAGGTCTCAAAGATCCGTCCTTTTTTGCCACAAAAAAGAATCCCGCACCAAGAGGGGAAGAAGACGGACGAATATGTCCTTTCTCCAGAGACTCCTTGATATATGAACGCATAGCGGTATGTTCAGGTACCGACAGATTAAACAGTCTTCCCTTAGGAAATTTACTGCCTGGGATCAAATCTATAGCACAGTCACAGTCCCTATGAGGAGGCAGTGCACTGGACTCAGACTCACTGAAGACATCCTGATAATCAGACAAATACTCCGGAACTTCCGAAGGCGTAGAAGAAGCAATAGACACAGGCAGGGAATCCCCATGAATACCACGACAGCCCCAACTTGAGACTGACATAGCCTTCCAGTCCAGGACTGGATTATGGGTCTGTAACCATGGCAGCCCTAAAACAACCAAATCATGCATTTTATGTAAAACCAGGAAACGTATCACCTCGCGGTGTTCAGGAGTCATGCACATGGTAACCTGTGTCCAATACTGCGGTTTATTTGCTGCCAATGGTGTAGCATCAATACCCCTAAGAGGAATAGGATTTTCTAATGGTTCAAGAGTAAAACCACAGCGCTTAGCAAATGAGAGATCCATGAGACTCAGGGCAGCACCTGAATCTACAAACGCCATGACAGGATAAGATGACAGTGAGCAAATCAAAGTTACAGACAGAATAAATTTAGGTTGCAAATTACCAACGATGACAGGACTAACAACCTTAGCTATACGTTTAGAGCATGCTGAGATAACATGTGTAGAATCACCACAGTAGTAGCACAAGCCATTCCGGCGTCTATGAATTTTCCGCTCATTTCTAGTCAGGATTCTATCACATTGCATTAAATCAGGTGTCTGTTCAGACAACACCATGAGGGAATTTGCGGTTTTTCTATCACATTGCACCGAATTAGGTGTCTGTTCAGACAACACCATGAGGGAATTTGCGGTTTTGCGCTCCCGCAACCGCCGGTCAATTTGAATAGCCAGTGCCATAGTATCATTCAGACCTGTGGGAATGGGAAAACCCACCATAACATTCTTAATGGCTTCAGAAAGGCCATTTCTAAAATTAGCGGCCAGTGCACACTCGTTCCAATGTGTCAGCACGGACCATTTCCGAAATTTTTGGCAATACACTTCAGCCTCGTCCTGCCCCTGAGACATAGCCAGCAAGGCCTTTTCTGCCTGAATCTCAAGATTGGGTTCCTCATAAAGTAAACCGAGCGCCAGAAAAAACGCATCAAGATCAGCCAATGCCGGATCTCCTGGCGCCAGCGAAAAAGCCCAATCCTGAGGGTCGCCCCGTAAGAACGAAATAACAATTTTTACTTGCTGAGCAGAATCTCCAGATGAACAGGGTCTCAGGGACAAAAACAATTTACAATTATTCACGAAATTCCTAAACTTAAACCTGTCTCCGGAAAACAGTTCAGGAATCGGTATTTTAGGTTCTGACCTAGGATTTCTGATAACATAGTCTTGTATGCCCTGCACACGAGTAGCCAGCTGGTCCACACTTGTAATCAAGGTCTGGACATTCATGTCTTAAGCAAGCATAGCCACTCTGAGGTAAAGGGGAAGAAGAAAAAAAAAAAACTCAGAATCTTCTTTCTTATAATCCCTCTTCTGCAATGCATTAAACATTTAATACTGGCCTGGCAAACTGTTATGACCCCAATGGCGAGGGTCTCAGAGGAACGTGGAAATCTGCAGAATACAAAAATCCAGCTCATAGGGCAGTGGTAACTGGGTTGACCATATATCTACTCCTAACGCCAACACTAGAAGTAGCCGGGGATCATTCCTATGTTGATTCTAGATGACACGCGCCAGCCGGAGAATCTAGCTACCCCTAGTAGAGGAAAACAAAGACCTTTCTTGCCTCCAGAGAAGGGGACCCCAAAGCTGGATAGAAGCCCCCCACAAATAATGACGGTGAGGTAAGAGGAAATGACAAACACAGAAATGAACCAGGTTTAGCACAGAGAGGCCCGCTTACTGATAGCAGAATAAAGAAAGGTAACTTATATGGTCAACAAAAACCCTATTAAAATCCACACTGGAAATTCAAGAACCCCCGAACCGTCTAACGGTCCGGGGGGAGAACACCAGCCCCCCTAGAGCTTCCAGCAAAGGTCAGGATATAGATTTGGAACAAGCTGGACAAAAATACAAAACCAAAACAAATAGCAAAAAGCAAAAGGCAGACTTAGCTGATATAACTGGAACCAGGATCAGTAGACAAGAGCACAGCAGACTAGCTCTGATAACTACGTTGCCAGGCATTGAACTGAAGGTCCAGGGAGCTTATATAGCAACACCCCTAAGTAACGACCCAGGTGCGGATAAAAGGAATGACAGAAAAACCAGAGTCAAAAAACTAGTAACCACTAGAGGGAGCAAAAAGCAAATTCACAACAGCTTCCCCATTGACTTGCATTGGGTTTCGTGTTTCGGTCGATCCCCGACTTTTCGCGATAATTGGCCAATTTCACTCGACTCGACTTTTGATAAAGTCGTGTTTCGCGAAACCCGACTCGATCTTAAAAAAGTAAAAGTCGCTCAACCCTAGTCCAAACCACATTAAATAAGTTTATTAACTTTTTAAATGCGTCACAGGAACTAAAGCAAAGTGGAAAGAAAAAAATGAACATTTCTCACAAAAATGTTGCTTTAGCCTCAAATTTTGCATTTTCACAAGGGTAACAGGAGAAAATGGACCATACAATTTGTTAGGCACTTTCTCCTGTGTAGACATATACTCCATATGTGGTAGAAAACTATGGTTTGGACGCACGGCAGGGCTCGAATGGGAAAGAGCATCATTTGACTTTTGCAGAATAAAATTGGCTGGAATAGATAGCGGACACCATGTTGTGTTTGCAGAGCCCTTGATGTACCAAAACAGTGGAAACCCTCACAAGTAAGTCCCTTTTGGAAACTACATCCCACAAGGAATTTATCTAGAGGCGTGGTGAGCCCTTTGAACCTGCAGGTGCCTCACAGAATTTTAGGACGTTGAGCCAAGAAAATAAAAATTCACATTTTTCCAAAAAAACCGTTGCCCCAAATTTTTAATTTTCATACTGATAACAGGAGAAATTGGACCACAAAATTTGTTGTGCAATTTCTCCTGAGCATGCCAATACCTTATATGTGGTCGAAAAATACTGTTTGGGTGCACAGCAGGGAGAGCAAAATTTAGCAGATGCCGTATCGCAAGATAGCAGAATCCATGACATATGTGCAAAGCCCCTGATGTGCCTAAACAATAAAAAGAAACGCCATGGAACCCCCCATTTTACAAAGTACATCACTCAATGAATCCATCTAGCAGTGCAGTGAGGTGTGTCACATGATTTTATACCATTGGGCAGTGAAGAAAGAAGAATTACATTTTTTACCCCTAAAATGTTCTTTTAGCCCCAAGTTATTACATTTTAGAAGGGCTAATAAGAAAAAAAACGAACTGTACAGTTTGTTGTGCAATTTCTCTTGAGTGCTCTAATAACCTACATGTAATGGGTAACTACTGAAGTGCGGCGGTGTTCACAACGTGCGGTAATGAGGCAGTGACCCAGTAAAGTTCGAAGCAAAATGTCTTTAATATGTCCCAAAAACTCACAAATGATAAGCCCATGGTATCCCCAGATCACAGCCAGGACGGTTTCTGAGACCAGATGCCATGGGTGACTGCACCACCGTGTCACACCGAGTGGCGCCAGGCGTTTTGCTTCCCTTGGTCTGTGTTCACTTCACACAAGCCGGATGTTGCAGAGCCACCTGCTCTGCAGCTTGGAAACCAACACTGACACACCCAACCCTTTACTGCAGCATTGTAAATGGGATCTGTGGCCATGGGTCACTTGTAAGACCCAGCTGGAGATAGTGAAAAGCTCCACTACCATCCTGTAGTTAATTCCAAAAATAAAAGCCCTAAATGGGTTTTCCTAAAAATCTGACAGGGTCAACTACTTGGACCCAATCACACTTTCTTTTTATTTTGCCTTGTGATTCACAGGCGTCCTGCTGTGAACACAAGATACTCCAGTAGGTTTAATAAGACTCCATTCGCATCCTTGAGGACACATATCAACCCTTGCATATGATCCCCCTCACTGTCTCACACTACTTTTCAAGCATCGTGGAATGTTCAGTAGGGAAGGAGCACCATATTATAGAACAGATTTTGCTGGAATAACTTGCGGGTGCCATGTCACATCGGCAGAGTCCCTAAGGTGCCAGAATGGAAGGACCCTCATAAATGACCCCATTTTACAAACTACACCTCTCAATGAATTCATCTAAAGGTGCAGTGATCATATTGAACCTACTGATGTGTCACAGAATTTTTACCAGTGGGCGGTGATGAAAAAAAAAAAAAACATTTTACCACAAAAATATTGCTTTACTTGCAAATTTTACATTTCCATATGGGGAAATGGATAAAATGGCACCAGAATTTGTCATACAATTTCTGCGGAATGGTGCAATACCTCATTTGTGGCTGCACAGTACTGCTTAGCCACAAGGGGAGACTTGGGAGGGAAAGTTGTAAATCTAAATCATCTAAAGGCCTAGCACATCCCATGACCCTCATATGAGCTCACCAAGGGGAGGTATTTGGGCGTAACCTTGATCTTCTAAAAATCAGACTTTGGATTTTTGTCATTTGTCAGTTCTGGAAGACACAGTACTCTGTGGTTCTGTCCGCTGCTCTATGGAGTTGTTCTAAGGAGTACTTCCCTCCGCTAAGCTCTAAGACATTTCTGTGAGACAGGTTTAGTAATTATAGTGCTTTGGAACAAAGCACTATACTGTTATTCCACCGTGGATAACTTCTTCTTCTTATTATAGTGCTTTGGAACAAAGCACTATACTGTTATTCCACCGTGGTAAACTTCTTCTTATTCTTATTATTCAGTCCGCACGTAATGCGGCCCGAACCGCTAAACTCACAGACTCCAGTGAGGTGTCATTTCGAAGCCAGCGTTCCTGAGAGGTGTGCTAAGTATTTTTCGTGTCGATCGGATTTGTAGTTTTTGCGCAATTTGTGTTTGAAAAAAGTCTTTCAATGCGTTTCAATGGAGAAATTTTCCTATACGTTTATAATGGGCTGGTTTCTGAGGCAATTTCTAAAAATAACTGCCACCTGGCTGATTAGCTCATTGATATGCGCAGTCAGACACAGTTACTATGCCAACTCCTATGAAATCTACATCAGCTCACCAGATCACAAGTTTTGTCAGATAATATCAGCTCTTAAAGTGACAGTACAGCACAATTCCAAACCACTATCCGTAGTCTTATGATTATTAGACTTTGGCCCGATTCTAACTCATCGGGTATTCTAGAATATGCATGTCCACGTAGTATATTGCACAGCCACGCAGTATACAGTGCAGAGCCGTGCAGTACACAGCGCAGAGCCGCGCAGTACACAGCGCAGAGCCGCGCAGTACACAGCGCAGAGCCGCGCAGTATAAAGCGCAGAGCCGCGCAGTACACAGCGCAGAGCCGTGCAGTACACAGCGCAGAGCCGCGCAGTACAAAGCGCAGAGCAGTGCAGTACACAGCGCAGAGCCGCGCAGTACACAGTGCAGAGCCGTGCAGTACACAGCGCAGAGCCGCGCAGTATAAAGCGCAGAGCCGTGCAGTACACAGCGCAGAGCCGCGCAGTACACAGCGCAGAGCCGCGCAGTACACAGCGCAGAGCCGCGCAGTATAAAGCGCAGAGCCGCGCAGTACACAGCGCAGAGCCGCGCAGTACACAGCGCAGAGCCGTGCAGTACACAGCGCAGAGCCGCGCAGTTTAAAGCGCAGAGCCGTGCAGTACACAGCGCAGAGCCGCGCAGTACACAGCGCAGAGCCGTGCAGTACACAGCGCAGAGCCGCGCAGTATAAAGCGCAGAGCCGTGCAGTACACAGCGCAGAGCTGCGCAGTACACAGCGCAGAGCCGCGCAGTACACAGCGCAGAGCCGCGCAGTATAAAGCGCAGAGCCGCGCAGTATAAAGCGCAGAGCCGCGCAGTACACAGCGCAGAGCCGCGCAGTACACAGCGCAGAGCCGTGCAGTACACAGCGCAGAGCCGCGCAGTATAAAGCGCAGAGCCGTGCAGTACACAGCGCAGAGCCGCGCAGTACACAGCGCAGAGCCGTGCAGTACACAGCGCAGAGCCGCGCAGTATAAAGCGCAGAGCCGTGCAGTACACAGCGCAGAGCCGTGCAGTACACAGCGCAGAGCCGCGCAGTACACAGCGCAGAGCCATGCAGTACACAGCGCAAAGCCGCGCAGTATAAAGTGCAGAGCCGCGCAGTATAAAGCGGAGAGCCGCGCAGTACACAGCGCAGAGCCGAGCAGTACACAGCGCAGAGCCGCGCAGTAGACAGCGCAGAGCCGTGCAGTACAGAGCGCAGAGCCGCACAGTATAAAGCGCAGAGCCGCGCAGTATACCGCGCAGAGCCGTGCAGTACACAGCGCAGAGCCGCGCAGTACACAGCGCAGAGCCGCGCAGTACACAGCGCAGAGCCGCGCAGTACACAGCGCAGAGCCGCGCAGTACACAGCGCAGAGCCGAGCAGTACACAGCGCAGAGCCGCGCAGTACACAGCGCAGAGCCGCGCAGTATACAGCGCAGAGCTGCGCAGTACACAGCGCAGAGCCGCGCAGTACAGAGCGCAGAGCCGCACAGTATAAAGCGCAGAGCCGCGCAGTACACAGCGCAGAGCCGCGCAGTACACAGCGCAGAGCCGCGCAGTACACAGTGCAGAGCCGCACAGTACACAGCACAGAGCCGCGCAGTACACAGCGCAGAGCCACCCAGTATACAGCGCAGAGCCGCGCAGTACGCAGCGTAGAGCCACGCAGTATGCAGCGCTGAGCCGCGCAGTATACAGTGCTGAGCCGCGTAGTATACAGCGCAGAGCCCCGCAGTATACAGTGCAGAGCCCCGCAGTATACAGCGCAGACACGCGCAGTACACAGCACGGACACGCGCAGTACACAGCGCAGAGCCGCGCAGTACACAGCGCAGAGCCGCGTAGTATACAGCGAAGAGCCACGCAGTATATAGCGCAGAGCCGCGCAGTACAAAGCGCAGAGCTGCGCAGAGCTGCACAGTATACAGCGCAGAGCCACGCAGTATACAGCGCAGAACGCGCAGTACACAGTGCAGAGCCGCACAGTACACAGCGCAGAGCCGTGCAGTACACAGCGTAGAGCCGCGCAGTACACAGCGCAGAGCCACGCAGTATACAGCGCAGAGCCGCGTAGTATACAGCGCAGAGCCGCGTAGTATACAGCGCAGAGCCACGCAGTATACAGCACAGAGCCACGCAGTATACAGCGCAGAGCCACGTAGTTATACTGCCCAGTCACGTAGTATATTGTCCAGTCACATAGTATACTGCATATCCCTGTTAAAAAAAAAAAGAATTAAAATAAAAAAGTTACATACTCACCTCCTGGAGCGGCCGGTATCTGATGGTTGTTGCACCTCCTAGAGCGGCCGGTACACGATGCTTGTTGCACCTGGAGTGGCCGGTACCCGATGCTTGTTGCGCGCTCCGGTCCCAAGAGTGCATTGCGGTCTCACGAGATGATGACGTAGCGGTGTTGTGAGACAGAAAGACGGAAGTGCCCTTAGATAATTAGATAGTAGATTACCCCGCTCACCAATTCGGAACCCGAGAGGCCCGGCCCACCAAATCGGACCCCGAGGGGCCCGGCCCACCAAATCGGACCCAGAGTGACCCCGCCCCCTAAATCAGACCCAGAGTGACCCCGCCCACCAAATCGGACCCAGAGTGGCTCCGCCCACCAAATCGGACCCAGAGTGACCCCTTCCACCAAATCAGACCCAGAGTGACCCCTTCCACCAAATCGGACCCAGAGTGACCCCTTCCACCAAATCGGGCCCAGAGTGACCCCGCCCACCAAATCGGACCCAGAGTGACCCCACCCACCAAATCGGACCCTGAGGTGCCCAGCCCACCAAATCAGACCCTGAGGTGCCCAGCCCACCAAATCGGACCGAGTGACCCCACCCACCAAATTGGTCCCTAAGGTGCCCCGCCCACCAAATCGGACCCAGAGTGGCTCCGCCCACCGAATCGGACCCAGAGTGGCCGCGCCCACAGAATCGGACCAAAAGTGACCCCGCCCACCGAATCGGACCTAGATTTACCCCGCCCACAAAATCAGACCCAGATTGACCCAACCCACCAAATCGGACCGCCTGAGGGGCACCCAAGTGTGAAAGTCTTGCAGGGGCAGCCCGGGCACCATTCCAAAGCACTATCTGTAGTTCCTTCAGGAAATACCCATCTAGTTATTCTTATTATAGTGCTTTGGAACAAAGCACTATACTGTTATTCCACCGTGGTAAACTTCTTCTTATTCTTATTATTCAGTCCGCACGTAATGCGGCCCGAACCGCTAAACTCACAGACTCCAGTGAGGTGTCATTTCGAAGCCAGCGTTCCTGAGAGGTGTGCTAAGTATTTTTCGTGTCGATCGGATTTGTAGTTTTTGCGCAATTTGTGTTTGAAAAAAGTCTTTCAATGCGTTTCAATGGAGAAATTTTCCTATACGTTTATAATGGGCTGGTTTCTGAGGCAATTTCTAAAAATAACTGCCACCTGGCTGATTAGCTCATTGATATGCGCAGTCAGACACAGTTACTATGCCAACTCCTATGAAATCTACATCAGCTCACCAGGTCACAAGTTTTGTCAGATAATATCAGCTCTTAAAGTGACAGTACAGCACAATTCCAAACCACTATCCGTAGTCTTATGATTATTAGACTGTGGCCCGATTCTAACTCATCGGGTATTCTAGAATATGCATGTCCACGTAGTATATTGCACAGCCACGCAGTATACAGTGCAGAGCCGTGCAGTACACAGCGCAGAGCCGCGCAGTACACAGCCCAGAGCCGCGCAGTACACAGCGCAGAGCCGCGCAGTATAAAGCGCAGAGCCGCGCAGTACACAGCGCAGAGCCGCGCAGTACACAGCGCAGAGCCGTGCAGTACACAGCGCAGAGCCGCGCAGTACACAGCGCAGAGCCGTGCAGTACACAGCGCAGAGCCGCGCAGTACAAAGCGCAGAGCCGTGCAGTACACAGCGCAGAGCCGCGCAGTACACAGCGCAGAGCCGTGCAGTACACAGCGCAGAGCCGCGCAGTATAAAGCGCAGAGCCGTGCAGTACACAGCGCAGAGCCGCGCAGTACACAGCGCAGAGCCGCGCAGTACACAGCGCAGAGCCGCGCAGTATAAAGCGCAGAGCCGCGCAGTACACAGCGCAGAGCCGCGCAGTACACAGCGCAGAGCCGTGCAGTACACAGCGCAGAGCCGCGCAGTTTAAAGCGCAGAGCCGTGCAGTACACAGCGCAGAGCCGCGCAGTACACAGCGCAGAGCCGTGCAGTACACAGCGCAGAGCCGCGCAGTATAAAGCGCAGAGCCGTGCAGTACACAGCGCAGAGCTGCGCAGTACACAGCGCAGAGCCGCGCAGTACACAGCGCAGAGCCACGCAGTATACAGCGCAGAGCCGCGTAGTATACAGCGCAGAGCCGCGTAGTATACAGCGCAGAGCCACGCAGTATACAGCACAGAGCCACGCAGTATACAGCGCAGAGCCACGTAGTTATACTGCCCAGTCACGTAGTATATTGTCCAGTCACATAGTATACTGCATATCCCTGTTAAAAAAAAAAAAGAATTAAAATAAAAAAGTTACATACTCACCTCCTGGAGCGGCCGGTATCTGATGGTTGTTGCACCTCCTAGAGCGGCCGGTACACGATGCTTGTTGCACCTGGAGTGGCCGGTACCCGATGCTTGTTGCGCGCTCCGGTCCCAAGAGTGCATTGCGGTCTCACGAGATGATGACGTAGCGGTGTTGTGAGACAGAAAGACGGAAGTGCCCTTAGATAATTAGATAGTAGATTACCCCGCTCACCAATTCGGAACCCGAGAGGCCCGGCCCACCAAATCGGACCCCGAGGGGCCCGGCCCACCAAATCGGACCCAGAGTGACCCCGCCCCCTAAATCAGACCCAGAGTGACCCCGCCCACCAAATCGGACCCAGAGTGGCTCCGCCCACCAAATCGGACCCAGAGTGACCCCTTCCACCAAATCAGACCCAGAGTGACCCCTTCCACCAAATCGGACCCAGAGTGACCCCTTCCACCAAATCGGGCCCAGAGTGACCCCGCCCACCAAATCGGACCCAGAGTGACCCCACCCACCAAATCGGACCCTGAGGTGCCCAGCCCACCAAATCAGACCCTGAGGTGCCCAGCCCACCAAATCGGACCGAGTGACCCCACCCACCAAATTGGTCCCTAAGGTGCCCCGCCCACCAAATCGGACCCAGAGTGGCTCCGCCCACCGAATCGGACCCAGAGTGGCCGCACCCACAGAATCGGACCAAAAGTGACCCCGCCCACCGAATCGGACCTAGATTTACCCCGCCCACAAAATCAGACCCAGATTGACCCAACCCACCAAATCGGACTGCCTGAGGGGCACCCAAGTGTGAAAGTCTTGCAGGGGCAGCCCGTAGGGCCAGTCTGTAGTTCCTTCAGGAAATACCCATCTAGTTCTTATTATTATTCAGTCCGCACGTAATGCGGCCCGAACCGCTTCACTCACAGACTCCAGTGAGGTGTCATTTCGAAGCCAGCGTCCCCAAGAGGTGTGCTAAGTATTTTTCGTGTCGATCGGATTTGTAGTTTTGGCGCAATTTGCGTTTGAAAATGTTTTTTCCCCTCATTGTAATGCTTTTCAATAGGGAAATTTTCACATAGGTTATAATGGCCGGGTTTCTGAGGCAATTAGAAATGTACCTGCCACCTGGCTGATTAGCTCATTGATATGCTCAGTCAGGCCCAGTTACTATGCCAACGCCTGCGAACTGTACATGACCCTAGCAGGACAGTTTTGGCAGATAATATCAGCTCTTAAAGTGATAGCACAGCACAATTTCAAAGCACTATCTATAGTCTTATTATAATTATTGCCCCGCTCACCAAATCGGACCCAGCCCGCCAAATCGGACCCAGAGTGGCGCCGCCCGCCAAATCGGACCCAGAGTGGCGCCGCCCGCCAAATCGGACCCAGAGTGGCGCCGCCCGCCAAATCGGACCCAGAGTGGCGCCGCCCGCCAAATCGGACCCAGAGTGGCGCCGCCCGCCAAATCGGACCCAGAGTGGCGCCGCCCGCCAAATCGGACCCAGAGTGGCGCCGTTCGGTCAAATCGGACCCAGAGTGGCGCCGCCCGCCAAATCGGACCGAATGGTGCCGCCCGCCAAATCGAACCCAGAGTGGCGCCGCCCGCCAAATCGGACCCAGAGTGGCGCCGCCCGCCAAATCGGACCCAGAGTGGCGCCGCCCGCCAAATCGGACCCAGAGTGGCGCCGCCCGCCAAATCGGACCCAGAGTGGCGCCGCCCGCCAAATCGGACCCAGAGTGGCGCCGCCCGCCAAATCGGACCCAGAGTGGCGCCGCCCGCCAAATCGGACCCAGAGTGGCGCCGCCCGCCAAATCGGACCCAGAGTGGCGCCGCCCGCCAAATCGGACCCAGAGTGGCGCCGCCCGCCAAATCGGACCCAGAGTGGCGCCGCCCGCCAAATCGGACCCAGAGTGGCGCCGCCCGCCAAATCGGACCCAGAGTGGCGCCGCCCGCCAAATCGGACCCAGAGTGGCGCCGCCCGCCAAATGGGACCCAGAGTGGCGCCGCCCGCCAAATCGGACCCAGAGTGGCGCCGCCCGCCAAATGGGACCCAGAGTGGCGCCGCCCGCCAAATGGGACCCAGAGTGGCGCCGCCCGCCAAATGGGACCCAGAGTGACCCGGCCCGCCAAATGGGACCCAGAGTGACCCGGCCCGCCAAATGGGACCCAGAGTGACCCGGCCCACCAAATGGGACCCAGAGTGACCCGGCCCGCCAAATGGGACCCAGAGTGACCCGGCCCACCAAATGGGACCCAGAGTGACCCGGCCCACCAAATGGGACCCAGAGTGACCCGGCCCACCAAATGGGACCCAGAGTGACCCGGCCCACCAAATGGGACCCAGAGTGACCCGGCCCACCAAATGGGACCCAGAGTGACCCGGCCCACCAAATGGGACCCAGAGTGACCCGGCCCACCAAATGGGACCCAGAGTGACCCGGCCCACCAAATGGGACCCAGAGTGACCCGGCCCACCAAATGGGACCCAGAGTGACCCGGCCCACCAAATGGGACCCAGAGTGACCCGGCCCACCAAATGGGACCCAGAGTGACCCGGCCCACCAAATGGGACCCAGAGTGACCCGGCCCACCAAATGGGACCCAGAGTGACCCGGCCCACCAAATGGGACCCAGAGTGACCCGGCCCACCAAATGGGACCCAGAGTGACCCGGCCCACCAAATGGGACCCAGAGTGACCCGGCCCCCCAAATGGGACCCAGAGTGACCCGGCCCACCAAATGGGACCCAGAGTGACCCGGCCCACCAAATGGGACCCAGAGTGACCCGGCCCACCAAATGGGACCCATTCCTTCAGGAAATACCCATCTAGTTTTTCTTTTGTTATCCCTTTTATCTTATGTGATTGTATATACTATATTGTTTAGTTCCCATTTTGTAATATCTTTGCATATATATATATATATATATATATATATGTATATATATATATTTTTTAGAAACGCTGCCTACCTTTCCGTATTAAATATATATATAATTTAGTAGTTCCATTCCTGTTGCTCTCTAATTCGCACCCCTGAAGTCATATGCTGCCTGAAACTAATGTCCATTTGGCCTTTATAAACGATTGGTGGTGGTGGCAGCTAGTTCCTTTTGTTATTATGGAGTTGGCAGTGACCGTACCGGAGTATATACAGTATATTCCATGCGTTACAATCGGAGATGTATATACCATACGCTCACTGTGAGTTCCCCAATAACTGGCCTAGTAGGGAAAACAGCAGTGGCTCTGTCCATTACTCATCAGTCAATTGGATAATTGTCCTAATGTTTGGAGGCAAAAGAGTTGTGTCTCCCTGATAATACTGTATCTTGTACCTACCTGCATTGTAAAGATTGCTTTCACTGTCAAGAACATCTGAAGACATAATCATGCCAGTATGGATTTTTGACACATTATTATAGTTTTCCCATCTCTTTCGCTGCAGTTGCTGTAACCAGTACATCTTGGCATGATTGTTAATTGCCTTCGTGAAAATACAAACATGATTATAGAGACAGCAATCTCAAATTACAATAATTCACTAAGGGTATGTGTCCACGTTCAGGATTGCATCAGGATTTGGTCAGGATTTTTCATCAGTATTTGTAAGCCAAAACCAGGAGTGGGTGATAAATGCAGAAGTGGACCATATGTTTCTGTTATACTTTTCCTCTAATTGTTCCACTCCTGGTTTTGGCTTACAAATACTGATGAAAAATCCTGACCAAATCCTGATGCAATCCTGAACGTGGACACATACCCTAACAGTCTGTATTCTTCTAACAAATCTGAATGGTAAGGAAATTTGAAACCTTCAGGTTTTATGAGGGCATGCATATACATATATGAGAGATATATATATATATATATATATATATACACATACATACATATATACATATATACATACACTAGCTGAAGAGCCCGGCGTTGCCTGGGCATAGTAAATATCTGTGGTTACTTGGAGCACCTCACTTCTCTTATCTTCCCATCACGCCTCTCATTCCCCCCTCACGCCTCTCATTCCCCCCTCAATCCTCTTGTTCCCCCCCTGACTCCTCTCATTCCCCCCTAACACTTGTCATTTCGACCTCACATCTGGCATTTTCCGATCACTCCACTATTTTCCCTCACTCCTCTCATTTTGCACTCACACCTTTTCATTTTCACCTCACACCTCTCATTTTCACCTCAGTATATACATGTTTGTCATCTCCCTTATATATAGTATACATCTGTATGTCATCTCTTGTATATAGTATATACCTGTATGTCATCTCCCCTGTAAATAGTATATACCTGCTGTATGTCATCTCCTCCTGTATATTGTATATACCTATGTGTCATCTCCACCTGTATATAGTATATACCTGTATGTCATCTCTTCTGTATATACTATATACCTGTATGTCATCTCCTCCTATATATAGTATATACCTGTATGTCCTCTCCCCTGTATATAGTATATACCTGCTGTATGTCATCTCCTCCTCTATATACCTATGTGTAATCTCCTCTTTCATATAGTATATACCTGTATGTCCTCTCCTCCTGTATATAGTATATACGTGTGTCATCTCCTCCTGTATATAGTATATACCTGTAAGTCATCTCCTCCTGTATATAGTATATACCTGTGTGTCATCTGCTCCTGTATATAGTATATATCTGTGTGTCATCTCCTCCTGTATATAGTATATATGTGTCCCATCTCCCCTGTATATAGTATGTACCTGTGTGTCATCTCCTCCTGTATATAGTATATACCTGTGTGTCATCTCCCCTGTATATAGTATATATGTGTGTGTCATCTCCTCCTGTATATAGTATATACCTGTATGTCATCTCCTCCTGTATATAGTATATACCTGTGTGTCATCTCCCCTGTATATAGTACATATGTGTGTGTGTCATCTCCCCTGTATATAGTATATACCTGTGTGTCATCTCCTCTTGTATTAGACCTCGTTCACACGTTATTTGCTCAGTATTTCTACCTCAGTATTTGTAAGCTAAATTGGCAGCCTGATAAATCCCCAGACAACAGGAAGCACTCCCCCCTGGCAGTATATTTTAGCTCACACATACACATAATAGACAGGTTATGTGACTGACAGCTGCCGTATTTCCTATATGGTACATTTGTTGCACTTGTAGTTTGTCTGCTTATTAATCAGATTTTTATTTTTGAAGGATAATACCAGACTTATGTGTGTTTTAGGGCGAGTTTCATGTGTCAAGTTGTGTGTGTTGAGTTGCGTGTGGCGACATGCATGTAGCAACTTTTGTGAGATGAGTTTTGTGTGGTGAGATGCGTGTAGCAACTTTTTGTGTGTCGAGTTGCATGTGACAGGTTAGTGTGGCAAGTTGTGTGCAGCAAGTTTTGCGCATGGTGAGTTTTGCGCATGGTGATTTTTGCGTGTGGCGAGTTTTGTGTGGTGCCTTTTGAGTATGTGCAAGTTTTGTGTGAGGCAACTTTTGCATGTGTTGCAACTTTTGTACATATGGCAATTTTTCCACGTGTGCAAGTTTTGCGTGTGGCGAGTTTTGCATGTGTGGCGGGTTTTGCATGTGTGGCGAGTTTTGCGTGAGCCTAGTTTTGCATGTGGCGAGTTTTACACGTGGTGAGTTTTGAGCGGCGACTTTTGTGTTTCGACTTTTATGTGGCGAGGTTGGTGTATGTGTGGTGAAATGTGTGCTGAGGGTGATATGTGTTCAAGCACGTGGTAGTGTGTGGCGCATTTTGTGTGTGTGTTCATATCCCCATGTGTGGTGAGTATCCCATGTCGGGGCCCCACCTTAGCAACTGTACGGTATATACTCTTTGGCGCCATCGCTCTCATTCTTTAAGTCCCCATTGTTCACATCTGGCAGCTGTCAATTTTCCTCCAACACTTTTCGCTTCACTTTTTCCCCATTATGTAGATAGGGGCAAAATTGTTTGGTGAATTGGAACGCGCGGGGTTAAAATTTCACCTCACAACATAGCCTATGACGCTCTCAGGGTCCATACGTGTGACTGTGCAAAATTTTGTGGTAAAAATACTGACCAAATAACGTGTGAACGCGGTCTAATACAGGAGGAGATGACATACAGATATATACTATATACAGGGGAGATGACACACAGATATATACTATATACAGGAGAGATGACACACAGGTATATACTATATACAGGAGGAGATGACACACAGGTATATATTATATACAGGAGGAGATGACACACACATATATACTATACTAGATGGTGGCCCGATTCTAACGCATCGGGTATTCTAGAATATGTATGTATGTATATAGCAGCCACATAGTATATAGAACAGGCCACGTAGTATATAGGAGCCATGTAGTATATAGCAGACAAATACTACGTGGCCTGTGCTATACACTATGTGGCTGCTATATACATACATACATACATACATATTGTAGAATACCCGATGCGTTAATACAGGCCGCGCAATATATAACAGTGGCCACGCAAATAGTATGTAACACAGCCCACGCAGTATATAGCAGCCACGCAGTATATAACACAGGCAACGTAGTATATAACACAGGCCATGCAGTATATAACAGTGGCCAAGTAATATATAGCACAGGCCACGCAGTACATAACACAGCCCACATAGTATCTAACACTGGCCACGCAGTATATAGCAGCCACGCGGTATATAATGCAGCCAATGCGGTATATTGTTGTGAACTCCGTTCTCGAACTCCCTCCGGTGGTCAGGAATGGTACTTCTGTGAGTTCTGTCCGTGGACTCCCTCTGGTGGCTGAAAGTGGAGCTGCTGGTCTGGAAGTGGCTTCCTCAGCTGCATCGTTTAGGACTGGGCTGGTTCCTCTATTTAACTCCGCTCAGATCATTACTTGATGCCGGCTGTCAATGTATCAGTACTGGTTCAGATCTCTCTTGGATCCTTCTGATGTCCTGTTTACTTCAACAGAAGCTAAGTCCCTGTTAAGCTCATTTGTTGTTCATTTGTGTACTGAATATATTCCTTAGTACCTGTTTATTTTCTGTCCAGCGGGTAATCATGATTTTGTTTTGCTAGCTGGAAACTCTGGGTGGCAGAGGGGCGCCACCGCACCGTTAGTCGGTGCGGGGGTCTTTTTGCTCTCTCTGATTGGCTTTTGTAGATTTTTGTGCTGACCGCAAAGATCCCTTTATCTATACTCTGTCTATTTAGTAAGACTGGCCTCCTTTGCTAAAAAAAACCTGTTTTCATCTTTGTGTTTGTACCTTCCTCTTAACTCACAGTTAATATATGTGGGGGCTGCCTTTTCCTTTGGGAAATTTATCTGAGGCAAGTGAGGCTTTGTTTCTCTTTAGGGGTAGTTACCTCTCAGGCTGTGAAGAGTCGTCTAGGCAGAGTCAGGCACGATCCACGGCTAATTCTAGTGTGTGTGATAATAGGATTAGGGTTGCGGTCAGCAGAGCTCCCACTTCCCAGAGCTCGTCCTATTTTGCAGTTTGACTATCAGGTCAGTCCAGGTTCTCCTAACCACCAGGTCCATAACAGTACAGCCGGCCAAAAGTGTTAATGCATCTCAATAGAGGGATAAGAGAAGTTCTGAGACCATTTTTTTTCTCTGTAGTGTGCTCTGCCTTTCTTTTTCCCTTAAAGGGAACCTGTCACCACGTTTTTGGAAGATGGGATAAAAATAGCGTTAAATAGGGGCAGAGGTGGGCGTTACATTAGTGTGTGTGTTATGCGTTTATTACCCACCTAAGTTGCCGAAATAACTTTGCAAAGTCTCCGTTTTCGCCTGTCAATCAGGCTGGTCAGGTCACATGGGCGTGGTGTCTTCACCCAGATTTGGCGTAGTTTTCCGTTGGTGGCGTAGTGGTGTGCGCATGCCCAAAGTCCGGAATCCTCTTCCAGGGGATTTAAAATAGCGCGGTGTTCGTTATTGCATTGGTGATCGGTGGGCGCGGCCATCTTCCTTTGGCCGCGCGTGCGCAGAAGCGGCGCTCTGCTGGCCGCGGCTTCAGGAAAATGGCCGCGGGATGCCGCGCGTGCGCAGATGGATATCGCGGCGGCCATTTTCCTGAAGCCGCGGCCAGCAGAGCGCCGCTTCTGCGCACGCGCGGCCAAAGGAAGATGGCCGCGCCCACCGATCACCAATGCAATAACGAACACCGCGCTATTTTAAATCCCCTGGAAGAGGATTCCGGACTTTGGGCATGCGCACACCACTACGCCACCAACGGAAAACTACGCCAAATCTGGGGGAAGACAACGCCCATGCGACCTGACCAGCCTGATTGACAGGCGAAAACGGAGACTTTGCAAAGTTATTTCGGCAACTTAGGTGGGTAATAAACGCATAACAAACACACTAATGTAACGCCCACCTCTGCCCCTATTTAACGCTATTTTTATCCCATCTTCCAAAAACGTGGTGACAGGTTCCCTTTAACCCTTGGGTGGTTCAGGAATCAGGTGTAGATATGGACATTCAAGGTCTGTCCTCTTGTGTGGATCATCTCACTGCACGGGTACAAAGCATTCAGGATTATGTAGTTCAGAATCCTATGTTAGAGCCTAGAATACCAATTCCTGATTTGTTTTCTGGGGATAGATCTAAGTTTCTGAATTTCAAGAATAATTGTAAACTGTTTCTTGCTCTGAAACCTCGCTCCTCTGGTGACCCTGGTCAGCAAGTAAAGATCATTATTTCCTTGTTGCGGGGCGACCCTCAAGACTGGGCATTCTCCCTTGCGCCAGGAGATCCTGCATTGCTTAATGTAGATGCGTTTTTTCTGGCGCTTGGATTGCTCTATGACGAACCAAATTCTGTGGATCTGGCAGAGAAAATCTTGCTGGCTCTATGTCAGGGTCAGGATGATGCTGAAATGTATTGTCAGAAGTTTAGAAAGTGGTCTGTGCTTACTCAGTGGAATGAGTGTGCCCTGGCAGCGATTTTCAGAAAGGGTCTTTCTGAAGCCCTTAAGGATGTTATGGACCTGGTGGTTAGGAGAACCTGGACTGACCTGATAGTCAAACTGCAAAATAGGACGAGCTCTGGGAAGTGGGAGCTCTGCTGACCGCAACCCTAATCCTATTATCACACACACTAGAATTAGCCATGGATCGTGCCTGACTCTGCCTAGACGACTCTTCACAGCCTGAGAGGTAACTACCCCTAAAGAAAAACAAAGCCTCACTTGCCTCAGAGAAATTTCCCAAAGGAAAAGGCAGCCCCCACATATATTAACTGTGAGTTAAGAGGAAGGTACAAACACAAAGATGAAAACAGGTTTTTTAGCAAAGGAGGCCAGTCTTACTAAATAGACAGAGTATAGATAAAGGGAACTTTGCGGTCAGCACAAAAATCTACAAAAGCCACACAGAGAGAGCAAAAAGACCCCCGCACCGACTCACGGTGCGGTGGCGCCCCTCTGCCACCCAGAGCTTCAAGCTAGCAAAACAAAATCATGATTACCCGTTGGACAGAAAATAAACAGGTACTAAGGAATATATTCAGTACACAAATGAACAACAAATGAGCTTAACAGGTACTTAGCTTCTGTTGAAGTAAACAGGACATCAGAAGGATCCAAGAGAGATCTGAACCAGTACTGATACATTGACAGCCGGCATCAAGTAATGATCTGAGCGGAGTTAAATAGAGGAACCAGCCCAGTCCTAAACGATGCAGCTGAGGAAGCCACTTCCAGACCAGCAGCTCCACTTTCAGCCACCAGAGGGACTCCACGGACAGAACTCACAGAAGTACCATTCCTGACCACCGGAGGGAGTTTGAGAACGGAGTTCACAACAGTATATAACACTGCCCACGCGGTATATAATACTGCCCACGTAGTATATAACACTGGCCATGTAGTATATAGCAGCCCACGCGGTATATAACGCAGCCCACATGGTATATAACACTGCCCACGTGGTATATGACACTGCCCACGCGGTATATAACGCAGCCCACACAGTATATAACACTGCCCACGTGGTATAAAACACAGCCCACGCAGTATATAACACTGGCCACATAGTATATAGCAGCCACACTGTATATAACGCAGCCCACGCGCTATATAACACTGCCCACGTAGTATATAGCAGTGTGGGCACATATCCGTGTTAAAAAAAGATTATTAAAACAAAAAATAGTTATATACTCACCCACTGGGATCCAGCAAAGCTGTCCCTATGCGCGCGGCTGCCGCTATCTTCCGTTCCCAGGATGCATTGCCAAATTACCCAGATGACTTAGCGGTCTCGCGAGACCGCTAAGTCTTCTGGGTAATTTCGCAAAGCATCTCTGGTAACGGAAGATGGCGGCAGCCGCGAACGCATCGTCGGACTACGGTGGGTGAGTATAGCAGGTTTTTTGTTTTTTTATTATTTTTAACATTAGATGTTTTTACTATTGACGCTGCATAGGCAGTATCAATAGTAAAAAGTTGGGGACACACAGGGTTAATAGCAGCGGTAACGTTACCCGCGGCATAGCGCGGTACGTTACCGCTGGCATTAACCCTGTGTGAGCAGTGAGGGGAGTATGGAGCGGGCGCCGGGCACTGACTGCAGGGGAGTAGGGAGGGACTAATCGGACTGTGCCCGTCGCTGATTGGTCGCGGCAGCCATGACAGGCAGCTGGCGAGACCAATCAGCGACGCGGGATTTCTGTGACGAAAGTTGCAGACAGAAAGACGGAAGTACCCCTTAGACAATTATATATATAGATACAGGGGAGATGACACAGGTATATACTATATACAGGAGGAGATGACACACAGGTATATACTATATACAGGAGGAGATGACACACAGGTATATACTATATACAGAGGAGATGACACACATATATACTATATACAGGGGAGATGACACACAGGTATATACTATATACAGGAGGCGATGACATACAGGTATATACTATTGTAACAACTCTGCTGGCATCACTGCATGGCCTCCCATCCCCCACCTGCATTACACTCAAACTCACTTACTTCTCTGGGCCTTGTTGTGACTTCTCTCTGCTGCCAGCTCCATGCTGTGTGCCTCATGTCTGCTGTTTGCTCTGTGCATGCTCTGTCTGTATGCATAGGGGGGCGGCGCTGGCAAATCCTGTTTCTTATAGAGACTGTGTGCACCTTGCTAAGGTGTCCCTGGCCAATCACCATGAGGCTTCCTGTATTTAAGACATCCCCACCCATTGGTGGGGGCCTGTGCAACTTACTCCCTCGGTCAGTTCCTAGCTGCTGAGGTGCCAGGCCCTGTCTCGCTTACTCTATGTCCTTGTGTAGCCACCCAGTGGGGCTTTGTACTCTGGCCTATGTCTGCCACCCAGAGGGGCGTCGTACCCTGGTTTGTGTCCATGTCTTTGTGTCTAGTCCGGTTCCTGACTTTGTCTTAGCCTAGTCTTGCTCCTGTGTCCGTTTATATCCCTGCCTTGGTTTCCTTTCCCTGCTGTGCGTACTCTGTCTTGCTTTGCCCTGCTCTGCCCTCTGTGTCTTGCTTTACTCTGCTTTCGGCTCCGCTCTCTGCAACCTTGCTTTGCTCCTTGCTCTGCATTCTGTGACCTTGCTCTGCACTCTGTGGTTTTGCTCTCGGCTCTGCACTCTGACTTTGCTCTGCTCTCAGCTCTGCACTCTGTGGCTTTGCTCTCAACTCTGCTCTCTGTAGCTTTTTTCTGCACTTTGTTCTGTACTCTGACTTTGCTCTGCACTCTGTGGCTCTGCCCTGCGGCTCCGCTCAGCATTCGCTCTGCGGCTCCGCTTCTTGCGGTTCTACCTTGCTGCGCTCCTTGCGGTTCTACCTTGCTCCGCTCCTTGCGGTTCTACCTTGCTCTGCTCCTTGCGGTTCTACCTTGCTCCGCTCCTTGCGGTTCTACCTGGCTCCGCTCCTTGCGGTTCTACCTGGCTCCGCTCCTTGCGGTTCTACTTCTCCCGCTCTTGGCTCCGCCTCTTGCGTCTCTGCACTTGGCTCCGCCTCCTGCATCTCTGAACTTGGCTCCGCCTCCTGCATCTCTGAACTTGGCTCCGCCTCCTGCATCTCTGAACTTGGCTCCGCCTCCAGCTCCTGGCTCCGCCTCCTGCGTGTCTGCACTTGGCTCCGCCTCCTGCTCTTGGCTCCGCCTCTTGCGTTTCTGTTCTTGGCTTTAGCTCCTGTGCTTTCGCTCTGCATCCGCTCTTGCGGTCTTTATCTACCTATTCTTAAGTCCTCGTGTCTGAACAGGTTCTTACCTGTTCTACATACCTGCCTGCAGACCGGTCCCTACCGCTACTTCCAGTGTACCTGCCTACCAGAGAGGCAGCCGTGACCGCCTGCCTGCCAGTGTCTCTGTTGTACCCGTCTGCCTGTGTCCCAGCCGTGCCCGCCTGTCTGCCAGAGTGCCAGCCGTGCCCGCTTGCCTGTTTATGTTCCGTTCCCCGGTGGGATCAGCAGCCACAGCCAGACATCACCCTGGAGTGGTACCTGGTAGCTTCCTATTGCACAAGTCTGACCTCACCATCAGAGGCTCCAGCGAACACCTAGGAAGCTACTTAGTCACGCCCCTTCCAGGGAAGTTTGGTCTGTAGTCCAGTGGGGCCACACCCCCGCACGCCCGCGCCAACCAGTTTGGGCTCGAGCGTGACAACTATATACAGGAGGAGATGACACACACACATATACTATATACAGGGGAGATGACACACTGGTATATACTATATACAGGGGAGATGACACACGTATATACTATATACAGGAGGAGATGACATACATGTATATACTATATAAAAGAGGAGATGACACATAGGTATAAAGAGGAGATGACATACAGCAGGTATATACTATATACAGGGGAGATGACATACAGGTATATACTATATAAAGGAGGAGATGACATACAGGTATATAGTATATACAGAAGAGATGACATACAGGTACATACTATATACAGAAGAGATGACATACAGGTACATACTATATACAGGAGGAGATGACACATAGGTATATACAATATACAGGAGGAGATGACATACAGCAGGTATATACTATTTACAGGGGAGATGACATACAGGTATATACCAAAAAGATCACGGGGATCTCAGTCCAAGAATAACAGAGTACTCAGAGAAAAATCACAATATATGAATAGATTAATCCAAGAACTCAAAAGGATAGTGAATCAAAAATTGATTTATTAAAGTCACAACCAGTCATACAAGATGCCAACGTTTCGGCCCCCCAAAAAAGAGCCTTTATCAAGGCACTTATCTACAAGAAAATAAGACAAAATTAAATACAGATATTCATAAATATGTCTCAACGGAGACTGGTTGCATATAGAACAGAAAAGAATCTGTAGCCAAATGAACATATTTAAATCACATAGGTTCTATACAGAAAATAGGGGTGAGAACATGTCCGAAATGAAAGAAATCGAGAATAACAACATTCCACATTAATGGGCACATCAAAATCTAAATATAACCACCCGCATGAAATATACATATACTATGGAGATAGCTCTAGGTGTCATGGTCCAGAGAGGGAGAGGGAAGGGGGGGGAAAACCCAACACCAATAGCGATCAAAGTAGTGTCCTAGATATAAGGAATCACATCCATCTGTGAGAATAAGAGAAATAAATTACGTGTATGATGGTAACAAAAGAGGAGGTTATCGACAACAAACTAAGTGAGTTTCTTGTTAATACTCACCCTATCTGCCCCGTTCTCTATACATTGCCTAAAATCCACAAAAATCTCACAAGACCTCCTGGGAGACCCATAGTGGCCTCCACTGGTTCTTTGCTTTCTCCTCTTGCTATGGTATTAGAAAAGATCTTATCTCCATTATTATGCCATATTCCTTCCTTCTTAAGAGATACTTCACATTTTTTGTCCTCCATTCGGGATTTGAATACAGTACCTGTGGGTTGTTATCTAGTAACACTAGATGTTAATAGCTTATACACCAACATTAACAATCGTAGTGGCATCCAGGCTGTTGAGGCTTTTTTGAATGACACTACCCAGTTCCATCCGGATTTGAAGGACTTTTGTGGTTCACTATTGACACTTATTTTGACAAAAAAAAATTTCCTATTTGAAGATGAATTTTTTATTCAACTCAACGGTACCGCTATGGGTAGTAACGTTGCGCCTCCATATGCCAATATTTTTATGGCTGATTTCGAATCAAAATTTGTCTACACACATGAACTCTTCCAGCAGTATTGCCCACTCTGGAAGAGATATATTGACGACATTTTTCTCATATGGAGTGGGGACCTTGACTCACTTTTGTCTTTCTATCAGTCCATTAATACGTATGTTGACAAATTGACCTTTTCAATACAACATGATCAAAAATCTATTTCCTTTTTGGACACCTTGGTTACTTTAAATGAAGATAGGACTTTATCCACTGACCATTTTGTCAAATCAACTGACAAAAATAGCCTCCTTTTTTTCACCAGTTGTCATCCCCGCCACATCAAGCGGTCTCTTCCGAAATCACAATATAGTAGGATTAACCGGATTGTTTCGGATCCCTCTCTATGTTCTGTTAGATTGAATGAGATGGCCTCTAAGTTTCGGAACCGGGGGTATCCTGATTCATATTTAGATTTCTTATTGGATGATCCATCTTCAATTACATCACAAACGAGAGTGAATAGGATGGGCTTTGTAAATACTTACCACCCTTTCATGCCGATTTTTCATGGTCTGATACGAAAACACTGGCCCCTTTTGAGTTTATCTTATCCCAGTATTCCTGAGTTCCAGGTCGCCCCACTTATGTGTCACAAGAAACCACCCAATCTTCGTAATCTTTTGGTATCAGCCGATATTGGTAGTTCCAAATTGGTCACTAGACAAACTTTTTTGGCAACAGCACGTAAAGGTACCGTTACACTAAGCAACTTACCAGCGATCGCGACCAGCGACGTGATCGCTGGTAAGTTGCTGTGTGGTCGCTGGGGAGCTGTCACACAGACAGCTCTCTCCAGCGACCAAGCGACTTCGGCATCGCTGAAACTGTCTTCAGCGATGCCGAAGTCCCCATGTAAAAAAAAAAAAAACACTACATACGCACCTTCTGTCGTCCTTCATGTCCCTGACAACAGGGACAACCGCTGTTACTGCAGGTTCACCGCTGGGCTCTGCTTTACGGCCGGACGGCGCTGAGACAGTCAGTACGGCAAGCTCCAGGGGACGTGACGGACAACAGACGGTGAGTATGTAGTGTTTTTTTTTTACTTTTACCATGGTATCCATGGTAAATATCGGGTTACTAAGCGCGGCCCTGCGCTTAGTAACCCGATGTTTACCATGGATACTAGTGAAGACATCGCTGGATCGGCGTCACACACGGCGATCCAGCGGTGTCAGCGGGAGAGTTGCAACGAAAGAAAGTTCGTCCACTCTCCCTGCAACCAGCGATATCCCAGCAGGATCCAGATCGCTGCTGCGTGCCAAACATAGCGATATCGCTATGCAGGACGCTGCAACGTCACGGATCGCTGGCGATATCGCCTAGTGTGACGGTACCTTAAGGGCACATTTCCATGCTTGCATTGCCTTCAATGTTCCAACATCATGAGGGGTGACACGTTCACACATCCCAGATCAGGCAAGAGGTTTTCAATTCGCGTTTTTTTCAGCTGCGATTCTACTTATGTCATCTATCTCATTAAGTGTCCGTGCGGTCTCGGTTATGTTGGTGAAACGACCCAGCATATCCGAGACCGCATCTCACAACACAAGTCAACTATCCGGTGTAAAAAATTACTCTTACCAATACCAGCTCACTTTATTGCACACAACCATAGCATCTCACAGCTTTGATACCAAATTATCGACAATATTCCCGTAGCCAGGAGAGGCGGTAATAAGATTTTGAGATTAAAACAGAGGGAGGCGTATTGGATCTATACGCTTCAAACCTTAGAACCACATGGCCTCAATAGGGAGTATGAGACATTCTATTGAGATTATATCACTTTGCATTTTATACTGTAGGACTGATAGAGAGTACGATATTCCTACTTTTATTATTTGATTTTATTCTTTTCCCCCCTTTTTTTCATTAATAAAGGGTGTATTACATGTCCTTAGGTTATTATACCTGTTTCTATATGGTATCATATAATATGTTTTCTTGTATTTCCTTAAGGTACCTACACACTAAGCGACTTTGCAGCGAGAACGACGACGATCCGTGACGTTGCAGCGTCCTGGATAGCGATCTCGTTGTGTTTGACACGCAGCAGCGATCTGGATCCCGCTGTGATATCGCTGGTCGGAGCTAGAAGTCCAGAACTTTATTTCGTCGCTTGATCACCCGCTGTCATCGCTGTATCGGCTTAGTAACCCGATATTTACCCTGATTACCATTGTAAAAGTAAAAAAAAAACAAAAACAGTACATACTCACCTTCTGATGTCTGTCACGTCCCCTGGCGTCCACAGGGTTACGCGCTGCTGCCGAGAACTTCCTGCACTGAATGTGTCAGCGCCGGCAGTAAAGCAGAGCACAGGGGTGACGTCACCGCTGTGCTCTGCTTTACTTTACTGCCAGCGCTGACACATTCAGTGCAGGAAGTTCTGAGCAGCAGCGCGTAACCCTGTGGACGCCGGGGGACGTGACAGACATCAGAAGGTGAGTATGTAGTGTTTTTTTTTTACTTTTACAATGGTAACCAGGGTAAATATCGGGTTACTAAGCGCGGCCCTGCACTTAGTAACCCGATATTTACCCTGGTTACCCAGGTGCTGCAGGGGGACTTCAGCATCGTTGAAGACAGTTTCAACGATGTCGAAGTCGTTCCCCTGATCGTTGGTCGCTGGAGAGAGCTGTCTGTGTGACAGCTCCCCAGCGACCTAAACAGCGACGCTGCAGCGATCGGCTCGTTGTCTATATCGCTGCAGCGTCGCTGAGTGTGACGGTACCTTTAGACTTAACCCAGTGGTCCATCACCCTTTGGTGTTTATGCCATTCTCTACAGGTTGGTGGTTTTCTTCTGTTATTTCTATCTTCTCCTTTTTCTCTCATTGCCTTTGTTTGTCTATGTTTTGGTTGGCTCTGCCCCTGTTGATATTCCATTCTCTTTTTATTCTTCTCAGATTATAGGGACTCAGGGCACATTGCGCGTGCAGATTTTGTTTTTCCGATTAAGACACACTACGTAGTGCGTTTTGTCTTCTGATTAGCGTCAGAGCAGCGCCACTACTTATTGCGCTTGGCTTTTCAATAACTGGCACCTGCGCACTTAGCTGGATTTATGGTTTACTGCGCAAGCGCATTCCTTTTCCTATCTATCAACAGAACAGCGCTGCTTCGTTATGCGCATGTCTCTTCCCCCCTCTCTTTCCCCTGTCATTCCCTGTCCCACTTCCGTTGGCTCGTATCTATTGCGTCCTTATTCTTCTACTATAGCGCTGTCATCTATTGTACCGGTGTTTTATTTGCTTATTTTGCCTCACTTCCGCCGACTTCATGCTATTACGCGCACGGCTCCTGTCATGTTAGGGCTGCTGGACGGCTTGTTCTTTTTCCGGGTCACAGGTCAGCTTCCACATAAATAGAGCGACTTCTTTCTCTCTTTACACCTTTACCTAGCAGCGGTAGCGCTCATATCCCTTGTGTCTCCTCTTACCAGGTAAATATATGCGGTTGTCTGTTTTCCATTCTACCTCATTTACTCCTTGTACGATATTTACTGTTACCTCCTGTTTATTGTATCCTTTATAGTTCTTTTGTTACCATCATACAGGTCATTTATTTCTCTTATTCTCACAGATGGATGTGACTCCTTATATCTAGGACACTAATTTGATCGCTATTGGTGTTGGTTTCCCCTCCCCCCCTCTCCCTCTCTGGACCATGACACCTAGAGCTATCTCCATAGTATATGTATATCTCATGCGGGTGGTTATATTTAGATTTTGATGTGCCCATTAATGTGGAATGTTGTTATTCTCGATTTCTTTCATTTAGGACATGTTCTCACCCCTATTTTCTGTATAGAACCTGTGTGATTTAAATATGTTCATTTGGCTACAGATTCTTTTCTGTTCTATATGCAACCGGTCTCCGTGGAGGCATATTTATGAATATCTGTATTTAATTTTGTCTTATTTTCTTGTAGATAAGTGCCTTGATAAAGGCCCCTTTTTTGGGGCCGAAACGTTGGCATCTTGTATGTCTGGTTGTGACTTTAATAAATCAATGTTTGATTCACTATCCTTTTGCGTTCTTGGATTAATCTATTCATATACAGGTATATACTATATACAGGAGATGAAATACAGGTGTATACTATATATAAGGGAGATGACAAACATGTATATACTTAGGGGAAAATGAGGTGTGAGGTGAAAATGAGGGGTGTGAGGTGAAAATGAAAAGGTGTGAATGCAAAATGAGAGGAGTGAGGGAAAATAGTGGATTTATCGGAAAATGACAGATGTGAGGTCGAAATGACAAGTGGTAGGGGGGAATGAGAGGAGTGAGGGGGAAAATGAGAGGTGTAAGGGGGAAAATGAGAGACATAAGGGGGAAAATGAGAGGCGTGACGGGAAAATAAGAGAAGTGAGGTGCTCTAACTAACCACAGATATTTACTATGCCCAGGCAACGCTAATATATATATATATATATATATATATATATATATATATATATATATATATATATATATATATATATATATATACACACACACACGCGCGCACACTAGATGGTGGCCCGATTCTAACGCATCGGGTATTCTAGAATATGTATGTAGTTTATTTATGAAGATTTAAGAATAATGCAATGAATACACAGGATTTTCAGGGTAAAATATATACATTATCAGCGCAGCGGGGTTTAAATCTCGGACTGCGCCTGTCGCTGATTGGTCACGGGCAGCTGGCGAGACAAATCAGCGATGCGGGATTTACGTTACAAACAAACAGAATTAGACAATTAAATAGTAGATACCCGATGCGTTAGAATCAGGCCACCATCTAGTATTCATATAAACATTGGTGCTTACATTTATGTTTTAACCCATTGGACACACTGCCATTGTTTTTCTCCTGTCTTTATTTTAAAAGTCAAAACTTTATTAGTCATCTATCGTTGTATGACAGCTTGTTTTCTACAGGATGATTTTTAGTTTTCAAAGACAAAATTTATTTTACCATATGATAAACTTAAAAATGGGAAAAAAATTTATTCTCTCCCTTACACACTATCCTCATGTTATTCTCTCCCTCACAGACTGTCCTCCATGTCATTCTCTCCCTCACACTGTCCTCCATTTCATTCTCTCCCTCACAGACTGTCCTCCATGTCATTCTCTCCCTCACAGACTGTCCTCCATGTTATTCTCTACCTCACAGACTGTCCTCTATTATTCTCTCCCTCACAGACTGTCCTCCATGTTATTCTCTCCCTCACACACTGTCCTCCATGTCATTCTCTCCCTCACAGACTGTCCTCCATTTCATTCTCTCCCTCACAGACTGTCCTCCATGTCATTCTCTCCCTCACAGACTGTGAGGTAGAGAATAACATGGAGGACAGTCTGTGAGGGAGAGAATGACATGGAGGACAGTCTGTGAGGGAGAGAATGAAATGGAGGACAGTCTGTGAGGGAGAGAATAATAGAGGACAGTCTGTGAGGTAGAGAATAACATGGAGGACAGACTGTCCTCTATTATTCTCTCCCTCACACTGTCCTCCATGTTATTCTCTCCCTCACACACTGTCCTCCATGTTATTCTCTCCATCACCGACTGACGTCCATGTTATTCTCTACCTCACAGACTGTCCTCCATGTTATTCTCTCCCTCACAGACTGTCCTTCATGTTATTCTCTCCCTTACACACTGTCCTCCATGTTATTCTCTCCCTCACAGACTGACCTCCGTGTTATTCTCTCCCTCACAGACTGTCCTCCGTGTTATTCTCTACCTCACAGACTGTCCTCCTTGTTATTCTCTCCCTCACAGACTGTCCTCCATGTTATTCTCTCCCTCACAGACTGTCCTCCATGTTATTCTCTCCCTCAGACTGTCCTCCATGTTATTCTCTCCCTCACAGACTATCCTCCATGTTATTCTCTCCCTCACAGACTGTACTCCATGTTATTCTCTCCCTCACACACTTTCCTCCATGTTATTTTCTCCCTCACACACTGTCCTCCATGTTATTCTCTCCCTCACAGACTGACCTCCATGTTATTCTCTCCCTCACACACTGTCCTCCATGTTGTTCTCTCCCTCACAGACTGTCCTCTATTATTCTCTCCCTCACACTGTCCTCCATGTTATTCTCTCCCTCACACACTGTCCTCCATGTTATTCTCTCCATCACCGACTGACGTCCATGTTATTCTCTACCTCACAGACTGTCCTCCATGTTATTCTCTCCCTCACAGACTGTCCTTCATGTTATTCTCTCCCTTACACACTGTCCTCCATGTTATTCTCTCCCTCACAGACTGACCTCCGTGTTATTCTCTCCCTCACAGACTGTCCTCCGTGTTATTCTCTACCTCACAGACTGTCCTCCTTGTTATTCTCTCCCTCACAGACTGTCCTCCATGTTATTCTCTCCCTCACAGACTGTCCTCCATGTTATTCTCTCCCTCAGACTGTCCTCCATGTTATTCTCTCCCTCACAGACTATCCTCCATGTTATTCTCTCCCTCACAGACTGTACTCCATGTTATTCTCTCCCTCACACATTTTCCTCCATGTTATTTTCTCCCTCACACACTGTCCTCCATGTTATTCTCTCCCTCACAGACTGACCTCCATGTTATTCTCTCCCTCACACACTGTCATCCATGTTGTTCTCTCCCTCACAGACTATCCCTCATGTTATTCTCGTTCTAGTATATTTATGAACGCTGATTGGTCGTGCCCGGCCGGCCTCGACCAATCAGTGACGCGGGATTTCGGTTACAGACAACCAGACCCTTAGACTAACTATATATACATATCATATATATATATCATATATATATATATATATATATATATATATATATATATATATTATATATATATACAGATATATATATATATATATACAGTAGATATAGAGAGAGAGACAGATAATCTGTCCAATGATTATCCAAACTTCATAGAATTCCAAGAAAGAGGCAGCACTCCATTGTTTCAGAGGGAAAGTGTGCAGGATTTTAATCAACCCACATGTCTGGGTGACATTTCGGCTACAAATGAGCCTTTCTCTCACACACACACATATATTTACATATATACACCCACTTGTGCCTCTCCCTAGCAAAACCTTTTGTCAACCCCTGTCCTTAGGCACCTCCTTTGCTGATCATGAGGTTCCAGCTAGTGGAAATTATATGCACATTTCCTCTACAAAGTCACTGACCTGCTTTACTTCTGTTCTACATGTATTTAGCTTTCAATGGAATTAGGAAAAAGTGTAGTAAAATGGTCACATACCTTTAGGATATATGGTTTTGTTGGCGTTTTAATTACAAATATTCCCTCTTCAGCTTCCATGCTAAAATGAAAAGTGGCGGCATGTAGATCTATACTCCCAAGTGGACAAACATCTGTAGCTGTCCTATAGTAGAGCAGATGGCACTTCTTGTCATCATAGCAAAAGAAGCGGTACTTCCAAGCTTTCAGGGGCCCTTTCATTCCTAGCTTATAAAGATATCCACAGAGCTTCTTTGTTTTTTCTCCTTCACCTTCTTTACTTGGAGTAAAGGAAGGAACATCAGCAATAGCATCTATATTATGTCCGTCGTAATGTAGATCAGTCCCAATTGCCTCATCATTCAAAGCTTTGTTTGGAGCTCCAATTTCTGGAAGCGTTTCCTGGATATCAGCTACTGTGTCAATTCCATCCTCTTTATTCATCTTTCCATAAAAATAGAATCCTGAAAAAAGAAAAATCCAATAACTGGAGTTAAATTAAATGCAAACTTATTTAACCTTTACTTTAGATATAGATGAATGACAAAAATGAGATCAAGCAATAATCCAATATTTTTTGGACAGATCTAAACATAGAGAGCATCATTTATCCAAACAGTCTCAATATGTCTATGCACATTAGGTAAATATTGGCCAACCATTTCTTTTATGGAGGCAAGAGGTCACCAGACTCTCCCTTAATTGCAAATATTGAGTAAGCAATGTGTGATTTTATCATGGCTGATAATTTGCCCATGTGAGAAATAACTACGGTAATTGTTAGACATCTCTGGCAATTGCTTTCCCCCCTCATTGTGAAAGCGTGCATATTGAGTCCACTGAAGTCAGCTGAATGATTGATAAAGTCACTGCATAAGGCTGGGTGTAAAGCAATGCCAAGTTACAATACATGTACAAATATGTATTGCTGATTAGGGATGCCGGATGTTGATCCACCACAATATCCAAGACACGGACACCCCTTCCTGACGTGCGACGTATATGTATGTCACACGTTGGGAGTTGGAGTACGGGGCAGGCTGACTAGCTGAGCCAGTTCCATATACAACAGGTGCAGACCGGCCTATACAGCCAACATCAGCTCCTAACAGCAATGATTGGTGCTAGCTCCAATCGCTACTGTTTAAAGACGACCAGTCACAAGGGACCAGTTTCTGCTCATATTTTATTCCTGCTACCAACTGATTATTCAGGGTTTCTTTTTGTTTGTTTTGCATACAGTTACATAAATATGGACCTTTTTATTTAGTGCTAATTTTTATGGGCTTTAACAAGGTGGTGTTGCTCACAAAGTAATAATGCAGAGCAGCCTGGCGACACGCCCAATGAGAATCTGTGGTCCATGACCAAACCCCCCCCCCCCCCCCGCTGAAAACTTAAAAAAAATTGCACTAAATAAAAAGGCACAAATCTATGGAGCCATATGGTGGATTTAAAATTAAAAAATAAAAAGCATACTAGGGGGAGCAGTAGGAATAAAACGAGGAAAAGCTTTTGTCTTGGTGACAGGTCTTCTATAACCCTTTGCTTATGCAGCCAATTTTTATTTTTACATTAGCATTTGTCCATCCTCTTATTCCCAGAGAGAGGGTTAATGTTGTGCGGGAAGTGTTAGAGTTTTAAATGACACCTTCCATTTTTGGGGGAGGGTTTGTTTTTACGGAATTCAATATGTGGAAAAAATAACCTGAAAACATGATTCTCAAGGTCAGTAGAATTAAAGTGATACCAAACGTGCATAGATTTTATTTATTTATGTGGTGAAAAAAATTCTGAATTGTAATTTTCCATGACGGATAAAATTTGTATTGTTCAACACAGCTGTCTGAAGGCTTGTTTTTGAGCACTGCAGGTTTTATTGATACTAATTTGAGGTAAGATGTTTTGATATCTGAAAATTCACAATTCAGGAATTTTGACTTTATTTCTTTTTATGGCGTTTACTGAATGGGTTAATCAGTTATATATTTTGATAGACCAGACTATTACGGATGGGGCAATACCAAATAAGTTTCATTTTTATTGCTATATTTTTAAAGAAAATCTGTCACCAGTAGGGTTGAGCGACCTTTAGTTTTTTAGGGTCGAGTCGGGTTTTGTGAAACCCGACTGTCTTAAAAGTGGAGTCGAGTGAAATCGGCCGACCACCGTGAAAAGTCGGGTTTCGGCCGAAACACGAAACCCAATGAAGGAAATTATAATATTTTTTATTTTTTTTTTTCTCTCTCTCTCACGACTTTGGCGCCAAGATCGCGTACCGCATGGCCGACCCCCGCACAGGGATCGGGTCGGGTTTCATGAGACGCCAACTTTGCCAAAAGTCGGCGACTTATGAAAATGAACGACCCGTTTCGCTCAACCCTAGTCACCAGGTTTTTGCTATCCTATCTGAGAGCAGCATGATGGAGGTGCACAGCCCCAGATTCTAGCAATATATTACGGTACTTACTTTACTGAATTCTGCAGTTAAAATGGTTTTATCTGCACAGGCAGGGGTGTCCCATCTCGCTATATAAATGAGTAAAATAAATAAAAATAAGATAAATATGCAAATGGTGAAGGAAGTCAAATAGCTGGAAATCAATCAAATTACTGTAACTACCAATCTGACTCCGCTCTCAGATAAATTTACAAATAAGATCAAAGCTTGACGAGGTCTTCCACTATCCATACTATGCTATAGTAGGAATAAGAAATTTCATAAAAATGATATTAATGCCCCAATTTTAGTATGCATGCCCTCGTTTGGATATTGGGAAATTTATTGCCAAAGCATCTATAGATTTATTAGATCACTACTACGGAAAAATTATCATGAGGAAATATTTGGAACATCTTCAAAGATATTAGGTAGCAGGAGGATAGTCTATTCCGAATACATGTATATAAATATCTTGCTGCTAAAAGTCAATAAATGAGAGGGTGGGATGAAAAGGGGGCAAGGATCAAGCCGATAATTTCTTGGAATGTACCTCTGTATTATGTAGTGATAGTTAAAGAGAATCTGTCAATAAAGGCATGCAGGGCATAAGAAGCAGTATAAAATTATACCTTTATCTGCGCTATAATGACTTATTCCAGAGAAATCCACAATTTTTCTTAATATGTAAATGAGCTGTACACTGATCTCCCTGAGAATCTGCCTCCAGGGCTTATTTTAAATGGAAAAGGTAGTTACCAGTGTGAGACATGTAGATCAGGACAACAGACTATCAGTCATTACATGTCTCACACGGTTATTGAATTGATATGCAAATAAGGGTAAAGGACAATCATAGATCTGAAAACTCTGTCCCTATTACTCGCCTAGCGAAGCCTCTTCTTGCTTGACTCACAGCCTCTATATATGACTTCAGGTAATGGAGCCATCAGTCAAGCAGAAGGAGGCAGCACTGGTCATAAAATAGAGCTGGATTAACAGAGACTTCAGATCGACCATAATCCTTCAGTCTCATTTGCATATCATTTCAAACACTGGTTTCTCAGAAATAGAGGAACAGACTGGCCATTTAACCCCTTCCTGACATGCGCATTCCTGTTGCAATCAAGGGGGTTCACGCTGAGCGCCGCCATGATTGGGTGCGAGTGTCAGCTTTGTGTGAGAGCTTACACCCTGCAACAATGCCCACGATTGGTGCTAGCAATGAGTGACATCTAGGAGATTGCACAGGGAGGGGACTCCCTATGTGCTTCCATAAACACAATGCAATGCAAACGCGTTGTCCTGATTGTCTCCATGGAGACCCCCAGCCACAAGATGGCTGCGGGGTCCTTCTGGTAAGGTGACTTCTGAGTGCTTGCTAAGAGCAGGAGCTGAGATGCCTCCCTCCCTGCCTGTCAGGTGCTGCTCTGATGCTCTGCAGTACAGAAGCATTGCAGAGTACCAGATCAGCGATCTGTCACAATACAGTGATATCCCATCCTGGGACAATGTAAAACAGTAAAAAATAAATAAAGTGTAAAAATATATATTTAAAAAATCCCCAAATAAAGAACAAAAAAAAGAAAAAATATTATTCCAATAAATACATTTATCTAAAAAAAAACAAAAAACAACAAATTACACATATTTTGTATTGCCGTGTCCGGAACGACCCGCTCTATAAAACTGTCCCACTAATTAACCCCTTCAGTGAACACTGTAGAAAAAAAATACATAAAAAACAAGGCAAAAATCAATGCTTTACCGCCCAACAAAAAGTACAATAAAACATTATCAAAAGGCGAATGCAAGTAAAAATGGTAGCTATGAAAATGTAATCTTGTCCTGCAAAAAACAAGCCATTCTACAGCTCCATTAGTGGAACAATAAAAAAAGTTATAGCTCTCAGAGTAAAGCGAAGCCAAAAAAATCTTTTTTCTATAAAAGTTTTTACTGTGTAAAAGTGCCAAAACAACAAAAAAAAAAAAAATACAAATGGGGCATCGCTTTAATCATACTGAACCAAAGAATTAAGCTTCCTTATTAATTATACCACACGCAGAAAGGTATTAAAAATGTTTTAAGAAAAAGCATTTCCTGAATTGCTGGTTTTTGTTCATTCTACCTCCCAAAGATCAGAATGGAAAGCGATAAAAAAAAATGTCATGTGCCCAAAAATGGTACCAATAAAAACATCAACTCCTCTCGCAACAAAAAACAAGCCACGAAATGACTATCGGCTAAAATATGGAAAAATTATAGCTGTCTAAATATGGTGATACAAAAATTAGTTTTAGCAATAAAAAGCGTCTTTTTGTGTGTGACAGCAGCGAAACATAAAAACTAGTGATGAGCGAGTGTACTCGTTGCTCGGGTTTTCCCGAGTACGCTCAGGTGGTCTCCGAGTATTTGTTAGTGCTTGGAGATTTAGTTTTTGTTGACACAGCTGCATGATTTACGGCTGCAAGCCAGCCTGAGTACATGTGGGGGTTGCTTGGTTGCTAGGGAATCCCCACATGTAATCAAGCTGTCCATCAGCTGTAAATCATGCAGCTGCTGCGAGGAAAACTAAATCTCCAAGCAGTCACAAATACTCGGAGACCACCGGAGCATGCTCTGGAAAAAGCCAGTAACGAGTATACTCGCTCATCACTAATAAAAACCCAAATATGGTATCACTGTAATTGCACTGACCCAAATAATAAAGTTGTCTAATCACTTATACCGCACGAGGAACAGCATAAAAAATAAATACCAATTCTTCACCTGCTGTTGATTTCTTCATTGTGCCTCCCAAAGATCGCAGTAAGGCTCTGTGCACATTTATCCTGCACTCTGCGCTGAGCGCTTACACTGGTGTTTCTGTTTAAATCTCTGAAATACATGATTCAGACAGAGCCCCAGGCAGAAGATTCCATATAATGAGGCAGATGGAGGCACTGTGGATGCCGTCTGACCTGTGATCTGCTGGTGTCTTTTTAGGTGAGTATAAAAGTGCGGTTGACCAGTTTTCTGCACTTCAGAAAAGGACAATGCTTAACAGAGGACAGACGGAGTCGACAGTAACACTGCTGCCTAATTACAGTGAATGAATCCCTCGGGGGTTTATCTGTCATGTCACTCAGGTTTAGATGGAAACCCCAAAGTAAGTGCTCAGTGTAGAGCGCCGGATAAATGTGATCTTAAATGTGATGTAAAATGTTTCCAATAAAAGCTTCAGCTCAATTCACAAAAAAAAGCAAATACCAACTCAGGTTCAGCATCTGTTAACTGAAATATAGCAGGCTTCCAAGTTACTGGTAGCACAAAGGCTCTGGAAAAGCAAAATGGCCCCTTGCCACCCCCAAAAGAAATTCAGCAAATTCTGCACTCCTAAATCCAAATGCCCCCTCCCTTCTGAGCCCAAATGTGTTTAAACCACATTTAGCAGCCACATGTTTGGCATTTCTGTAGTGATGAGAGCCCATCTAATTTACAGGTGCGTGTCTCCAGAAGCATGGGCTGGGCATAATGTACTGGTCACTACAACATACTGGTCACTGCAGCGTACTGGTAACTACAATGGCAGTTTGCAATTTTCAGTCAGCGACATCCACTACTGCTTGTTTTTGGAAAACACCCCTGGAGTCAAAATCGTCACTAAACATGAAGATAAATTCTCAAAGGGGTATAATTACCAAAATGGTGTCACTTGAGGGGGAATTCTGCATTTCTAGTACTTAAGGGCTCTTTATATGCAGTCCGCAAACTATTCTAGGAAATTCTGCGCTCCAGGAGGCAAATAGCAGTCCATCCCTCCGAAGTCTCGCCGTGTGGCTTAGCAGTACTATACATCCACATATAGGGTATTTCTACAGTCAGAAGAAATTGTGGGACAAATTTTGGTGCCATTTTTACCCATTTCCCAGTGTGTATATGTAAAACTTTTTAACAGACAATCTTAGTGTAAATGTAAATTATTTTTACTTTACTACCCAATGGTATAAAATTCTGTGACATACCTGTGGTATCAATATTATCACTGCACCCCTAGATCAATTCATTCAGAGGTTTAGTTTATAAAATGAGGTCACTTATGTGGGGTTTTGCTGTTCTAGCAGCTCATGGGCTCTGCCAATGTAATATGGCACCCTCAAACCAGTGCAGCAAAATCTGCACTGTTATATGGCGCTCCTTCCTTTCTGAACTGTGCACTGTGCCTCAAAAGTATGGTAGTTTTGACCACATATGGGCTATCAGTGAACTCAGGAGAAATTGCACAACCAATTTTTTCCTGTTACCTTTGTGAAAATACTAAATTTGAAGCTAAAAAAGACTTTTGTGGGAAAAATGTGATTTTTTTTTTTTTCACGGCTGAATGTTATAAACTTCTGTGTAGCACCTGGGGTTCAAGGTGCTCAATACACATCTAGATAAGTTTCCCAAGGGGTCTAGTTTTCAAAATGGTGTCACTTGTGGGGGGGTCCACTGTTTAGGCACACCAGGGGCTCTCCAAACGCAACACGGCGTCCGCTAATTATTCCAGCAAATGTTGCATAAAAAAATTCAAATGGCGCTCCTTCCCTTCCAAGCCCTGCCGTGCGCCCAAACAGTGTTTTTTTCCCACATATGGGTCATTGGCATGCTCAGGAGAAATTGCACAGCAAATTGTATGGTCCATTTTCTCCTCTTACCATTGTGAAAGTAAAAAAAAATTAGGTCTAAAGGAACATTTTTATGAAAAAGTTAAATGTTCATTTTTCCCTTCCACATTCCATTAATTCCTGTGAAGCACCTGAAGGGTTAATACATTTCTTGAATGTGGTTTTGAGCACTTTGAGGGGTGCAGTTTTTATAATGGTGTCACTTTTGGGTATTTTCTGTCATAGCCCCTCAAAGTCACTTAAAAAAAAAAAAAAGATTTTCAAATTTTGGGGGAAAAATGAGAAATCGATGGTGAACTTTTAAACCTTATACCTTCCTAACAAAAAAAAAAATGGTTCAAAAATTGTGCTGATGTAAAGTAGACATGTATAACTGATTTAAGGTCATAAAAATTAAAAGTTTGAAAATTGCAACATTTACAAAATTGTTGCCAAACTTCAGTTTTTTGCCACAAATAAACGTAAGTCATATCAAACAAATTTTACCACTATCATGAAGTACAATAAGTCGCAAAAAAATCTCAGAATCACCGGGATCCATTGAAACGTTCCAGAGTTATGACCTCAAAGTGACAGTGGTCAGAATTGAAAAACTTGGCCTGCTCAGGAAGATGAAAACAGGCTTCGCGGTGAAGGGGTTAAAGGCGTTGCTAGACTTGTCATTGAATCAATATGCGCACATAAATATTATGTTTCTCTGAAAGGAAATATGGGTCTTATAATATTTTTTGCTATGAAAGATGGGTTAGGGATTATTTTCAGGGGATGTCTTTATTTCCATGAACAACAATCCACATTTATTCTTGAACAACAACAAAAAAATCAACATTTATTCACATATAATCATGTCATTACACACATGTAAATATACACACACCAGTAGTGTAGCTACCAGGGGGGAGGCAGAGGGGGCCATCGCCTGAGAGCCCAGTCACGTAAAGGGAGCCATGGCCACTTCTATCATGAGGTGCGAGCGAGGGCAGCAAAATGCCTGCTCCCTTGTCTAACTGTGCACATGGGCTAGCACAGTGGCCACTTGCAGAGTGTCAGTGAAGCGATGGCCGGGGGACCACCACAGTGCAGGAAGACTACTGTACACAAGATGAGGTGCAAACAACAAAGGGTAGATTTATTGGGAGGCAAGGAATGAAGTGGGTGAGGAAGATGCAAACAGGGGTATGCAATGGCAAGAGACACTATGCAAGAGTTATAAACTTTATCTTGTCCGTAAAATAGCACGGTGCTCCAGCTATTACAGTCTCAAAATATGTCTCACAAGCAAATTTAAACAATTAAACAAATAACGATGCTACTCTACATATAACCTCCCTGGCCTTTACTAAGCAGGCCACACGGCTCCCGTGTACTGACTATTGAAGCCTACACTAGGCCCTAACAGGTGCACCAAACAGGAACAGACTCACGGTGATGTTGGGGACTCAGGTCCAGTCCCAGGGGGGCCCCCAGCAGTCCAATATGGCGGTGAGCACGGCCCTCTGTCAGCTCTGTGAAACGTGGTCTTCTCCTTGCTTCTGGGATGCTCCAGGAAACTGTAAGTCCCTTTCTCAGTATCTTCGTGGCTTCACAAACTAGCACAGAACAGCCACCTTTGCTGTACCCGGAAAAGTCTTGCAAATTTCACAAGTACACTCAATCCCCAGGCTGTGGGACCTTTCTTGTAGAAAACAGCACACAGTTCTCTCTAGCAGCTTCAGCTCACACACACAGTTCAAGCTCAACTCCTCCCCTAATTCCCGGGCAATTCATCTTCACAGCCTATAGCAGGGGGAAGCAGGACTGTCATGTTTCCCAATGGCAGGGAATTTGTCAACGTAACACGGGCAAAAACAGGACGAGCTCTAGGGTGATGGAACCTGAGCTGACCGCGATCCTGAACCTCAACACTCAACTAACAGTAGCCGGGGGACGTTCCTGGGGGGCCCCTAGACGTCTCGCGCCAGCCAGAGATCTAGCTTCCCCTATCAGAAGAATAACAGACCTCACTTGCCTCCAGATAAATATTCCCACAGAGATAGCAGCCTCCCACATATAATGACGGTGAAATGAGAGGAAGGCACAAACGTAGTTATGAAAACAGATTCAGCAAAATGAGGCCCGCTTAAGCTAGATAGCAGAGGATACAAAAGGTGAACTGCGCGGTCAGCTGAAAAACCCTTCAAAATACCATCCTGAAATTACTTGAACTCATGTGCCAACTCATGGTACATGAGTGGTAATTTCAGCCCACTAGAGCAACCAGCAGCAGAGAATTACATATCTGCAAGCTGGACTAAAAAACATGAAAGCAATCATGAAACAGGGAAATACAGACTTAGCTTGTCTTGAAGGCCTAGGAGCAGGTAACAGAGACACACACTGATACATTGATAGCCGGCAAGGGAATGACAGGAAAGCCAGGTTAAATAGGAAACACCCAGCCACTGATGGACAGGTGGAAACCAGAGACCGCAACCCACCAAAGTCACCCAGTACCAGTTGTAACCACCAGAGGGAGCCCAAAAACAGAATCCACAACACAGGACATTCCATCACACCAGACAAGGGGGTGCTGTCTCTTAAAGTGGCAGCGTGTTACTGTCCATAACAGCACCACTCTCTTACATTAGGCCGCACAGTGTACAGTGCAGGCTGTGTGAGACCTGATGAATTTGCAGGCTGGGCTGACAGCGCTGCCATTTGCTTCACTTAGGTGCTCCGATTGGCTCAGGCATGCTGGGTCCTAATGCTCACCTTGGATTTCACCGACACTTCCTGGTTCTGCCTGCCTGCAAATGTCATCGGTAAGGTGGATGGAATTTATTCGATAAATGTAGGCAAGTCATTGTCACTGTGGGGTAAATTTAAGAGGATGGGGGTGTTGCGGGAGCTGAACTGGGAAGGGGGGAAAGGGCACTGGGGGTCTGATTATACGGTTTTATTATGAGATTATATGCACTCCATCACATCTAAGGCTGGAGGCACACTAAATGTATGGAAAATCGGTCTGAGTCTCCCTGCCGAGAGTCTCACGAATGTTCTCCGTATGGTAATCCGTGTGCAATGTGTTTGCAATGTGATGATGCGATTTTCTATATCCGTATGACATGCGTATCACTTTACATTTCTCACTGATTTTCCCTATTGAATTCAATTGCTCAATGGGCTGAAATGAGGAAAATGTGTGCGTATTTGTCGCAAGCCAGACTGATGGTCCGTGTGGTGTCCGATTTTTTCTCGCACCCATAGGCTTGCATTGGCGAGTCTCGGCCGAGATACGCTGACAATTGCAGCATGGTGCGATTTCACTCACACTCTGAATGCGCCTGAGAAAAAATACGGTGATGTGAGCTGCCCCATAGATTAACACTGAGCCGACTGCTATGCAATGTTTTCTCGCATAGCACTTGCCCGTAATCTACGGTAGTGTGAAGCCGGCCTAATAGTTGATATCTGGGGAGGCTGGAGATGGGTATGTAGGGGGCTTTTATACTTGCGGGATGGGTCTCATTATAAGCACCAGCCTGTTAGTATAACAAGCCCCCAGTAACCATGGCACAAAATGCATTGTATTTATTAATTTCATAATAAGCAATTTATTATTAGAAATACATTTCATTTTCTCCTGTCACCGGGGCAGCATGCAATCTATAGAATGGCAAGATGATGCACTGGCTGAGGCACCTGCGCATGCACAGAGCGTCAGAGTCCCAGCACGGTGACATCATTGCACTGCGCTAAGACCCTAACATCCTGTTAGTGCACCGGTATAATTACTTCAGCACACTGGTACGCCTGAGTCTTGCTGATGGACCCTGGATTAGGTGAGCATATGAATTTTTTTTTTCTTTAATTTTAATTAAAATGTGTGGTGTGATGGATCCTCATACAGTGTGTGGGGAGGTATCATACATTGTAGGCACTTTTTAAGGGGGCCCTCATATAGGGTGGAGCCCTCAAAGTGTGGGGGTCATTATACAGCTTGGAAGCTAGTGTAGAGGCCATTATATAATGTGGGAGCTACTGTGGGGGCCATCTGTTATGACCTGGTGGTTTAGGAGCAACATGGGACGTGCTCTGGAGGAGGTGGTACCTGTACTGACCGCAATTCCTGAGCTTAACACACACACTAGAAGTAGCCGTGGGATGTTCCTGTCACTCCCTAGACACCTCGTCACAGCCGGAGGATTAACTACCCCTAAAGATAGAAACAGGAAAGCTATCTTGCCTCAGAGAAAATCCCCAAAGGTTAGACAGCCCCCCACAAATATTGACTGTGAGTGGAGAGGGAAATGACATACGCAGAATGAAACCAGGATGTAGCAAAGGAGGCCAATCTCGCTAGATAGATAGATAGAACAGGACAGAATACTGTGCGGTCAGTATTAAAAACTAGAAAAATCCACCACAGAGTTTACAAAAATCTCCACACCTGACTAAAGGTGTGGAGGGTAAATCTGCTTCCCAGAGCTTCCAGCTTAACTGAAATAATCCATACTGACAAGCCGGACTAGAAAAAACATAGAAAGTGCAGAACGATTAAGTCCACAAAAAGTGGACTGCAAAAGAACAAGGTTAGGACTTATCTTTGCTAAACTGGTCAGAATATCAGGGAAATCCAAGCAGAGATGTGAATCCAACCAGGAACCATAGATAACTGGCACAGGCTGAAAGATAGAACCAGGTTAAATAGCCGAGCCAGAAAGTCAAATCAGTAGAAGCAGCTGCTGACTGCTAATTCCAAGGACCAGCAGTACCACTTAAAACCACCGGAGGGAGCCCAAGAGCAGAACTCACAAAAGTGCCACTTACAACCACCGGAGGGAGCCCAAGAGCGGAATTCACAACAGCCATCATGCAGAGTGGAGGCTATTATACAAAGTGGGAGCCAACGAGGGGGCCATTATACAGTATGGGGCCATCATACAGTGTTGGGACTACAGTGCGGGGCCCTCAAAGTGTGATGGCCATTATGAAGTGTGAGGGCCATTATACAGTGTGGGAGCCAATACACAGTGTGGAGGATACTGTGAGGACCAATTAACAGTGTGGGAGCTGCTGTGAGGGACATTATACATTGTGGGGGCCAATATACTGTGTGGAGGCCTTCATAAAGTGTGAGGAATACTATGGGGTCATTATACTGTGTTTTGGGGGAGCAGTGGGGACATCATTCTATGTATAGGGGAACATCATACTGTGTAAAGGGGAGCTGTAGGCCCATCATACTGTGAATGAGAGGCTTTAAACTGTGTATACGTGAGCTGTTGTCCCATTATACTGTGTATAGTGGAGCTATGTGAGCATTATACTATGTATAGAGGAGCTGTTGCCCATGATGCTGTGTATAGAGGATATGTTGGATCATGATACTGTGTATAGGGAAATTGTGGGCCCATCATACAGTGTATGAGGGAACTCAGGGGACATTATTAAATGTTAAGTGGGCAATTAAGCATCATTGTTATAGGAGAACACAGAGTATTGACCATCAAGGTGTACATGGGGTATTACTTTCTAGAGTCAAATTGTGGAAGGCATCTGTACAGGAGGCATTATTACTATGTAAAGGGCACAGTGGTGGGCATTATTATGTGGGGGCACCATCAGGAGCGCTGTTTATGTGCTAAACAGCAGGTGCAATAATAGGGACACATGACAGCAACAGCTCAATACTGGGGTATGAGTAGGATGAGGAGTTTGTGAAGGTTGGTAATAGATAGGGACAGTGCTGGAATTGTGAGAAGTCAAATGTGTCTGTGTTGTAATCTCTGCTGACGAGTCCTGGCTGGAGAAGTTGTCATGTCGGTCTGGACCAGATGGAAAAGATGGGAAAAGTGAACGACTCAATTAGAAAGAATATAATCTGTAAGTCACCATCTATAACTGTACAGTAATCACTTGTATGGTCTACAGGACTGTTACCTACCACTTTATGGTCACCATATGGCGGTAATATCAATGCTAGTCTTTGTATAGAGATTTAATTTTCAATAACAGCGCGGTCATCTGCTGAAGTTCCCCTATACCTATAATTAGGGTGTAATCAGGCTTACCCTGTTAGGCCGGGATCACACTTGCGAGATTTTGCAGTATACTTTTTTCTTCATTTTCACACTTGCGAGAAACTCGCAAGAGTCTCTTGCATCTCAATACGCAGCACTGCCGCCGGCACTCAGGACTGGAGTGGGCGGCTGCCTGTACTTCTATGCAGCTGAGCGCCCCAATTCAGAGTGCCGGTGGCAGTGCTGCGTATTGAGATGCGAGACTCGTGCGAGTTTCTCGCAAGTGTGATCCCGGAATTAGGGGCCCACTCAGATGTTTTGACCCTCCTGTTGGGAACCCCTAGCTACGCATCTGACACACACAGCACATCCACATGTAAATATACACATATGCACTGCACATATACATGTATACACACAGCACATCCGCATGTAAATATACATGTATACACACACACACTTAAGTATACACACTGCACATATACATGTCTACACACACACACGTAAATATACACACATAGATATCAGCCCGTTTCCTCTTGACTTTGGTAACATCATGGTTAGAGTTGAGCGAATTTGTTCGGGTCCCGGCAAGCTATAGCGCTTACGCTACGTTCACATTTGCGTTGTTGGGCGTTGCGTCGGCGACGCAAAGCACAACGCATGCAAATCGCATGCAAAAACGCATTGTTTTGTGACGCATGCGTCCATTTTTGGCTTGATTTTGGACGAAAAAAAATGCAACATGCAGCGTCCTGTGCGCCCTGACGCTTGCGCCAAAAATGACGCACACGTCACAAAACGCAAGACAACGCATGTCCATGCGCCCCCATGTTAAATATAGGGGCGCATGACGCATGCGCCGCTATGTGTCGCCGAACCTGCGCCCGATGCAACGCTAATGTGAACGTAGCCTAACTGAATAAGCTGCAGAGGGAACCCGGGTTCCTGGATCGCTCCGGCTGATCAGCTGTTCAGGTCCGCAGCTGCATGTGTCACAGCTGTGTGATAGTCAAAGCACACAGGCTCTCCATGCATGTGTTGGGACTGTGACACATCCGCGACACATGCATCTGCGCTGCTGAACAGCTGATCAGCCGCAGCGATCCAGGAAGCCGGATTCCCTCTGCAGCTTATATGGAAAGCGCTATAGCTTGCCAAATAAGGAGGGGCCTGAGCAAATTCGCTCATCTCTAATCATGGTTACATCACCATGATGTCACCAAAACCAACCTTGGTGCCCTGGGCAATTGACCAGTTTGTCCATTCCCACCCAAAATGCCAATCCTGACTGTAATTAGGGCTTATTTTTTCAGTAGGGCCTATATTTCAAGCAAACTCCAAAAATCCTGTAAATATCATGCTAGCGCTTATGTTCGGGGTAGGTCTTATTTTCCAAAAAACGTGGTAGTTTGGGGGGTGAGGAGAGTAAAATCCAGCTGACAGATTCCTTTTAATTCAAAACTACAGCATCATCCATAAAACACAAGCTATTTTAGGGTATGTGGACACGTGGTGGATTTTGCTGCGGATCCGCAGCGGTTTTGACGCTGCGGATCTGCAGCTGTTTTCCATGAGTTTACAGTACCATGTAAACCTATGGAAAACAAAATCCACAGTGCACATGCTGCGGTAAAAAACGCGTGGAAACGCTGCGATGTTTATTCCGCAGCATGTTCATTCTTTGTGCGGATTCCGCAGCGGTTTTACACCTGCTCCTCAATAGGAATCTGCAGGTGTAAAACTACAGGTGGAATCCGCACAAAAACCGTGGTAAATCTGCGGTAACTCCGCAGGTGATCCGCAGTGCGGTTTCCCTGCGGATTTACAAAAACAGGTGCGGAAAAATCCACAGACATCCCACCTACCTGTGCACATACCGCAATGTTATGGCTTTTGGAATAAGAGGAGGAAAAAATAAAATTGCAAAAGTCTCTAAGACATATGGCCGCCACCCACAGCAGTACAAGGACACCTTAAGTAGTAGTATAGGGATCAGTAACCTGCAGCAATCAAGCTATTGTGTAGTTACAACACCCTGGGCTAGCTGGGAGTTGTAGTGTTCACAGCAGATGACACTGACCTAACTTCTACTAGAGGCTTATTCTGCACTCAGTAAATGTAAGCCAGAGTTAGGGGAGTAGATCTATACTTGCCTGTCTGTAGTGGCAGCTTCCACAGAAGTATGCAGACTTCCTGTGTGTCACCTCGACAAGCTCGCACAGAAAACTTTTACCTCATGAAATTCCTTCTGCAGCTGGGCGCTCTCTTAGCAGAACTGTCCTTTCTTGTCACAGCTGACTGGCATGTTCATGCTGCTGTTCCTGTTTGTCAATGCTGCAGAATGTCTCAACAACTCAAGTTTTATTAATATTCACACAATGACGTCTGCTTGAGGAAATCCTCCCAGTATCAGAGGATGGTGCACAATTCAAGCCCATTCCTGCTGACCTCAGGTTTCTTTCTGACAGCGACCAATGAGTCAGTCAGGATACACATATATATTCCTATGTAATATTTAATGGTTGTTGCTCAATGTTGGGGAAACATGCGCAAGCATAACAACCAAAGGTTCTAGTTAACCAATTAAGGACTAGGCTCAGTTTGAACCTTATTAGTGTGGTTTTGCTGAAACCAAACCAGGCTCATTGCGAACCACAGGCTATGTTCACACACACTCCAGCGAGCACTGCGTTTGGGGTTCTGTTGGTAGCCTTGAAAAACAGTGTTATTTCAAAGGAAACACCGTAAAAAAAAAATCTTTGGAGCCCGTGAAGGAAATACATAATTGTAAGGGAAACTATAATGTCAGTGAAATAACTAGTTAAAGGGGTTGTACACTAATAATACTAAATGTTCGGCACCATTAAAATAATAAATGCTATACTCTCCTCCCGTGCTGGCTCCATGTCCGCTGTGTCGGCACTCGCGGTGATGCAGTGGAGTGACACGTTATCCCAAGCGCCTAATCAGCGCTGGCGTCACTCGTCAGTCACTGCTTTCGGACAAATTGAACACGAAGAGGATGTCCAAGATGAGCTATATCCTTGGCTTCCTTTCCATGGTCAGTTCATATGAAGGCGGAGACTAGTGATGGGCAGTCCGGCTCTTTTTGGTGATCCGGCTCTCATGGCTCCGCTCACCAAAAAGAGCCGGCTCTTTCGGCTCACAAAACGGCTCTTTTTGGATCCTAAATGGATCCCTATTGAATAGATGTTCAGGTGTCCGAAACTCCGCCCACCTACCGCAGAAATTCCGCCCACTTCTTAGAGCCAATTAAATTGAAGAGTGGGCGGAGTTTTGCTCAGGTGGGCGTTACGCCTCCCGAAGTGAGAGCCATTCAGGAATTTTAGTGGCTCTTACTGGCGTGCCGGCTCCCATCGTTCACAGCAGGGAGCCGGCTCTTTGTGTCGGCTCGTTCGCGAACGACACATCACTAGCGGAGACAGTGACACCAGCATTGATTGGGGTCTGGCGTCATGTGTCGCTTCACAGCCCCAGGGACCATACACTGTATCTAATTGAATCAGGGCAACTATGTTGTGACACTGGATGGACTTACACAACATTGAAAACTTTGTGATGACAATATACTGAATGCTCATCATAACAGGGAGGCCTGTGTTTAACCTGTCTGCAGCATGCCTGAGGAGGGTGGTGGTGGTAGAGGGGGGTGATCTTCTGCAGAGATTTAACACTGCAGGTCTGACTGTTAAGCCAGGGAAGTGATGGATAGCCATGCTAGAAGTACAATACCTTAGTCACAGAATGGTAGAGTTGGAAGGGACTTCCAGGGTCATAGTGTCCAACCCCCTGCTCAATGCAGGATTTACTAAATAATTCCACACAGATGACTGTCCAGCCTCTGTTTGAAGACTTCCATTGAAGGAGAACTCACCATCTCTCGTGGCAGCCTGTTCCACTCATTGATCACTCTCAAAAAGTTTTTTCTAATATCCATCTGCATCTTCTCCCATTCAGTTGCATCCCATTGCTTCTAGTCATTCCTTGTGCAAATAATAATATAGATGATCCCTCTACATTGTGACCGCCATTGAGAGATTTGCAGACAGCTATTAAGTCTCCTCTCAGTCTTCTCTCTTGCAAGCTAAACATTCCCAAATCCTCTAACCGTTCCTCATAGGACATGGTTTGCAGACAGGTCAGCATTCTGGTCACCTTTCTCTGAACTTGCTCCAGTTTGTTCGTGTTTAAATGTAAGGGCTCATTTCCACTTGCGAGAAACACGTCCGTGTCTCGCATGTGGAAACCAAGCTATGGCGACGGCACGCCGGAGCCCACATCAAAGCAGGGGACCCGACATGCGCCGTACTACTACGGGGCATGTCGGGAAGGGGTTAAAAAGCAGCTGTACTGTTTATGAAGCATGTGCTTATGAGACTTGAATTGCATTGGACATGCTGTGATATTAAACTACACTGTTCATGAGGACTCTACCAATTGTGTCTGTGTGAGCAAGTGGATCCATCTTGTGCCTGAGGAAGCTGTAGTAGTGCATGGTCACCCTGAGTAACGGTTCCCCCAAAGTTCCAAAGAATTCATGAGACCTGTCGTGCTCCTATCTGAACCTTGCGGCGTACACGTAACATTTGCTTTTTTTTTGCTGCTGCATAAAGGTACCGTTACACTTAACGATTTACCAACGATCACGACCAGCGATACGACCTGGCCGTGATCGTTGGTAAGTCGTTGTGTGGTCGCTGGAGAGCTGTCACACAGACAGCTCTCCAGCGACCAACGATGCCGAAGTCCCCGGGTAACAAGGGTAAACATCGGGTTACTAAGAGCAGGGCCGCGCTTAGTAACCCGATGTTTACCCTGGTTACCATAGTGTCAGCGTCGGCCGTAAAGCACAGCACACCGCTGTGCTTTACGGCCGGCGCTCACAGTCAGTGTGGGAAGCTGACGGCGAGGGACGTGACAGACACCGGAATGTAAGTATGTAGTGTTTTGGTTTTTTTTACATTTACAATGGTAACCAGGGTAAACATCGGGTTACTAAGCGCGGCCCTGCGCTTAGTAACCCGATGTTTACCCTGGTTACCAGTGAAGACATCACTGGATCGGCGTCACACATGCCGATGCAGCGATGACAGCGGGTGATCAGCGACCAAAAAAAGGTCCTGATCATTCGCAGCGACCAACGATCTCCCAGCAGGGGCCTGATTGTTGGTCGCTGTCACGCATAACGATTTCGTTAACGATATCGTTGCTACGTCACAAAAAGCAACGATATCGTTAACGAAATCGTTATGTGTGACGGTACCTTTACACTGTTCACTCATGTTCAGTCTGTGATCTATTAGCATATCTAAGTCTTTTTCACATGTGCTGTTGCTTAGCCCTATTCCTCCCATTCTGTATATGCTTTTTTTATTTTTCTTGTCTAAATGTAGAACTTTGCATTTCTCCCTGTTAAAAACCTTGGACACCATTTGGGGGGAGGAGTGCTAAAACCTGAACAAGGTAAGGAAAAAGCCATCACGACTTTGCCTACCCCAAGAGGCAGCTAATGTCTTTCTTGGATACGACTGGCTATTATAGGAAGTTTGTGCCAAACTACAGTGCTTTGGCTAAGCTGTTAACTTACCGGACAAAGAAGAGGCTTCCCCAAATTATTTCCTGGACTTCTCCATGTGAGGAATCCTTTGGTACCCTAAAATCAGCATTGGCTAGTTTACCCATTCTTCAGGCCCCAGATTTCACTCACACGTTTTTGGTACAGACTGATGCCAGCACTTACGGGCTAGGTGTGGTAAGGGGAAATTGTATTGTACCGATTGAGCCTGATTTTGCAGCAATATTATTTTTGCAATTCAACATAAGAAAAGAATTGATTATGGCAATGCTGGTGGTTTATCTCGTCAAGGGGGGCAGAACTGGAGAGGTTCTCAGGAGCTGACAAGTAAGTAAAACCTGATGTGTGAAAGGGGCCTTAAGTCAGACTCCAAAGCGTGTTCAAAAGGAGGGAGGAAGAACAGCTGATAAGGCTGCAGCCACATATGGTCTCTGGGGGTCAGCTATGAACTGTGGTGAACTTCATCATCAAGTTCAGCACTAGACACTGACAGATGAGATAAATAGACATGCTGCGGTCTGGAAAGACGTGCTGCATGTCTGGTTACGTAGGGCCACCGGATGCAGCCCTGCATGCATTGTGGAGATGGGATTTCATAAAATCCCCTCCACTATGATGTAACATCTGGACGCTGCGGATTGGACGCTGTGGATGTACGCAGCGTCCAATTGGCAGTGAATAATGAAGGTTTCCTGACTGTGGAAACATACACTAAGCCGGATGACGGGGAGAGCGGTCACTGATGTGACTGCTCTCTCAATCATCCAAATCAGCGTGGGACATTCTGCATTATCCCCAATTCGGACCGGTGAGGAATATGGTTGTTTAATATTTTTTGTTTTTTTACAGGGGAAATGGGCTGCAAAGGTATTGTCACGGGGAGACTAGGTGAGCGAGAGCTAATAACCCGGGCCCCTGCAATTTCCCTCAGACTAGGGAAATTCTGACTGACCCTCTACCTGGAGTTTACACTGATGGTGTGCATGTCCAGGCCTCGAACCTCACCCTGTCTCCTGTTTCAACCCTAGGCTGAAACCTTCGCCCACCACCCAGTGAAGAGGTAATACACCAATACCCACAGTTAGCACAGACAAGGATAAAGGAAAATATACACCACGCCGCAGTCACCCAGGAATACACTATAAATGTGCAGGGCAAAATAAATACAAATATAGGAAGGAGTAAATAAGACAAAGGAAAATACACCACCAGCAACGAATCTCGAACAACCAGCTCTCCTCTCCAGACCGAGATAACAACGCACAAGACAGAAGCTATAATCGGCGACGCCCAATGATCAGGAGAGCTATTTAAAGGCAATGGGCATGGCCCAGCTTCCAATCCGAGGATCAGGTAAATTAACCCCGGAACAGCTAGATAAAATCTAGCCGACGCCAATGAGCACATAGTGGTCAAAAGCGGAATTACCGCTGTCTGTCAAACGACCTGGTCTGAACAGCGTCCGACATGACAGGTATGCTCTTAGGGTATGTGTCCACGTTCAGGATTGCATCAGGATTTGGTCAGGATTTTCCATCAGTATTTGTAAGCCAAAACCAGGAGTGGGTGATAAATGCTTAAGTGGTGCATATGCAAATTGCCTCTGCTGAAAAAAGAGGACTTAACTCTATAGCGCCACCTATTGGAAGTGGTGCATATGTTTCTATTATACTTTTCCTCTAATTGTTCCACTCCTGGTTTTGGCTTACAAATACTGATGGAAAATCCTGACGAAATCCTGATGCAATCCTGAATGTGGACACATACCCTTAAGGTGAGTATAACTTGATTTGTTATTTTTAAATAAAATTTGTAGAACAGGGTGTAGATTTTTATTTCAAATAAAAAAAATTTATTCTGGGTTTTTATTTACAGTGTGACTATGAGGTTAGTAATGGAGAGGCGTCTGATAGACACCTCTCCATTACTAATCGCTGGGCATGATGTCATCTGACAATAAAAGGTGAGATCAACCCCAAAAATATTTTACTTCACTTGCCACCGCCACAGTGTAAGTGGGAAGAGTCGCAAGCTGCTAGTTTTAGGCTGGATGGGCAATATTCACAGCCCCTTACCAGCCTGAGAATACCAACCCCCAGCAGTCTGCTTTAGCTTGGCTGGTTGTAAAAAATGGAGGGGTCCCCACACCATTTTTTTAAACTATTTAAACAATTTTAAAAAAACTGCATGGGGACCCCTCTACTCTTGAAAACCAAGCTTGCTAAAGCTGACAGCTCATTGTTGCAGCCCACAGCTGTCAGTTTTGCTTGCGCTGGGCATAAAAAAAAACAAAAAAAAAACCACCCCACAGCCAGTAGCGTAGCTGTCGGGGGGCGGGAGAGGAGGTGGTCGCCCTGGGCTCCTCGCTCTGAGGGGGCCCACCCAGAGCTAGGCTACTGTAACTATCTGCACTCTGATACAGTTACATTCTGTGGCAGAGCAGGGAGAGACAAAAATGACCCCGGGTAAAGATGCGGAGGCATTTTTGACTATGTTCGAGCATGTAGCGGAGCGTGAGAAGCTACCACCAGAGCAGTGGGCAGAGGTGCTGGCCCCCTATTTGACTGGTGAGCCCCAGAAGGCCTATTATGATTTGGCATTACAGGATGCACAGAAGTATGCCAAACTAAATAATGAAATTTTGGCACGAACAGGAGTGACTTTGTCAGTCAGAGCACAAAGAGTTCACCACTTGGCCTATTGTGAGGACAAACCGCCTTAATCCCAAATATTTGACCTACGACATCTGGTGCAAAAATGACTGCAGCCGTAATCCTCCACTCCAGCCAGATGGTGGATCGCGTTGTCAAGGACAGGTTCGTGCACTCTAGGCCAGTGCAGACTTAGGTTGCCCAGGGAGATCCCCAAAATGCAGATGAACTGGTGGGCCTAGTGGAATGGTTCCAGGTGGTCGAGAGGTCCCTTAGAAAGTCAGGGGGTGGTGCATACTTATACTGGGGTATCCCATGAGAACCTGAGCCCCAAAAGAGGGATAGTAAAGCCACCACAGGGGGATCCCTAGATCCCAAGGGGTCACTAAAGGGTTGTCAAAGGCCACGGGTAAAGACTTGCTTTGCTGGAGATGTTGCAGTCCTGCATATGTAGCAGCCCATTGTCCTCCAAAAGAGATGGACCATAGCCTAGGGAGGCGCTGCTCCTACTACGCCTACCCTGCCTGCAGTGTGCACTATCAGCCCTTTGAGGGGCTGCAGGCATGTCCCGTGTAAATAAATGGGGTGCTGGTGACAGGACTCAGGGAGATTGGTGACCCTGATAAGGGCCACACTTCCCCATCAGTTGATCCCGGGTTAACACTTGGGTGTACGCTGTATTCATGGGGACCCCAAGGAGTATTCCATCGCCAGAGTGTTGGTTAAAACAAGCCGGGGTACTGGGGCACCATGAAGTCGGGGTGGTTGAAGGTTTGCTACACCCCATGATAAACAGGCAGAAATTCAGCCTTTTCTGGGACTTGTGGGGAAAGGCAGAGATATCAAAGGATGCAGACAGGAGCCAGCTCAACCCTGTCGAAACCTCATCACAGTCGGAGATGGACGAGTTCCCCTTGTATGTCCTGGCTGGTGACGATGACAAGATGGTGACCAGTGAGACAAATTTCTGAACTCGGGGTTTCTTTTGGGACTGTCCAAATGTAGGACGTGACTTTGGAAAATGTACTAGAAAATGTAACTGTGATAAATGGGGTTGCTCAGGAACCAGGGGCTGACATCAGGCTCCCGTACTTTGCAGTCAATGGGGAGTTGCTATATCGGGTCACTAAACAGAGACGGGAAGTATTAAAGCAGCTGTTAGTCCCAAAACCCTTTAGACATAGGATATTAGATCTGGCCCATGCCCATGTCTTGGGGGGGGGCACCTAGGTGTTGATAAGACCCAAGATCGAGTCCTTCAGAGGTTTTACTGGCCTGGGTGTCACAGGGACATAGTTAATTTCTACTGGTCCTTCCCTACCTGTCAGCCAACTGCCTCCGTATCCCACTTCCTCAATCACCTAGTTCTATTACTCATAATCGAAGTCCAGTTTGACCGGATTTCCATGGACTTGGTCGGGCCCTTATTTAAGTCCGCCAGGGGTCATCAATCATCTTGGTAATGGACTAAGCTACGCGGTACCCAGAAGTGGTACCACTGAGAAACTCCTCTGCCTGGAGTATAGCACGAGAGCTAGCCCATATTTTCTCCCGGACGGGCCTGCCGAAGGATATTCTGATGAACCAGGGGACACCATTTATTTCCAAGGTAATGAGGGAGTTGTGCAAGGCCTTCCAGATAATCCAACTTAGGACATCGGTGTAACATTCGCAGACAGAAGGCCTGTTGGAGAGGCCTGGTTCAATAAGACCTTGAAGTCCATGCTGAAGGTGGTGGTGGAGAAGGATGGCTGAGATGGAGACTGCCTCCTACCATACCTACTGTTCTCCATCAGTGAAATCCCACAGGCCTCTACAGGGTTCTCACCATTCAAGCTGTTATACGGACGACACCCCGGGGAACTTCTAGATGATGCAAAGGAGACTTGCGAAGCAGAAGATACACCCCACCGGAGTGTTATCGAGCATGTGGCATAAATTCAAGACCGGATCGCAAGGGTGATGCAGATTGTGAAGAAGAGCCCCTTCAAGCTTAAGAATCCTAGGTGAGGGTCTACAACTGAGCTGCGAGGCTGAGACAGTTTAGCCCTGGGACCGGGTGCTTGTATTGATCCCTACCATTGAAAGCAAATTGTTGGCCAAGTGGCAAGGGCCATGCGAGGTGGTTGAGAAGTTGAGTGATGTCAGCTATAAGGTGCACCAACCTGGGAGAAGACAGCCGTATTAAGTGTACTGCATCAACCTGCTGAAACCGTGGCAAGACAGGGATCAGGTAAAAGCAACCTGCCTAGAACCCCATCCTGAAGCCAAGGTCAAGGATGTGGGCGTGGCAGAGACACTGTCAATAGCCAGAAACAGTGCCGTAAGCTACTTCAGCGGAACTGTGACCTGTTTTTGAAGTTACCAGGATGTACGCAGGTGGTGGAGAATGACATGGAACTGAACCACATGTGAGGGTGAACCAAAGGCCATATCGGCTTCCTGAAGCTCGCCACGAGGTGATCTCCCAGGAGGTGAGGAGAATGTTGAGCTTCAGTGTCATTGAGGAGTCAGAGTGGCTGGTCCAGCCCTATTGTCCTGGTGTAAAAGCCAAATGGAGAGTGGCGCTTCTGTAACGATTACAGAAAGCTCAATGAGGTGTCCAAGTTTGACACGTATCCGATGTCCAGGGTCCATGAGCTTATTGAGAAGCTAGGGTCAGCCAGGTACATCACCACCATGGACCTAACGAAGGGGTACTGGCAAATTTTCCTGTCTCCAAGTGTCAAGGAGAAGACGGCCTTCTCTACACCTGACTGGTGCTTTCAATATACCCGGATGCTGTTCAGACTACAAGGAGCCCCAGCTACCTTCCAGAGGGTTATGGACCGGATACTAGTCCCACACAAGAAATACGCCGCTGCGTACTTGGACGACATCGTGGTCTTCAGTCCAGATTGGGGAAGTCACCTGCAGAAAGTCCAGGCAGTACTCGATGCACTAAGGATGCAGGGGGGCATATAGTGACCGGGGGGGGCATGTGCATGCCAGCAGTGGGGCATATAGAGAGAGGGGGGGCCAGGTGCGTGCCAGCAGGGGGGCATATAGTGACTGGAGGGGGCCATATCTAGGATGGGATGGGGGGCAGTGTGCCAGTAGCACAGGGGGCAGTGTGCCAGCAGCACAGGGGGCAGTGTGCCAGCAGCACAGGGGGCAATGTTCCAGTGTGCCAGCAGCACAAGGGGGCCATGTGCCTGCAAAAGGGGTCATTGTGCCAGCACAAGGGGGCCATTTGCCAGGACGGGGGTTAGATACCAGGATGAGGGACATATATATGATTTGTAAGACGGACACTGGCATTATAAGACAGACCACCATAAAAAAATATTTTTTTCTCATTTTCTTCCCCAAATTTGGGGGTGCTTCTTATAACCAGGTGCGTCTTATAAAGCGAAAAATACAGTACTCACCTTTACTGCAGACTCTCCACCTTGTTGCTTTTTGGTTCTCATCTGGGGATACAAAGTTTGACTGATGAAAGAAAGAAAATGGAATGGACATATGGACTCTTCTTTTGGACTCCCTCTATTTAGAGGGGTGTTATACAGATTCCCTGCTATAACAATTATTTTTTCATGATGTTAGGCTTAATAATTGTGTTGTGTGCACAACAGTATAGTTAAGAGAATACTTCATATCCATATTTAGCATTTGGTACACATTAAGTATGTAATTCATTTACACCATTTTATATTCATGTACCATTAGAGGAATTTATGGTTAAGAGCACATGTGTATCTGTGTAAAAAAAAATCCTTCTCTAACCATTTTATTCTTTATTTAGCTGGAGTCCTAAAAGGAGAATGTTGTCCTTGCAGTTATCTTTATGTGTGTGTATATCTTTAGCAAAATCGATCTATAATATCCACTTAGGTTGGGTGTATGTTGTGTCCTCTTCAAATTCTGTATCAAACCTTGTACTCCCTGCTACGTTTAGATCCTACCATAGAAGGAGGACTTATACAAATACACAATTCCATCCCTCACTACTTTCTCTTGTTACTGTTGTTCAGTATAAATTCTCCTATTAGCTTTTTCTTTTAAATACTTACCTCTCACGACTATCCTATAATATTGTTGATATTACTGTCAATAATATTTTTGATACGCAATATTGTTAATGCATATAATATTGTGGCTCTTGTGAGGCTTAGAAAAAAATACATTAATATTGCTTATCAAGAATATTATCAACAGTAATATCAACATTATATGTATTATGTACAATAGCAGGCAGGTCACTGAATGATCAGTGACCGGTCATATGCCCATACAGATGAATATCTAAACAGAGTACCATATAAAGACCCCAACAGGCCACTGCAAAGCACGAGAATCTCATTAACTGAAAACTGCAACCACAGATTAAACAACCACAAAATGGATTTCATCAACCATGGTATAATTATAATAATATTATAACGGAGCCGACCTGACACTGTCTGTAGGTTACTCAGCACAATCCTGCTGACAGGTTCGCTTTAATGCCTGCAAGTATTATCTATGGGACTGTGGTGCCGCCTTGTGGCTGCCCACTTTTTAATGTTCATGTTTATCTATTTTGTATTTTTTAAGATGAATAAACTTTCAATTTTTTTCATAGTTTTGTACATTTTGGTTCTTGAGTACATTTTCTCGCTGTATGATTGCATTCCCGTATGTACTGAACCCTGTCTGTCTGTACTGTATCTTTTGCTGGCTCCTCCTCCTCCTCCTCTCATCTTCCCCTTAGGCTATGTGCACACGTTCAGGTTTTTTCGCTATAAAAACTCATTAAAAACGCATACATTATGCATCCTATCATTTAGCATGTATTGTGCACATGATGCGGTTTTTTTCGTGAAAAAAGAGCATCGCGGTAAAAAAAAGCAGCATGTTCATTAATTTTGCGGATTTTCCGCGTTTTTCCCGCAATTCTATGCATTTGGAAAAAAACGCACAAAAACCGCGTCAAAAACCGCATCAAAAACACGGAAAAAAACGCATGCGGTTTTCTGGCAGAAATGTCTGTTTTTTGTCAGGAAAATTTCTGCAAGAAATCCTGACGTGTGCACATACCCTTAGGGTATGTGCACACATCAGGATTTCTTGCAGAAATTTTCCTGACAAAAGACGGACTTTTCTGCCAGAAAACCGCATGTGTTTTTTTCCGTGTTTTTGATGCGGTTTTTGACGCGGTTTTTGTGCGTTTTTTTCCAAATGCATAGAATTGCGGGAAAAACGCGGAAAATCCGCAAAATTAATGAACATGCTGCTTTTTTTACCGCGATGCATTTTTTTCGCGGAAATGTGCACAAAACATGCAGAATGCATTCTAAATGATAGGATGCATAATGTATGCGTTTTTAATGAGTTTTTATAGCGTTTTTATTGCGGAAAAAAACCCCCCCAAAAAATGCGAAAAAACCTGAACGTGTGCACATACCCTGAGGCCATGTGCACACGTTCAGTATTTTTTGCATTTTTTTCGTGTTTTTTCGCTATAAAAACGTGATAAAAACGCGAAAAAAAACGCTTACATATGCCTCCCATTATTTTCAGTGTATTCCGCATTTTTTGTGCAAATGTAGCCTTTTTTTCCGCGAAAAAATCGCATAGCGGAAAAAAAAGCAACATGTTCATTAAAATGCGGAATTGCAGGGGATTCCGCACACCTGGGAGTCCATTGATCTGCTTACTTCCCGCACGGGGCTGTGCACACCATGCGGGAAGTAAGCAGATTATGTGCGGTTGGTACCCAGGGTGGAGGAGAGGAGACTCTCCTCCACGGACTGGGCACCATATAATTGGTCAAAAAAAAAGAATTAAAATAAAAAATAGTGATATACTCACCTTCGATGTCTTCCCGCCTCTCCACTGCATGCTGTCGCTTCGGTTCCTGTAGCTGGTGTGCGGTGAAGGACCTGCCGATGACGTCACCGTCTTGTGATTGGTCGAGACCGGTCATGTGACCGCTCACGTGACCGCGACGTCATGGAAGGTCCTGCGCGCACACACCATCTATACGGAACGGACGCCGGTGAGGAGATCAGCTGTCTGCAGAGGGTGAGTATAAGCATTTTTTTTATTTTTTTTATTATTTTTAAACATTCTATCTTTTACTATAGATGCTGCAAAAGCAGCATCTATAGTAAAAAGTTGGTCACACTTGTCAAACGCTATGTTTGACAAGTGTGACCAACCTGTCAGTCAGTTTTCCAAGCGATGCTACAGATCGCTTGGAAAACTTTAGCATTCTGCAAGCTAATTACGCTTGCAGAATGCTAAAAAAAAACGCAAAAAAAACGGAAAAACGCAAAAAAAAAAATGCGGAAATCCGGACGTGTGCACATACCCTTACTGTCGGGGCTCCTCAAGGATCAGTCCCAGGCCCCCTTCTCTTCTCTTTGTATACTGCCCCTATTGGACAATCAGTAAATTTGGTTTCCAGTACCATCTCTATGCTGATGACACCCAATTATACAGCTCTTCTCCTGACATCATGCCTGCATTACAAAACACCAGTGATTGTCTTACCGCTGTCTCCAACATCATGTCCTTCCTCTATCTGAAATTGAACTTGTCAAAAACTGAACTTCTTGTATTTCCTCCCTCTAATAACCTACCTATACCCAACATTGCCATTTCCATGTGTGGTGCCCGCTGTCTTGGGGTCATACTTGATTTAGAAATTTCATTCACTCCCCACATCCGATCACTGGCTCGCTCTTGTTATCTGAACCTTAAAAACATTTCTAGAATTCGCCCTTTTCTTACTTTCGACTCTGCAAAAACTCGGTTTCTCTTATTCATTCTCGTCTGGACTATTGTAACTCACCAAACTTGCCAAACTCTCCCCACTCTAATCTGTCCTAAATGCTGCAGCCAGGATCATATTCCTCACCAACCGTTACACCGATGCCTCTACCTTGTGCCAGTCATTACACTGGTTACCCATCCAGTCCAGAATTCAGTATAAATTATTACCCTGACCCACAAAGCACTCTATGGATCAGCACCACCCCACATCTCCTCTCTCGTCTCAGTCTACCACCCTACCCGTGCCCCCTGTTCTGCTAATGACCTGAGGTTAATATCCTCAATAAGAACCTCCCATTCCCGTCAATTTTTTGGAATGCACTACCCAGGTTAATTCGATTAATCCCCAATACCCACAATTTTAAGCGTGCCCTAAAAACGCTTCCCACCTCAAGACATTAATCTAACTATCCCTGTGTTGCCCATTCAAAATTTTTACCATAATCAGGTTCCTCATATCATGTTCTCACACGCTTTATGCATTTAATAGCCCTCTGTGTCTGTACTGTTACATATTCAGTCTGATAACTGTCTCATGCATCATTACATGAACCCCCGATTTCTTACATTAGGGCTAGCCTGAACAATGAAAACAAATTGTTACCATTCACCTTGCGTCTCTCCCATATTTCCTCAGATTCTAAGCTTGCGAGCAGGGCCCTCATTCCTCTTTGTATCTGATTTATATGATTATTTTTATGCTGTAATGTCTTTTGTCTGTACAAGTCCCCTCTAAAATGTAAAGTGCTGCGGAATATATCCCCCCCATCCCAAAAAGCCAGTGGGTGGTGTGGTACGAAGAAGAGATGGCGGTTATGGGCCCAGGCGTCTCTCAGGAGTACAAGGAGGAGGCTGCCCGCCGGGCACAACGGAGACAAGAAGCAATGGAGCTTGAAAGAGGGAGTAACGCAATGTGGAATGTAAACCCAATGATCTGGGAGCCTGTACGGATCACCCGGACAGCGTTTGAGCCATTTGATGAGGCTTCTGGAGATGTGGAGGGGTTCTTCATGGACTTTGAGCAGCAGTGTGCTGTGATGGAGGTGCCCCACTCTAGCTGGATGCGTTTGTTAGTGGGACTCCTGAACCGTAGCCTGGCGGAGGCTTACCGAACCATTGACTCCCAGCGGAACCGGGATTATAACATTGTAAAGCAGACTATCCTGGATTACCATGCTATCACCCCAGACTCATATAAGGTCAAGTTCCGAGACCTCTCATGCACTTTGGGGGGATCGTTAAGGATGTATGCACATAAGATGTCCCAGGCTTGTCGGAGATGGCTGGAAGCAGAAAACGCCTTTACTGTGGAAGATGTTATACAGGCGTTCTTTATAGAACAATTTCTTGCCAAGTGCCCCGCAGAGGTACGGGAATGGGTTCGGGAGCGCACGTCGTGCACCGTGGATAGTGCAGCAGCCCTGGCCGATGAAGCCCTTACTATCCGACCGCAATGGAGGGGGCTTCTGGACAATGAACCACGGCCTTCTCCTGCGCCCCGTCCCCCTCCGATTATATCTGCCCCTCCACCCAGCTGCAGGCCGATGGCAATCACAGCTCACAATCCTGGGCCCCAACAATTCCAACCACGACCTGGGGGTATAACAGAGAGAAGATGTTACGGGTGTGGGCAACCTGGACATTTGCAGTCTGGCTGTCCCTCAAGGATTCGGAGGGAGCCCCACGCAGCCCCACCTCGTCCAGTACATCTTGAGCACTCCATCCCGCCTGAGGAAGAGCTACCACCACCCCTACCAGAGTGGACCACTGACCATGGCACCATAGATACCCCTCCTAGAGTCTATGGACTCCGGCCTTTGTCCATCAGAAATACCCAGCAACGGCATTGCCACCTGCAGGATGTCTTAATTGATGGATACAAAGTGTCGGGATTTAGAGACACGGGAGCATTCCTGACTATCGCTGACCCCCGTGTGGTTCAACCCAAGGCAATTCACCAGGGCCCGGGAATTCCCATTGTCCTGGCGGGGGGTGTCCGCAAATATATACAGAGAGCTTTGGTGCGTTTGGATTTTGGTTTTGGAGAAAAACTGTTGGATCGGAGTTATGGGAGGACTTCCTGCAGATATCCTCCTTGGAAATGACATTGGGGAGTTGCAAAGTCATTTTGTGGGAGCAGAAGGTTCGTGGGCCTCTCCTTCTGAAAGAACAATCGGAGGGAGATATCGCAGATACCGTAACGCCCATCATTCCCTATGTTCTAGAGTTCAGAGACTGTCTCGCCCAGCTAGCTACCTTGGCTAATGAACATCAGCGAACAGTCCAGTCAAAAGCCTGGTATGACCATAATGCCAGGACCCGGGAATTTATGGACAAGTGCTCATGATTATTGCAACCCCTGCCACTGTACAAGGAACTATAAACAGTGGAGCAAAGTGGTCTAAAGCAGAGGTGTCAAACTGCATTCCTCGAGGGCCGCCAACAGGTCATGTTTTCAGGATTTCCTTGTATTGCACAGGTGATAATTTAATCACCTGCACAGAATGATTCCAGCAACTTGTGGAATGCTAAGGAAATCCTGAAAACATGACCTGTTGGCGGCCCTCGAGGAATGCAGTTTGACACCTCTGGTCTAAAGTGAGCAGGCCAGAGGTCTGTGTAGACCTAATGGCGTGCTCACTTATTATGAGGGGGGAGAGGTTGTGATGGTGTGATATGCTATGTGGGTATCATTTTTGTGTATATTTCTATTTTACTGATTATCATGGTGTTACTGCATCTTGTAGGATGAGTTGTTATTTGCCATCTGATATTCTCCCCCCAGTTCTGTATTGTTATCTCTCCACAGGGTCAGTGAACAATGTAGTTTGCTAATATGCTAATGACATGTTGACCTAGCTTGTTGAAACAATGAGCCCCTGAGACCTTCCCCCTCCTGGCCTGTGAATGAGGGGGGAGACTTGTAAATATCAGGGATGTGAGACACAGAGATCAGTCTGATGTGGAACCATGATGTGAAGAGCATATCAGAGAGAAAGTAGGGAATATGGACTGTTATCCTCTGTGCTGGATAGTTGGACTTTTATCCTGTTACTGAAATGCATTCGTGTTCTGGAATATTTTATTCTTTGTGTGATGGATCGTATATATGGACCTTTTGTGTTTTTGCCTAAATAATGATTTTTGGATCTTTTCACTCATCTCTCGCTCTGTTGATTGTGTGATACCGGAGTAGGACCCTATGACACCATCCACAACAGAGATCTACACTAAAGTATGGAAATTTTTTTATGCTTCAGATGTAGCTGCTGAAGTTCCTATATATTTCATATTAGAGTTCCTGCAAAGAGGATGTAAATTAGGGCTTTCAGTGAACACCCTAAAAGTTCAAATTTCAGCTCTAGGGGCCCTTTATAATCATGATATTGCAGATAATAGATGGGTCTCTCGTTTTATATCTGCTTGCCAGCGTTCAGACCCCGTCCATGTACCACAGGTCCCACCATGGGATTTAAATTTAGTTCTCGATGCGTTAGGAGAGAGCCCATTCGAACCTCTCTTTTTAGCCTCAATGAAAAAGGTCTAGTTAAAAACTATGTTATTAGTAGCTTTGGTGTCTGCTAGGAGAGTAAGTGACCTTCAAGCTTTATCAATTGATCCTCCTTTTTTGACAATATTTCCTGACAGGATAGTCTTAAAAACAGACCCATCCTATCTTCCCAAAGTGGCTACTAAATTTCATAGGTCGCAAGAAATCTTCCTGCCTCCTTTCATGAAAATCCTTTGACACCAGAGGAAGAGAAACTCCATACCCTGGACGTAAAGAAGGCGGTTCTGGCCTACTTGGATAGGGCTAAGGCCTGGAGGCAGAGCAGGGCTCTCTGTCATTTCAGGGAAATAAGAAGGGTTCCAAGGTCACGAAAAATACGTTGTCTCGCTGGATTAGAGATGCCATAATGTTGGCTTATAAGGCAAGAGGAAGAGATCCACCAGATAATGTGGGAGCACACTCCGCAAGAGCCATATCTGCTTCCTGGGCCGAAAGGGCAGAAGTTCCAATAGATCTCATATGTAAGGTCGCAACCTGGTCGTCGCCTTCTACCTTTTATAGGCACTATAGGATAGACCTGTCATCGTCATCTGATTTAGCTTTGGGAGTATCAGTTCTTGACACGGTGGTCCTACCCAGGTGATTGTCTCTGTAAATCTCTCAATGGGTGCTGTCGCGGCGAAGAGGATTACTTACGGTAATGTACTTTTATAGAGCCCACGACAGCACCCACTCACATCCCTCCCTTATTATAGTTGCACGTGATACTTTCGTGGTGAGAGGTTGATTGTACACTGTATATATGAAAAAATTGTAGATATGTATATATACTATTATGAGCTTATTGACTAAAACCTGGTGGCGGTTCCTCCCATTCTCTGTTATACAACTGAGGAGCGAGGGGGGCCACCCCTTTTATCGCTCTGTAGGTTTCCTGTTCCTAGGGGCGGATCCCCTCTCTCAGTGGGTGCTGTCGTGGGCTCTATATAAGAGCATTACCGGTAAGTTATTTTTTTTTATTTTTTTTCACAAAAAAATTTTTTGCCCCCAATTTTTTATTTTCCCAAGGGTAACAAGAAATTGGACCCCAAAAGTTGTTGTCCAATTTGTCCTGAGTACGCCGATTCCCCATATGTGGGGCTAAACCACTGTTTGGGCGCATGGTAGAGCTTGGAAGGAGCGCCGTTTGGAATGCAGACTTAGATGGATTGGTCTGCAGGCGTCACGTTGCATTTGCAGAGCCCCTGATGTACCTAAACAGTAGAAACCCCCCACAAGTGACCCCATATTAGAAACTAGACTCCCCAAGGAACTTATCTAGATGTGTTGTGAGAACTTTGCACCCCCAAGTGTTTCACTACAGTTTATAACGCAGAGACATGAAAATAAAAAAATCTCTTTCCCACAAATTATTTTTTAGCCCCCGGTTTTGTATTTTTCCCAAGGGTAACAGGACAAATTGGACCCCAAAAGTTGTTGTCCAATTTGTCCTGAGTACGCTGATACCCCATATGTTGGGGTAAACCCCTTTTTGGGTGCACAGGAGAGCTCGGAAGGGAAGGAGCACTGTTTTACTTTTTCAATGCAGAATTGGCTGGAATTGAGATCGGACGCCATGTCGCGTTTGGAGAGCCCCTGATGTGCCTAAACAGTGGAAACCCCCCCAATTATAACTGAAACCCTAACCCAAACACACCCATATCCCAACCCTAACCACACCCCTAACCCAAACATGCCCTTAACCCTAATCCCAACCATAACCCTAACCACACCTCTAACCCTAATCCTAACTGTAAATGTAATCCAAACTAACTTTAGCCCCAACCCTAATCCTAACTTTAGCCTCAACCCTAACCCAAACTTTAGCCCAAACCCTAACTGTAGCCCCAACCCTAAGGCTATGTGCACACGTTGCGGATTTTGCTGCGGGTCCGCAGCAGCTTTCCATGCGTTTACAGTACAATGTAAACCTATGGAAAACACAATCCGCAGTGGCCATGCTGCGGGAAAAAAAAAGCGCGGAAACGCTGTCGGCTACATTCCGCAGCATGTCAATTCTTTGTGTGGATTCCGCAGCGGTTTACACCTGCTCCATAATAGGAATCCACAGGTGTAAAACCGCAGGTGGAATCCGCACAAAATCCACGGTAAATCCACAGGTAAAATGCAGTGCCTTTTACCTGCGGATTTCTAAAATCCGCTGTGGAAAAATCCGCAAAGCTCCTTTCTATGTGTGCACATAGCCTAACCGTAGCCCCAAGCCTAGACGTAGCCCCAACCCTAACAGGAAAATGGAAATAAATACATTTTTTACATTTTATTATTTTTCCCTAACTAAGGGGGTGATGAAGGGGGTTTGATTTACTTTTATTGCTGTTTTTTTAGCGGATTTTTATGATTGGCAGCTGTCACACACTAAAAGATGACATTTTTATTGGTACCATTTTCGGGCACGTGACTTTTAAATTGCTTTTTATTCCGATTTTTGTGAGGCAGAATGACCAAAAACCAGCTATTCATGAATTTCTTTAGTGTTTAGTATTTATTTATTTAGAGCCCAGGCTGATGAATACTCCCAAAAGCCACCGCCTGCTCTCACTGTTATTAGCGGCAGCAGGCCTTATCTCACACGCTCTTATCACAGCTGCGGGCTCAGGCTGTCATTTCATAATGATTTCACCGCTGATCAGAAGTGGTGTTAGTCGTGCTGTTATGCACATGACAGCATGGCAAAATACTGGCCCCTTACCAGCCTGAGAATACCAGCCCCCAGCTGTCTGCTTTAGCAAGGCTGGTTGGCAAAAATGGGGGGGACCCCAAGCCATTTTTAAACAAAAATTGAAATAATTAAAATATATGGCGTTTAGACCCCTCTATTCTTGATAACTAGCCTTGCTGAAGCCGACAGCTGAGGGTTGCAGCCCCCAGCTGTGAGTTTTGCCTGCCTTGTTAAAAATAGGGGGGAACCCATGCAGGTTATTTTTTTTAATTATTTATTTACAAAGCAGGAGCCGGCTAATGAAAACCCCCATCAGTCGCTCCTGCTCTCGCCGTTATTAGTGGCAGCAGGTGTCGAATGATGGGAGCAGTAGTCCCATCAGCTGACACCAGTGACCCGGAGGTAAACTGTATACCTTCGATCACAGCTGAGCATACCCGTTGTCTTGACAGCTTGGGAACTGCGGCTCTCTGACCGGCGGGGATGGTTTCACCCCCGATCAGAATCGGTGTTTGCAGCGCTGTCATGCATATGACAGGATGTCAAACACTGTATTGTCGGGCCTATCATTCAAGTAAATTGGGTTCGGGTCCGCTTGGCTGGATGACAGGCTATATGGACGCATCATGCCGCCTGCCATCTAGATGTAACAGAGCCGAGTGAAGTCACATCCGGCTGTCCTTGACTTTTCTACAGCAAATACGCTGCAAAAAAGTAAACCTGCGCATTTCCAGTGTTTTTTTACCATCCATTCAAGTCAATGGGTTAAAAACAATGAAAAAACGCTGAAAGAAGTGACATGCTCTATGTAAAAAAAAACGCTGCAAAGCACAAAATCTTAATGACAAAAACACCAATGTGTGTGCATTGTGTGAGATTTCTGAAATCTCAGACTTTGCTGGTACTGTAAAAAGGAGCTGAAGATTAGCATAAAAAATGCAGCAAAAGCAGTGTGAACATACCCTAAAACTGCAAAAAAAATAAAAAAAAGCTTTAAAAAAAATGTTGTAGGCCTCCATCTCTCAGCTACTACGTGGTTTGTGAACATTTCTGTGATCTGTAAAACTGAGAAAAAGCATTGAAACTTTTTTTGAGATTCAATACACTTTTGCGTTCTGTTACATGATGGTGGCGTAAACTCACAAAAACCACTTTGATTGCTGCAAGGGACTAATGTTTTTATTGTAGTGGTGTCCCCACAAACAATTAGCGATCCGCACCACTGGTCACTAAGGAATAATAATCCTCTTCTGTGCAAAATAGACTGCAGGCATATGTACCTAGACTCTCGGGTGCCCACCCCGAAACCAACAACACTAAGTCCAAACAAATAAGGAAAAATAGGTGGCACACACCAGTCCGTAAAATCCAACGTTTTATTTCAAATATTAAAACATCTTCAAAGGGAGAATGGGAAATTGAGTGTGAGCCAGACGACGGCCGTGTCGCACAATTGTGCTTCTATGGGTCATATGGGTAAGGGGAAATGACGGGGAACCAAATACCTGTGCATTACCGGACTCCTCCCATGGTCACCTTCCCTATGTTAACGAAGTACAAAACCACACACCTGGTGAAATTGAGATACAATGTGCACATACAGAAAAATATATACAAATGAAAGAACAAATGACAGTCAGACATTAGAATTATAAAAAGATAGACATATCAATTTTCTCATTGAAGCCGGCGGATTCCAACGCTCGAGTGTGCATGATCCACTGGCTTCTCTTCTGAGGAGAAGTCTATGAAGGTCGCCTCCTTGTGCAGGTAAGACTACTTTTTCTAGTCCAGCAAAAGATAAGACTTGCAGATCCCCAGCATGAAAATATCTGATATGGTTAATAAAAAAAAAAAATTGAGGAACTCCTTTGCCTGTATTAATTGAATTGAAATGCTCCCTGAACCTGAAACATACAAGGGACATATAGTTTTCCCTATGTAAATTTTTTTTACAAGGGATTAAAAAAAAAAAAAAAAAAATCAGACAACATAATTGGTCTTACATGTAATTAAATCAAAAACTCGATGTGAAATTGTACCAATTTGTAAAAAAAAAAAGTCCTGTGATGTGATGATTGGAACCCCGGCTCCCAACCAATCATTTTGCTCTTTTTTCATGCGAATGTGTTCCAGTATGTCTGAAGCGATGGCCGGGGGACCACCACGGTGCAGGAAGACTACTGTACACAAGATGAGGGATTTATTGGGAGGCAAGGAATGAAGTGGGTGAGGAAGATGCAAACAGGGGTATGCAATGGCAAGAGACACTTTACAAGAGTTATGAACTTTATCTTGTCCGTAAAATAGCATGGAGCTCCAACTATTACAGACTCAGAATATGTCTCACAAGCAACTTTAAACAATACACAAATAACGATGCTACTCTACGTATAACCTCCCTGGCCCTTACTAAGCAGGCCACACGGCTCCCATGTACTGACTACTGAAGCCTACACTAGGCCCTAACAGGTGCACCAAACAGGAACAGACTCACAGTGATGTTGGAGACACAGGTCCAGTCCCAGGGGGCCCCCAGAAGTCTAATATGGTGGTGCACACAGCTTTCTGTCAGCTCTGTGAAGCGTGGTCTTCTCCTTGCTTCTGGATCCTAGGGATGCTCCTGGAAACTGTAAGTCCCTTTCTCAGTATCTTCGTGGCTTCACGAGCTAGCACAGAACAGCCACCTTTGCTGTACCCGGAAAAGTCTTGCAAATTTCACACATATACTCCATCCCAGGCTATGGGACCTTCCTTGTAGCAAACAGCACAAAGTTCTCTCTAGCAGCTTCAGCTCACACACACAGTTCAGGCTCAACTCCTCCCCTCATTCTAGGGCAGTTAATCTTCACAGCCTATATAGCAGGGGAAGCAGGACATTCCATCACACCAGACAAGGGGGTGCTGTCTCTTAAAGTGGCAGTGTGTTACTGTCCATAACAGCACCACCCTCTTACATGTCTCAGATTGGTACTACGTCAACACGAGATTAGTGGGCCTTTGGAGACCACCTCAGAGATAGTCACCCTGTTCCAGAATGTGCCAATTTTTTCTGATTGTCGAACGGATATAATTATCCATGGGACCATATTGAAAGCAGAAGACAAATCTTTTTTCTCTTCTATTCCTTCCTGGGTACTGGTTACCATCTCTAGATTATTGATTGGTCTTATTCAAAGCTGCATCTAACAGAGTTGGGTTATCCTCGTTATCTAAATCTCTTATATCAATGTACATTCCGTTAGAGAATCAGAAAAAATTGGCACATCCTGGAACAGTATGACGACCTCTTAGAGGTGGTCTCCAGAGGCCCACTAATTTCGTGTAGACATGGTGTGAGCAGGTTGCGGGATGCAGTAACGGACAGGAGGCAGAGCAAGGGTTAATGACAGTTTACTTGTACAGTGGTTTACACTCCCCCTCTCCTTTTGCTCACCACTCCACTCGTTTCACATTTGCGGTTGTGTTCGCAGCGTTTGTGCCGCAATTTTCCGCATGCATCGTGCATTCCTATCTTTAACATTAGGGACGCAGGTGCCTGCGATTGGTTGAGTTTTGCCGCGTTTGACGACGCATGCGTCGTTTCATCTGTGGCTTGGCGCGGTAAACGCTACATGTAGTAATTTCAGAGGCGTCAATTTGCCGCCTAGAAACATATGCGGTTGTTAGCGGAAGGAATGTGGCAAAAAAAAACGCATTACGGTCTATGTGAACGCATGCGTTCGCAAGTACATGCGTTTGTGAACGCATGCGTTGTACCACAGGAAAACATGTCTAGACACCGATTAGCCACTCCCCACATACAAACTGATAAGAGGAGGGAGTGGGCATTGGCAGGTCACTACTCAGCAGACTGGGAACAAGAGCAGACGCAGGAAAGCACCTTGGAGGAAACCACACTCTGAACAATGTGAGTATCAAAGCCAATGTCTTTATATTCTATTTTCTGTCTTTATATGTCATAATTTGTCTTTTTTCTTGCTGTTTGCATCAAAATGTCATCTTCTGAGGAGCACCGGCTTGGGCCTGCACAAGGTGGAATTGAAAGTGAAGTGAGTACTCACCTCTTCAGATTGGTAAGTATTCTCTGTCACATCTACACATGTGAAATTTTTTTTTCCCTTTTTTTTTTTAGAGCAGTTCTTCCACTGTGGCAGAGGCTGAGCAGGAGCAGCGTGGAGACACTCGGGTGGCAAGGCTGCAGCGTGTAAGTATACCTGGCTGACTGTTTATTGTATCCTGACTTTACTATTCTTCACTGTTCATTTTTTTACTTTCCTCTTTCTTTACCTTTTTCTTCTGGACTCTTTCTTGACTTCGAATATTCATGCCTGTTCTCTGTCTGTTTTCTGTCTTTTCCTTATTTTAATGTCTCCAACATTAATGTATTTATTTATTTTTTAGGTTCCAGAATGGGAAGAGGACCTCATTAAAAATGACCTCCTAATCTCCCTGGTCCATGAGCGAGTCCCATTGTGGGACACCCGGGTTCAGCAGCACTTGGACAACGTGACGATCCGGCGGCTATGGAATGAGGTGTACAAAGCGATGTGGGATGGCTGGACAACGTTCCGACTCGGGTCCAAAATGCATTTTGTAAGTATTGCAATGCGGTGTGCTGCAGCAGTGACCTTGGCCGGGATCACACAACTGTGTGTGATGAGAGTTTCTCTCATCAAACACAGTTGTGTGATCACGGTCAAAAGTGCATAGTCTAATCATTATTTATATTTTTCCAACAGTGCTCAAAGTCAAAACACGTTGGCGTTCGATGAAGGATCGCTTTAACAAGGACCTTCGTCAAGAGAGCCGGGTTCCTAGTGGTTCTGGAGCAAGGATCCGCAAATACAAATATCACCGCATCCTTGCATTTTTTTAGACCGGTCCTTGCCCAGAGAACGTAAATATTTTTTGTGGTGTAATGGGTTGCGTTGGATTGCCTAATCTGTATTTTTCTATTCCACAGGAGTTGGCGCTTTACTATTGTAAATGTTTGTTTGGTAGTAATTTTTTTTTTTTTCCTTTTTCACAGCACATGGAGCAGCACTCTTGACCCTGGTTCTGGAGCGGTCCTTCATCAAACAGCCACGGATCTGTCCCAGCCATCCAGCAGCGCTGCAGCAAGTGGGCCTGCAACACAGACTGGAGATCAGGAAGCTGGTCCATCAGGTGTTCCCCTGTCCCAGTCCTCTGCCTCTTTTTTTGGGGCTCTTTCCGGCAGCGTCAGAGGGCCTCGGACAGGTCACTCATGCCCGAGTTTTTGCACTTGAGCTCGGTCCTTCATGATTAAGGACCTTGAAACTAAATTGACAAATTTTGATGACGGCAAACTAATACAGCCCTTTAAAATCAGGCTCAAGGACAATTTGGATAAATATGACCGGGACATCATGAATAAAAAGAAATCCAAATTTGCCAGGGATCGCATGTTTTTTTTTAATCCAGGGCCTTCAAATGGAGACATCAAGGTAATCAGCGACAGTGGCCACAGGCTCAAAGGATTAGAGATACGACACAGGATCTCTCCAGGGGCACTGGCTACACTTCAGGCAGTGATTTTATCTTCCGCGGAAAGTGAGCCAGACATCGCACCCGAAGGGGGCACAAGCGCCACCCAAATGCCATTACGGACCACCAGATTTGGGGGCCGCCATAAGCCGGCACAGAAACAGTTCAAGAATCACCGCAAGTTCTAACATCCTCTATGGCGGTGGCTTACTTGGGGGAAGGTGAGACTTCCAGTGACATCCTACAGGTTGTCAATCTTTCTGACCATGTGCTTACTCCCACTGAATTGACGGTCCTGCAGAGAGGTTTTACGTTTTCCCCTACGCATTCTGTTGATAAATTCACTTTGATAAAGGATTTATACTTATTTTGCAGGCATTTTGTCCTACGGGTGCTACATAAGCCCCAGGCAATCCAGGATTTGGACCAATCTGACCAACAGGTTTTGCAAGATTTGATTCAGCTACTTCAAGAAAATGAACCTACCACAGGTAAGCACCAATTTCCCCATAAAAATAAATCTTGTGTGGCCCCCCCTTTGCCCTGGTACCGGCTATTAGGGTGTTCTTTGAACTGGTTAAAAAGGACATCATGTCTACGTCCCTACAGACGTCTGTGCCGGGCAATTTAAGTAAGTAGGAAAAACAGGCTCTTTAAAGTTTGAAAAGCAATGAGGCCTTCCTTATCAAGGAGGCCGACAAAGGGGGCAATGTGGTCCTGTAGCCACATGCCCTCTATTTGGAGGAGGCACATCGACAATTGGGGAATGGGAATTTTTATAGAAAACTCCCTTCGGATCCTACAGCAGTGTTTTCCGTCAGGTTCAGAAACCTTTCGGATAAGGCCAGAGACCTAAGCATCATTAACCATCGGGAGTTTCAATTTTTGTGGGTGGAATGCCCAGTTACGGCCACGTTTTACATGTTGCCCAAAGTGCATAAGAGTCTCCTTAGGCCTCCAGGTCGGCCGATTGTGGCCTGTATTGATAGCCTCTGTGAGAAGGCTTGCATATATGTTGATTCTTTTTTGCAGCCTTTGGTCAAAGATCTGCCCTCCTTTGTGAGGTATTCCTCACATTTTATCAAGATTTGCCGGGGTCTCACATTACCATCGCAGGCCTTACTAGTCACCTGTGACGTTGAGTCATTGTACTCTAACATCAACCATGAGGATGGCATTACCGTGGTGTTGTATTTTTTTGGACATGATCGGGCATTCCGACAGGATGCATGATTCCTTGGTGGTAGATTTGCTGGATTTCATTCTTAGGCATAACTATTTTTTGTTTGATTGAACATACTACCTGCAAATCTCGGGGGTGGCCATGGGGGCCAGATGTGCCCCGGCCCTCGCAAACCTTTTTTTAGGATGGTGGGAGGCTACGGTGGTTTATCCATTGTTGGCCTTCAAAAACAGCGTGTGCCATTGGTTGAGATATATAGATGACTTGTTCTTCATCTGGACAGGTACTAGGGAGGATTGCTATAGATTCATTGAATCTTTAAATGTCAACACACACAATATTGTACTTACCTACTCCATATCGTGTTCTATAGTGACCTTTTTGGATTTGCAAGTGTTGTTCGACAATGGCTCTCTCTCTACAAAATGGTTTCGGAAGCCAACTGCCACCAACAGCCTGTTGGACTACAGGAGCTTCCACCCATTACACACCAGGAATGGTGTTCCAACTGGCCAATTTTTGAGGCTGCGAAGAAACTGTACCACGGATGCGGATTTTTGGATTGAGGCACGGAATCTGACAGAACGGTTTAAGGAAAGACATTATCCACACAGGAGTATTGCCACGGCCTTCCAGCGGGCATGTATCCATACACAGGAATCACTTATGGACACTCGTACTAAGGTACGTGATGACAAACCCAGGTTTATGTTTAATCTGGTTTTTATTGAAAAGAACTTCAAAACAAACAAGGAACAAAGGATTCAACAACATAAAAAGTATTGGGTACAAAAAGAAATCTCATATACAACTGTATATCAAGACCTGTAACCAATAAGTCCCAAAATAGTATAACTTTCAGGTCAAAATCATTTTCAATCAAGTCCAACAAGATCTGAAAAGAAAAAAAAAATCCATGGTGGATGTAGGTATCCCCTTATCCAGGGAGACTGTATGACCTTTGGTGATACATATGAGGTATCCTCTGAAAGAGAGCGACCCAAACAAGAGGAGCTAGGTCACTCCAAGTAATAATGGTATAAACATGAACGGAAAGAATGAGAACAAACCCAGGTTTATTACCAGTTTTAATGATAACTGGGGGAACATCAGGGCCATTTTGCAAAAACACTGGGGGATCCTTACAACGGATTTGAACACTTCTGCAGTTGTAGGTGAACGACCCTTACTAGGAGGGCGCCGAACTTCAGGGACCTCCTGACCAGGAGTCATTATAGGAGACAGCATATCAGAACCAATCGGGGTACTAGGCTTAGGGGATCCTTTGCCTGTGGTGGTTGCAACATCTGTGCCCATATGGTGGCCACTAGAGATGTTTTTGTTAATCCTGCGGATGGGAAGACTCATAAGTTGCACTCCTACATTAATTGTAAAACCACTTGCGTGATTTATGCTCTTATTTGTCCATGCCAGCTGGTGTATGTAGGCCAAACTTCGCAGGAATTGCGGCGGAGGGTCCAAAAACATTTTTCCACCATTAATTTGGCCTCCTGTGACCTGTTCAAGGGTAAGGCGCTCACGCCTGTAACTGCTCACTTTTTGGCCCATCACGCAGGCCGTACGCTGAATACACGGGTTGTGGGGCTGGAACACATCCAGTTATCTAACAGGGGTGGTCCCTTTAAGCCTTGCTTACTGCGTGCCGAATCCAGATGGATTTTTAACCTTGGTTCTGTTGCCCCGGCAGGTCTTAATGAGGAGCTCCTTTTTACAGGATTTCTGGGATCAGATCTATTCATCTTCACCACAATTGCTTCAATGGCTCCCATGGGTTTCTACGGCAATGGAATGGTTCCTGCAATTTTATTGTACTACAACTGAAGACTTCTGGGTACCAGCCCTCTATTTGCCTGGGACTGGGCGTTTTGGACCTTATTCACGTTCTGCGCCCAATTCTCTGCTCCCACTTGGATTTTACTGTAGGCACGTGTCTGGTGTCTATCGGTGTGACTATTATTTACAATAATTTAGCATATGTGTTTTGTATACACACTATTATGGTTTTTTGTTTTTGTTTTTTTCCTTCATTGATTTGGATATCCTGGCTCATGGGATATATATATTTTTTTTTTGTAGGGTCAGGGCTTTTGGCTCATGGGACATTCTTTTCAATTAGGCTGTTTCAGCATCAGGTCTGTTTTCTCTGTGACTATACAAGTTATTTCCTTGCCCCACACCCGGGCTTTCTTGTTCGATTAGGGTTTGCGTCCATTCTCGGGACCATGGTCAGTATCTTCATTCTACAGGCAGGGCTTTTGGCAAAAGTGCTTTATTCAATTGGGTCTTTATTTGGGGACCTGGCACATACAAGTGGGGGGAATAGGAATATAAATAATAAAAAATGCGGGGGGGACAGTTTTGGTATTGTGGGGGGGGGGGGGGGGGGTTTCGTGACATTTGTTTGCAAATTTACTATTGTATAATGATGGGATTTTATCTGGTGCGCCATATTTAATAAGGATATATATTTTTTTATATACTATTTATACATGTTTATCATGACTTTCTTTGTGTTCTTGTGCGCCTGAGGATTCATGTATGAATGCACCCCCGGGGGTTGTCTGTGGTATGTGTGTTAGTGTATGCATTCCATTGCTGGCACCACCAACACAATGGCTTGTCCATATTATATTTTTAACCCCAGCTCCGGTGTCACCAGCATTACATTCCGGTACCTTGTTATTAATGTTTCCCTTTTGGTGCCAAACAATCAGCCACCTCCCCGTTCTATGCCTACACTCCTGTGCATCTATTTCATGTGCAGGTGCACACATACTATTGTGTGCATATGCAGATATGCACGGGAGTTTCCTCTCCCCCTTTCGTCATACAGCCTCCCCCCCTCTCTAACGTTCAGGTCATACCCCTTTTTTACGCGTGGGCGGCATCGCACGCACACGCCTTGTGGCCCTCCTGGCACGCATTACCGCATTCCAACTCACGCAGGCGTGCTGGATTTCCGCTCCACCCAGCCGCGCGTGCATAGTGGGGCATTACGTGGCTCTTTTCTCGGGCGCTGCGGCCGCGAATTGCCGTGCGTGCGCCCTGGGGCTCTTCATTCCCCCTGGTACGCATTTTGCGCTCCAGCTTGCCCAGGCGCAGTTGTGTGCCTGCTGACCCCAGCCACATACACGCAGCTGCACGGCTCCCCCTTTCCTTCCTTTTTTTCTCTGCTCAGGTGCAGCTCGTTACTCATCCTGCTACCAGGCTCATCTACAGTGGCCTTTTTAAAGAGAGGCCAACAGGTACACCACACTTCCCCTGACGAAGCCCTCTCTGGAGGGCGATACGCGTGGGGCCTTGTTCCTGGGTCCGTCCACTTTGTGTATGGGGTGACCTGCCCCTGCCAATATCTACAAACGGGTAATCTATACTCTTTTCTGATCTCTAGGGTTTCTGCTGTATGGGCCTTTGTGTTAATTCACAGACATTTCCCGGCCAGGGGCTTTTCAGCCCTGGGAATGTTCGTGCTCTATTCCTCCTTTTGTAGGATATATGTATTTCTCTATTAGAGTCATACTTGTGTGACGGGTTATAAAGTTCAGATTAGCAGTCCCATGAGCCAGTAGTTGTATAGGCCATGTTTAGGTATTTTATTATGCATGAATTGTTATGTGGATTTCATTTCTAATGGACCAGGTTCTCTGCTATGTTGCATTTTTAGTTATGTTTTAACCCATGTGTGTTGTATCAATAAAAGCCTCTTTTGTATTTTGTGTACATATGACGTGGTGTGCATTATTACAGTGCTGCTTTTTTCTACATTATACGGCCCTTTATGATGGACTCAAGGCGATGGGTGACCGACTGGATAGTGCCATAAACCATATGAATACACTTATCCAGGAGGTCACCAAAAGCCTTGACCAAGTGAAAGCTGACCTCCAGAGGCCAGCACATGATTTTTGCAATCAAATAGAGAAGGGCATGTCGGAACACCTTACTCCTGATCTCCAGCTTAGTGTCATGCAGGCCTGCAATGCTGCTTACGTGCATGCTATGTAGCAGAGTCGGTATTTTCAGCAGACAGTGGCGGCATTTTCACCTATGCCAACACTGTCACACTTGACCTCAATGACAACCTCTGCTGCATACCACTGCAAGGCCACCACCATTCCAAGCACTGCCGGACACCACTACAGCACCACCACCATGCCGAGTGCTGTTGGACAGCCCACCGCCATCACCATGACAACTGCTGCTCCTGCTTGGACCTCCTCCGCTGCCCCCACCTTGCAGCAGGACCCTAGCATGGCCTTCCGCACCACAACCATGCAACAGCAGCAGGACCCTGGCATGGCCTTATGCTCTCCCACCACAACCATGCAGCAGCAGCAGGACCTAGGCAAGGCCTTCCCCACCACCATGCAGCAGCAGGACCCTGGCATGGCCTTCCGCTCTCCCACCACAACCATGCAGAGGCACACGGACCCTGACAGGTCACCCACTATGACCAATCCGCAAGATATGAGCCCACCGAGGCAACCCAGACCGCAGCGCCGATCCCAAAAAGGTAAAAAAACAAGCAAAAAACAGTGGACTATCTCAATTCCTCACCTCCCAATGTGTCTGTAATGTCAGGTTTGTCTCACCCTTCCAGTGTGTCTCTGCCTTCTTCTCATGCGTCAAGCCCCATCCCCGAACTCCCAGACCCCACTATTTTAATTGCCCCTTCTCCTGCCACCCCTGCATCATCCACACATAGCCAGGCCTCACAGCTACACACCCCCAAGTTCCGTCACTCCACCCCAAGCAGGCGCAGTTAATATTTGATTTTTGTTTAAAAATAAATGATAATGATTTTTGCCCCCAATACTGTTTGGTTATATGTGTATTTAGCCGCCGGCAACACACACCGTGCGCTTAATAAACACACTGCGCAGTAAACTTTGTTTTTTTTGCCACCTCATAGCTCCAGTGTTTATTGAGTAGAAGAGAAGAGAAATGGAAATTCCCAGCACGTCCATCCAGTATGAATAAAATAGCCAAAATTTATTAGAACATTTTAAAAAACAATTTTAAAAAAAGAGAGAAAACCCTCTTTGCCTGACGCGTTTCTGGCGCACTACAGCGCCCTTAGTCATAGGAACTAATACAACATAGATACACAGGTTTATATATAATAGGGAACCAATCACAAACATAGCAATTAATTTCATTGGAAAAAGCTGCAGCTAAATTCACATAACAGACCTTTACCTTATTTTTCTCCAAATATTGGAGTCATTTGATCGATGAGTATCTCCAACCCTTGATCCCAAGAATTCCAGGGTATTTTAAAGACACCTCATCAGTTTTGAAGGTTTTTGATACTTTTCAGTGGTGTCACGATTATTCTTTTGTGACTTGCGACGTCGCAAATTTATATTCGTGTATTCCCCACTCTTTGGCTATGACAGCAATTGAATATCATCTAAATAAGTATAGCAGTTACTCAGACTCATTGAAATGGTTTATTCTTGCGTCTTTACATTATTTACTAAAACACAATTTTTTCAAGTTTCAAAATGATTATTACATCCAAACCATGGGTGCTCCTATGGGGTCCAAGTTCTCTCCATCTTTAGCTATTTTATTTATGGCATGGTGGGAAGAAATTTATATATTTACAGATGATAATCCATTTCTCCCATGCCTTAATTGGTATGGGAGATTTGTGGACGATATTTTGTTAATTTGGCAGGGGGAGGTGACAAAATTTTCTGATTTTATGTTTTATTTGAATGACAATCAGTGTAATCTGCGTTTCACCAGCGGCATTCCTTCAGATGAAGTTTCATTTTTGGATGTTCTCCTTACAGGCAGTAATATAACGCAGAAGGTTAATACCTCACTCTATAGAAAAGACAACTCTGGTAATACGATCCTGATGTCTTCAAGCTCACACCCTCGTCATACCATTCATGCCATTCCTAGGGGTGAACTTACCAGAGCAAGAAGAATATGCTCTAGCGATGAAAATTTCCATAAAGAGAGTCGCATTATTTCTGACAGACTGCTGGACAGAGGGTACAAACACTCTAATATAAAGCATGCATTCAGACAGGTTTCTAAAATTCCACGTACCAATTTATTGCATTCTGAAAATAAGAAGGTAAATGCCGCTTCTGAAACGCAGATCACTTTTTCTACTGCTTATAGCAGCCAATATAACAAAATCAGACAGATTATTCTTAAATATCTTCCTGTAGTTAATCAAGATAGTTCTCTGTGTACAATTCTCCAAAATGGTTGCAGGATAGTGGCTAAAAGAGGTTGCACACTGGGGAATATTTTATCTCCCAGTATGGTGCGCCCGAGAAAAACTCCCACATCATGGCTATCAGTGAAGGGTTTTTTTAAATGTTCTGGCAATAGATGCAATGTCTGCCAATTTGTAGACAACAAAAGAACTTCTTTTTCTTCGAATCAAAATGTTACTTATAATATAAAATCATTCATCAATTGTGATTCTGATCATGCCATATATTGCATAAAATGCAAAGCCTGCAATATTTGTTATATAGGTTATACCACAAGGAAAATTAAAAAAAGAATTTCTGAACATGTAGCCAATATAAAGAATAGTAATTCAGGTTATTCTGGGGCCACTAAACATTTTATTTCTGTGCACAAAGGCGATCTGTCAGACTTTTCCTTTTTTGGCATTGAAAGGGTTAGTCAGTCACCTAGAGGTGGAGACTGGAGGAAGCAATTGGCTTTGCGGGAAGCCTTTTGGATTCTAACTTTAGACACCAAATATCCACATGGTATGAATTACAAAAATGATCTATTTTATATATATTGAATTGATAAACAGACTTTGTGGTAATTCAAAACAGATATTTGTGTATTTCCAAGATATTTGGAGAAAAATAAGGTAAAGGTCTGTTATGTGAATTTAGCTGCAGCTTTTTCCAATGAAATTAATTGCTATGTTTGTGATTGGTTCCCTATTATATATAAACCTGTGTATCTATGTTGTATTAGTTCCTATGACTAAGGGCGCTGTAGTGCGCCAGAAACGCGTCAGGCAAAGAGGGTTTTCTCTCTTTTTTTAAAATTGTTTTTTAAAATGTTCTAATAAATTTTGGCTATTTTATTCATACTGGATGGACGTGCTGGGAATTTCCATTTCTCTTCTCTTCTACATCAGCTGTTAATCACCAGCAGGTACGGCACCCACCAGTTATATTCATTTGCAACGGCTCCTAGATGTATGTCTCGGCGTGTCAAGCTCCAACCCTTTCCCTTCCCCCCTCCTCCTGTTTCTGAATTGTTTATTGAGTACAACACTTCAGCTTTGTGTGTTTGGTATTGAGCTATGAGGTGGGAAAAAAAAATTATTACTAGTATTTTCTTCATAATCTATTCAGTCTGCACTCCGTGTTGCAGACTGAAGAGACAATGGCGGTAAGGCCGGTTTCACACGTCAGTGGCTTCGGTATGTGTAGTGACAGTTTTCTCACGTACCGAAGACACTGACATATGTCGACCCATTCAAATGAATGGGTCTATGCACATGCCTGCGTGTTTTCACGGACCGTGTGCAAAACACGGAGACATGTCCGCTTTTCTCCGGGAGCACAGTCTACAAAGCGTCCCGCACACGTGCACACGGAGAACAGTGTGTACTCTCCTCAGTGTGCACGTACCGCTGCAGGAGAGACAGCGCTACAGTTTAGCGCTGTCCCCTGTGCGTGGTGCTGAAGCCGAGCAGGACAGAAGGGATGAATGCCACCTTCAGCACAACACGCTGGGGATAGCGCTTACTGTAGTGCTGCCTCTCCTGCACGGTCCGTGTGGTCCTCAGGCAGCACACGGCTGCCGCACCGATGTGCCACGTGAGCACACGGACAACTCCGGTACAGTTTTCTCCGGTACCGTAATTATCTGGACGTGTGAGACTGGCCTAATACAAAGCAGAACTATACTCAACAGGTCATGTGTCCAAAAACTCATTAGTTATGACACCTGACCTGTTGAGTAGAGAACTGCCTTGTATAACTTCCATTTCCCTCTTCAGTCTACGTAATCTATTTCACACAAACTGAAGATACGAGGGAGGTCATACAAGGAATATCTATACTCACCTGGACAGGTGTCAAATAGTGAATTCATGAGGCTGGGTTTTGTGCTCCTGAACTCATTTCTCACATATGAGTTGATGAGTATAGATCTGCTTTGTATTAAACCTCAATCGTCTCTACAGTTGGCGTCCAATAGATACTGCAGAACAGAATCAGGATGTAATGATGTCAACTACCTTATCACTAGCAACCTAAGTGGTTTTTAGAGAAAATACATAGGAGACTCGGTAAAGATATCAAAACACGTAGTTTATTAACAAAAAATATTAGGAACATTTAAAACATAACTGGTACAGACCCAAACACAACAGCACATTTTACACAATATTGTCTTGCCATGCCACACGTCCAATATCAGAATTAAAATAGACAGCAAACTGGTCCCGCATGTGGCCCACTTCAACAGTTGACTGCAGCAGGTGATGCTGGTAATCGGGCAATGGGTTTGTAATTGGTTCATCCAGTTCAATGTTGGGTCGCTCCTTAGCCATTATGAAATTGTGGAGAACCACACACACTTTGACCACCTCATCGACTGTCTCCTTTTTTAGATTAATGGCTGTCCCAAGAATGCGCCATTTTGAGACAAGAATCCCAAAAGGTACACTCAACGGTTCTTCGGGCCCTGTCAGTCTGTAGTTATAAATCCTTTTAGTGTGGTTCAAGTCCCGACTGGAATATGGCTTCAGTAGGTTTTCACACATCTGAAAGGCCTCATCCCCAACCATAAAAAATGGCATCAGTGAGCCTTGAGTGTTGGGGAGAGGTCGTGGCAGGGGAAAATTAAATTTTTTGCCATAAACACGTCGGCCCATATCAGAGTTCTTGAAAGACTGAGTCATTGCCACGGCCAAAAGCTCCAATGTCCACAGTGATGAAGCGACAGTCCGCATCTGCTATTGCCATGAGCACAACAGAAAAATATATTTTTTGTAGTTGAAGTACTCCGATCCAGTTCTGGCGGGTTTGATAATGCGTATGTGCTTTCCATCCACCACTCCCAAACAATTGGGGAAATGGCACACAAGAATTTTTCGGCAATTTCCATCCACATGTCCACGGTGGGTAGGGGGATAAATTCATCCTGGAGAACGTTCCACAAAGCCCGGCAGGTGTCCAGACAATGTGGAAATTCCAAGCCGGTACTGAAAGTGGAGCAATGATAAGCTCTCTCCGGTAGCAGAAATAAATAAATTTAACCCCTTCCAGACATCTGACGTACTATCCCGTCGAGGTGGGGTGGGCCCGTATGACCACCGACGGGATAGTACGTCATACGCGATCGGACGCGCTCACGGGGGGAGCGCGGCCAATCGCGGCCGGGTGTCGGCTGCATATCGCAGCTGACATTTGGCACTATGTGCCAGGAGCGGTCACGGACCGCCCCCGGCACATTAACCCCCGGCACACTGCAAACATGATCGCAGTGTACCGGCGGTATAGGGAAGCATCGCGCAGGGAGGGGGCTCCCTGCGGGCTTCCCTGAGACCCCCGGAGCAACGCGATGTGATCGCGTTGCTCCCAGGGTCTCCTACCTCCTTCCTCGCTGCAGGTCCCGGATCCAAGATGGCCGCGGCATCCGGGTCCTGCAGGGAGAAAGGTGGCTTACCGAGCGCCTGCTCAGAGCAGACGCTGGTAAGTCTGCACCGATGTAAGTGAGATCGGTGATCTGACAGAGTGCTATGCACACTATCAGATCATCGATCTGTAATGTCCCCCCCTGGGACAAAGTAAAAAAGTAAAAAAAAAAATTTCCACATGTGTAAAAAAAAAAAAAAAAAAAAATTCCTAAATAAATAATAATAATAAAAAAAATATTATTCCCATAAATACATTTCTTTATCTAAATAAAAAAAACAAAACAATAAAAGTACACATATTTAGTATCGCCGCGTCCGTAACGACCCAACCTATAAAACTGCCCCACTAGTTAACCCCTTCAGTAAACACCGTAAGAAAAAAAAAAAAAAAACGAGGCAAAAAACAACGCTTTATTACCATACCGCCGAACAAGAAGTGGAATAACATGCGATCAAAAAGACGGATATAAATAACCATGGTACCGCTGAAAACGTCATCTTGTCCCACAAAAAACGAGCCATGATACAGCATCATCAGCAAAAAAATAAAAAAGTTATAGTCCTGAGAATAAAGCGATACCAAAATAATTATTTTCTCTATAAAATAGTTTTTATCGTATAAAAGCGCCAAAACATAAAAAAATGATATAAATGAGGTATCGCTGTAATCGTACTGACCCGAAGAATAAAACTGCTTTATCAATTTTACCAAACGCAGAACGGTATAAACGCCTCTCCCAAAAGAAATTCATGAATAGCTGGTTTTTGGTCATTCTGCCTCACAAAAATCGGAATAAAAAGTGATCAAAAATGGTCACGTGTCCGAAAATGTTACCAATAAAAACGTCAACTTGTCCTGCAAAAAACAAGACCTCACATGACTCTGTGGACCAAAATGTGGAAAAATTATAGGTCTCAAAATGTGGAGACGCCAAAACTTTTTTGCTATAAAAAGCGTCTTTTATTGTGTGACAGCTGCCAATCATAAAAATCCGATATAAAAAACGCTATAAAAGTAAATCAAACCTCCCTCATCACCCCCTTAGTTAGGGAAAAATAATAAAATTAAAAAAATGTATTTATTTCCATTTTCCCATTAGGGCTAGGGTTAGGGTTAGGGCTAGGGTTAGGGTTTGGGCTAAAGTTAGGGTTAGGGTTAGGGCTCGGGTTAGGGTTGGAGGTAAAGTTAGGGTTAGGATTACATTTACGGTTGGGATTAGGGTTGGGATTAGAATTAGGGGTGTGTCAGGGTTAGGGGTGTGGTTAGGGTTACCGTTAGGATTAGGGTTAGGGGTGTGTTTGGGTTAGGGTTTCAGGTAGAATTGGGGAGTTTCCACTGTTCAGGCACATCAGGGGCTCTCCAAACGCGACATGACGTCCAATCTCAATTCCAGCCAATTCTGCGTTGAAAAAGTAAAACAGTGCTCCTTCCGAGCTCTCCCGTGCGTCCAAAAAGGGGTTTACCCCAACATATGGGGTATCAGCGTACTCGGGACAAATTGAACAACAACTTCTGGGGTCCAAGTTCTCTTGTTATCCTTGGGAAAATAAAAATTTGGGGGGCTAAAAATCATTTTTGTGGGAAAAAAAATATGTTTTATTTTCACGGCTCTGCGTTGTAAACTCTAGTGAAACACTTGGGGGTTCAAAGTTCTCACAACACATCTAGATAAGTTCCTTGGGAAGTCTAGTTTCCAATATGGGGTCACTTGTGTGGGGTTTGTACTGTTTGGGTACATCAGGGGCTCTGCAAATGCAACGTGATGCCTGCAGACCAATCCATTTAAGTCTGCATTCCAAATGGCGCTCCTTCCCTTCCTAGCTCTGTCATGCGCCCAAACAGTGGTTCCCCCCCACATAGGGGATATCAGCGTACTCAGGACAAATTGGACAACAACTTTTGGGGTCTATTTTATCCTGTTACCCTTGTGAAAATACAAAACTGGAGGCTAAAAAATCATTTTTGTGAAAAAAAAAAGAATTTTTATTTTCACGGCTTTGCGTTATAAACTGTAGTGAAACACTTGGGGGTTCAAAGTTCTCACAACACATCTAGATAAGTTCCTTAGGGGGTCTAATTTCCAAAATGGTGTCACTTGTGGGGGGTTTCAATGTTTAGGCACATCAGGGGCTCTCCAAACGCAACATGGCGTCCCATCTCAATTCCAGTCAATTTTGCATTGAAAAGTCAAATGGCGCTCCTTCCCTTCCAAGCTCTGCCATGCGCCCAAACAATGGTATACACCCACATATGGGGTATCAGCGTACTCAGGACAAATTGCACAACATTTTTTGTGGTCCAATTTCTTCTCTTACCCTTGGGAAAATAAAAAATTGGGGGCGAAAAGATCATTTTTGTGAAAAAATATGATTTTTTATTTTTACGGCTCTGCATTATAAACTTCTGTGAAGCACTTGGTGGGTCAAAGTGCTCACCACACATCTAGATAAGTTCCTTAGGGGGTCTACTTTCCAAAATGGTGTCACTTGTAGGGGGTTTCAATGTTTAGGCACATCAGGGGCTCTCCAAACGCAACATGGCGTCCCATCTCAATTCCAGTCAATTTTGCATTGAAAAGTCAAATGGCGCTCCTTTCCTTCCGAGCTCTGCCATGCGCCCAAACAGTGGTTTACCCCCACATATTGGGTATCAGTGTACTCAGGACAAATTGTACAACAACTTTGGGGGTCCATTTTCTCCTGTTACCCTTGGTAAAATAAAACAAATTGGAGCTGAAATAAATTTTGTGTGAAAAAAAATTAAATGTTAATTTTTATTTAAACATTCCAAAAATTCCTGTAAAACACCTGAAGGGTTAATAAACTTCTTGAATGTGGTTTTGAGCACCTTGAGGGGTGCAGTTTTTAGAATGGTGTCACAGTTGGGTATTTTCTATCATATAGACCCCTCAAAATGACTTCAAATGAGATGTGGTCCCTAAAAAAAAATGGTGTTGTAAAAATGAGAAATTTCTGGTCAAATTTTAACCCTTGTAACTCCCTAACAAAAAAAAATTTTGGTTCCAAAATTGTGCTGATGTAAAGTAGACATGTGGGAAATGTTAGTTATTAGGTATTTTGTATGACATATGTCTGTGATTTAAGGGCATAAAAATTCAAAGTTGAAAAATGACGAAATTTTCAAAATTTTCGCCAAATTTCCGTTTTTTTCACAAATAAACGCAAGTTATATCGAATAAATTTTACCACTAACATGAAGTACAATATGTCACGAGAAAACAGTGTCAGAATCGCCAAGATCCGTTGAACCGTTCCAGAGTTATAACCTCATAAAGGGACAGTGGTCAGAATTGTAAAAATTGGCCCGGTCATTAACATGCAAACCACCCTTGGGGGTGAAGGGGATAATTACAATCAATTCTATTTATGGTGGTGTTTAGCTAAAGACAAATGAAAATACAAATACATGGCAGACCAACAATAATTGTGACTGGAATTTGTTTAGAATTATTACGTACCTTAATGTAACCAGGAGACGTTCCTCTGCAGGAATCGCTCTTCGGAGCTGGGTGTCCTGTCTCCGGATGGCTCCTTGGACACGACCAAGCAAATCCAGAAAAGACTCGGACAAATACCTGGAAAATACCAGGATGTCTCGTGTTAGCATTAAGCTCGCCATATAGCGTGTGGTAGGCTCCATGGCTCTCCTGGAGTTCAATAATGGTGTGTCTCCAAAAACACCTACGCCGTGTCCTTCTCTGCTCGGGAGCAACAAAGAAATAGAGAACGACAAACGCACAGGCAAGAAACAGCTTGATACTTAAATCCAGGTTGAAATAAAAGATCTCCATGCAAAGATCCATCATGACACAGGATACAGTAGCAAACTGTGAAGATTTCAGCGGTCCAAGGGTCTATATAAAGATATCCCATAATACACGCCCCACTGTTGTCCCATTGGCAGTGTGTTTATCTAGATTTTTCTCCTGTTAAATTTTCCACCATGCACACAGAAAACCCAAACGCATGCCAAACGCATGAAAACGCCGCATTTTTTTAACCTCATGCGTTACCTAATGCGTTCTAAAAAACGCTGCATTTAATCCGCAACCTCAAATGCATGAAAAACCGCACGCAAACACTGCAGATTCAAACGCAAATGTGAAAATAGCCTTACAGGTACACTTGGCATCTCTTCCACATGCACGGGTGTAGCATATTCCGGTTAACTCCTCAAGTGGGGGCATCTTTCCCTTCAGGTTGGACTTCATAGACAGGTCCTTTGGCACTGATTCATCCCTTTACTCGATACGGAGTCTTCTCCCACCGATATTCCAGCTTATCCCGAGGACAATTATCTCGGACCAACACATGGTCCCCGGCCAGTCCCTCGCAGAGGAGCGGTCTCTGAATGCTCAAGTTCCCGAACCTTAGTCTGCACCAGGCGATGTGTCTGCAGGCGATGACGATGTTCCCGGACCCAGGTGGACACACCCATCCGGGTGTAGTCCTGCTCTGGGTCCAACTTCAACTCCGTAATCTCTCTTCCTGGCCAGCCGAACAACAGGGTACATGGAGTGTAACCGGTGGTGCAATGTACTCTGTTATTGTACACCCACACTAACTCTGCTACGAACTCAGGCCAATGGACTTTTCGGTCTTCCTCTAGCGATCTTAACATCTTAATTAGAGTTCGATTGAACCATTTACACATAAATAATCTTTATTTTTATATAGTGCTATCATATTGCGCAGCGCTTTACAGTTTGCACACATTATCATCGCAGTCCCCGATGGGCTCACAATCTAAATTCCCTATCAGTATGTCTTTGGAATGTGGGAGGAAACCAGAGTACCTGGAGGAAACCCACGCAAACACAGGGAGAACATATAAACTCCTTTCAGATGTTGTCCTTGGTGGGACTTGAACCCAAGACTCCAGCGCTTCAAGGCTGCAGTGCTAACCACTGAGCCACTGTGCTGCCCACATGCTCCATTTCCCTAAGGATAAGGCATTGTCCGGTATTTTTCTATCTGGTACAGGTGATGTAATTCTTCCATCACTCGCCCTAGAAAACAAGCGCCTTGATCGGAGTGGATTCTTTCCAGGCAGCCGTACACTTGAATGAAGTTCTTGCAGATGGCATGTGCCACTGATTCAGCAGTTTGACCACATGTCGGAGTCACAATGGCAAACTTAGTAAAGTGATCCGTCATCACCAGACAATGCTCGTTTCCCTGGTAAGCCGGGCCTACTGTCAGGTAATCTATCATCAGGTGACACCCAATTCCCGTTGTAATTGGATCTTTCAGTACAACAGCCCATTCTTCAGTTGAAGCCTTTCCCATTGCCAGAAGTCTCCAGAGTCCCCGGAAACAGGGAGTCTCTCTCTTTCTGACTAGGGAGTTTTACAGCTACCCACTGTCTCATTTGTGAGAGTTCCCCTTCTTCCTGCTGTATTCAAACCCACTCATCACGGGGCCGTCCTAGTATGCGTTCTCTAGACATGGCCTGCACTTGTTCCTGCGTAGCCGCCAACGTCCTGGCAGAATCTCAGAACTCAGGGACCTCTTCAGTCTCCAGTTAATTTCGTTCAGGCCCAGGCTTCTCGTGTGTCACTTTGGATTAGGCATCCATGTGAGTATTCTCCGCTCCCTTCTCGTAGGTGATTCTATATCAATACTTTGCCATTCGAGCCACCCAGAACTGCTCCAGGGCCCATAGTTTTGCATTTTCCAGGTGGGCCAAAGGGTTATTGTCAGTGTGTACCAGAACTTCGGAGCCAGACAAGTATTCTGCAAACTTCTCAGTCATGGCCCACACTAATGCCAGCAGCTCCAGTTCGACTGAAATCCAGACAATTACAGTTCCTTCAGAGTTGTGGAGATACTGACTAGCATAGGCGATCACCCGCTCTTTTCCGTCCTGAATCTGGGACAACACAGCTCCGAGTCCATGTAGGCTTCCATCGGTGTGAAAAATAAATGGTTGGGAGAAGTCTGCATAGGCTAACACTGGTGCTTCAGTCAAAGCCAGCTTCAAGGCTCAAAACACTTTCTCCTGGCAATCTCCCCATGAGATAGTCCTGTTCTTTGCACCAGATGGCGCCCCTTTCAGCAGCTCCAACAATGGGTTTGCAATGCGAGTGAAGTTCTTCACGAATCGCCGATAATACTCGGCGAGCCCCAAGAAGACCTGTACATCTTTCACAGTCTTCGGGGTGGGCCATTCTAGTATTGCTGCAATTTTCTCACAAGACTGTCTCACGCAGGCAGAGACGACATGCCCCAGGTACTCAATATGGGTGCAAAACAGATGACATTTCTGAGGCTTCACTTTCAAACCATATTTCTGAAGGCGACTCAAAACTTTCTCCAGTCTCTGCAGAGGTTCCTCGAACATGGCGGTGTACACGATGATATCGTCCAGATAGACAAGAGTGGCCTCAAAGTTCAAGTCGCCTAAGCACCTCTTCATGAGTCGTTGAAAAGTGCCAAAAGCGTTAAACAAGGCCAAACAGCATACTGTTGTATTCAAAGAGGCCCATGGGCAGTATGAAGGCCGTCTTTGCTCGGTCGTGCTCAGACATAGGTACTTGTCAATAGCCACTGGCTAAATCCAACGATGAGAAGCACTTCCCAGTACAGGCAGTGATTCCTCAATTCTCAGTAATGGATATGAATCTCGCACCATACAGGCAATTTGCAATAGTCCACACAAACGTAGAGTTCCATCCTTCTTTTGTACCAGCACAATAAGAGCAGCCCACGGGCTTTGACTCTCAAATAACACCGTTCTGTAGCATCTATGTCAGCATTCCCTTCACTTCTTGGTACATTTGCGGTGGGATTTGTCGGTATCGTTCTCTTATAGGCATGACATTTCTAGTTAGAATCTCATTAGTGACTGCTGTAGTGCAGCCGAAATCATCCTCATGGCGTGCAAATACGTCCCGATACAATCCTAGTAGGGCTTCCACCTGCTGTACCTGTTGCATTGAGAGTTCTGCTAATTAGGCCCGCACTAGTATACGGTGCCCCTACCGCAGGTGTTGGGGTTCTGGTACCGAAGACGCGTCTACAACCACGGTCCAAGGATCTCCCCGTTTCACTGGCAATTGAACGGCCTCTGGTGGTACCAGTTCTTCTGGCATGCCCAGAATTTGCGCTACTTCACTCTTGGATGGAAGCGTGAGATTGCTTTCTCCCAGATTTACACATCGCACTGGAACCGTCCCGTCGCGCACAGTAGCTAACGTTCGTGCAAAGAGGAGCCCTGGAGGTAGTTGCTCCATAATAGCTGGCTCTATCTGTACCTCGACTCTTTCTGGAGGGGTGCAAGCCTGGACGGGCAGAGTGAGCACTGTTTGGCCTGGTGGCAGAACAAGGTTGGCTGCAGAGGTGACGATTACTTTCCCCAGCATACTCCCGTCACTAGAGGTTTCCTGGGCTTAGGCCGCACAATTTGGCTGCTGAAACACTCTTTGGGGAGTGTGAGGGCTCCACTGTTTCAGGAACACATCAGTGGGCTTCTGAATTCCTTCAGCATGCTCATCCCTAGAGTGACAGTATGTCCGCTGCCCGCATCTCTGGTAGTCAACACTACTCCCCTCCGACCCAGGTCTTTGCAACAGACGGTGATTTGCATCAAGACCACCCCTGTGACCGGGATGGGTAATTGATTAGCAGCCATCAATTTTATCACCGGGTCCCCATTCAGGCCACATCGCTTTGGGAAAATGTCGTATCTATTTATGGAATCTCTAACTTGGTTCACTATATCCTCTGTTATGGACCTGGTGGTTAGGAGCACCCGGAATGACCTGATGGTTAAAACGTAAACCTGGGACAAGCTCTGAGGAGGTGGTAACTCTACTGACCGCAATCCCTAATCCTATCACACACACTAGAAATAGCCGCGGTCGTGGAGCGTACCTAACTCTCCCTAGACGCCTCTTCACAGCCTAAGAGCTAACTACTCCTAAAGATAGAAATAGGAGCCTACCTTGCCTCAGAGAAATTCCCCAAAGTAAAGGTAGCCCCCCACAAATATTGACTGTGAGTTAAGAGGAAAGTGACAAACACAGGAATGAAACAGATTTTAGCAAAGGAGGCCGAATCTTCTCTAGAAAGACAGAGGATAGGAAAGGGAACTGTGCGGTCAGTATTAAAACTACAAAAACCACGCAGAGTGTGCAAAAAGACCTCCACACCGACTCACGGTGTGGAGGTGCAACTCTGCACCCCCAGAGCTTCCAGCTAGCAAGGAAATTTCATAATAGCAAGCTGGACTAGAAACATAGCATGTACTGAGAAATAAATAAAAAAAATAACCAATGAACAGCAAATGAACTAGCAGGGACTTAGCTTCTGCTGGAGTAGACAGGTCATCAGAGAAATCCAAGAGAGATCTGAACCAGTACTGAGACATTGACAGCTGGCATGGACTAACGATCTAAGCAGAGTTAAATAGGAAAGCCAGCAGAAGCAATAAGCGAGGACAGCTGAGAAAGCCAACCTCAAAGATCAGCAGTTCCACTCAAAGCCACCAGAGGGTGTCCAAGGACAGAACTCACCAAAGTACCATTCATGACCACAGGAGGGAGCCCGAGAACGGAATTCACAACAATCCTCTAATTCATTTCCTATCTGTGTACGGGATTGTATACAAAAATGAGCATTTATGTCCACATAGATTGTCTTCACGTGCTCTTTCCCACTTCACTACAAACTCCCACCCGGGACCTTCCTGTAAGTTTTTTCAAGTAGCAACTAACCGGAGAGAGAGTTTTATCTTACTCACTGCTTTTAATGAGAAGTATGTTTCAGGCATCATAGTCACTTGTAAGCCGGTGTCAACCAAACAGCAGAGGGCCCAACCATTCATTTTGGCCCAGACAAGAGGACACATGGAAACTAAACTTGTGGGACTTCTGAGTCGCCTTGTTGACTGCTTAGGTTCTGGGCAGCATCCCCCATCCTCTGAGCCTCCTAGTTTAAAGGACGGCGTTGAAGGGGCCACCCTCATCGTACACATTCTGGAGCCAAAATGTCCAGTCTCTCCACAGCTGTAACATGTAGGGAGTTCAACTCTGCGGAACGTGCTCACTTCTCGATGAGGTTCAGGACCAGTCCTATGGTGGCCTTTGTCACAGATACCTCTCCGGACCTTCCCCACCGGGACTGTCACCCCCTGCTCCTGCTCACTGCGCTCCTGACTTCTGAAAAGATCATACGTGGACTTACTCACAAGCTCTCTCTCAAGGCCTGTTTCAGCAGCGCATCTCTCAAGCCTGTGACCAACTGATCCCGCAGTACTATGTCAGTCAACCCTACACCCACACAGTCTTATTTAGTAATGGCAGTATGGATCTCCTGCAACCAGTTCATGTACTGCGTCATAGTCTTCCATTGCCTTTGAACACAGCAAAATAAACGCATGTGCAATTTCCCCTACGTCCGTGGGGTCCGTGTTTCCACCAGTATTTGTAACACCTTGTCAAAAGTGTCCCATCCTAGAGGGGGTCATAGCATGACAGAATCACTTGCCTCTCCATCTAAAGCCATCATGGCAACCTCTGCCTCTAACGCAGGGGTCATAGGGCACATCATCATACCACTGACCCGCTCAGTCCAGCTCCATAACATAGTATTGCTTCCAAAAAACTTTGGGAGGTCGCTCAACATCGCCCCCAGAGATATGCTGGCGTGGCACCCCAAGAGTTCGGGTACCACAGTAGTGCTGTCTTCCCCACGGGGAGGATAGTGCTATGTCTGGAGACAAGTGAGGTTTCCTTTGGTAGGTTTACACACACATACACACACACACACACACACACACACACACACCACCTTCCACTTCCAGGCCAGGAGGGGGAGCTCCAAGCCCTGTTTTAGGGCAGCTTCCCTCAATAAATATCCTGGTTTGAGGGCGGAGTGGGTTAGTTTGTAGCAGGAGTCTGTGTGCGAGGACAGACAGGAGTGGAGCACAGAGGAAAGAGCGCCAGGAGGCCATGAGCAGGCCTCTGAAGAGTATCAGTGCTGGAATCCGGGTACCGGGAGCCTGAGGCTTTTGTGGATTATAAAACAGAGCAGAACCGGAGGGTATTGTTCTACAAGGACTGTGCCCATAATTACCTGTGGCACAGCAGCACCTAGGAGCCTGGAGTCACCAAGAACAGATCCCAGTTCACACGGCCCGAGCTGCCTGCCATACAGGTACCTGTCCTAGGACAGCAGAACGATTAAAGACCTTGTTGAGACACTTAGTGGCAGCAGGGACTTAGAGACAGAAAGGGCAGAGTGGTAGGCTCCCACCTGACTTACCCAGGGGAACTGGCTTGTCTCTGGACTGCCCGGACTTCTCTGCCTGCCCTGTGGTCTGGTGCCCTGGACTGTGGCTGCTGAAACCAACAGTAAACAAGGTAAAGAGACTGCAATCCTGTGTCCTTGTTCTTCTCTGCACCTCTCACCATACCACCATCTACACACCGGGAGCCCTGGGGATATACTTCACCTGTGGGAAGATATACCATCTAGCTGCCATAACATCACCCCAGCGGACCCCTTAAAGCAGCATCGGTCCCCACTGACAAAATACCACAGGTGGTGTCATGAACATAAACTTTATCCCTTTAAAGACCTTTTCCTTTAACATGGGCGCCCAGGGCCAGGGACTGAGTCACAGCCACCGTGACATCCCCCTGTGAACACCGGATCCGGTACCGAGTACTCCCTAGCCCACGGGGCGACTCACTGGACCTTAGCCCTCCTAATTGCTTGGTCTGCCGTCTCCATGCTGTTGGACTGCATCCTGCCGACTACTCCAAGTGTAAGCAGGTTGCGGGATGCAGTAACAGAAAGGAGGCAGAGCAAGGGTTAACGATAGTTTACTTGTATATGGGGTTTACTCCACACAGGGAGAGGGGGGGGTAAACAGGAGTATAGCGGGTGTTCTAAAACACAATTGATGTGCAGGGTGAGTTAAATAACAATAAGTAATGAAGTTAGTCCTTAAAGAATGGCTTATTGGTCCAGTGGCTTCCTGACTGTAGAGTCCTTGGTTCAAACGGTGCCGCCAACGCAGTTAGCGCCGGGTGAGTCCGGTGTCATCCAGAAGGTGTTGATGATCCGGTTTCCGGCGGTGACTGTAGGTCTGTCTTTGACGGCGTCTTGAATCCAGGTTTCGTTGTGCGATATGAAGTGCAATCTCCAAATCTGTCAGTTCCTGGGGAGTCACCCGATCCTTCCTAAGTGGCAAACGCACAGACTTACTGGCCTGGAGCATTTGGCACCTTCAGCTGGAGGAGCCAATGGGCATACGGTGCATCTCTCCTCACAGCCTCTGTACCTGGTCGCAGGGAATCTATCACGTGAGCCTGCGCTGTCACGATGCTCCGAGGACAAAGAACCAACTGTTCCCAGCTGTGTGCTGCTTGTTCCCACCAGGACTGACTGCTTTCATGCACTCTGGCCTTTTTAGCTTAGCCATGCCCCCTGCTCTCAAGTGTAAAGGTCGGTCCGAGTTTCTAAGCTTTCCCCCGGACAACATAGGAGACAGCCCCGACAGTTTCGGTCCCGATGCAAGAGAAGTACCCCCGCTCCGGTCCTTCTTACACTAGTACCAATCAGAGACATATTGGTACAAAATCGCATGAAAAAAAGAGCAAAATGATTGCTTGGGAGCCGGCGTTCCAAAGGGAAATCATAGGTGTGGCCATTGTCCCTTTGGCACTCACAGGACTTTTTTTTTTTACAAATTGTTATAATCTCACATCGGGTTTTTTATTTCATTACATTTAAGACCAATTATGTTGTCTATGTAAAAAAAAAATTACTAGTGCACAAATCACATAGGGAAAACAATACATCCCTTGTATGTCAGGTTTAGGGAGCATTTCAATTCAATTAATACAGGCAAAGGAGTTCCTCGATTAATTAACCATATCAGAGATTTTCATACAGGGGATCTGCAGGTCTTATCTATTGTAGTGGTGTACTGTGCCTCCCTGTCTCACTTTGCAGGGAGGCACGGTACACCACTTCTGAAGCCAGAGCAGTGTGAACAGGTGGTCAGTTGGATAGCAGATAATGCTTCCAGCAGGCGTGGCAGCGCCACACAGACTTTCACACCACCCAGTCTCATCAGCCTAAAGTCTGGATCACTGAATCCTCACCCTGATCCTCCTTCCTCCAACTATGTTGACTCCTAAGAGACTAGTGATCCAACAATAGGACACTGAGGAGTTCTTTACCACAAGATTTCTTGATTGTAGCAACCTGCATACTCCAAGAGGGACAGGAGGACATACTGTTTAGCAATGCACAAACCTTAGAGCAGCCATGGCCACAAGAACATGATGGTGGGGAACAGCTAATTTGGAATAAAGAGTGTAACAAAACACTCCGGGATCGCCTTTGCTGGGGTCAAAGGTCACGTGGTTTGTGAATTAAACTCTGAGGCAACAGCAGGTTTCCAGGTAGACTGACCTCAGGTCAGGTTTATTAAAGTGAAAGCAAATACAGAAAACAAATCATAAAAATAAATCCTTGCCTGTCCGGCACTTACTAAACAAACACGTTCCTATCTAACAACTGGGGGGGCTACTCCCACCCAGCAAACATAACACAGGTCATGAGCACAGCTCTTACTCACATTGTCTCACACAGACAGGCATTCTGTGTGCCCCAGGCTGGCACCTGAAACCTCCAGCTGGTCAGCCTTTATTCCTGCAGTTATTAACCCCTCGGTATCCTGAAGATACTGAGCGGCCTAATTCACATAGGACAAATACCTGGGCGAGATATACCTGCCCCCGACTACCAGGCCGACATGACTCTTACATATCCTCCCCCCCTGCTCAGACCACTCCGGTCGAGCAAAGACACTCCTGAAACAGTGTACTCGGGACAGGGCATCAGCGTTCCCCATCTGCACCCCGGGGCGGTGCTCCACCGTGAACGAGTAAGCCTGCAGGGCAAGGAACCACCGGGTTACCCGACTATTATGGTCCTTGTGGAGGTGCATCCATTTGAGAGGGGCATGGTCCGTGACCAGCCTAAACTTCCTACCTGCCAGGTAATATTTGAGGGAGTCGAGAGCCCATTTGATGACTAGGCACTCTTTTTCAACCACGGCATACCTCTGCTCATGCACATTCAGTTTCCGACTGAGGTAGAGGACCGGGTGTTTGACTCCGTCCCTGACCTGGGAAAGTACAGCTCCAATACCAGTATCAGAAGCATCCGTTTGCACCACAAACTCGCTGCTGAAATCAGGAGTCACTAGTACGGGCTGAGAGCACAAAGCCCGTTTCAGGCTGTGGAAGGCCTCTTCAGCCGCTGAAGTCCATTTTACCATGATGGAATCCCTCCCTTTGGTAAGATCCGTCAAGGGGGTAGCCATGGCCGCAAAGTTGGGTATGAACCGGCGATAATAGCCGGCAATGCCCAGGAAAGCTTGAACTTGTTTCTTGTTCACTGGTTGCGGCCAGCCCTGAATTGCCTGTATTTTGTCGATCTGGGGTTTAACCACTCCTCTGCCAATCACATAGCCCAAGTATCGGGCTTCTTCAAGGCCGATGTGACATTTCTTGGGATTCGCCGTTAAGCCTGCATCTCTCAGGTCATCAATCACCGCCTGTACCTTCCGGAGGTGAGCTTCCCAGTCCACGCTGTAAATTATGATGTCGTCTAGGTAGGCAGAGGCGTACTGCCTGTGGGGCCTCAAGACTCGATCCATCAATCTCTGGAACGTTGCTGGGGCTCCGTGAAGTCCAAACGGCATGTAGATATACTGGAACAGCCCTTCTGGTGTAGCAAATGCCGTCTTCTCTCTGGCCGCCTCGGCCAGAGGGATTTGCCAGTACCCCTTTGTTAGATCCAGGGTCGTAATATATCGGGCTTTACCCAGCCGGTCGATCAACTCATCGACCCGGGGCATAGGGTAGGCATCAAATTTAGAAACCGCATTCAGTTTCCTAAAGTCATTGCAAAATCGTATAGAGCCATCCGGCTTAGGTATCAACACGATTGGACTGGACCAGGCGCTGTGCGACTCTTCAATGACTCCTAAGTCCAACATTGCCTTCACCTCCCGGGAGACGGCTTCACGGCGTGCTTCCGGAATCCGGTATGGCTTCACATGAACTGTGACACCAGGCTCGGTGACAATCTCATGTTTCACTAGCCTAGTCTGGCCAGGTTTTTCCAAGAAAAACTGTTGGTTCTGTAACAAAAACTGCTTAACCTCAGATTTTTGTCGTTCAGAGAGAGTCTCGGCAATCTGCACCTCCGGTATGGTAGGTGAGCAAACCGGACGGGGCAGATCCGCTGTTAGGGCAGTGCGGTCTTTCCAGGGTTTTATCAGATTCACATGATAAATCTGTTCTGGTTTTCTCTTACCAGGCTGGTGCACTTTATAGTTCACTTCTCCAACTCGTTCCATGACCTCAAAGGGGCCCTGCCATTTTGCCCGAAATTTACTATCCACCGTAGGGATTAGGATCAACACCCTATCCCCGGGTGCAAACGTACGGACCTTGGCGCCTCTATCATAACTTTGCCTTTGGGCTCCCTGGGCCTGTAACATATGTTCCCTAACAAGGGGCATGACAGCAGCAATCCGGTCCTGCATTTGCGTTACATGGTCTATCACCGTTTTAAAGGGAGTGACTTGACCTTCCCAGGTTTCTTTTGCGACGTCCAACAGTCCACGGGGACGACGGGCATATAATAGCTCGAAAGGCGAGAATCCTGTGGAAGACTGGGGAACTTCCCTAATGGCAAACAGCAAATAGGGTAACAAGTAATCCCAGTTCTTCCCATCTTTGTCGATCGCCTTCCGGAGCATCTGTTTTAAGGTTTTATTGAACCGCTCAACCAGGCCATCTGTTTGAGGGTGATAGACAGACGTACGCAACTGGTCTATTTGTAAGAGCCTGCAGAGCTCCTTCATCACCCTTGACATAAAGGGAGTCCCCTGGTCGGTGAGTATCTGTTTTGGAATTCCCACCCGACTAAACACTTGTACCAACTCTTTGGCGATCGTTTTGGTAGCAGTGTTACGCAAAGGGATGGCTTCTGGGTAACGAGTGGCATAGTCCATGATGACGAGGATATGTTGGTGCCCACGTGCGGACCGGGGAAGGGGCCCAACCAGATCCATCCCAATTCTCTCAAAAGGGACTCCAATGATAGGGAGGGGTACCAAAGGGCTACAGAACCGAGGTTTAGGTGCCGAGACTTGGCACTCTGGACAGGACTCACAATAGCTACGCACATCATTGTGTATTCCAGGCCACACAAAACAATGCAATATCCTCTCTATGGTTTTTTGTACCCCCAGATGTCCCCCCAATATATGTCCGTGGGCCAGGTCCAGTACCTTCCGCCGATAAGGTTTGGGTACCACTAACTGTTGCACAGTGTCTTCCCCTTTTTTTTCTACCTGGTAGAGTAAATCATTTTCAAGAACCATGTACGGGTACGCTAGCCTAGTGTCAGGTTCTACGGGCACCCCATCTATCATTTTTACATTTTTCCTAGCCTGAGTCAGGGTAGGATCTTTCATTTGTTCGCTGTGGAAGTCATCCAACTGGACTCCCAAATCTGGCAGGCCGGGTGCTGGATGGCTATCTGCCTCCGCCTCTCGCTGAATTTCCTCAGTTTCCTCAGTTTCCCCCGCCATAACTGAGAAGGGGAACTGAAGGTTAGATTCAATAACCTCCCCAGCAACATCTTCCTGTGGGGTCTCATCTAGGAACTCAGGACCTCGAGATGGCATGGGGGAAGGTTCACAGCTACCGTGAAGGAGCAACTGACTCTCCCACAACTGCCAGAAATGGGGAAAATCCCGGCCCAGAATTACATCATGTAACAATGCGGGAACGAGTCCCACTTTGTGTTGCACAGACCCATAGGGAGTGGAAATCAGTATGACCGCTGTTAGGTACGAGCAGGTGTCACCATGCACACATGTTACAGAGAATTTGTCAGACGAACCAGACGGAAGTGCCACCAGACTAGCTTTCACCAGAGTCACCACACTTCCAGAGTCTAGTAACGCCACAACACTTTTCCCATCAACAGATAGTTCACACAGGTGTTTTGCTATATCATTTTGCCCGCATTCTCCACCACAATGTAACAAAACACTCCGGGATCGCCTTTGCTGGGGTCAAAGGTCACGTGGTTTGTGCATTAAACTCTGAGGCGACAGCAGGTTTCCAGGTAGACTGACCTCAGGTCAGGTTTATTAAAGTGAAAGCAAATACAGAAAACAAATCATAAAAATAAATCCTTGCCTGTCCGGCACTTACTAAACAAACACGTTCCTATCTAACAACTGGGGGGGCTACTCCCACCCAGCAAACATAACACAGGTCATGAGCACAGCTCTTACTCACATTGTCTCACACAGACAGGCATTCTGTGTGCCCCAGGCTGACACCTGAAACCTCCAGCTGGTCAGCCTTTATTCCTGCAGTTATTAACCCCTCGGTATCCTGAAGATACTGAGCGGCCTAATTCACATAGGACAAATACCTGGGCGAGATATACCTGCCCCCGACTACCAGGCCGACATGACTCTTACAAGAGGAAGAGGATGATGAGACAGTTGTCGCTGTCTTGTTGTTAAGTCACCAAGTCAGGAGGACCAGGGTGCGTTGGTGGAAGACGAGGTGGTGGATGACTAAGTCACTGACCCAAACCTGGGAAACTGACGTGCAGAGCAAGGCCAGCAGTGCTGAGGATGAGAGAGCGGCAACACTGAAACAGACAAGAAGAGGCAGTGGGGTGACCAGAAGGAGAAGGTGAGCAACTGTTCCGCAGAACACAGACCGTCCCGATTTCTCTGTCAAAGAGTTAGGTGTTCCCCAGTCTTGGACTTTTTTTTTTTTTTTTAACCCCTTAATCCCATATGACGTACTATACCGTCGAGGTGGGGTGGGCCTTAATTCCCGGTGACGGTATAGTACGTCATACGCGATCGGCCGCGCTCACGGGGGGAGCGCGGCCGATCGCGGCCGGGTGTCGGCTGCATATCGCAGCTGACATCCGGCACTATGTGCCAGGAGCGGTCACGGACCGCCCCCGGCACATTAACCCCCGGCACACCGCGATCAAACATGATCGCGGTGCACCGGCGGTACAGGGAAGCATCGCGCAGGGAGGGGGCTCCCTGCGGGCTTCCCTGAGACGATCGGTACAAGGTGATGTACTCACCTCGTACCGAACGTCTTCTCCCTGCAGGCCCCAGATCCAAAATGGCCGAGGGGCTGTATCCGGGTCCTGCAGGGAGCACTTCCGGGTCGGAGCAGGCTGCAGATGAAAGCTGCAGCCTGCTCCGATGAAAGTATGATCGCAGATCTGATAGAGTGCTGTGCACACTATCAGATCTGCGATCTGTGATGTCCCCCCCTGGGACAAAGTAAAAAAGTAAAAAAAAAAATTTCCACATGTGTAAAAAAAAAAAATAATAATTCCTAAATAAATAATAATAAAAAAAAAAATATTATTCCCATAAATACATTTCTTTATCTAAAAAAAACAAACAAAAACAATAAAAGTACACATATTTAGTATCGCCGCGTCCGTAACGACCCAACCTATAAAACTGGCCCACTAGTTAACCCCTTCAGTAAACACCGTAAGAAAAAAAAAAAAAAACGAGGCAAAAAACAACGCTTTATTACCATACCGCCGAACAAAAAGTGGAATAACACGCGATCAAAAAGACGGATATAAATAACCATGTTACCGCTGAAAACGTCATCTTGTCCCGCAAACAACGAGCCGCCATACAGCATCATCAGCAAAAAAATAAAAAAGTTATAGTCCTCAGAATAAAGCGATGCCAAAATAATTATTTTTTCTATAAAATAGTTTTTATCGTATAAAAGCGTCAAAACATAAAAAAATGATATAAATGAGGTATCGCTGTAATCGTACTGACCCGACGAATAAAACTGCTTTATCAATTTTACCAAGCGCAGAACGGTATAAACGCCTCTCCCAAAAGAAATTCATGAATAGCTGGTTTTTGGTTATTCTGCCTCACAAAAATCGGAATAAAAAGTGATAAAAAATGGTCACGTGTCCGAAAATGTTACCAATAAAAACGTCAACTCGTCCCGCAAAAAACAAGACCTCACATGACTCTGTGGACCAAAATGTGGAAAAATTATAGGTCTCAAAATGTGGAGACGCAAAAACTTTTTTGCTATAAAAAGCATCTTTTAGTCTGGTTTCACACTTGTGTTTTTATCTGCATGCGTTTTTTAAAAAAACCGCATGTGTGAAAAAATGCATGTAAACGCGGTAAAACGCATGCGTTTTTATAGAAAAACACAAGAAAACAAGAAAAAAAACAAAAAACCCTAACCCTACCCCTAACCCTACCCCTAACCTGAAATACGTGGCACTGAAATACGTGGCACTGAAATATATGTTTATATACGTATAAACGTATATAAGTGCCACGATATTTCAGTGGCCACGTATATAAGTGCCACGTATTTAAGTGCCACGTATTTAAGTGCCACGTATTTAAGTGCCACGTATTTAAGTGCCACGTATTTAAGTGCCACGTATTTACGTGCCACGTATTTACGTGCCACGTATTTTTCAGTGCCTGAAATACGTGGCACTGAAATACGTGGCACTGAAATATCGTGGCACTGAAATATCGTGGCACTGAAGTATTTACGTGCCACGTATTTTTCAGTGCCTGAAATACGTGGCACTGAAATACGTGGCACTGAAATACGTGGCACTGAAATACGTGGCACTGAAATACGTGGCACTGAAATATCGTGGCACTGAAATACGTGGCACTTAAATACGTGGCACTTATATACGTGGCACTTATATACGTGGCACTTATATACGTGGCACTTATATACGTGGCACTTATATACGTGGCACTTATATACGTGGCACTTATGACTGTCAGAAAATGTTCAGTAAACGGTTAGGGGTAGGGTTTCAGGTAGAATTGGGGAGTTTCCACTGTTCAGGCACATCAGGGGCTCTCCAAACGCGACATGGCGTCCAATCTCAATTCCAGCCAATTCTGCGTTGAAAAAGTAAAACAGTGCTCCTTCCCTTCCGAGCTCTCCCGTGCGTCCAAAAAGGGGTTTACCCCAACATATGGGGTATCAGCGTACTAGGGACAAATTGAACAACAACTTCTGGGGTCCAAGTTCTCTTGTTATCCTTGGGAAAATAAAAATTTTGGGGGCTAAAAATCATTTTTGTGGGAAAAAAAATATGTTTTATTTTCACGGCTCTGCGTTGTAAACTGTAGTGAAACACTTGGGGGTTCAAAGTTCTCACAACACATCTAGATAAGTTCCTTGGGAGGTCTAGTTTCCAATATGGGGTCACTTGTGGGGGGTTTGTACTATTTGGGTACATCAGGGGCTCTGCAAATGCAACGTGACGCCTGCAGACCAATCCATTTAAGTCTGCATTCCAAATGGCGCTCCTTCCCTTCCGAGCTCTGTCATGCGCCCAAACAGTGGTCCCTCCCCACAAATGGGGTATCAGCGTACTCCAGACAAATTGGACAACAACTTTTGGGGTCCAATTTATCCTGATACCCTTGTGAAAATACAAAACTGGGGGCTAAAAAATCATTTTTGTGAAAAAAAAAAATAATTTTTATTTTCACGGCTCTGCGTTATAAACTGTAGTGAAACACTTGGGGGTTCAAAGCTCTCAAAACACATCTAGATAAGTTCCTTAGGGGGTCTACTTTCCAAAATGGTGTCACTTGTGGGGGGTTTCAATGTTTAGGCACATTAGGGGCTCTCCAAACGCAACATGGCGTCCCATCTCAATTCCAGTCAATTTTGCATTGAAAAGTCAAATGGCGCTCCTTCCCTTCTGAGCTCTGCCCTGCGCCCAAACAATGGTTTACACCCACATATGGGGTATCAGTGTACTCAGGACAAATTGCACAACAATTTTTGGGGTCCAATTTCTTCTCTTACCCTTGGGAAAATAAAAAATTGGGGGTGAAAAGATCATTTTTGTGAAAAAATATGATTTTTTATTTTTACGGCTCTGCATTATAAACTTCTGTAAAGCACTTGTTGGGTCAAAGTGCTCACCACACATCTAGATAAGTTCCTTAGGGGGTCTACTTTCCAAAATGGTGTCACTTGTGGGGGGTTTCAATGTTTAGGCACATCAGGGGCTCTCCAAATGCAACATGGCGTCCCATCTCAATTCCAGTCAATTTTGCATTGAAAAGTCAAATGGCGCTCCTTTGCTTCCAAGCTCTGCCATGCGCCCAAACTGTGGTTTACCCCCACATATGGGGTATCAGCGTACTCAGGACAAATTGTACAACAACTTTTGGGGTCTATTTTCTCCTGTTACCCTTGGTAAAATAAAACAAATTGGAGCTGAAATAAATTTTGTGTGAAAAAAAGTTAAATGTTCATTTTTATTTAAACATTCCAAAAATTCCTGTGAAACACCTGAAGGGTTAATAAACTTCTTGAAAGTGGTTTTGAGTACCTTGAGGGGTGAAGTTTTTAGAATGGTGTCACACTTGGGTATTTTCTATCATATAGACCCGTCAAAATGACTTCAAATGAGATGTGGTCCCTAAAAAAAAATGGTGTTGTAATAATGAGAAATTGCTGGTCAACTTTTAACCCTTATAACTCCGTCACAAAAAAAAATTTTGGTTCCAAAATTGTGCTGATGTAAAGTAGACATGTGGGAAATGTTATTTATTAAGTATTTTGTGTGACATATGTCTGTGATTTAAGGGCATAAAAATTCAAAGTTGGAAAATTGTGAAATTTTCAAAATTTTCGCCAAATATTCGTTTTTTTCACAAATAAACGCAAGTTAAATCGAAGAAATTTTACCACTAACATGAAGTACAATATGTCATGAGAAAACAGTGTCAGAATCGCCAAGATCCGTTGAAGCGTTCCAGAGTTATAACCTCATAAAGGGACAGTGGTCAGAATTGTAAAAATTGGCCCGGTCATTAACGTGCAAACCACCCTCGGGGCTTAAGGGGTTAAAGAGATGGCCACTTGCAATCTGTGTCATGCAAAGATCAGCAGGGCCCAGACCACTAAGAATCTAATCACCAGAAGCATGATCAGGCACACGTAATCTAAGCACCCGACTCAGTGGGCCGAATGCCTGAGTCCATGAAAGGTGCCATCAGATGACATCACAGCTTCTTCCTCTGATGCCTCCAGCCCTGTACCTATCCTTGCACATTCTGACTTATCAGGCACTTCCAAATCCTTGTCCCAGCCCAGCATTCACCTGTCCCGATCCCAGGCCTTGGAATGAAAAAGAAAGGTCTCAGCCACCCACCCACAGGCCCAAATGCGAAAAGGGCACATTTCCAGGCTGCCTGCCTTGGAAATGTCGTTTAGGCTGGTAGACAAGGAGCATTTCTGCCAACTCATGGCTGCAGCCTCAGTACTCTGTTCCCAGCCAATACTTTCTCCTGATGTGGGGTCCCCACCTTGTACCAGCACAGGCCCAGGAACATCACCCGTGCCCTTATCAATGCACTTACTGGGATTGTCCACTTAACGACTGACACAGACAGGCACTTGTGGCCAAGGACACTACATTTCCCTGATGGCACACTGGGTAAACACTGGAGGCTGAAGCAGAGTCACAACCTGGCACGCGCATTTGCTCCCAACGCCAAGGATTGCTGGCCCTATCTCTATCAGGATTTCCTTCACCTCCTACAGCAGTTCCTGCTTCTCATCCTCCAGGAACATCATCCGTGCCCTTATAAATGCACTTACTTGGATTGGCTACATAGCAACCAACAAATGAACATGTGCTTGTGGACAGGGACGCTACATTTTCCCAACTGCACACTGGGTGAACACTGTGGAGGCTGAGGCAACGTCACAACCTGACAACGCATGTGCTCTCGACGCCGAGGATTGCTGGCCCTATTTCTATCAGGGTTTCTTCCACCTCCTACAGCAGTTCCTGCTCCTCCTCATCCTCCATCTCTGATGTGTTACCTCCGAGCACGTCGTCCACATCAGCCAGAAGATGATGAAGTAGCAACAGGCTCTGCTGAAGCCAATTTGTCCAAGAGACAAACTGCACTCTGCAGTAGAGTTACATAGAGGAATACCAGACCAGATAGGTGTGTGGTTTTTGAAAATTAACCTCTAACCAAGCACAGTAGTGTGTGATAATGGGCATAATCTGGTGGGGACTGAAGCTTGGCAAGCTAACACACATACCATGCTTGGCATATGTGCTTAACTTGGTAGTTCAGTGGTTTCTGAAAGCCAACCAAGATTTGCTAGATCTTCTGGTCAAGGTACATCATGTCAATGCCCATTCCCACAAGTTGGCTACAGCTGCCGCCGTTCTGGCCTTGCTGCGGCAGTGCATGCAAGTGCCAGTTCATCAGCTAATGCGAGACATTACCACGCACTGGAACTCCACACTTCACATGCTGGCAAGACTTTGTAAGCTGAAGAGGCCAGTGGTTAAGTACCAGCTCCAACACTCCTGTCGGTATTCCGGTTAGCCTCCACACAACTAAATAGTGGCCATGAATGTCTGATATTTGTTTGGTTGTCCAAGACTTTGAGGACTCCACAAAGATGGTGAGTGGCGATGACACCATAGTCAGTGCAACTATCCTGCTTCTATACCTACTTATCAGTCACTGCTCAAAACTAAATATGAAGCTTTGCATGTGGACCAAGTGGGGATGGAGGACAACAGATTGTAGCCAACCCAGCTTCATCTCATGTGCTCAGCGCGGATTGGGTAACAATGAGGAAGTGGCCGCTGAGGAGGAGGAGGAACAGGAGTTGGTGGCTAGCGCAACAGAAGCTTGTAGCCACACAACTTTCATCCCATCTACCCTACTTGGATGGGCTGAGGATGGGAAGGAGGAGGAAGAGAGGGATGAGGAGATTGAGAGTTGTCATCATAGTGGACACAGAAGAGTTGGCTTTATGGAGCTTGGAACATATGCCAGATTATGTACTGTTGCCTTTCCCATGACCCTCGTGTTACATTCATCATGCCCAAGAAAAGCACTGGTAGTTCAAGCTGCTAGACCCATGCTACAAGGAGAACTTTGCATCTCTTCTTCCCGAGGTTGAGAGGACTTCCAAAATGGTGCTATACCAGAAGGCTACTGTGGAAAATATGTAGAAAAAAAATTCCTATCAGATGCTAGCGGCAGGGAGCAAGCTTCCTTGCCCAACCAAAAGAGGCCAGGGAGACACAGCAGAGGCAGTGGTACACTGTCAAAAGGCGTGGGCCAATTTCATGACACCAATGCAGAGCCCAGGGTCTGATCACTGGGTATTTTTGACAGGAAGGTAAATGATTTTAAAGATGGTCTAGCAATATCTGGCCGACCAAACCAGCGTACTGCCCAATTCCGCTGCAACTATCAACTATTTGGTCTCAAGCTGGATACCTGGCATAAGCTGTATGCCTTGGAGGTGTTGTGTTGCCCTGTCGCAAGTGTATTGTCTGAGCGTGTTTTTTAGTGCCGACAAGGGGGGGGATCATAACTGACTTTTGCCTGTCAACAGATAATGCAAACAAGCTAGTTCTCATAAAATTGAACAAAGCCTGGACTAGCCCCCACTTTTCCACACCACCAGATGACAGCAGCACAAAGTGTTTGCTTGTAATCTACAATATTTTAATGAGGCCTGCCAGTTGTTGCCTTTCAGGGGTCTATGGATGACCCTCAATTTCTCTCTGACTTTGCACTTTCTCCAAAGCCTTTATGACTGTATAAGTACATCAACTACACTTTCAAAATATTTTTGTTCAAAATGTTATGGATTCAATAACCGTTTACCACGGGTATTGTTTCATTACGGTGGTATGTAAAACTTACAAAAGCATAGAAAAATAGTTCAGGATTAGATTATTCATCCATGCACTATTACATGCTTTTGTCACATTTTGGTGGTACATAACGGTAGAAAAATAAAAAATTACATTTTCCTTGTTTCTTCACATTTCTTACCCATACACTATTCTGTATTCTGGGGGTACATTTTTGGAATATAGAACACTAAAAAAAAACAAAAAAAAAAAACACACGTTTAAAAATGTTGCTGGGTTACATTTCTCAGCCAAGCAGTATTACGTGTTATTGGGTACATTTCGTTGGTATATAACCCTCAAAAAACTCAAAATTCAAAATTCCATTGTCATTATGTTGATCACCCATAGACTATTACGTGGTCTAGTGTACTTTTCCTGGGTATATAACCCTGAAAAAAAACTTCAAAGTTTATTGGTACTATTTTGCTCACCCATAGGGTCAGGCCCGTATTTGCCACTAGGCAGCTTGCAGAGGATGCCGCCTGGGTCAAGAAAAAAAAAAAAAAAATTATATATTAAAATCTCCCTCTGCATTCAATTTTATTCACGTCATGGCAACACTATAAGGCAGTGTTCCCCAACTCCGGTCCTCAAGAGTCACCAACAGGTCGTGTTTTCAGGATTTCCTTAGAATGGCCCAGGTGATGGAATTGTTTCCTCATTCTCACCTGGGCAATACTAAGGAAATCCTGAAAACATGACCCGTTGGTGGCTCTTGAGGACCGAACTTGGGGAACACTGCTATAAGGAAACCTCATCATGCTGTTAATGCAGCACCACAGAAGACCGGTTGCTGCAATGATGTTGCTTTTCCTTCGGGGAAGGTAATGTCATGCTCAGAGGCAATGGAGTTCTCTACACCAGGTAAGGCACAAACATGCAACACATTCTGAATCCAGGCCAGGAGGGGGAGCTCAAGACCGGGGAAGCTTCCCTAAGCTACATGTATCCTGACCTGGAGGAGGAGTTAGTTTAGTCAGAGGCACTGAAGTAGAAGGAAGTCTGGAACTGAGTGCAGACAGAGAGGCCTGGCAGCCACGAGGGAGCTGCATCCTCTGGAAGGACAGATCACCTGGAAGGGTTGAAAGTGGAGTAGCCGGAAGGGAAGGAGCAAAGAGAGGAACAAGGCTCAGAGGGGAACTGAGACCGGACACCCTCAGAGCCATAGTGCAGAAGCCAGGTACTGGGAGCCCGAGGCCTTAGTGGAACTGTACAACACTTGGCAAAACCGGAGGGCATAAGATCATACAGACATTGCCCACACCACACCTGAGACACAGCAGCACCTGAGGAGCCAAGGGCATGATAGTCCCTGTAAAAAGGCTCAAGCTGCCAGTCATGCAGGTACCTGTCTTAGGGCAGGGGGAATAGAGGACTCTGCAGAAGCTTCAGGCAGCAGTGACCTCACCTTTAACAGTGCTAGTTGGAAAGGCTTACGGACGTCTACTGGAACAAGGGAACCCTCCATTTCCTCTTAGTCGGCCAGACCACCATCATCCGTGCCTGGTACCCTGGACTGTGGCCTACCAACTACAGTAAACCAGGTAAAGACTTACAATTGGCCTCCTCCATTTATTCACCGGCACATACTATCCAGGCTTACACCATAGGACTCCTGGGGACCCTGCTTCACCTGTGGGAAGTGTAACACCCATGCTGCTCAATATCCCCCAGGGGACCCCTTCAATGCAGCGCCGGTCCTACTACTGACCGACCACCTCAGGTGGCGTCACGACAGACTGAACATTTTCCCCTTTAAAGACCGTTCCTCATTAACGTTGAGCCCCAGGGCTACGGACCGGTTTGCAAAAAAAGTGCAATTCCACAATTGGTAAGAAAAAAAACATGTTCACTAAATGCTAAAACTGACCTATTATGATTCTCCATGTAATTACAAGTTTGTAGATACCAAACATGTCCAAGTTCTTTTATATTTAAGTGGTGAAAAAAAAGTTCCAAAGTTTGTCAAGAAAAAAAGAAAAAAATTCCATTTTCTGAAACCAATAGTGTCTCCATTTTTTGGGATTTGGGGTTGGGAGAGGGGTAATTGACACAGGCCATGTGACATGGGCACCATTAAGAGGCACTTGTGGAGCGGCAATGTCAAATGCAGCTGATTGACTGACAGCGGCATTTAACAGATTAACAGCCATGGGTGGATCTTGATTACACCCTCGGCTGTTAGGGGCACATGACAGTTGATCAGATCAGTTGTAATGTGCCAGAAAAGGTGCGGGCACAGCGCCAATGCCTGCACCAGAGAAGAGGTGGCACCCTCTGATGGATATATCAGTCATTGTGCGTTAAGGGGGTAAACATCATTTCACCCAATAAATGAATGTTTTGCTAGTGCATTGGGTGATAAACACTGCAGCCGATAATGGGAAACAGATTATCCATCTATCTAAACAGGCTGTTAACCCCTTAACGTCCAATGACGGACACAGTCCATCATTGGATGCCTCCCCCTGTTTAGTGCGGGCTCCGGCGATGAGCCAGCACTGTTTCCGGCACATAACAGCTGATCTGATCGCTGACATGTGCCCGGAACAGCCGTGGGTGGAATTGCAATTCACTGGCAGCTGTTAACATGTTAAATGCTGCTGCTGTCAAACTCCGACAGTGGCATTGTGTCAGGGAGAGACTAGGTGAGCAAGAGCTAATAACCCGAGCCCCTGCAGCTTCCCTCAGACTAGGGAAATCCTGACTGACCCTCTACCTGGAGTTTACACTGAAGGTGTGCATGTCCAGGCCTCGAACCTCACCCTGTCTCCTGAGCTCAGCCCTAGGCTGAAACCTCCGCCCACCACCCAGTGAAGATGTTATTCCCCAATACCCAGTTAGCACAGACAAGGATAAAGGAAAATATACACCACGCCGCAGTCACTCAGGAATACACTATAAATGTGCAGGGCAAAATAAATACAAATATAGGAAGGAGTAAATAAGACAAAGGAAAATACACCACCAGCAACGAATCTCCAACCACCAGCTCTCCTCACCAGACCGAGATAACAACGCACAAGACAGAAGCTATAATCGGCGACGCCCAAAGATCAGGAGAACTATTTAAAGGCAGTGGGCATGTGTTGTGAATTCCGTTCTGGAGCTCCCTCCTGTGGTTGCTAATGGTATTTTTGTGAGTTCTGCCCTTGGGCTCCCTCTGGTGGTTTCGAGTGGAACTGCTGCTCCTTTAGGTGGCTGTAGCAGCTGCCTCCACTGATCGCTTTGCCTGGGTTTGTTATTTAAACCTGCTCTGGGCTTTAGTTCATGCCAGCTGTCAATGTCTTAGGTTGGAGTTGGTTCTCTCCTTGGATTTCTCATATGGCCTGTCCTTGTCAGCAAAAGAGAAGTTTCTGCTAGTTCTTATTTGTCCATTTGCTGTGGACTCTATTGCTTTGCAAATATGTCCTTTTTTGTCCAGCTTGTCACTGTCATATTCAGGCTAGCTGGAAGCTCTGGGGAAGCAGATTTGCCCCTCCACACCGTGAGTCGGTGTGGAGTTCATTGTTTGTAAACTCTGCGTGGATTTTTGTAGTTTTTAATACTGACCGCACAGTATACTTTTCTCTCTGTCTATCAAGTTTAGTAATGGCCACCTTTGCTGAAAACTGATTTCATTTCTGTGTATGTCATTTCCCTCTCCACTCACAGTCAATATTTGTGGGGGGCTAGCTTTCCTTTTGGGGTTTTCTCTGAGGCAAGATAGCTTTCTATTTCCTTCTTTAGGGGTAGTTAATTCTTAGGCTGTGAAGAGGTGTCTAGGGAGAGTCAGGAACATCCCACGGCAATTACTAGTGTTGTTGTTAGGATTAGGGACTGCGGTCAGTAGAGATACCACCTCCTCAGAGCTCATCCCATGTTGCGTTTTAGCCACCAGGTCATATCTGTGTGTGGCCTCTTAACCACCAGGTCATAACAGTACAGCTGGCCCACAATGTGTTAAATGCATCTCAAAAGAGGGAAAAGAAAGTTCTGAGTCATTTTTTTTTCCTTTGTAGCTTGTTTTGTCTTTTTTTCCCCTTAATCTCTGGGTGGTTCAGGATTTTGGTGCTGATATGGAGGTTCAGGGTCTGTCCTTGCGTGTGGATCAACTCGCTGCAAGGGTAGAGAGTATCCAAGATTATGTTGTCCAGACTCCGGTATTAGAGCCTAGAATTCCTATTCCTGATTTATTTTCTGGGGATAGATCTAAATTTTTGAACTTTAAAAATAATTGCAGGTTGTTTTTTGCTCTGAGACCCCGTTCCTCAGGTGACCCCATTCAGCAGGTGAAGATTGTTATTTCTTTGCTGCGTGGCGACCCGCAGGACTGGGCATTCTCCCTTGAGCCAGGAAATCCTGCATTGCTCAATATTGACGCATTTCTTCAAGCGCTCGGATTGCTGTATGACGAGCCTAATTCTATGGATCAGGCAGAAAAAACTTTGCTGGCTCTGTGTCAGGGTCAGGAAGCAGCAGAAGTTTACTGCCAGAAATTTAGAAAGTGGTCTGTGCTCACAAAATGGAATGAGTATGCCCTGGCAGCGATTTTCAGAAAGTGTCTTTCTGAAGCCCTTAAAGATGTTATGGTAGGGTTTCCCCACGCCTGCTGGTCTGAATGAGTCAATGTCTTTGGCCATTCAGATTGATCGGCGCCTGCGCGAGCGCAAGGTTGTGCACCATATGGCAGTGTCCTCTGAGCAGAGTCCTGAGCCTATGCAATGTGATAGGATTTTGACTAGAGCAGAAAGGCAGAAATTCAGACGTCAGAATGGCCTGTGTTTTTACTGTGGTGATTCGGCTCATGCTATTTCTGATTGCCCTAAGCGTACTAAGAGGGTCCCTAGGTCTGTTACCATTAGTACTGTACAGCCTAAATTTCTTTTGTCTGTTACCCTGATTTGCTCATTGTCGTCCTTTTCTGTTATGGCAATTGTGGATTCTGGCGCTGCCCTGAACTTAATGGACAGAATTTGCCAAGCGCTGTGGTTTTTCCTTGGAGCCTTTGCAGAGCCCTATTCCCTTAAGGGGGATTGATGCTACGCCATTGGCCAAGAATAAACCTCAGTACTGGACACAGTTAACCATGTATATGGCTCCAGCACATCAGGAAAATATTCGCTTTTTGATGTTGCATAATTTGCATGATGTTGTTGTGCTGGGTTTTGCATGGTTACAGGTACATAATCCAGTGCTGGATTGGAGATCTATGTCTAACTGGTTGGGGTTGTCAGGGGATACATAGTGATATTCCTTTGATGTCCATTTCCTCATCCCCTTCTTCTGAAGTTCCTGAGTTTGTCGGATTTCCAGGATATATTTGATGAGCCCAAGTCCAGTTCCCTGCCTCCTCATAGGGACTGCGATTGTGCCATTAATTTGATTCCTGGCTGTAAGTTCCCTAAGGGCCGACTTTTCAATCTGTCTGTGCCAGAGCATGCAGCTATGCGGAGTTATGTAAAGGAGTCCTTGGAGAAGGGGCATATTCGCCCGTCTTCGTCACCGTTGGGAGCGGGATTTTTTTTTGTTGCCAAGAAGGATGGTTCCTTGAGACCCTGTATAGATTATCGCCTTCTCAATAAGATCACGGTCAAATTCCAGTACCCTTTACCTTTACTTTCTGATTTGTTTGCTCGGATTAAGGGTGCCAGTTGGTTTACTAAAATCGACCTTCGAGGGGCGTATAATCTCGTGCGTATTAAACAAGGTGATGAATGCAAAACAGCATTTAATACGCCCAAAGGCCATTTTGAATATCTTGTGATGCCATTCGGGCTCTCTAAAGCTCCATCGGTATTTCAGTCCTTTATGCATGATATCTTCCGGAATTATCTGGATAAATTCATGATTGTGTATTTGGATGATATTTTGGTTTTTTCCGATGATTGGGAGTCTCATGTGAAGCAGGTTAGGATGGTATTTCAGGTCCTTCGTGCTAATGCGTTGTTTGTGAAAGGGTCTAAGTGCCTCTTTGGAGTTCAGAAGGTTTCTTTTTTGGGTTTCATTTTTTCTCCCTCGGCTATTGAAATGGACCCTGTGAAAGTCCAGGCCATTCATGATTGGACTCAACCCACATCTGTAAAGAGCCTTCAAAAATTTTTGGGCTTTGCTAATTTTTATCGCCGCTTTATTGCGAATTTTTCTAGTGTGGTGAAGCCTCTGACCGATTTGACGAAGAAAGGCGCTGATGTGATGAATTGGTCCTCTGCGGCTGTTGAGGCCTTTCAGGAGCTTAAACGTCGTTTTACTTCTGCCCCTGTGTTGCGTCAGCCAGATGTTTCTCTCCCTTTTCAGGTTGAGGTTGATGCTTCTGAGATTGGGGCAGGGGCCGTTTTGTCTCAGAGAAATTCTGATGGCTCTTTGATGAAACCATGTGCTTTCTTCTCCAGAAAGTTTTCGCCTGCTGAGCGTAATTATGATGTCGGCAATCGGGAGTTGTTGGCTATGAAGTGGGCATTTGAGGAGTGGCGACATTGGCTTGAGGGAGCCAAGCATCGCGTGGTGGTCCTGACTGATCATAAAAATTTGATTTACCTTGAGTCTGCTAAGCGGTTGAATCCTAGACAAGCTCGGTGGTCTCTGTTTTTCTCCCGTTTTGATTTTGTGGTCTCGTATATTCCGGGATCTAAGAATGTGAAGGCTGATGCCCTTTCTAGGAGTTTTTTGCCTGATTCTCCGGGAGTTCTTGAGCTGGCTGGGATCCTCAAGGAGGGGGTGATTCTTTCTGCCATCTCCCCTGATTTGCGGCGGGTACTTCAGGAGTTTCAGGCTGATAAACCTGACCGCTGTCCAGTGGGGAAACTGTTTGTTCCTGATAGATGGACTAGCAGGGTAATTTCTGAGGTTCATTGTTCGGTGTTGGCTGGTCACCCTGGGATTTTTGGTATCAGAGATTTGGTGGCTAGGTCCTTTTGGTGGCCTTCCTTGTCGCGGGATGTGCGTTCGTTTGTGCAGTCCTGTGGGACCTGTGCTCGGGCTAAGCCTTGCTGTTCCCGTGCCAGTGGGTTGCTTTTGCCTATTCCTGAGAGGCCCTGGACGCATATTTCCATGGATTTTATTTCTGATCTTCCTGTTTCTCAGAAGATGTCTGTCATCTGGGTGGTTTGTGACCGGTTTTCTAAGATGGTCCATTTGGTACCGTTGCCTAAGTTGCCTTCCTCCTCTGATTTGGTTCCATTATTTTTTCAGCATGTGGTTCGTTTGCATGGTATTCCGGAGAATATTGTGTCTGACAGAGGTTCCCAGTTCGTTTCTAGGTTTTGGCGGTCCTTTTGTGCTAGAATGGGCATTGATTTGTCTTTTTCTTCAGCATTCCATCCTCAGACAAATGGCCAAACGGAGCGAACCAATCAGACCTTGGAAAGCTATTTGAGATGCTTCGTGTCTGCTGATCAGGATGATTGGGTGACCTTTTTGCCGTTGGCCGAGTTTGCCCTTAATAATCGGGCTAGTTCGGCTACCTTGGTTTCGCCTTTCTTTTGTAACTTTGGTTTTCATCCTCGTTTTTCTCCAGGGCAGCTTGAGCCTTCTGACTGTCCTGGTGTGGATTCTGTGGTGGACAGGTTGCAGCAAATTTGGACTCATGTGGTGGACAATTTGACATTGTCTCAGGAAAAGGCTCAACGTTTTGCTAACCGTCGTCGGTGTGTTGGTCCCCGGCTTCGTGTTGGGGATTTGGTCTGGTTGTCTTCTCATCATGTTCCTATGAAGGTTTCTTCCCCTAAGTTCAAGCCTCGCTTTATTGGGCCTTATAAGATTTCTGAAATTATCAATCCGGTGTCTTTTCGTTTGGCCCTTCCAGCTTCTTTTTCCATTCATAATGTGTTCCATAGATCCTTGTTGCGGAGATATGTGGTACCTATGGTTCCCTCCGTTCATCCTCCTGCTCCGGTGTTGGTTGAGGGGGAATTGGAATATGTGGTGGAGAAGATTTTGGATTCTCGTTTTTCGAGATGGAAGCTTCAGTATCTGGTCAAGTGGAAGGGTTATGGACAGGAGGATAATTCTTGGGTTGTTGCCTCCGATGTTCATGCTGCCGATTTGGTTGGTGCTTTCCATTTGGCTCGTCCTGATCGGCCTGGGAGCTCTGGTGAGGGTTCGGTGACCCCTCTTCAAAGGGGGGGTACTGTTGTGAATTCTGTTCTGGAGCTCCCTCCTGTGGTTGCTAATGGTATTTTTGTGAGTTCTGCCCTTGGGATCCCTCTGGTGGTTTCGAGTGGAACTGCTGCTCCTTTAGGTGGCTGTAGCAGCTGCCTCCACTGATCGCTTTGCCTGGGTTTGTTATTTAAACCTGCTCTGGGCTTTAGTTCATGCCAGCTGTCAATGTCTTAGGTTGGAGTTGGTTCTCTCCTTGGATTTCTCATATGGCCTGTCCTTGTCAGCAAAAGAGAAGTTTCTGCTAGTTCTTATTTGTCCATTTGCTGTGGACTCTATTGCTTTGCAAATATGTCCTTTTTTGTCCAGCTTGTCACTATTTCATATTCAGGCTAGCTGGAAGCTCTGGGGAAGCAGATTTGCCCCTCCACACCGTGAGTCGGTGTGGAGTTCATTTTTTGTAAACTCTGCGTGGATTTTTGTAGTTTTTAATACTGACCGCACAGTATCCTTTTCTCTCTGTCTATCAAGTTTAGTAATGGCCTCCTTTGCTGAAAACAGATTTCATTTCTGTGTATGTCATTTCCCTCTCCACTCACAGTCAATATTTGTGGGGGGCTAGCTTTCCTTTTGGGGTTTTCTCTGAGGCAAGATAGCTTTCTATTTCCTTCTTTAGGGGTAGTTAATTCTTAGGCTGTGAAGAGGTGTCTAGGGAGAGTCAGGAACATCCCACGGCTATTACTAGTGTTGTTGTTAGGATTAGGGACTGCGGTCAGTAGAGATACCACCTCCTCAGAGCTCGTCCCATGTTGCGTTTTAGCCACCAGGTCATATCAGTGTGGCCTCTTAACCACCAGGTCATAACAGGCATGGCCCAGCTTCCAATCCAAGGATTAGGTAAATTAACTCCGGAACAGCTAGATAAAATCTAGCAGACGCCAATGAGCAAATAGTGGTCAAAAGGGGAATTACCGCTGTCTGTCGGATGACCTGGTCTGAACAGCGTCCGACATGACAGTACCCCGCCTTCTACGAGGGACCCCAGGGCCCTCACGGCTAATAGGACCCGGCTTGTCCGGATGACGGCGGTGAAACAACCTGACCAGCCGGTCAGCATGAACGTCCGAGGCTGTTACCCAGGACCTCTCCTCAGGCCCATAACCACGCCAATGTACCAAGTACTGTAAAGTGCGACGCACTACACGAGAGTCAACCACCTTGGAGACTTCAAACTCCAAATTACCATCCACCAAGACTGGAGGTGGCATAGGCGCCGCGTCCACAGAACCCACCACCTTCTTTAGAAGAGACCTGTGGAACACGTTGTGTATCTTATACACCGCAGGGAGCTCCAATCGGTACGCTACTGGGTTAATGACGGCGGTGACCCTAAGTGGACCAATAAACCGTGGACCTAATTTAAGGGATAGTATTTTGAGTCTTATGTTTTTTGTGGATAACCACACCCAGTCATCCACACTCAGGTCCGGACCTGGCACACGCCTACTGTCAGCCACACGTTTGTACCTAGCACCCACACTCAACAGGCGCTGTTTAACTCTCCTCCAGACTGATAACAATTGTGTTCCTAACTGGTCCTCCTCCGGAACGCCGGAAGAGCCCCTCTGACTCAAGGTACAAAATTGAGGATGTAGCCCGTAAACACAAAAAAACGGAGACTCCCCAGACAACTCCTGGTGGTGATTATTGATGGCAAACTCAGCCAAAGGAAGAAAGGTAGACCACGCCTCCTGGTTATCAGAGACAAAGCAGCGCAAGTACTGTTCCAAATTTTGGTTCATACGCTCAGTCTGACAATTTGACTGAGGATGAAATGCCGAAGAATGAGATAACTTGATTCCCACCCGTGAGCAAAACGCTCTCCAAAATTTTGCCACAAACTGAGACCCCCTATCAGACACAATGTCAGACGGAACCCCATGAAGTCTGACCACCTCCTGCACAAATACTTGGGCCAGAGTCTTAGCGTTAGGCAACGCAGGCAAAGACACAAAGTGCGACATTTTAGAAAACCGATCAACAATCACCAAGATGACCGTGTTTCCAGCTGATGAGGGCAAATCAGTGATGAAATCCATGGAGATTTCCATCCATGGCTTACTAGGTACCTCAAGAGGAAGTAGTGTGCCAACAGGACGGGAGCGAGGCGTCTTAGCCCTAGCGCACGTGGTACAAGCTGACACGTATGAGACAACGTCCTGTCGGATCTTGGGCCACCAAAACCGACGTGACACCAACTCCAAGGTACCTCTAACCCCTGGGTGACCAGCCAGGACAGCATCATGATGCTCCGCCAAAACCTTTAGGCGGAGATGAAGCGGTACAAAAGATTTGTTGACGGGAAGCTCAGATGGTACCTCCTCCTGAGCCTCGGCAATCTCAGCCTCAACCTCGGTAGTGAGAGCCGAAATTACAACACCCTTTTGGAGGATGGGTACTGGATCTTCCCGAGGTTCTTCCCCCGGAAAACACCTGGACAGAGCATCCGCCTTAGTGTTTTTAGACCCCGGTCTGTAAGTGACCACAAAATTGAACCGCGTGAAAAACAATGCCCAGCGAGCCTGCCTGGGGGACAGACGCTTGGCTGTCTCCAAATACAGCAGATTCTTATGATCGGTAATAACAGTAACCTGATGTACCGACCCCTCCAAGAAGTGTCGCCATTCCTCAAAGGACAACTTAATAGCCAACAACTCCCTGTTGCCGATATCGTTGTTACGTTTGGCGGACGACAGTTTCTTGGAGAAATAGGCGCACGGACGCAAACCACTCAAAGATGAGCCTTGAGATAGTACCGCCCCCACACCTACCTCAGACGCATCGACTTCCACAACAAAAGGTTTTGATACTTCTGGCTGCACAAGAATGGGGACTGAAACAAAACTGTTCTTAAGAAATTCAAATGCGCGCACAGCAGCCTCAGGACAAACGGAGAAATTGGTACCCTTTTTAGTCATGTCAGTTAGCGGTTTAGCAATGATGGAAAAATCCTTGATAAATTTCCTATAATAGTTAGAAAACCCAAGGAACCGCTGAAGTGCTTTCAGGTTATCAGGATGTTCCCAACGCAGCATCGCCTGCACCTGTACATTTTAAAACCAGAAGCAGACACAATATAACCCAAGAAAGGCAACCCTTGAAAAGAAAATACACATTTTTCAAGTTTAGCATACAGCTTATTCTCTCTGAGAAGCTGTAACACCTGCCTGACATGATCTAAATGAGTATCACGGTCGCAAGAATATATGAGAATGTCATCTAGGTACACGATAACGAATTTCCCCAAAACATGCGAGAACACATCATTGATGAAATGTTGGAACACTGCAGGTGCGTTAGTCAACCCAAACGGCATCACCAAATTTTCAAAATGACCCTCAGGGGTATTAAAAGCAGTCTTCCACTCATCACCTTGATGGACTCTTATGAGGTTGTACGCCCCCCTGAGGTCAAGCTTGGTAAACCACCTAGCACCTGCCATCTGGTTGAACAAATCTGGTATCAGAGGCATAGGGTATGGATCACGAACCGTAATCTGGTTCAACTCCCTGAAATCCAAACACGGGCGTAATCAGCCATCTTTCTTCTTCACGAAGAAGAACCCTGCTGCCACCGGCGAGGATGACGGCCTGATGTGCCCTTTGCTCAAGCTTTCAGCAATGTAATCTTTTAACGCTTGTCTCTCCGGACCGGAGATGTTAAACATCCTTGCTTTAGGCAATTTGGCCCCTCGTTTAAACCTGATAGAACAGTCATAAGGACGATGTGGCGGCAACTCTGAACAACCCTTCTCAGAGAACACATCCACAAAATCCTGAAGTGACTCCGGAACGCTTGAAGTCACTGCAGCCACACATGTGGCCAGGCAATTCTCCTGGCAGAACTCGCTCCACCGAATTATGTCCTGAGTTTTCCAGTCAATTACCGGGTTGTGCATAGACAACCAAGGAAAACCCAAAACCACCTGAGCAGGAAGATTCCTGAGCACCTTACATGTAACCCGCTCGGAATGTAGAACTCCAATGTGGAGTTTCACCTCAGCCACAAATTCAGTAATCTCCCCCTGAGAGAGAGGAGCAGCATTGATGGTGACCAAGCGGATAGGATGAGACAGTTTTTCAATCCTAAAACCTGCTGTGCACGCAAACTCCTCATCAATGAGATTTGTGGCTGAACCACTATCCACAAAAACAGTAATTGGCAGCTCACTGCCAGCAACAAAAACCTTAGCAGGGAGCATGCACTGAGAAACCACCATGGAGGATATACATAAGCTCAGACTGGTCTCCTCCACCCCCTCTGAGCTTAGAAGTTTTCCGCCGTTGCGTTTTTCTTAGGCAGCAGAGGACAGATGTTAATAAAATGACCCGTTTTACCACAGTAAAAACAGGCTCCCTGCTTACTGAGCTCAGGGACTGGACCCTTCACATGTGACACCACTGAGATTTGCATAGGCTCTGTGGGCTCACCTGCAGCAACCTCACGTGAACCTAAACCCTCTCCCATAGGCGGTGTCTCATGCTTTCCCTAACGCAAATGGCGATCAATGTGGACAACCAGACTCATGGCGGAATCTAGAGAAGTAGGAGTCTCGTACATCAGAAGGGCTTTTTTAACCCTTCCAGAAATCCCATGTATAAACTGACTCCGCAATGCTGGATCATTCCATTGTGTATCGATCGCCCAGCGACAAAATTCAGAACAGTAATCCTCTGCAACTCGCTCCCCCTGGCGAATAGAGCATATCTTAGATTCTGCTAGAGCCATTTTGTCAGGTTCATCGTAGATTTTCCCAAGACAGGAAAAAAAACTCTCCACAGAGTCAAATGCAGCAGAATCAGATGGCAAAGAAAACGCCCAAGCTTGGGGATCCCCACTTAACAATGACAACACCAGGCCCACACGCTGATCCTCATTACCTGAAGATATCGGGCGCATACGGAAGTATAGTTTGCAAGCTTCACGAAAAGAAACAAATTTACTGCGTTCCCCAGCAAATTTTTCAGGCAAAGGAAATTTAGGCTCAGCAACTCTTCCCGTCGCTCCAGCTTGCACATTAGACACTTCTAGTCCCTGTTGCTGTACTGCCCCCCTTAACTCCGTGACCTGTAGGGACAGCGCCTCCAACTGGCGGGTTATGGAAGTCATGGGATCCATGACAAAACACAAAAAAAAGAAACCCCTTTTTTGTGTGTGTATGTGTTGTTGGGCCGATAATAATGTCATAGAGAGACTAGGTGAGCAAGAGCTAATAACCCGGGCCCCTGCAGTTTCCCTCAGACTAGGGAAATCCTGACTGACCTACCTGGAGTTTACACTGAAGGTGTGCATGTCCAGGCCTCGAACCTCACCCTGTCTCCTGAGCTCAGCCCTAGGCTGAAACCTCCACCCATCACTGTTGTGAATTCTGCTCTTGAGTTCCCCCCGGTGGTTATGCAGTTGTCCCTGGGTTGCAATCCTGGGCAGGTGTTCCTGCTGATTGCAGCTCTGACTGGGGTATTTAGGTGTGCAGGATTCATTAGCCCTTGCCAGTTGTCCATTGTTCTTGGAGGTTATGCATCTCTGTCTGGTTCCTCCTGCCCTGCTGCCAAATCAGCCAAGATAAGTGTCTGGTTTTGTTTCTGCTGCACACATGCGGTGTGCTTTACAATTCAGTGCTATTCATTGTTTTTTCTTGTCCAGCTTAGACTGTGTTTGGATATTTTCAGTCAAGTTGGATTCTCAGGAGATGCAGAGATACATTCCTTGTCTTTAGTTAGATGGTGGAATTTTGTATTATCTGCTGTGGATATTTTTAGGGTTTTAATACTGACCGCTTAGTATTCTGTCCTATCCTTTCCTATTTAGCTAGCAAGGCCTCTTTTGCTAAATCCTGATTTCTGCCTGCGTTTGTCTTTCCTCTTATACTCACAGTCAATATTTGTGGGGGGCTGCCTATCCTTTGGGATTCTGCTCTGAGGCAAGATAGAATTCCCATTTCCATCTATAGGGGTATTTAGTCCTCCGGCTGTGTCGAGGTGTCTAGGATGTTAGGTACACCCCACGGCTACTTCTAGTTGCGGTGTCAGTTTGGGGTTTGCGGTCAGTACAGGTTCCACCTTCTCCTGAGAAAGTCTCATGCGGCTCCAAGGTCACCGGATCATAACACACCACCCAGTGAAGATGTTATTCCCCAATACCCACAGTTAGCACAGACAAGGATAAAGGAAAATATACACCACGCCGCAGTCACTCAGGAATACACTATAAATGTGCAGGGCAAAATAAATACAAATATAGGAAGGAGTAAATAAGACAAAGGAAAATACACCACCAGCAACGAATCTCCAACCACCAGCTCTCCTCACCAGACCGAGATAACAACGCACAAGACAGAAGCTATAATCGGCGACGCCCAAAGATCAGGAGAACTATTTAAAGGCAGTGGGCATGGCCCAGCTTCCAATCCAAGGATTAGGTAAATTAACCCCGGAACAGCTAGATAAAATCTAGCAGACGCCAATGAGCAAATAGTGGTCAAAAGCGGAATTACCGCTGTCTGTCGGACGACCTGGTCTGAACAGCGTCCGACATGACACATTGAACATGGACGCACAGGAAGCGCGTCTTTACCTCCTCCCATCGGCGCCCGTGTCACATGACCGCGGGTCACCAATGGGTTGGCATGTCAGCAGGACTATAGAACAAACACTAGCGCACTACAATTCTATGGATACATATATGAGAGGTGCAGAGAAGTGGCAATGTAACATAGGAAATGAAAAAAGAAAAAGATCCACTCCAAATAATACTGCACACCACTACTGAATACAAATATAAAAAGGTAAACTTTTATTGATGCAGTAATCTAAAAACATCTAAAACAGACTGAAACCCCACCAACCTCGAAAGATCCTGCCAATAGTAACAAAGGTCAAGAAAATATAAATATCTGAAATAATATATATTAATATAAAGTATGATACAGAATGCCAATATATGACCTGACCCTTTATCTAATAGCCCAAATGGCTAGTGAGTACCCCGGGGGTAAGTATGTACAGAGGGAAAAATAACCGCCTGTCTGGTTGGAACATAGCACAACAATCAATACCATACTATACACTGCCGTACCTGTGTGCCAAAAAGGTTGCCAAGATGCATGGATAGAACCAAGGAAGGTGGCAAAAAACGCAAATGATACCACAGTGTGTAAACAAACTTGGCTGCACTGCAGCGATAATAACCGCACTGCTATGCCCCATAAAGTGCAAAGGAGCGTTGTCCCATGATCTCTGAACAGAGGCGTGAACTCAAAAAAGGCACAGAAGGAAGCCTGGGACCAGCAATGCGCGGGACCCAAACCGAGGCAGGTAACCACCGGGGAAGAAGGAGAGGGCAGGGATCATACTCACATTCCGATGTCTGTCACGCCCCCCGCCGGCGTCCACAGGGTTAAAACTGCTTTCGGCAAGAGCGCTGCTAATATGCATGCGCTGCTGCCGAGAGCTTCCCTGCACTTAATGTATCAGCGCCGGTAGTAACAGCGGTGATGTCACCGCTGTGCTCTGCTTTACGGCCAGCGCTGACACAGTCAGGGCAGGGAAGCTCTCGGCAGCATCGCGTGCATATTAGCAGCGCTCCTGCCGAAAGCATTTTTAACCCTGTGGATGCCGGGGGACGTGACAGACATCAGAATGTGAGTATGTACTGTTTTGTTTTTTTTGTTTTTTTTAAACTTTTACAATGGTAACCAGGATAAATATCGGGTTACTAAGCGCGGCCCTGCGCTTAGTAACCCGATATTTACCCTGGTTACAAGTGAACACATCGCTGGATCGGCGTCACACACGCCGATCCAGCGATGACAGCGGGTGATCAGCGACCAAAAAAAAGGTCCTGATCATTCCCATCGACCAACGATCTCCCAGCAGGGGCCTGATCGTTGGTCACTGTCACACATAACGAGATCGTTAGCGGGATCGTTGCTACGTCACCAAAAGTGTGACGTTGCAACGATATCGTTAACAATATCGTTATGTGTGACTCAGCCTTTAGACCTTCTGACAATAAGGTGGTTAAGCATTGAGAAGATGGTAGCACTGCCCAGTGGTGGACAAAAAATCGGAGTCTTCCCCCCACTGGGATTTTGGCGTCATTGGTGTTTGGGATCAGACTTGGGGGGAGGCTTATTGAAAAGGAATCCCCTTTCTTTTCTATCTTTCCAGGGTCTGCCCCGAACAGACCTGTCGTCTGACCGGCCGCGGCCCCCTCTATATCTGGATTCACGAAAGGACGAACGAGAGGTCTCCCATCAGCGCCTAGGAAAGGAAGGAGGTGGAAAACGCTTTTTCTTGTCCGATGCTTTCTCAAGGCACCTCTTACAGAATCAATTGAAGCATCTGCTAGGAATCTTGCGGCGCCCTGTAGAGAGGGTAATGCTTCAAGTAGTCTCTCCCTCGGGCATTTGTTTTTAATCTGGTCACTTAGTTCCATAGCACGTGCTGTGCAAGTGGCAGCAACCCCGGGTTTAAACGACCATGTCGCTGCTTCCCAAGCTGATTTTAGAAAGGCATCTGCTTTCTTGTCAAGGGGATCTCTTAGGGCTCCCATGTCCTCAAATGGCAACGCTACTCCTTTAGAGGTGCTAGCAATGGTTGTGTGACACCCGGGAGACCGAGGTACCCAGCACCAGATCAAAGAGGTCCGTCTCTTGAGGGGGATGTCACTAGTGGCTTGACCCGGTGCTGTGGCCTCAGGCGATGCACAGTGCAAGGGATATCATGAAGGAACAGACACTTACTTGATCAGCAGCAGGTCCTCTCAGCTGTGATGACCCCGATCCTGGATCGATGGCTATTGTCCAAATGAAAGACTGAGGCGCTGAAACGTTTAACCAGTTTATTTCAACAAAAAGGGATTTGCAACCAATACTGTCACCGGAGTCTGTATAAGAACTCTGAATTACTTTGACCCTGTCAGGATTTCCACCTCTTATTATGCGCAGTTTCTGTATGGCCCTGCTGCTGTATGTGAACTGGCTGCTGACCCAATCTGTCTCTTCTGTGTTCTGGTTCGACGGACAACCCGAGTCCTTTTTGTCGGCTTACCCCCTTTGGGAGTACCGCTGAACTCTGTGTCTGTTGCTGCGTCTTACCCTGGTGAAGCTGATATCACCTCACTTTCTTCCGGTTGCTGTATTATATATAACGAATATAGCCACGGATCCGGTATCCGTCTCTGCGCCTATTTTGGGTAGAAATTATTGCTACCCGATTCTTACAATGTCCTTTTTCTCTATTCCTCTTTTCCTACTATGGGTATTACAGGCCTATAATCCGTCATAGGGCTGTTAGGAGTTCAGTTATACGACCTCTCACTTTCAGCTCCTCAACCCAACTGCCAGTCCTTTTCTCAGACCAGAATAGATCAAGGGGAGTCTCTGGAGCTCCCCCTTCTGGCCAGAGATGGTAGTGCAGTCTTGCTATTTTAATATTTGTATTTGGTGTCAATAACTATTTTTGTGGCAAATACCCCTAGGGGCGCCACAGTTGCATCTAACTTAGGAGCATTTTCCCACTTTTCACAGACCTCTTCATCAAAGGGGTACTTGCGCTTCAATGCCTGAGGGATAGATATCTTTTTATTGGTTTTTTTCCACTCTTTTGATTAAATTCATGATATTATCATGGAAGGGAAAAAATGTACTCTTTTTTCCCTCCAAGTTGCTGAACATAGTGTCCTGAATTGATCGCGGCTCTCTAGGGGTTTCTACCTCCATAGTTGCTCTAACAAGTTTGAGCAGTTTCCTGATATCTTCGGATTGAAAATAAGGGTGGCCATACTTCTCATCCTCATACTCCTCATCCGAGGAGTCCAGGTTGGAGGCATTAGAGGGGGTTAATTCTCCCGGTTCATCCCCTGAATCTATGCCAGACCCTTGTTCACTTGTTGGGGGAGGCGGGCCCTTTGCTGTATGATGTTTTAACTGCTCTTTAACAGTTGATTTGACTTCCTCCCGTATAATAGTTTTAATATTTTGCAATAGGGAAGAAGACTCTTCTGCTACCGTTTTGTCAATGCAAGGCTGGCAGATTTTCTTGCTGTGTAGTCTAGGGAGTGTTTCTTTGCATAGTGCACAGACCCTATTCTTCTGTTTGGAGGTGGCTTTCCTTCCCTAAAAGACACAGTGTACAGGGCATCAGAAGGTGTGATTCACCTTACAAAGGCACTCACCCCTCCAGGACCCTGGGTACCCAGGTAGCTTGTGCCTCTTCACTCATTTTGGGCGCAGGCACCGCCGGTGTGTCCGGATCCATCGCTGGTTCAGTCATTTTAGCAGGCAGTCCGCATGCTGTAAAGAACCAGCGTTCCTCTGGGCTGCTTCTATTATATAGCAGGAGCGGTGTGCGCGCCTCTGGAACAACTTCCGGCTCCCTCGGCGTGTAACGTCACTCCCGTGCGACCGGAAGTAGTCACCTTACACTTCGGCGCCAGCGTCAGTGAAGGACACGCCCCTTATCCCAGGACCAGCCTCCTGCCCAGAGTGGACGCCGGGGAGTCCAGCGGGGGGGATGAGGCGCGGCACGCAGCAGCCCTTCACCCAGACAGCACTGTACGAGATGCCGACAAGTACGGCTGCCCCCACCGCGGACTTCAGCCTCCGGACTGGCAATCATCAGAGGGAGATCTCTCCAGAGGTAGGAGCTCTGCTGCAGGCATCCACCTGCAGGAACAGGAAACCAAAACTGAGGAGAGAGGTTCCGCCCCATTCTTTTATCTCTGCTGCAGGTTTCCTGTTCCTGGGGGCGGATGCCATCTCTCACATACGGTGCTGTCATGGTGAAGGGAAAATTAAGTTTTGCCATATTTGATGAACAGGACCAGGTTTCTGGTAATAAAAGGCACGTCATCTCCTTGAGTTTTCGTGGAGCCTCCTCTCCAAATTAATGCTATCGGGCTACTTAGTGAAAGCTTCATCTCTAGATCAACCCATTTTTTACTGAGTTTGTGATGGAACAGGTCTAGGTTGCAAGTTCCAAGGGATGCATAATTGTAATGAGAAAAATCAGGTAGGCTCAGTCCCTCGGATTGTTTAGTTCTGCTCAGGAGATGGTATGATAAGCGTGGGTGTCTGCCAGACCATACAAATCTCCTTATTGCTGTCTTGAGTCTGGAGAAAAAGGAGGCTGGGAGAAACAAAGGAATGGTCTGGAAGAAATAAAGAAGGCACAGTAACAGGTCCATTTTGATTGCATTAACTCTTCCAAGCCAGGATAAATGTAGTTTGTTCCATTTCTCCAGATCAAGCTCTGCCCTTTGTAGAGCTATTTTATAATTGGCATCATATAATTGTGATGATTTGGCAGTAAGCTTTTATACCCAAATAGGCTAGGGAGTCAGTTCGCCATCTAAATGGAAAGGAGGAGCACAGCTGGGAGACCAAGGATGGTGGCAACGAAATATTCAATATTTCGGATTTTTGTGAGTTAATTTTGAAATTACTTAGGGAACCAAATCTGTGCAATTCCGATATAATATTGGGCAGACTGGTAACAGGGGAGGTGATATACATAAGTATATCATTGTCAAAAAGAGCCAATTTGTGTTCATCTGATTGGGTACTCCATCCAGCTATAGATGCATTATTGCGGATTGCGACTGCTAAATGTTCCATAATTAATACATATAATAAGGGTGACAATGGGCACCCTTGTCTCGTACCGTTCCGTATGTGAAAGGGATCTGACAGCAAACCGTTCACCTTAACCTGAGCAGAAGGGGACTCGTAAAGAGCCTTAATACTTCAAAGCGCCTTCCTATGTAATCCAATTCCTTTGAGCGTTTGATACATAAATTCCCAACCCACTCTGTCGAATGCTTTTTCAGCATCTGTCAACAACATGCACATGGGGTCTCCTCCCCTGCCGGCTCTGTCAATCAAGGAGATGGATCTAATTGTATTATCTCTTGCCTCTCTTCCAGGAACAAAACCTACTTGATCCTGATTGACCAAATGCGGCAAGAGACAACTGAGTCTCTTCGAAATCATTTTGGCATAAATTTTGACATCTACATTTATGAGAGAAATAGGGCAGTAAATGCTGCATAGAGAGAGATCCTTTTTGGGTTTTGGGATGACTGTCATGTGTGCAATTAGGGCCTGTGGGGGGGAAGGAACCCCCTGAGGAAATAAAATTACATGTCGATAGGAATGGAGGGCAGAGCAGATCCGAGAACTGCTTATAAAAGCCTGCCGTGTATCCATCGGGGCCAGGGCTTTTACCTAGTTTCAAATCCCGAATCACCGAGGTAACCTCTTCCAGGGAGAAGTCATTCTCTAGATCCGCTAGGGTCTCATCAGAGATTGTGGGTAGTTTATTAGCTTGTATATAGGACTTAATCTTGTCTTGAAATGTATGAGTGGGAAGATCTTTAAAGTGGCCATTTATATTATAGAGAGATCTATAATAGTCATAAAAACCAGATAGGATGTCTTTGGGACTATGAACCCTTTTACCCTCGGCATTTTTAATGTGTGAAATGAATGTTTGTGGTCCCCGTGGATGTAGGGCTCTCGCTAGATATCTGCCACTTTTGTTACCTAGATGATAGAAACGACTTCTAATTCGTTCTCTGAAACAGCGGGATTTTTGATCCAAAATTGTAAGTAATTTTTGTCTGGCTGTAGATAAATCCGACAAAATAAGTGTGGAAGGGTTCTGTTTATGTTGCATCTCTAGTGTATGAATCTGTGAGGAGAGATCGGCAATATTTGTTAAGCATTCCTTCTTGATACGAGCTCCCTGTGATATAAATACACCCCGTAAGACACTCTTCAGGGCCACCCATTGCATTGAGGGGGACGTCGGGTCACCAGCATGATCAGCCACAAAACCCTCAATTGAGTGTTTTACCTCTGAGACACAAGTCTGATCTTGTAATAAGTTTTCGTTTAACCGCCAGGAGAAGCTAGGTCTCGCAGAGGGGTCCAACTGTATCGAAAAGAATATGGGTGCATGGGTGCACGTCCGCCCCCACCCCAGAGTCTAAAACAATGGGAGAAAAAAAAAAAAATCGATTCTACTATATATAGAGTGTATCTGGGAGTAAAAACTATAGTCTCTTGTATCTGGGTGGAGGGCCCACCACACGTCCATCAGTCGCAAGTCACACATCTGCTTCTTCACTTTTTTTAATGGAGGACAAAGGATAAGAGGTCTTACCTGATACATCGATTAGGGGGTTCATTGGGTGATTGAAGTCACCTCCGAGGACTATCGTCAGGGTTCCTGCAAATTTCTCTAGAAGCCTCTTACATATGGAGCCAAATTTCTGCTGGCCTTGATTAGGAAAATAAACATTAGCCAAAATAAGTGCGCGCATCCCCCAAGCCACTTTCAAGAAAATATATCTTCCTTCAGTGTCGACTATCGAGTCAAGGATTTCTGGTAAGAAGGATTTATGGAACCCAATAGACACTCCCTTAGATTTAGAGTGGGGATTTGTACTGTGGAACCATTTGGGGTAATTGTGGGATGTGCAATTAGGGGTCACCCCGGTCTTAAAGTGTGTGTCTCCTGGAGCATTAAAATTGAGACACGTTTGTGGTTAGAGTATAAGATTTGTCTTCTTTTCTCGGGTATATTCAGCCCTTTTACATTATGGGAACAAAATTTAATTCCGGTCATATCTAGAATAGACGTTCATGGATTGATTATGTGGACATTGAGACCAGACCCTAGGGGGGTTTAAATGTAATTTGTGTGTGAGGGACAGGCCAAGGGGTTGGGGAGAGAAGGGAGAGGGAAAAGAAGGAGAAAGACAAGAAGAGGGAAAGGTTAGATGTATGGTGCATGAGCACCGAAGGTGAGAGACCATGATGCGGTTATTTGGCGAGAAGCCACCAAACGCAACAGTCGGGGTAGGAAGAAGCCGGAGGTGAGAACTAGCCTCTATCAGCCTCCCCCACAACCTAGTTAAATACAATGTTGTGTCAAACTTTGCTAATCAATATCTGATCCTGACCAGACGAAGTTTGAGATCAAACTTAACAGTAGAAACAATAAAATGAATAATTACACTCTATAATCTTCAATGTTGTTCCTGTAAAAAAATAACAGGATCAGAAAAAGAAGAAACCAAAAAGAAATGGTCCACATGACGGGACATGGGCAATCCAAGATCAAACCCTTTCAAGAGCTGAGGTCACTCATTGGGGTTTGTGTGTATACAGCATTCCACATAGGAAAAAAAGAAGAGGTAGGGACAAAAATAAGCCCCCTCATGTTAGGACTGGAGGGGAACTATTTTTCTTATGTTGCTTGGCGTGTGGAGTTTTCAGCCATCTTGGAGGGATATCAGGCAGTTGGGGAGAGTATGGCCAATCAGGAAGGTCAGTCAATGGCAACTCAAAAGGTACCCAGAAAATTAGCCACGTCCCCCAGATTACAAAAGGTGGCCGATTTCCCTCCTTTAAAGGCTATCAGCTGGAATGGAAATCCCCACTTATATGGAATGTCTCTTTCTTTAAGGAGGGATAGTAGAGGCCGTAGTACTCTTCTGAGCTGTAGTGTATGCCTAGATAAGTTTGAAAGTAGTAAGATTTGTGTTCCACAGTAATTAATGGTGCCTTTCTGTCTGGCCGCCAGCATAATAGCTTCCTTGACTTTGTAGTAATGTACTCTGCAGATAACGTCTCTAGGTCTTGATTCTGATGTCGGTTTGGGTCCAAGAAATCTGTGTATACGGTCAAATTCTATTGAGCCCGCCCCTTCATCATTTAATATTTCCAGGAACAGTTTTTGAACTGTGGAATCTAGCTCAGATGGGCTCACAGATTCAGGGAGGCCATGAATTCTAATGTTGTTTCGCCTATTGCGGTTTTCTAGGTCTTCCACTCCCGTCGCACACTCCTCCAATCTCAAAGTGTGGCTAGTGATCACCTCTCTGTGAGTTTGTAACTCTTGTAAGATAATTTCTTTGGACTTCTCCACTTCCTCTACTTGAGATGTGAATTCTGATTTTAGAGTATGCAGTTCTTTTTTGTAGGAATTTTCAATGCAGCAGGCGAAAATTTCCAGGTCTTTTTTTGTGGGGAGCGTTCTAATAAATTTGCTCAGGTCATTCACAGTCATGTCGTCTGATAGTTCACTATTGTCATCCCCCTCCTCTGTTGCTCTTTCTGGTGATCCCTGGGAAGCTGAAGGGTCATGTAATAAAGAATAGTCATTTGAGATGTTAATGGAAGATTTTGATCTTGTGCTTCTGTACTGGCTGTTTGTATTTAGGAAAGGATCCATATTGTCAGAATGAGCTGCAGAATCCGGAGGTGGACCAGTACGTCTTTTGGATTTGCCCATATACCTCAGCTGATCTTAATGGTTAATATATGGCTGTGGGGGGGACTTGTGGGGCAAAGATGGCTACATCATACAGCCAGTTTCTCCTACAGCAAACACCTCTCCCCAAATAGGATCTCCCACTCAAGTAGGGATATGGCATGGAATCGTGTGTGCTCCGAGCAAAGCAGCTGGTATGAAGTTATTTTCTGGTAAGCACCTGTCCGTCTATATAATGGCGGTGTTTGGCGCCAAAAGGAGAGTCAGAGGGGGTAGAGGGAAAATCAAGGTAAGGTCTCCACAGCTTTGCCAAAGAACGGTCCCTAGGCACTTCACCTGGTATAGATGGGTCTAATATGTGGTAGCACACAGTGAGGGGACGATAGAGAGTGGGAGCAGGGGTGTGCTTCAGGCAGCCCGGGTCGCGAGCCGTCAGCTCTCAGCGACTCCTGCACTAAGATGGCCGCCGCAGCAGCGAGTGTCCTTCTCCTGTCCCGCCGGCACTTCCACACTCACCGGGATCGTTCCGTGCTGTGCCACGGTCTCCCTCCTTGCCTCACGTGTCGGCGCCGGTCCCATGTTCCCTTCCTCCCCCACTGGCAGGCGGTCCATCTCCGGGGATCAGCAGGAGAGCAGCAATGGCGTCCCTTCCTCCAGGTGCTGCGCACACTATCTGGTGTCCCGCCGCCGCAAGATCTTCCTCGGTGCAGGCCCCGGGTGGAGGCAGTTGAGAAGCCTTGTGGTCACCGGTCCTGGAGGGTGTTTTCCAGCGGTTAGGCGTGCGTTTAGGGTCTCGGGTTATTAGGGTCTCAGGAGCTCCTTCCAGACACGTCTGCTTGGTGTGAGGTCCCCAAAATTACTTTTTTTGGTCGCTGCAACATTGCAATAAAATGCAATAATGGGCGATCAAAAGAATGTATCTGCACCAAAGTAGTATTAATAAAAACGTCAGATAAGCACACAAAAAGTAAGCCCTCACCAAGCCCCAGATCCCAAAAAATGGAGACGCAATGGGTATCGGAAAATGGCATTTTTTTTTATTTTTTTTTAACAAACGGTGGATTTTTTTTTTCACCACTTTGATAAAAAATAACCTAGACATGTTTGGTGTCTATGAACTCATAATGACCTGGAGAATCAAAATAAAAAAAAGTCAAATAAAAAACTAGTGTGGGATTGCACTTTTTTGCAATTTCACCACACTTGGAATTTTTTTCCCGTTTTCTCTTACATGACATGGTAAAACCAATGATGTAGTTCAAAATTACAACTCGTCCCACAAAAAAAAACAAGCCCTCACATGGCCATTTTGACGGAAAAATAAAAAAAAGTTATGGCTCTGGGAAGAAGGGGAGCAAAAAACAAAAATGCAAAACCAAAAAATATCCATGGTCGTTAAAGGAGTTGTCTGGTCTAAAACTACAATCCTGCAGTCACTGACTGCAGACTTGTGAATACTCACACCATGCACTGCTTACTGTGAGGATTCTCCGATGTCAACACTGGGAACGGCAATCATGTGACTGCAAGTAAGTGATTTGCATATTTCCGGCCACAATCCGACTATGCAAGTAAATTGAGTGAGGCCGCGCCTATCTAGTCGGATTCTGACCGGGGGTATACATATCACATACTTGCAGCCTCATGACCACTATTCCCAATGCTAAAACCGGAAAATCCTCACAGCAAGCAGTGCATCTGTACCCTTGGGTGTCAGCCCTCGCTAGGCACTGTGGCTTTAAAGGGAACCTGTCACCCCGTTTTTTCCGTATGAGATAAAAATACTGTTAAATAGGGCCTGAGCTGTGCATTGCAATAGTGTATTTTGTGGACCCCGATTCCCCACCTATGCTGCCGAAATACGTTACCAAAGTAGTCGTTTTCGCCTGTCAATCAGGCTGGTCTGGTCAAAAGGGCGTGGTGTCTTCCCCCAGATCTTGCGTAGTTTTCCGTTGGTGGCGTAGTGGTGTGCGCATGCCCAAGGTCCCGAATCCACTGCACAGGGGAGTGAAAAGATCGCGATGTGCGGTATTTCATTGGTGATCGGTGGGGGCGGCCATCTTCCTTTGGCTGCGCGTGCGCAGAAGCGGCGCTTTGCTGGCCGCGGCTTCAGGAAAATGGCCGCGGGATGCCGCGCGTGCGCAGATGAAGATCGCAGCGGCCATTTTCCTGAAGCAAAGTTCGCATCTCGACTTCAGGAAAATGGCCGCCGCGATCTTCATCTGCGCACGCGCGGCATCCCGCGGCCATTTTCCTGAAGCCGCGGCCAGCAGAGCGCCGCTTCTGTGCACGCGCGGCCAAAGGAAGATGGCCGCGCCCACCGATCACCAATGAAATACCGCACATCGCGATCTTTTCACTCCCGTGTGCAGTGGATTAGGGACCTTGGGCATGCGCACACCACTACGCCACCAACGGAAAACTAAGCAAGATCTGGGGGAAGACACCACGCCCATATGACCAGACCAGCCTGATTGACAGGTGAAAACGACTACTTTGGTAACGTATTTCGGCAGCATAGGTGGGGAATCGGGGTCCACAAAATACACTATTGCAATGCACAGCTCAGGCCCTATTTAACAGTATTTTTATCTCATACGGAAAAAACGGGGTGACAGGTTCCCTTTAAGAGACCATGCTCCCCTCTGATTTGTGTGCACTTGGACAAGTCCTTTCTCCCCTGCAGTTTGCTGTGTGTTGGTTTTGGACAAGAAGCAGGAAGTGAAGAGGACCTTGTGTCAGATAGTGATGGGCAGTCCGGCTCTTTTTGGTGATCCGGCTCTCATGGCTCCGCTCACCAAAAAGAGCCGGCTCTTTTGGCTCACGAACCGGCTCTTTTTGGATCCTAAAAGGATCCCTATTCAATAGCTATTCAGGCGTCCGAAACTCCGCCCACCTACCGCAGAAACCCCGCCCACTTCTTAGAGCCAATTAAATTGAAGCGTGGGCGGGGTTTGCTCAGGTGGGCGGAGTTACGCCTCCCGAAGTCCGGGATTTTACGCCCAGTGAGAGCCATTCAGGAATTTTAGTGGCTCTCACTGGTGTGCCGGCTCCCGTCGTTCACAGCAGGGAGCCGGCTCTTTGTGTCGGCTCGTTCGTGAACGACACATCACTAGTGTCAGAGAAACTGGAGGTATGGTAGATGCTAGAATGTATGGGCTGCTAATTAAGGCTTGAACACATGGTTGTATGATTTGCATGAGAATCGCATCGCATCGCAATCCTCAGACTGGCCAGCAGTTCTCCTGACCTGAGACTGACCATGGAATAGAAATACAAGATGCTGTCTTAGTGAGAAGTAACACTGTTGTATGACTCGCATGAACAGAGGGTGTTATTCAGCCATCATCTGCCAGTAACATGCGCTGTTGGAGCAAAGTTGCAATTTTTAAACTCTCAATGCCACCGTCAAGCTCGTGACAGCAGTATTTACAGCATACTGGCAGGTGTACGCATCACAACTTGCCCATTATTTTATTTGTGACCTAATCCCGGACCGGAAACAGATTCTATGATGGTCAGGGGTCTGCTGAAGACCCCTGTTCGCGTCATGTTGGTACTCCTGTGAACATCAGCCCATGGGTGTTGGTCATGGGGGTGCTTTAATAACACTGTTGCATTACTGTATGTAACACGAGCAAGTTCCCTAAGGCTATACTAACATACAGATTCAATTTAAAAAAAAAAAAAGTCAAACTTCCAGTCACCTTCATTTTCAACAAATAAAAAGTAATAAAAGTTTATTGATACATTCTGAAAGTCCCATTTATGAAAATATTAATTGTCAGACCAGTAAATTTAATGAGAAATAATTTCTCCAGAATTGTGTTTTCGTCCATTGCGAAGCCATATAAAAATGTAGTATGTATGTACTCTCACATGAGATCAATAACATTGGCTTGTGGTGCAAAAAAGCAACTACACAGCTCTATATCCCACAAAATTAAAATTTGTACGGCAATCTGAAAATGTCAATAGTTTGGAATAAATTTCCTTGGTGGGATTTTTCCATCAACTGTGGCTTAGTTGTGAGGCTGTGATGGTGACCTCCCTGGGGATGCCTCAGCATCTGGGATGTCCTATAGCAGGAAGTGCGCAATGCGGGAACAGTTAACCACGTGCACAGGTGAGGCAGCTCGTCACAGAGTTTTCCTCAGGTTTTCCGCAGTTTACCTCAGGTCCTGATGGAGAGCACATTTACTTGCATTTAAATCAACTATCAGATTTTTACGTTCTTTTTGAATATGGAAACAACACTTCAAAATGGAACGGTGAGTAGAAGCCATTTGTCGACCACATATAGGTGAACTTAATTGCCACAAAAACTTGTGTTTCGAGCTCAGTAAGGATGTAACTTTTAGGCTGCGTTCACATTTGCGTTGTTGGGCACATCGTCATCGACGCATGCGTCATGCGCCCCTATCTTTAACTTGGGGGGCGCATGGACATGCGCCGGTATGCATTGTACTGCGTTTTACGACGCATGCGTCATATAGACGCACAAGACAGGGCGCAGGGGACGCTACTTGTAGCGTTGTCCCTGCGCCGAAATTCCCGATCTGTAGGATCTTATGACAACGCATGCGTCGCAAAACGCTGCGTTGTGTACATGCGTTGGTTGCGTAGCTGACGCTGCACCCAGCAACGCCAATGTGAACGTAGCCTAAGCGGTGTTAGAACCAACTAAAGAAAATAAACAATCAAAACTTCCAAAAGTAATGTTATCAAAAAATACAAAAAGTATTTATTGTACAATAGGGGTACATGGAAAAAGTGGAAGGAACCAACAAGCATGCACAGGCTGACAGGGCATGTAGTATGTGATTATATCATAGTCCAAATATATTACATATTCCCGATAGGCCTAATGAGTTGAAAAGAGAGTCCAGTGTATTCATGCAACATCACATGTAACAAGTATGTATACCTCATCCAGTGGCTGGGATTATGACACCGTGCACCCTCCCCTATACCACATATAATTGACATCTATGTTGATGAATTTCATTAAATGGGCCAGTGTGGTTACGTTTTTTCCATGAGGCTTTTAACAGGGTTGTATGCCTGTATCCAAAGTGGCCATTTTTATTTCTTTTGTCCCCATAGCCACCAACGGACACCGCTTACATGCTCGGTATGCCACAGGTTAACCAAATATATGTCCACACTTTTGAAAAGAGTATGCCTGAGCTTCAAGAGTGATTCAGAGATAAAAAGTGCCTTCGCTTCAACCAAGTATAAACTTAAATGTGTTGCCCAAAAGGGCACAAATATCCAATTCAGAGAGCTCAAGTATCTCCAATCCCTGGAATAGACTGTCGCCTTTATTGAAAGTCACGGCTTAATAGTAAATAAGCCTATTTGTTTTGAGTCAGGTACAAACAGACAATTTGGAGCCCTGCTCCATGCCCCTGGGGGAGCTAGATTCCCATTTGATGGATGCGCCTGTTCCTTTACAGCAAGCAGTTTTGAAGGAGACCCATGCCTAGAGCTTGAGCACACAGGGAGATCATGGATGGCAGTGGTTTAAAGACAAAATACGTCTGGCTACAAAGGCCGCCGGCTTGTATAATTGTCACTCAATGAATCACCACGTTCTGAAAGGGTTCCATTCATATCTATCGGTTACACTCAGGGTTTCCCAACTATCAACAGGAGGTATCGAACATAGCAAGGTTTCTTTTCTTTATGAACCCAAGAGCTGTAACTCTGGAGTACATTACAAGACCAAGCAAGGTCAATGATTTTTTTGAAAAGCTTAGAAGCCTTTGACTATTGAACTAGACCTCCCACAGAATACTGAAGACTATTGGAGATTCACCACCTATCAGATGAGAGGCACACATCTGAGCATACAGGAACCTCAGCTATACTAAGCATGTGAGGTTTTCATGGACTTTACAGCAGACCTAAAAAAGACATTGTATAGGGGAGTTTGAAGAGAGTCAGTCAGCAAAAGGTAATCTGGAATATTATACACGATAAGTGTATTTCTGTTCCCCCATAGGTAAGATACACAGATAAAGCCCTCAAAGACATCCAAGGAGAATACTGGAGGAGATAAGGACTAAATTTCTGGAGTGCATAGCAACTGTGCAAGATGGGGGATCAGAAGAAGACTACAATGAAATCCTACTTTACCTCCAGGCCCTTCTAATTCTTAAAAACCTCCAAAGGCCACGTGTTGTTCGTAACATAACAGTAAGTCGTCAGACCCTGTGGGTCAGCAGTCTTTGCTGAACCAGTTCAATAATTTTCCACATTTTAGGTTTCAGATTGGAATGGGAGGACCCATCACATGTACTGTGGCAGTCGCAGGACTATTGTCGGTGTGAAGACACAAGTGTTCCTCCACTCAGGTAGCATCGTTTGTGCTTTCAGAGTTAGAGGACTCTAAGGTTTCTCCAAGCCAGGGAACCCAGGCAACCACACTCCACATGGGGGACAAACCCCTCTCTTGTCCCCATGTAAAACCTGTTGGAGCGGTGCACTCTGGCTCGAGATTAACTTATTTTGCATACACTCCAAATCACTGAAAAAAAATATGTCAGACATGTCTTTACCGCTGGCCGACAGATCACCGCAAACTTTTTTGTGACGTGTACCAGGAAGGTCATAGTAAATCCATCCATTGTCCTCAGACAATACCATTCTAGGTAAGATGCAAACCCGGGGAGGGGGGGGGGGGGTGTACGGGCGCTGTGCGGCGTGGGCCTCCACAGGCGGGCTGCGCATCTGGAAGAAAAGGGCCGCCCTCGGAGATGATCATAGTGCTTCAGGGAGCGATTTGGAAGACGGGCCCCCACACCGAGGTGGGTGAGCGCCCCGCCATTCGCCCATGTGGGTTGTCAGACCACTGTTGTCATTCGGTTCAGGTCAAGCTCCCCACGGCTCCATCCGCAAACGGGAGGTGACGGCCGGCGTGTGCACACATAGATAGGTGGTGGAAACCCGAGGGTACAGTAGGAAGGAGACCGCTCGCCATAAATCGATGCAGGCTCCAAAGCCCAGGCCGAGCGAGCGGCGCCACCTCCCCACCCGGGAGCGCTGTGCCAGATCGATCGGAGGAAGAGCTAGGGCTGGTTGAACCCCTGTCATCCCATCCATCAGGGAGAGGGGGGTGAAACATGCCCAAGAGTCCTGGTAGCACAACTTGGACACACAGGCGCCCTTGCAACAGAAGGGGGTTATAGTTTGATTCTCACACAGATCTCCCCAGTGGCGTGGAAACAGGGAACATCTGACACAGAGAAACGCTAACCCTGCTCAAAGTCAGAAGGAGCGTCCGCCCTTTTGGAGCCCGCTTTCAGACGAGGACAGGGCCGGACTGAGCACCGGGCAATTTTGGCAAATGCCAGAAGGGCCGTTGCCTGTAGTGGGCCGCTCGATCCGTTTTTGGTGTCTGGGAAGTCGGTGCTATAAATAGTTACAACTTACGATAAAGCTAAAAGGACCTTCAGTGATGTCACGAGCATGTGATCAATCACATGCATGAGTAGGCGCAGGGCCGTTTCTTCAACAGGGCGGGCAGGGCGGCCACACGGGGCGCCGTGGGGCCGGGGGGCGCAGGAGAGGCCTCGGGCCCCGGTGGTCCCCTGCCCGCTGCTGCTGCTGTTTAAGGGCTGTCAGGGGCGCGGATGCCGCGCTCAGTGCTGAGCGCGGGCGCGCCCTGCCCGAACTCAGCTGCAAATCTGACAGCTGAGCGGTCAGATCATCGCCTCGCGTCGCCGCGCCCCCCCCCCCGCACCGCACATAATGGTTGCGGCCACCTCGGCGCCGCCACTCACCCATACCTCCCAACCGTCCCGATTTCAGCGGGACAGTCCCGCTTTGGCACCGGGGTCCCGCTGTCCCGCTTCGGGCATTTAAAATCCCGAATTTGCGGCCGCCGGTGAAGCCCCGCCCACTTCCGGGACGTAGAGAGAGCCTGTTTTTTTTTTTTTTTATATAAAAGCTGCCTCCTGACCGCCCGCGCAACACCCCCCCCCCTCCCGCCCCCTGTGCGGCGCTGCCACGCTGAAGGAGAGAGCCTGCAGCAATCAAGAAGAAAGGTCAGCGATTCACTACCTCTGGCTGTGTGTGCACGGAGCTCCGGCTTCTGCTCTTAGCTGCTATCCCGGCAGAGAAGGAGAGACGGGGGAGGTGCCGGGATAGTGCAGAGCTGTGAGCAGGAGACTGAAGACTTCAGCAGAGAGCTGCACATGGACATCAGCCGCCCCTGCATCACAGAGGAGATTGTGTGTGTGTGATGTGTGTGATGGCTGCGTGTGTGTGTGTGTGATGGCTGGGTGTGTGTGTGTGATGGCTGTGTGTGTGTGATGGCTGCGTGTGTGTGTGTGTGATGGCTGCGTGTGTGTGATGGCTGCGTGTGTGTGTGTGATGGCTGTGTGTGTGTGATGGCTGCGTGTGTGTGTGTGTGATGGCTGCGTGTGTGTGTGTGTGATGGCTGCGTGTGTGTGTGTGATGGCTGCGTGTGTGTGTGATGGCTGCGTGTGTGTGTGTGATGGCTGCGTGTGTGTGTGTGATGGCTGCGTGTGTGTGTGATGGCTGCATGTGTGATGGCTGCGCGTGTGTGTGTGTGTGTGATGGCTGCGTGTGTGTGTGTGATGGCTGTGTGTGTGATGGCTGCGTGTGTGTGTGATGGCTGCGTGTGTGTGTGTGATGGCTGCGTGTGTGTGATGGCTGCGTGTGTGTGATGGCTGCGTGTGTGTGATGGCTGCGTGTGTGTGATGGCTGCGTGTGTGTGTGATGGCTGTGTGTGTGTGATGGCTGCGTGTGTGTGATGGCTGCGTGTGTGTGATGGCTGTGTGTGTGTGATGGCTGTGTGTGTGTGATGGCTGTGTGTGTGTGATGGCTGTGTGTGTGTGATGGCTGTGTGTGTGTGATGGCTGCGTGTGTGTGATGGCTGCGTGTGTGTGTGATGGCTGCGTGTGTGTGTGTGTGTGATGGCTGCGTGTGTGATGTCTGCGTGTGTGTGTGATGGCTGCATGTGTGTGATGGCTGCGTGTGTGTGTGTGTGTGATGGCTGCGTGTGTGTGTGTGATGGCTGCGTGTGTGTGTGTGTGATGGCTGCGTGTGTGTGTGTGTGATGGCTGCGTGTGTGTGTGATGGCTGCGTGTGTGATGCATTTGTGTCAAAGCTGCATGTGTTTGTGAGCTGCGTGCGTGTGAGCTGCGTGCCTGTGTGTGAGCTGCGTGCCTGTATGTCATTATACAGTATGGAGCATCATGTGTGGTCATTATACAATATGGAGCATCATGTGCGGTCATTATACAGTCTGGAGCATCATGTGCGGTCATTATACAGTCTGGAGCATCATGTGCGGTCATTATACAGTCTGGAGCATCATGTGCGGTCATTATACAGTCTGGAGCATCATGTGCGGTCATTATACAGTCTGGAGCATCATGTGCGGTCATTATACAGTATGGAGCATCATTTGCGGTCATACAGTATGGAGCATCATGTGCGGTCATTATACAGTATGGAGCATCATGTGCGGTCATTATACAGTATGGAGCATCATGTGGGGTCATTATACAGTATGGAGCATCATGTGCGGTCATTATACAGTCTGGAGCATCATGTGCGGTCATTATACAGTATGGAGCATCATTTGCGGTCATACAGTATGGAGCATCATGTGTGTTCATTATACAGTATGGAGCATCATGTGCGGCCATTATACAGTATGGAGCATCATGTGTGTTCATTATACAGTATGGAGCATCATGTGCGGTCATTATACAGTATGGAGCATCATGTGCGGTCATACAGTATGGAGCATCATGTGTGTTCATTATACAGTATGGAGCATCATGTGTGGCCATTATACAGTATGGAGCGTCATGTGTGTTCATTATACAGTATGGAGCATCATGTGTGGCCATTATACAGTATGGGGCACTGTGTGGCCATATTTTTTTGTTTATAATTATTGTATATGAAACAGTGTGATCGGCAGTGCTAAATGGGTGTGGTTGGGATGTGGATATGGGTGTGACTAATTATGAATGGGTGTGGTCAGAGGCGTGGCCTAAAATTTGCCGCGGCGCGCAAAGCGCGCCGCAAACTTTGTCCCTCTTTCCCATCTTCAAAAGTTGGGAGGTATGACTCACCTCCGCTCCGCGCTGGATGAACAGCGAGAATGAACAGCCAGGATGAGGCAGCTCGGCCACTCCCACACTGATAGCAGGGGCGCCGCGCTCTCGGCTGAGCACGGGCGCTCCCTGAGACAGTGATCAAAGAGCTAAGCACACACACTATCACTGTCAGACTAGGCTGCCTGGCTGTTGCCAATTTCAATGCTGGACAGGACAGGCTGCAGTCTAGTCTGACAGTGGTAGCAGTATAGCAAAAATGCCCACCCCCTGCCTATGGATTAGTCCTTCCCTTCCCAGCAGCCCCATTTAGCAGTCTGAGCGCGCTCAGACTCAGAGGGCAGAGGGCACTGACACACTGAACAGGTGAGGGGGTCTGAGGGATGGGATGGGTTGGGCTAGCCTTTTTTTTTGGATGGGGACCCCCACACCTGCCCCCCCCCCAACCACCCTTGGGGCATGCTGATTTGGCATGCCCCACAGCATGAAACCCGGGAGGGGGCCCAGCTGACTTACCTCATCTTTGGCAGTCTGGTGGCATCCTCACCCAGGCGAGAAGTGTTGGAAAGAGTTATGGCAGTAACTGTATACCTGGCAACCAATAATTTAGCTTTTCGAGGATCGTCAAATACATTGTTTACACCAAATAATGGACATTTCCTTGGGCTTATAGAGCTTCTTGGAAAATTTGAACCAGTAATGAGAGATCATTTAAAACGAATTACTTCCCAGGAAATCCATACACATTACTGTGGAAATTTAATTCAAAATGAAATTATCTGCTTGATGGCCTCTCAGGTGAAGAAATGTATTCTAGAAAAAGCCAAAAGATCTAAGTATTTTTCAATAATGTTGGACTGCACACAAGATGCAGGTCACACTGAACAGTTGTCATACACCTTAAGATTTGTTGATATAGATGATGATCACGTAGCAATAAAGGAACATTTTATTGGCTATCGTCCTGCTACTGATACATCTGGGGAAAGTCTCGCCAATCTCCTTTTAGAAGAGATTAGTAAATGTGACCTGGAATTAGAAAATGAACTGGCAGAAAAGCTGAATTATTCGGAAGCTATTAATGCTTTTGCAGCGGCTAAATCTAGAAGAGTCAGTTTCTCATAAATCTGCAACCTACAATTTTTAGGATCTGTTTCCAAAATAATTAATAGATATTATTTACCTACAACTTTGTTCTCACCGTTAATAATTAGCATACTTGTCCCTTTTCCCCAAGTTCTATATAAGTTAAAGGCAAATTATAATTTATTAAAAAAAGGGAAGATACAAGCCTGCTCTCTATTTATTACTCAAGCCCACAAAAATAATGTTTATTATTTTCGGTGCCGGGGGGGGGGGGGGGGGGGGGGAGAAATTTCCTACTCTCGCCCTGTGTCATTTTTGGGCTAGAAACTGCCCTGAGTAGGCGGGATTAGAATACCACCATTGCTGGAGGTCACATGATCCATTCCTCACAGAGAACAATGTGTCTGCACTCACTGCAGTGCCTTCTGGGATGGATGGGGCACAGCAGGAGAGAGGGCGGGCGCTGCGGTCACCTGACCAGGATGGGGGTAGGAGCTCTCGTTAACCCCTGCAGCGCCGGACAGGCGTGTGAGGTGTCACAATAGTGACTGCAAGACCCTAATAGGAGCCAGCATCGGGCATGTAATGCTAGGAACTGTGGTGATGGTGAACTACGGGTACCAGGAGGGAGCCTCTGCATACCAAGCAGTGTAGAGGTGTGTGGGACGGGGGTGCGAGGAAAAACACAGCAAAAAAAGGGCAGCTGTACCATCACCAGGGCATAATACTAATGCACTGCAGCAGCTGCCATGATGAAAGGGGCAATGAACTGGTGAGAGTAACCACCATGGAGGGGGGCTGCCTAGTAATATAACTGCACTTGGAGGAAGTGTGTATAGAGCGCTTGTCACATGCTGCGCCACTCTCAGCGGCGCAATCCTGCAGTATTCTGCATAGTCACTGGTCCGCCTCCTGCGCCTATGGGTATATTCTGTGATTATTTTACTTGAATTACCTTTAATTTGTTTTGATAACATCTGTACTCCCTATTTTTCATGATATATTGTGTTGATTTATTCTTTATATTGGTGCGTCGACTGATTCATTTGATTGTGCCTATCCAGTGTCGGCGGCTGTCCTCCTGAGTGGCCTGTTCACTACAGTTATGCATTTTACCAGTAGTCATTGTGCTTTTAGGGTGTGTGCACACTTTGTGATTTTTTATGCGTTTCCGCTGCGTTTTTGGACGCGCGGAATTTTAATCAATGGGAAATTCAAAAACGCTGTGCACATGCTGCGGAAAAAAAACACGCGGATTAGCAGCATTGTTTTCCGCAGCATGTCAATTCTTTGTGCGGAACTGCAGCGTTTCTGCACCCATTGACTTGCATTGAGTCAGGCACATCCACAGCAAAACCGCAGATGTAAAAAAAGATCTGCGGTTTAGCTGCGGATGAAACACTGCAGATCGGGAGGAGGGAGTGTATGGGCGGGGACTGTGTGCGTGTATGTGTGCGGTGATCTGCAGGGATGTCCGTGGGTCTTGTGTTTGTGTGTGTGTGTGTGTGTGTGTGTGTGTGTGTAGGCATCGTCCGATGGGACTACAAGTCCCATCCGGCTATGCCTGCTACAGTGACAGTGATTGACACATTAGCCAACATACTCTGCTTACATTTAGTTTCCCTCACAGATATACTTTATTCGCGTTGGCTGTTTACATCTTGGTGTACTGTGCCAGCCATATCTCTGGGTTATTTGTTTCTGTCTGCCCTCTCACTCCATACCTTATCCTCTCTTTGGCTGGTTTCACATTTCTGTATGTGTGCACAGCATGTGTTCCGCATAAAGATATGTACGCATGATGCATGCAGATCTAACATGGCGCACGCAAGGACATGCATTAGCGTACACATGCGTTGTTTCGCGGTGTCCAGCAAACGCAACATGTATTTTTTTTTTTTTTGAAGAGTCAAAAATCCATCAAATATGCACAGTCATGCGCATGCGGATGAGTGCATCAAAACAACGCATTACTGTTTATGGGAACGCATTGGTACGCAGGGACTTGCGTATGGATGCATTTGATACGCATGCGTTCATGAGACACGCCCATTTAGTGTCTGTCATATGGAATGCATGCACATAAACACAAACGCATACACAAAAAAACGCATACAAACGCAGTTTTTTTTGGCGTCATGCGTAAGATGATGTGGATAAAAAAAACCACTGCGTAAACATGTTTAATCAACATCCTTAATAAAATTTGTATATGATTTTTGGAGCTTGGACTCTATTTCCTCCTTTTTTTTTCTATTGATTAATGAGTTGTTCCTACAAGCTTATATTTTCTGGGTATTACTCAAATATTGACATGTAATGATTCAAAATGATTCAAAATGATTAGTTAGAGTATTGTTTTCTTAGCGTTCTATAATGCTGTAGATAAGCCAGCAACCTGACCTGCTAGATAAGAAAAATAACTTATTATACTCGCCTGCGGGGCGGTCCGGTCTGATGGGGGTCGCTGGTCCTGGTCCGGTGCCTCCCATCTTCTTGCGATGCCACCCTCCTTCTTGCTTCATGGCTCCCTGGCATCATGCTCCTGCTCAGGTGTATTTCTCTGAACTGTTGAGGGCAGAGCAAAGTACTGCAGTGCGCAGGCGCCAAGCCTCTCTGACCTTTCCTGGCACTGCAGGACTTTGCTCTGCCCTCAACAGGTCAGAGAAATACACCTGATTAAGAGTGCGGTGCCAAGGAGACTGTGAATGACGCAGGGATGCATCATCCACATGAGGCAAGCAGGAGGACGGCATCACAAGCGACTCTGAAGAGCGTTGATGGTAGTAACAATACCGCTCTTCACAGTCAAGACCCGGCATACCTGAAGAGCGGTGACATTACTGATGTCACCGCCCTTCAGAGTCTCATGCTGCGCAGCGGAACCAAAAGTGGCTGTAGGCAAAGTTTATGCAGCATCAGATTGAGGTTCCATAGTCTTTGGTTGTCTCAATCCCTGGACTACGTTGGATTTGGTGGACTATGGAGGACCTGCAAGAGATTTTTTTCCTTTTAGAATAAAGTGGTGAACAAAAGAATATCTTGAGGAGTGTTAATTTAACTAAAGTACTTTTTTTTTTTTTTTTTTACTGGGTTAGTAACGGGGGTGTCTGATAGATCCCTCTCCATTACTAAAACCAGGGCTTGATGCCAGCTGTGTTTTTGGACAATTCACTACTGACATCGACATCAACTAACATTGGCTCTTTCCGATTGCCCTGGTGCGGTGGCAATCAAGGTAAAGTGAAGCGCCAGATTTAGCATGTCTAATGTGATGTGCCATTTCTGGGGCAGCTGCTGGCTGGTATTTTAATGCTGCGATGGGTCCAATAACCATGGATCTTCCCAGCCTGATAATATCAGCCCACAGCTGTCTTCTTTATCTTTGCTGGTTATCGAAAATAGGGGGACCTCACATCGTTTTTTTTCATTTAACCATTTATTTATTTAGCTTTGATTTCTTGAATGGGTTCATTCTTTCTTTTAAAGCTGTTCTGTGGCATGTGAACAGTGTTTACTGCAAAATAATGCATGTTCATAAGATTTTAGCAGAGGATTGCTGTAGAAAAAGAAAAAAACAAAAACTGAAAAACTGTTCCACAATCAGTGGAGGCGCACCGACTGGAAGAGGTACTCAGTTTTAATTAAAAAATTCCAGTGAATGGTTCAGTATGACAATTTGAGAGAAAATCTATGGCATACGGTACTTCAAAATATGCCATCATTTTTTGATTGCTGTGGACCTCCACAATCCTCTCAAATTCGGAAAAAAAAAAATGGCATTGTTGCAGGAAGTACTTCCGCACCTTTACTGCAGCTTGGCTCCAGTATATTCAAACATGGATGTTCTGCCAATTACTAGAAAAGAAACTATGATATGCAATTATTAATAACAAATGCAATTTTTTTTCAGAGAAATTGTAAGTTGGTAAAATATTGTTTGCTTTGTGTTGGGAAAAGAGTAGGTGCAGATGGGAAAGCTTAGAAGTAATTTGGTTAAAGATTACCACAAAAAAAAAAAATCTCTTTAAAGGGTGGAAGATACATATTTCTGACATTTGAACTTGACTGGAAAAAAAAACATGGAAAACAAACAAACGAAAAGGGGGTGCAGAAAAAATGAGGGAGAAGAAAAAGAAAGGTTTAGAGACTGATGCTGCAAAATGTGCACAAATATCAGATTTGTTCAGTTTCTATCAGCCAGGCCACAATGTACCTGGTCCTAGTAACCTTGAAGCCTTTACTGAAGGAACTGTCTGATATACAGAGCACTCAAGCTAAGGAAAAACAGCCATGTATCGATGATCTTGTTCTGTAGGATGAGTGTCTGTTACAGGAAGTCTTTGCCTGTTTGTGAGGGCCGGATTGAGGTATTACCAGGTGATCTCTTGAGTGTTGACATGGAGGAATGCGATCAACCACACCAAAGTTGCAGTTCTTCAAGTAGACCAACCTTACAGTCTCCGTCTACATTCAATTACTTTACTTGCCCTAATACAAGTCAACTCATCTTATTTTTCAGTTATCACCTAAACCAAAATATTACTGATACAGCAATAAAGAAAAATTTCCTTCAGAAAGATGGATCAAATCGTAAGTGGCTGACCTACTGTGAAGAACAAAAAGCTCTATTTCTCCAGTCACCTTCCACGACAGTGGTACTGGAGGATGTCTCCCCACCCTAATGGGGGACAGGAAACACACAAGAGGTTAAATACCCTCCCCTTCCTGCAGCTTTCAGTGTTTTTCCTGTCCCCTATGGGCATGAAGAGGTCCTGCTGTAGTGCTGCCGTGGCTGGCATTTGGAGCACGCAACTTTTCTCACTCTTAGCCGGGCAGCCTGGGTCAGGCGCGATGCTCTCCTCCCTGCAGTGCTGCTCCCGTCTCTTTTATTTGGACTCAGGACCTTTGTCCCGCTCCTCCCGCGCCCCTTCTGGGGTAAAGTGGAGTGGTGATGTACGAACGGGGTCCAGACGCAGCTCCCCGGCTTCCTCCTCTCTCATCTGGAACCGGAGTCTCTGTATGCACGAACCGGAAGTGACGTTCCCGAACTTCCGGTTCACTTCCTGTGCGTTCCAGCGTGGAATGCACGTGCTTCTCAGCGTTTGCTGCACTCGGCTGCCATGTGGGCATAGCGGTTTCTCCCTACTACCTACACCTGGGATTAGGAGAGGAGGAGCACTCAATCAGATGCAGTAACCTCGGCTATTTAACCCTGGTTAGGGTTCACCTCCAGGTAAGGCCCCCTGTCTGTGTGACTGCAGTACCAACTGACCATGGATGGTGACAGACCTCTCTCTGCATCTGCCGAGCCCTGCGTCCTCCCTCCCACTGTGAGTAGCGGGCTAAGGTTCTTTCCACCTCCCTTCTACTTCTAGGGTGCATTACATTTAGTCCCCTTCTCTCTCTTTCAGGGAGACAAGGCCTCTGCCCCTAAGGCCGGCGTCACACTCAGCGTATGGAAATACGGTCCGTTTTTTACGGCCGTAATACGCAGCAATTGTCCCAAAACACTGTTCCGTATTCAATGCGAGGATGCGATTTTTACGCACAAATTTATCCGTGTGTCATCCGTATGGCGTTTTTTTCTCGCAGGCTTGCAAAATGGACATATCATGTATCCATCGACTCAAATATTCTTAAAAACATATACAGTGTATATATATATATATATATATATATATATATATATATATATATATATATATATATATATATATATTTTTTTTTTTTTTTTTTTTTTTTTTTTTTTTGGGCAAAGCCAGCTTACCGCTTTGAAGAAACCGGAATACATCCCAACCTGTGGTTACAGTTCGCACGGAAAACGGATTGGGACAAATCCACACATGTAAAAAACTTTGTTTCTCCAGCGATCAGTCCAATGGTAGAGTAAAATATACCTTTTATTTATCCATTAAAAAGTTCCAGATTTCTTGAGTTACAATATTGCATACATTCAATCCCTTATGGACTAGAAACTTTTCAGAATATTTTCTCATGCTCGAGTTCATATGAGTTCATCCAGCAGAGGGCGCATCACCGCGACTCGAGGTAACTACAGTACATTCCCCTGCATTCCATTCATTCACCAAGTTTTACAGACAGGAGCACAGCTGCATTAGCAGAGCTCCTGGGTGTAAAATGATTTAACCCCTTCAGATGGATTTACAGCGTGGGACAAGACTGAACAACGGAAAGTATGGAATATTGTTGTTTGTTTTTTTAACTTTGTTTCAGATGACAAGGGTCTTCAGGTGGATTAAGAGTATAATAAAATATTAAAACACCATGTGTCTTTATTTCATTAAAATACTTTTTAATAATGTGTGTGTGTGTTTTATTAACTATTTCATACTATTGGATTAATAATGGATAGGTGTCATAATTGACGCCTCTCCATTATTAACCTGGCTTAATGTCACCTTACAATAGCAAGGTGACATTAACCCTTCATTACCCCATATCCCACCGCTACATGGGAGTGGGAAGAGAGGGGCTAAGTGCCAGAATTAGCGCATCTTCCAGAAGTGCCTTTTCTGGGGTGGCTGGGGGCAGATGTTTTTAGCCAGGGGGGGGTCCTATAACCATGATCCCTCTCTAGGCTATTAATATCTGCCCTCAGTCACTGGCTTTACCACTCTGGCAGAGAAAATTGCACGGGAGCCCATGCCAATTTTTTCCGGAATTTTACCCTTTAATTTAATAAAGCCCCCACATTTTACACAGACACTTCTTACATTAGTAAAGAGGAATATGTAATAAAAGAAGGGATAGGAGATGGTTTACTGTATGTAAACCATGTCTCATATCCTGTCGGGTTTGTGAAGGAGATAGCAAAAGCCGGCAATTGAATTACCGGCTTTTCTGCTATCTAGCGCTGAATTATAATATATATATATATACAGGTCCTTCTCAAAAAATTAGCATATAGTGTTAAACTTCATTATTTACCATAATGTAATGATTACAATTAAACTTTCATATATTATAGATTCATTATCCACCAACTGAAATTTGTCAGGTCTTTTATTGTTTTAATACTGATGATTTTGGCATACAACTCCTGATAACCCAAAAAACCTGTCTCAATAAATTAGCATATTTCACCCGTCCAATCAAATAAAAGTGTTTTTTAATAACAAACAAAAAAACCATCAAATAATAATGTTCAGTTATGCACTCAATACTTGGTCGGGAATCCTTTGGCAGAAATGACTGCTTCAATGCGGCGTGGCATGGAGGCAATCAGCCTGTGACACTGCTGAGATGTTATGGAGGCCCAGGATGCTTCAATAGCGGCCTTAAGCTCATCCAGAGTGTTGGGTCTTGCGTCTCTCAACTTTCTCTTCACAATATCCCACAGATTCTCTATGGGGTTCAGGTCAGGAGAGTTGGCAGGCCAATTGAGCACAGTAATACCATGGTCAGTAAACCATTTACCAGTGGTTTTGGCACTGTGAGCAGGTGCCAGGAAGCATGAAGTGCTCCAAAATCTCCTGATAGCTAGCTGCATTGACCCTGCCCTTGATGAAACACAGTGGACCAACACCAGCAGCTGACATGGCACCCCACACCATCACTGACTAAGTACTTGACAGTGGACTTCAGGCACTTTGGCATTTCCTTCTCCCCAGTCTTCCTCCAGACTCTGGCACCTTGATTTCCGAATGACATGCAAAATTTGCTTTCATCAGAAAAAAGTACTTGGGACCACTTAGCAACAGTCCAGTGCTGCTTCTCTGTAGCCCAGGTCAGGCGCTTCTGCCGCTGTTTATGGTTCAAAAGTGGCTTTACCTGGGGAATGCGGCACCTGTAGCCCATTTCCTGCACACGCCTGTGCACGGTGGCTCTGGATGTTTCCACACCAGACTCAGTCCACTGCTTCCTCAGGTTCCCCAAGGTCTGGAATCGGTCCTTCTCCACAATCTTCCTCAGGGTCCGGTCACCTCTTCTCGTTGTACAGCGTTTTCTGCCACATTGTTTCCTTCCAACAGACTTACCATTGAGGTGCCTTGATACAGCACTCTGGGAACAGCCTATTTGTTGAGAAATTTCTTTCTGGGTCTTACCCTCTTGCTTGAGGGTGTCAATGATGGCCTTCTTGACATCTGTCAGGTCGCTAGTCTTACCCATGATGGGGGTTTTGAGTAATGAACCAGGCAGGGAGTTTTTAAAAGCCTCAGGTATCTTTTGCATGTGTTTAGAGTTAATTAGTTGATTCAGAAGATTAGGGTAATAGGTCGTTTAGAGAACCTTTTCTTGATATGCTAATTTATTGAGACAGGTTTTTTGGGTTATCAGGAGTTGTATGCCAAAATCATCAGTATTAAAACAATAAAAGACCTGACAAATTTCAGTTGGTGGATAATGAATCTATAATATATGAAAGTTTAATTGTAATCATTACATTATGGTAAATAATGAAATTTAACACTATATGCTAATTTTTTGAGAAGGACCTGTATATATATATATATATATATACACACATATATACATATATATATATACACACACACACACCTATTCTGTGTGAACACATTTATTCTACCTATTCTATTCTGTGAGTGTGATTTTACTGTACACCGCACTGAATTGCCGGCTTTTCTAGAGAACACCGCTGCGTATTTCTCGCAAGTCACACGCATGGTCCGTGTGTAATCCGTAATTTTCTCGCCCCCATAGACGTTCATTGGCGGATTTTTTACGCAATACGCTGACAAACGCAGCATGCTGCGATTTTCTACAGCCGTGCAAGACCGTATAATACAGATACATAATATACGGCAGATAGGAGCTGCCCCATAGAGAATCATTGGGCCGTGTGCAATGCGTACGTCCGTAAAACTCACTAGTGTGAGGCCGGCCTAAGAAGGACAAAACTTCCAGAAAATCGGAAGACTGCAAATGTGGGGTGTGTGCATCAAAGCTTCCTTCCTCATACAAGAAGAAGCTTTGCAAGCCCTGCACTGATGAAGTTTTACGCTCCGAACAACTATCTCTGTTCGAAAGCATTAAATCTCTTAAGAAGTTCAGTCCTCAGTATCAGCCCTTTCCCAGTCCCTAGTACCGCAGCCACCTCCTCCCAAAAAGAGGAAATTGGCAACGGTTGTTTCTGACTCTGAGGAACTTCATTTGTGGGAGAATGAGGGCTCCACTTCTACCCCCAAAGAGGATAATAAAAAAATATTTTTCCTCTGATGACATACGAGAATTAATTAGTATGGTCAGGGGGACAATGGAAAAAGGGCTTAGTGTTCCATCTGAACTAAAAAAACGATTCCCTCTAGATGGAGATCTCTAGACGTTCAGGTGTCTAGAGTATCAAAAAAGACAGCCCTCTCATTTGACAGCCCTCCCACTCATCCCAACTCAGAAACCCCATGGACCGTAAAATGGAAAGTCTACTAAGGAGATCTTGGGATACCTCCACGAATCTCCTTAGATCTAATATAGCATCCACTTGTGTGGCTAGGTCTCTTTCGCTGGCTCCGCACTCTGGAGAATCACCTTACCCAGGGAATGTCTAGAGAAGTAATCCTGGATTCCCTTCCCCTTCTCCAGAAAGCTACGGGATTCCTCGCCGATGCTTCGGCAGAATCTGTTAGAGTGGCTGCTAAGGCAGCAGTCCTTTCTAATTCAGCCAGAAGAGCGCTATGGTTGAAATCCTGGAGTGGTGACATCACTTCTAAGACAAAGCTTTGTGCCATTCCTTTCCAAGGTCACTATCTATTTGGGCAGGCCCTTGATATATTAGACAAGGCCACAGACAAAGAAGGCGCTTCCCGAACAGAGAAATCTGAAAAAGCGTTTTTTTCGTCCCTCAAAAGATCAACCCTCCCAGATAGAATTCAAGGGGTAGGGCAAGTCGGGCCGCTGGAGCTATCCAAAAAGGGGGGGGGGAGGGTAGGAATATCTTCGTTCCCCAGTCCCAGCAGACTCCGGACAAACAGTGACTACCCTCAGGGCGTGGGGGGGGGGTCAGCTCTCGAGCTTTATCAGACAGTGGAGGTTCATCTCCTCAAAATCAGTGGGTACTTGCTACTATCCAGGATAGACTAAAGCTAAAATTCAAGAGCCCTCCCCCTTGTCGCCTAGGAATCACCCCATTACAGAGTCTCAGCCCTCAAAATGCATTTCTTTCGGGACTTCAAGAATTACTCCAAGCGAGAGTGATTTCCCCAGTACCTCAACAGGAGATAGGCAGAGGACACTATTCCCATCTATTTCTAATCAAAAAACGTTCAGGGAAGCACCGGATAATAATCAAACTGAAACCCCTAAATCGGGTAATTACTTACAGAAGATTCAAGATGGAATCTGTCAGATCTGCGATTCCCTTGATTGGTCTGGACTGGGTGATGCCAACAGTGGATCTTAGGGACGCATATTATCACGTCCCAATCCATCAAAAATTCCGGAAGTTCCTAAGATTTGCAATATCTCGGATAACACTACCAGTTCAATGCCCTCCCCTTTGGGATCACATTGGCACCTCGAGTCTTCACAAAGATCATGATGGAGACAGTAATGTTCATACGTCTTCAAGGAATTTGCATAGTTCCATATCTAGACGATCTGCTAATCGTCGCTCCTTCCATCTCCCGTTTGAATGTGGACATACCAAGAACCCTAGAGATCCTGGACTCCTTGGGATGGATCCCAAATCGGGAGAAGTCGGACCTACTTCCTTCCACAATGAAAAAATTCCTAGGGGTCCTTCTAGACTCCGAACTAAGAAAATAATTTCTACCCAGAGAGCGCCAGCTCGATCTGGTACGGAAGCTAACAAAATTCAGAGCTCTGAAAGCCCCCACTCTGCGACACTCCATGTCCATTCTGGGGTCCCTAACATCTTGTATCCAGATGGTTTCATGGGCCCAAGCTCACACAAGAGTCCTTCAGTCACACGTTCTATTATCCTGGAACAGGCAGCAGAGTTCTCTATCCAAGAGAGTCCTCCTCCCCAATCATGTCAAAACATCCCTAGCATGGTGGCCATGTCCCCGGAACCTCCAACAGGGAGTCAGCTGGGACCAGATCCCACTAAAAATACTCACATCAGACGCCAGTCGAAGAGGATGGGGAGCCATAGTCGAAGGAACCCATTTCCAAGGCACATGGTCTCCAGACATCAGAGCCAGCTCTTCAAATTTCAGAGATCTGAAGGCGGTGGAAATGGCCATGAAAGCCGCGTCAACTCTTGCCCAGGGTCACCATGTCAGGATATACTCCAACAACATGACCACTGTAGCGTACCTCCGTCATCAGGGGGGTACAAGATTCGAAAAACAAAATCCTGACTACCAAGAATTTTTTCCTGGGCAGAAAGACACCTCTCCATCACGGCGGTCCACCTAAAGGGAGCTGCAAATACCCAAGCAGACTTCCTCAGCAGAAGAGATGTACATCCAGGGGAATGATGCCTAGATCAGGAAGTCTTCCTCTCCCTGTTATCCAGATGGGGGATCCCGGAAGTGGACCTATTTGCCAACGGTCAGAATACCAAGCTACAAACATATTTTTCTCTAAATATGACAGACCGTGCTGGGCATGGATGCTTTCTCTCACCCCTGGAAGTTCAGCCTCGCCTACGCTTTCCCTCCGATCCCGATGCTGTCAAAAACCCTTCAAAAAATTCGAGGCAAACGGGTTACTACAATTCTGATCACCCCATGTGGCCACGAAGGAGTTGGCACAGTGCCCTGTTAGACATGGCCCAAAAGGGGCCAATACATTTACCTCAGAAGAGCGGCCTACTTAGTCAGGGGCCACTATTACATCCGAACCTACACAGGTTGAATCTTGCAGCATGGCTACTGAGGCCAAGATACTAAGAGCATTAGGCCTCATGAAGTGATTCACACTCTTCAGAAAAGTAGGATACCAATAACCAATGCTATCTATGCCAAAGTCTGGAAGAAATTCTCATCTTGGTGTCTACCGAACATCCCAGACTCATTCCATCCAAATATTGCCCAGATTCTAAACTTCCTCCAGAAAGGTTTGGATCTAGGTCTTAAACCGAGTATCTTAGAGGTTCAAATATTGGCTCTTAGCTCATATTTTGACCAGAACCTAGCCAACCATCGTTGGATAAAACATTTTATAACATCAGTGACTAGAATCTGTCCCAGAGTTCATAGCCGTATTCCCCCGTGGGACCTAAACCTGGTCCTTAAAGGTCTAACTCAGGACCCATTTGAACCTTTATCACAGTCTTCTTTAAAGGTTCTTACCCTAAAAACCTGTCTTCTTAGTGGCCATTACCTCCGCCAGACTGATAGGAGAACTACAAGCCCTATCCATGCAGGAGCCCTATTTGAGGATAACATCTGACAGTATAATCCTCAGTCTAGACCCTACTTTTTTACCTAAAGTAACATCAGACTTTCATAGAACCCAGGACATAGTACTCCCATCATTCTGCAGAGATCCCTCTAACAAGGGGGAAGAATCCTTCCACACTCTGGATGTCCGCAGAGTGGTTCTATATTACCTTTCACAAACGGAGAGTTGGAGGATTGATCGAAATCTCTTTATCCAACACTCAGGAAAGAACAATGGTAGAAAGGTGGCAAAGAAAACAATCGCCAGTTGGATTAAACAAGCCATATCTCTCTCATACTCATATCAGAATCTATCCCCTCCTTCACTGAAGGCCCACTCTACACGGTCGGTGTCATCATCATGGGCAGAGAGGTGATGCATCTACGGAGCAGATTTCCAGAGCCGCCACCTGGTCTTCGGTTCATACGTTCACCAGGCACTACAGGCTAGACTTTAACCGGGATTTGACATTCGGCAGAAGAGTTCTGCAGGCTGTTGTCCCCCCTAGAAATTATATTGTTGGTACTACTCCAGTACCACTGTCATGGAAGGTGACTGGAGAAAATAGAAACCGAATTACCGGTAAGACTAATTCTAGGAACCTCCAAATCCAAACTGAAGAAAAGGACAGCGCCACACCAGATAGTGAAAAGCAGCTCACATATTTATTCTGCCTCCTGCGGCAACGTTTCGGTCCGAAGACCTTTGTCAAGGGGCTTGACAAAGGTCATCGGACCGAAACGTTGCCGCAGGAGGCAGAATAAATATGTGAGCTGCTTTTCACTATCTGGTGTGGCGCTGTCCTTTTCTTCAGTTTGGATTTGGATGTTCTATCTGGGATGGACCCCCTGGTGAGGACGTGCGCCCTGATGTCCATAGAGACTATATAATTATAGGGTGTGGCTTTACTGCTTTTTTTGTAATTCTAGGAACCTACCACGACAGCACTAATTTTCCTCCCTATTTAATGATACTTATCGATGGGTTCCTGCACCTAAGTGGTAATTATACATGCTACTGTGTTCACAAAAAACACTGGAGGCTTTAGGAAGGGGAGGGTATTTAACCCCTTCATGACCGTGGGATTTTCCGTTTTCGTTTTTCACTCCCCTCCTTCCCAGAGCCATAACTTTTTTATTTTTCCGTCAATTTGGCCATGTGAGGGCTTATTTTTTGCGGGACTAGTTGTACTTTTGAACGACATCATTGGTTTTACCATGTCGTGTACTAGAAAACGGGAAAAAAATTCCAAGTGCGGTGAAATTGCAAAAAAAGTGCAATCCCACACACGCCATTATGATTCTCCAGGTCATTACGAGCTCATAGACACCTAGCATGACTAGGTTATTTTTTACCTAAGTGGTGAAAAAAAATTCCAAACTTTGCTAAAAAAAAAAAAAAAAATTGCGCCATTTTCCGATACCCGTAGCGTCTCCATTTTTCGTGATCTGGGGTCAGGTGAGGGCTTATTTTTTGCGTGCCGAGCTGGCGTTTTTAATGATACCATTTCGGTGCAGATACGTTCTTTTGATCGCCCGTTATTGCATTTTAATGCAATGTCGCGGCGACCAAAAAAACGTAATTCTGGCGTTTCGATTTTTTTTCTCATTAGGCCGTTTAGCGATCAGGTTAATGCTTTTTTTTTTATTGATAGATCGGGCGATTCTGAACGCGGCGATACCAAATATGTGTATGTTTGATTTTTTTTTTTAATTGATTTATTTTGATTGGGGCGAAAGGGGGGTGATTTAAACTTTTATGTTTTTTTTATTTTTTTCACATTTTTTTTTACTTTTTTTTTTTCACTTTTGCCATGCTTCAATAGCCTCCATGGGAGGCTAGAAGCAGGCACAACCCGATCGGCTCTGCTATGTAGCAGCGATCATAAGATCGCTGCTACACAGCAGAATTGCAGGTGTGCTGTGAGCGCCGACCACAGGGTGGCGCTCACAGCTGCCGGCGATCTGTAACCATAGAGGTCTCAAGGACCTCTATGGTTACCATTCAGAAGCATCGCTGACCCCCGATCATGTGACGGGGTCGGCGATGACGTCATATCCGGCCGCCCGGCCGGATGCGGTAGTTAAATGCCGCTGTCTGCGTTTGACAGCGGCATTTAACTAGTTAATAGGCGCGGGCAGATCGCGATTCTGCCCGCGCCTATTGCGGGCACATGTCAGCTGTTCAAAACAGCTATGTCCCGGCTTTGATGCGGGCTCACCGCGGAGCCCTGCATCAAAGCAGGGGACCTGACGTCGGACGTACTATCCCGTCTGACATCAGGAAGGGGTTAACCTCTTGTGTGTTTCCTGTCCCCCATTAGGGCAGGGAGACATCCTCCAGTACCACTGTCGTGGAAGGTTCCTAGAAACCGAATTACCGGTAAGACATTCTATTTTTGCTCAGTATGCCTTGCTTTTTCAAAGAGTTCTTCAACCAACCCATTTATTGAAGGAGTGACAGACAGGAGACATATCCACCAAAGAATAGAAGAACATGAAAAAGGTATATTACAGATCCTATGCTGAAGCTTATTTTTTTTTACAGGCCAGCAGTTGAAATATCAGTAATTTACTGAATTTGAATCAAATGTCTGTACACAGAGAGCAAGTCAGGAAAAGACATCAAATCTTAGAACGTGTAATAGACACCGTAAAATTAATAGGTAAACGTGGACTCAGCTATAGAGGAAACATATTTGAGGCTGCCTACACCTTAGAGAACATTACTGTCGATCATGGCAACTTTTTGGAATTTGTCCTGCTTCTCAGCAAGTATGATGTTTGTTTACATGAAAACGTCAGTGATTGCATAGCAAAAAGCAAGATGCTGCATTCAAAAGGGAAGGGTAGAGGATCTTTCATAACTTTGCTCTCCAAAACTACTGTCAACAAATTTATAGAAACAATTCAACGGCTTATTCAGGAGACAGTTGCATGTGAAGTAAAGGAAGCTGGCATGTACTCAGTGCAAATTGACAACACAGGACATTACTTCAAAAGATCCATGGTCTATCATTGTTCGGTATGTGACAGACAATATTCATGAGAAGCTACTTGCGGTGGTAGAATGTAAATCTTCAACAGGTGAAAGTTTGCTACAACTTCTAATGCGAGTTCTCATGCAAAATTGACATAAAACATTGTATTGCCAATTCTACAGATGGAGCTGCAAACATGCAAGGCCAATACAAAGGGTTTTCTGCATGGTTGTCAGTCACCAGGCCAAATCCATTTCTGGTGCTTTGCTCATGTTCTAAATTTAGTGCTGGCAGATGCCACAAAGGTTGTGCTACAAAGTGCATCATTATTTAACTTAATGAACGATGTAGCAGTATTTATTCATGAGTCATATCACCGCATGAATACATGGCTGAATGCCAGTCAGGACCCTCATCATCGGAGACTATCCACAATTTGTGAAACTTGCTGGTGGTCCAAGGATGCTGCTCTAAGAAAAATATTTGGATCATTTGAAAAGTCAGATTCTGCTTTGTACGTTGATCTTATTGTTACATTAACAAAGATTCAAGAGAACCCAAGATCTCAGCCAGAAGTGCGTGTAAAAGCACAAGCATTTGTAGAATGTCTGCTTAAGTATGAGACTGATTAAAGCTCAAAATATTTATGCGCATATTTGAATTGACATCGCCATTGTCAAAGTATCTACAAACAAGTGGACTGGATAGCTTGACAGGTTATCACATGGTAACTGGAACAGGAGAACCTCAAAATGCTTTCACGAGATTTTGATGAAGTGAAAAAAAACTGCAGATGATTATATAAAGTGGGCAAACAACAAACTGCAGGAACTTGAGGATTATGATCTTGAAGTACAGGTCAATCTTCCTCAAAAAAGACTAAAGGTACCGTCACACTGAACAACTTAACAACGATAACGATAGCGATCCGTGACATTGCAGCGTCCTGGATAGCGATATGTTGTGTTTGACATGCAGCAGCGATCAGGATCCTGCTGTGACATCGTTGGTCGGAGCTAGAAGGCCAGCACCTTATTTCGTCGCTGGATCACCCGCTGACATCGCTGGATCGGTGTGACACCGATTCAGCGATGTCTTCACTGGTAACCAGGGTAAACATCGGGTTACTAAGCGAAGGGCCGCACTTAGTAACCCGATATTTACCCTGGTTACCATTGTAAATGTAAAAAAAAAAAAAAAAAAACACTACATACTCACCTTCTGTGTCTGTCGCGTCCCCCGGCGTCCGCTTCCCTGCACTGTGTCAGCGCCGGCTGGTTGTAAAGCAGAGCACAGCGGTGACGTCACCGCTCTGCTTTAGGGCCGGCGCCACAGTGCAGGGAAGCGGACGCCGGGGGACGCGACAGACACCGAAATGTAAGTATGTAGTGTTTGGTTTTTTTTACATTTACACTGGTAACCAGGGTAAACATCGGGTTACTAAGCACGGCCCTGCGCTTAGTAACCCGATGTTTACCCTGGTTGCCCAGGGACTTAGGCATCGTTGGTCACTGGAGAGCTGTCTGACAGCTCTCCAGCGACCACACAACGACGAAACAGCGACGCTGCAGCGATCGGCATCGTTGTCTATATCGCTGCAGCGTCGCTTAATGTGACGGTACCTTAAGAAGAAAGAAGACCATGCCTGGTAAATCTACTCAAGATGCGGTGATAATAGATGCTATTAAAGCCTATGAAGTACAGGTACACAACCTCATCTTTGATGTAATAATTGAAAGCATGAATCGACGTTTTCTCACCAGCGGAACATTCTATGCTGACTATGCATGTCTGGATCCTAGAAATTTTCAGAGATTAAGGCCTTCAGACACCAGCACTTGAACAATTGAGCAACCATTTGCTCAGATTTGATGAAAGAGCTACAATTGACAATTTGCTCTCTGAATTAAGTAATCTACCTTTACAGTGGGACAAGCTAAAAACATCTGCACTTGAAGAATATACTGTAAGGGTGGCAAGAGAAACACTAGTTGAACACCATAGTGCAAAATGTGATAGTACAGAAATGGAACTTGTGAATAAGTCATGTGCTTCATGTAAGAACTGTGCTATTTGCTGCTATCAAATTCTACGGCGATACAATTTATTAACTGATGCATATAATGTGATTGGTCTGGCCTACAAGTTCCTACTCACGTTATCTTTCACACAAGTAGCTTGTGAAAGAAGTTTTTCCTCCCTGAAGTTCATCAAGAGCAGTCTACGGAACTCAATGTCCCAGGAGCATTTGGATTCTTTCATGCTGACGGCAACAGAGAAGGAAATTCTTATGAATCTTGATGTGGATAGTGTAATGAAAAGAGTTGCGGAAAAGAGTGAAGTTCTGCAAAAACTTCTCATTCCTTAAAACAAAATATAGTCCTGCTCACAAGATTTGCAACTTAAAGCATCTTGTACCTACTGTGTTATGCTGGTGATTTACAGAAAAGTAGTTTTGTTTTAATGGTTTGACCAGTTCAAATATAAATCAGCATAATTGGTTGAGGCATTATAGTTTTTGGCAAAACAAGTGAAAACATACTAGTCAGAAAAAAATTCTAAATCCAAAAATCACTTTTCCACCCAGGGTCGGACTGGCCCACCGGGACACCGGTGAAATGCCCGGTGGGTCCCGCCCCAGAGAGGAGAAGAAGGAGGAGGGGAGAAAAAAAAATGCAGACCCTTTAAATCTTTGGCCAGGGCTGGCATCGGGCCCCCCTTCTAATACCTCTCCTCGTTCCGGCGGCAGCTGCAGACTCTGCGACATCTCAGGGCAGAGGGTGCGATGACATCATCACTGCGCACTCACCCTCTGTCCTGAGCGTTGCAGAGCCAGAGAGACGCTGAAGACACTGCAGCTGCTGCCGGAACGAGGAGAGGGGAGGAATTTGCACCTCAGACCTTGTGGGGGCATCACAATACAGAACAAGACCCCAATCAGAGGACAATAAAACATTCACACTCCTTATCTATGAACTGGTACAATATTTATGGACACAACTGTTTAACACTCACATAATGGTAGTTCTGCTTCACGTCACCTGTCTTATCTATGGCATTATTTCTGTGCTGTGTTGTGCATAAATATGTGACTCTTCAGATTTTGTATTAGTCTATGCCTGATGAAGGGACCTGAGTAGTCTCAAAAGCTTGCAATTTGTTACCTTTTTAATGGCTAACTGAAAAGATGGTATCAACCACTGAGTTGTCGGACTCAATTCTAAATATTTTTCCATTAGTTAGGAGATTTATCAGGAGATACGCATGAACAGAGATATAAACTAAGCAATGCAAATTTTCATTTTGTTTGGGAGCAAGTGACAAGAAGTTTTTAAACAGAAATTGTACATTGCTCTGAACTGTGCTGGGAGAGACAGGTCTAGACTAGAGAACAAAACTGCCCATCATGGAGCACATACCATACTCCTGCACCCAATGCAGGATGTACTAGTACATCCGACATTGGAAAAGGTTTAAACATGTTATGTTTTGCTAATAAAAGACTACAACTTCAGGACATGCACACAGATATGGTAATACAGTGGAATTACATTCCCAAAAAGAAAGTTGTCAGCTGAAGCCATTAGTAAAACATTACTATGAGTTTCATCAATGGCTTCAGTATGTGTGTTAATTTCCTTACAATTTTTGGCACAAGCATTGGAAATGCTCAAAATCTAAAAATGACATTATAAACTAACCATATAGCTCAGCGTGGAAAGACTGTTTTCAAAAGTAAAGAGTAACAACTGAAATAAACCGTGTTAAAGTTTCATTTTTGGATACAATAAACCTGATATATGTGGCACGTGCACAGTGTCTTTACAGCCGCCGCTCACTATGTAATCAAACTGACTAAACCCATGCATCTACAACAGAAAATTTCAGGCTGTCTGTAGGAATAAAGTGAATTTTTCAACAGTAGCCACACTTCCTGTGCAGGAGGAAGGCAGCCTCAGTACCGTAATAACTCATTCATTTCCCTCCCATTGACTGTCCACTGCACTGTAAGCCCGGCTGTTTCAGCACGATGTTAACCCCATGTTTGCAGGTTAATGGCATTTGGGGATGGCACAGGTTTATTTTAATAACATAGTTCTGCCAACATACAGATTACGTGCTAAGAGTAAGATTATTTGTACCGCACATTAAAGGGAACCAGTCATCCCCAAAATCGAAGATGAGCTAAGCCCACCAGCATCAGGGGCTTATCTACAGCATTCTGTAATGCTGTAGATAAGCCCCCGATGTATCCTGAAAGATGAGAAAGAGAGGCTAGATTATACTCACCCAGGGGCGGTCCGATCTGATGGGCATCGCGGTCCGGTGCAGGGCCTCCCATCTTCTTACGATGACGTCCTCTTCTTGTCTTCACACTGTGGCTCCGGCGCAGGCATACTTTGTCTGCCCTGTTGAGGGCAGAGCAAAGTACTGCAGTGCACAGGCACCAGGCCTCTCGGACCTTTCCCGGCGCCTGCGCACTGCAGTACTTTGCTCTGCCCTCAACAGGGCAAAGTACGCCGGAGCGTGAAGACAAGACGACGTAATCTTAAGAAGATGGGAAGCCCCGGACCAAACCACGACGCCCATCGGACCAGACGCCCATCGGACCGCCCCTGGGTGAGTATAATCTAACCTCTTTCTTACCTTTCGGGATACATCGGGGGCTTATCTACAGCATTACAGAATGCTGTAGATAAGCCCCTGATGCCGGTGGGCTTAGCTCATCTTCGATTTTGGGGGTGACAGGTTGTTTAAAGGGAATCACCTGAAGAACAAGCGCTTTCTACATTATTTTACTGGGGAAGGTTTAAAGAACTTGCTTGCAAAAGCATTGTAATACACTGATTAACTTTGGAAACAGAATGTCGTATTAACTAACTGAAATAACATACGTTACTAAAATACTATTTCATTTGATCTAATAATGTAACATTTTACATCTTTTTTTTAAAGGTATCTGCATTTAAAGGTCATAAGTACTGAACACTATCGGAAGTACGATGTGAAAGTTCCATCATTTTTGCACAATCATTCACGAGATGCAGCGGTATTATAGTGGACTTGAAAAGAAAGACACTACAGTTCTGGATGAGGCAGCTAGAAACTTTCAAGTCCAGATTGAAAATGACATCTATTGTGTATGCAATTTGTGCCGACCCTGATGGACCTAACCGCACATGCAAGGATTGGTAACTGTTTCGATTGCCATGTAAGCGCATTTGTGTGATGTTCCATTACACAGCTTGCAAATGGGACAGTATTAGCACCTTCTATAGAAATAACCCTTTGTTTTCACTAGACAATGAATGTTTTCAAAAAACTGCAAACAATCAAACGAGAGGAACTGGAAAGCTTAAAATCAGAAGATATGCTGGTTGGTAAAAAGTTGGCACTTGAAGATTTACCCACACAAAGTGGTAAAAACAAGCAAAAATAAAAAACAACCAACATTTCCAAACGGAAATGTGTAAGACTGTTGAAGGAGCTTACTGATTGTGTATATTTTGCAAAACACTGATTTTATTAAGATGCTAGAAGACACATTTACTGAGTGGCTGTTAATGATGAGAGAAAATATGTCTTCTGAACTTGGAGTAACATTAATGCCTATGCCAAAACCTGTAGTTAATGATGGTATACACACACACACACACACACACACACACACATTCTTCCAAAAAGAAAATATGGCAAACAAAAACAACCAGAACTGCACAGTGGGGATCAAAGCTGACCAAAAAAAAGGAATAGGTGTGGGAAACTAATTGGGTAGGATGGATCATTCATTGCAACTAAAGATAATGTTTTGGGTGCAAATTAAAAGAGGTGGGATTTACAGCAATAAAAGGCTTTTTGACTGTCAAATATCCTTCAGCATATCTAATGAGAAAAACACCCAAACATTTCTAGATTCAGGGACATTGTGATTTTGGCCCATTCTGATATTGAGGAAACCATTGCAAACCAAGTAGTCCAAATTCACCATGTTGGGGCACATTGGGTTGTGTCAGTGTACAGTAGTGCTATGGTTTCTGTTTATGACTCAATGCTGTTCACAACCCTTTCAAACACCCTAACGAAACTACTAATAAAATTGTATGGTTCACTGTTTGAAGGGGTAAATGTCTGGATGTGAAATTCCATTGCCTTCAACTACAAAAAGGATCAAGTGATTGTGGACTTTTTGCTGTGGCTAATGCGACAGCAATCAGCAATAACAAAAGTTGTCGACCTGTCGCAAATAACTTTTGTACAAAATGAAATGCGTGCCCATTTAGTGAGATACTTGGAGTGTGACCATGTTTCCCCATGAGAGCAGAAAAATAAAGATTTATTTTAAAAAGTCACATTGATGATATGCGGTTTTTGTCACCTCTATGAGCCACAGGAAAGCATGGCGGAATGCTCAAATTGGAATCAGTGGTATCATTTCAAATGTGTCAGTTTATCAACTAAGGATAGATGTGTGAACACAAAAGTAGTATTACTGTCCCATTTGTAAGAGAGTAGAAACATTGATGTTTTCTAAAATTTTAATACATATCTTTATTAACCCCTTCAAGACCCAGCCTGTTTTCACCTTTCTGACCCTGCCAATTTTTACACTTCTGACCACTGTCACTTTATGAGGTAATAACTCTGGAATGCTTCAATGGATCCTGATGATTCTGACATTGTTTTCTCACGACATATTGTACTTCATGTTAGTGGTAAAATTTATTTGATATGACTTGCGTTTATTTGTGAAAAAAATATTTTTATTTTGCAATTTTCAAACTTAATTTTTATGCCCATAAATCAGAGAGTCATATCACACAAAATAGTTAAATAATATTTCCCACATGTCTACTTTACATTAGCACAATTTTGGAACCAATTTTTATTTTTTTTTTAGAAAGTTATAAGGGTTAAAAGATGACCAGCGATTTCTAATTTTTTCATCAAATTTTACAAAACCATTTTTTTTTTTTTTTAGGGACCACATCACATTTGAAGTCACTCTGAGGGGTCAATATGAAAGAAAATACCCCAAAGTGGCACCATTCTAAAAACTGCACCCCTCAATCTGGTCAAAACCACATTCAAAAAGTTTATTAACCTTTCAGGTGCTTCACAGCAGCTAAAGGAAAAAAAAATCAACATTTAACTTTTTAGTCACAAAAATGATCTTTCAGCAACAATTTTTTTTTTCACAATTTTAAAAGGAGAAATTGGACCCCAAACGTTGTTGTGCAAATTCTCCTGAGTACGTCGATACCCCATATATGGAGGAAAACCACTGTTTGAGTGCACGGCAGGGCTCGGAAGGGAAGGAGCACTTTTTGACTTTTTGAACACAAAATTGGTTGGAATTGATAGCGGACGCCATGTTGCATTTGAAGAGCCCCTGATGTGCCTAAACATTGGAAAACCCCTACAAGTGACCCCATTTTGAAAACTAGACCCTTCAAGGAACTTATCTAGCTGTATGGTAAGCACTTTGAACCCCCAGGTGCTTCACAGAAGTTTAGAACGTAGACCCATGAAAAATAAATTTAAAGAAAAAAAAAAAAAATCACATTTTTTCCACAAAAATGATTTTTTAGCAATGATATTTTTATTTTCACCAGTGTAAAAGGAGAAAATGGATGACAAAAGTTATTGTGCAATTTCTTCTGAGTACACCAATACCCCATATGTGGGGGAAAAGCACTGTTTGGGTGAACGGCAGGGCTTTGAAGGGAAGGAGCACTTTTTGAATGCAAATTTGGTTGGAATTGATAGCGGACGCCATGTCACGTTTGAAGAGCCCATGATGTGCCTAAACATTGGAAAACCCCCACAAGTGACCCCATTTTGAAAACTAGACCCTTCAAGGAACTTATCTAGCCATGTGGTGAGCACTTTGAACTCCCAGGTGCTTCACAGTTGTTTAGAACGTAGAGCCGCGAATATAAACAAAAACTCACATTTTTTCCACAAAAATGATTTTTTAGCAACGATTTTTTATTTTCACAAGTGTAAAAGGAGAAAATGGATGACAAAAGTTATTGTGCAATTTCTTCTGAGTACACGGATACCCCATATGGGGGAAATCCACTGTTTGGGCGCACGGCAGAGCTCAGAAAGGAAGGAGTGACGTTTTGGATTGCAGATTTTGATGGAATGGTCTGCAGGCGTCATGTTGTGTTTTCAGAGCCCCTGATGTGCCTAAACAGTGGAAACCCCTCCAAGTGATCCCATTTTGGAATCTACACCCCTGAATGAATGTATCTAGAGGCATAGTTTTACAGTATTGCTTATTATGCATTTTGTTTTACTGGTGTATGAATTTATAATGTGGTGTTATATGTAAGATGTGCGGGGTACATCAGATTTACAAGAGTGTGTTGTGTCAACAGGGTATAAACAAATTTTATTAATTTGTGGACGTGTGGTATGCTTTGAAGCAATCCTTAATGCAAAGGCCAGGTTTCTCAGGGCAGGTTTCACAATGGTAAATTGTGTCCTTTCGGATTCCCCTCTTGGAGCATACTCTGCACCGTTTTTGTGATCGTCCTGTCCTCGCTGTTTGGGGAACCTGTCCTGGGAAATGTTCACCTGGACAATACGGGCACTATCAGATTCAAAAGTACTGGGACCCTCACCTCCCTGAGTGCCAAACATTAGGGTCTTGATGACTACCTCCTGAAACTGGAGGAAGGTCCCCGTATTGCCTGCAGATCGGAACAGCACAAAAGCATTCTACATTGCCATCTGTACAATGTGCACGGCCAATTTTTTGTACCATAATTTGGCTTTTCGCATGGCACTGTATGGCTGGAGGACCGGATCTCGAAGATCCACACCCCCTATGTACCGATTGTAATCCAAGATACAATCTGGCTTTGGGACTTGTGTTGTGGTCCCACGAACAGTAACAAGGGTGCTGTTGTTATGGTGTATGGTGGTCAGGATAAGGACATCCCTTTTGTCCTTATACTTCACCACCAGCATGTTGTCGCTGCATTGGGCTCTGCTTTCCCCTTTTCTCAGCATTTGCCCAATTAGCGGCTTAGGGAGGCCTCGCTGATTTTTTTGCACGGTGCCACATGCAGCTGTACTTCTGGCAGAGAGGGCCTTGAAGAGTGGGACGCTGGTGTAAAAGTTATCAATGTAGAGGTGATAACCCTTATCCAGCAGTGAGTGCAGCAATTCCCACACAATTTTCCCACTCACCCCCAGGACGGGGGGGGCATTCAGGGGGGTTAATTTGGGTGTCCTGTTATGGACCTGGTGGTTAGGTGCACCAGGAATGACCTGATAGTTAACCACGGAATCAGGACGAGCTCTGGGGAAATGGGAACTCTGCTGACTGCAAACCCTACTCCTATCAACACAACTAAAAATAGCCGTGGAGCGTGCCTGACTCTGCCTAGACGCCTCTTCACAGCGTAAGAGCTAACTACCCCTAAAGAAAGGAAACAAAGCCTCCCTTGCCTCAGAGAAATTTCCCCAAAGGTAAAAGCAGCCCCCCACAAGTATTGACTGTGAGATAAGAGGAAATCACAAACACAGGATGAAATAGGCTTTAGCAAAGAGAGGCCAGTCTAACTAAACAGATTGAGGATAGAAAAGGGATCTTTGCGGTCAACACAAAAAGCTACAAAAACCACGCAGAGTGTGCAAAAAATACCCCTGCACCGACTCACGATGTGGTGGTGCCACTCTGCACCCCCAGAGCTTCCAGCTAGCCTGGTAGTTTCATGATAGCAAGCTGGACTAAAACATAGCAAGAAAAACCATATGTACAAATGAACAAGCAGGAATTTAGCTTGTGCTGGAGTAGACAGGTCCTCAGAAAGATCCAGGAAAGATCTGAACCAGTACTAGAACATTGACAGCTGGCATGGAGTAACGATCTGAGTGGAGTTAAATAGGGAATCCAGCCTAGCCCTAAACAAGGGCAGCTGGAGAAGGAATCTCAGAACCAGCAGCTATACTCACAGCCACCAGAGGGAGTCCACGGACAGAACTCACCGAAGTACCATTCATGACCACAGGAGGGAGTTCGAGAATGGAATTCACAACAGTACCCCCCCTTGAGGAGGGGTCACCGAACCCTCACCAGAGCCCCCAGGCCGATCAAAACGAGCCAAATGAAAGGCACGAACTAAATCGGCAGCATGGACATCAGAGGCAACACCCCAGGAATTATTCTCCTGACCATAGCCCTTCCATTTGACCAAGTACTGAAGTTTTCGTCTCGAAATACGAGAATCCAAAATCTTCTCCACCACATACTCCAACTCCCCCTCGACCAACACCGGAGCAGGAGGATCAACGGAGGGAACCATAGGCGCCACATATCTCTGCAGCAACGACCTATGGAACACATTATGGATGGCAAAAGAAGCAGGAAGGGCCAAACGAAATGATACAGGATTAAGAATTTCAGAAATCTTATAAGGACCAATGAAACGAGGCTTAAACTTAGGAGAAGAAACCTTCATAGGAACATAACGAGATGATAACCAAACCAAATCCCCAACACGAAGTCGGGGATCAACACGGCGACGGCGGTTAGCGAAACGTTGAGCCTTCTCTTGGGACAAGGTCAAATTGTCCACCACATGAGTCCAAATTTGTTGCAACCTGTCCACCACAGAATCCACACCAGGACAGTCCGAAGGCTCAACCTGCCCTGAAGAAAAACGAGGATGAAAACCAGAATTACAAAAAAAATGCGAAACCAAGGTAGCCGAACTGGCCCGATTATTAAGGGCAAACTCAGCTAATGGCAAGAAGGTCACCCAATCATCCTGATCCGCAGAAACAAAGCATCTCAGATAAGTTTCCAAAGTCTGATTGGTCCGTTCGGTTTGGGCATTTGTCTGAGGATGGAAAGCCGAAGAAAAAGACAAATCAATGCCCATCTTAGCACAAAAGGACCGCCAAAACCTTGAAACAAACTGGAAACCTCTGTCAGACACGATGTTCTCCGGAATGCCATGTAAACGAACCACATGTTGGAAAAATAATGGAACCAAATCAGAGGAAGGCGGCAATTTAGGCAAGGGTACCAAATGGACCATTTTAGAGAAGCGATCGCAAACCACCCAGATGACCGACATCCTTTGAGAAACAGGAAGATCTGAAATAAAATCCATGGAAACATGCGTCCAAGGCCTTTTCGGGACCGGCAAGGGCAAAAGTAACCCACTGGCACGAGAACAGCAGGGCTTAGCCCGAGCACAAGTCCCACAAGACTGCACAAAAGAACGCACATCCCGCGACAAGGAAGGCCACCAAAAGGACCTAGCCACCAAATCTCTGGTACCAAAAATCCCAGGATGACCAGCCAACACCGAACAATGAACCTCAGAGATAACTCTATTAGTCCATCTATCAGGGACAAACAGTTTCTCCGCTGGACAACGGTCAGGTCTATCAGCCTGGAACTCCTGCAGCACCCGCCGCAAATCAGGGGAGATGGCAGACAGAACTACCCCCTCTCTGAGAATACCAGCCGGCTCAGGAACCCCAGGAGAATCAGGCACAAAACTCCTTGAAAGGGCATCAGCCTTCACATTCTTAGAACCCAGAAGGTACGAAACCACAAAATTGAAACGGGAGAAAAACAGCGACCAACGAGCCTGTCTAGGATTCAACCGCTTGGCAGACTCGAGATAAGTCAGATTCTTGTGATCTGTCAAGACCACCACGCGATGCTTGGCTCCTTCAAGCCAATGTCGCCACTCCTCGAATGCCCACTTCATAGCCAACAACTCCTGATTGCCAACATCATAATTACGCTCAGCAGGCGAAAACTTTCTCAAAAAGAAAGTGCATGGCTTCATTACAGAGCAATCAGAACTTCTCTGAGACAAAACAGCCCCTGCTCCAATTTCAGAAGCATCAACCTCGACCTGAAAAGGGAGCGAAACATCTGGCTGACAACACAGGAGCCGAAGAGAAACGACGTTTCAACTCCTGAAAAGCCTCAACGGCCGCAGAGGACCAATTCACCACATCAGCACCCTTCTTGGTCAAATCAGTCAACGGTTTAACAACACTAGAAAAATTAGCGATGAAGCGACGGTAAAAATTGGCAATAATGAAACATCCCCATGTACCCCTTGACAACCCCAACTGGACACCGACATTGATTTCCAATCCAATACTGGATTATGGACCTGCAGCCATGGCAAACCCAACACGACCACATCATGCAGATTATGCAACATCAAAAAGCGAATATCCTCCTGATGCGCAGGAGCCATGCACATGGTCAACTGGGTCCAGTACTGAGGCTTATTCTTGGCCAAAGGTGTAGCATCAATTCCCCTCAAAGGAATGGGATGCTGCAAGGGCTCCAAGAAAAAACCACAGCGCCTGGCAAACTCCAAGTCCATCAAATTCAGGGCAGCACCTGTATCCACAAATGCCATAACAGAATAGGATGACAAAGAGCAAATCAGAGTAACGGACAGAAGAAATTTAGGCTGTACAGTACCAATGGTGACGGACCTAGCGAACCGCTTAGTGCGCTTAGGACAATCAGAGATAGCATGAGTGGAGTCACCACAGTAAAAACACAGCCCATTCTGATGTCTATGTTCTTGCCGTTCAGCTCTGGTCAAAGTCCTATCACATTGCATAGGCTCAGGCCTCTGCTCAGAGGATACCGCCAAATGGTGCACAGTTTTGCGCTCACGTAAGCGCCGATCGATCTGTATGGCCAAGGACATTGATACATTCAGACCAGCAGGCGTGGGGAACCCCACCATAACATCCTTAAGGGCTTCAGAAAGACCCTTTCTGAAAATTGCTGCCAGGGCACACTCATTCCACTGAGTAAGCACAGACCACTTTCTGAACTTCTGGCAATATACCTCCGCTTCATCCTGACCCTGACACAAAGCCAGCAAAATTTTCTCTGCCTGATCCACAGAATTCGGTTCATCATAAAGCAAACCCAGCGCCAGAAAAAACGCATCTACATTACGCAATGCAGGATCTCCTGGCATCAGGGCAAATGCCCAGTCTTGAGGATCGCCACGCAACAAAGAAATAATGATTCTTACTTGCTGAATAGGGTCACCAGAAGAGCGGGGTTTCAGAGCAAGAAACAGTTTACAATTGTTTTTGAAATTCTGAAATTTAGATCTATCCCCAGAAAACAAATCAGGAATTGGAATTCTAGGCTCCAATATAGGATTCTGAACTACATAATCTTGAATATTTTGTACCCTTGCAGCGAGTTGATCTACACTAGAGGACAGACCTTGAATGTCCATATCCACACCTAAGTTCTGAACCACCCAGAGTTTAAGGGGAAAAGAAAGGCAAAACACACTGCAGAGAAAAAAAAATGGTCTCAGAACTTCTCTTTTCCCTCTATTGAGATGCATTAACACTTTGTGGGCCAGCTGTACTGTTATGGACCTGGTGGTTAGGTGCACCAGGAATGACCTGATAGTTAAACACGGAATCAGGACGAGCTCTGAGGAAATGGGAACTCTGCTGACCGCAAACCCTACTCCTATCAACACAACTAAAAATAGCCGTGGAGCGTGCCTGACTCTGCCTAGACACCTCTTCACAGCCTAAGAGCTAACTACCCCTAAAGAAAGGAAACAAAGCCTCCCTTGCCTCAGAGAAATTTCCCCAAAGGTAAAAGCAGCCCCCACAAGTATTGACTGTGAGATAAGAGGAAATCACAAACACAGGATGAAATAGGCTTTAGCAAAGAGAGGCCAGGCTAACTAAACAGATTGAGGATAGAAAAGGGATCTTTGCGGTCAACACAAGAAGCTACAAAAACCACGCAGAGTGTGCAAAAAATACCCCCGCACCGACTCACGATGCGGTGGTGCCACTCTGCACCCCCAGAGCTTCCAGCTAGCCTGGTAGTTTCATGATAGCAAGCTGGACTAAAACATAGCAAGAAAAACCATATGTACAAATGAACAAGCAGGAACTTAGCTTGTGCTGGAGTAGACAGGTCCTCAGAAAGATCCAGGAAAGATCTGAACCAGTACTAGAACATTGACAGCTGGCATGGAGTAACAATCTGAGTGGAGTTAAATAGGGAATCCAGCCTAGCCCTAAAAGAGGGCAGCTGGAGAAGGAATCTCAGAACCAGCAGCTCCACTCACAGCCACCAGAGGGAGTCCACGGACAGAACTCACCGAAGTACCATTCATGACCACAGGAGGGAGTTTGAGAACGGAATTCACAACAGTGTCCATCCCCTCGTAGACCCTAAATCTGTGGGTGTACCCTGAGGTACTCTCGCACAGTTTGTACAGCTTTATTCCGTACCTGGACCTCTTACTGGGCAGGTATTGTCGGAATTTTAGCCTCCCTTTGAAGTGAACAAGAGATTCATCAATACCGATATCCCTCTGGGGTATGTACGCCTCAGCAAACTTTCTGCTGAAGTGTTCAACCACTGGCCGAATTTTATAGAGAAGTTAGGATAGTCTCGGGGAGCATTATCATTATAATGCAAAAATGCATGGATCCCTTCAAAACGTTTCTTTGTCATGGCTATGCGGAATACCGGTGTACTGTAGAGAATATCAGTACTCCAGTATTGACCAATCTCTGTTTGTTTTTTTGGGGTTTTTTTTGTTTTTTTTTATTATGCCCATATGCAGCAAAATTCCCCAAAATGTCATCATCTCTGCTGTATTTACGGGGGTCCATCTGGCGTATGACGTGGGATTTTGGGTAAAAAATTGTTGGGCATACAGGTTCTTCTGGGCCACCATAAGATTTATTATTTCATCACTGAAAAAGAATTTGAAGAAGTCAATTTCAGTGAGGCCAGTGGTGTCAAACTGGATTCCTGAGCTGCTGCTGAAATCCGGAATGACGGGCTGAAAATTTTCGGGGGGTGCAATGTATACGGGATCGATTGCTGCAGGAGTTGCCTGGGTCCTAGGGTGCCTTGCTGGGGGTCCTTCCTCACCGGAGGATGAGAAGGAGGATGATGATAATGAGGAATGTGGGATGTTCCTCACTGGCTGAATCCGTGTCGGACGCGAGGATGGCGTAAGCCTCCTCTGGTGAATAGCGCCTTGTTGACGAATGGGCCATTTTAATTTTTTTTCCCCAAACCCTGGGAATGTGTGTGTAAGTGGTTCTTTTACATGTGTAATGTGTGGGGCTTGTGTAATAGGGTACTCTTTATTATAACAAAATGGAGAGAAAAAAAAATAGAGAGATAAAATGTAGAAAAGAAAAAAAATGAAAAATCAGATTTTTTTATTTTTTTAACAAGTTTAAAAAAAAAATAAAAAATTAGATGTTCACTACACTAATGCCCTCCTTATAAAATTTAGAAATTACCCGGCAATAGCAACAAACACTGACGCTGCCTGACTGAAGCCTAACACTACCTATAAAAACTACTCTGTACGATTTTTTTTCCCTACAAAGATCGGACATCACCAAACACTGACGCCGACTAGACCTAATACACTACCTATAAAACTACTCTATACGATTTTGTTTTCTATAAAAGATTGGTCATCACTAACGCTGTGACGCCAGCTATGCTACTATAGCGAACTAGGAGAGACAAGAGTGGACCCTCTGGACCGTGGGGAGCCCTACCCCTGGGCGAGCGACCTAGGTGATAACGACCCCTATACAGGGACCGCAAGGAGCAAGCCCAGAGGTCACTTACCCACGGTGAGATACCAGTAGGGACGGCTCCAGGAAGAGAGATAAACGAATGCAGGATACTGAGGAAGAATACGGGAAGCAGCTAGAGAGCCCGGAGGGCTGGGAGGCAGGAACGGAGCGGAGCTGAGGGAAGGAAAACAAAACAAAGACCATAGGTAAACCACAGGAAAAGAAGAACGGGGACTGCAGGTAACAACAAGGAGGAAACGGAGTGAACCAGAGAGAACCGGAAGGTAGCACGGTAAGGCACAGAGTGCAGGTACTTGAGCAGGGAATACAAAGGGCCAAACGTAATAGCAAACGTGCTAAAACAATCAGGCACCAGGAAGCAGGAAGAACTACCTTTTATAGGAGGAGCAGGAACAGGATTGGATGGAAAGAACATGTGACTTCAGGAGGAGGTAACAGAGACGCTGGGCCTGCGAGCTACAGGGAAGCTAGAGCGCCTGCGCAGAGAAAGAACACCTGCAGAGGAGCATGCAGACCGGGACGCTGGAGCGAAGGAACGAGGACGCTGGAGCGTAGCGGAGGATGTAACAGTACCCCCCTTCTTATACCCCCCTTTACGAAGAGTAGCAAAAAACCTATTGAGAATACGAGGAGCATCAATGTTCTCCAAGGGCTCCCAGGACCTCTCCTCTGGACCAAAACCCTTCCAGTCCACCAGAAAAAACTCTTTTCCCCGAACCTTTTTAACAGCCAAAATGTCCTTAACCTCAAAAATGTTGTCCGTGCTGGCAGGTTGAGAAGAGGAACAAGAGGGAGAATGAAAACGGTTAAAGACGGCTGGTTTGAGAAGAGAGACATGAAACGTATTGGGTATACGGAGCGAAGCAGGCAATTTCAGCTTGTAGGCGACTTCGTTGACTCGACGTAGAATCTCAAAAGGACCGATGAACCGTGGACCAAGCTTGTAGGAAGGAATCTTGAGTCTGATGAATTTTGAAGAAAGCCAAACTTTGTCACCAGGAGAAAAAGGAGGAGAATCTAAACGCCTCTTGTCTGCTTGTCTCTTCATTCTAGAAGAAGCTAGATTTAAGGTCCCTTTGACCTCGCTCCAGATGGAAGAAAAGTTGAGAGCCGTAGAGTCAGCAGCTGGAACACCAGAGGCAGGAGAAACCGGTAGGGGAACACTTGGATGCCATCCGCTTTCGTACTTTGGCCTCGGAGTTAGGGTGGAACATCCGTAAAGGGGCTACGGTGACCATCTTAGTAGGGTCAATGATGTAAGCTGGCTCCTCCACGGTATCTGACGATTGGAGCGTGACGATCCCGTTGTCAGCCACCTGGAGGACTTTCTTGAGACGTTTCGGAAAGTTTTCGATGAGCCCGGACGTTTAGCCTGATTGTACTATAGCGAACTAGGAGAGACAAGAGTGGACCCTCTGGACCGTGGGGAGCCCTACCCCTGGGCGAGCGACCTAGGTGATAACGACCCCTATACAGGGACCGCAAGGAGCAAGCCCAGAGGTCACTTACCCACGGTGAGATACCAGTAGGGACGGCTCCAGGAAGAGAGATAAACGAATGCAGGATACTGAGGAAGAATACGGGAAGCAGCTAGAGAGCCCGGAGGGCTGGGAGGCAGGAACGGAGCGGAGCTGAGGGAAGGAAAACAAAACAAAGACCATAGGTAAACCACAGGAAAAGAAGAACGGGGACTGCAGGTAACAACAAGGAGGAAACGGAGTGAACCAGAGAGAACCGGAAGGTAGCACGGTAAGGCACAGAGTGCAGGTACTTGAGCAGGGAATACGAAGGGCCAAACGTAATAGCAAACGTGCTAAAACAATCAGGCACCAGGAAGCAGGAAGAACTACCTTTTATAGGAGGAGCAGGAACAGGATTGGATGGAAAGAACATGTGACTTCAGGAGGAGGTAACAGAGACGCTGGGCCTGCGAGCTACAGGGAAGCTAGAGCGCCTGCGCAGAGAAAGAACACCTGCAGAGGAGCATGCAGACCGGGACGCTGGAGCGGTGGAAACGGCGACGCTGGAGCGCGCAGACCGGGACGCTGGAGCGAAGGAACGAGGACGCTGGAGCGTAGCGGAGGATGTAACAGCTACCTTAGTACAGCATAGTTTTAGACGTAGCAACTACTATAAAATTTTATTCTAAAAAAATAAATAAATAAATATCGGACGTTGCTTAGACTGATGTCCCTACGCTAACTAGCTAAAAAGAGAAAAATCCCTGTGGCGCAGTCTCTGATCAGCAGCGATACTGATCAGAGCGCTGCGGACACAGGAAGAGCACAAATGCTCTGCGCAGGACTCGGCGCACGCAAAAAAAAGTGCGTAAAAATTCAATTGGAGGTGGGGGGTGGGTACTGGAACAGGGAGGGGAGATGGGAAAGGGGGTGTCACCAAACACTGACGCCAGCTACGCTACGTCTAAAACTACACTGTACTAACTACTATTATTTTCTTTAACCCCTTCACCCCCGGAGCTTTTTTCGTTTTCGTTTTTCGCTCCCCTCCTTCCCAGAGCCATAACTTTTTTATTTTTCCGTCAATATGGCCATGTGAGGGCTTATTTTTTGCGAGATGAGATGTACAGGGTGGAGCGCAGTAATTTGCTTTTTTGCACTGCATGCTGTGGCGGCACTGTCGGTCGAAGAGAGGGGAGAGTGGGTGTGGCTTACAGTGGCTGATGGGAGATTTGTATTCCTCCGCCTTTCAGTTGCCATCATGCAGTGGACACGTGAGGAGAGGTCATTTTGTGTTGAAGCGTATTTTTCAAATGCCCACTCGATCATTGCAGTGCAGCGTGCTTTTCGTTTACAATTCGCTGTTCCTCCACGCGGACGTGTTCCTGGACGAGTTCATAGACACCAAACATGTCTAGGTTCTCTTTTATCTAAGTGGCAAAAAAAATTCCAAAGTTTGCAAAAAAAAAATTGCGCCATTTTCCGATAACCGTAGCGTCTCCAATTTTCGTGATCTGGGGTCGGGTGAGGGCTTATTTTTTACATGCCAAGCTGGCGTTTTTAACCCCTTCACCCCAAAGCCTGTTTTCACCTAAGTGACACGGCCAATTTTTACAATTCTGACCACTGTCACTTTATGAGGTCATAACTCTGAAACGCTTCAACGGATCCTGGTGATTCTGAGATTGTTTTCTCGTGACATATTGTACTTTATGATAGTGGTAAAACTTCTTCGATATGACTTGCATTTATTTGTGAAAAAAAACAGAAATTTGTCGAAAATTATGAAAATTTAGCAATTTTCAAATTTTTCATTTTTATGCCCTTAAATTAGAGAGTTATATCACATAATATAGTTAATAAACAACATTTCCCACATGTCTGCTTTACATCAGCACAATTTTGGAAACAATTTTTTTTTGTTAGGGAGTTATAAGGGTTAAAAGTTGACCAGCGATTTCTCATTTTTGCAACAAAATTTGCAAAACCATTTTTTTTACGGACCACCTCACACTTGAAATGACTTTGAGGGGTCTATATGACAGAAAATGTCCAAAAGTGACACCATTCTAAAAACTGCACCCCTCAAGGTACTCTAAACCACATTCAAAAAGTTTATTAACCCTTCAGGTGCTTCACAGGAATTTTTGGAATGTTTAAAAAAAATTGAACATTTAACTTTTTTTTCACAAAATTTTTACTTCAGATCCAATTTGTTTTATTTTACCAAGGGTAACAGGAGAAATTTGACCAAAAATGTTGTTGTACAATTTGTTCTGAGTACGCCGATACCCCACATGTTGGGGTAAACCATTGATTGGGCACATGGCAGAGCTCGGAAGGGAAGGAGCGCCATTTGACTTTTCAATGCAAAATTGGCTGGAATTGAGATCGGAACCCATGTCGTGTTTGGAGAGCCCCTGACGTGCCTAAACAGTGGAAACCCCCACAAGTGACACCATTTTGGAAAGAAGACCCCATAAGGAACTTATTTAGATGTGTGGTGAGCACTTTTAACCCCCAGTTGTTTCACTAAAGTTTAGAATGTAGCGCTGTGAAAATCAAAAAATCATTTTTTCTTTCCACAAAATGATGTTTTAGCCCGCAATTTTTTTTCCCCCAAGGGTAACAGGAGAAATTGGACAACAAAAGTTGTTGTGCAATTTGTCCTGAGTACGCTGATACCCCATATATGGGGGGGGAACCACTGTTTGGGCGCACGGCAGAGCTCGGAAGGGAAGGAGCGCCGTTTGAAATGCAGACTTAGATGGATTGGTCTGCAGGTGTCATGTTGCATTTGCAGAGCCCCTGATGTACCTAAACAGTAGAAACCCCCCACAAGTGACTCCATATTGGAAACTAGACCCCCCACGGAACTTATCTAGATGTGTTGTGAGAACTTTGAACCCCCAAGTGCTTCACTACAGTTTATAACGCAGAGCCGCGAAAATAAAAAATATATTTTTTTCCACGAAAATTATATTTTAGCCCCCATGTTTTTATTTTCCCAAGGGTAAGGCTGGTTTCACACTTGCGTTTTTTTAAAAAACGCATGTGTGAAAAAACGCATGTAATCGCGGTAAAACGCATGCGTTTTTTTAGACGCATGCGTTTTTATAGAAAAACACAAGAAAACAAGAAAAAACCAAAGAACCCTAACCCTACCCCTACCCCTAACCTGAAATACGTGGCACTGAAATACGTGGCACTGAAATACGTTTATATACGTATATAAGTGCCACGATATTTCAGTGGCCACGTATTTAAGTGCCACGTATTTAAGTGCCACGTATTTAAGTGCCACGTATTTAAGCGCCACGTATTTAAGTGCCACGTATTTAAGTGCCACGTATTTAAGCGCCACGTATTTAAGTGCCACGTATTTAAGTGCCACGTATTTAAGTGCCACGTATTTCACGTAAATGCCACGATATTTCAGTGCCACGTATTTCACTGAAATACCGTGGCACTTAAATACGTGGCACTGAAATAACGTGGCACTGAAATACGTGGCACTGAAATACGTGGCACTGAAATACGTGGCACTGAAATACGTGGCACTATGACTGTCAGAAAATGTTCATTAAACGGTTAGGGATGAGTTTAGGGGTAGGGTTAGGGTTTGGATCCCTTTATCACCTTGATGGTGGTGGGTGACTTTTCAGTGTGTGTTCTGTTTTTTTTCTATAAAAACGCATGCGTTTTTAACGCAAACAAATGCGTTGAGATCGGACGCCATGTCGCGTTTGGAGAGCCCCTGATGTGCCTAAACAGTGAAAATTCCCCAATTCTAACTGAAACCCTAACCCCAACCCTAACCCTAGTCCTAACCCTAGCGCTACTTTCACACTAGCGTTTTTTTGCATACGTCGAAATGCGTCGTTTTGGCGAAAAAACGCATCCTGCAAAGTCATCTGCAGGATGCGTTTTTTCCCCATAGACTAACATTAGCGACGTATTGACACACGTCGCAAGCGTCGTGCGACGGTTGCGTCGTATTGTGGCGGACCGCCGGCAGCAAAAAACGTTACATGTAACTTTTTTTGTGCTGACGGTCCACCATTTCCGACCGCGCATGCGCGGCTGGAACTCCGCCCCCACCTCCCCGCACCTCACAATGGGGCAGCGGATGCGTGGAAAAACAGCATCCGCTGCCCCCGTTGTGCGGCGCTTGCACAGTATGCGTCGGTATGTCGGGCCGACGCAGCGCGACGGCCCCGTACCGACGCTAGTGTGAAAGTAGCCTAACGGGAAAATGGAAATAAATATATTTTTTAAAATTTTATTATTTTTCCTAACTAAGGGGGTGATGAAGGGGGGTTTGATTTACTTTTATAGCGTTTTTTGGGCGAATTTTTATGGTTGGCAGCCGTCACACACTAAAAGACGCTTTTTATTGCAAACAATAGTTTTTGCATCACCACATTTTGAGAGCTATAATTTTTCCATATTTTGGTCCACAGAGTCATGTGAGATCTTGTTTTTTGCGGGACGAGTTGACGTTTTTGCTAGTACCATTTTCGGGTACATGACATTTTTTGATCGCTTTTTATTCCGATTTTTGGGAGGCGGAATGAACAAAAACCAGCAATTCCTGAAATTCTTTTAGGGGGTGCGTTTATACCGTTCCGCGTTTGGTAAAAAGGATAAAGCAGTTTTATTCTTCGGGTCAGTACGATTACAGCGATAACTCATTTATATAATTTTTTTATGTTTTGGCGCTTTTACACACTAAAAACTATTTTATATAAAAAATAATTGTTTTTGCATCGCTTTATTCTGAGAGCTATAACTTTTTTATTTTTCTGCTGATGATGCTGTGTGGCGGCTTTTTTTTTGCGGGACAAGATGACGTTTTCAGCGGTACCATGGTTATTTATATCCGTCTTTTTGATCGCGTGTTATTCCACTTTTTGTTTGGCGGTATGAGAATAAAGCGTTGTTTTTTGCCTCGTTTTTTTTTTTTTTTTTTTACGGTGTTCACTGAAGGGGTTAACTAGTGATATAGTTTTATAGGTGGGGTTGTTACGGACGCGGCGATACTAAATATGTGTACTTTTATTGTGTGGTGTTTTTTTTATTTAGATAAAGAAATTTATTTATGGGAATATATATTTTTTTTTTTTTCTTTATTTAGGAATTTTTTTTTTTTTTTTTTACACATGTGGAAAAATTTTTTTTTTACTTTGTCCCAGGAGGGGACATCACAGATCGGTGATCAGACCGTGTGCATAGCACTCGGTCTGATCACCGATGTGACAGGCACGTTCCACAGGCTTGCCGGCGCCTGCTATGAGGATTCTCAGCAGACGCCGGCAAGCAGGGTCATCTTATGACCCGGAAGGAGTCCCGCGGCCATCTTGGATCCGGGGACTCCTTCCAGGTCACCGGAGCAGTGCGATCTCATCGCGCTGCTCCGGTGGGAGAGCGCAGGGAGCCCCCATCCCTGCGCGATCCCCCTCTATGCCGCTGTCACTATTGACAGCGGCATCAGAGGGGTTAAATGCCCGCGATCGGCGACAGCGCCGATCGTGGGCATTGCTGCGGGGTGTCAGCTGTCATATACAGCTGACACCCGCACCCGATCACCGCGGCGCTCAGCGTGAGACCGCGGTGATCGGGGCGCCGTACTAGTACTGCGGCTGGCACTAATGCAGTGCCGGCAGCGCCGTACTAGTACGGCGCATGGCACGAAGGGGTTAATGATACCATTTTGGTGCAGATACGTTCTTTTGATCAACCGTTCTTGCATTTTAATTCAATGTTGCGGCGACCAAAAAAACGTAATTTTGGCGTTTTGATTTTTTTCCCGCTACGCCATTTAGCGATCAGGTTAATCCTTTGTTTTTATTGATAGATCGGGCGATTCTGAATGTGGCGATACCAAATATGTGTAGGTTTGATTTTTTTTTTATTTATTGTTTTATTTTGATTGGGGCGAAAGGGGTGTGATTTGAACTTTTATATATTTATAGTTTTTTTTTATATTTTTTAACACTTTTTTTTATTTTGGCATGCTTCAATAGCCTCCATAGGTGGCTAGAAGCATGCACTACACGATCGCCTCTGCTACATAGAGGTGAAGCACAGATCACCTCTATGTAGCAGAAATGCAGGGTTGCTTTGAACACCGACCACAGGGTGGCGCTCAAAGCAATCGGCCATCAACAACCATAGAGGTCTCAAGAAGACCTCTGGTTGTTATGGCAATGCACCGATGACCCCCGATCATGTGACAGGTGTCAGCGGTGCGAGCACTTCCGGCCGCGTGGCTGGGAGCGCTAGTTAAATGCCGCTGTCAGCGTTTGACAGCGGCATTTAACTAGTTATTGGGCGTGGGCGGATCGCGATTCCGCTTACGCTCATTGCGCGCACATGTCAGCTGTACAAAACAGCTGACCTGTCGCGGCTTTGAGGTGGGCTCACCGCCGGAGCCCACCTCAAAGTGGTTCTGCCAGCTGACGTACTATTCTGTCAGCTGGCAGAAAGGGGTTAAAAGAAAAAAAAAAAAAAAATTAAAAAAAAAATCGGACGTCGCTTAGACTGCGAAGTCCGCTATGCTAACTATCTAAAAAAAGAAAAAATTCCCGTGGCGCAGTCTCTGATCAGCAGCGATACTGGTCAGAGCGCTGCGAACACGGGAAGAGCAGGAATGCTCTGCGCGGGACGCCACGCACAGAAAAAAAGTGAAAAAAGTGCGCTAAAAAAATTCAATTGGAGGGTGGAGGAGGGGAGGTGGAGGCGGTACTGGAACAGGGATGGGGATGGGAAAGGGGTGGGCATACCTCCCAACTTTCAAGGAAGGTAAAGAGGGACCAAGTCAGCGGCGTGCGCAGCAACACATTTTAGGCCACACCTCTGACCACACCCATTTCACAACTAGTCACGCCCCAACCACACCAATTTAGCATTTCTGATCACAATGTTTCGTAAACAATAATTATAAACAAAAAAATATGGCCACACATGACGCTCCATACTGTATAATGGCCACACATGACGCTCCATACTGTATAATGGCCACACATGACGCCTCATACTGTATAATGGCCACACATGATGCCCCATACTGTATAATGGCCACACATGACGCCCCATACTGTATAATGGCCACACATGATGCTCCATACTGTTATGACCCCAATGGCGAGGGTCTCAGAGGAACGTGGAAGTCTGCAGAATACAAAAATCCAGCTCATAGGGCAGTGGTAACTGGGTTGACCATATATCTACTCCTAACGCCAACACTAGAAGTAGCCGGGGATCATTCCTACGTTGATTCTAGATGACACGCGCCAGCCGGAGAATCTAGCTACCCCTAGTAGAGGAAAAACAAAGACCTTTCTTGCCTCCAGAGAAGGGGACCCCAAAGCTGGATAGAAGCCCCCCACAAATAATGACGGTGAGGTAAGAGGAAATGACAAACACAGAAATGAATCAGGTTTAGCACAGAGAGGCCCGCTTACTGATAGCAGAATAAAGAAAGGTAACTTATATGGTCAACAAAAACCCTTTCAAAATCCACACTGGAAATTCAAGAACCCCCGAACCGTCTAACGGTCCGGGGGGAGAACACCAGCCCCCTAGAGCTTCCAGCAAAGGTCAGGATATAGATTTGGAACAAGCTGGACAAAAATACAAAACCAAAACAAATAGCAAAAAGCAAAAGGCAGACTTAGCTGATATAACTGGAACCAGGATCAGTAGACAAGAGCACAGCAGACTAGCTCTGATAACTACGTTGCCAGGCATTGAACTGAAGGTCCAGGGAGCTTATATAGCAACACCCCTAACTAACGACCCAGGTGCGGATAAAAGGAATGACAGAAAAACCAGAGTCAAAAAACTAGTAACCACTAGAGGGAGCAAAAAGCAAATTCACAACACCATACTGTATAATGGCCATTGGCCACATGATGCTCCATACTGAATAATAGCCCGACATGATGCTTCATACTGTGTAATGGCTCCACATGATGCTCCATACTGTATAATGGCCACACAGTGCCCGACTGTATAATGGCCACACATAATGCTCCATACTGTATAATGGCCCCACATGATGCTGCGTACAGTATACTTGCCCCACGTGATGGTCCATACAGTATAATGGCCCCACACAATGCTGGGTACAGTATAATGGCCACACAATGCTGGGAACAGTACAATGGCCCCTCACGATGCTCCATACAGTATAATGGCCCCACACAATGCTGGGTGCAGTATAATGGCCACACATGGTTACCCCACCCCCATCATTGCCTTCTCCATCACCACACACACACACACACACACACACACCTTTCACCACGCTCCCTCGCAGCAGCCAGCAGCTTCGACTCTCACGGCGCTGAATGGTGTCATCCAGCTGCGCCGCTGACTGCTCACGTCGCTGCAGCTGTGATACGCCACTGATAAAAACCTCCTGTGCCAGTCAGGGTCAGAGCGAGGAGCAATATCTGCTCCGATCCGACACAGCCAGCGTCTGCTCCGTACACCTCGCACACACGCGGCTCCCCTCCGTACACCTCGCACGCACGCGGCTCCCCTCCGTACACCTCGCACGCACGCGGCTCCCCTCCGTACACCTCGCACGCACGCGGCTCCCCTCCGTACACCTCGCACGCACGCGGCTCCCCTCCGTACACCTCGCACGCACGCGGCTCCCCTCCGTACACCTCGCACACACGCGGCTATCCTCCGTACACCTCGCACACACGTGGCTCTCCTCCGTACACCTCGCACACACGCGGCTCTCCTCCGTACACCTCGCACACACGCGGCTCCGCTCCGTTCACCTCGCACACACGTGGGGGAGGTGCTGCTTCTCTGACCACAGGCCTCACACAGCAGGCAGATGGTAGCAGAGAGCACACAGCACAAGCTGGAGCAGAAGGAGGCAGGAGATCGCCGGGTTGATCACACTGGCCACCAATGGATTCTCTCTCTCAAGGTACACAGAGAGGCTTAGACCACCGCTCTGCATGCCAAATCTGAGGTAAAGATGGCATGCAGGGCAGTGATCGGTATTTAAAATTAACCCCTTTGGCGCTGATTGGCTAGAAGCTATTGTTCAGCCAGTCAGCGCCCTAGGGGTTAATCAGGGGAGGTGACGTGGTGATCACCCCACCCACTGTGACGGCTGTGATTGGTGCTACGTCACTCAGCACAGATCACAGCCGGTCACATGTTTGTTTGTTTTTTAATAACTTTATTGTTTCATTGCTGTGATTGGCTGGTCAATTCTGACCAGCCAATCACAGCGATCGACGATGTGGGGGGGCGGTGCAGCCCTCCGGGGCTACGCGCGGAGGAGATTGGCTGCCGTCATGGACAGCAGCCATCGGAACCCGGTCACCGCGCGATGCCGCGTGGTGACCAGAAAATGGCGGCGCCGTACTAGTACTGAACTGGTCAGAAATGCACCTCCCGCAGCGCAGTACTAGTACGGCGGAGGTCAGGAAGGGGTTAAGTTAAATGTAGTATTTTTTAAATGATTGTTAAAGGTAAGTAGTCACCATGTTTTCCCCATATCATGTAGGGTCAGCATGTTTCAGCCCTCTGTTTCCAAGTGTACAAGTTCCCAAGCTGCTTTAAAGGACGACAAAAAGGCTATTATTCATAGTCAACTGCGAGGTGATTTAATGGGCATCTCGTATTAATCCGCCGCCTCCACTTTTTGATTTGCCATCCTCCTTGCTTTATGTGGATGATGCATCTTAAGTGGTGGGGTGTGCACATTTTTAACCAGTAGCCACTATACGGAGTTTGTTGCTCTATTGCTTTGTACATTTTTTTTTTTTTTTAAATAGATCATTCTGCCCTTTCATAAATAAGAAAAAAAACACTTCAAAAAGGTATTTTGTGTAGCCTTCTTGTGTGAAGATGAATTGAAAAGTAAACTACTTTTGGAACAGTAATGTTCATTTGTACAGGCTACATTAATGAAAACATCCTTAAACGGGATATCTGACTTGAAAAATAAAATTCCGACACATTAATTTAACAGGCAGGTAGTTACTACCTACCTGCCTGTTGTACCCAACACTGTTGCTTGCCAGCACAGAGTGGTCATGGACCAATTATGCAGTCTCTGCTGACATGAGGTTGATAGACCAGTGGCTCATTTTCCACCCTGCTCTGTCGATGGGGGGTGTGACTACCAACCTCATACTGATTGATAGCAGGTGGGTATACAGCTGTCAATCTGAATTAAGTCAGCAGTCCCACTCGGGCAACAGAGCAGAAAAGAAACTGGTGCCATGTCTATGTAATATCAGCAGAGGCAGCTGAATCCATGGCACAACAGGCATATAAGTAAACTTGCCTGCCTGTTAATGTTTAGGACTCTATTTATAAAAATAAAAAAAGCAGAAATATCTCCTTTAAGAAACATTTAACTGTGATAAAATTAGCATTTCTTTGGGATGGTCCATGGGAGGAGCTGGCCACGGATTAAAAATCATTGGACCAAGGTACATAGAGCAGACTTTTTCCAGCATGGTCCATGGGTTAATCTTATAAGTGTTTAGGGATTTGCCTGCTTATCTGTTAAAGATGCAGTTGGCTGAGTGTCTCAGGGGTCTCCATTAAGCCATTGTTCTCTCTGTAACAGAGTGTAAACGCTAACCTGTCTCATTGTCCAGTGCGTGCGCGTCTTCGATCCCAGGAGCGGTAGAATAATAAGAGGCATGTTTGTTTATTTAGTTGCTGCTGTGACAGAGGGGCAAGGATCAGTTGCTGCGACCAAGACCTGGTGTCCACGGATGGACTATAGAGATTGGAGCTAGATACATATGTTACTGTCATGGTATCTCATCTGGAGAAGCACACGCTATGATGACAGTAGACGGTATCGATGGGAGATACTGAAGCCGTGTAATAACCAAAAGTTGGGAGATTGTACCAGGCAATAGCCACTGAAACACGAATTACTGATCCAGATTTGAGATCTTGTGGCAATCTACCCAAAGTTGATGCAAGATCATGTATGGAAGAAATTAGAATTGCGGTATGGTTAACCTGCCTAGGTAATTAATACAACTCACAACCCCAGTCCAAGCATGTCATTTAAATAAAAATTTTCATAAGGCCAGTCTCACACGTCCAGATAATTCCGGTACCGGAAAAATCGGTACCGGAGTTTTCCGTGTCCGTGTGCTCACATGGCACATCAGTGTGCCACACGTGCGGCAGCCGTGTGCCGACTGAGTACCACACAGACCGTGCAGGAGACAGCGCTACAGTAAGCGCTGTCCCCTGCTTTGGGTGCTGAAGCCGCCATTCATCCCTTCTCTCCAGCAGCGTTCGCTGGAGAGAAGGAATGAAAAATCTTTATTTTTTTATTTTTTTTGCAGCTGAAATAAAGTTCCCGGTAACCTCCCCTATGGGAGATGGAGCCGCATATTCATCACTGTAATGAGCGGTACCACGTGACCGCTCACACAGGACAAGCTGCGGCGCTGAGAGGAAGCATCGAGGGAGCTGGGTGAGTACTTTATTTCCAGCGGGCGGGCGCACAGGGGGTGAGAGGGGGTTGTGTCATGATCTCTGCAGGCAGAGATCATAGCAAGCCTATAGAGGGACAAGCTCTCGGAAGATGGAACTATACTGACCATGAACTAAGCCTGCCGCGCAACTAGAAATAGCCAGGTAGCATTTCCTATTTATCGCTAGATGCCCAGCTCTGGCCTAAGACCTAAATAGCTAGCAGAGGGAAATATAAGACCTGGCTCACCTCTAGAGAAATATTCCAAAGAAGACAGTAGCCCCCCACATATAATGACGGTGAGTTCAGATGAAACAACAAACGCAGCAGGAAAATAGTCTTAGCAAATTTGAGGTCCGCTTACTAGATAGCAGAAGACAGATAGTATACTTTCATGGTCAGCAGAAAAACACTAACAAAACACCATCCAGAGATTACCTTAAACTCTGGCATTAACTCATAACGCCAGAGTAGCAATCCCTGATCAACGAGAGCTTTCCAGACACAGTAACAAAACTTCAGCTGTGAACTGGAACAAATAGGCAAAACAAAACATGGACAAAAGTCCAACTTATCTAGAAGTTGTCTAGAAGCAGGAACAAGCACTGAGAGGCATCAGATAACATTGTTGACCGGCAAGAAACCACCAGAGAAATGAGCTTAAATAGCGACACCCACTACTGATGGAACCAGGTGAAACAGGAAAGAGGATGACAAGTCCAATTCCACAAGCGGCCACCGGGGGAGCCCAGAATCCAAATTCACAACAGTACCCCCCCCTCAAGGAGGGGGCACCGAACCCTCACCAGATCCACCAGGGCGACCAGGATGAGCCCTATGGAAGGCACGAACAAGATCAGAAGCATGAACATCAGATGCATTGACCCAAGAATTATCCTCCTGGCCGTAACCCTTCCAGTTGACCAGATACTGGAGTTTCCGTCTGGAAACACGAGAGTCCAAAATTTTCTCCACAACGTACTCCAACTCACCCTCAACCAACACCGGAGCAGGAGGATCAACTGAAGGTACAACAGGTACCTCATACCTGCGCAATAACGACCGATGAAAAACGTTATGAATGGAAAAGGACGCAGGGAGGTCCAAACGGAAAGAAACAGGATTAAGAATCTCCAATATTCTATAAGGGCCGATGAACCGAGGTTTAAACTTAGGAGAAGAGACCCTCATAGGGACAAAACGAGAAGACAACCACACCAAATCTCCAACACAAAGCCGAGAACCAACACGACGATGACGGTTGGCAAAACGCTGAGTCTTCTCCTGGGACAACTTCAAATTGTCCATAACCTGCCCCCAGATGTGATGCAATCTCTCCACCACCGCATCCACTCCAGGACAATCCGAGGATTCCACCTGACCGGAGGAAAATCGAGGGTGAAACCCCGAATTACAGAAAAACGGGGACACCAAGGTGGAAGAACTGGCCCGATTATTGAGGGCGAACTCTGCCAATGGCAAAAAAGCAACCCAATCATCCTGGTCAGCAGAGACAAAACACCTCAGATATGTCTCAAGGGTCTGATTAGTCCGCTCGGTCTGGCCATTAGTCTGAGGGTGAAAAGCAGATGAAAAAGACAAATCTATGCCCATCCTAGCACAGAATGCCCGCCAAAATCTAGACACAAATTGGGTACCTCTGTCAGAAACAATATTCTCAGGAATACCGTGCAATCGGACAACATTCTGAAAAAACAGAGGAACCAACTCAGAAGAAGAAGGCAACTTGGGCAGAGGAACCAAATGGACCATTTTAGAGAAACGGTCACAGACCACCCAGATGACAGACATCTTCTGGGAAACAGGCAGATCTGAAATAAAATCCATCGAGATGTGTGTCCAAGGCCTCTTAGGAATAGGCAAGGGCAACAGCAGTCCGCTAGCCCGAGAACTACAAGACTTGGCCCGAGCACAAACGTCACATGACTGCACAAAGACTCGCACATCTCGTGACAGGGAAGGCCACCAGAAGGATCTTGCCACCAAATCCCTGGTACCAAAAATTCCGGGATGACCTGCCAATGCAGAAGAATGTACCTCAGAGATGACTCTGCTGGTCCAATCATCCGGAACAAACAGTCTATCAGGCGGACAACGATCCGGTCTATCCGCCTGAAACTCTTGCAAGGACCGCCGCAGATCAGGAGAAACGGCCGACAAAATTACTCCCTCCCTAAGGATACCTGTGGGTTCAGAATTACCAGGAGAGTCCGGGTCAAAACTCCTAGAAAGGGCATCTGCCTTAACATTCTTAGAACCCGGTAGGTATGACACCACAAAATTAAAGCGAGAAAAAAATAAAGACCAGCGCGCCTGTCTAGGATTCAGGCGTCTGGCAGTCTCAAGATAAATCAAATTTTTGTGGTCAGTCAATACCACCACCTGATGCCTAGCCCCCTCGAGCCAATGGCGCCACTCCTCAAAAGCCCACTTCATGGCCAAAAGCTCCCGATTCCCAACATCATAATTCCGCTCTGCGGGCGAAAATTTGCGAGAAAAGAAGGCACAAGGCCTAATGACGGAGCAGTCGGAACCTTTCTGCGACAACACTGCCCCAGCTCCGATCTCCGAAGCGTCAACCTCAACCTGAAAAGGCAGATTCACATCAGGCTGACGCAACACAGGGGCAGAGGCAAAACGGCGCTTAAGCTCCTGAAAGGCCTCTACAGCATGAGGGGACCAATTAGCAACATCAGCGCCTTGTCTGGTCAAATCAGTCAGTGGTTTAACGACATCCGAAAAACCAGCAATAAATCGGCGGTAAAAGTTGGCAAAGCCCAAAAATCTCTGAAGACCCTTAAGAGAGGAGGGCTGAGTCCAGTCACAAATAGCTTGCACCTTGACGGGATCCATCTCAATGGAAGAGGGAGAAAAAATATACCCCAAAAAGGAAATTTTCTGGACCCCAAAAACGCACTTAGACCCCTTCACACATAAAGAATTAGACCGCAGAACCTGAAAAACTCTCCTGACCTGCTGGACATGAGAGTCCCAGTCATCAGAAAAAATCAGAATATCATCCAGATATATTATCATAAATTTATCCAGAAAATCGCGGAAAATATCATGCATAAAAGACTGGAAAACTGAAGGGGCATTAGAAAGACCAAAAGGCATGACCAAATACTCAAAGTGGCCCTCGGGCGTATTAAATGCGGTCTTCCACTCATCCCCCTGCCTGATCCGCACCAAATTATACGCCCCACGAAGATCAATTTTAGAGAACCACTTAGCACCCTCTATACGAGCAAACAAATCAGTAAGCAATGGCAATGGGTATTGATACTTAACAGTGATCTTATTCAGAAGCCGATAATCAATACATGGTCTCAAAGAGCCGTCTTTTTTTGAGACAAAGAAAAACCCAGCTCCCAAGGGAGAAGAAGATGGACGAATATGTCCCTTTTCCAAAGACTCCTTTATATATTCCCGCATAGCAGCATGTTCCGGCACAGACAAATTAAACAAACGACCCTTTGGATATTTACAACCCGGTATCAAATCTATGGCACAATCGCACTCACGGTGCGGAGGTAACGACCCAAGCTTGGGTTCGTCAAAGACGTCTTGATAATCAGAGAGGAACTCAGGGACTTCAGAGGGAATGGACGACGAAATAGAAACCAAAGGTACGTCCCCATGAATACCCTTACATCCCCAGCTCAACACAGACATTGCTCTCCAGTCCAAGACTGGGTTGTGAGACTGCAACCATGGCAATCCCAGTACCAAATCGTCATGTAAATTATACAGCACCAGGAAACGAATAATCTCCTGGTGATCCGGATCGATACGCATGGTTACTTGTGTCCAGTATTGTGGTTTATTATTAGCCAATGGGGTGGAGTCAATCCCCTTCAGAGGAATAAGAGTCTCCAAAGGCTCTAAATCAAAACCACAACGATTGGCAAAGGACCAATCCATAAGACTCAGAGCGGCGCCAGAGTCAACATAGGCGTCCGTGGCAATGGATGACAAAGAACAAATCAGGGTTACAGACAAAATAAACTTAGACTGAATGGTGCCAATGGAAACAGACTTATCAAGCTTCTTTGTACGCCTAGAGCATGCTGATATAACATGAGTAGAATCCCCACAATAGAAACACAATCCATTCTTCCGTCTAAAATTCTGTCGCTCGCTCCTGGACAGAATTCTATCACACTGCATACTTTCTGGCGTCTTTTCCATAGACACCGCCAGATGGTGCACCGGTTTGCGCTCCCGCAGACGCCTATCAATCTGAATAGCCATTGTCATGGACTCATTCAGACCTGCAGGCAAAGGGAACCCCACCATAACATCCTTAACGGCATCAGAGAGACCTTCTCTGAAAGTTGCCGCCAAGGCGCACTCATTCCACTGAGTAAGCACAGACCATTTACGGAATTTTTGGCAGAAAACTTCAGCTTCGTCTTGCCCCTGAGATAGTGCCATCAAAGTTTTTTCTGCCTGAAGTTCTAAATGAGGTTCCTCATAAAGCAAGCCCAAGGCCAGAAAAAACGCATCCACATCGCGTAACGCAGGATCCCCTGCTGGCAATGAGAAGGCCCAATCTTGAGGGTCACCCCTGAGCAAGGAAATCACAATCCTAACCTGCTGAGCAGGGTCTCCAGCTGAACGAGACTTCAGGGACAAATAAAGCTTACAATTATTTCGGAAATTCTGGAAGCTAGCTCTATTCCCTGTGAAGAACTCCGGCAAAGGAATTCTCGGCTCAGATACCGGAGCATGTACCACAAAATCTTGTAAATTTTGTACTTTCGTGATGAGATTATTCAAACCCGCAGTTACACTCTGGAGATCCATTATTGTCAGGTGCACACAGAGCATACAGAGATTAGGAGGAGAGAGAGAAAAAAGACTGCAGCAAGGCAGACTGGAGGAAAAAAAAAAAAAAAAAAAAATTCCAGCAGACTTCTTATAACTCTCCTTTCTCAACCTGGGTCTTTAACACTTTATGGGCCGGTCAAACTGTCATGATCTCTGCAGGCAGAGATCATAGCAAGCCTATAGAGGGACAAGCTCTCGGAAGATGGAACTATACTGACCATGAACTAAGCCTGCCGCGCAACTAGAAATAGCCAGGTAGCATTTCCTATTTATCGCTAGATGCCCAGCTCTGGCCTAAGACCTAAATAGCTAGCAGAGGGAAATATAAGACCTGGCTCACCTCTAGAGAAATATTCCAAAGAAGACAGTAGCCCCCCACATATAATGACGGTGAGTTCAGATGAAACAACAAACGCAGCAGGAAAATAGTCTTAGCAAATTTGAGGTCCGCTTACTAGATAGCAGAAGACAGATAGTATACTTTCATGGTCAGCAGAAAAACACTAACAAAACACCATCCAGAGATTACCTTAAACTCTGGCATTAACTCATAACGCCAGAGTAGCAATCCCTGATCAACGAGAGCTTTCCAGACACAGTAACAAAACTTCAGCTGTGAACTGGAACAAATAGGCAAAACAAAACATGGACAAAAGTCCAACTTATCTAGAAGTTGTCTAGAAGCAGGAACAAGCACTGAGAGGCATCAGATAACATTGTTGACCGGCAAGAAACCACCAGAGAAATGAGCTTAAATAGCGACACCCACTACTGATGGAACCAGGTGAAACAGGAAAGAGGATGACAAGTCCAATTCCACAAGCGGCCACCGGGGGAGCCCAGAATCCAAATTCACAACAGGGTTGGTTACCGGGAACTTTATTTCAACCGCAAAAAAAAAATAAAAAAAACTATGATTTTTCATTCCTTCTCTCCAGCGAACGCTGCTGGAGAGAAGAAATGAATGGCGGCTTCAGCACCACAAGCTGGGGGGACAGCGCTTACTGTAGCCCTGTCTCCTGCACGGCACACGGACTGCACACGGACAGCATCCGTGTGTGGTATGTGTTTTACACGGACCCATTGACTTTAATGGGTCTGTGTGATCCGTGCGCTCCCACGAACACTGACATGTCTCCGTGTTTTTCAAACGGACACACGGTCCGTGAAAACACGCTGACATGTGCAGAGACACATTGATTTTAATGTGTCTACGTGAGTCAGTGTCTCCGGTACGTGAGAAAACTGTCACCACATGTACCGGAGCCACTGACGTGTGAAACCGGCCTAATATTCATGCAGGCTGAACAGCAGGCAGCAGTATTCAGTCTCATTTCATCATGTATATTGAATGAAAACTCTGCAATGTTTCAGTTACATGCTTTCAAAAGAGATGGAGTGGCTCACAGAAAAATCCTCCAGTGGGTCGAGGCCTCTCGTTCAGGGGCATCTCCATGGCCATATCTCACAGCAGGTAGGGTGGCACCGAGATTTGAATGTATCTATTGTTGAACACAGTGGTGGAGAAAAAAGTGAAAAAAAAACATGACATGATTGCCCCCTCCTTCACCAGCTATTGTAATTGAGATTGTAGGGATCAAATGTTATGACATTCCTACTGTACATTATGCCTGCCATGCCTCAGACAAAGTTGGTCATTGTATTTTAAGTCACTACTTGTGGGGGATCATTACTTTATATACAGGAGATGTGGTGGGTACATACTTCTTTTCTATGTGGCCCTGTACTGTACAGTGATGTGAAAAGTTTTTGCCCCCTCCTTCCTGTTTTTTTTTTTTTTATTTTACTTTTTTTGCACGATTGTCACACTTCTACGTTTCAGAGCAACAAACAAATTGTCAAATATTTTAAAGATAACAAGAAAACAATTACATTTTTTAAACTAGATGGGCATTTCCTGAAGGAAATACATGGTGCTTGAACGGCGCTGCCAGCTTTACAGCAGCACTTTTCGCACACGGGGCCGGGGGGGCACTTACTTTTGCGTACACGGGACGAGAGGGTGTCAGTCACTTTATTCTGATGTTTGACTTTGATAAATGATCATGTCCTAAAATGGACACCGTATATTTGCATAGCTGCCATCCTTGGAAGGTCAAGTTGGGGGTAATGGAAAAATCGCCATTAATTCCTATGGGAACTTTTTTTTTTTAAATGTGATTTTTTTTTTTTTTTTTTTTTTTTAAACTACAAATCGGATTGACTCCAAAAATACATAGCATACCTGTCCCCACCAAGGGCTTCGAAATGCAGCCTGAACGCGGGCTCTGCGCCGAGCGGTTCGGGACGCAATAATTGCGAAAAATGCAGAGAAGAAGAAGAATAAAATATAAGAAATCGGATTACAATATGTTGCTTGAACCTAGGGTTCAAGCACCATAATTAAGGTCTTTATTATTAATGGGAAAAAATACAGGGCCCTGTGTGAAAGTGATTGCCCCCTACTTTGTTTAAATTGTGGTTTGTCACATCTTTGGAAAGCAGAGATAAGTTTCCCTAGCCACACCCAGGCCTGACTACTGTCACACCTGTTCGCAATAAAAAAAAAATTAATCACTTAAATAGGACCTGCCTGGCAAAGTGAAGTAGACAAAAAGATCCTCAAAAGGTAAACGTCATGCTGCGATCTGAAGAAATTCATGAACAAATGAGAAACAAAGTAATTGAGATGTATCAGTCTGAAAAAGGTTATAAAGCCATTTCTAAATTTGGGACTCCAGTAAAACAGTAAGATCCATTATCCAAAAATAGAATTAGACTTACCGGTAATTCGGTTTCTAGGAACCTTCCACGACAGTCACCTTGGAAGAGGTCTCCCTGCCCTAATAGGGGACAGGAAACACAAAGAGGTTAAATATCCCTCCCCTTCCTGCTATCTCCAGTGTTTTTTTCTGGCCATACTAGCGTGAATAGTTACCACCAAAGTGCAGGAATCATCCAGTAAATATCAGGGAGGGAGGGAAATTAGTGCTGTTGTGGAAGGTTCCTAGAAACCGAATTACCGATAAGTCTAATTCTATTTTCTCTAGTGACCTTCCACGACAGTCACCTTGAGTTATACCAATGGTAATTTCTTTAGGGAGGGACTACGGCATGTAGAACACGTCTGCCGAATGTCAGATCCCTGTCGAAATTTAGCCTGTAGTGTCTGATGAAAGTATGTACAGAAGACCAGGTGGTGGCTCTGCATATCTGTTCCGATGAGGTGTTCCCTCTTGCTGCCCATGATCTGGAGACCGACCGGGTAGAATGGGCTTTCAGCGAGATTGGCGGAGGGAGATCATTTGCAGAATATGCAAGGCAGATGGCTTCCTTAATCCAATTTGCAATTGTGCTCTTAGCTGCTTTCTTTCCTTTATTCTGTCCTTAGAACTGAATAAATAGATTCTGGTCGACCCTCCAAGCCTTGGACTGCTCCAGGTAGTGGAGGATTACCCTGTGGACATCCAGGATGTGGAAGTTTTTCCTCCTTCGTGTTGGAAGGATTTGGACAAAATGAGGGCAAAACGACATCCTGACCCCTATGAAAATCCGAAATGACTTTGGGCATAAAGGCGGGATCTAGATGTAGGACTATGCTAATCAGAGTTTATGGATAGAAAGGGCTCTTGAACAGACAAGGCCTTCAATTCTCCTATTCGCCTAGCTGTGGTAATTGCCACCAGGAACACCGTTTTAAGCGTTCGGATTTTAAGGGGTAAAGAAAACAAGGGCTCAAAGGGTGGATGAGTTAGAGTACTGAGAACTAAATTTAGATCCCAGGGGGGGAACCCGACTAGGGAGTCTAGGACATAATCTGCTTGCTAAAGTCATAAATCTTGTGATCCAGCGGTGGCCAGCCAGATCTTGGTCAAAAAAAGAACTAAGGGCTGATACCTGAACCTTTAGTGTACTCGGGGTGAGCCCTAGATCTAAACCCTTCTGGAGGAAGTCTAGGATTTGAGCATAGTTGGGGTGGAAGGGATCAGGGACACTGGGAAGACACCAGGAAGAAAACTTCTTCCATACTTTACCATAGATGGCATTGGTCAAAGGTTTCCTACTCTTTTGGAGAGTTTGAATAACCCTGTCTGAGAGGCCCCTGGCTTTTAATATGTCTGTCTCAGTAGCCAAGCAGCAAGGTTCAATTTTTTGTGTTCTGGGTAAAGAAGGGGACCTTGAACAAGGTGGTCAGTTCTTTGAGGAAGAAGTATGGGGCCTTCTTCGGCATTCCCCTCAAGGCGCTGTACCAGCTCCGACCCGGCCACATTGGGGCAATCAGGATTGTCGTGACTTTGTCTGACCGGATCTTCTGCAGCATCCTTGACAGCATTGGAATTAGTGGAAAGGCGTAAGCTAGGTTGAAGGTCAATGAATGACTGAAAGCATCTATCCCCAGAGTCCCATACACGGGGCTGAGGGAGAAATGTTTTTGATTTTGCATTTTGGGCATTTGCAAATAAGTCGACCCCTGGGATCCCCCATCTTGAGGTTAAGGATAGGAAAACCTCCTGGTTCAGGCACCATTCCCCGGGATGGACATCCTTCAGATGTACTGCGGAGATTGAAAGCAGGCGTTTTCTCTGCCCAGAGAAATATCTGTGCTGCCACTAGTTTTAGGCTGGCATACTTCATGCCCCCTTGATGCCGAAGATAAGCCACAGTCGTCACATTGTCGGAGTAGACACGGCTATGATGGCCTTGGACTAGAGATGAGACAGCTACCAGTGCTTCCTCTACTGCCTTCAATTCCCTCAGGTTGGAAGATCTGGAACCTATGTCTGAGGACCATAGTCGCCAACACTGGATTGAAAGTGGTTGTTTCATCGGTATTTTTTGCACCTGTGTTTTTGCCATCATTAATCGGGTCCGATGCGCCCTGCTAGTGCATTTGTTTGGAGGCTTCAGCAGGTAATCATCTCTGCTTTTTTCTCTGATTTTTTTTCAATTTTATGGAGGATTTTTAAGTACTCTTTTTGTGTCTGAGAGCTTTTACTCAATGTTTAGCGTTAGGACTGGCAAAATGTAAGGACCCTTGACGCATGTTGCCAGCTTACGTATTGAGGCCCCAATATAAACTAATACCTTACATACATTGATATGTGTTTTTTTGCACTTTATCTTGCAGGGCGCAGTCGGACCAAGATGGCTCTGTAAACTGTAGGCCTCTATTCACACAGTATGCATTTTGCAGCACTGGGCGGCCCGCATGTATGTGTGTTAGTAATAGGCTGTAAACCAGATGCTCTGCATTGCCTGTGTGAACAAAGCCACACACAGACTATTATCTCTTATCTTTTTGTGCACTAATGCCAAACAGCCAACACTGGATTGCAAGTGGTTGTTTTATCGGTATTTTTTGCACCTGTGTTTTTGCCATCATTAATTGGGTCCGATGCGCCCTGCTAGTGCATTTGTTTGGAGGCTTCAGCAGGTAATCTCTGCTTTTTTCTCTGTGATTTTTTTCAATTTTATGGAGGATTTTTAAGTCCTCTTTTTGTGTCTGTGAGCTTTGACCCCAGCATCCCACATCACCGCCCCGCTTTGCCCCTAACAGAGGCACGGGAGGGGTGGGAAAGAGGGCCCGAGTCCAAGCAAAATGGAGACGGGCACAGCCACGTGGAGGAGGAGAGGAAACACCGCCCGACAACGGCTGCCCAGCTGGTAAGAATATCCAGGTGCTTCGATCACCGGCCACGACAGCACCTGCAGGAACCTCTTCATGCCCCACTGGGGGACAGGAAAAACACTGGAGATAGCAGGAAGGGGAGGGTTATTTAACCTCTTTGTTTCCTGTCCCCCATTAGGGTGGGGAGACATCCTTCAAGGTTACTGTCGTGGAAGGTGACTAGAGAAAATGGAGAAAACATGGAACAGTAGTGAACCTTACCAGGTGTGTCTGGTCATTAACCCCTCAATCCCATATTATCCCGTCGAGGTGACCTGGGACTTAATTGCCAGTGATGGGATAGTACGTCAAATGCGATCGGCCGCGCTCCCGGGGGATGGGGGGAGCACAGCCGGGTGTCAGCTGACAATCGCAGCTGACATCCGGCACTATGTGTCAGGAGCAGTCACAGATCGCTCCCGGCACATAGCGATCAAAGATGATCACAGTGTTACGGCGCTATAGGGAAATATCACGCAGGGAGGGGGCTCCCTGCATGCTTCCCTGAGACCCTCGGAGCAACGTGATGTGATCGCGTTGCTCCGAGGGTCTCCTACCCCCTCCTCCCTGCAGGCCCCGGATCGAATATGGCTGCGGGGCTGCTTCTGGGTCCTGCAGGGAGGTGGCTTGCAAGTGCCTGCTCAGAGCAAGCGCCAGCAAGCCTCCTGCAGTGCCTGTCAGATTGCTGATCTGACAGTGCTCTGCAAAGTGTCAGATCAGCGATCTGACCCTATAAGATGATGCCCCCCCGGGGCAATATTATAAAGTAAAAAAAAATTTAAAAAAATAAATAAATAAAAGTAGACATATTTAGTATTGCCGCATCCATAACGACCCGACCTATAAAACTGTCCCACTGGTTAACCCCTTCAGTGATCAACGTTAAAATAATAAACACGAGGCAAAAAAACGCTTTATTATCATACCACCGAACAAAAAGTGGAATAACACGCGATCAAAAATACGGATATAAATGACCATGGTACCGCTGAAAACGTCATCTTGTCCCGCAAAAAACGACCTGCCATACAGAATCATCATCGAAAAAATTAAAAGTTATAGTCCTCAGAATAAAGCGATGCAAAAATTATTATTTTTTCTATAAAATAGTTTTTATCGTATAAAAGCGCCAAAACAAAAAAAAAAAAAAAAAAAAAAGATATAAATGAGGTATCGCTGTAATCGTACTATCCCGAAGAATAAAACTGCTTTATCAATTTTAACCAAACGTGGAACAGTATAAACGCCCCCCCCAAAAGAAATTCATGAATAGCTGGTTTTTGGTCATTCTGCCTCACCAAAATCGGAATTAAAATCGATCAAAAAATGTCACATGCTTGAAAAAAGGTACCATTAAAAACGTCAACTCGTCCCGCAAAAAACAAGACCTCACATGACTCTGTGGACCAAAGTATGGAAAAATTATAGCTCTCAAAATGTGGAGACACAAACTATTTTTTGCAATAAAAAGCGTCTTAGTGTGTGACAGCTGCCAATCACAAAAATCCGCTTAAAACCCGCTATAAATAGTAAATCAAACCCCCCCCTTCATGACCCCCTTAGTTAGGGAAAATAAAATTAAAAAAATGTATTTCCATTTTCCCATTAGGGTTAGGCCGGGATCACACTAGCCAGTTTTACGGACGTATGAGGCGCAAAAACTACGCATTGCACATGGACCAATGATTCTCTATGGGGCAGCTCCTATCTGCCGTATATTTCTCAGCCGGATTTTATGGGCGTAGAAAATCGCAACATGCTGCGTTTGTCAGCGTATTGCGCAAAAAATCCGCCAATGAAAGTCTATGGGGGCGAGAAAAATACGGATTACACACGGACCAACAGTGTGACTTGCGAAAAATACGCACCGGTGTTCTAGAGGAAAGCCGGCAATTCAGTGCGGTGTACAGTAAAATCACACTAACAGGTTAGAATAGAGTAGATCAAATAAATGTCCACACATATATATATCTCCCTATACTATATATATATACACTCACCGGCCACTTTATTAGGTACACCATGCTAGTAACGGGTTGGACCCCTTTTGCCTTCAGAACTGCCTCAATTCTTCGTGGCATAGATTCAACAAGGTGCTGGAAGCATTCCTCAGAGATTTTGGTCCATATTGACATGATGGCATCACACAGTTGCCGCAGATTTGTCGGCTGCACATCCCAAAGATGCTCCATACAAGGCAGGATGGATCCATGCTTTCATGTTGTTTACGCCAAATTCTGACCCTACCATCCGAATGTCGCAGCAGAAATCGAGACTCATCAGACCAAGCAACGTTTTTCCAATCTTCTACTGTCCAATTTCGATGAGCTTGTACAAATTGTAGCCTCAGTTTCCTGTTCTTAGCTGAAAGGAGTGGTACCCGGTGTGGTCTTCTGCTGCTGTAGCCCATCTGCCTCAAAGTTCGACGCACTGTGCGTTCAGAGATGCTCTTAGGCCTACCTTGGTTGTAACGGGTGGCGATTTGAGTCACTGTTGCCTTTCTATCAGCTCGAACCAGTCTGCCCATTCTCCTCTGACCTCTGGCATCAACAAGGCATTTCCGCCCACAGAACTGCCGCTCACTGGATTTTTTTTCTTTTTCGGACCATTCTCTGTAAACCCTAGAGATGGTTGTGCGTGAAAATCCCAGTAGATCAGCAGTTTCTGAAATACTCAGACCAGCCCTTCTGGCACCAACAACCATGCCACGTTCAAAGGCACTCAAATCACCTTTCTTCCCCATACTGATGCTCGGTTTGAACTGCAGGAGATTGTCTTGACCATGTCTACATGCCTAAATGCACTGAGTTGCCGCCATGTGATTGGCTGATTAGAAATTAAGTGTTAACAAGAAGTTGGACAGGTGTACCTAATAAAGTGGCCAGTGAGTGTATGTATGTATGTATATATATATATATATATATCTAGACTAAAAGGAACGACGATGATGTCATAAAGGTTGCCTCGACCAATCAGCGACGGGCACAGTCTGCCGGGAATTCTGGAATCATCATTGTCCATATACTACGGGGACATGCATATTCTAGAATACCCAATGCGTTAGAATCGGGCCACAGTCTAGTAGAGAGATATAGATATATCTATCTATCTATCTATAGAGATATATATATCTATAGAGATATATAGATATCTAATACAGCGCTAAATAGCTTAAAAGCCGGTAATTCAATTGCCGGCTTTTCATTTCTCCTTCCCAAACCCAACATGATATGAGACATGGTTTACATACAGTAAACCATTTCATATTCCTTTTGTTTTTTGCATATTCCTCACTACTAATGTTAGTAGTGTGTGTGTGCAAAGTTTGGGGGCTCTAGCTGTTAAAATAAAGGGTTAAATCGCGGAAAAAACTGGCGTGGACTTTTCTCCGCCAGAGTGGGAAAGCCAGTGACTGAGGGCAGATATTAATAGCCTAGGGAGGTACCATGATTATAGGACCCCCCCCCTGGCTAAAAACACCTACCCCCAGCCACCCCAGAAAAGGCACATCTGTAAGATGCGCCTATTCTGGCACTTAGCCTCTCCCTTCCAGCTCACCTGTTGCTGTGGGATATGGGGTAATAAAGGGTTAATGCCACCTTGCTATTGTAAGGTGACATTAAGCCAGGTTAACCCCTTAAGCCCCGAGGGTGGTTTGCACGTTAATGACCGGGCCAATTTTTACAATTCTGACCACTGTCCCTTTATGAGGCTATAACTCTGGAACGCTTTGACGGATCTTGGCGATTCTGACATTGTTTTCTCATGACATTGTACTTCATGTTAGTGGTAAAATTTATTCGATATAACTTGCGTTTATTTGTGAAAAAAATGGAAATTTGGCGAAAATTTTAAAAATTTCGCAATTTTCCAACTTTGAATTTTTATGCCCTTAAATCACAGACATATGTCACACAAAATACTTAATAAGTAACATTTCCCACATGTCTACTTTACATCAGTACAATTTTGGAACCAAAAATTTTTTTTGTGACGGAGTTATAAGGGTTAAAAGTTGACCAGCAATTTCTCATTTTTACAACACCATTTTTTTTTTAGGGACCACATCTCATTTGAAGTCATTTTGAGGGGTCTATATGATAGAAAATACCCAAGTGTGACACCATTCTAAAAACTGCACCCCTCAAGGTGCTCAAAACCACATTCAAGAAGTTTATTAACCCTTCAGGTGTTTCACAGGAATTTTTGGAATGTTTAAATAAAAATGAACATTTAACTTTTTTTCACACAAAATTTATTTCAGCTCCAATTTGTTTTATTTTACCAAGGGTAACAGGAGAAAATGGACCCCCAAAGTTGTTGTACAATTTGTCCTGAGTACGCTGATACCCCATATGTGGGGGTAAACCACTGTTTGGGCGCATGGCAGAGCTCGGAAGGAAAGGAGCGCCATTTGACTTTTCAATGCAAAATTGACTGGAATTGAGATGGGACGCCATGTTGCGTTTGGAGAGCCCCTGATGTGCCTAAACATTGAAACCCCCTACAAGTGACACCATTTTGGAAAGTAGACCCCCTAAGGAACTTATCTAGATGTGTGGTGAGCACTTTGACCCACCAAGTGCTTCACAGAAGTTTATAACGCAGAGCCGTAAAAATAAAAAATCATATTTTTTCACAAAAATGATCTTTTCGCCCCCAATTTTTTATTTTCCCAAGGGTAAGAGAAGAAATTGGACCCAAAAAAAATGTTGTGCAATTTGTCCTGAGTACGCTGATACCCCATATGTGGGTGTAAACCATTGTTTGGGCGCATGGCAGAGCTTGGAAGGGAAGGAGCGCCATTTGACTTTTCAATGCAAAATTGACTGGAATTGAGATGGGACGCCATGTTGTGTTTGGAGAGCCCCTGATGTGCCTAAACATTGAAACCCCCCACAAGTGACACCATTTTGGAAAGTAGACCCCCTAAGGAACTTATCTAGATGTGTTTTGAGAGCTTTGAACCCCCAAGTGTTTCACTACAGATTATAACGCAGAGCCGTGAAAATAATTTTTTTTTTTTTCTCAAAAATGATTTTTTAGCCCCCAGCTTTGTATTTTTACAAGGGTAACAGAATAAATTGGACCCCAAAATTTGTTTTCCAATTTGTCCGGAGTACGCTGATACCCCATATGTGGGGGGGGAACCACTGTTTGGGCGCATGACAGAGCTCGAAAGGGAAGGAGCGCCATTTGGAATGCAGACTTAAATGGATTGGTCAGCAGCCGTCACGTTGCATTTACAGAGCCCCTGATGTACCCAAACAGTACAAACCCCCCACAAGTGACCCCATATTGGAAACTAGACTTCCCAAGGAACTTATCTAGATGTGTTGTGAGAACTTTGAACTCCCAAGTGTTTCACTACAGTTTATAACGCAGAGCCGTGAAAATAAAACATCTTTTTTTTCCCACAAAAATGATTTTTAGCCCCCCAAATTTTTATTTTCCCAAGGATAACAAGAGAACTTGGACCCCAGAAGTTGTTGTTCAATTTGTCCCGAGTACGCTGATAACACATATGTTGGGGTAAACCCCTTTTTGGGCGCACGGGAGAGCTCGGAAGGGAAGGAGCACTGTTTTACTTTTTCAACGCAGAATTGGCTGGAATTGAGATTGGACGCCATGTCCCGTTTGGAGAGCCCCTGATGTGCCTGGACAGTGGAAACTTCCCAATTCTACCTGAAACCCTAATCCAAACAGACCCCTAGCCCTAATCCCAACGGTAACCCTAACCACACCCCTAGCCCTGACACACCCATAATTCTAATCCCAACCCTAATCCAAACCGTAAATGTAATCCAAACCCTAACCCTAACTTTAGCCCCAACCCTAACTTTAGCCCCAACCCTAACCCTAACTTTACCTCCAACCCTAGCCCTAACCCTACCCCTAACCCTAACCCTAAACGTGACTGAAATACGTGGCACTGAAATACGTGGCACTGAAATACGTGGCACTGAAATACGTGGCACTGAAATACGTGGCACTGAAATACGTGATACGTGGCACTGATATACGTGGCACTGATATACGTGGCACTGATATACGTGGCACTGATATACGTGGCACTGAACTACGTGATACGTGGCACTGAAATACGTGGCACTGAAATACGTGGCACTGAAATACGTGGCACTGAAATACGTGGCACTGAAATACGTGGCACTGAAATACGTGGCACTGAAATACGTGATACGTGGCACTGAAATACGTGGCACTGAAATACGTGGCACTGAAATACGTGGCACTGAAATACGTGGCACTGAAACACGTGGCACTGAAACCCGTGGCAATGAAACACGTGGCACTGAAATACGTGGCACTGAAATACGTGGCACTGAAATACGTGGTACTGAAATATGTGGCACTAAAATATGTGGCACTGAAATATGTGATACGTGGCACTGAAACACGTGGCACTGAAACACGTGGCACTGAAACACGTGGCACTGAAACACGTGGCACTGAAACACGTGGCACTGAAATACGTGGCACTGAAATACGTGGCACTGAAATACGTGGCACTATGACTGTCAGAAAATGTTCATTAAACGGTTAGGGGTGAGGTTAGGGGTAGAGTTAGGGTTAGGGTTTGGATCCCTTTATCACCTTGATGGTGGTGGGTGGCTTTTCAGTGTGTTTTCTGTTTTTTTTTCGATAAAAACGCATGCGTTTTTAACGCAAACGCATGTGCTTAAAAATGCAAGAAAATACTGCAGGCTGTATTTCTGAAAATGAACACATGCAGAAAAAAAACGCATGCGTTTGAAAACGCGACCAAACGCGTACGAAAAAATACAAAAAACGCTGCAGACAAAAACGCAAGTGTGAAACCAGCGACGCTTTTTATAGCAAAAAAGTTTTTGCGTCTCCACATTTTGAGACCTATAATTTTTCCACATTTTGCTCCACAGAGTCATGTGAGGTCTTGTTTTTTGCGGGACGAGTTGACGTTTTTATTGGTAACATTTTCGGACACGTGACCGTTTTTTATCACTTTTTATTCCGATTTTTGTGAGGCAGAATGACCAAAAACCTGCCATTCATGAATTTCTTTTGGGAGAGGCGTTTATACCGTTCCGCGTTTGGTAAAATTGATAAAGCAGTTTTATTCGACGGGTCAGTACGATTACAGCGATACCTCATTTATATCATTTTTTTATGTTTTGGCGCTTTTATACGATAAAAACTATTTTATAGAAAAAATAATTATTTTGGTATCGCTTTATTCTCAGGACTATAACTTTTTTATTTTTTTGCTGATGCTATATGGCGGCTCGTTTTTTGCGGGACAAGATGACGTTTTCAGCGGTACCATGATTATTTATATCAGTCTTTTTGATCGCGTGTTATTCCTCTTTTTGTTCGGCGGTATGGTAATAAAGCGTTGTTTTTTGCCTCGTTTTTTTTTTTTTTCTCTTACGGTGTTTACTGAAGGGGTTAACTAGTGGGGCAGTTTTATAGGTTGGGTCGTTACGGACGCGGCGATACTAAATATGTGTACTTTTATTGTTTTGTTTTTTTTATTTAGATAAAGAAATGTATTTATGGGAATAATATATATATATTTTTTTATTATTTATTTAGGATTTTTTTTTTTTTTTTTTTTTTACACATGTGGAAAATTTTTTTTTTTACTTTTTTACTTTGTCCCAGGGGGGGACATCACAGATCGATGATTTGATAGTGTGCACTGCACTTTATCAGATCACCGATCTCACTTAGGTGCAGGCTTACCAGCGTCTGCTCTGAGCAGGCGCTCGGTAAGCCACCTTTCTCCCTGCAGGACCCGGATGCCGCGGCCATCTTGGATCCGGGACCTGCAGGGAGGAAGAAGGTAGGAGACCCTCAGAGCAACGTGATCACATCGCGTTGCTCCGGGGGTCTCAGGGAAGCCCGCAGGGAGCCCCCTCCCTGCGCGATGCTTCCTTATACCGCCGGTACACTGCGATCATGTTTGATCGCGGTGTGCCGGGGGTTAATGTGCCGGGGGCGGTCCGTGACCGCTCCTGGCACATAGTGCCGGATGTCAGCTGCGATAGTCAACTGACACCCGGCCGCGATCGGCCGCGCTCCCCCCGTGAGCGCGGCCGATCGCGTATGACGTACTATCCCGTCACCGGGAATTAAGTCCCAGGTCACCTTGACGGGATAGTACGTCATACGGGATTAAGGGGTTAATAATGGAGAGGTGTCAATAAGACACCTATCCATTATTAATCTAATGGTAGTAAGTGGTTAATAAAACACACATTAGGAAAAAAGTATTTTATTGAAATAGACACATGGTGTTTTAATAGTTTATAATACTCAATCCAAATGACGACCCTCGTTTTGTAAAAAGGGAAAATAAAAAAACAACCATATCCCATACCTTTCCGGCGCTCAGTCATGTCCCACGATGTAAATCCATCTGAAGGGGTTAAATAATTTTACAGCCAGGAGCCTGCTAATGCAGCCGCCCCTGCCTGTAAAAACTGGGGAATGAATGGTAAGAAGGGGAACGTAGCTACCTAGACTTGCGGTGCTGCGCCCCCTGCTGGTATAAACTCATATGAACTCGAGCGTGAGAAAATATTCAGAAAAACTCCCACGCTCTAGTTCATATGAGGTTATGCCAGCAGGGGGCGCAGCACCGCAAGTCTAGGTAGCTACGTATATCTCTATATACTGTATATATGTTTTCATGAATATTTGAGCCCATGGATCCATTGTATGTCTGTTTTACAAGCCGGCGAGAAAATCTCGCTGTACGGATGCCATACGGATTACATACGGAGGATGACATGCGTAAAATACGCTGCCACACCCTGCCTACGGATGACATACGGATCACTATTTTGGAAACATTTCTGCGAATTACGCATGTAAAATACGGACCGTATTTCCCTACGCTGAGTGTGACTCCGGCCTTAGGGTTGGGGCTAAAGTTAGGGTTAGGATTACATTTATGGTTGGGATTAGGGTTAGGGGTGTGGTTGGGGTTAAGGGCATGTTTGGGTTAGGGGTGTGGTTAGGGTTATGGGTAGAGTTGGGATTAGGGTTAGGGGTGTGTTTGGGTTAGGGTTTCAGTTAGAATAGGGGGCTTCCACTGTTTAGGCACATCAACGGCTCTCCAAACAGGACATGGCGTCCGATCTCCATTCCAGCCAATTCTGTGTTGAAAAAGTAAAAAACAGTGCTCCTTCCCTTCTGAGCTCTCCCGTGTGCCCAAACGGGTTTACCCTAACATATGGGGTATCAGCAAACTCAGGACAAATTGGACAACAACTTTTCGGGTCCAATTTCTTCTCTTACCCTTGGGAAAATACAAAATTGGGGGCGAAAAGATCATTTTTGTGAAAAAATATGATTTTTTATTTGTATGGCTTTGCATTATAAACTTCTGTGAAGCACTTGGTGGGTCAAAATGCTCACCACACATCTAGATAAGTTCCTTAGGGGGTCTACTTTCCAAAATGGTGTCACTTGTGTGGGGTTTCAATGTTTAGGCACATCAGGGGCTCTCCAAACTCAACATGGCGTCCCATCTCAATTCCAGTCAATTTTGCATTGAAGAGTCAAATGGCTCTCCTTCGCTTCCGAGCTCTGCCATGCGCCCAAACAGTGGTTTACCCCCACATATGGGGTATCGGTGTACTCAGGACAAATTGTACAACAACTTTTGGGGTCCATTTTCTCCTGTTACCCTTGGTAAAATAAAACAAATTGGAGCTGAAGTAAATTTTTTGTGAAAAAAAAAGTTAAAATGTTCGTTTTTTTTTTTTTTTAACATTCCAAAAATTCCTGTGAAACACCTGAAGGCTATGTGCACACGTTGCAGATTTGCCTGCGGATTTTTCTGCACTAAATCCGCAGCTCTTAGCAGAAAGCGCAGGTGCATATTTTATGCGTTTTTTGCGCGGTTTTGAAAGCTAAATGAAGATGTATTATTGAACAAAAAAAGATTTGTGATGTCATGTCTTGTCCAACATCCTCTTACATTTATCCAACCCACACTCCATTACACACAGACAGCCGGCCAAGAGTGTGTGTGTGTGTGTGTGTGTGTGTGCGTGCGTGCGTGCGTGCGTGCGTGTAGATGTTTGGCTACTTTCACACATCAGGTTTTTGCCGTCAAGCATAATCTGGCGAGTTTTGAAAAAAAAAAAGGATATTTCTTTTCACAGAGTTGTATTAGCGCTGGATTGCGCCTGATGGCCACACGTTTCATCAGTTTTTTGCTGGATCCGTCAAAAATAACTGTTTCCGGCGGATGGAGAAACCGTACAGAGGTAAGTCTTTTCTGTCCGGCGAAAAAACGCCCAGCAACGGATCCGGCAAAAAATATATGAAACAGATGTGAAATGATGAATCCGGCCTCCGAATCCAGTTTTTCATGCGTTTTTTCCATTGAAATCATGCACATCTTCCATTCTCTCTCACTAAAAAACAAAACGGATCAGTTGCATCAGTTTTTCACTATTTCCACCGCATCAATTTTTTCGAAAATTCACCGGATCCTGCCTGACGGAAACAAACTGATGTGTGAAAGTAGCATAACTATCCATATATCTATCTACATCTATCCATCAGGCAGGATATGGTGAATTTTTGAAAAAACGGGTCCGTTGCAAATAGTGAAAAAATTATGCAACTGATCCGGGTTTTTTTTTTTTTTTTTTTTTTTTTTTTTAGAGAGAATGGAAGATGTGCATGATTTCAATGGCAAAAATGCATGAAAACCCGACTCTAAGGCCGGATTCATCATTTCAAATCTCAGTTTCATACATTTTTTGCCGGATGAATCAACTAATACAACTCTGAGAAAAAACGGATCCAGTGGCAAAAACCTGATGTGTGAAAGTAGCCAGATAAATAGATGTTTCTATCCATATATCTATCTATCTATCTATCGATATATCTATTAATATATCTATAGATATAACTATGGATATACTGTATCCATAGATATATAATAGCAAGGCCGATGTTTCTTAAGGAACGTTTAATTAAAGCAAAAAAAAAAAAAGAAATAAAATGGCGTGGGCTCCCGTGCAATTTTCTGCGCCAGAGGGGGAAAGCTGACGGCCGGGGGCCAATATTCATAGCCTGGGAAGGGGGTTAATACCCATGGCCCCTCCTAGGCTATGAATATCAGCCCGCAGCTGTATGTGTAGCCTTTACTGGCTATTAAAATAGGGGGACACCCCCCCCCCAAAAAAAAAAAAAAGGTGGGGTCTCCCTATATTTTATAGCCAGAAAGGCTACGCAGACAGCTGCGGGATGATATTCATAGCCTAGAGAGGTGCCATGGATATTGGCCCCCCCGGCTACGGATACCAGCCCGCAGCCGCCCCAGAAATGGCGCATCTGTAAGATGCGCCAATTCCGGCACTTAGCCCCTCTCTTCCCACTCCCGAGTAGCGGTGGGATATGGGGTAATAAGGGGTTAATGTCACTTTGCTAATGTAAGGTGACATTAAGCCCGGTTAATAATGGAGAGGTGTCAATAAGACGCCTATCCATTATTAATCCAATAGTAGTGAAAGAGAAAAAAAAACAATAAAGACACAGCCAGAAAAAAGTATTTTATTATTATTATTCTTAATTTAACCATACTTACCATACTCGAGAGCCTGAAAATAAAAATTGAAAATACTAAACCGTATACTCCCTGTCCGACGCAGTCCAATTAATAACGAATGTCCCACGACGATCTCCCCTATAGAACAGTGACATCAGGTGATGCCCTAACAAAAAAATATTTTGGTTCCAAAATTGTGCTGATGTAAAGTAGACCTGTGGGAAATGTTACTTATTATTAAGTATTTTGTGTGACATATCTCTGATTTAAGGGCATAAAAATTAAAAGTTGGAAAATTGCAAAATTTTCGCCAAATTTCCGTTTTTTTTTTTCACAAATAAACGCAGGTATTATCAAAGAAATTTTACCACTGTCATGAAGTACAATATGTCACAAGAAAATGTCAGAATCATCAGGATCCGTTGAAGGGTTCCAGAGTTATAACCTCATAAAAGGACAGTGGTCAGAATTGTAAAAATTGGCCCGGCCATTAACATGCAAACCAACCTTTGGGGATTAAAGTGAAAAAAATGGGGGCAGGGGGTGTTAAGAAATTTAATTTTTTTATCCATTGTATTAATTTTTTATTTTATATGAAAAAATATACAGTAATATTTTCTTCAACTGGACACTACAGGAAAATAGAGACACAGGGATATGTACAATTTATCTGTGTGTACCTATATCATATGCTTCTGAACTAACAACCTGCTATACAGCTCACTATCAACTTTTTTCAGTGTGGGCTGTGGATCACCGATAGAGCGGTTACCTGTGGGCATTATTTTTATTGATTTTAATATGCTTTGAATAAAGTTTTTAGTTTATTTCTATTTTTGAATGGTGATGCAGAGTCTGTCCCTCTCTCTTCCTTTCCTATTTCATCACTAATATATACCTGACAGGAGCCCATACATTCTGAAATAATCACTAATAAATACAGTGGGTATGGAAAGTATTCAGACCCCTTTAAATTTTTTACTGTTTCATTGCAGCCGTTTGGTAAATTCAAAATAGTTCATTTTCCAAGACATCCTTCCTGACAGCATCAAGGAGGACGTCCTCCTCCACCTCGCAGGTGAAGCGATGGCCGGGGGACCACCACAGTGCAGAAAGACTACTGTACACAAGATGAGGTGCAAACCACAAGGGAAAGATTTATTGGGGGACAGAAAATGGAAAGGACAAGGAAGGTGCAAACAGGGGTTTACAATAACAAAAGGTAATGCACATGAGTCAATTTGTCTGTAAAATAGCACAGTGCTTAAGCAATTGCAAAACTCAGAATCTATCTCACAAGCAACTTTACACAATAAAAACATATATCGTTGCTACTCTGCATATAATCTCCCTGGCCTTTACTACACAGGCCACACGGCTACCGTGTTATAACTACTGAAGCCTACACTAGGCCCTAACTGGTGCACCAGACAGGAACAGGCTCACGGTGATGTTGGGGACACAGGTCCAGTCCCAGGGGGCCCCCAAAGTCCAGAACGGTGGTGCGCACGGATTCCTGTCGGCTCTGTAAAGCGTGGCCTTCTCTTTGCTCCTGGAAACCGTAAGTCCCCTTCTCCGTATCTTCGTGGCTCCACAAACCAGCACAGAACAGCCACCCTTCGCTGCAACCGGGAAAGTCTATTTAACAATCGCAGTTTGTCTCAAGCGGTGTAATCTTTCTTGCAACCAACGACTCTTCCTTGCAGACAGAACAGCTCACAGTTTACTCAGTTCCCTCTCGAAACTTCTTCTCCCTCGTTGCTCAGCTCCACCTCCTCCACACAGCCCCGACCAGTCCATAGCAACAACAAGAGTAGGGGAGAACAGCAGAACATACCATCACATAAGACAAGGGGATGCAGCCTCTTAAAGTGACAGCGTGTTTCTTATTATCCATAACAGCACCACCCTCTTACATGCCTCCCTTCTTAATGATGGTCGTCCTCGGCCATCACAGCTTCAGGGTAAAAGTGTAATGGAGGAGGCAACAAAGGTGTACAAACAGACAGAGCACACTGTTCTACATATCGGACTGGTGGAACCCCTGCATTAGACCTCTGGGATCTCCGAAGCTCTTGGCTGTCAGGCAAGGCTGGACTATCTTCCAGAGTAACACTTGTTGCAGGGGACATTGTGCGCTCTTGTCTGGTCTCATCCTCACATGGCGGTGGTACTGGTACATCCATGAGATTACCGCCTCAGGGCGGCTGAGGGCCCCCTACTGTGTCAGGGACGGTCCACCACTCGTCATCGATTTGGACATCAGGCATGACAGATTCAGGAAGTGGAGTGGCACCTCCAGGCAACAATGGCATAGAACAGACCTCAGACCGGCAAGGCCGCAGCATATTTCTGTGAAGTACTCTAGGGGTGGATGCCCCATCTTCAATCTGTACCTTGTAGACAGGGCCATTAACATACACTCGCTCGATAACCTTGTACGGCTGTACTTCCCATCTCTCACTTAGTTTTCCCTTAGGGCGTCTCTCTCTGACCAATACCCGGTCTCCAGGTTGAAGCGGTAACTCTTGAGTCGGTTTGCGGGCCGTATGTTCTTTTCCTTGCAGTTGCTGACCCGCCAACCGCCGTATCGTTTGCAAACGTTGCCGATGCTCTTTCACCCATGAGGTGACATTTCACTCCATCAGCTCCTCTGGCTGTTCCAGGTTCAGCTCAATGATCTCTCGTCCAGCTCTTCCAAACAACAGTAGATAGGGGGTATAACCCGTGGTGGAGTGGACCCGATTGTTGTAGGTCCAGACCAATTCTGGCAGATAGTCTGGCCAACACACCTTCTTATCCTCCTCCAATGTTCTCAGCATCTGAAGCAAGGTTCTGTTAAAGCGTTCGCAAGCTCCATTGCCTTGAGGATGATAAGGGGTGGTCCGGGACCGCTCGATGCCATACATGCGATACAATTCTTCCATCACCTTGCCTTGAAAACACACGCGCCTTGGGCACCCATACACCCGGATGAAGTCTTGACAGATGGCTCGCGCCGCCGATTCCACAGTTTGGTCTCTAGTCGGAGTTACCACTGCAAATTTAGAAAAATGATCGGTCATCACCAAACAATATTGCAGCCCCCGGGCCGAGTGTCCCACGAGGAGATAGTCGATCATCAAGACTTCCAACGGCTCCTTAGTTTGTATGGTCTGGATGGGTGCTCTCTGTTCAGTACTCTTAATGAGGTCACATACTCGACACTGCCGGCAAACCTCTTCAACCACAAGCTCCAACCGAGGACAATAGACATGCCGCTGCAACCATTGGTAGGTCTTTGTGGAGCCGAAGTGCGCTCCGAATTCCTGGGCTTCTTTAGCTATTTCTTGAGCCATTCTTCCTGGGATGACCACTTGCCACCTTACTTCCATATCTTTTGGCTGTTGCTTCTTACGATATAGTACTGACTCTCGCACTTCCAGTCTATCCCACTGGTGCAACACACTCCTCGTTTCAGAGTCCAAATCATCTCTCTTGTTTGCCAGGCTTCTGCTTTTGCGTTACCCACCTTTTCATCTGTCTCAGCCCTTCGTCTTCATCCTGAACGTGTCCCCATTCTTCATTGGTTCTGCCCAGGGACCGAGGTAATGTGCAGGCCTCCCTTCTTGACTGGGCCACGACCATCGGGAGCTTGAACTTATTAAAGTCTGGGGTTTCCTCCTCTTCGAGTTGCTCATCAAGATCCCCCACTGGAGTCTCCACAGGCACTCTGGACAACCCATCCGCATTTGCGTTTTCGGTAGCAGAGCGATAGCGAATAGTAAAGTCGAACTTGGCCAGGCGAGCCATCCACCGTTGTTCTAAGGCCCCCAGTTTAGCATTCTCAAGGTGGGCCAGGGGATTATTGTCTGTTCGAACTTAAATTTTTGTACCTGTCAGGAAGCCTGCAAATTTTTCTGTCATGGCCCACACCAGAGCCAGGAGCTCTAACCAGAAGGAGCTGTAATTGTGAGGGTTTCTTTCGCTGTCTCGCAGGGACCTGCTAGCATACCCGATAACTCTCATGTCCATCCTGTATCTGAGAAAGTACTGCACCGAGTCCATGTAGGCTACCATCGGTGTACAACAGGAACGGTTGATCGAAGTCTGCGTAGGCCAAAATCGGGGCCGAAGTAAGGGCATCCTTTATAGCCTGGAAGGCTTCTTGTTGTCCCTGTGCCCAGGGGATGCGCTGGGTCTTCGGCACTCCAGCGGTCCCCCTCAGCAACTCGTTGAGAGGACCGGCCATTTTTGCGAAGTCTTTAACAAATCGACGGTAGTACCCCGCGAGTCCCAGGAAGGCCTGGAGTTCTCTCACTGTTTGAGGGACTGGCCACTTCTGGATAGCAGCCACTTTTTCTGGCGAGGGTAGAACTCCATCTTGTGACACTATGTGTCCTAGGTACTCGATCTCCCTCTTGAAGAGGTGGCATTTCTTTGGCTTCAACTTCAGGTTATGAGCATGAGCACGCAATCTTCCTAGTACCTGTCCAAGCTGGGCAAGGTGGTCTTCGAAAGAGGATGAGAACACAATGATGTCATCCAGATAGATCAGGGTAGCCTCGAAATTTAAATCTCCCAAACACTTTTCCATCAGCCGTTGAAAGGTGCCTGGAGCATTGGAGAGCCTGAAGGGCATCCGGTTAAACTCGAACAGTCCCATAGGGAGGATGAAGGCAGTTTTTTCTCTGTCTTTCTCTGCCACGGCTACTTGCCAATATCCGCTTGCTAGGTCCAGGGTGGAGAAGTACTTGGCTTTCCCCAATGCTGTTAAGGATTCCTCGATGCAGGGCAACGGATACGAGTCTCGAACAGTGCAGGCATTGAGTTTCCTGTAATCTACACAGAACCGGATGGTCCCGTCCTTTTTCTTGACGAGCACCACCGGGGCTGCCCAAGGGCTCTGACTACTCTGCACCACTCCTGAATCCAGCATCTGCCTCAGTAATGTTTTCACCTCTTGGTACATTTTGTGCGGAATCTGCCGATATTGTTCTCGAATTGGACGAGCTTCCCCAGTCGGGATCTCATGCGTGATGGCTTCAGTACAGCCGAAATCTTCGGCGTGACGGGCGAATGCGGCCTGATTTTTCCACAGCATAGTTTCTATTGCTTGCACACGCTCAGGGCCCATAGCCTTCACATCCACTTCCATTTGCTCAAGGATGACCGTCCACTCCACTCCGGGGATGGTGTCTCTTCGTCTCCCGCAGCAACTGCTAGGGTCCACCCCACGCCTTCTTTCGGTGATAAAGACATCTCCTTCTGGCTCACCACTTCACCCTTATGTAGGTACACCAGGGCCAGAACTGTCCCTCGTGGCAAGGTGACCTCCCTCACATTCAAAGCTCTGATGGGGACATGTCCTCGCTGGACCACAGCTATCGTACGAGCTATCATGACTTCTTGATCCACTCCTCCGCCTACCACAGGCTGAACAACCACTTCCAACCCATCAAGGTTGCGGTGAGTCCCCACTGGAAGGTACACTATAGTTTCTTGCTCGGGAGGTAGGATTACAGGTTCTTTCCCAGGAGCCCGGATGACCCCTACCGTCTGATAAGATGGCACACTCTTCTGCGTCCCACAGACGCGGATCAGTCGTTGAAGGGCTTCTTGAGTAGGTTTATGTGGGGTAGCCTTCTTCCAATATCCAGGTCCCAGTTTGGTAAACAATCTGATCGAGTTCACGTAGGATATTCATTCCCAGTACTACAGGCACATCTTTCTTGACAGGTTCAGGGACTAGTAGGATCCCTTTTCTTCCAACTGCTTGTCCACAAATTCGAATATTCATCCACACGACCCCTGTGACTGGAATCGGTTGTTGGTTGGCAGCAAACAAGCGAATCAATGTCTCTTTCTCTGGCTTAGCCAGGTTCTGGAAATGCTGCTTGAAGTACGCTTCTGACATCGTTGTCACTTGTGACCCGGTATCTACCAGGCAATCCACCAGAACTCCTTCAAATTCAGCACGTAGGATGGGGCTCCCAGCAATCAAGTGTTCGTTATGATATGGAGCGGCCTCTCTTCTCGCCTCCCCTGCAGAGTGCCGCACTACCGCGGGGGTTGGTAGTTTAACGGCGGCTTCCACTGGCCTTGAGTATAGTTCCGACAATCTCTGGCAAGGTGCCCCCGTCCTCCACACTCCCAGCATTGAATGCCTCCTCCTCGCCGAGGAGTACTTCGAGTCTGTCCTCGTGCCGCCGGTGCCTGACGGGAGGGGGCTTGTTCCCACTGATCCCTTGTCGATCGGGCCGAAGGATGGTTGCATGAATATGGTGGGTCAGTCTCTTGTAGTTCCCCCACTCTCCGCTCCATCTGGGTCAGTTTCTCTTGCACGTTAACAAGGGACCGCTGCAAGTCTTGTACTACCTGAACCAGCACTTCTTGATGGTTTGAGTCCCCTCTGGAATTGGTGCCCTGGACACGCATCACTCCAGACGCATAACTTTCTTCTTTACTTCGGGCCACTGTTTCCGCCAGGACTTGACGAAACGTAAGGGCTAGATCTGCCCGGACCCGTTCTGACAGTGCTTGCCTCAAGGATGTGCTGTGTAGTCCCAAAATGAATTGCTCCCGCAGTATCCGGTCTTTAGAGCCCATGCTGCCAAATCCATCCGCCTCCTTTCTCTGCACCTCTTCGAACACTTCTTGCAGTGCTGTTGCATACTGAGAAATTCCTTCTTCCCGCTGCAGCCTAGAGAAAAATTTGGCGCGAAGATGTCCCGCGCTAGCCGTCTCGCCATAGATCTCTTCCAGGAACTTCACTAGCTCCTTCAGGGTACTGCGGGTGAGTTCTGGTTGTAGGCAGACGTTTCTTCGGGCTTCCCCTTCTAGGGTAGTTAAAGCAATGTCCACTTCAAGGTCTGGGCTTATGTTATAAATCTTCAGGGTGCATTGCAGCCGGGACACCCAGTCGGACAGTGGCATATTCTTGCCGTCAAACTTTGGGAGCACACTAAATATGGTGCCCATAGGGAGTGTCCTTGCAGGGGTTCCACCAATGCCCACAGCATCCCCAATAATGTTAACATTCCCGCCATTGTTGTCTGCTGCCTCCATCTTGATGACAGTACCCTGCTCGCAGCGCCACTTGAAGCGATGGCCGGGGGACCACCACGGTGCAGGAAGACTACTGTACACAAGATGAGGTGCAAACCACAAGGGATAGATTTATTGGGGGACAGAAAATGGAAAGGAGAAGGAAGGTGCAAACAGGGGTTTACAATAACAAAAGGTAATGCACATGAGTCAATTTGTCTGTAAAATAGCACAGTGCTTAAGCAATTGCAAAACTCAGAATCTATCTCACAAGCAACTTTACACAATAAAAACATATATCGTTGCTACTCTGCATATAATCTCCCTGGCCTTTACTACACAGGCCACACGGCTACCGTGTTATAACTACTGAAGCCTACACTAGGCCCTAACTGGTGCACCAGACAGGAACGGGCTCACGGTGATGTTGGGGACACAGGTCCAGTCCCAGGGGGCCCCCAAAGTCCAGAACGGTGGTGCGCACGGATTCCTGTCGGCTCTGTAAAGCGTGGCCTTCTCTTTGCTCCTGGAAACCGTAAGTCCCCTTCTCCGTATCTTCGTGGCTCCACAAACCAGCACAGAACAGCCACCCTTCACTGCAACCGGGAAAGTCTATTTAACAATCGCAGTTTGTCTCAAGCTGTGTAATCTTTCTTGCAACCAACGACTCTTCCTTGCAGACAGAACAGCTCACAGTTTACTCAGTTCCCTCTCGAAACTTCTTCTCCCTCGTTGCTCAGCTCCACCTCCTCCACACAGCCCCGACCAGTCCATAGCAACAACAAGAGTAGGGGAGAACAGCAGAACATACCATCACATAAGACAAGGGGATGCAGCCTCTTAAAGTGACAGCGTGTTTCTTATTATCCATAACAGCACCACCCTCTTACACAGGGACAGGAGGCTCTCGGCTCCAACAGTTATAAAATGTAGGAATCTGAAGTTCGGGGGAATCCTGACGCAGTTCCGTTGACATCACAGCACCGGAGGTAAGAGGCCGGCGTGCGTTCCAGGAAGGAACGCATTGACAGTGAGACAGGCGACAGTGCTCTCCCTGTTCTCGCAACATTCAGAACACCAGCGCGGATCATGGAGGAACCGGGCAGGACGAGGTAAGTGTGCAACCTATTGACCCGGTCCAAAGCCCTGACTGTTCCCTCTCTTGCATTATGCAGGAAAAGGGACCCCCCGTGACTCCCCTACCCGTGCCCAAGACAGGATAGGCTTCAGCAAAATCTAAGATGCCCTGTGTGCCATTCAAAGCTACCTGATATGTATGTCACAAAGAGTCTTGCTACCTGTATGTCCAAGATCTTAAGGGAGGAACAGCCATCACTTCTCTCAGAGTTGAGGTCTATGATTCAGAAAGAAGTCCAGGCTTCCATATCCACCCTGTCCCGCTCACAGCCCTATAGTCCTGGGCCTAGTGCTTAAAGAGCCAGATGGGAAATGGAACTAAGCTCAGATGAGGATTCCTATCTTCAGGGATCTGACCAGGAGAAGGGTGAAATAATTTCAGAGGAACAGGAGCGAGGTGGAAGATATTTGTTCCTGTCGGAAGATACAGACTACCTAGTTCGATTAGTAAGGAACACAATGCAGGTCAAGGAGGCTCCAGAACCACAGTCTAGACAGGACTTAATGTTTGGGGCCTTAGAGCACAAAAGCAATCTGTGTTCCCAGTGAACGACCACGAGCGGGTTATGGTCCTGGAAGAGGCTGAGAAACGCCTTCTGATGTCCCAAAACTTCAAGAAGCGGCTGCCGTTTGATCCAGAGGACATTATGATATGGGGAAGAGGTGCCAAAATTGAAGTACCAGTGGCTAAGGTGGCCAGAAAGACTTCCTATCCATAGTCTTTAAATTAGAAGAATCCTCAAAGGGAATGGAAGGTGGATAATCTGCTAAGACGAAACCTGGGAGTCATCAGCTGCCTTAATCAAGACAAATATAGTCGCTAATTCAGTTGCTAGATCTATGTTTATATGGATTTGGCAACTGGAGGAACACTTGTCTAACAAAACCCCAAGGGAGAATATCTTAGCTTCCATTCCTCTCATGAAGTCGGCTACAGCTTTTTTGGTCGATGCATCTGCTGAGTCAGTAAGATTTTCGGCCAGAAATAGCTCGCTTTCCCAAGTGGCTCACAGAGCTATCTGGTGAAAAACCTGGTCCGGGGATGGTGCTTAAAAAAAACACCCCAAAAAAAAACAAACAAAAAAAAACACAAGTTCTGCTCTCTTCCCTTCTCAGGGTAAAGAGTATTCGGCCCTGCACTAGATGATTTCTCTAGTCACCTTCCATGAGAGCGGTACAGGAGGATGTCTCCCTGCCCTAATGGGGGACAGGAAACAGAGGTTAAATACCCTCCCCTTCCTGCCACCTCCAGTGTTATTCCTGTCCCCTAAGGGGCTTGAAGAGGTTCTACTGTAGTGCTGCTGTGGCCGGCGGTCGGAGGCACACAGTTAAACTCACCATTAGCCGGGCAGCTGGGGTCGAGTGCGATGCTCTCCTCCCTGTGCAGCTGCTCCCGTCTCCATGCTGGCGCCTGGACTTGGGACCCCTATTCCCGCCCCTCCTCCGGGGGTAAAGCGGCGCGGTGATGTGCGGCTGGGGTCCCCTCGCGACTGCCCGGCTTCCTCTTCTCCTTTCGGCGCCGGATTCTGGAGTACGCGCGCACCGAAAGTGATGCGCCTGTACTTCCGGTGTACTCCCTATGCGTTCCATGCTGGAACGCACGCGTGCCCAGCACTGCCGCTGATGCTCCAGAGTCAGTGCACATGTGGGGCGTTCCCACCTGGGCTTCCCCCCTTCCCCTACATCTGGTGACCTGGGAGAGGAGGAGCACACTGTCTCGGACGACGGACCTGTTATTTAACCCTGGTCAGGGTTCACCACCAGGTAAGGCCCACTATCTGTCTGCATGTGACTGTGGACGGACCATGGACGGTGACAAAACCCCCTCCTCTGCGTCTGCTGAGCCCGGCTGTTATGACCCCAGTGGACAGGGTCTCAGAGGAACGTGTAAGTCTGCAAGATACAAAAATCCAGCTCATAGGGCTGTGGTAACTGGGTTGACCAAATAGCTACTCCTAACGCCAACACTAGAAGTAGCCGGGGATCATGCCTACGGTGATCGCTAGATGACTCGCGCCAGCCGGAGAATCTAACTACCCCTAGGAGAAGAAAACAAAGACCTCTCTTGCCTCCAGAGAAAGGGACCCCAAAGCAAGATACAAGCCCCCCACAAATAATAACAGTGAGGTAAGAGGAAATGACAAACACAGAAATGAACCAGGTTCAGCAAAGAGAGGCCAGCTTACTAATAGCAGAATATAGCAAGATAACTTATCTGGTCAACAAAAACCCTATAAAAATCCACGCTGGAGATTCAAGAACCCCCGAACCGTCTAACGGTCCGGGGGGAGAACACCAGCCCCCTAGAGCTTCCAGCAAAGGTCAGGATACAGATAGGAACAAGCTGGACAAAAATACCAAACAAAACAAAAGCAAAAAGCAAAGAAGCAGACTTAGCTTGAAAAACAGGAACCAGGATCATAGGACAAGAGCACAACAGATTAGCTCTGATTTAAACGATGCCAGGCATTGAACTGAAGGTCCAGGGAGCTTATATAGCAACGCCCCTGAACTAACGGCCCAGGTGAGGATATAGGAAAAGAGACGCTCCAGAGTAAAATCACTAATGACCACTAGAGGGAGCAAAAAGCAAAATCACAAAACCCGGCGTCCTCCCTCCTACCGTGAGTAGCGGACGAAGGTCCCTTTTACTTCTGGGTGGCAGTTAGACTTAGTTCCCTTCTCTCTCTTTTAGGGAGACAAGGCTCCTGCCCCCAAGAAAGACAATTCATCCAGAAAACAGAAGACCGCAAGTGTGGTGTGTGTGTGCAACGAAGCTTTCTGTATCATACAAGAAGAAGCTTTGTCAGTCCTGCACAGACGAGGTGTTACGCACCGAACAACCATCTCTCCTTGAAAGTATTAAATCCCTTATTAAACAAGAAGTGCAGTCATCAGTATCGGCCCTTTCCCAGACCCTATTACCACAGCCTCCTCCTCCAAAAAAAGAGGAAAATATGCGTGGTAGAGTCTGATTCAGACTCGGGTGAAATACGTTCTTCTAATTTGGAAGATTTGTGGGAGAATGAGGGCTCCACTTCTAACCCCAAAGAGGATAATAAAAATATTATTTCTCCTCTGAGGACTTACGAGAGTTAATTAGTATGGTCAGGGGGACTATGGGCTTTGAGGAAGAGGAGGTGAAGCAGTCTGTGCAAGATGAAATGTTTGGGGGCTTAAAACCTAAGAAACTAAAAGGGATTCCCGGTCCATGAAATTGTGCAGAGCCTCATTCTACACGAATGGGAATCTCCTGAGAAAGGGCTTAGCGTCCCATCAGAGTTAAAAAAATGCTTCCCTCTAGATGGAGACATCTCTCTGTGGGATACACCGAAGGTAAATGTCCAGAGTAGCAAAAAAGACAGCACTTCCATTTGAAGACTCGTCCCAGCTCAGGGACCCCATGGATCGGAAAATGGAAAGTCTTCTTAGGAGATCTTGGGACACATCCACGAATCTCCTTAAATCAAACATAGCATCTACCTGTGTGGCTAGATCTGTTTCGTTGGCTCCGCACTCTAGAGGATCACCTTACACAGTGAACATCGAGAGAAGTGATTCTTGATTCCCTTCCCCTTCTCCAGAAGGCGATGGGGTTTCTTGCTGACCCCTCGGTGGAAATCGGTTAGAGTGGCAGCTAAATCCGAGGTCCGAGGCCAGTGGCGTTCCATCTCATCAAACCCGTGGGTACTCAATACCATTCAAGACGGGCTAAAATTTGAGTTCGATAGCCCTCCCCCTTGTTGCCTAAGGGTTACTCCCTTACAAAGTCTCCATCCCCTGGATGCATTTTCCTCAGGCCTTCAGGAATTACTCCAGACTTGAGTAATTTCTCCAGTTACTAAACAAGAGATAGGCAGGGGTCACTATTCTCACCTATTTCTAATCAAAAAAAAACCTTCAGGGAAGCACAGGATAATTATCAGTCTGAAACCCTGGAATCAATAAGATCTGCAATTCCCCAGATAGGTCAGAACTGGGTGATGGCTACAGTGGATTTGAGGGACGCATATCATCACGTCCCCATCCATCAGAAATTCAGAAAATTGCTAAGGTTCGCAATTTCCCAGGACCGGCTGATCACACATTATCAGTTCAATGCCCTCCCGTTCGGTATCTCATCGGCACCTCGGGTGTTCACAAAGATCATGGCGGCGGTAGTAATCTTCATACAACTTCAGGGGATTTGCATTATACCATATCTAGACGACCTGCTCATTGTCGCTCCATCTGCCTCCAGTCTAAACACGGACGTGGCAAGGACCCTAGAAATCCTCGAATCCCTGGGATGGATCCGAAACCGAGAAAAAAATAAAAGAAAAAAATCGGATCTGCTTCAGTCCACAGAAAAGAAATTCCTAGGGGTACTTCTTTGGGCAGAAAGAATTCTCTTAACTCCGAGTTTAGAACGACATCGGGATCTGGTGCAGAAGATAAAAAATACAGAACCCTGAGGGCTCCCACCCTAAGACAGTCCATGCCCATTCTGGGATCCCTAACATCTTGCATCCAGATGGTATCATGGGCCCAGGCCTACACAAGAGTTCTCCAGACATATGTATTTGCAGCGCCCCAGAGTCCTGGTCATTGCAGTACTGATGCTCCGCCGCTAAGGGGGGCTATGGTACGTCTGATGGCACTGAAGGAGTTCACTTGACCAGGTATCACAGACACCAATACACTTCACAGTCTGGCCTCCAGGGGGAGCCAAGGGTGCTATGTATTAGGCCACTCCTCACAATCTGGTAAAACTGGGGGTTAGGTAGGAAGTTAGTGAGAAGCTGACTGGGTTGGAACCAGGCAACATCCTGTGGCAGAGGGTGTTGCAGGGGAACATTCAGGGGGGTCCCTGTCAGGGGTGGGTGTTATGAACTATACTTTTTGGCTCCCTCTTGTGGTCACTCGCGGTATGGCTCTTGGATACTCTTTCCCCAGGTTGGTCGTCACCTGGTTCGTTAAGACTCTGGGTGTTCCTATTTAAACTTCCTGGAGTCTTAGTCCATTGCCTGGCATCTATGTAATCAGTCCTTGTCTGGTTGCTCTTGTCTACTGGTCCTGATTTTTGCAACAATAAGCTAAGTCCTGCTTTCTGGTTTTTTGTTTATTTGTATTATTCTGTTTTTTGTCCAGCTTGTTCATAATGTGATTCCTGATTTTGCTGGAAGCTCTAAGGGGGCTGATATTCTCCCCCCATACCGTTAGTCGGTACGGGGGTTCTTGGATATTCAGCGTGGATATTTTTGTAGGGTTTTTCGCTGACCACATAAGTCCGCTTTCTATATTTCTGCTATTATTTAGTGGGCCTCTCTTTGCTGCATCTAGTTCATACTTACGTTTGTCCTTTCCTCTTACCTCACCGTTATTATTTGTTGGGGGCCTGTATCTACTTTGGGGTACCTTTCTCTTGAGGCAAGTGAGGTCTGTATTTTCTCTGAAAGGGTTAGCTAGATCTCCGGCTGGCGCGAGACGTCTAGAACCAACGTAGGTACGTTCCCCGGCTGCTATTAGTTGTGGGCTAGGATCAGGTATGTGGTCAGCTCAGTTACCACCTCCCTAAGAGCTAGTTTTTATGTTTGCAGACTTCGCTGAAGACCCTGAGATCCTCTGCCATTAGGATCACAACAGTATGCCAGGCCACTGAATAGTTAATGCATTGCAGAAGTGGGATTAAAAGAAAAAGAAGTTCTGAGTTTTTTTTTTTTTTGTTTTTTTTTTTCTTCCTTTCCCTTTATCTCTGAATGGCTTGAAACTCTGCTGCAGACATGAATGAACTCTGATTACTAGTGTGGATCAGCTTGCTGCTCGTGTGCAGGGCATTCAGGATTTTGTTATTAGCAGTCCTATGTCAGAGCCTAAGATTCCTATACCTGAGCTGTTCTCTGGAGATCGATTTAAATTTAGGAATTTTAGGAATAATTGTAAATTGTTTCTATCTTTGAGACCTCGTTCGTCTGGAGACTCAGCTCAGCAAGTTAAAATTGTTATCTCCTTCTTGCGGGGCGACCCTCAGGATTGGGCTTTCTCATTGGCGCCAGGAGATCCGGCATTGGCGAATATTGATGCGTTTTTTCTGGCGCTCGGATTGCTTTATGAGGAGCCCAATCTTGAAATTCAGGCAGAGAAGGCTTTGCTGGCTATTTCTCAGGGCCAGGATGAAGCCGAAGTGTATTGCCAAAAATTTCGGAAATGGTCCGTGCTTACTCAGTGGAATGAGTGTGCTCTGGCCGCAAATTTCAGAAATGGCCTTTCTGAAACCATTAAGAATGTGATGGTGGGCTTTCCCATTCCTACAAGTCTGAATGATTCTATGACGCTGGCCATTCAGATTGATCGGCGTTTGCGGGAGCGCAAATCCGCTAATTCTTTGGCGGTGTTGTCTGAACAGACGCCTGATTTAATGCAATGTGATAGAATTCAGACTAGAACTGAACGGCAAAATTATAGACGTCAGAATGGGTTGTGTTTTTACTGTGGTGATTCTACACATGTTATATCAGCATGCTCTAAACGCCTAACAAAGTTTGTTAGTCCTGTCGCCGTTGGTAACTTGCAGCCTAAATTTATTTTGTCTGTGACTTTAATTTGCTCATTGTCTTCCTACCCTGTTATGGCGTTTGTGGATTCAGGCGCTGCCCTGAGTCTTATGGACTTGTCGTTTGCCAGGCGCTGTGGTTTTGTCCTGGAGCCTTTAGAAAATCCTATTCCTCTTAGAGGAATTGATGCTACGCCATTGGCGGAGAATAAACCGCAGTATTGGACACAAGTGACCATGTGCATGACTCCTGAACATCGGGAGGTGATTCGTTTTCTTGTTCTGCATAAGATGCATGATTTGGTCGTTTTGGGTCTGCCATGGTTACAGGCTCATAATCCTGTTCTGGATTGGAGGGCTATGTCTGTGTCAAGTTGGGGTTGTCAGGGAATTCATTGCGATTCCCCGTCGGTGTCTATTGCTTCCTCCACTCCTTCAGAAGTTCCTGAGTATTTGCTTGACTATCAGGATGTGTTCAGTGAGTCCAGGTCCAGTGCTCTTCCTCCTCATAGGGACTGTGACTGCGCTATAGATTTGATTCCTGGTAGTAAGTTTCCTAAGGGACGATTATTTAATCTGTCGGTACCTGAGCATGCCGCGATGCGTTCTTATATAAAGGAGTCTTTGGAGAAAGGACATATTCGTCCATCCTCTTCCCCTCTTGGTGCGGGATTCTTTTTTGTGGCCAAGAAAGACGGATCTTTGAGACCTTGTATAGACTATCGGCTTCTGAATAAAATCACGGTTAAATTTCAATACCCTCTGCCACTATTGTCGGACTTGTTTGCTCGGATTAAGGGTGCCTGTTGGTTCACCAAGATAGATCTTCGTGGTGCGTACAACCTTGTGCGCATTAGGCAGGGAGATGAATGGAAAACTGCATTTAATACGCCCGAAGGTCATTTTGAGTACTTGGTGATGCCTTTTGGGCTCTCTAATGCCCCTTCAGTGTTTCAATCCATTATGCATGGCATCTTCCGGAAGTATCTGGATAAATTTATGATTGTTTATCTGGATGACATTTTAGTTTTTTCTGATGATTGGGATTCTCATGTAAAGCAGGTCAGGATGGTGTTTCAGGTTTTGCGTGATAATGCTTTGTTTGTGAAGGGCTCAAAGTGTCTCTTTGGAGTGCAGAAGGTTTCCTTTTTGGGTTTTATTTTTTCCCCTTCTGCTGTGGAGATGGACCCAGTCAAGGTCCGAGCTATTCATGATTGGACTCAACCCACGTCTGTTAAGAGTCTTCAGAAGTTTTTGGGTTTTGCTAATTTCTACCGTCGTTTTATTGCTAACTTTTCTAGCGTTGTTAAACCTCTGACGGATATGACCAAGAAAGGTTCTGATGTCGCTAATTGGGCTCCTGCGGCCATTGAGGCCTTCCGGGAGCTGAAGCGCCGGTTTACTTCGGCGCCTGTTTTGTGCCAGCCTGATGTCTCACTTCCCTTTCAGGTTGAAGTGGATGCTTCTGAGATCGGTGCAGGAGCTGTTTTGTCGCAGAGAGGCTCTGGTTGCTCTATGATGAAACCATGTGCTTTCTTTTCCAGGAAGTTTTCGCCGGCTGAGCGGAACTATGATGTTGGTAATCGGGAGTTGTTGGCCATGAAGTGGGCATTTGAGGAGTGGCGTCATTGGCTCGAGGTAGCTAAGCATCGTATGGTGGTCTTGACTGATCACAAAAATCTGATGTATCTCGAGTCTGCTAAACGCCTGAATCCTAGACAGGCTCGTTGGTCATTGTTTTTCTCCCGTTTTGACTTTGTGGTCTCATACCTGCCTGGTTCAAAAAATGTGAAGGCTGATGCTCTCTCTAGGAGCTTTGTGCCTGACTCTCCTGGAGTCTCAGAGCCGGCTGGTATTCTTAAAGAGGGAGTGATTTTGTCGGCCATTTCTCCTGATTTGCGACGTGTGTTGCAGAGATTTCAGGCTGGTAGACCTGACTCTTGTCCACCTGATAGACTGTTTGTTCCTGATAAATGAACCAGCAGAGTTATTTCCGAGGTTCATTCCTCGGTGTTGGCAGGGTATCCTGGGATTTTTGGTACCAGAGATTTGGTGGCTAGGTCCTTTTGGTGGCCTTCCTTGTCACGGGATGTGCGTTCTTTTGTGCAGTCCTGTGGGACTTGTGCTCGGGCTAAGCCTTGCTGTTCTCGTGCCAGCGGGTTGCTTTTGCCCTTGCCCGTCCCGAAGAGGCCTTGGACACACATTTCCATGGATTTCATTTCAGATCTTCCGGTGTCTGAGGGAATGTCTGTCATCTGGGTGGTGTGTGATCGTTTTTCCAAGATGGTCCATTTGGTGCCCTTGCCTAAGTTGCCTTCCTCTTCCGATCTGGTTCCTTTGTTTTTTCAGAATGTGGTTCGTTTGCACGGCATTCCTGAGAATATCGTGTCTGACAGAGGATCCCAGTTTGTGTCCAGATTCTGGCGATCTTTTTGTGCTAAGATGGGCATTGATCTGTCGTTCTCGTCTGCCTTTCATCCTCAGACTAATGGCCAAACGGAGCGAACTAATCAGACGCTGGAGGCTTATTTGAGATGTTTTGTTTCTGCGGATCAGGATGATGGGGTGACCTTCTTGCCATTGGCTGAGTTTGCCCTCAATAATCGGGCTAGTTCCGCTACTTTGATTTCGCCATTTTTCTGCAACTCTGGTTTTCATCCTCGTTTCTCCTCGGGTCATGTTGAGCCTTCTGACTGTCCTGGGGTGGATTCCGTGGTTGATAGGTTGCAGCGGACTTGGAATCATGTGGTGGACAACTTGAAGTTGTCACAGGAGAAGGCTCAGCGTTTTGCCAACCGCCGCCGCGGTGTGGGTCTCCGACTTCGTGTTGGGGATTTGGTTTGGTTGTCTTCTCGGTTTGTCCCTCTGAAGGTCTCCTCTCCTAAGTTTAAGCCTCGCTTTATTGGTCCTTATAGAATTTTGGAGGTCCTTAATCCGGTGTCTTTTCGTTTGGATCTTCCTGTGTCGTTTGCCATTCACAATGTGTTCCATAGGTCTTTGTTGCGGCGGTACATTGTGCCTGTGGTTCCTGCTGTTGACCCTCCTGCTCTGGTCTTGGTTGAGGGCGAGTTGGAGTATGTGGTGGAGAAGATCTTAGATTCTCGTCTCTCTAGACGGAGGCTTCAGTATCTGGTCAAATGGAAGGGCTATGGTCAGGAGGATAATTCCTGGGTGGTCGCCTCTGATGTTCATGCGGCCGATTTGGTTCGGGCCTTTCACGCTGCCCATCCTGATCGCCCTGGTGGTCGTAGTGAGGGTTCGGTGACCCCTCCTTAAAAAGGGGGTACTGTTATGAACTATACATTTTGGCTCCCTCTTGTGGTCACTCGCGGTATGGCTCTTGGATACTCTTTCCCCAGGTTGGTCATCACCTGGTTCGTTAAGACTCTGGGTGTTCCTATTTAAACTTACTGGAGTCTTAGTCCATTGCCTGGCATCTATGTAATCAGTCCTTGTCTGGTTGCTCTTATCTACTGGTCCTGATTTTTGCAACAATAAGCTAAGTCCTGCTTTCTTGTTTTTTGTTTATTTGTATTATTCTGTTTTTTGTCCAGCTTGTTCATAATGTGATTCCTGATTTTGCTGGAAGCTCTAAGGGGGCTGATATTCTCCCCCCATACCGTTAGTCGGTACGGGGGTTCTTGGATATTCAGCGTGGATATTTTTGTAGGGTTTTTCGCTGACCACATAAGTCCGCTTTCTATATTTCTGCTATTATTTAGTGGGCCTCTCTTTGCTGCATCTAGTTCATACTTACGTTTGTCCTTTCCTCTTACCTCACCGTTATTATTTGTTGGGGGCCTGTATCTACTTTGGGGTACCTTTCTCTTGAGGCAAGTGAGGTCTGTATTTTCTCTGAAAGGGTTAGCTAGATCTCCGGCTGGCGCGAGACGTCTAGAACCAACGTAGGTACGTTCCCCGGCTGCTATTAGTTGTGGGCTAGGATCAGGTATGTGGTCAGCTCAGTTACCACCTCCCTAAGAGCTAGTTTTTATGTTTGCAGACTTCACTGAGGACCCTGAGATCCTCTGCCATTAGGATCACAACAGGTGGGATCCTGACAGAGGCCTAGCGAACAGAAAGAACTTTACGGGACCGCGCCTGCACTTCATCGCGGCGGTACCCCAAGAAAGGACAAGAAGCGAGGTTTATTGTGCTGAGTGAGAAACGAGATCACGCAACAAGGAGAAACACCAGTAGGAGTCGTGCTGTAAGACGAGGCAACATCCTACTGAGGCGCGTAGCCGGTGGCCGGAAACGCCGAGGAAGTATTGAGCTCCAGGCCTTACTTCAAACCTACGGCAGGACAGTCAGTTATATGCGGGCTGTCTCACTCAAATCACCTAAGACGACATAGGGGGCAACATTTGGAGAGGGGCGACACTAGGGTCCCGGAAGAGCTCCGAGCCTACCCGTCATACGGGTGCGTCCTAGCCATATCATCTGGGGGGACGAAGAAGAACATCATAATCGAGTTGTGAGGGAACTTCAGAAACAGACAACAGTTGTGGGGACTCTCCCGTAAGCACAGCAGGGAAGGACCACAACACACAAGTGCTAGAAGGTAGGCACAGATTTCCACCTGCAAAGGGAACTCTGGAGGTGCCATCGGACCGGCCGGACTCAGGTAGCCCGGTTAACCGTATTCCGGACTGACGATCCTGAAGCCTTCAGTAAAGAGGTAAAGAGACTGCAACCTGGTGTCCTCGTTATTCACCGCGACCTGCACCACACCATCATCACATTCTCAACTTTCACTGGACGCCCCTCAGCAGGGTCACGGACCGGGCCTAGCCACCGTGACAACCCCAGAACCGAGACACAGAGGCCCGGTACCGGGTGCCCCTCGGCCCTGCGGCAGTGGGGGCTCTCCATATTGTCTTGGGACAGGCAGCAGAGCTCCCTATCAAAGAAAGTTCTCCCCAACCATGTCAGGACGTCTCTCACATGGTGGCTCTGTCACCAAAACCTTTGAGACCAATTCCCACTGAAGATACTTACATCGGATGCCAGACAGATCTCTTCCTATGAAGCGGAAGTCTTGGATAGTGACACCAGACCCTATAGTCAGAGGGGTAAAGGTAGAGGGAGGGGTAGCGGTCAGGGAAGAGGTGGTAATAAGAGATCACCCTCAAGGAACAGTTTTTTAGAACGGAGTTATCCCCTCAGAAACCGCACCAACCTCAGCAATCTAACCTAAACAACTAGATCAGTAATCTATCATCTCGCACTTTGAAAGTGGAAGAGATACAGTGAGGGTACCGTCACACATTGAAATTTCCATCGCTACGACGTTACGATTCGTGACGTTCTAGCGATATCGTTACGATATCGCTGTGTCTGACACGCTACTGCGATCAGACACCCTGCTGAGAATCGTACGTCGTAGCAGATCGTTTGGAACTTTCTTTCGTCGCTTGATCACCCGCTGACATCGCTGGATCGTTGTGTGTGACAGCGATCCAGCGATGTCTTCGCTTGTAACCAGGGTAAACATCGGGTAACTAAGCGCAGGGCCGCGCTTAGTAACCCGATGTTTACCCTGGTTACAAGCGTAAACGTAAAAAAACAAACCGTACATACTCACCCGTCGGTGTCCTTCAGGTCCCTTGCGTCTGCTTCCTGCTCTGAGTGCCGGCCGGAAAGTGAGAGCAGATCACAGCGGTGCTGCGATCTGCTCTCACTGTACGGCTGCACTCAGAGCAGGAAGCAGACGGCAAGGGACCTGAAGGACACCGACGGGTGAGTATGTACTGTTTGTTTTTTTACGTTTACGCTGGTAACCAGGGTAAACATCGGGTTACTAAGCACGGCCCTGCGCTTAGTTACCCGATGTTTACCCTGGTTACCTGGGGACTTCGGCATCGCTCCAGCGTCGTGATTGCAACGTGTGACCGCAGTCTACGACGCTGGAGCGATGATTATACGACGCTGCGACGTCACGAATCGTGTCGTCGCAGCGATGAAAATTTCAATGTGTGACGGTACCCTTACTCAGTAAAGGCCTATCGTTTGTTCCCACATTGGACATGGACACTTTTGAGACAACTAAGGATCTAAACCTTTTTATAAGATGATTGAAATGGAAAAAATTCTTCATAAAAGATGATAAAAAAAACAATGTGAAGAACTGGGTATATCAGATGATCTCCTTCAAGATGTTCAGTTTCTTTATAATTTGGGTGATATTGATCCCAATGATGAAGGGAGGGGCCCTTTCACAAAGCTTAAAAACAAAAATTCAAAAATGCCCACTCCAATGGGAGATCTTAGTTCATTCGATATTTTCCTTAATTTGGTCACGGATGATATAGTGAAACTAGCGGAAAGTAAACACGGGAACTATCACAATCTGTCGAAAACCGAAATGTCTTGCCTCCTTGGTCTTGAGAATGATCACAATATCACAATCAAGTCCTCGGATAAAGGAGGCAACGTAGTCATCATGAATACACCCGAGTATCGATCCTTATGTCTCTACTTATTGGAGAAAAGAGACGAGTATGAAATTTTGAAAACGAATCCTGTTACACAGTTTCTACAAGAACTAAAATCTATTGTAGAGCAAGGTTGTTTGGATGGAGTTGTTGAAAGGATGAGAGAGATTTCTTAATCCCTAAGCACCCGGTATTACCTATTTTTTACTGTCTCCCCAAAATCCACAAAGGCACAAACACCTTAAAAGGCAGACCTATTGTGTAGTAACAGTAGTCTTACTGAAAAATTAGAGATTTATGTTGATAAAGTTCTCAAAACCTTTGTTGGGTCTTTAAACTTGTTTGTGTGGGATACCACGGACCTATTGGGGAAACTGGATGGAGTTTTTTTGGACTCAGACATGATATTAGGGAGCATAGATGTGGAAGCACTGTACTTCTCTATTCCACATAAGAGTCCTGGTCGTTGCAGTACTGATGCTCCGCCCCTAAGGGGAGTGATGGTACGTCTGATGGCACTGAAGGAGTTCACCTGACCAGGTATCACAGACACCAATACACTTCATAGTCTGGCCTCCAGGGGGAGCTAAGGGCGCTATGTATTAGGCCACTCCTCACAATCTGGTAAAACTGGGGGTTATATAGAGAGTTAGAGAGAAGCTGACTGGGTTGGAACCAGGCAACATCCTGTGGCAGAGGGTGTTGCAGGGGAAGATTCAGGGGGGTCCCTGTCAGGGGTGGGATCCTGACAGAGGCCTAGCGAAAAGAACAGAACGTTAAGGAACCGCGCCTGCACTACATCGCGGCGGTATCTCAAGAAAGGACAAGAAGCGAGGTTTACTGTGGAGAGTGAGAAACGAGATCAAAGCAAAAAAGGAGATAACACCAGTAGGAGTCGTGCTGTAAGATCGAGGAAACATCCTACTGAGGCACGTAGCCGGAACGCCGAGGAAGTATTGAGCTCCAAGCATTACTTCAAACCAACGGCAGGACAGTTAATTATAGGTTGGCTGTCTCGCCTGAATCATCTAAGCAGACATAGGGGGCAACTGTGGGAGAGGGGCGTCACTAGGGTCCTGGAAGAACTCCAGGCCTATCCGTCATACGGGTGCGTCCTATCCATATCATCTGGGGGACGGAGAAGAACATCAGAATAGACATAAGTTGTGAGAAAGAATATCAGGAACAGACAACCGTTGTGAGGACTATCCCGTGGTGCTCAGCAGGGAAGTACTACAACACACAGGCGCTAGAAGGTAGGCACAGATTTCCACCTGCAAAGGGAACTCTGGAGGTGCCATCGGACCGGCCGGTCTCAGACAGCCCTGTTAACCGTACTCTGGATTGAGGACCTTGAAGCCTTCAGTAAAAAGGTAAAGAGATTGCAACCCTGTGTCCTCGTTATTCATCGCGACCTGCACCACGCACCACCACCTACACCTTTCATTGGACGCCCCTTAGCAGGGTCACGGACCAGGTCTAGCCACCGTGACAACCCCAGAATTGAGACCGAGAGGCCCGGTACCCAGTACCCCGCGGCCCTGCATCTGGGGGCGCTCCAAGATCTACCACCAGCTCAGGGGCACCGCGATGCACTGGCGTAGCTAGAGCTTTTGCCGCCCGGGGCTGTTCCCGAGTTTGGTGCCCCCCCATTGCCGTCACTCAACGCAGGGCGCCGCCCCCTCAGCGCTGTTTACCCATGAAATCCGGCGCCTGCGCTGTGTATCGCTGTTTGGTGCAGGCGCAGAGAGCTTTGGCCCTCTGACGTCACAGCCAGGCTTGCAGACTGTGCCTGTGCGGCGAGTGCAGCAACCCACCTTGGTAATCCCAGCCCCGCAGTGTGTTATGCATTATGCAGAGTGCGGGGCTGGGATTCACAGCCGGGCAGCCGCACAGGCGCAGTGTCCAGCATTGCCCCAGTGTGTCCAGTAATCTGCCCCAGTGTCCAGCATTGCCCCCAGTTTGTCCAGCAATCTGCCCCAGTGTCCAGCATTGCCCCCCGTGTGTCCAGCAATCTGCCCCAGTGTCCAGCATTGCCCCCCGTGTGTCCAGCAATCTGCCCCAGTGTCCAGCATTGCCCCCCGTGTGTCCAGCAATCTGCCCCAGTGTCCAGCATTGCCCCCAGTGTGTCCAGCAATCTGCCCCAGTGTCCAGCATTGCCCCCAGTGTGTCCAGCAATCTGCCCCAGTGTCCAGCATTGCCCCCAGTGTGTCCAGCAATCTGCCCCAGTGTCCAGCATTGCCCCCAGTGTGTCCAGCAATCTGCCCCAGTGTCCAGCATTGCCCCCAGTGTGTCCAGCAATCTGCCCCAGTGTCCAGCATTGCCCCCTGTGTGTCTAGCAATCTGCCCCAGTGTCCAGCATTGCCCCCTGTGTGTCTAGCAATCTGCCCCAGTGTCCAGCATTGCCCCCAGTGTGTCTAGCAATCTGCCCCAGTGTCCAGCATTGCCCCCAGTGTGTCTAGCAATCTGCCCCAGTGTCCAGCATTGCCCCCAGTGTGTCTAGCAATCTGCCCCAGTGTCCAGCATTGCCCCCAGTGTGTCTAGCAATCTGCCCCAGTGTCCAGCATTGCCCCCAGTGTGTCTAGCAATCTGCCCCAGTGTCCAGCATTGCCCCCAGTGTGTCAGACATAAAGAAAAAAAAAAAAAAAAGAAAAAAAAAAAAAAGTAAAATCCTCACCTCTCCCGTTCCCAGCGCAGGTCCGGTGCACTCAGCGTCTCTCCGGCTCTGCAACGCTCAGGACAGAGAGGCTGAGCGCGCAGTGATGACGTCATCGCACTCTCTGCCCTGAGACGTCGCAGAGTCAGAGGGCGCCGAAGACGCTGCAGCTGCCGCAGGAACCAGGAGAGGTGAGTATTAGAACGGGGGGCCCAATGCCAGCGCCGGTATCGGGGGGGGGGCCCTGGTCGTGGCGGCGGTCGGCGTTGCCCGAAGACTTAAAGGGCCCGCGTCTTTTTTTTTTTTTTCTTCCTCCTCTCTGGGTCGGACCCGCCCCCGGCATTGTGCCGCCCCCGGCATTGTGCCGCCCGGGGCCGCCCCCCCCGCCCTACGCCACTGCCGCGATGGGGAGCCCCTGTTCGCCCTCGTACGCAAATCTGCTCCTGGGCTGGTAGGAAGAGACAATGGTTTTTAGGAATTCAACACCACACTCCGATGACAGAATAATTCTATGGTTGAGATACATAGTCCAAAATCAATGACATCACCCTTCCAGATGACCAGAATATAATCTGTTTGTTGAAGGTCTTAATCAGAACTGTATTGGCCTTCATTTCACTTCTGAAGCCAACCCCTCAAAATTGGCCTTTTTGGATATATCTATTGAAAAAGATGACAATGGTGCCATCTCTACTAGAACTCACAGAACGAGTTCGGCCACAAACTCCCTGTTGAGATGGGAGAGCAACCATCCGACCCCACTAAAAAGGGGCATTCCAAAAAGGTCAATACTTGAGAATGCTGAGAAATTGCTCAAGTATGGGCTCATTTCAAGAACAAGCCAAAGATCTGCAGACAAGGTTTATAGAAAGGGTATCCAAAAAATGTGCTCAATAAAGAATATAAGGAATCAGTAAAGAAAGAGAAAGGAATTATTGATTCCTAAACCAAAAATGGAGGATGAGAGTACTATCCGTTTTATCACAAAATACTCCAATGGTGCCAACAATGTGAGAAGTATCCTTCAAAAACATTGGTCCATTTTAATGATGATTTGGATATCAAGGACCAACTAATACCCCTACCTCAGATAACATATAGAAGGGGTAGATCTCTGGGAGATAGATTAGTTCACAGTCATTACCAGTCAATTAAAAAAACAAATTCTCTAACAAATCAGACCAAGGGGTGCTTTAAATGCGGTAAATGTAAGGCCTGCATTTCTATTCTTCCAAGAAGATCATTCTCCAGCAATGTCACAGGGGCCACATATTCAATCCGACATTTTATCAATTGCAGCACGAAGGGGGTAATATACAAGGCCACATGTGACTGCGGGATTGAATATGTAGGTAAAACAAAAATAGAACCGCAGAAGAGTTGGTGAACATATCCGAGACATAGCAAATAAAAGATACACCAGTTGCCAGTTACATGAACTCACACCATCAAGGTGATACCAAGAAGATCAAATTTGTTGGCATAGATAATCCACCAATAAGGGGAGGAGACTAGGACAAATTAATATTACAAAAGGAGAGCAGGTGGATTTTGAATTTAAGAACAACACGACCTAATGGATTAAATGAACAATTATCGTATAGTTGCTTTTCATAAATACCCCCAAAGTCCCTGATCTGCTAATACTATACATACCTACACAGCTTTCCTGTCTAACCTAGGGATTGCTAGGGACAGTTATACAGGGACAGCCGCCGTTGAGTGGGGGCGTGACCTGCGCAGGTTCTTTTAGGGTGCCAACCTCCGCGTTAGGTAGGGATGTAAGAGTATAGAGTAATACCAGAGAACAGCGGTATCATACGGGCAGTGGTATCCCTCATCGACTTTTTTGTGAGCGCATATGTTTTTGCATGTGTGCATTTAATCCAATATTCAATAATTCTTCCATGCTTATGTCAAATTAACATTCAAATCTATGCTACAATTTTTATTCAATAATTTCTGAACTAACATCACATACCTTTCAGCATCCCAGTAAGTGCTTGTATACATATAGGGTTGAAGAAAGTCTGAATCATACCGCAAGGAATAAACGAGACAGAGTTGGCAATATAGTAGTCTTGTTTATGATGCTTATGTGTGCGATGTATTTTTTCTATACCCATAATATATGGGGTTAGCTTATTGTGGAAACTAGATGTTTAGCCTTTGTAATGTCTCCATACTGGCTTAACTAACTTGTTCAGTACAACACACAAGCGTAAAATAAACCCAGTGTCTTCCTGGAATGAATGAGATTTCTGTTCCACATTGGGATACTGGGTGGTCTGGACGTGTGCAGGCGCATTAGAAGCATCTGCAGATAATCGCTGGCTATGTGCGCCTTGTGCTTTGCGCAGGCGCATCATGTGCGCTCCAAAACATGGTAGGTACGGGCCAGAGATGGGAAGTCAGTCGCACGCCATGTGTAGTGGGCATCTGACGTACTTCAGGTCTTTCATTATTTAGAAGACACGAGCGGGGAATGTGTAACACAGCCACTATAGGTACTGTCTACACTCCCCTGATGAGTCCATGTAAGGACGAAACGCGTCGGAAGTCGCTATAGAGACCCATCACCTGGTTTGCTGTGGTTTTAAGCAGCTCGGTACAGCATGGCACAGGCGCTGCAGGAAATGGGTGAGATCTAACCATATTCATGGTACTAGTGTGACTTGGATTTTGGAGTCAATGGTGGATACTTAATCATATCCATGTCACCTTTGCACATGTCTTTCGTGTGGCAATATGTTCTTTTCGTAAAATGATATGTAGCATGCATGAATATACAAGGCTTCCGTACTGACAATTTGATGAAAGGAGGGATAAGTAGCCCTTAATGATATATGATGCCAAGACTCCTACTTTCATTATCTTTCCTTTGGGTCTCCATATATACTGCAATATGTTACGCTGATATACAAGGATAAATAGATTGCGCCTATATAACCATGAGGATATAATATAAATAGAGGCAGAATACGTGTGATAGTGTGCAGCTAAAATAATGATGGGGCAATTTGAGAATAGTGCCTGATAAGTGCTGCACATCAAAGAAATTAAAATCTTCCCATTTTTATTTTTTCCTTCTTGTGGCAATCTTTGGCTATAATAGGCTGAGCGTGGTTTGGGGTTTTTTTCCCTTCACCCGTATAAATCCAAAAGTGAGGTGTATTTTCATGTACAGCCAGAAATAAGCCATTTGTAGTATTTATCTACAGTATATTAGGTCCCTACGCAGGACCGTATTGGTATTAGCTTTCTTTTAAACCTTCCCCTTTTGTGTCTTGTGGTTGTCATTTTGTTTTATTTGCACTTAGATGGTTTATTTTGACACATTTTTGTTTGTTTTTCTTGGAGATAATAAAAGTTAAGTTTTAGGTCCATTGCTTTTTACATATATTGATTTTTGTGGATCATTTCCTGCTTGTTATACAATTATTACTGGCTATTTATATTTGGTTTTTCTAATTGTTTGCGCTTAATCATATAAAATAACATGTACTAAAGTGTACTATACATTAATAATGCACAAAAAATGAAAACCTAAAGTACCTCACATACTTATAAGCGTGAAATGTGATATAACCTGATATAGATATATCAAATCCATACTCAGGTTAATAAAGTGCAAACAATTAGAAAAACCAAATATAAATAGCCAGTAATAATGTGAAAATAATCACTAACACAATAATAAGTGACAATACACCATCAAAAGACATAATATTAGTGTTCACTGACCAAAACAAAAATAAAAATATTTTTTACTAAATATATAGAAAATATTACTAAATATATTTTGCCATGGTATCAATAGCACTAGTGTGTATATATAGGTAAAGGTGATATATAAAAAAATAACATAATAGAAAAGACATACAATATGCAAATAAGAAATATATATCTACAGTTAAAACCAGTGAACAATATTAGGTTTAAACGAGTTTTTAGCTCCTGATATGTCCTTATTTACTTGATGAGATGATTCGCAGTATATGGCCTTACTTCCTTTTGAATATTTCGCATTCCAGAGCTGGGACACACTTCTATCAAAATTTGTTCTATATATATATATTTAGTGAATGTTTATATTGTTCACTGGTTTTAACTGTAGATATATATTTCTTATTTGCATATTGTATGTCTTTTCTATTATGTTATTTTTTGATATATCACCTTTACCTATATATATACACACTAGTGCTATTGATACCATGGCAAAATATATTTAGTAATATTTTCTATATATTTAGTAAAAAAAAATTTTTTTTTTAAATTTTTGATCAGTGAACACTAATATTATGTCTTTTGATGGTGTATTGTCACTTATTATTGTGTTAGTGATTATTTTCACATTATTACTGGCTATTTATATTTGGTTTTTCTAATTGTTTGCACTTTATTAACCTGAGTATGGATTTGATATATCTATATCAGGTTATATCACATTTCACGCTTATAAGTATGTGAGGTACTTTAGGTTTTCATTTTTTGTGCATTATTAATGTATAGTACACTTTAGTACATGTTATTTTATATGATTATTTCTTCTGATGCCCTAAACACTATATACATTATATTAATAGACATAATTAGTACATTTAGTGTATATTGACATACTTGAGTTATTGCTGCACTGCTCACTTTAAATTTTGACAATATTATATGTATAGTAGGGTCTTATTAGTTTAGTCTCAGCTCTCCTTCATTTTCTGCGGTGTGCGCTCGCAGAAACATCCGGCATCGGGTTGCTGTGGTGACGCGTCTCTAATGTGGCTGACTCTGCCCCCCTGCTCTGACGCGTCGGGCAGGGGAGGGGACTGGCTCCATGTGACGCTGACTGGCAGTGACGTCCGAGCCGGCGTGTTGTAAGCGAGCGCCATGACAAACCGCTGCCACCACTGCTTATATCCGCTATATAAACCCCGGTATGGCCACTGCTGCTATGACTATCCCCCTGGACGAAGCATAACGCGAAACGCGCGTCGGGGTCCATCTACTGATCTGTAATCTCGGGTAAATATGCCTTGACTTTTCCTCATGCTTTGCACTTTAGCGCTACATGCACCTTCTCTGGCCAGTATATAGGTAGGCTATTTGCCACAGTTAGGACTACTATAGCTTGTGCACATTATGCTGTAGGCAGTTTGCCACACATCGTTTATAATTGAGGCCATCTATATGTTTTTTACCTGCTATTAGTGTAAGCTTTTTTCCTACATATGCCTTTTTGCATTATTTAAAGCCCTTATATCTGAGATTTACTTGATATCTCCTGCTGAGAATCTATATGTTGTTCATTCTTTCTTTAGTCTATTCACACATGTGATTTATATATATAGTGAATGCATACTTTGATATATACATTTTTTGGGGGCTATATGTATTTTTGGCGTATTTTTCCTTTACAGTCAGTATTTTCTGTCTTTTGTATTACCACTGACTGCTATTGTACTTGTTAAAATTTTTAATGTGTATTAATAAAATTTTGGTGTTTTTATTGGCATGAAGCTTCCGTCTTCTCTGTATTTTGATATTGTATAATGTGGAAGTGCCTTTGATATAGGCGTTGCTTTTGGGTATATATTGTTATATATATACAGGTTGAACCTTGCAGTATGGCTACTGAAGCCGAAATTCTAAGAGCAAGAGGTCTTTCCTATGAAGTAATACAGACTTCAGAAAAGTAGGAAACCTGTAGCCACCGCCATTTATGGCAAAATCTGGAAGAAATTCTCTTCGTGGTGTTCTCCGAATACTCCGGACCTTTTCCATCTGAATGTTGCCCAGATATTAAACTTCCTCCAGAGAGGTCTAGAGTTAGGGCTTAGACCTAGTACCTTAAAGGTTCAAGTCTCAGCGCTTAGTTCATTTTTTGACCAGAACTTAGCCAACCATCGTTGGATAAAACGCTTCATGACTTCAGCCAGTAGAATCTGTCCTAGAGTTCGTAACTGTGTTCCCCCCTGGGACCTAAATTTAATACTAAATAGTCTAACACAATGTCCATTCGAACCGTTATCAGAAACTTGTTTAAAGGTTCTCTCCCTCAAAACTGTCTTTTTAGTGGCCATTACCTCTGCTAGACGGGTAGGAGAACTACAAGCTCTATCCATGCAAGAACCTTATTTAAAGGGTAACGTCAGACAGTATAATCTTCCGTCTAGACTCTACATTTTTACCTAAGGTAATATCAAATTTTCATAGAGGTCAGGACAGTGCTGCCCTCATTCTGCCCAGATCCTTCCAACAGCAAAGAAGAGTCCTTCCACACCCTGGACGTCCGTAGGGCAGTCCTTTACTACCTCCAGACAGAGTTGGAGAATGGATCGAAATTTATTTATCCAATACTCAGGAAGGAACAAGGGCAAGAAGGCAGCAAATAACACAATTGCCAATTGGATTAAACAAGCCATAGCTCTAGCATATTCATCTCAGAACTTATCCCCTCCTTTATCGCTAAAGGCCCACTGTACACGGTCAGTGTCGACATCATGGGCAGAGAGAGGAGACGCATCTACGGAGCAGATATACAGAGCCGCCACCTGGTCGTCGGTTCACACGTTCACCAGGCACTACAGACTAGACTTTTAACAGGGATTTAACATTCGGCAGAAGAGTTCTGCAGGCTGTTGTCCCTCCCTAAGAAATTATTTGTTGGTACTCCTGTACCGCTGTCGTGGAAGGTGACTAGAGAAAATAGAATTAGTCTTACCGGTAATTCGGTTTCTAGGAACCTTCCACGACAGCACTAATTTCCCTCCCTATGGATGATCTTTATTGAATAGTTCCTGCACTCGAATGGTAATTATACATGCTACTGTGTCCAGAAAAAACACTGGAGGTGGCAGGAAGGGGAGGGTATTTAACCACTGTGTTTCCTGTCCCCCATTAGGGCAGGGAGACATCCTCCTGTACCGCTGTCATGGAAGGTTCCTAGAAACCGAATTACCGGTAAGACTAATTCTATTATTCTAGAAAATGCGGCCAACAAAAAGAAGGGGTTCCCGGAAGACAAAGGTAGAAGGGAGCAGCCTTTTCATAGGCCGAGAGTCTATAGAAAATGGGCAGAGTACAGGAACCAGGGAAAGTCTTGTAGGGGTCCCTACAGTAGTTTCCACTCTAGAGACGGAAAGAGTAGAGGTTCCCTGTTCGGATCAGATACAAGGTCTAGGAAACAGTGATGCTGTCCGTATGGGGGGGGTGACTCATGCAGTTCTCAGAAATGTGGTCTCAGGTGACTCAATCAATGGGTCATAGACCATATCAGATAGCTATCAAATAGAGTTTGCTTCCCCCCCCCCCACCCGAGCGAGTAACGCTCCCCTTACGGTAAAACCAGACTCCCAATTATGGGCAGACTTGGTAGATCTAGCAAACTCATCGGTTATAGCACCAGGCGGAAATAGGCTTGGGGCACTACTCCTGTTTTCCATCATAAAACCATCGCACAATTATAAACTTAAAACCCCTAAGTGCCTGGGTCTCTTAAAGATTCTGGATGGAGGCAGTCAGGTCCATGTAATAAACAAAAATGCCCTAATGTCCACAATAGATGGGTGGTTCCTGTCCACGCGGCATCCCAAAGGTTCCTGAGATTTGCGGTGAGGCTGCCAGATTGGACCTGCCACTTTCGATTCCAGTGTCTTCCATTTGGCCTAGCATCAGCTCCTCGAATATTCACCAAGGTAGTCTCAGAAATGGTAGCTTTTCTAAGAAACGTGGGAATCATCATCATACCATACCTGGACGACTTCCTCCTAGTGGCGAATTCAGCAGAAGAGCTCCAACAACACAGAAAAATCCATAGCGGTTATGGAATCCCTTGGCTGGATCATAAACAGGAAAAAAAAAAAAAAAAATCAGACCTAACTCCGGCAAGAAAGAAAGTTTTCTTGGGAGTCCTGCTGGATTCCAGTGGCAGAACTTCTGTAGCGCCACAGGGTCCTGGTCATCACAGTAACATTGCTTTCCTCACAGGGAGAGTGATGTTACGCTCGGAAGTGATAAAGGATCTCTTATCAGGTAATTATCAGGGTTTTTTTATATTAAAAAAGGAAGGCTCCTTGCAATAGTGGGGGGGGGGGGAAGGGGAAACAGTTCAGCAGGCTTCCAGGAAAAAAAAAAAAAAAAAATGATGTTTGTGGCCCAAAAGTCAAACATCAGACACACACACACACACACACACACACACACACACACACACACACACAAACAAACCAAAAGTTTGGACGCCTCATTTAAAGATTTTTCTGTATTTCATGACTATGAATATTGTAAATTCACACTGAAGGCATCAAAACTATGAATTAACACATGTGGAATTATATACCTAAAGTGTGAAACAACTGAAAATATGTCTTATATTCTAGGTTATTCAAAGTAGCCACCTTTTGCTTTGATGACTGCTTTGCACACTCTTGGCATTGTCTTGATGAGCTTCAAGAGGTAGTCACCGGAAATGGTTTTCACTTCACAGGTGTGCCCTGTCAGGTTTAATAAGTGGGATTCCTTGCCTTATAAATGGGGTTGGTACCATCAGTTGTGTTGAGCAGAAGTCTGGTGGCTACACAGCTGATAGTCCTACTGAATAGACTGTTAGAATTTGTATTATGGCAAGAAAAAAAACACAGCTACGTAAAGAACAACAAGTGACCATCATTACTTTAAGAAATGAAGGTCAGTTAGTCTGAAAAATTGGGAGAATTTTGAAAGTGTCCCCAAATGCAGTGGCAAAAACCATTAAGCGCTACAAAGAAACTGGCTCACATGAGGACCGCCCCAGGAAAGGAAGACCAAGAGTCACCTCTGCTTCTGAGGATATGTTTATCCAAGTCACCAGCCTCAGAAATCGCAGGTTAACAGCAGCTCAGACTAGAGACCAGGTCAATGCCACACAGAGTTCTAGCAGCAGACATCTCTACAACAACTGTAAGGCCGGCGTCACACTAGGCGTATGAAAATACGGTCCGTTTTTTACGGCCGTAATATGCAGAAATGTTCCCAAAATAGTGATCCTTTTGTCATCCGTAGGCAGGGTGTGGCAGCGTATTTTGCACATGTCATCCTCTGTATGTAATCCGTATGGCATCCGTACTGCGATATTTTCTCGCAGGCTTGCAAAACCGACATACAATGGATCCATGGGCTCAAATATTCGCTAAAACATATATACCAGACATGATATGAGACATGGTTTACTGTATGTAAACTCTCATATCCCTTCTTTATTACATATCCCTCTTTACTAATGTAAGTAGTGTCTTGGTGTCAAATTTGGGGGCTCTAGCTATTAAATTAAAGGGTTAAAAAGCGGAAAAAACTGGCGTGGGCTCCCGCACAATTTTCTCCCTCAGAGTGGGAAAGCCAGTGACTGAGGGCAGATATTAATATTACTGTATGTAAACCATGTCTCATATCCTGTCGGGTTTGTGAATGAGAGAGGAAAAGCCGGCAATTGAATTACCGGCTTTTCTGCTATCTAGCGCTGAATTAAAAAAATATATATGTCTCACGGACATTTATTCTACCTATTCTATTCTGTCTGTGTGATTTTACTGTACACCGCACAGAATTGCCGGCTTTTCTAGAGAACACCGCTGCATATTTCTCGCAAGTCACACGCATGGTCCATGTGTAATCCGTAATTTTCTCGCCCCCACAGACTTTCATTGGCGTATTTTTTGCGCAATACGCTGACAAACGCAGCATGCTGCGATTTTCTACGGCCGCACAAGACCGTATAATACGGATCTGTAAAATACGGCAGATAGGAGCTGGGCCATAGAGAATCATTGTACCGTATGCAATCCGTATTTTCTGCGCCTCTCATACGTCCGTAAAACACGCCAGTGTGACGCCGGCCTTAAGAGAAGACTTTGTGCAGCAGGTCTTCATGGTAAAATAGCTGCTAGGAAACCACTGCTAAGGACAGGCAGCAAGCAGAAGAGACTTGTTTGGGCTAAAGAACACAAGGAATGGACATCAGACCAAAGCACAGAATTCCACTGGTCTAATGAGTCCAAATTTGAGATCTTTCGTTCCAACCACCGTGTCTTTGTGCGACGCAGAAAAGGTGAACGGATGGACTCTACATGCCTGGTTCCCACCGTGAAGCATGGAGGAGGAGGAGGTGTGATGGTGTGGGGGTGATTTGCTGGTGACACTGTTGGGGATTTATTCAAAATTGAAGGCATACTGAACCAGCATGGCTACCACAGCATCTTGCAGCGGCATGTTATTCCATCCGGTTTGCGTTTAGTTGGACCATCATTTATTTTTCAACATGACAATGACCCCAAACACACCTCCAGGCTGTGTAAGGGCTATTTGACCAAGAAGGCCCTACGTCTCCACCACTCTCTGCAGGACAGCATAGAGGGTGGCAGGACTTTATGTCCCTCTTTTTCTAGCACATAAGCACCTTATCTCCTTATACAAGCAAGTCCCCTGATGATCTAGCTTGGAAGAAACGCGTTGGGACGACAACACAGGGAGAGTGCAGGGCATGTGTGTGCAGGGGTAGATGTGGACTGCCCTTGTAAGGGCAGGAGCTTTGGGGATAGCCTTTTGGTAGCCCTATAGGGATTGACATAGGGACTGTCATCTCTCCATTTCCCGGATTATTGCCTGACCAGGGAATATCCGGTGCTCCGATGCCCATCTCTTGGAATTGGTGAGACCGTTCCGTTTTCATTTTTTTCTATTTGTGAACAGGCTCACACTATTTGCTATGAGTGATGGTAACCAATCATTGTCCTCATATGCGACTATGTATGTAAATTGATGCTGTTTTACAAGAGCGGTTTGTTTACAGTTTCTCATGAATACCATACCATAGTTATGTTTATTTCGCAAGCATTAATGCAGTCGGAATTTTTAAATCCTATAGAGGTCTACTAGTCTCTATGACCATTACACCATATGGTTGAGACTTCGCCTCAGTTTGTGTTTTCAATTGGGTGACTGGTTCTTTTATGTTACTTTGAATTATTAAAAGTTACGTTTTATAATATCCACTTTTGCTTTATGATGCTATTTGACCAAGAAGGAGAGTGATGGGGTGCTACGCCAGATGACCTGGCCTCCACAGTCACCAGACCTGAGCCCAATCGAGATGGTTTACGGTGAGCTGGACCGCAGAGTGAAGGCAAAAGGGCCAACAAGTGCTAAGCATCTCTGGGAACTTCTTCAAGATTGTTGGAAGACCATTTCTAGTGACTACCTCTTGAAGCTCATCAAGAGAATGCCAAGAGTGTGCAAAGCAGTCATCAAAGCAAACGGTGGCTACTATGAAGAACCTAGAATATAAGACATAACAAAAAAAGAGTGAAACAACTGAAATTAAGTATATAATTCCACATGTGTTAATTCATAGTTTTGATGCCTTCAGTGTGAATTTACAATTTTCATAGTCATGAACATGAAACTACAGAAAATTATCTATCTATCTAGATAGATAGATAGATAGAGAGAGGTTTGGAGGGAAAGTCAGTCAGATTCTGTCAGAGGACAGAGGGGGAAGCAGTTAGACAGTGTCAGAAGGATGTTTGAGTGAAAATTGCAAACTGCCGTTGCAGTGACAGTACACTGTGCCCATTAAGTTATAGTGCCCAATACGTTATGCCCAGCTCGTGCTTCTGGAGATACGCACTTGTAAATTAGGCTGGCTCTCATCACTACAGAAATGCCAAACATGTGGGCGCTAAATGTTGTTTAGGCAATGTTGTGAATGGTGATTGTATATAAAAGGTGTAATTCTGAATATAATGATGAGACTCCTGGAAGGTCATCTGTACAGAACAGGAAATCCAGTATTATGCTTAGTGATGTGTGAAAATTGCAATATTTATTATTTAAAAAAAATAAAGATAGTACCGTATTTTCCGGCGTATAAGATGACTTTTTAACCCCTCAAAATCTTCTTAAAAGTCGGGGGTCGTCTTATACGCCGGGTACAGACAAATGTGCATATGGTGGGTTGGGGAGTGGTCCCGATGACGAAGGGAGGGGGCGACTCACAGGAAAGTGTGAGTGGAGTAGCAGCCCCCTATTACCTCATTGCAGCAGCGTGGGGGTCTCTGCTGGGGAGCGGCAGCTCCTCATTGCGGCAGCATAGGGTTTCTGTGCTGGGAGCGGCAGCTCCTCTTCGTGCCGTGGGGGCTCTGTGCTGTGGGGCGGTGCATCTTCTTGCAGCGTCGGGGCTCCTCCGGCATCTCCTCAAGGCCTGGAGGCACCGGCAGCTCCATTGCTGTGATGCGGTGGCCTACGGGAAAATGGCCGCTGGGGGCGGCGCATGCTCAGATTCAGATCTCGTCCCGAGATGCTGTCATGGTTCTGGAAAATCAAATTACCCGTAAGTAATTATCATTTTTTCCCTTCACCATGACAGCACCGCACATGAGAGGAAGAAATAGAAGACTCCTAGGGTGGGACAACAGCAGATAACACCTTTCTCCCGAAAGACAAGTTTGATAGACCTAAGTCTAGCCTATAATGATGGAAGAAGGTAGAGGGTGAGGACCATACTGCCGCCCTACAAATCTGCTCCACCGAGGCGTTTGCCCTTTCCGCCCAGGATGTGGCAATAGCACGCGTGGAGTGGGCCGTAACACCCTGTGGGGGAATTTGGCCAGAAGAGGAATACGAAAGTGAAATAGCCGTACGCAACCACCGTGCAATAGTTGCCTTTGGAGGCCTTTTTTCCCCTGTTTGTCCCCTGGAAGGTGACAAAAAGGGCTGATGACAGACGCCAAGATTTTGTGGCTTCTATGTATTGAAGCAGGCAGCGTCTGACATCAAGACAATGGAAGGTTTGCTCTCCCTGGGATTTTGGTTGAGGACAAAATGAGGGTAAGATAATTTCCTGGTCCCTATGAAATGTAGAATTGACCTTTGGTAGGAAGGCCGGATCAGTTTTGATAATTACTCTGTCATCCTGGAAGGTAGTGTAAGGGGGGTTCACTGAAATAGCCTGCAGCTCGCAAGTACGGCGGGCTGAAGTTAGAGCAACACGGAGGACAGTTTTAAGGGTCAAAGATTTTATTGAAATAGAATCAAGAGGCTCAAAGGGGGAAACAGTTAGAGCATTTAAAACTAAATTTAGATCCCAGGGAGCCACCTTGGGAGATCATTTTGAGGGTCTAGATGTAAAGGAGGCTCGGATGAACCTATAGACCCAAGGGTGGTCAGCAAGTTTGTGATCAAACAGCGCACCCAGTTCGGAGACATGCACCTTCAGGGTGCTAGTAGATAGCCCTCTCTCCAACCCTTTTTGGAGAAATTCTAAAATTTCTAAAACTGTCGCCCCGAGAATTCCAAGAATTTTTGCCAAATTTTTTGATATTTTTCTGAGGTGACTTTTTTCCTGCTAGCGAGCAACGTGGTCACTAAAGGGTTCGAGAATCCTTTTGCCAGTAGAAGTCCCCTCAAGTTCCAGGCGGTGAGATGTAGCCTGTGTACTTGAGGGTGTTGAACTGGTCCCTGGTGTAGGAGATCCGATGTATCTGGAAGGATCCACGGGTCTGAGATAGACATGTGTCTGAGCCATGTGAACCATGCCCTTCTCGGCCAAAAGGGAGCTATGAGTATTACTCGTGCCTTGTCTTCCCGAATTTTCCTGAGGACTGTCGGGATTAACGGTATTGGGGGAAATGCGTATGCTAGATGGAAGTTCCACTGGTATAGAAACGCGTCTACTCCTTCCGGTTGTTCTCTTGGGTTTAGAGAATAGAACTTCTTCACTTTCCGATTTTGTTTTGTGGCGAATAAGTCTATTTCTGGAACGCCCCAGTTGGCACATATTTCCCCAAACACTTCCTGGCTCAGGGCCCATTCCCCTTGATGTAACGGGTGACGGCTTAGGAAGTCGGCAACTTGATTCTCTGATCCTCTTAAGTATGTTCCGGTTAGAGAGAGAAGGTTGCTTTCGGCCCACAAGAAAAGTTCTTTGGCTTCTGCCATCAGGGATGGTGATCTTGTACCCCCTTGGCGATTTATATAAGCTATTGTTGTGTTGTTGTCGGATAACACCACCACATGCCTTCCTTGTATTCTTTCTCCCATTTGAAGAAACGCTTGTCTCACCGTTGACAGTTCTTTTAGATTGGAAGACGCTGTTGTCATTGAGGGCTCCCATTGACCTTGTAGGACCTGATCCTCCACATGCGCTCCCCATCCCCATGGGCTCGCATCGGTGGTGAGGACTACTGGATTTTGTAATGACCATGGTACCGCTTTGCTCAGATTTTCTGCGTGCTGTAGAGGACCAGCGGCTAATCGGTTGCTCCCTGCATATAGAAGGAGCGGTGTGCGCGCCTCTGGAACAGCTTCCGCCCGGAAATGTCCAGCACACCGGCTCCTTCGGCGTGTGACGTCACTTCCGGCGCGACCGGAAGTCGTCATCATTCACTTCAGCGGCCTGCATCAGTGAAGGACACGCCCCCTGCCCCGGACCTGCCTCCTTCCCAGAGCGGTCGCCGGGGAGTCCAGCGAGGGGAAAAAAGGCGCGGTACAGCAGCTTCTTCACCCGGACAGCACCGCACGCAGTGCCGCCAAGCATGGCTGGTCCCCCCCCCCGCGGACCTCGGCCTCCGGACCGGAATCAGAGAGTATCCCTCCGGAGGTATGAGCTCTGCCACAGGCGTCCACCTGCAGGAACAGGAAACCAAACTGAGGAGAGAGTGGCCGCCCCATTCTTTTATCTCTGCTACAGGTTTCCTGTTCCTGGGGGCGGATGCCATCTCTCATGTGCGGTGCGGTCATGGTGAAGGGAAAATAAAGTTCTGGACTTTCAGCAACGACCAGCGATCTCACAGCGGGATCCTGATCGCTGCTGCGTGTCAAACACAACGATATCGCTATCCAGGATGCTGCAACGTCACGGATCGCTATCGTTATCGTTGTAAAGTCGCTTAGTGTGAAGGTACCTTAAGTTGGAAAATAGATAAAGTGCATTAAAATTGTATCTATCTAATTCACTCAAATCTTGATTGGCTCCGATTTGCACTTTGATCCTGCAATCTACTTGATTGACAGGTCTCTCCTGTGTTTACATAGGGAGAGTTCTCTCAATTCCTCAGAGCCTCACTGGGAGAGTCACCGGCGGTCCATCAAATAAAATACACCTGGTTTCAATCGTGCTGCCAGACTGATTTGTCCTGCTCATGATTTAGGCAGCACAAATTAGTTAATAGTTTCCCTTTAATAATTCCAATGCAGTCTACATACATATATACAGCAACTAATATGGTCATCCAGTGTTTAATGAGGTATTGTCAAGTTGTTAAAAATTGCTTTAATTAGTTTGACAGCATAAAAATAAGCAAGTTAGTATTTGACTATATTTGACTAGCTTTTTCTATCTGCTATCATTCTCCTGCAATTATAGATTTTCTCTTTTATAGTGCAAAGTATAGTGTACCAGTAAAACCTGCATATGTCAAGAAACGCATTCCCAAAACTTTGTTAAGACTAGTTATATACCACCTGATCTTGGCAACTAGATTAATTTGTCCGTACATCACGTGAATGTGAGAGCTTGGTGAAGTTTGAACAGCTGTTACCACATGACCGTAAAAAACAAAACAAAAAAATTTAGAATGTGATTCTTAAAGTGCATCACACTCCCTTCCCCTTCACACAGGGCCGTGCATGTTCTATAGAATGTAAACTAAGGCTAGTTGAGAAAATGATTTACAAAAATAAGCCACGAGGGAGTAGAAAAAGACTTTGAAAGTTACAAAACAAAAGTGCTGTATTAGAGTAGAATCTCATGTCCAGCCAATGAAACTAAATTATACTAGTAACAGGGCATCGACATCACTGGAGAGGGCGGAGGGGCATATACAATTGTTTGCAGAAGTATTCCACACACCCCTCCCTTGGCTTTTTATTTATTTTGTTACATTGCAACTGGTGTTCAAATATTTTTGTAATCCAGTTTGTGTGATGCATCAGCACTAAAATACACTGCTCAAAAAAACCAAAAAAAAAAAAACCACCACCCTGCAAACACCACAATGCAATTCGAAGTCAATCACACATCCGTGAAATCAACCAGTCCAGTTAGGCCGGCATCACACTAGTGAGTTTTACGGACATATAAGCGCAGAAAATACGTCCAGAAAATACGAATTGCACATGGCCCAATGATTCTCTATGGGGCAGCTCCTATCTGCCGTATATTACGCATCCGTAATATACAGTATGTTACGGGCATAGAAAATCGCAGCATATTGTGTTTGTCAGCGTGTTGCGGAAAAAAATACGCCAATGCAAGTCTATGGGGGCGCGCAAAATACGGAATGCATACGGACCATGCGTGTGACTTACGAGAAATACGCTAGACTCTGGCAGGTGCCAGGAAATGTGCCAAGCCGTCAATCAGGAAGCCGAGACATGCTAATTAGCTGAAAAAGCCAGACAGTGAACCCGGAAGTCTGCCGCACGCCTCCACGGAGTCTGAATCAGCATGGCATCCATCATAAATGTTGACATGCTCATCATTTTAGTCCAGGAAAGGCCCGCAATTTGAGACCAGAGAGATCCCAACTATGCCAACAGGGCCCAAAAAGAGGCAGCATGGAGGAGTATATGTGGGTCCCTATTCCCAAATTATGATCAGCGGCCACGTGAGGCACAGACGCAAATAAGTACACTCATGTTTGTACATTGATATTTATGTGAAACAGCAGTACCTAACTCCTTTTAAGTAATTTCAAAATTGCATATATTCATTTCTATATCTATAACAACATTAATTCAATGTTGCTGTACATGAGAAACGGGTTACATACAGGGTTATTATAGAAGTCCCTTACAGTGTCCAACTGAAAAAAGACATACTGGGATACAGGGCAGAGGACTCTGTCCTTGTGGCCTTACATTCTATAATTTTTTTTTAATTTTTGTTAAAAAAAACCCAAAACAAATACAGCTTCCTAGGCTACACTACAATCTGTGTAGTCAATTACACCTTGTGTGACCACTGTGCATAATACATTATTTTTCTCTCTTTTGTTGCAGTGGATGATGTTATGAGAAGATGGCGGAGCATCCGCGATTAGTACAGGGGGACAGGAGTGGGTCAGGCGCACCACCTAAAAAGAAAAAGTATATCTATTTTGATAGATTGACCTTTTTGAATCCCAGCATGGATCTCAGACCGTAAGTACAAACCTCACAACACATTGTACACATAAGCTTATAATGGTCAGACAATTTTTGTAAATTTTTCCAACATTCTTTCATAACAGAACACAGTCCAACCTCACAGAGGGAGACAGGATCCGATTCTGAGGTGGTCATAGACCCAGTTGGGGAAGGAGAAGAGGTGGCTGACCCATCTTATGATCCGTCATGCTCCATCCCTCCAGGATCCTCGTCATCTGGGCATCCAGCTCCAGCAGCACCTGGCCAAGATGAGGCCCCACCACCAACAGCAGCACAAGCAAGCCAGGATGATCCTGGCAACAGCAGCAGCCCTACTGTTCCCCTGGAGAACTCACCATAGGCTGCTGTGATGTCACTGCGTGCTCGCCGAAGGAGAGAGCTCATCTAAAGTAGGAGGAAAGTGGATGCCGGGGTCCTGAACTATCTGACAAGGGTTACTGCGGATGAGGGGGAGGAGGCTATACGAGGAGCCTGGCCCGGTACTTACGTCCCCTAGGCTGTGAGGTGAGGCTACGTGTGAGAGGGTGTATTCAAATCCTTATTGATGCATGCACCGCCCCAAATTACCCATATGAGCTGATGGAGTTTGAGAGATGGCAGCTGTCATCACGTAACGTCCTGCGGCTGCCAAGACCTTAACAGGTGCATGCTCAACAGGGATTTGAATCACCTCCTCCACGTGAGCCTACACCTCAACCCCTACCCACACAAAACCCACCATGGCAACCTCAGTACCATATGCCAGACTACCATCAACCTTCCCAATATGGCCACTTGTCCAGACCCAGTGCTGGAGGCTGGTCCCAACCTGGGTTTGCACGACATGGCCATATTGGGGGTTGATATGAGGCAAGGCCATATTTTCAACAACATGAGGGCTACAGTCAGATTACTTATGGCCAATACACAACTGGCCAACATGCTCAAAGGCTGAATATTCCTCCGGCCCACACAGCATCCACACAGGGTGAAGGACAATTGGGCCAACAAATGCCACCTGAGCAGGGCCCTGAGGTTCCCCCATCACCTCCACCTACTTACAGAAACCTGTAATTTATTTTTTTATTTTTTGGGGTTTGTGGCACATAACCATGTGTTCTATATGTTTGTGCTGTCATAGCACTTTGTTATGCTGTTCATGTTGTTTAAAAATTATGCCAACTTGAATTGGCTGAAAAAACCTTATTGAAAAAATATGGATTGGAGTTAAACAAAAAAGGCTTTTTCGTTAAATAAAAAATATCGTAAAAAGCCAAATTACGTTTGTGGGCCAATCATTCTTACATCACACACATATGCTCTGTTCATAACCATATGTGAATTAAGTAAAAACACACAGTTCAGAATAGAAATGTTTATGTTTTGGTAAACTTAGAAGATAGTTAAAAAGGAAAAAAAAATAAAAAATCACAAATGAGAAACAGCATAATCTTGCCAGGGAGTCGCACCCTGAGGAGAAACAAAATAATTGGTGAAAACAATCCCTAACTTTTAGGCCAGAAAGGGGACGGCGCCGAGGTGGGCCATGTGGTGAAGGCCTATTCACATTGCTCAACAAGTGTTCAGCAATATCAGCTGAGGAGCAATCATGTATGCGGGTAAAATTGTGCAAAATAACACAGGCTTTTATGACTTCATTCACTGTATCCTCACTGAGCTGAATGGCAGACTGGAGGACACGCCATTTGGCCACCAGAATACCAAAGGCGAACTTCCACCAGTCTCCGCGCCCTGGAAAGCCGCAAATTAAACACCCTCCGCCGGTGGTCCAGGTTGCGCCGGGGATAAGGCCTCATGATGTGCCTCGTCAGTTGGAACGCCTCATCTCCAACAACAACAAAAAGGCACTGCTTCCGCATTGGAGCCTGGGAGTTGTTGTGGTGGTGGGAGGTCTAACTGGTGTCACGTAGCCGCCAACCCATAATGGACGAATTGAAGACCCTAGAGTCTCCAGTTCGGCCACAGGCCCCAATGTCTACAATTATAAACCTGTAGTTACTGTCAACTACAGCTAACAGAACTACAGAGAAAAACTGCTTATAATTGTAGAATTGGGAGCCAGAGTTTGGCGGCTTACGCACCCTGATATGTTTCCCATCCACGGCTCCAATGCAGTTTGGGAAGTCACAAGTGTCCTGGAAGCCACTGGCTATTTTGAGCCAATCAGCCTGTTTTGGCTCAGGCATCACAAGTTCCTGGAGTTTAGCCCATATTTGACTACAGGTTGACCGCACAATGCCCGAAATTGTCGACCGCCCAATCAGAAACTCCAGGTGTAGTCCCGCATACGACAAGCCAGTGGACAGGAAGCTGAAAGTGAAAAAAAGGAATATTAGGTAGGTAACAAGAGTTCACACAAAACAAGAAGAAGCACAAGTACCGTATATACTCGAGTATAAGCCGACCCGAGTATAAGCCGAGCCCCCTAATTTTGCCACAAAAAACTGGGAAAACTTATTGACTCGAGTATAAGCCTAGGGTGGAAAATGCAGCAGCTACCGGTGAATTTCAAAAATAAAAATAGATGCTCCATACCGTTCATTATGGCCCCATAGCTGTGCCATATAGAGCTCTGCACCGTTCATTATTGCCCCATAGCTGTACCATTGAAAGCTGTGCCATATAGTGCTCCGCACCGTTCATTATTGCCCCATAGCTGTGCCATATAGTGCTCTGCACCGTTCATTATTGCCCCATAGATGTACCATAGAAAGCTGTGCCATTGCTGCTGCTGCTGAAATAAAAAAAAAAAAAAATGACATACTCACCTCTCTTGCTTGCAGCTCCTCAGCGTCCCGTCCCGGCGTCTCTCTGCACTGACTGATCAGGCAGAGGGCGGTGCACACACTATATGCGTCATCGCGCCCTCTGACCTGCACAGTCAGTGCAGAGAGACGCCGGGAAGATGGAGCGGCGCCCGGCGTGTGGAACGCGGACAGGTGAATATGTAATACTTACCTGCTCCCGGCGTCCCGCTCCTTCCCCCGGACAGCTGGTCTTCGGTGCCGCAGCCTCTTCCTCTATCAGCGGTCACCGTTACCGCTCATTAGAGAAATGAATATGCGGCTCCACCCCTATGGGAGCGGATTCCATATTCATTTCTCTAATGAGCGTCCCACGTGACCGCTGAACAGGGGAAGAGCTGCGGCACCAGGAGACCGTGGGACTGCAGGGACAGCGCCAGGAGCCCTGGAAGCAGGTAAGTATGCCTCAGCGCCCTCTCCCCCTCACCCGCCGACCGTGACTCGAGTATAAGCTGAGGGGGGCACTTTCAGCCCAAAAATTTGGGCTGAAAATCTCGGCTTATACTCGAGTATATACGATAGATTGTATATTTTAAAAAACATGATTAACGCTGTAAAATTAAAAATTTACCTAGGGTACTTAACTATAACATTAAACACACTTTTTTTGGATCTGCTTGTGCCCTAATGTACACATATAATTGAAAGAACCTGCTAGAACACAACACAAAAAAAAAAAAAAAAAAAAAAAAAAAGGGGATCAACATACAGTATGTGAGGATGTTGAATACATACCGTAAGGTAAGGAGAAGACGCTCCTCTGTGGATATGGCTTTGCGCATCCTTGTGTCCTGATAGGCGATACGTGGACGTAATATCTCCAACAATATATCAAAGGTTCTGATGGTCATGCGACAGTACAGATAGAACTTGTCAGGATGTGCCCTTAGAGCTGTACAGAGCCTCTCAAAATGTCCTTTATTGAGGTGTTGGGTCAAAAGAGGATGCACCCACAATCTTCGTCTCCTCCTTCGCGGATCCACAATCATGGGATATGGCTGCCCAAATCGACGCGACAAGACCCAGTGAAACAACACCCGCTGAGTTGGGGTGAAAGACAGTAGGTCAGACATGGTCTTAAGGTAATACCAACCCACCCAAGAGATGCACACCAACTAAATGGCCAGATGGGAGGGTCCCACCTGTTGTACAGGACTTTACTAGGGTTGGTGATGATGATTTCAATTAATTGCAGGCCAGAAAACTGTTAAATGTCCATTTTTTGATGTTGCATATAAAATACGCATTACATACGGATCACATACGCAACATTACATGCGCAAAATACGCGACCACACCTTGGCAACGGATTACCTACGGAACACTATTTCTGGGACATTTCTGCATATTACGCGCGTATTACGGCCGTAAAAAATGGACCGTATTGTCTTACGCCTAGTGTGACGCCGGCCTTATAAAGCAACACGGATAGTGAACCAAGTTTTTCCTGCTGTTGTGCAAATGAAACAGACAACAGGTAGATATGGTATGCAATAAGCAAGACTACCCCTATAAAAAGGAGTGGTTATACAGGTGGTGACCACAAACCATTTCTCTGCCCTGATCCTTTTTGGCTGTTTTGGTCACTTGCATTTTGTCATTGCTCTATCCCCTAGAGATATAGTAGTATGAGGCAGCTTCTATAGAACAACTCACAGAAGTTGCTCAAGTAGTAAAGCTCATCCAGGATGGCACATCAATGAGAGCCATGGCAAAAAGGTTAGCCGTGTCTATCAGCACAGTGTCCAGAGCATGGAGCAGATAAGATACCAGGAGATAGGTCAGTACATCAGCAGACACGCAGGGGGCCGTAGGAGGGCACCAATCCAGCATCAGGACCGTTACTTCCTACTTTGTGCAAGGAGGAACAGGAAGAGCAGTGCCAGAGCCCTGCGCAATGATTTCCTGCAGGAAACTAACATCCATGTTTATGACAGTTTAAGCAGACACCAACTCCATGAGGATGTTATGAGGACCAGAGATCGTCAAGTGGGTGTTGTGATTAAAGCCCAACACTGTGCAGGATGATTAGCAACGTAAACATTGCTCTTCACAGATCAGAACAGGTTCACATTGAGCACATGTGACAGACGCGAGTCTGGAAACGCCGTAGGGAACATTCTGTTGACTGCAACATCCCCTCCAGTATGACAAATTTCTTCCAGTGCCTGGATCCTTCAGATCATAGGGTCAGGCCTAAAGTTGAAATTTCAGACCCTGCCTTGGGAGAGATATGGAAACCCCTGTGCAACTGTCTCCGCACAAACAACTGGTGCTGGAAAAGAAGGTCCTGTCACTCAAAGAAAATCATGTATTGGAAGAAGTTCCCCCAGGGAAGATAAGAGGGAGTATAACCCCATTCTCTAGCTCTGATTAAAAAAAACAAAAACACACGCATCCTTGAGTACCGTAATAGATCGGAAAGCTTCTTAGACACCCCTTCATTCAAGATGGAGTCAGTGAGGACAGCAATGAAGCTTCTCTTACCGGGCTATTATATGACAGTCCTGGACCTCAAGGATGCCTATTATCACATACCAATATCGAACGTTCCTCAGAGCAGCAGTGCAGATACAGTTGGAAATCAATCACTCCCAATTCAAGACGCTCCCCTTTGGGCTAGCAATAGCTCCCCAGATATTTATGAAGGTAATTTCTGAAGCGACAGCTCATCTCCAGGACAAGGACATACTGGTGATGGTGATACCTTATTTCAACAATTTCCTGATAATGGGGGGGGGGGGATCTTCAGTGTCAGGAACGGGTCATCATGGTCAGAGATACCTTAGACACTGGGATAGATATATATATATATATATATATATACACACACATACACACACACTACAACTGGTAACATCACACATCTTCCTAGTGATAAGAGAATCTCATTTCCTGTCGTCCTGTGAGCCAGTCCAAGCCTGCCACTGTATGTTATTGTAATGCTTTATATCATGCTGTAATTCGACTGAAATGTGTTGTGCCTGATAAGCGGTGTTTTTTTTAAATAAAGTCTTTAGAAATTATGAAGAGTCTCTTTTTCCCACAAACTGTATAGGTTGCCTACTTTTTTTTTTATACTTGGGGGTCGTAAGTCGGTGATAGAGATTATATATACAGTGGGGGGGGGGGGGGAAAAAAAAAAAAAAAAAAAAAAAAGGTAGTCAGCCACCAATTGTACAAGTTCTCCCACATAAGATGAGAGAGGCCTGTAATTGACATCATAGGTAGACCACAACTATGAGGGTATGTGTCCACGTTCAGGATTGCATCAGTATTTGGTCAGGATTTTCCATCAGTATTTGTAAGCCAAAACCAGGAGTGGGTGATTAATGCAGAAGTGGTGCATATGTTTCTATTATACTTTTCCTCTATTTGTTCCACTCCTGGTTTTGGCTTACAAATACTGATGGAAAATCCTGACCAAATCCTGATGCAATCCTGAACATGGACACATACCCTTTGAGTTAAAATTGAGAAAACAAATCCAGAAAAATCACCTTGTCCGATTTGGCAAGATTTATTTTGCAAATTATGGTGGAAAATAAGCATTTGGTCATTTTCAAACGTTTCATCTCAATATTGAGATGTTATATATCCTTTGCTGGCAATGACAGAGGTCAACGTTTTCTGCAAGTCTTCACAAGGTTGGCACACAGTGCTAGTGGTATGTTGGCCCATTCCTCCATAAAGATCTCCTCTAGAGCAGTGGTGTTTTGGGCCTGTCGCTGGGCTACATGGCCTTTCAACTCCCACCAAAGGTTTTCTATGGGGTTGAGATCAGGAGACTGGCTAGGTCACTCCAGGACCTTCATATGCTTCTTACAAAGCCACTCCTTTGTTGCCCTGGCAGTGTGCTTGGGATCATTATCATGCTGAAAGACCCATCCACGTTTCATCTTCAGTGCCCTTGCTGATGGAAGGATGTTTGCACTCAAAATCTAGGGTTGAGCAAATTTGATCGGCGAATGTTCGCCAAACAAATTCAGCACATTCATATCCGTGACCAGGGCCGCCATCAGGGCATGACAGCCATGACTGGCGTATGGGGCCCGGTGAGCAGAGGGGGCCCGCATTGGGCCCCGTCTCATCTGCTCACCGGGCCCCCCCCTGCAGGCGCTGCAGCACACTATTGACGTGCGGGCCCGTGCCCGCACGTCAATAGTTAACAGCGGCCGCCAGCCAGTCGGAGGCTGGCAGCTGACTTGAGCAGCCGCACTTCGCCGGCGTCTGACGTCATTGTCAGCCGCCGGCGAGTGCGTCCTTCATCTGCGTGGAGGAAGAGAGCTTTGCCCGCCGCAGGAGCATGGCAAGGTAAGAACTCTTTTTTCTTTGAGCGCGGCGATCCAGGGGGGACACAGGGGCAGAGATGCTGGACACAGGGGCAGAGATGCTGGACACAGGGGCAGAGATGCTGATACGGGGTATGATGAAAGACAAGTAGCAGGATTGCAGACATGGGGGCATGATTGGAGACACTGGGGGCAGGATTGGAGACAGATTGTGCAGGATCATGGGGCAGGATGGATATGATGGAGACAGATGGGTCAGGATGGGGAGATCATATGGGGCAGAATGGATACTCATGAGGGCAGGATGGGAGAACATATGGCTGACGCCAGGAATGAGACACACGTTGGCCAGGATGGGGAATATTATTACTGCAGTGATGTATTTATTTTATTTTTTGAGGATACTGTTTTAAATGAGGGGGCGGTCCTGTTACTGTGTAGAGTGATACTATGTCGCCTCTTTTTCTTCATGTTGTGTAATGTAGAAGTTGGGAAAAATTAAGTAATGCATTCTGCAAGCGGAGCTCGAGATAACTGTTATTTCCTGCAGAGACAAGTCCTGGCTGGATGAAGTGATGGCGGTCTGTGCTGGATGAAAGATGAAGGACTTCACCTAGAGACGTCACTGGTGGGTCAGTGTTACCTATACACTGACACTATACACTGTATACTATATACAGAGGTCCTGTGTACAATGTCACCGGTGATCACTGTATTACCTCTACACAGACACTGCATACTAAGTACAGATCTCCTGTGAATACTGGCACTTATGGTGATAGTATGGTGCTTTTTTTTTTTTTTTTTTTTTTTATTACTGATCAGAATTGTAGTATTCAGTCACTATGTGGTGGTAATATGTGGTCTGGTCATGGTGCGGTGGTATTTGTTCCTTGTATGTGATATTATTCGGTCACTGGTGGTAATATGTGGTCTGGACATGGTGTTGCGGTATGTGTTCCTTGTATGTGATATTATTGGTCATTTTAAAAATTGAAAAATAAATAAATCTTTATTTTTATATAGCGCTAACATATTCCGCAGTGCTTTACAGTTTTGCACACATCATCATAAATAAAAATATACCTAAATTGTATTGCATATTTTAACAAATATTTAGTAGGTTATAGTAGAGTAGGGCCCGGCCAAAAGTGTCTACCGTGTTATGGTGGCGGCTTAAAAAAATCTTTTGGCCAAAACAAAAGCTGCCGGCTATATGTGTGATCTGGTGATGGGAACTGTTAATGTGTGATAGGTGAGAAGTGGAGTTTTTTCAAGAGCGAGTGGTGGGACTGTGGACAGTTTGAGGGGTGGAGCATGGAGGCGGGGCTGGGGTGGAGCCTGGGCGGAGTCTCAAGGGGGCCCCGAAATTTCTAGTGGCAGCCCTGTCCGTGATCATTCAGTAGAGTGCAGGAAAATATTTGTGTTGCCACAACGATAATGGTGGTGTATCATGAGCGTTAGGCACGTGGATGATGAGGGGAGGGGGAAATTGCAGAACTCAGAAGCGCGGCGTTCTTATAAGCACATCACAGCAGTCTTTTTTTTCCCTAACTTTATGTGCGCACATTGTGGCTAGCCAATCGGGGCACAGGAAACACCCACAACGTTCTGACAACGGCTTGTGTCATTGGCTGCTGAAGTCACATGTCAGTCTGCATATCAACAGCGGACCTGTTTTAGCACCATTTTGACGCTGATACAGCACAGAGAGTCAGCTCCTGTCAAAATTTACCTTCTGGAATTTTTTTTTTATTATTATTTTTTTTTTTTTTTACGGAGGTTGTCAGACAAAAGCCGGCAGGCACATGTCCTACAAGTGTGTTGTGTACTACTATTGTGCTCCGTGCACGAGTATAGCATTCTAAATAATATTTTAGGAGGCAAGTGTGAAAAGCTTGCTGTATCCAACATTTTAGCTAGATAGGTGGTTATATATCAGTCAGCTACTGTAGTTAGCTAGTGTCCAGAGTGGCTGTAAAATTTACATTTATTTATTTAATTAGGTCATACTGAGGTGCACAAATCCAGCAGGGCACATGTTGTGCAGTGCTTCTATTGTGATCCATCCATGAATATAGCATTTTAACCCCTTCACGACCTTGCCTTTTTCCGTTTTTGCATTCTCGTTTTTCGCTCCCCTCCTTCCCAGAGCCATAATTTTTTTATTTTTCCGTCAATATGGCCATGTGAGTGCTTGTTTTTTGCGGGACAAGTTGCACTTTTCAACGACATCATTGGTTTTAGCATGTCATGTACTAGAAAACAGGAAAAAAAAAAAAATTTCAAGTGCGGTGAAATTGCAAAAAAAGTGCAATCCCACACTTGTTTTTTGTTTGGCTTTTTTGCTAGGTTCACTAAATGCTAAAACTGACCTGCCATTTTGATTCTCCAGGTCATTGCGAGTTCATAGGCACCAAACATGTCTAGGTTACGTTTTATCTAAGTGGTTAAAAGAAAAACATTTCAAAACTTTGCTTTAAAAAAAAAAAAAAAAAAAGCGCCATTTTCCGATACCTGTAGCATCTCCATTTTTCGTGATCTGGGGTCGGGTGCCGAGCTGGTGTTTTTAATGATACCATTTGGTGCAAATACGTTCTTTTGAGCGCCCGTTATTACATTTTAATGCAATGTCACGGCGACCAAAAAAACTTAATTCTGACATTTCGAATTTTTTTCTCGCTACGCTGTTTAGCGATCAGGTTAATCTTTTTTTTTTTTTTTTTTTATTGATAGATCGGGCGTTTCTGAACACGGCGATACCAAATATGTCTAGGTTTGATTTTATTTTTATTGTTTTATTTTGAATGGGGCGAAAGGGGGGGTGATTTAAACTTATATTTTATTTTTTTTTTTTCATACTTTAAAACATTTTTTTTTTAAACTTTTGCCATGCTTCAATAGCCTCCATGGGAGGCTAGAAGCTTGCACAACTGGATCCGCTCTGCTACATAGCAGCGATCATCAGATCGCTGCTATGTAGCTGAATTGCAGGCTTGCTATGAGCGCCGACCACAGGGTGGCGCTCACAGCAGGCCGGCATCAGTAACCATAGAGGTCTCAAGGACCTCTATGGTTACTGTCCTGACGCATCGCTGACCCCCGAATATGTGACGGGGGTCGGCGATGCGATCATTTCCAGCTGCGCGGCCTGAAGCGCTGGTTAAATGCCGCTGTCAGCGTTTGACAGTGGCATTTAACTGGTTAATAGCAGCGGGTGAATCGCAATTTCACCCGCCGCTATTGCGGGCACATGTCAGCTGTTCAAAACAGCTGACATGTCCCGGCTTTGAGGTGGGCTCAATGCCGGAGCCCACATCAAAGCAGGGGACCAGTCCTCCGCAGTAATAGTACGGTGGAGGTCAGGAAGGGGTTAATTCACATGTAGCTAGTGAAAAAAAATATTAAACAGCCTGCTGTATCCCACCTTGTAATTTAGTGCTGTGGTGAAATTAAAAAAAAACAAACAAAAAAAAACACTGTCTGCAGATCTAAAGCACGTTAAAAGAAAATTATAATTTGTCAGTTGCAAAAAGTTAGACAACCCGCTGTAGCCACTGTCATTTGTTTGGGTTGAAATAAAGCTGTACAGGTCTGATCCAGAGGCCACAAAAAAAAAAAATTCTTCTGTTATTAACATCATACATAAAGGGATCAGAGTTTAAAAAGTTTGTAGCATCTAGTGAGGCCTGATCCAAGGTTAAAAATATATATTTTTTTCTACGATTAACACTATACAGCACACCATATTGCAACTTTGAATTTACTGTTGCTGAAAATCAGCTGTTTGCAGTGGTGGTGCAGAGTTTAAAATCTAATTTTGGGGTGTTAATACTGTGCTCCTACCACACTATCTGATCAACATGACTGGAAAAAGCAAGACCGTGGTGGAAGGGGAATTGGGCTTGGTGTTCAAGGTGTACGTGGGGTAGGTGGTAATGTTTGTGAAAGCACTAGTGAAGCAACATCACGTCCTATGCAAAGACAACTGACAACTTATGCTACTGGACAGGCTACACCACTACCTTTCTTTGGCAGGCGCACAGCAGAATGCCTTGTCAATGATGCACAGAGTGGATGGCAAGTGCAGCTATAAGTAGCCTCTCCTCCTCCACCTCAATATCATACCCAGTACAGTCCACAGATGTGGCACCAAAATTCCCCTTGCTTCCCCCTGCGTTCCAACTATCCAAACGTTCAACTGACTGTACAGAACCACAGATGGGCGAGTGAAGAACTGTTCACACATTCTATGCCATGTTCATCAGAAGTATACTCAAAAGCAGAGTCAAGATGAGGAAATCTGCACTGATGCCCACATGTTTTTTTGCTTGGATCATGGGCAGGAAGAACTACGGTCCCAACAGCATCCTGATCCTCATCAGACATTAACCCCGGAGGAGAGGGAGGTGATCTTGATGAGACTCCTATCTGAGGCTCATGCGGACTGTACTGTGCTGTCAGGGCAAGAAGAGGAGGAGAGTGACTCCAATGGCCAGGAATGTGATAACACAGAGAATGATGATGAAGTGTTAGATCCCAGTTGACGTGAACATAGAGGAACACAGCTGAGTAGGAAGACGAGGAGGTTGCATTGTGCCATCCATCAGTCACGTAGTGATGCAGCCACGACAGGCGATGCACCTCAGCCACAACTGTGCCTCTGACCAGCAGCATCCGCAGGTCTGCAGATTGCAGGGGTGGCAAGGGTTGACTAGCCTGGGCCTTTTTTGACACTACAAAGGATGAGCCAACTCACGTGATCTGCCAACTTTGCAAAAAAACTGAGTCAAGGTAAAAACTGCAATAATTTGACTACTATATGGATGAACCTTCACATGCGCAATCAGCATGCTTTAGTGTGGGAATCCCACTGAGCAAAAATGCAGACATCAACCACCCAAATCCATCACCACTGCTGCTTCTTCCTCCTCTATTACCGTGCCAACTATTGAGACGCCGGCCTTTGAAATTAGAACCTCGCATGCTTTACTCAATCGAGTCATACTGACTGAGAGGCCACCTTCAGCTGTAATGGAAGCGGACATGCCTGTTTTTGACCATTCTTAGAACGATCACACCAGAAGTTTCTCAATCCACGCCAACATCTCCACCTAAACTTCTCTCACGGTCCAGCAGTTTGTCTGGTTCACCATACTCCGCCCTCTCACATCACAGCAGCCAGCCCATTGTTCCACGGTTGTGGTCACGGAAAAGATGGTTTCTTCCTACGCATGACAAAGCTAAGAGTATGAACTCCACCACCTCCAATTTGTTGGCCAAAGAAATGCTGTTTTTCCACCTGGTGGATACCAACTGAATTATTTTTCAAAAAAAAAAAAAGCTGTGACTGCACTACTCCTTCAAGAGACACACATTCCAACAGTGCATAGCGAACCCCAGCAACCTCTGTACTGCACATTCGGGGCGCACCAAAATCAGGCAGTCTTAAAATTGATATGCCTTGGAGATCGCATTCATACAGCTGAAGAGTTGTGGATAGCTCTCCAGGCTGAGTTTGATCAATGGCTGTCTCCACTGAACCTGCATCCAGGGAAGGCAGTGTCCGATAAAGGTGCGAGCCTGGTGGTGACCCTACGGTGAGCCAAGCTCACACATGTGCCTTGCATGGCTCACATCCTCAACCTGCTGGTGCAGCATTTTCTCACTCAATATCCTGGCCTGGGAGACCTGCTCCAGAAAGCACGTAAGCTTTGTGCTAATTTCTGCCATTTGCACCCCCTCTGCTCATCGACTTGCATCGATACAGAGGTCTTTGCATATCAACCTGATAACTGTCATGGACAATGTGCTGACATGGTGGAATTCTACTCTGCATATGTTGCAGCGACTGGCAGCAGCAACGAGCCCTAATGCAGTATGTCATGTCGCATAGCCTGGGTCAATGCAGTACCGAGTTGGCGCCTATCACGTTTACAGAGTGCGCACAGATTAAGGACCTCCGCACAGTTTAGAAATGGCTAAGATGGTTAGCTCTGACGCCGCCATCAGCATCACTATTCTAGTCATTTATATGCTGGAGCAGACTTTGAATAAATAGCCTGCAGGAGGAGATGGTGGTCCCAGAAGAAGAGGAGGAAGCAGAGGAGGCTGCGGAAGGGATTACTGTCTCAAAGTTCAAGACTGTAGTCACACGGCTGGGTGGCAAGGGAGGGTGGAGTACTGCGGTCGAGGGTGCTGGTGATGATAAACAGGCAAACTTATCGAAGGTGCAAGACCTGAGGACCAAATGGAGGAGGAAGAGGTGATGGGCGAGCAACTGTCAGATGAAGAGGATAATCCTCCCCCTCTGTTGTTCAGGGTTGGTGGGAGGGTACGGAGGAAATGAGTTTCATTGTTAGTTGTTACACAGCCATCAACACATCATGGTCTCAGACCTCATGATAGAGCCCGACATATGAGTGCCTTCTTGCTGCACTATCTGCAACATGATCCCAGTATAGTTATGATTTGGAATAATGCTGACTACTGGGTTGCCATTTTATTAGACCCACATTATAAAACAAAATTTTGCCAGATGATTCCCACCCTAGAAGGGACCCGCGAATGCTGGAGTATCGAAACACTTGTGTAACACCCCAAGGTCCTGATTGTTACAGCGGCATTACTTTCTTCATGGGGAGAGTGATGTCATGTTTGGAAGCGAGCGAAGATCTTCTTTATCAGGTAAACAAGCATATAACATGTTCATACTCCAGGCCAGAAGGGGGAGCTCTGATTGAGCTTATGGGTGGCTCCCCTCTATAAATATTCTGGTCTGGAGGGAAAGTCAGTGAGTCAGACAGGAGCTTGTCATGGAACATCAGCTTAGGCGGAGCTGGTAAGAAAGGAGTACAGCTGAGCAGATGTGGGAGTCTGCAGCTCCTGGCAGAGAAAGAAGAGAGGAGTCAGAAGGACTGGAGGGGCCGTGCAGCCACAAGGGTGCTGCAGCTCTGGGACAGAGAACACAGAAGGAACAGCTTATAGTGACAACTGGGGAGCATAGCTGTGACTGGGCTACCTCCCTACAGAGGGCAGACACCGATAGCTGGAAGACAGAGGTTGTGAGGGACTCCAAGACTTACAGCAGAACTACACGTCACCTGTTCACCTTAATACCTTAAGACACAGTGGCGCACAGTGCCCGGGTCGTCGTGATTGAAACCCTGTAAAAAGGCTCTAGCCACCTGTCATACAGGTTAGTGTCCCACCTTTATGGAGGACAGCGAGAATAGTGAAGACTTTGACAGAAGCCACAGGCAACAAGGGACTACACCACAGCACTAGTAGGAAGGCTTTCAACTCCACCTGGTAAAGGGGACTCAACTCGCTTCCAAGCCGGCCGGACCCTGCCTGTACTTGTGATCTGGTGCCCTGGACTGTGGCTGCCAGAAGTCTTCACTAAACCAGGGAAAGACTGCAAACCTCTGTCCTCCGTTTCTTACCGCACCATTCACCACCTTCATCCACACACCTGGAGCCCTGGGGACCCAACTTCACCTGTGGGAAGTTATACCATCTTAGCTGCCATATCATCCCAGAGGACCCCTTTAAGCAGCGTCGGTTGTTATGGACCTGGTGGTTAGGAGCACCCGGAATGACCTGATGAGTAAACTAGTAATCGGAACAAGCTCTGGGAAAGTGGGAACTCTGCTGACCGCAAACCCTACTCCTATCACATACACTAGAAATAGCCATGGAGCGTACCTAACTCTCCCTAGATGCCTCTTCACAGCCTAAGAGCTAACTACCCCTAAAGATAGAAATAGACGCCTAACCTTGCCTCAGAGAAATTCCCCAAAGGTAAAGGCAGCCCCCCACATATATTGACTGAGTTAAGAGGAAAGTCACAAACACAGGAATGAAACAGGTTTTAGCAAAGGAGGCCAGACTTCACTAAATAGTCAGAGGAAAGAAAAGGAAACTATGCGGTCAGCACAAAAAAACTACAAAAACCACGCAGAGTATGCAAAAAGACCCCCACACCGACTCACGGTGTGGAGGTACAACACTGCACCCCCAGAGCTTCCAGCTAGCAAGGAAATATCATGATAGCAAGCTGGACTAGAATTTAGCAGTACTAAGAAATATATTCAGGCAGCAGTAACAACAAATGAACTAGCAGGGACTTAGCTTCTGCTGGAGTAGACAGGTCCTCAGAGAAGTCCAAGAGAGATCTGAACCAATACTGAAACATTGACAGCTGGCATGAAGTAACGATCTGAGTAGAATTAAATAGGGAAGCCAGCATAACAATAAACGAGGGCAGCTGAGAAAGCAAACCTCAGAGACCAGCAGTTCCGCTCAAAGCCACCAGAGGGAGTCCAAGAGCGGAACTAACCAAAGTACCATTCATGATCACAGGAGGGAGTCTGAGAAATGGAATTCACAACAGTCGGTCCCCACTGACTGAATACCACATGTGGCATCACGAACACAAACTTTATTCATAACTCCTTTAAATACTTTCCCTTTTACTTGGGCTCCCAGGGCCACAGACTGTTGCAGCCACCGTGACATCCCCTTTGAGTACCGGACCCGGTACCAAGTACCCTTAAGCCCTGACAGGCGCCTGACTTGTTTGCAACCTTAAGTGAGCTTCCCCCTTCCCCCCCCCTTCCCCCCCCCCCCCCCCCCAAGACAGCAGTGAAGCACACAGTTTGCATTGCATCTGTAGACTTCCAACCTACAGCCCATCAATGCCCAAACATTAGCAGCAGCGGAAGCAGCAATTTCTGTGAGTCCTTTAACACTTATTAGACCAACTCATGCACCAGCACAACAGAGTTCAAGTCTTCACGTGGTGAACGAATGGAGAGGATGGTGCAGGAGTATCTAGAATTAAATATCAATACCATCAGAGAGGTTTTGGACCCTTTCACATTTTGGTTTTACAAAATGGATGAGTGACCTGAGCTCTCTTCACATGCCTTGGAGGTTTTATCGTGCCCGGCAGCCAGCATTCTTCTCAGAACGTGTATTTAGTGCTGCTGGTGGTGTCCTGACTTATAAGTGAAATTGTTGACCGCCTTAACTTTCATTGAGACGAACAAGTCATGGATCTCCAAGGACTTTTGCACCCCAATTGCAGACTGTACAGACTAGGTGATATTGCATTTTTTTTTGTGTGATGCATTAATGTCATGTAACTGCACTCTGATATCTTTAGTGTCACTTCTGTGGCTGATGTTAACACAAATTTGTTGTAATGTGAACAGTCATGGTTGGTCTACATCTGCTGTGTTAGGCTACTTTCACACCAGCGTCGGGCTCGGTCCGTCGCAGTGCGTCGGGCCGAGGTCACCGATGCTAGCGTTGTCTCCGCCGCACAACGGGGGCAGCGGATGCATTTTTCCAGCGCATCCGCTGCCCCATTGTGAGGTGCGGGGAAGTGCGGGGAGGTGGGGGCGGAGTTCCGGCCGCGCATGCGCGGTCGGAAAAAGCGGACCGTCGTGAGCAAAAAACGTTACATGTAACGTTTTTTGCTCCCGACAGTCCGCCACAACACGGCGCAACCGTCGCATGACGGTTGCGACGTGTGTCAATGCGTCGCAAATGCTTCGCTAATGTTAGTCAATGCAGAAAAAACGCATCCTGCAAGCACTTTTGCAGGATGCGTTTTTTCGGCAAAACGACGCATTGCGACGTATTGCAGTTAACGCTAGTGTGAAAGTAGCCTTAGCTGTAGTGGAAGACGTGTCAGTCCCAATTATACCATTTCTATTCTCGTGAAAGTTATTCCACTTCGGTGGTATCATTTTTAAAAATGTGAAAACTCCCAGTTGGGGTCCATCTGCTGGTTTGGGTATTATGAAAGACCTGTTGGTCCCTATTCTACCATCTTTACTGTGGTGAAATTGATACCACTTTGGTGGTGTCTGCCAATAATTTTTGGAAATGTGAGCACTCCTGGTTGGTCTTCTTCATGCATGTTGCCTGTATTCTACAAAACTGATATTTGAGCCAACTGAGTGTGGTTCAGCATGAAAGCAGGTACAGGTGTTGCATGTGGCATCAGGGCTCCCAGCAAAGGGGCCCTACACCGATCCCTCACCAACTTCGTCTTACTGTGACATTCATTGGAAAGCTGTAAATGCTGTCCCAGACCCCGATACCTCATGCCTGGCTGATTGCTGCAGTTCCATGCTGCAATTTGTACTGTGGGTGAATTGAGGTCACTTTCCTGTTGTCTGTCCCTCATTTGATGTATTTTGGCAGCATTTGAGGCTGTTCTAAAGGTGTTGTGCATGCGTTTGTTTTTGCCTTCCATTGACTATAATGGTGTTCGGCGAATATTCGCCAAATTAATCGGCGAATAAGTGCTCATTCAGCTAACGTGACCCGAACCGAATATTGAGATATTCGCTCATCTCTAGCCACTATCAAATTCATTGTGTAGCTCACCAACATAATAGTGTGACAATTAATTGTGAGATTATCAAAGCTTTTTTGATCGTGTCACTATCAAAATCATTGTGCCTAAGGCTACTTTCACATTTCCGTCCGGCACTCCCCGTCACAGTGCGTCATTTTGGTAAAAAAAAAACACGCATCCTGCAAATTTGCCCGCAGGATGCGTTTTTTTCCCCTAGACTTGTATTGCCGACATATGGCCACACGTTGCATCAATCGTGCACTGGTTGCCTCGGGTTTTGGCGGACCATCGTCTGGGAAAACTGTTCAAGGGAAAGTTTTTCTGTGCGTTGTATCCAATTTTTCCGTCTGCGCATGCCCGGCAGGAAATGTCTCTCCCTGTCTCTTTCCTGGCCGGGACTGCAGACGGAAATGTAAAAGGACACACTTCCGTCGGTACGTCGCGCCGACGCTTTGTGACGGGCGACTACCGACGGAAATGTGAAAGTAGCCTTACAGCCCCAAAATAGTAATAGTCACAGACATTTCATTGATAGCAACATTCTTAAAACAATTAATGTATCAAAATTAAATGATTTGATAATGGTTCTATCAGTTTTAATTGATACACTAATAACACCATCACATTCTTAGTATAATAGGGGACGGGTTAGACTGTTTGATACACTGATAGTGGCGGGGCACCTGTCAGATTAGATTTGATTGATCATGTGAATTCTCTACTACTTTAACCTGATACACCGTATTTTTTGGACTATAAGACACTTTTTTCTCCAAAAAAAGTCAGGATGTACCGGCTGTGGTATGGAGGTGGGGGAGAGGCATTGTCGGAGCAGTGGGTCGCAGGAGCCGGCTGCTGCGGCTAACTCCTGTGCCCGCACACCCGGGCAGCCGCAGGAAGGCTCCGACTGACACTGCGCGCGCTACTGAAGAGGAACGAATACTCACTATTCTCCACACACTGTCCCGGCATGCAGAGAAGTGAGTATTCCGGCAGCTGCCCTTCAACATGCAAGCAGCGCATGATGTCAATGCTATGCACTGCTTCCGAGCATTAAGCAGCTGCTGGCACCGGAGAAAGACACTGAAGAAGCGCTGGGTAGGTAAGCGTAATTTTTTTTTTTTTTTTTTTATTATTTTTGTTTCCTGATTGGGCCATGCATACCTGGATGGGGGTGGGGGCTATTCAAAAAAGGTTAAGGATGGGGCCATGCATACTAGGATGAGATAAGGGCAATCATTCCTACCAGGGGTGGGAAAAGGGGGGCATATGGGGCGCCCCAGGGTCCTGGTCGTCGCAGTCGTATTGCTTTCCTCTCGGGGAGAGTGATGCTACGTTTGGAAGCAAAGAAGGATAACTGAATCCAGGCATCACAAACATGCAACACATTTTACACTCCAGGCCACCAGGGGGAGCTTCTGCTCCTATTTATTAGGTCACTCCCCACATAGGTAAAACTGGTCGCCTGTAGGGAAAGGTAGTTAGTTGCTGGCTGAGCTCAGCTCAGTTAGGGTATGTTTCCACGTTCAGGAAATGCTGCGTTTTTGAAGCAGCATTGAGAAGGCAGCATAAAAAACGCAGCGTCCAGATGTTACAGCATAGTGGAGGGGATTTCATGAAATCCTGTCTCCACTATGCAGTAACAGACGCATGCGGCACACCCGAGAAAACTCACATGCGGCGCGTCTTTTAAGAACGCAGCATGTCCTTACATTGCAGAAAAAACTCAAGGACAACGCAGGTGACCTGCCAGTGACCTCAGGTGCAGATTTGGTCAGGATTTTACCTGCATAAAATACTGACCAAATCCTGAAGCAAACCTGAACGTGGAAACATACCCTTAGTGGGTCCCTGACAGGGGTGGGATCCTGTCAGTGAACGAAGGAGAATGGACACGGAGCTGTGCATGCCCCAAGAGCTGCAGCTCCTAGGAAGAGACATCGAAGACAGAACTGTATTGCAACGAGCGTGAATGAAGTCATAGCAAAGGAGAGGATACCAGAAGGGGACCAGCCCTACACAGGCTGCCTCCTTCTGTGGCGCAGAAGACCGGTAGCCGGACCACCGACTGAGTAAGGACCTTTATGCTTTGCTCCAGAGACCGGCAGGACAGCTAATTGCAAGTTACCTGTCTGCCCCTACACCCAGGATGCACGGTGGCACCCTTTAGAGGCTGGGGCATGCTAGAGTCCCTATAAACCGCCTCAAGCCACCAGTCATACGGGTTTGTCCTATCCTATATGGGGGACAGAGAGAAAGACATTACATCTGTGAGGACCTTATGTGAAGCCTTAGGCAGTAAGGAACTACAACACTGCAGCGCAAGGGGAGGCTAGTGATTTCCACCTGGACAAGGGGACTCTGGACTTGCCTCCAAACCAGCCGGACTCTGCCTGCCCTGTGATCTGGTGCCCTGGACTGTGGATGCTGAAGTCTTCAGTAAAGGTAAAGAGACTGCAACCTTGTGTCCTCGTTCTTCTCTGCGCCTCTCACTATCCACCATCTACACACCAGGAAGCCCTGGGGATATACTTCACCTGTGGGAAGATACAACATCTAGCTGCCATTCCATCACCCCAGCGGACCCCTTAAAGCAGCGTCTGTCACCCTGACCGAGTACCACGTGGCGTCACGAACACAAACTTTATCCCTTTAAAGACCTTTCCCTTTTACACGGACGTCCCAGGGCCACGGACCGGGTCAGCCACCGTGACATCCCCTTTTGAACCGCAGGACCTGGTACCGAGTACCCCACGGCCCCATGGGGGTGCTCCATATATACCAGGATAGGGGATAGTCAGTACAGAATTACCACATTTTTTGCGTCTTATGGTGCAGTGTGTCTTACAGTCCGAAAAATATGGTATATAATAGTTCTCAATATGTTTTGGAATTATAAAAAAAAAAACTAAGGGTTTTTTTTTTTTTTTTTTTTTTTTTTTTTTAAAGGGAACCTTTCCAGGACCTGCATCTCATTAAATTCTCTGATCGATTTCTCAAGAAGAAATTGCTTTTTCTCTCATGCAACCTTGGTGTTGTGATGAATCTTTGAGGGGGGAGGCAAAATAAATATGATCTGTATGAGAACCATCTTTTATGATTATATCTAGGAGCCAGAGATCCTTTACTAGACCCTGCATTGGTGGAAGAAAAGAATCTTCCTGGTGTCAGAAATCCAACCAAAAAGGAGGGGAACCCATGTACACTCTTCTGCCGACCAGATAATCTTTGTGAGGCTCTACTGCGAGTCCTGCTGATTCAGCTTTGTCCTTCTATTTTAGCCACTGAGGTAAAATACTGACCAACTTCTGATAGTGTGACTGTAGCTTTACAGAGGCGTTGCTCCTTTATAGGCTTCTCTCACTATATCAGTATTAGTAAGCCAAAACTAGGTGAGGAACAGAGAAAACGTATAGTAGAAACATCACCATTTCTGCATATTTGGCCCACAAAAACTGATGTGAACTACTGACCAAACACTGATGGTGTGAACGTAGCCATGTGGTAATCAGTCTGTCTGCAATCTGTGCAAAAAATGACATTCACTTCCATCTGGCAGGGGATTACTGCAAGATCTGCAGGACAGGTACATCAGCTTTCCTGAACCCTTTCTTCTCCTAGAACCTTTATCCGCAGATCCTTAAGGGAGAGGGGGAGAGACCATTATACCAAATGTAAACTCTATAGACATACTTTATGAGTAGGGCAGAGGGAAAAAAAAAAAAAAAAAAAAAAAAAAAAAAAGAGTCAGATCTCAATATACCTTTACTTCATATCAAACTGTGGATACAGAAGGAAATACCTCTACACTTCATTCAGTCTGGCAGCAGCGGTGCTGAGAAATGGTGCCCTGCACCTTTAAATACAAAGGGAACTGGTGTCTGACCTGGAAGTTGCAGTATCTGATAGCAGTGCACAGTTTACATTTTCTCATAGCAGTATCTTACATCACAGGGACACAGCAAACAATGGAAAAAAAAACCCAGTGAGAAAAGCTGAAGGTAACAGCACTTAATCTCTAGCAACCAGAGGTGACCAGGAGGGTACAAATGTCCCTGCTGGTACAAATTATTAAGCCAGATAAGCAAAACCCACTAGGGGTACAAAAATCCAGTCTAAGGGGTGATCAGATATCAGATAAAATATAACAATATTCAAAATTAAAATATGGGTAGCCAATACCTCGCAATTACATATACAGACATTAAAGTGATAAAGTGAACCAGTGCACAATTAAAAACCGGTTGGATCTTACCATTAGAAGTTTTCGATCGGCAAAAACATCATGCAGGAGGGAGAAAAGGGAAATACAGTCAGACAGGTAAATCTACATTCCATGTCGTGCCCAATGCAATAACTCCCGTCCTGACAAGGACGGTGCCCAAGTGTGGCCTATCCCTCTGTCCTTGTACAAACCCTCCCTATGTGTTTCATCACCCTGTAATAGGGGGCTCCTCAGAGGAGATGAATGTATATGAAGGGTTCTGAGTAGTCGGAGCCCTCCTAAGTTTCAAAAATACAATTAGCGGTAGAGTTCTGTACAGCACATGGATGATGCCTGGAGCAGCCATTTAATGCCTATTTATAGAAACAAGGTTCCTCCCCTTGGAGTCTGACCTCACATCCGGGTCATGCTGATGTCAGGTGACATGATGATGTCAGGTCTCATGACGCTGGAAACAATTCTTATAGGGTAATGAGAGTTTTCCATAACAACCCTTTGTCCCATACTTATAGGTAAGGCTAGGTTCACATTGCGTTAATGTGTGCACGCTAACGGACAGCGTTGCACGGCGAAAATGTCGCAATTAACGCCGTGCAACGGGTCCGATAGCGCACCCATTGACAGCAATGTGAAGTTTCCCTGTAGCGCATCGCTAGCGCGTGCCTTTTTCGGCTCGCGCTAGCGATGTGCCGTTCTTCTGTGGCGCGCCTCGGACGCTGCTTGCAGCGTCCGCGGCGCACCCGAGGTCCGTTCCCCGCTCTTGCAGATCGGGGATCTGCGAGAGCGGGGACGTTAACACGACCCCTAACGCGGCCCCTAAATAAACATTGCGTTAGCGCAATCCGCTAGCGCTAGCGCTAGCGCTAAACGGATTGCCCTAACGCAATGTGAACCTAGCCTAATATATATAGGTAATGCGAAATCCTTGCCTACCCACACGTCTCCCTTTCCATCCATGATCCCATCTGTTCAGCATTAGTGATGAGCGAATATACTCGTTACTCGAGATTTCCCGAGCATGTTCGGGTGTCCTCCGAGTATTTTTTAGTGCTCAGAGATTTAGTTTTCATCGCCGCAGCTGAATGATTTACATCTGTTAGCCAGCATAAGTACATGTGGGGGTTGCCTGGTTGCTAGGGAATCCCCACATGTAATCAAGCTGGCTAACAGATGTAAATCATTCAGCTGCGGCAATAAAAACGAAATATCCGACCACTAAAAAATACTCGGAGGACCCCCGAGCATGCTCGAGAATTCTCGAATAACGAGAATATTCGCTCATCACTAGTCAGCATGACAATTTTTTTTTTTTTAAGACATAATGCAACCCACTTTTTGTGGAGCACATATTGTGCATATCTGGAAGTCCTGCCGTTCGCCGTGGTAATGTGCGTCAGTGTCGTCAGTTGCTCTGGTAATATGACCCAGCGTCTGTGATTATATATTGTTCTATTGCAAATGGCCAGTTGTTGCCATGGTAATGCGTGCCTGCGCCTATTGCAGAAGTCGCATTCTACTATTCGCCGGCAAGTTACCGTTGTGATGCGTCCCGACAAGTGCAATTAGGTAAAGCACTTTGCATGCATGTCCACTAATGGCGCGTCATTGCTGGCTGGCGGTGACTATTGTACCAAGGTGATGCATCGCAACCTCCAAAGTTAGAATAGTAGGCTCCCTGTTCACGTTGTTCTCACTGTAACTAGAATAATACTAGCTATTGAACTCATTCTACGCCCGGGTGGCGAGCATTTATATTTTTATATGGTCTCCATCCTGGTATGTGCTGCTTCCATCCTGCACCCTAATCTTGTCATGTGCTGTTACCATCTTGCGCCCCCATCCTGTTATATTCTGCTCCCATCCTGCTCCCCCTTCCTGGTATGTGCTGCCCCATTTCTGCGCCCCCATCCTGTCATGTGGTGCTCTCATCCTGTGCCCCATTCTGTCATGTGCTGCACCCATCCTGCGTCCCAATTCTGTAATGTACTGCTCCCATCCTGCGCCCCCATTCTGTAATGTGCTGCTCTCATCCTGCGCCCCCATTCTGTCATGTGCTGCTCCCATCCTGTGCCCCCATCCTGCCATGTGCTGCTCCCATCCTGCGCCCCCATTCTGTCATGTGCTGCTCCCTTCCTGCACCCCAATTTATATTGGTATGTGGTCTCCATCCTGGTATGTGCTGCTTCCATCCTGCGCCCTAATCTTGTCATGTGCAGCCCCCATCCTGCGCCCTCATCCTGTTTTGTGCACCTCCATCTTGTCATGTGCTACTCTCTTCCTGTGCCCTCATACTGTTATGTGGTGCTCCCATCCTGCGCCCCCATCCTGTCATGTGGTGCTCCCGTCCTGCGCCCCCATCCTGTCATGTGATGCTCTTATCCAGCGTCCCCATCCTGTCATGTGCTCCCATCCTGCGCCCCATCCTGTCATGTGGTGCTCCCATCCAGCGCCCCCATCCTGTCATGCGCTGCTCCCATCCTGTGCCCCCTTCCTATCATGTGCAGCACCAATCCTGTGCCCTCATCCTGTTTTGTGAACCTCCATCTTGTCATGTGCTACTCTCTTCTTGTGCCCTCATACTGTCATGTGGTGCTCCCATCCTGTGCCCCCATCCTGTCATGTGCTCCCATCCTGCCATGTGCTCCCATCCTGCACCCCCATCTTGGCATGTGGTGCTCCCATCCTGTTCCCCCTTCCTGTCATGTGCAGCCCTCATCCTGCACCCTCATCCTGTTTTGTGCACCTCCATCTTGTCATGTGCTACTCTCTTCATGTGCCCTCATCCTGTCATGTGCTACCATCCTGCGCCACAATCCTGTCATGTGCTCCCATCCTGCGCCCCAATCCTGCATTTGGTGTTCCCATCCTCCGCCCCCATCCTGCACCCCTATGCTGTCATGTTCTGCTCCCATCCTGCGCCCCCATTCTGGTATGTACTGCCCCCATCCTGGTATGTGCTACTCCATTTCTGCACCACCATCCTGTCATGTGGTGCTCTCATCCTGCACACCAACTCTGTCTTGTGCTGCTCCCATCATGCGCCCCCATCCTGTCATGTGCTGCTCCCTTCCTGTGCCCCCATTCTGTCATGTGCTGCTCCCTTCCTGCGCCCCCATTCTGTCATGTGCTGCTCCCATCCTGCCCCCCCATTCTGTAATGTGCTGCTCCCATCCTGCGCCCCCAATCTGTCACGTGCTGCACCCATTCTGCGCCCTCATTCTGTCATGTGCTGCACCCATTCTGCACCCCCATTCTGTCATGTGCTGCTCCCATCCTGTGCCCCCATTCTGTCATGTGCAGTAAAAAGTCACTGGCTTGCTGCACTGACATATTTTCTACATATATTCAGTAGAAAGTGTCTGGATTGCTCCGCTGACATATTTTATATATATATATAGATTCAGTATAAAAATGGCGACGGAAAGCGCGGACTGCGCAGGCGCCGATTTCGGCGCCACAACCCTCCTGGGCCACAATCCTCATCCCCGGATGATTAACTTATAAAATTGCACCTGAAGTGTGCTATACGCATATGCCATTTCCAACGATGGATTCATGTCCCGGTCTCCGGCCCGAAGAGACCCCGCGGCAATACCGGATAGGTACTGTATATACTCGAGTATAAGCCGACCCGAGTATAAGCCGAGACCCCTAATTTTGCCACAAAAAATGGGAAAACTTATTGACTCGAGTATAAGCCTAGGGTGGGAAATGCAGCAGCTACTGGTAAATTTCAAAAATAAAAATAGATACCAATAAAAGTAAAATTTATTGAGACATCAGTAGGTTAAATGTTTTTGAATATCCATATTAAATCGGAACCCCATATAATGCTCCATAAAGTTCATGATAGGTCCCATAAGATGCTCCATACAAAAATAAGCCCCACATAATGCTGCACAAAGGTTAATAATGGCCCCATAAGATGCTCCATATTAAAATACACCCCATATAATGCTGCACAAAGGTTAATGATGACTCCATAAGGCTACTTTCACACTGGCGCCGTGCACTGCACGTCGCTATGCGTCGTTTTGGAGAAAAAACGCATCCTGCAAAAGTGCTTGCAGGATGCGATTTTTCTCCATTGACTTGCATTAGCGACGCAGTGCGACGCTTTGCCACACGTCGCAACCGTCGTGCGACGGTTGCGTCGTGTTATGTCGGACCGTCGCCACCAAAAAACGTTGCTTGTAATGTTTTTTGGTGCGTCGTTCCCATCTTTTCCGCCCCCTCCTCCCCGCACCTCACAATGGGGCAGCGGATGCGTTGAAAAACAGTATCCGCTGCCCCCGTTGTGCGGCGCTTGCATAGTATGCGTCGATGCGCTGCAACGTCGCATTGCGACGTGCAGTGCACGACGCTAGTGTGAAAGTAGCCTAAGATGCTCCATAGAATAATATGCCCCATATGCTGCTCCATAAAGGTTGATGGCCCCATAAGATGCTCATAGAATAATATGCCCCATATGATGCTCCATAAAGGCTGATGGCCCCATAAGATGCTCCATAGAATAATATGTCCCACATGCTGTTTCATAAAGGTTGATGGCCCCATAAGATGCTCCATAGAATTATATGCCCCATATGCTGTTTCATAAAGGTTAATGGCCCCATAAGATGCTCCACAGCATAATATGCCCCATATGCTGCTCCATAAAGGTTGATGGCCCCATAAGATGCTCCATAGTATAATTTGCCCTATATGCTGCTCCATAAAGGTTGACAGCCCCAAAAGATGCTCCATAGCATAATATGCCCGGTATGCTGCTTCATAAAGGTTGATGGCCCCCACAAGATGCTCCATAGCATAATATGCCCAGTATGCTGCTCTATAAAGGTTGATGGCCCCTATAAGTTGCTCTATAGCATAATATGCCCCGTATGCTGCTTCATAAAGGTTGATGGCCCCCACAAGATGTTCCATAGCATAATATGCCCGGTATGCTGATCCATAAAGGTTGATGGCCCCCATAAGATGTTCTATAGCATAATATGCCCCGTATGCTGCTCCATAAAGGTTGATGGCCCCCATAAGATGCTCCATAGCATAATATGCCTGGTATGCTGCTTCATAAAGGTTGATGGCCCCCACAAAATGCTCCATAGCATAATATGCCCGGTATGCTGCTCCATAAAGGTTGATCGCCCCCATAAGAAGCTCTATAGCATAATATGCCCCGTATGCTGCTCCATAAAGGTTGATGCCCCCATAAGATGCTCCATAGCATAATATGCCCCACATGCTGCTCCATAAAGGTTGATGGCCCCCATAAGATGCTCCATAGCATAATATGCCCCATATGCTGATCCATAAAGGTTGATGGCCCCATAAGATGCTCCATAGCATAATATGCCCCACATGCTCCTCCATAAAAGTTGAAGGTTGATGGCCCCCATAAGATGCACCATAGCATAATATGCCTCACATGCTGCTCCATAAAGGTTGATGGCCCCCATAAGATGCTCAGTGCAGCACCCCAGAGTCCTGGTTGTTGCAGTACTGTGGCTCCGCCACTATGGGGAGCTGTGGTACGTCTGATTGCACTAAAGGAGTTTCTCTGACCAGGTACACTCACACCACACTTCACACTCCGGCCACCAGGGGAGGTGGTCCTATCTAGTAGGCCACTCCTCACAACTCTGGTAAAACTGGGGGTTGGACAGGAAGACAGGGAGAAGTAGCTGGGAAGAGCTAGTGAGAGGACCTGTCAGGGATGGGATCCTGGCAGACTCCTCAGAGCAGAACTAACCAGTAAACAACGGGAATACAGAAAAGGAGAAATACCAGAAGGGGTCCTGCTGTTAGACCGAGGCAACATCCTTCTGAGGCGCAACCAGTCGGTGGCCGGAACGCCGAGCAAGTAAGAGACTTTAAGTACATTGCAAACCACGGCAGGACAGCTAATTACAGGTTGGCTGTCTCACTTAACACCTAAGCAGACAACGGAGGCAGCTGTGGGAGAGGGGCGACTCTAGGGTCCCGGAAGAACTCCAGGCCTACCCCGTCATACGGGTGCGTCCTACCATATCACCTGGAGGACGGAGAAAGAACAGTAGAGACAGAAAGAAACAGTTGTGAGGACTATCCCGGGAGCTCAGCAGGGAAGAACTACAACACACAGCGCTAGAAGGTAGATACTGATTCCCACCTGTAAGGAGAACTCCTGATGTGTCGTTGGACCGGCCGGTCTCTGAAAACCCAGTTAACAGCGCTCTGGACTGAGGTCTCCAACATCTTCAGTAAAGAGGTAAAGAGACTGCAACCTGGTGTCCTCATTATTTACCGCGACCTGCACCTCACAACTGCACCGTTACAACACCACTATTTGCACCGGACGTCCCCCACTGACAGACAGGGCCACGGACCGGGTCTAGCCACCGTGACAACCCAAGGACGGAGATCCCAGAGGCCCGGCTCCGGGTACCCCTCGGCCCTGCGGCGGTGTGGGGGCGCTCCACTCCATAGTATAATATGCCCCATATGCTGCTCCATAAAGGTTGATGGCCCCCATAAGATGCTCCATAGCATAATATGCTACATATGCTGCTCTATAAAGGTTGATGGCCCCATAAGATGATCCATAGCATAATATGCCCCATATGCTGCTCCATAAAAGTTGATGGCCCCCATAAGATGCTCCATTGCATAATATGCCCCATATGCTGCTCCATAAAGGTTGATGGCCCCCATAAGATGCTCCATAGCATAATATTCCCCATATGCTGCTCCATAAAGGTTGATGGCCCCCATAAGATGCTCCATAGCATAATATGTCCCACATGCAGCTCCATAAAGGTTGATGGCACCATAAGATGCTCAATAGCATAATATGCCCCATATGCTGCTCCATAAAGGTTGATGGCCCCCATAAGATGCTCCATAGCATAATATGCCCCATATGCTGCTCCATAAAGGTTGATGGCCCCCATAAGATGCTCCATAGCATAATATGTCCCACATGCAGCTTCATAAAGGTTGATGGCACCATAAGATGCTCAATAGCATAATATGCCCCATATGCTGCTCCATAAAGGTTGATGGCCCCCATAAGATGCTCCATAGCATAATATGCCCGGTATGCTGCTTCATAAAGGTTGATGGCCCCCACAATATGCTCCATAGCATAATATGCCCGGTATGCTGCTCTATGAAGGTTAATGGCCCCCATAAGATGCTCTATAGCATGATATGCCCCGTATGCTGCTTCATAAAGGTTGATGGCCCCCACAAGATGTTCCATAGCATAATATGCCCGGTATGCTGATCCATAAAGGTTGATGGCCCCCATAAGATGCTCTATAGCATAATATGCCCCATATGCTGCTCCATAAAGGTTGATGGCCCCCACAAGATGTTCCATAGCATAATATGCCCGGTATGCTGCTCCATAAAGGTTGATCGCCCCAATAAGATCCTCTATAGCATAATATGCCCCGTATGCTGCTCCATAAAGGTTGACGCCCCCATAAGATGCTCCATAGCATAATATGCCCCACATGCTGCTCCATAAAGGTTGACGCCCCCATAAGATGCTCCATAGCATAATATGCCCCACATGCTGCTCCATAAAGGTTGATGGCCCCCATAAGATGCTCCATAGCATAATATGCCCCATATGCTGCTCCATAAAGGTTGATTGCCCTATAAGATGCTCCATAGCATAATATTCCCCATATGCTGCTCCATAAAGGTTGATGGCCCCCATAAGATGGTCCATAGCATAATATGCCCCATATGCTGCTCCATAATGGTTGATGGCCCCCATAAGATGCTCCATAGCATAATATGCCCCATATGCTGCTCCATAAAGGTTGATTGCCCTATAAGATGCTCCATAGCATAATATTCCCCATATGCGGCTTCATAAAGGATGATGGCCCCATAAGATGCTCCATAGCATAATATACCCCATGCTGCTCCATAAAGGTTGATGGTCTGATAAGATGCTCCATAGCATAATATGCCCCATATGCGGCTTCATAAAGGATGATGGCCCCATAAGATGCTCCATAGCATAATATGCCCTATATGCTGCTCCATAAAATGTTGATGGCCCCATAAGATTCTCCATAGCATAATATGCCCCATATGCTACTCCATAAAGGTTGATGGCCCCCATAAGATGCTCCATAGCATAATATGCCCCATATGCTGCTCCATAAAGGTTGATTGCCCTATAAGATGCTCCATAGCATAATATTCCCCATATGCGGCTTCATAAAGGATGATGGCCCCATAAGATGCTCCATAGCATAATATGCCCTATATGCTGCTCCATAAAATGTTGATGGCCCCATAAGATTCTCCATAGCATAATATGCCCCATATGCTACTCCATAAAGGTTGATGGCCCCCATAAGATGCTCCATAGCATAATATACCCCATATGCTGCTCCATAAAGGTTGATGGTCTGATAAGATGCTCCATAGCATAATATGCCCCATATGCGGCTTCATAAAGGATGATGGCCCCATAAGATGCTCCATAGCATAATATGCCCTATATGCTGCTCCATAAAATGTTGATGGCCCCATAAGATTCTCCATAGCATAATATGCCCCATATGCTACTCCATAAAGGTTGATGGCCCCCACAAGATGCTCCATAGCATAATATGCCCGGTATGCTGCTCCATAAAGGTTGATCACCCCAATAAGATCCTCTATAGCATAATATGCCCCGTATGCTGCTCCATAAAGGTTGACGCCCCCATAAGATGCTCCATAGCATAATATGCCCCACATGCTGCTCCATAAAGGTTGATGGCCCCCATAAGATGCTCCATAGCATAATATGCCCCATATGCTGCTCCATAAAGGTTGATTGCCCTATAAGATGCTCCATAGCATAATATTCCCCATATGCTGCTCCATAAAGGTTGATGGCCCCCATAAGATGGTCCATAGCATAATATGCCCCATATGCTGCTCCATAATGGTTGATGGCCCCCATAAGATGCTCCATAGCATAATATGCCCCAAATGCTGCTCCATAAAAGTTGATGGCCCCATAATATGCTCCATAGCATAATATGCCCCATATGCTGCTCCATAAAGGTTGATGGCCCCCACAAGATGCTCCATAGCATAATATGCCCAGTATGCTGCTCCATAAAGGTTGATGGCCCCATAAGATGCTCCATAGCATAATATGTCCCATATGCTGCTCCATAAAGGTTGATGGTCCGATAAGATGCTCCATAGCATAATATGCCCCATATGCGGCTTCATAAAGGATGATGGCCCCATAAGATGCTCCATAGCATAATATGCCCTATATGCTGCTCCATAAAGGTTGATGGTCTGATAAGATGCTCCATAGCATAATATGCCCCATATGCGGCTTCATAAAGGATGATGGCCCCATAAGATGCTCCATAGCATAATATGCCCTATATGCTGCTCCATAAAATGTTGATGGCCCCATAAGATGCTCCATAGCATAATATGCCCCATATGCTGCTCCATAAAGGTTGATGGCCCCCACAAGATGCTCCATAGCATAATATGCCCGGTATGCTGCTCCATAAAGGTTGATGGCCCCATAAGATGCTCCATAGCATAATATGCCCCATATGCTGCTCCATAAAGGTTGATGGCCCCCATAAGATGCTTCATAGCATAATATGCCCCATATGCTGCTCCATAAAGGTTAATGACCATCATAAGATGCTCCATAGCATAATATGCCCCACATGCTGCTCCATAAAGGTTGAGGCCCCCATAAGGTGCTCCATAGCATAATATGCCCCATATGCTGCTCCATAAAGGTTGATGGCCCCCATAAGATGCTCCATAGCATAATATGCCCCATATGCTGCTCCATAAAGGTTGATGGCCCCATAAGATGCTCCATAGCATAATATGCCCAACATGCTGCTCCATAAAGGTTGATGGCCCCCATAAGATGCACCATAGCATAATATGCCCCACATGCTGCTCCATAAAGGTTGATGGCAGCCATAAGATGCTCCATAGCATAATATGCCCCATATGCTGCTCCATAAAGGTTGATGGCCCCCATAAGATGTTCCATAGCATAATATGCTTCATATGCTGCTCCATAAAGGTTGATGACCCCATAAGATGCTCCATAGCATAATATGCCCAGTATGCTGCTCTATAAAGGTTGATGGCCCCTATAAGTTGCTCTATAGCATAATATGCCCCGTATGCTGCTTCATAAAGGTTGATGGCCCCCATAAGATGTTCTATAGCATAATATGCCCCGTATGCTGCTCCATAAAGGTTGATGGCCCCCATAAGATGCTCCATAGCATAATATGCCTGGTATGCTGCTTCATAAAGGTTGATGGCCCCCATAAGATGCTCCATAGCATAATATGCCCGGTATGCTGCTTCATAAAGGTTGATGGCCCCCATAAGATGCTCTATAGCATAATATGCCCCGTATGCTGCTCCATAAAGGCTGATGACCCCATAAGATGCTACATAGCATAATATGCCCCATATGCTGCTCCATAAAGGTTGATGGCCCCCGTAAGATGCTCCATAGCATAATATGCCCCACATGCTGCACCATAAAGGTTGATGGCACCATAAGATGCTCAATAGCATAATATGCACCATATGCTGCTCCATAAAGGTTGATGGCCCCCATAAGATGCTCCATAGCATAATATGCCCGGTATGCTGCTTCATAAAGGTTGATGGCCCCCATAAGATGCTCTATAGCATAATATGCCCCGTATGCTGCTCCATAAAGGCTGATGACCCCATAAGATGCTACATAGCATAATATGCCCCATATGCTGCTCCATAAAGGTTGATGACCCCCATAAGATGCTGTATAGCATAATATGCCCCGTATGCTGCTCTGCAGCACCCCAGAGTCTGGTCGTTGTAGTAACGTCGCTCTTCCACCAGGGGGAGTGATGGTACGTCTGATTGCACTAAAAGAGTTCACCTTGCGGGTATCAGACACACATTACACTTTACACTCCGGCCGCCAGGGGGAGCAAAAGGTCCTATCTACTAGGCTACTCCTCACGCATGGGTAAAACTGGGGGTTGGATAGGATAGGAAGTTAGGGAGAAAGTAGCTGTGGAGAGTTCGAGAGAGGACCTGTTAGGGATGGGATCCTGACAGCGGCCTAGCACAGACAGATTGTTACGGAGCCGTGCCTGTGCCTTATAGCGGCAGACTCCTAAGAAAGGACACGAAGCGAAGTATATTGTGGAGAAGTGAGAAACGGGATCACAGCACAAAGGAGATAGAACCAGAAGGAGTCGTGTCTTAAGATCAGCAACATCCTTCTGAGGTGCGTAGCCGGCGGCCGAAACGCCGAGGAAGTAATAGACTCTACGCATTACTTTGAACCAACGGCAGGGCAGTTAACTTTAGGTTGGCTGTCTCACCTTTACACCTAATGAAGACAACGGAGGCAATTGTGGGAGAGGGGCGTCTCTAGGGTCCCTATAAAATAACTCCAGGCCTACCCCGTCATACGGGTGCGTCCTATCCATATCATCTGGGGGACGGAGAGAGAAAGAACAGAAACATACACGACAGTTGTGAGGACTATCCCGTGGTGCTCAGCAGGGAGGTACTACAACACACAGGCGCTGGTAGGAAGGCCACTGATTTCCACCTGAAAAGGGAACTCTGGATGTGCCTTTGGACCGGCCGGTCTCAGCCAGCCCTGTTAGCAGTGCTCTGGATTGCAGATGCCGAAGCCTTCAGTAAAGAGGTAAAGAGACTGCAACCCTGTGTCCTCGTCATTTACTGCGACCTACACCACCACCTACACCTTTTATTGGGCGCCCCTTAGCAGGGCCACGGACCGGGTCAGGCCACTGTGACATCCCCAGGACTGAGAGACCCGGTACCGAGTACCCCGTTGCCCTGTGTTTGGGGGCCGCTCCAACTTGGCGTCACAAACAGGATTTACTTAAGCCTGAGGAATCAGGTCATGTGTGCCTTGGAACTGTGACTGGATTGTGCTGAATCGTGATTTATTGCAAAGACTGTGTATTGCTATTTGCCGCCAAAATCCGCAATTGCCGCACCGTGTGGGGCACGAGGGGAGGAGCCATAGCTTCATGGGTGGAGCTGGCCGAAAAGAGCGCGGAACAAGAAGACGTGGTGAGGTGCCGATTCCGGAAGAGGAACCCCGATTTCCACCAGGTTAGCAGAGGGGAGGGGCGGCCATGTCTGATCCAGGAGAAGCGGAGGCGGCGGTCGCAGAAGCAGACTCGGGGGCACCTCCGGGCCCCGCAGTAGGCGCACCTGCAGGCCTTGTACCACCGCCGGGTTCCGCAGAGCTTGCCGCCCCCAGCAGCCAGCCGGATGCTGCCGCAGCTACAGCAGCCATAATGCCCTTCTCCATGCCGTACCTACCTGGTACAAGCAGCCTGGCTCCCGCGATACTCTGGAGAATCACATACATTAACTGACTTTAAAGAAGGGATCTGCAGCCTGCTTGAGTTTTATCCCCTGACAGAGCCTCTGAAAGTTCATATGATAACAGGCCAACTCTTTGGAGCGGCTCTGAGGGAAGTGAAGTCCTGGCCCGCTGCGGAAAAGAGAACTGCGCAGCAGGTCTTTGCAAAGCTTAAAACCACCTTTGACACCTGCACTGCTACAGAAATTAAATTGACGTTCTATGGGTGCAAGCAGAGGCCGCAGGATAGCTTACGGGACTATGCCCTTAATCTCCAGGAGGCACTGCGGGCCATCAAACAGAATGACCCAAACAGCATGCAAGATGAGGATAAACTCCTGAAAGAGCGGTTCATCGAGGGGCTCCTGTGCAGTCACCAAAGGGCCCAACTGCACTTCCTGGCCATGCAGAATCCAGACCTGACTTTCGCGCAATTCAAAGATAAAGCCATCCAGGTGCTACAGGAGCGACAGCCCAGCCGTGCAGTACTTCCCAGGCGTCAAACTCTCACGTACCACCAGGAGGTGGCGCCAGATGCCCCAATTGCCACCGAGGCCGATGCCCAGATCCTGGAGGACGATTCCCCTGCAGGACTACGCCTCCAGATGCAGGAGCTGACCAAGAGCGTTGCTGCCCTAGCCCGGACCGTACAGTCCCTACAGGAGGCCCCCAAGGAGAAGATCCAGCTGGCTTCCAGACCGGAGGATGTCCCCTGGCAGCGACAGAGGAGGATTCCGCTGACCAGACGCAGGGACGACGATCGCTTTCATCGGGACGGACGACCTATCTGCCGCCGCTGCCACCAGGTGGGCCACCTTGCGAGGTACTGTCATTTAAACGAGCAACCCCTGGGGCAGAGGGCCAACCCCCAGGAGTAGGACGATCAGGCCCGCAAAATTGGAGAGCCAAATACATTGGAGGGCGACTAGTTCTTCGCATCGTGATCGACGGTATCCCCATGAACGCTTTGCTGGACACCGGTTCTCAGGTGACGACTATGCCTTACATCCTTTATAAACGTTATTGGGAGGACACCGACATTACTCGTGGCCCCGATGATGATTTCACCATAATAGCCAGTAATGGTCAGCCATTGCCACAAGTGGGGTACAAAGAGGTCACCATTAAAGTGGGGTGGGTAGAATTGGAGGCCCAAGGGATTATAATTGTTGATATTGACCGACGTGAATGTAATCCCATGATGACCATTGGTACTAATGTTATAGAAAATTGTCTTGTAGAAGTTATTGTCCTGTTACAGCAGGTAGCAGAAACAGCTGGTTACAGTGAACAACGTGCCCTGCAGAAATAAATCAGGGCTCTGATGCAGAGACAGCAGGTGGAGCTGACTGGTGGTGAAATTGGTCGTGTCACAGTGAGTGATTCAAACCCCATTGCGATACCCCCCAGGAGTGAAATGTTAATATGGTGTCGAGCAGCCATAGGCCTCAGGGGTAAGGACTATCAGGCCCTGGTAGAACCTGTATATTCAGATATTAGGCCTACCCTCCTGACAGCCAGAGGGGAGGTTGACGTCCGCAAGGGGAGGGTGCCAGTACGTGTTCTTAGTTGTGGGGAGGAAGAAGTCCACCTAACCAAATATGCCACACTTGCCAAACTGTTTACTGTTAATAATAGTGTGATACAGGCTCCCGGACCCTTGGTCCCGTCCAATCTGGCGGAGAACAACAGTTCTGCAGGGCAACTGAAAGATTGGTGTCATGGGCACTGACTCTACCCCATCTCACCAGAAACAGGGGGCCTACAGGGTGGTTCATGAGTACGAGCGGGTATTCAGCAAGCACCCCCTAGATTTTGGGCAGGTAAAAGGGATTCAACATCATATCCCCACAGGAGATCATCCACCCATAAAAGAGAGATATCGTCCTGTACCCCCAGCTCATTATCAGTGTGCCAAAGACATGTTGCGAGAGATGAAGGAGGCTGGGGTAGTGAGAGACAGTTGTAGCCCCTGGGCAGCTCCATTAGTCCTCGTTAGGAAGAAAGATGGCACAATGAGGATGTGTGTTGATTATAGGCAGCTAAATCGCATTACACATAAGGATGCACACCCACTGCCCAGGATAGAGGAGTCCCTGGCTGCTTTAAAATCTGCTAACTACTTCTCTACCTTGGATCTCACCAGTGGGTACTGGCAGGTTCCCATGGCAGAGGCGGACAAGGAGAAGACGGCCTTCACGATGCCAATGGGTCTCTGCAAATTCAACTACGTGCCCTTTGGATTGTGCAATGCCCCGGGAACGTTCCAGAGAATGATGGAGTGCTGTCTAGGGCACAAGAACTTTGAAACTGTGTTGCTATACCTGGACGACGTCATCATCTTCTCCAAGACTTATGAGTACCATCTGAAGCACCTGGCCAAGGTGTTTGAAGCCTTGTCCAACTTTGGCCTAAAGGTAAAACCGTCCAAATGCCATCTGCTAAAACCCAAGGTGCAGTACCTGGGCCATGTAGTGAGTGCCGACGGGGTGGCCCCAGACCCTGACAAAGTCACCGTGATAAAAGACTGGCCGAAGCCCGGCAACCTCCATGAAGTCTGGCAGTTCCTCGGGTTGGTAGGCTATTACAGGAGGTTTATCAAGGACTTCACCAAGAAGGCCGCGCCATTGCAAGACCTGTTGGTGGTCCAATCCAAGAAAACCAAGGGTAAGCATACCCCATTTGATTGGAACGAAGGACTGGAAGGATCGTTCACTTGTTTAAAGTTGGTGCTGACGGGACAAGAGGTACTGGCCTACCCTGAATATGACCAACCGTTTGTGCTGTATACGGATGCCAGCAACGTGGGACTGGGAGCTGTGTTGTCCCAGGTCCAGAAAGGCAAGGAGAGGGTAATCGCTTACGCCAGCAGGAAACTTCGTCCCACTGAAAGGAACCCTGACAACTACAGTTCATTTAAGCTGGAATTCCTCGCCATCGTTTGGGCAGTGACGGAGAGGTTCAAGCACTACCTGGCCTCAGCAAAATTCACTGTCTTCACGGATAATAATCCACTAACACATTTTGGACACAGCAAAACTCGGTGCCTTGGAACAGCGGTGGATGGCCCGGCTGTCCAATTATGACTTCACCATCAAGTACCGGGCAGGGCATAAGAATGCGAACGCCGATGCCTTGTCCCGGATGCCCAACTTGCCAGAAACGGGGGAAGACCCGGAGGCACTTGAAGAGGTGGAGCTGCCCGCTTTCCATCGCCCCAAAGCCACTCAGTGTTCCCATCATGTGAAGAACAGGCACAAGAATAGGCAGGACACCATACTGAATCCCCTGCCCCACCACGGATCAGCAGAGACCCAGGATGGTGACCCCGTGGTCCGTCGGGTGAAAGAGCTCCTGATGGTAAGCTGTGCCGGAGAAGCATCGACCCACGCACTCATGAATTGGTATGGCAGATAGTGGTTCCAAGGCAAGATGCGCCAATGGTTCTGGGAGCGTACCACGATGGGGCCGGACACTTCAGATAGAGGAAGTTGGAGAGGCTACTCCGAGGGACGTCTACTGGATTGGCATGAAGAAAGCCATCGAGAAGTGGTGTCGAGCGTGTGGCCCATGTAGCCTATGCAGTAAGGACCGTGACAGCCAACGGGCTCCCTTGCAGCCCATCATCACCAAACGGCCGCTCGAACTGGTCGCGCTAGATCATGTGAAGCTAACACCTAGCCGGTCAGGCTATGTCTACGCTTTTACCCTTGTGTATCACTACTCCAGATTCCTGGTAGTTGTGCCTGTCAAAGATCTAACGGCTGGACGGCCGCCAAAACCTTCCAGCAGTACTTCTGTAGACCACATGGGTACCCGGAGAAGGTACTGACCGACCAGGGACCAGCATTTGAAGCGGAGGTGTTCCAGGAGTTCTGCAATCTGCACGGGTGTAAGAAGATCAGAACCACCCCGTACCATCCACAAACCAACGGGATGTGTGAGAAGATGAACCAAGTGGTAATCGACTTACTGAAGACCTTGCCTGTGGAGGAACGGAGCTTGTGGCCAACAAAGTTGCCTGACTTGGTAGACATGTACAACCACATTCCAGTGAATTCCACCAACTGCACTCCAGCGTACCTGATGCGAGGAAGATCTAGCAAGTTACCTGTTGATCTAGACATGGGGGTCCTAACCCCCGAAGATACCTCGCCAGATGCAGATTGGGATGCAAAAAAGCAGCAAAGGTACATACATAAAATACATGAATGCGTGGAAAGAAGTCTCGCCCAAGCCAGACAAAAACAAGAAAGAGACTACAACCAGCATGCTCCTGCGATTCCCTTGTCACCCGGTAAGCAAGTACTCAAACGGAAGAGGAGATTACACAAGCTTGACGACCAATGGGAAGCGGAACCGTATACCATCCTGCCATCCGATTTTGACAATACGAAGGTCTGTCTCATCAGCAAAGATGGAGGGGAGACCTCAACGGCAATATCCAGAGACCACCTTAAAATATGCCCTGATAAGTTGAGAGAAAGGGAAACAGATCCCGGAACCTCTCCACCTGTAGAAGAGGAGAAGATGATACACACTGTTCTTGGCGATTTTCCCCAGTCCTGGACTCAAATAAATCAGGCCATCGTGGTACCTATCTTAACGTTTCGTCAACTAAAACCGCCAAAACTAAATGTGGTGCCAGATCATCCGGACCCGCAATCACAGCGGACCCCACCAGAGGATGCCATGCCAACCATTGAAGCGGCAAGTCCTCCCTCTGCTATCGGCGAATCTGCCATACCCACCATTAGTAGCAGCAGCCCTGAGAGCTCCAGCATGCCAGTGCAACCCAGACTCACTAGAAGTGTAGCTAGAAGACAGTGCACTACACCAGCGATAGCAAGCATAGCGGGCCTTGTTAGGCCAATAGCAACCCCTGCACTGCGGAGGTCTACACGTAGCACCAAGAACCAAACTCCACTTCGCTACAAAACTTGGAGATATTAATGATAGTTGCTATTTGGTTGAAAATGTGTAAATATCTTTGTTACAGGTTTAAAAATGGACAATGGAGTAATGGACAGTGAATTGCTCCAAAACTTTCACAGGGACCCCTTTGTTTACCTGGGGTCCCTGCTGTTTCAAGGTTGTACCCACTGAACTGGGAGTCATGAACTGTGCATGACCAAACTTTTGCAACGTTCAAGTGTCCTCACCTCCCATAGAGGGAAGCACTGTTATATTTACTTGTTCATAGCATTTACTTGTTCATAGAATTTCAAAATTTTGTATGTCTTTTGTTAACATGTATTGTTGTTCTTCTTTCCCCAGTCCGGGAGTACTGGATTTAACGGGGGGGAGTGCAGCACCCCACAGTCTGGTCGTTGCAGTAACGTTGCTCTTCCACCAGGGGGAGTGATGGTACGTCTGATTGCACTAAAAGAGTTCACCTTGGAGGTATCACAGACACACATTACACTTCACACTCCAGCCGCCAGGGGGAGCAAAAGGTCCTATCTACTAGGCCACTCCTCACACATGGGTAAAACTGGGGGTAGGATAGGAAGTTAGGGAGAAAGTAGCTGGGGAGAGTTCGAGAGAGGACCTGTCAGGGGTGGGATCCTGACAGCGGCCTAGCACAGACAGATTGTTACGGAGCCGTGCCTGTGCCTTATAGCGGCAGACTCCTAAGAAAGGACACGAAGCGAAGTATATTGTGGAGAAGTGAGAAACGGGATCACAGCACAAAGGAGATAGAACCAGAAGGAGTCGTGCCTCAAGATCAGCAACATCCTTCTGAGGCGCGTAGCCGGCGGCCGGAACGCTGAGGAAGTAATAGACTCTACGCATTACTTTGAACTAGAGTTGAGCGACTTTCATTTTTTTAAGATCGAGTCGGGTTTTGTGAAACCCGATTTTGTCCAGAGTCGAGTCGAGTGCAGTCGGCCGATTATCGCTAAAAGTCGGGGATCGACCGAAACACGAAACCCAATGCAAGTCAATGGGGAAGCATAGTCGGCAGTGAGTGGAGGCCAGGAAAACACCTACAGTGCCCATTTTAATGCCAAAAACATCCATTCTTGTTTCTGAAGCTTGTCAATCTTAATTAACTTTATAATAATAGTTGGGCATAGGGAATTGGGGGTCATTTGGCAAAAGTTGTGGGGGGAGTAGGGCCGGCTCAAGTTTTTCGTGGGCCCAGGAAATGCGGACTACGTCACGGCGGTGTTGCAGGGAAAGGTAAGTATTTCAACGTTGCAAGTGCTGTGATCCTGAGCAAGCAGGGGGGGCCCACTCGTTCGCATTGGCACTGGCACAGGGCCCCTCAAAGTACAGCGATGTGTGTTTGCATGGCGGGGGCGCCTCCCACCAGCAGCGACACTTTTGCGTACTCTGAGGGGCCCTGTGCCAGTGACGTCGCCAACGAGTATGCCCCCCCACCTGATGAAGGAACCTGCACTTTCATCTGCACCTTCCTCTCTGTCCCTGTGTAAGGTGGTATAACATGCGGGAAGGGGAACCTTACTTTCAGCAGGGTCAGATTCTGGCTGTGTAGAGTATAAGGGGAATGTAGTGGTCTAGGTCAATGTACCAGCAGACTCATCTAGCAGTGGCTGGGCAATGGGCAGGATGAGGAGGAAACAGATATAGGGCCAAAGAATAAAGTAGGCTAAATGCAGTTCAAAATTGGTAACAGGACTAAACAGGCGGCATTGCTTTGTTCAGTGGAGTAGCAAACCCAAGAGCAGCAGACACTGTTTCAAGGGCATAACCACACTAGTAGGCCAAATGCAGTTTAATATCTGATAGTATAGGGCGAAAGCCAGAATGTGGAAGCTCAGCTTTGTTCAGTTGAGGACAACACCAGGCAGGGGCAGACAGACACCTTTAGTAGGCCGGAACAGCCAATGGCATTTTTAAAAATGGTAATTTGGAACAGAAGGTTGAAGCTCAGCTTTATTCAGTTGAGGACAACACCAGGCAGGGGCAGACATTCACCTTTAGTAGGCCGGAACAGCCAATTGCATTTTTAAAAATGGTAATTTGGAACAGAAGGTTGAAGCTCAGCTTTATTCAGTTGAGGACAACACCAGGCAGGGGCAGACAGACACCTTTAGTGGGCCGGAACAGCCAATTTTTTAAAAAAACAGCAGTTAGTAAGAGGCAGAAGGTAGAAGCTCAGCTTTATTCAGTTGAGGACAACACCAGGCAGGGGCAGACAGACACCTTTAGTAGGCCGGAACAGCCAATTGCATTTTTAAAAATGGTAATTTGGAACAGAAGGTTGAAGCTCAGCTTTATTCAGTTGAGGACAACACCAGGCAGGGGCAGACATTCACCTTTAGTAGGCCGGAACAGCCAATTGCATTTTTAAAAATGGTAATTTGGAACAGAAGGTTGAAGCTCAGCTTTATTCAGTTGAGGACAACACCAGGCAGGGGCAGACAGACACCTTTAGTAGGCCGGAACAGCCAATTTTTTAAAAAAACAGCAGTTAGTAAGAGGCAGAAGGTAGAAGCTCAGCTTTATTCAGTTGAGGACAACACCAGGCAGGGGCAGACAGACACCTTTAGTAGGCCGGAACAGCCAATTGCATTTTTAAAAATGGTAATTTGGAACAGAAGGTTGAAGCTCAGCTTTATTCAGTTGAGGACAACACCAGGCAGGGGCAGACAGACACCTTTAGTAGGCCGGAACAGCCAATGGCATTTTTAAAAATGGTAATTTGGAACTGAAGGTTGAAGCTCAGCTTTATTCAGTTGAGGACAACACCAGGCAGGGGCAGACATTCACCTTTAGTAGGCCGGAACAGCCAATTGCATTTTTAAAAATGGTAATTTGGAACAGAAGGTTGAAGCTCAGCTTTATTCAGTTGAGGACAACACCAGGCAGGGGCAGACAGACACCTTTAGTAGGCCGGAACAGCCAATTTTTTAAAAAAACAGCAGTTAGTAAGAGGCAGAAGGTAGAAGCTCAGCTTTATTCAGTTGAGGACAACACCAGGCAGGGGCAGACAGACACCTTTAGTAGGCCGGAACAGCCAATTGCATTTTTAAAAATGGTAATTTGGAACAGAAGGTTGAAGCTCAGCTTTATTCAGTTGAGGACAACACCAGGCAGGGGCAGACAGACACCTTTAGTAGGCCGGAACAGCCAATGGCATTTTTAAAAATGGTAATTTGGAACTGAAGGTTGAAGCTCAGCTTTATTCAGTTGAGGACAACACCAGGCAGGGGCAGACATTCACCTTTAGTAGGCCGGAACAGCCAATTGCATTTTTAAAAATGGTAATTTGGAACAGAAGGTTGAAGCTCAGCTTTATTCAGTTGAGGACAACACCAGGCAGGGGCAGACAGACACCTTTAGTAGGCCGGAACAGCCAATTGCATTTTTAAAAATGGTAATTTGGAACAGAAGGTTGAAGCTCAGCTTTATTCAGTTGAGGACAACACCAGGCAGGGGCAGACAGACACCTTTAGTAGGCCGGAACAGCCAATGGCATTTTTAAAAATGGTAATTTGGAACTGAAGGTAGAAGCTCAGCTTTATTCAGTTGAGGACAACACCAGGCAGGGGCAGACAGACACCTTTAGTAGGCCGGAACAGCCAATTGCATTTTTAAAAATGGTAATTTGGAACAGAAGGTTGAAGCTCAGCTTTATTCAGTTGAGGACAACACCAGGCAGGGGCAGACAGACACCTTTAGTAGGCCGGAACAGCCAATTTTTAAAAAAAACAGCAGTTAGTAAGAGGCAGAAGGTAGAAGCTCAGCTTTATTCAGTTGAGGACAACACCAGGCAGGGGCAGACAGACACCTTTAGTAGGCCGGAACAGCCAATTGCATTTTTAAAAATGGTAATTTGGAACAGAAGGTTGAAGCTCAGCTTTATTCAGTTGAGGACAACACCAGGCAGGGGCAGACAGACACCTTTAGTAGGCCGGAACAGCCAATGGCATTTTTAAAAATGGTAATTTGGAACAGAAGGTTGAAGCTCAGCTTTATTCAGTTGAGGACAACACCAGGCAGGGGCAGACAGACACCTTTAGTAGGCCGGAACAGCCAATTTTTTAAAAAAACAGCAGTTAGTAAGAGGCAGAAGGTAGAAGCTCAGCTTTATTCAGTTGAGGACAACACCAGGCAGGGGCAGACAGACACCTTTAGTAGGCCGGAACAGCCAATTGCATTTTTAAAAATGGTAATTTGGAACAGAAGGTTGAAGCTCAGCTTTATTCAGTTGAGGACAACACCAGGCAGGGGCAGACAGACACCTTTAGTAGGCCGGAACAGCCAATGGCATTTTTAAAAATGGTAATTTGGAACTGAAGGTAGAAGCTCAGCTTTATTCAGTTGAGGACAACACCAGGCAGGGGCAGACAGACACCTTTAGTAGGCCGGAACAGCCAATTGCATTTTTAAAAATGGTAATTTGGAACAGAAGGTTGAAGCTCAGCTTTATTCAGTTGAGGACAACACCAGGCAGGGGCAGACAGACACCTTTAGTAGGCCGGAACAGCCAATTTTTTAAAAAAACAGCAGTTAGTAAGAGGCAGAAGGTAGAAGCTCAGCTTTATTCAGTTGAGGACAACACCAGGCAGGGGCAGACAGACACCTTTAGTAGGCCGGAACAGCCAATTGCATTTTTAAAAATGGTAATTTGGAACAGAAGGTTGAAGCTCAGCTTTATTCAGTTGAGGACAACACCAGGCAGGGGCAGACAGACACCTTTAGTAGGCCGGAACAGCCAATGGCATTTTTAAAAATGGTAATTTGGAACTGAAGGTTGAAGCTCAGCTTTATTCAGTTGAGGACAACACCAGGCAGGGGCAGACATTCACCTTTAGTAGGCCGGAACAGCCAATTGCATTTTTAAAAATGGTAATTTGGAACAGAAGGTTGAAGCTCAGCTTTATTCAGTTGAGGACAACACCAGGCAGGGGCAGACAGACACCTTTAGTAGGCCGGAACAGCCAATTTTTAAAAAAAACAGCAGTTAGTAAGAGGCAGAAGGTAGAAGCTCAGCTTTATTCAGTTGAGGACAACACCAGGCAGGGGCAGACAGACACCTTTAGTAGGCCGGAACAGCCAATTGCATTTTTAAAAATGGTAATTTGGAACAGAAGGTTGAAGCTCAGCTTTATTCAGTTGAGGACAACACCAGGCAGGGGCAGACAGACACCTTTAGTAGGCCGGAACAGCCAATGGCATTTTTAAAAATGGTAATTTGGAACTGAAGGTAGAAGCTCAGCTTTATTCAGTTGAGGACAACACCAGGCAGGGGCAGACAGACACCTTTAGTAGGCCGGAACAGCCAATTGCATTTTTAAAAATGGTAATTTGGAACAGAAGGTTGAAGCTCAGCTTTATTCAGTTGAGGACAACACCAGGCAGGGGCAGACAGACACCTTTAGTAGGCCGGAACAGCCAATTTTTTAAAAAAACAGCAGTTAGTAAGAGGCAGAAGGTAGAAGCTCAGCTTTATTCAGTTGAGGACAACACCAGGCAGGGGCAGACAGACACCTTTAGTAGGCCGGAACAGCCAATTGCATTTTTAAAAATGGTAATTTGGAACAGAAGGTTGAAGCTCAGCTTTATTCAGTTGAGGACAACACCAGGCAGGGGCAGACAGACACCTTTAGTAGGCCGGAACAGCCAATGGCATTTTTAAAAATGGTAATTTGGAACTGAAGGTTGAAGCTCAGCTTTATTCAGTTGAGGACAACACCAGGCAGGGGCAGACATTCACCTTTAGTAGGCCGGAACAGCCAATTGCATTTTTAAAAATGGTAATTTGGAACAGAAGGTTGAAGCTCAGCTTTATTCAGTTGAGGACAACACCAGGCAGGGGCAGACAGACACCTTTAGTAGGCCGGAACAGCCAATTTTTTAAAAAAACAGCAGTTAGTAAGAGGCAGAAGGTAGAAGCTCAGCTTTATTCAGTTGAGGACAACACCAGGCAGGGGCAGACAGACACCTTTAGTAGGCCGGAACAGCCAATTGCATTTTTAAAAATGGTAATTTGGAACAGAAGGTTGAAGCTCAGCTTTATTCAGTTGAGGACAACACCAGGCAGGGGCAGACAGACACCTTTAGTAGGCCGGAACAGCCAATGGCATTTTTAAAAATGGTAATTTGGAACTGAAGGTAGAAGCTCAGCTTTATTCAGTTGAGGACAACACCAGGCAGGGGCAGACAGACACCTTTAGTAGGCCTAAACAGCCAATTGCATTTTTAAAAATGGTAATTTGGAACAGAAGGTTGAAGCTCAGCTTTATTCAGTTGAGGACAACACCAGGCAGGGGCAGACAGACACCTTTAGTAGGCCGGAACAGCCAATTTTTAAAAAAAACAGCAGTTAGTAAGAGGCAGAAGGTAGAAGCTCAGCTTTATTCAGTTGAGGACAACACCAGGCAGGGGCAGACAGACACCTTTAGTAGGCCGGAACAGCCAATTGCATTTTTAAAAATGGTAATTTGGAACAGAAGGTTGAAGCTCAGCTTTATTCAGTTGAGGACAACACCAGGCAGGGGCAGACAGACACCTTTAGTAGGCCGGAACAGCCAATGGCATTTTTAAAAATGGTAATTTGGAACTGAAGGTTGAAGCTCAGCTTTATTCAGTTGAGGACAACACCAGGCAGGGGCAGACATTCACCTTTAGTAGGCCGGAACAGCCAATTGCATTTTTAAAAATGGTAATTTGGAACAGAAGGTTGAAGCTCAGCTTTATTCAGTTGAGGACAACACCAGGCAGGGGCAGACAGACACCTTTAGTAGGCCGGAACAGCCAATGGCATTTTTAAAAATGGTAATTTGGAACAGAAGGTAGAAGCTCAGCTTTATTCAGTTGAGGACAACACCAGGCAGGGGCAGACAGACACCTTTAGTAGGCCGGAACAGCCAATTGCATTTTTAAAAATGGTAATTTGGAACAGAAGGTTGAAGCTCAGCTTTATTCAGTTGAGGACAACACCAGGCAGGGGCAGACAGACACCTTTAGTAGGCCGGAACAGCCAATGGCATTTTTAAAAATGGTAATTTGGAACAGAAGGTTGAAGCTCAGCTTTATTCAGTTGAGGACAACACCAGGCAGGGGCAGACAGACACCTTTAGTAGGCCGGAACAGCCAATTGCATTTTTAAAAATGGTAATTTGGAACAGAAGGTTGAAGCTCAGCTTTATTCAGTTGAGGACAACACCAGGCAGGGGCAGACAGACACCTTTAGTAGGCCGGAACAGCCAATTTTTTAAAAAAACAGCAGTTAGTAAGAGGCAGAAGGTAGAAGCTCAGCTTTATTCAGTTGAGGACAACACCAGGCAGGGGCAGACAGACACCTTTAGTAGGCCGGAACAGCCAATTGCATTTTTAAAAATGGTAATTTGGAACAGAAGGTTGAAGCTCAGCTTTATTCAGTTGAGGACAACACCAGGCAGGGGCAGACAGACACCTTTGGTAGGCCGGAACAGCCAATTGCATTTTTAAAAATGGTAATTTGGAACAGAAGGTTGAAGCTCAGCTTTATTCAGTTGAGGACAACACCAGGCAGGGGCAGACAGACACCTTTAGTAGGCCGGAACAGCCAATGGCATTTTTAAAAATGGTAATTTGGAACTGAAGGTAGAAGCTCAGCTTTATTCAGTTGAGGACAACACCAGGCAGGGGCAGACAGACACCTTTAGTAGGCCGGAACAGCCAATTGCATTTTTAAAAATGGTAATTTGGAACAGAAGGTTGAAGCTCAGCTTTATTCAGTTGAGGACAACACCAGGCAGGGGCAGACAGACACCTTTAGTAGGCCGGAACAGCCAATTTTTTAAAAAAACAGCAGTTAGTAAGAGGCAGAAGGTAGAAGCTCAGCTTTATTCAGTTGAGGACAACACCAGGCAGGGGCAGACAGACACCTTTAGTAGGCCGGAACAGCCAATGGCATTTTTAAAAATGGTAATTTGGAACAGAAGGTTGAAGCTCAGCTTTATTCAGTTGAGGACAACACCAGGCAGGGGCAGACAGACACCTTTAGTAGGCCGGAACAGCCAATGGCATTTTTAAAAATGGTAATTTGGAACTGAAGGTTGAAGCTCAGCTTTATTCAGTTGAGGACAACACCAGGCAGGGGCAGACATTCACCTTTAGTAGGCCGGAACAGCCAATTGCATTTTTAAAAATGGTAATTTGGAACAGAAGGTTGAAGCTCAGCTTTATTCAGTTGAGGACAACACCAGGCAGGGGCAGACAGACACCTTTAGTAGGCCGGAACAGCCAATGGCATTTTTAAAAATGGTAATTTGGAACAGAAGGTAGAAGCTCAGCTTTATTCAGTTGAGGACAACACCAGGCAGGGGCAGACAGACACCTTTAGTAGGCCGGAACAGCCAATTTTTTAAAAAAACAGCAGTTAGTAAGAGGCAGAAGGTAGAAGCTCAGCTTTATTCAGTTGAGGACAACACCAGGCAGGGGCAGACAGACACCTTTAGTAGGCCGGAACAGCCAATTGCATTTTTAAAAATGGTAATTTGGAACAGAAGGTTGAAGCTCAGCTTTATTCAGTTGAGGACAACACCAGGCAGGGGCAGACACCGTTAGTAGGCCGGAACCAGCAATGTGTTTAAAAACAGCAGTTAATCAGAGCCGGAAGGTAGAAGCTCAGCTTTATTCAGTTGAGGGCAACACCAGGGAGGGGCAGAAGCCGTTAGTAGGCCCTAACCACCATTTTGTTTTTTAAAAAACACTTAATGAGAGCCAGAAGGTTGAAGCTCAGCTTTATTCAGTTGAGGGCAACACCAGGCAGGGGCAGACACCGTTAGTAGGCCGGAACCAGCAATGTGTTTAAAAACAGCAGTTAATCAGAGCCGGAAGGTAGAAGCTCAGCTTTATTCAGTTGAGGGCAACACCAGGGAGGGGCAGAAGCCGTTAGTAGGCCCTAACCACCATTTTGTTTTTTAAAAAACACTTAATGAGAGCCAGAAGGTTGAAGCTCAGCTTTATTCAGTTGAGGGCAACACCAGGCAGGGGCAGACACCGTTAGTAGGCCGGAACCACCATTTTGTTTTTTAAAAAACACTTAATGAGAGCCAGAAGGTTGAAGCTCAGCTTTATTCAGTTGAGGGCAACACCAGGCAGGGGCAGACACCGTTAGTAGGCCGGAACCAGCAATGTGTTTAAAAACAGCAGTTAATCAGAGCCGGAAGGTAGAAGCTCAGCTTTATTCAGTTGAGGGCAACACCAGGGAGGGGCAGAAGCCGTTAGTAGGCCCTAACCACCATTTTGTTTTTTAAAAAACACTTAATGAGAGCCAGAAGGTAGAAGCTCAGCTTTATTCAGTTGAGGACAACTTGAATTAGGGACTGCATACAGACTTAGCAGGCTGTCCCCTGTGTGGACCATGCATCCAATACATTAACCCATTGAGCCACAAAGGACACGTAACCTTCCGTGGCCATGCCTACAGGTCCATGTGTCTGTTGTCAGGTGTACCTTTGTCAGTGTAGGCCTATTTGAAGGAGGGACCGCAGACAGGCTTCGAAGGCCTAACACAATAAAATGGGCTGGCTGTAGGCACTTTAAAATTGGTTCCAGGGGTACACGGGCAGCAGTGGTCTGGTCAGTGGAGGCCTAGTGGAAGGAGGGACCGCAGACAGGCTTCGAAGGCCTAACACAATAAAATGGGCTGGCTGTAGGCACTTTAAAATTGGTTCCAGGGGTACACGGGCAGCAGTGGTCTGGTCAGTGGAGGCCTAGTGGAAGGAGGGACCGCAGACAGGCTTCGAAGGCCTAAAATAACAAACAATAGGCTCATGGCAGTTTTACAGCGGTTACATGGATACACGGGCAGGCAGCTGGTGATGAGTGGAGGAGTATTTAAAGTAGGGACCGCAGACAGGCTATCAAAGGCCTAAAATAACAAACAATAGGCTCATGGCAGTTTTACAGCGGTTACATGGATACACAGGCAGCTTGGTGGTGAGTGGAGGAGTATTTAAAGTAGGGACCGCAGACAGGCTATCAAAGGCCTAAAATAACAAACAATAGGCTCATGGCAGCTTTACAGCGGTTACATGGATACACAGGCAGCTTGGTGGTGAGTGGAGGAGTATTTAAAGTAGGGACCGCAGACAGGCTATCAAAGGCCTAAAATAACAAACAATAGGCTCATGGCAGTTTTACAGCGGTTACATGGATACACGGGCAGGCAGCTTGGTGGTCAGTGGAGGAGTATTTAAAGTAGGGACCGCAGACAGGCTATCAAAGGCCTAAAATAACAAACAATAGGCTTATGGCAGTTTTACAGCGGTTACATGGATACACGGGCAGGCAGCTTGGTGGTGAGTGGAGGAGTATTTAAAGTAGGGACCGCAGACAGGCTATCAAAGGCCTAAAATAACAAACAATAGGCTCATGGCAGCTTTACAGCGGTTACATGGATACACAGGCAGCTTGGTGGTGAGTGGAGGAGTATTTAAAGTAGGGACCGCAGACAGGCTATCAAAGGCCTAAAATAACAAACAATAGGCTCATGGCAGCTTTACAGCGGTTACATGGATACACAGGCAGCTTGGTGGTGAGTGGAGGAGTATTTAAAGTAGGGACCGCAGACAGGCTATCAAAGGCCTAAAATAACAAACAATAGGCTCATGGCAGCTTTACAGCGGTTACATGGATACACAGGCAGCTTGGTGGTGAGTGGAGGAGTAGTGCAAGGAGTGTCTGTCCCAGTACTCCCAAAATATAAATAGATGTTAATGTCTCGCAAAACAACCAAAACAAAAAAAAAGGTGGCATACTTAGGTACAGGGGTGGGCTCATCTACTGAGTTTCTGACATAGTAATTTGGCAGTAACTATTTAATGGTGCCAATATAGGACACAGACACAGACTACTTTAAGTTGCATCATAGATGTCTACAAATTTGTATTGTCAGTGCCAGACATTGAATGATGTCAGCGAATAGACTAAAGATTGGTGGAGCTGTGCGACATAATTTTGCACGTGGTAGAGCACATTTTGAGCTGGGGTAGGGGGGAACTCTCTTGAGGCCGGCGGGACCGCCCCAGGGCCCCTCATGTTACAACGGTGTGTCTGACGTTGGGTGCGCACCACCACCGCCAGAGACACTACATTGTACTATGAGGGACCCAGTAGCAATGCCGTCAACCAAAAGCGAGCACACCCACCTCTTCAGACAAACAGCAGTCTCACGGGTGCTTGCGCCAAGTCGCGATACCACGGCCCCGTGTGGGGAGTTTTGCCATTTAGGGAGGTGTAAACATGTCGTATGCTGTACAATCAGCTGCAGCAAATTAGACATTAGAAAAGTAATTCACAGGCAAGAGCTTTTCATAGGAAAGCTAGGTGTCGGCCGGGCAAGGTGGGGCAAAAGATTTCGAAATCCAGTTGTGGTTCATTTTAATGAATGTTAGATCGTCAACATTTTGGGTAGCCAGACGAGTCCTTTTTTCGGTTAATATTGAACCTGCAGCACTGAATACTCTTTCTGATAGGACACTTGCTGCCGGGCAAGCAAGCTCCTGCAATGCATATTCTGCCAATTCTGGCCAGGTGTCTAATTTGGAGGCCCAGTAATCAAATGGGAATGACGGTTGAGGGAGAACATCGATAAGGGATGAAAAATAGTTAGTAACCATACTGGACAAATGTTGTCTCCTGTCACTTTCAATTGATGCAGCAGTACCTGTCCTGTCTGCGGTCATAGCAAAATCACTCCACAACCTGGTCAGAAAACCCCTCTGTCCAACGCCACTTCTGATGTGTGCACCCCTAACACTCCTAGTCTGCTGCCCCCTGGAGCTCGTGTGAGAACGATCACGTGCGCTGTGTGCTGGGAATGCCTGAAGCAAACGGTCAACAAGAGTTGATTGTTTGGTTGCTAATATTAGTTCCAAGTTCTCATGTGGCATAATATTTTGCAATTTGCCTTTATAGCGTGGATCAAGGAGGCAGGCCAACCAGTAATCGTCATCGTTCATCATTTTCGTAATGCGTGTGTCCCTTTTTAGGATACGTAAGGCATAATCCGCCATGTGGGCCAAAGTTCCAGTTGTCAAATCTCCGGTTGTGATTGGTTGAGGGGCAGTTGCAGGCAAATCTACGTCACTTGTGTCCCTCAAAAAACCAGAACCCGGCCGTGACACGCAACCAATTTCCTGTGCCCCCGGGAAAGGTTCGGCATTAAAAATATACTCATCCCCATCATCCTCCTCGTCCTCCACCTCCTCTTCGCCCGCTACCTCGTCCTGTACACTGCCCTGACCAGACAATGGCTGACTGTCATCAAGGCTTTCCTCTTCCTCTGGTGCAGACGCCTGCTCCTTTATGTGCGTCAAACTTTGCATCAGCAGACGCATTAGGGGGATGCTCATGCTTATTACGGCGTTGTCTGCACTAACCAGCCGTGTGCATTCCTCAAAACACTGAAGGACTTGACACATGTCTTGTATCTTAGACCACTGCACACCTGACAACTCCATGTCTGCCATCCTACTGCCTGCCCGTGTATCCTCCCACAAATAAATAACAGCACGCCTCTGTTCGCACAGTCTCTGAAGCATGTGCAGTGTTGAGTTCCACCTTGTTGCAACGTCTATGATTAGGCGATGCTGGGGAAGGTTCAAAGACCGCTGATAGGTCTGCATACGGCTGGCGTGTACAGGCGAACGTCGGATATGTGAGCAAAGTGCACGCACTTTGAGGAGCAGGTCGGAGAACCCAGGATAAGTTTTCAATAAGCACTGCACCACCAGGTTTAAGGTGTGAGCCAGGCAAGGAATGTGTTTCAGTTGGGAAAGGGAGATGGCAGCCATGAAATTCCTTCCGTTATCACTCACTACCTTGCCTGCCTCAAGATCTACTGTGCCCAGCCACGACTGCGTTTCTTGTTGCAAGAACTCGGATAGAACTTCCGCGGTGTGTCTGTTGTCGCCCAAACACTTCATAGCCAATACAGCCTGCTGACGCTTGGCAGTAGCTGGCCCATAATGGGACAACTGGTGTGCAACAGTGTCATCTGCCGATGGAGTGGTTGGCAGACTGCGTTCTGTGGAAGAGCTGTAGCTTCTGCAGGAGGACGAGGAGGAGGAGGAGGAGGGGGTGCGAACGCCTACAGCCAACTGTTTCCTAGACCGTGGGCTAGGCACAACTGTCCCTAAATTGATGTCGCCTGTGGACCCTGCATCCACCACATTCACCCAGTGTGCCGTGATGGACACATAACGTCCCTGGCCATGCCTACTGGTCCATGCATCTGTAGTCAGGTGCACCTTTGTACTCACAGATTGCCTGAGTGCATGGACGATGCGCTGTTTAACATGCTGGTGCAGGGCTGGGATGGCTTTTCTGGAAAAAAAGTGTCGACTGGGTAGCTCGTATCGTGGTTCAGCGTACTCCATCAGGGCTTTGAAAGCTTCGCTTTCAACTAACCGGTAGGGCATCATCTCTAACGAGATTAGTCTAGCTATGTGGGTGTTAAAACCCTGTGTACGCGGATGCGAGGATAAGTACTTCCTTTTTCTAACCAGAGTCTCATGTAGGGTGAGCTGGACTGGAGAGCTGGAGATCGTGGAACTTTCGGGTGTGCCGGTGTACATGGCAGACTGAGAGACGGTTGGAGACGGTATTGTTTCCGCCGGTGCCCTAGATGCAATATTTCCTCCTACAAAACTGGTGGTTCCCTGACCCTGACTGCTTTTGGCTGGCAAAGAAACCTGCACAGATACTGCCGGTGGTGCGGAAAATGGTGGCCTTACAGTGACGGAAGGGATGTTGCGTTGCTGACTAGCTTCATTGGCCGAGGGTGCTACAACCTTAAGGGACGTTTGGTAGTTAGTCCAGGCTTGAAAATGCATGGTGGTTAAGTGTCTATGCATGCAACTAGTATTTAGACTTTTCAGATTCTGACCTCTGCTTAAGCTAGTTGAACATTTTTGACAGATGACTTTGCGCTGATCAGTTGGATGTTGTTTAAAAAAATGCCAGACTGCACTCTTCCTAGACTCGGATCCCTTTTCAGGGATTGCAGACTGAGCTTTAACCGGATGGCCACGCTGTCCTCCAACAGGTTTTGGCTTTGACACGCGTTTTGGGCCAGATACGGGCCCGGCAGATGGAACCTGTTGCGATGTTGATGCCTGCTGCGGCCCCTCCTCCACCTCCGCTTCTGAACTACTGCCGCCTGCACCCTGTTCCCCCAATGGCTGCCAATCAGGGTCAATAACTGGGTCATCTATTACCTCCTCTTCGAGCTCGTGTGCAACTTCGTCTGTGTCACTGTGTCGGTCGGTGGTATAGCGTTCGTGGCGGGGCAACATAGTCTCATCAGGGTCTGATTGTGGATCTGTACCCTGAGAGGGCAATGTGGTGGTCTGAGTCAAAGGAGCAGCATAGTACTCTGGCTGTGGCTGTGCATCAGTGCACTCCATGTCAGAATATACTTGTAATGGGCATGGCCTGTTAAATGTTTCACTTTCTAAGCCAGGGACGGTATGTGTAAAGAGCTCCATGGAGTGACCCGTTGTGTCGCCTGCTGCATCCTTCTCTCTTGTTGTAGTTTTTGCTGAGGAGGACAAGGAAGCGACTTGTCCCTGACCGTGAACATCCACAAGCGACGCGCTGCTTTTACATTTACCAGTTTCGGAAGAGGAGGCAAAAGAGCTAGAGGCTGAGTCTGCAATGTAAGCCAAAACTTGCTGTTGCTGCTCCGCCTTTAAAAGCGGTTTTCCTACTCCCAGAAAAGAGAGCGTTCGAGGCCTTGTGTAGCCTGACGACGAAACTGGCTCCACAGCTCCAGACTTAGGTGGAATATTTTTATCCCCACGACCACCTGATGCTCCACTACCACTACCATCATTACCAGCTGACAATGAACGCCCACGACGACCTCTTGCACCAGACTTCCTCATTGTTTTAAAATCTTAACCAAAGTAACTTTATTTGTTGCTGTCAAACAACTTACACGGTGAGCTATAACTTCAGTATGATTTCAATATCCCTTAACAGGTTGGTGAGACCACAAGGAAAATCAGGCACAATGTTACACACTCTGTTTTCTGTGGCACAAAATCACAGAGATGACACACACGCAGGACTGTCACTCAAGCACTAACGTCAATATTAATCTCCCACCTAATTTATTTATTTTTTTTTTTCAGGGAGACTTTAGAAACCAAATAATATTAAAAAAACCAAAAAAATAAATAGGCTTTCTATGGCCCACTGAATGAGAGAGGTGGCACACCCAGGAGTCAAGACTGGCACACAAGCTGAAAGGGCAATATTACTCTCCCACTGTTTTTTTAAGTTTTTTTTTTTTTTATTTTCAGGGAGACTTTAGAAACCAAATAATATTAAAAAAACCAAAAAAATAAATAGGCTTTCTATGGCCCACTGAATGAGAGAGAGGTGGCACACCCAGGAGTCAAGACTGGCACACAAGCTGAAAGGGCAATATTACTCTCCCACTGTTTTTTTTTTTTGTTTTTTTTTCAGGGAGACTTTAGAAACCAAATAATAAGAAAGAAAATAAATAAATAAATAGGCTTTCTATAGCCCACTGAATGAGAGATAGCACACACAGCAGTGGCACACAAGCCCTGACTGAGGCCAATATTTTTCTCCCACTGATTGATGTAGTGTTTTTGTGTTGAGGTAGATTTTAGAACACAAATCAAGGAAAAAAAAAAATGCTTTCTATGGCCCACTGAATGAGAGAGGTGGCACACCCAGGAGTCAAGACTGGCACACAAGCTGAAAGGGCAATATTACTCTCCCACTGTTTTTTTATGTATTTTTTGTTTTTTAAGGGAGACTTTAGAATGCCAATAATATTTAAAAAAATAAATAAATAGACTTTCTATGGCCCACTGAATGAGAGAGGTGGCACACCCAGGAGTCAAGACTGGCACACAAGCTGAAAGGGCAATATTACTCTCCCACTGTTTTTTTAAGTTTTTTTTTTTTTATTTTCAGGGAGACTTTAGAAACCAAATAATATTAAAAAAACCAAAAAAATAAATAGGCTTTCTATGGCCCACTGAATGAGAGAGGTGGCACACCCAGGAGTCAAGACTGGCACACAAGCTGAAAGGGCAATATTACTCTCCCACTGTTTTTTTATGTATTTTTTGTTTTTTAAGGGAGACTTTAGAATGCCAATAATATTTTAAAAAATAAATAAATAGACTTTCTATGGCCCACTGAATGAGAGAGGTGGCACACCCAGGAGTCAAGACTGGCACACAAGCTGAAAGGGCAATATTACTCTCCCACTGTTTTTTTATGTATTTTTTGTTTTTTAAGGGAGACTTTAGAAACCCAATAATATTTTTTAAAAAAAATAAATAGGCTTTCTATGGCCCACTGAATGAGAGAGGTGGCACACCCAGGAGTCAAGACTGGCACACAAGCTGAAAGGGCAATATTACTCTCCCACTGTTTTTTTAAGTTTTTTTTTTTTTATTTTCAGGGAGACTTTAGAAACCAAATAATATTAAAAAAAACCAAAAAAATAAATAGGCTTTCTATGGCCCACTGAATGAGAGAGGTGGCACACCCAGGAGTCAAGACTGGCACACAAGCTGAAAGGGCAATATTACTCTCCCACTGTTTTTTTAAGTTTTTTTTTTATTATTTTCAGGGAGACTTTAGAAACCAAATAATATTAAAAAAACCAAAAAAATAAATAGGCTTTCTATGGCCCACTGAATGAGAGAGAGGTGGCACACCCAGGAGTCAAGACTGGCACACAAGCTGAAAGGGCAATATTACTCTCCCACTGTTTTTTTTTTTTTTTTTTTTTCAGGGAGACTTTAGAAACCAAATAATAAGAAAAAAAATAAATAAATAAATAGGCTTTCTATAGCCCACTGAATGAGAGATAGCACACACAGCAGTGGCACACAAGCCCTGACTGAGGCCAATATTTTTCTCCCACTGATTGATGTAGTGTTTTTGTGTTGAGGTAGATTTTAGAACACAAATCAAGGAAAAAAAAAAATGCTTTCTATGGCCCACTGAATGAGAGAGGTGGCACACCCAGGAGTCAAGACTGGCACACAAGCTGAAAGGGCAATATTACTCTCCCACTGTTTTTTTATGTATTTTTTGTTTTTTAAGGGAGACTTTAGAATCCCAATAATATTTAAAAAAATAAATAAATAGGCTTTCTATGGCCCACTGAATGAGAGAGGTGGCACACCCAGGAGTCAAGACTGGCACACAAGCTGAAAGGGCAATATTACTCTCCCACTGTTTTTTTATGTATTTTTTGTTTTTTAAGGGAGACTTTAGAAACCCAATAATATTTAAAAAAAAAAATAAATAGGCTTTCTATGGCCCACTGAATGAGAGAGGTGGCACACCCAGGAGTCAAGACTGGCACACAAGCTGAAAGGGCAATATTACTCTCCCACTGTTTTTTTAAGTTTTTTTTTTATTATTTTCAGGGAGACTTTAGAAACCAAATAATATTAAAAAAACCAAAAAAATAAATAGGCTTTCTATGGCCCACTGAATGAGAGAGAGGTGGCACACCCAGGAGTCAAGACTGGCACACAAGCTGAAAGGGCAATATTACTCTCCCACTGTTTTTTTTTTTTTTTTTTTTTTTCAGGGAGACTTTAGAAACCAAATAATAAGAAAAAAAATAAATAAATAAATAGGCTTTCTATAGCCCACTGAATGAGAGATAGCACACACAGCAGTGGCACACAAGCCCTGACTGAGGCCAATATTTTTCTACCACTGATTGATGTAGTGTTTTTGTGTTGAGGTAGATTTTAGAACACAAATCAAGGAAAAAAAAAATGCTTTCTATGGCCCACTGAATGAGAGAGGTGGCACACCCAGGAGTCAAGACTGGCACACAAGCTGAAAGGGCAATATTACTCTCCCACTGTTTTTTTATGTATTTTTTGTTTTTTAAGGGAGACTTTAGAAACCCAATAATATTTTAAAAAAAAAATAAATAGGCTTTCTATGGCCCACTGAATGAGAGAGGTGGCACACCCAGGAGTCAAGACTGGCACACAAGCTGAAAGGGCAATATTACTCTCCCACTGTTTTTTTAAGTTTTTTTTTTATTATTTTCAGGGAGACTTTAGAAACCAAATAATATTAAAAAAACCAAAAAAATAAATAGGCTTTCTATGGCCCACTGAATGAGAGAGAGGTGGCACACCCAGGAGTCAAGACTGGCACACAAGCTGAAAGGGCAATATTACTCTCCCACTGTTTTTTTTTTTTTTTTTTTTTTCAGGGAGACTTTAGAAACCAAATAATAAGAAAAAAAATAAATAAATAGGCTTTCTATAGCCCACTGAATGAGAGATAGCACACACAGCAGTGGCACACAAGCCCTGACTGAGGCCAATATTTTTCTACCACTGATTGATGTAGTGTTTTTGTGTTGAGGTAGATTTTAGAACACAAATCAAGGAAAAAAAAAAAAATGCTTTCTATGGCCCACTGAATGAGAGAGGTGGCACACCCAGGAGTCAAGACTGGCACACAAGCTGAAAGGGCAATATTACTCTCCCACTGTTTTTTTATGTATTTTTTGTTTTTTAAGGGAGACTTTAGAAACCCAATAATATTTAAAAAAATAAATAAATAGGCTTTCTATGGCCCACTGAATGAGAGAGGTGGCACACCCAGGAGTCAAGACTGGCACACAAGCTGAAAGGGCAATATTACTCTCCCACTGTTTTTTTAAGTTTTTTTATTTTATTTTCAGGGAGACTTTAGAAACCAAATAATATTAAAAAAACCAAAAAAATAAATAGGCTTTCTATGGCCCACTGAATGAGAGAGAGGTGGCACACCCAGGAGTCAAGACTGGCACACAAGCTGAAAGGGCAATATTACTCTCCCACTGTTTTTTTTTTTTGTTTTTTTTTCAGGGAGACTTTAGAAACCAAATAATAAGAAAAAAAATAAATAAATAAATAGGCTTTCTATAGCCCACTGAATGAGAGATAGCACACACAGCAGTGGCACACAAGCCCTGACTGAGGCCAATATTTTTCTACCACTGATTGATGTAGTGTTTTTGTGTTGAGGTAGAATTTAGAACACAAATCACGGAAAAAATAAATAGGCTTTCTATGGCCCACTCAGTGAGAGATGGCACACACAGGGATGGCACTGTAGCAGAAATGCCAATCTTAATCTCCCACAAAAAAAAAAAAAACAGGGACTGTCCTACAATTACTATCTCCCTGCAGTAATCTAAGCCAGGTATGGCAGGCAGCAATAGGAGTGGACTGATGCACAAATTAAATAAAAAGTGTGGACAAACAAAAAAGATAGCTGTGCAGAAAGGAACAAGAGGATATGTGCTTTGAAAAAAGCAGTTGGTTTGCACAGTGGCGTACACACAGCAATACAGCTATCACGGAGCCTTCTAGGGCAGCCCAATGAGCTACAACTCTGAGGAAAAAAAAATAAAAAATAGCTTCCACTGTTCCTGCACACCGAAGGTGGTGTTGGACAGTGGAAATCGCTACAGCACAAGCGGTTTGGTGGTTAGTGGACCCTGCCTAACGCTCTCCCTGCTTCTGACGAAGCGGCAGCAACCTCTCCCTAAGCTCAGATCAGCAGCAGTAAGATGGCGGTCGGCGGGAACGCCCCTTTATAGCCCCTGTGACGCCGCAGACAGCAAGCCAATCACTGCAATGCCCTTCTCTAAGATGGTGGGGACCAGGATCTATGTCATCACGCTGCCCACACTCTGCGTTCACCTTCATTGGCTGAGAAATGGCGCTTTTCGCGTCATTGAAACGCGACTTTGGCGCGAAAGTCGCGTACCGCATGGCCGACAAGCACAGGGGTCGGATCGGGTTTCATGAGACGCCGACTTAGCCAAAAGTCGGCGACTTTTGAAAATGATCGACCCGTTTCGCTCAACCCTAGCGTCGAACAACGCTAATGTGAAAGTAGCCTAAGTGCTAAGGGCTGTCAGCATCTTCTCCCCTTATCACAGTCACACTGTGCTCCTCTGTGGGGGGTCCCTGCAGCCTCCAAGTGTCTCTCAAGCTTTTCGCCTGACATGACTCTTCAGTGACTCATCTCTGGTCCAAGGGATTAGCTGCGCTTGTCCTCCACACCTCCCAGCCTTCTAGATGTGGTGCCCGTGCTCCAGAGCTCTCCCCAGGTGCTTTTATTCCATCAGATGCTGGTTTTCTCCATGTGAGCAGCAGGAGCTCTCAGACAGTGGTCCTGTCTCGTGCCTTTGCTAGGCCATTTTCCCCCATGGCTCAATATTTTAAACCTCTGTGAAGCACCTAGAGGTCCAAGTGCTTTTCACACATCTAGATAAGTTTCTTGAGGGGTCTAGTTTCCAAAAATGTGTCAGTTGTGAGGGATTTACAGTTTTTAGGCACATTACGGACTCTCCAAATGCGATGTGGCGTCCACCAATAATTCCAGCAAACTTTAAAAGAAAAGTTAACTGGCGCTCCTTCCCTTCCAAACCCTGCCATGCACCCAAACCATTGTACTGCTCCTCATATTTGGTGTAGGCGTATTCAGGAGAAATTGCAAAACAAATTGTAAGGTGCATTTTCTCTTGTTACCCTTGTGAAAAAAAATTGGGGCTAAAAGAACATTTTTGTGGGAAAAATTTGATTTTTCATTTTCATGGCTCAACGTTATAAATTTCTGTGAAGTACCCAGTGGTTCAAGCAGCTCATCACACATCTGTATAAGTTCCAAGAGGGGTCTAGTTACCAAAATGGTGTCACGTGGGGGATTTCCACTCTTTTGGTTTATCAGGGGCTCTCCAAATGCCACATGGCGTCCGCTAATGATTCCAGCAAATTTTGCATTTAGAAAATCAAATGAAGCTCCTTCCCTTATGAACCATGCCGTGCACCAAAACAGTAGCTTTCCCCCATATATTGGGTATCGGCATGCTCAGGAGAAATTGCACAACAAATTTTTGGGTCCATTTTCTTCTGTTAACCTTGTGAAAATTCTAAAAAACATGTGTCTAAAGTAATTTTTTTGTGAAAAAAAAGTTAAATATTCATATTTTTCCTTCCAGTCTATTAATTCCTGTGAAGCACCTGAATTGTTAATAAACTTCTGGAATGTGGTTTTGAGCACCTTGAGACCTTGAGGGGTGCAGTTTTTAAAATGGTGTCAGTTTTGTGTATTTTCTGTGTTATAAGCCCATTAAAGTTACTTCAAATGTGATGTTGTCCCTAAATGTGGTTTTCTAAATGTTGTTGTAAAAATGAGATATTGCTGGTCATCTTTTAACCCTTCTCACTTCCTAACAAAAGCAGACGTGGGAAATTTTATTTATTATCTATTTTGTTTGACATAACTCTCTCATTTAAGAGCATAAAAATTAAGTTTGAAAATTGCAACATTTTCAAAATTTTTGAAATATTTTTACAAATAAACACAAGTTGTATCGGACAAATTTTATTTCATAAAGTGACCCTGGTAAGAATTGAAAAAATTGGCATGGGCAGGAAGATGAAAACAGGCTTTGTGGTGAAGGGGTTAATGAAAATAACTCACTTGTTTTTGCGTTTTTTTGTGGAGGCAAATCTATTACAGGAGTACCCCAGCACTGCGTCAACTGGTGGAAATCGTCCATGTTTAAAGTCCACTCCGATGGTTGAATTGTCTCCCTGCTTAGAAAGTCTGCCACCTGATTCTTCAATCCTTTAAAGGGACTCTGTCAGCTCAAATTGCGGGATATTAAAATGATTTCTTACTGGTCAGATGGGCGGCGTATCCTCTTTATTTCTCCACCCCGTCCATCCCTGTTTTCTGCATTATTTTCGGGAATAAGAGTATGCGTGCGCCATAGTTGGCGCGTGCGTCATGCAGTCTTCGGTGGCTCACGCGCAGTATGCTTTGCCCTACTGCGGGCAAAGCCGAAAAGCATTACTGCGCATGCGCTCGCGTACTATGTCCCGGAACACAGCGAAATACTTCCGGGGCATAGTGCGCGGGCGCATGCGCAGTAATGCTTTTCGGCTTTGCCCACAGTAGGGCAAAGCATACTGCGCGTGCGCCACCGAAGACTGCATGGTGCACGCGCCAAAAATGGTGCATGCATACTATTATTCCCAAAAATAATGCAGAAAACAGGGACGGACGGGGTGGAGAAATAAAGAGGATACACCGCCCATCTGACCGGTAAGAAATCATTTTAATATCCCGCCAATTTGAGCTGACAGAGTTCCTTTACGGTGAACTGCTGGGACTGACCAGACTGTGTTTTCTGCCCAACAAAATATTTCTACGGATATAGACTGGAGATGGTGCTTTGGTTGTCCCTGATGAAGAAGGAAGGCGACTGTATTGGAGTTGTCTGAAAATATTTTGACGTGTTGGTTTTTGAGACGTGCAAGAAGTTCCCTGTTATTTTAGGATCTGTTGCGTATTGATGTTGGCCATGTACTGTGAAGATATTGACCCTGATTGTGGGCCCTTCAACCACAGCAACTTGCCTCTGTAGTGACATTTACGCAAGTCCGGCATTAGCACCAGGCAAATGCTGGGGTCCTGAGCAGGCGTGCTATGGGGGCCCGATGCCAGTACTCACGAGTGGGCCCCCCTAGCATGCTCATGACCCCAGTGCTTGCAATACTTACCTCTCTCTGTTCCTCCACTGAGGTGTCTTCCGCGTCTCCCGACTGTGACGTTTCATGTCAGAGGGTCAGTCAAAGTGCAGAGAGCTGGAAGATGGCAATGCTGAAGAGTCCAGACCTGCGGCCAGCGAGGAGAAATGAGCATTTCCTTTTTTGTTTTAATTTTTTTTTGTTTGGAGCAATATATAGGACACATTCTGTATGGAGCATTATATGGGGCTCATTAGGTAAGGAGCATTATATAGGGCCCATCATATTTTGAAGCAATATATGGAGCCCATTCTGTATGGAACATTATATGGAACCTATCATATACTGGAGCATTATATGGGGCCCATCATACACTGGAGCAATATATGGGGCCCATCACATACTGGAGCATCTTATGCTGCCCATCGTATACTGGAGTATTATATGGGGCCCATCATATACTGGAGCATTATGTGGGGCCCATCATATACTGAAGCATTATATGGGGCCCATTCTGTATGGAGCATTATACGAGGCCTATTATATATGGAGCATTACATGGGGCTCATTATGTATGGAGCATTATATGGGGCTCATTATATAGTGTAAGGAGCAATTTATAGGGCTCATTATGTATTGAGCAATATATGGGGCTCATTATAATGTATTGAGCATTATATAGGGCCCATCATATACTGGAGCAATATATAGGGCCTATCATATACTGGCACATTATATGGGGCTCATCATATACTGGAGCGTTATGTGGGGCCCATTCTGTATGGAGCATTATATGGAGCCCATCATATACTGGAGCATTATATGGGGCTCATTAGGTATGGAGCAAAATATTGGGCCCATCATATATTGGAGCAATATATGGGGCCCATTCTGTATGGAGCATTATATGTGACCTATCATATACTGGAGCATTATATGGGGCCTATCATATACTAGAGCATTATATGATGCCCATTATATACTGGAGCATTATATGAGGCCTATCATATGCTGGAGCAATACACTGTGTGCAGAATTATTAGCAAGTTGTATTTTGATCACATGATACTTTTTATACATGTTGTCCTACTGCAAGCTGTTCAGACTTGAGAGCCAACTACCAATTAAGTAAATCAGGTGATGTGCACCTCTGTAATGAGTAGGGGTGTTGTCTAATGATATCAAAAGCTTATATAAGGTGTGCTTAATTATTAGGCAACTTCCTTTCCTTTGGAAAAATGGGTCAGAAGAGAGCTTGGACGGGCTCTGAAAAGTCCAAAATTGTGAGATGTCTTGCAGAGAGATGCAGCAGTCTTGAAATTGCCAAACTTTTGAAGCGTGATCACCGAACAATCAAGCGTTTCATGGAAAATAGCCAACAGGGTCGCAAGAAGCGTGTTGGGCAAAAAAGGCACAAAATAACTGCCCATGAATTGAGGAAAATCAAGCGTGAAGCTGCCAAGATGCCATTTGCCACCAGTTTTGCAATATTTCAGAGCTGCAACGTTACTGAAGTATCAAAAAGCACAAGGTGTGCGATACTCAGGGACATGGCCAAGGTAAGGAAGGCTGAGAAACGACCACCTTTGAACAAGAAACATAAGATAAAACGTCAAGACTGGCCCAAGAAATATCTTAAGACTGACTTTTCAAAGGTTTTATGGACTGATGAAATGAGAGTGACTCTTAATGGGCCAGATGGATGGGCCAGAGGCTGGATCAGTAAAGGGCAGAGAGCTCCACTCCGACTCAAACGCCAGCAAGGTAGAGGTGGGGTACTGGTATGGGCTGGTATCATCAAAGATGAACTTGTGGGACCTTTTTGGGTTGAGGATGGAGTGATGCTCAACTCCCAGACCTACTGCCAGTTTCTGGAAGACAACTTCTTCAAGCAGTGGAACAGGAAGAAGTCGGTATCGTTCAAGAAAAACATGATTTTCATGCAGGACAATGCTCCATCACATGCCTCCAACTACTCCACAGCGTGGCTGGCCAGTAAGGGTCTCAAAGAAGAAAAAAAATGACATGGCCCCCTTGTTCACCTGATCTGAACCCCATAGAGAACCTGTGGTCCCTCATAAAATGTGAGATCTACAGGGAGGAAAAACAGTCCACCTCTCGGAACAGTATCTGGGAGGCTGTGGTGGCTGCTGCACGCAATGTTGATCGTAAACAGATCAAGCAACTGACAGAATCTATGGATGAAAGGCTGTTGAGTCATCATGAAAAAAAGGTGGCTATATTGGTTACTAATTTTTGGGGGTTTTGCTTTTGCATGTCAGAAATGTTTATTTCTAAATTTTGTGCAGTTATATTGGTTTACCTGGTGAAAATAAACAAATGAGATGGGAATATATTTGGTTTTTATTAGGTTTCCTAATAATTCTTCACAGTAATAGTTACCTGCACAAACAGATATCCTCCTAAAATATCCAACTCTAAAAAAAACCACTCCAACTTCCAAAAATATTAAGCTTTGATATTTATGAGTCTTTTGGGTTGATAGAGAACATAGTTGTTGATCAATAATAAAAATAATCCTCTAAAATACAACTTGTTTAATAATTCTGCACACAGTGCATATGGGGCCCATCATATACTGGAGCATAATATGGGGCACATCATATACTGGAGCATTATGTGGAGCCCATCATATACTGGAGCATTATATGGGGCCCATTCTGCATGGAGCATTACTGTATATAGGGCCTATTATATATGGAGCATTACATGGGGCTCAGGGGCGTAACTACCGCGGTCGCAGGGGTCGCAATTGCGACGGGGCCCCAGTGCTTAGGGGCCCCTAAGAACTCTGAGCTACAAAATGGGCCGCCGGCTCTTTAAATAAATCTTCTTTACAGGCCCTGGTGCGCGTGCATTCTCTCAGTGCACGCGCGATCACGGGTGGGACTGCACTTGTCCCGCAGCAGAGCCCCTCCACCGCAGAGAGCCGCACACCACAACTATGGCTGCAGCTGCTCTGTGCGCACAGGACCTGTGATGAGGTCACAGGAGGGGAGGAGTCGGAGTCACATGATTAAGGGCTTCCGTGTAGTGCAGGACAGTAGTGCAGTGCTGGTCGTCATGGTGCCGCAGGAGGGTAAGCTTTTGTGTGAGGTCAGGAGGGGGTTTGTGTGGATGTAGCAGAGCAGTGTGTGTATAAGGTGTACAGAGCGGAGCCGTGTGTATGAGGTGTATGGTGCGGAGCCGTGTGTGTACGAGGCGTACGGAGCGGAGCCGGGTGTGTACGAGGTGCACGGAGCGGAGCCGGGTGTGTATGAGGTGCACGGAGCGGAGCTGGGTGTGTATGAGGTGCACGGAGCGGAGCCGGGTGTGTACGAGGTGCACGGAGCGGAGCTGGGTGTGTATGAGGTGTACGGAGCGGAGCCGGGTGTGTACGAGGTGTACGGAGCGGAGCCGGGTGTGTACGAGGTGCACGGAGCGGAGCCGGGTGTGTACGAGGTGCACGGAGCGGAGCCGGGTGTGTACGAGGTGTACGGAGCGGAGCTGGGTGTGTATGCGGTGTATGGAGCGGAGCCGTGTGTGTATGAGGTGTATGGTGCGGAGCCGTGTGTGTATGAGATGTACAAGGCGGAGCCGGGTGTGTACGAGGTGTACGGAGCGGAGCTGGGTGTGTATGAGGTGTACGGAGCGGAGCTGGGTGTGTATGCGGTGTATGGAGCGGAGCCGTGTGTGTATGAGGTGTACAAGGCGGAGCCGGGTGTGTACGAGGTGTACGGAGCGGAGCCGGGTGTGTACGAGGTGTACGGAGCGGAGCCGGGTGTGTACGAGGCGTACGGAGCGGAGCTGGGTGTGTACGAGGTGTACGGAGCGGAGCCGGGTGTGTACGAGTTGTACAAGGCAGAGCCGTGTGTGTACAAGGTGTACAAGGCGGAGCCGGGTGTGTACGAGGTGTACGGAGCGGAGCCGGGTGTGTACGAGGTGTACGGAGCGGAGCCGCATGTGCAATGTGTACAGAGCTCAGCCGCGTGTGTAGGCGTAACTATGTGTGGCCATTATACTGTAGGCAATATCATGTGTGGCCATTGTACAGTATGGAGCATCATGTGTGGCCATTGTACAGTATAGAGCACTATGTGTGGCCATTGTACAGTGTGGACAGGGGCGTAACTACCGCGGTTGCAGCGGTCGCCATTGCGACCGGGCCCGGCAGGTCAGGGGGCCGGCAGGTCAGAGCAGGGCCGGACTGGCCATCGGGCACTTCTGGCAAATGCCAGAAGAGCCGGTGCCAGTCATGGGCCGCTCGATCCGCCTCCCCCCGCCGCCGCCGACTCACCCCCCCTGCCGTCGCATTCAACTATACCGGCGTCTATGACGCCGGTACAGTTGAATGCAATGACGGAGGAGAGAGCGTCTACAGACGCTCCCTCTCCCATCATTCCCCGCTCTGCCTCTGACACTGCGGGTGCGCGATGACGTCATATCATCGCGCACCTGTTGTGTCCCGGGCAGACTGCAGCCCAGCCGAGCCTGAGACCGGAGCAGGAAGCAACGCTGGCAAGAGGAAAGGTAAGGAGAGTGTTTTTTTTTTGTTTTTTTTTACTGGACTGTGGTGGCATTCTCGGGGGGGGGGGGGGCGATAGATGCGGGCTGTGCTGGATAGACCACTGTGCGGGCTGTGCTGGATAGACCACTGTGCGGGCTGTGCTGGATAGACCACTGTGTGGGCTGTGCTGGATAGACCACTGTGCGGGCTGTGCTGGATAGACCACTGTGCGGGCTGTGCTGGATAGACCACTGTGCGGGCTGTGCTGGATAGACCACTGTGCGGGCTGTGCTGGATAGACCACTGTGCGGGCTGTGCTGGATAGACCACTGTGCGGGCTGTGCTGGATAGACCACTGTGCGGGCTGTGCTGGATAGACCACTGTGCGGGCTGTGCTGGCACCCAACACCATGTTGCAGTGCAGGAGATTCCTCCTGCACGGCAACAGTCCGAGGCGTATCTAGGGGAAGGGGGCAGCCGGGGCACGTGAGAGACAGGAAGCAGCTCCAGTCATCACGATGAGACAGCCTCTCAGTCTGTATTTTTCCCCCCTCATACATCTCATGTACGTCTGAATGAGATCGTATTTAAGAGAAAGCCAAAATAACCCCGGGATAGAAGGCGAGAGCAGGGGGGAGGTGCGGGACAGAGCCGCTTTAGTCAGGAGAAGCTGAGGAGCTGCAGCCGTTTTACATAAGCCACCCCTGTACCAGAGAGGAGATTGTGAGTTGTGTATATGAGCTGGTATCTCCGGTGTGTGTGTGTGTGTGTGTGTGTGTGTGTGTGTGTGTGTGTGTGTGATATCTGTAGTATGTCTGTGTGTGTGTGATATCTGTAGTGTGTGTGTAATATGATGTGTGTGTGATATCTGTAGTGTGTGTGTGTGTGATATCTGTAGTATGTCTGTGTGTGTGATATCTGTAGTGTGTGTGTAATATGATGTGTGTGTGATATCTGTAGTGTGTGTGTGTGATCTGTAGTGTGTGTGTGTGATAACTGATGTGTGTGTGATATCTGTAGTATGATGTGTGTGTGTGTGATATCTGTAGTGTGTGTGTGATATCTGTAGTGTGTGTGTGTGTGAGGCAGCGGCGTAACTACCACGGTCGCAGCTGTAAGCGGCTCTGGCAGGTCAGGGGGCCGTGTGTCCCCTTGAGCCTGTCTCCCTTATGCTTGTGTCCCCATGTGCCAGTCTCCCTTGCCCATTAGTCCCTGTGTGTCCCCATGTGCCTGTCTCCTTTGTCCCCTTGTGCTTGTGTCAGTCTCCTTTGTCCCCTTGTGCTTGTGTCAGTCTCCTTTGCCCACTAATCCCTGTGTCAGTCTCCCTTTCCCACTTGTCCCTGTGTGTCCCCTTGTGCTTGTATCCCTTGTCCCCTTGTGTCAGTCTCTTGCCCACTAGTCCCTGTGTGTCCCCTTGTGCCTGTCTCCCTTGTCCCCTTGTGCTTGTCCCCGTGTGTCCCCTTGTGTCAGTCTCCATTGCCCACTAGTCCCCTTGTATCAGTCTCCTTTGCCCACTATTCCCCGTGTGTCAGTCTCCCTTGCCCACTAGTCCCTGTGTCCCCGTGTGCCAGTCTCCCTTGTCCACTAGTCCCCGTGTGCCCTTTGTCAGTCTCCCTTGCCCACTTGTCCCCGTGTGCCCCTTGTGTCAGTCTCCATTGTCCCCTTGTGTCCGTCTCCCTTGCCCACTAGTCCCCTTGTAACCTTCTCCCCTGCCTCCTAGCCCCCATGTGTCCCCTTGTGCCTGTCTTCCTTGCCCCCTTGTGCCCTCTCCCCTGCCCCCTCATCACCATTTGCTCGTGTCTTTCTCACTGCCCCTGTATGGAGGGGCTGCATTATACTATGAGGGGGGGGCTGCATTGTATTCTATGGGGGTTACATTGAATTTTATGGCGGGGGGGGGGGGGCCCATTTGGAAGTTCGCACCGGGGCCCATAACTTTGTAGTTACGCCACTGATGGGGCTCATTATGTATGGAGCATTATATGGGGCTCATTACACTCACTGGCCACTTTATTAGGTACACCTGTCCAACTTCTTGTTAACACTTAATTTCTAATCAGCCAATCACATGGCGGCAACTCAGTGCATTTAGGCATGTAGACATGGTCAAGACAATCTCCTGCAGTTCAAACCGAGCATCAGTATGGGGAAGAAAGGTGATTTGAGTGCCTTTGAACGTGGCATGGTTGTTGGTGCCAGAAGGGCTGGTGTGAGTATTTCAGAAACTGCTGATCTACTGGGATTTTCACGCACAACCATCTCTAGGGTTTACAGAGAATGGTCCGAAAAAGAAAAAAAATCCAGTGAGCGGCAGTTCTGTGGGCGGAAATGCCTTGTTGATGCCAGAGGTCAGAGGAGAATGGGCAGACTGGTTCGAGCTGATAGAAAGGCAACAGTGACTCAAATCGCCACCCGTTACAACCAAGGTAGGCCTAAGAGCATCTCTGAACGCACAGTGCGTCGAACTTTGAGGCAGATGGGCTACAGCAGCAGAAGACCACACCGGGTACCACTCCTTTCAGCTAAGAACAGGAAACTGAGGCTACAATTTGTACAAGCTCATCGAAATAGGACAGTAGAAGATTGGAAAAACGTTGCTTGGTCTGATGAGTCTCGATTTCTGCTGCGACATTCGGATGGTAGGGTCAGAATTTGGCGTAAACAACATGAAAGCATGGATCCATCCTGCCTTGTATGGAGCATCTTTGGGATGTGCAGCCGACAAATCTGCGGCAACTGTGTGATGCCATCATGTTACTAGCATGGTGTACCTAATAAAGTGGCCGGTGAGTGTATATCCTGTACAGAACAATTTATAGGGCTCTTTTATGTATGGAGCAATATATGGGGCTCATTATAATGTATTGAGCATTATATAGGGCCCATCATGTACTGTATGGAGCATTATATGGGGTCCATTATGTATGAGCAATATATGGGGTTCTTCATACTGTTTGGAGCATTATATGGGGCTCATTATACTGTATGTAGCAATATATGGGACTCATTATACTGTATGGAGCATTATATGGGGTCCATTATTCTTTATGGGGATCATTATACTGTATGGAGCATTGTATGTGGCTCATTATACTGTATCGAGCATTATATGGGGTCCATTATTCTGTATGGAGCAATATATGGGCCTCATTATTCTGTATGGAGCACTATATGGGGCTCATTATTCTATATGGAGCACTATGTGGTGCCCATTATACTGAATGGAGGACTATACTGCCGGTTTCTGAGCTATTGTAGAATTTACAATAGATATCACACATGTAATGTAAGAAGTCAGGGAAATCTTTGGCATTGTACTATACCTATATTTGTCTGCTATATTTGTGCATCATGAATCATGGCATGAATCATGTTATATAGGGGCCCACTGAGACTCTTTCACCCAGGGTCCACAAAAACCTGGAGCCAGCCCTGTGTTTACGCATGATGAGATGATCCAAGGCTTCCCTTTTTGGAAGTTTTCTGGAATGGTCCACCAGGTTAGAGATTCCTTCACCTCAATTAATAATTTCCTCTTGCTGTCTAGACTGGCTGATTGGAGCCCTAAGCAGATAGAATTTCCCGTTATAAGATCCTTGGGTGAGATTGGCTCCACTGAATGCTGGATATACAGGAGATCATTAGAGCCAAGATCCTCATTGTCTTCCTGATAGAAATCTGCTTTTTCTTTTGGATTGATTGAATCTCCATCCTGTCTCTATCCTGGTTTTGCACTGGAAGGAAGGAATATTGCTGTTCTGAATCCAGGAGTACCATTGGCCCTTGGGAAAACCTTCCTCTTTTCCGGCTTGGGGTTTGAATTTTCTCCGTCTATCAGCTATCCTAGTCTCCCTAATTCTAAGATGGTTGTGGCCAGATCTGAGCTCATGTGATTCCGTGAATCCACCACCAACAATAGGTCTTCTAGGTATGGGATGATTAAGATGTTTTCCCCTCTTAAAAAGGCTATCACCTCCACCATGAAATTTGTAAAAATGCGAGGCGCAGAAGAGAGACTGAGCAGTCGGCAATGGAACTGGAAATGTAAGATTTTCAGTTGATCTTTTACTGCTAACCAGAGGTATTTCTGACATTAGGGATGTATTGGTACATGATAGTAGGCACTTTTTAGGTCCACATCACTGAATCCTTCCTTACTTGGGGTATGATTGATTTTAATGATTCCATCTTCAATGGCTTGTATAAGACCCACTGATTCAGTGATTTTAGATTTATGATCGTTTGAAACTCTCCTCCTGGCTTCTTTCTGAAGAACAGGCTTGAATAATGGCCCTGATATTGTTGGGACCGCGGGACTTGTACCACCACCTCTAAGTCTAGAAGTTTTTTATGAAGCCAATGGAAATACTCCAATAATCAATTAATATTTATTAGATCAAATTAAACATCAAACATTACATCAATACATAAAATCGGATAAAAGGAGTTGTACTGCAGAGAATAATAACAGGTAAGTATAAATAAATTGTGTGTGTCCTAAAAAAGTTAACCATGTAGACAACTAATGGTTTATATACATAGATTTAGCTAGTTTTCTTTATACTACACTCCCATATGAAGAAAAATTGTTTAACTAAATTCACGTTTCTAAAACCATAGACTGTGTCATGTCTCCATCTAGTGGTATGTTAGTACAAATTCAAATACAGGAATTCAGTAAAACAAATCTGTTTTAATTGTATAGGGTTTGTTTTAGAGATGGGTGAACCCCTGGATGTTCGGGTCTGGCGGGTTTGGCCGAACAGTTAAAAAAAAGCTTGGACTCGGGTACTAGAACAGTGCCCGGACCCGAACTCGAACCCCATTTACTTGAATGGGGGGCCCGAACATCCAGTGTATGCCATGTTGTCATGTGCATGACATCGCATCAAACACTGCTTCTGATCGGTGGTAAAATCACTACTGCCCGTCAGACAGCCGCGGTTCCCTCACTGTCAAATGACAGTGTGTTTCCACAGCTGTGATCAGAGGTAAAAATTTTATCTGTGGTCACTGGGTTTGGCTGATGTGACTACTGTTCCCATCATCCGACGCCTGCTGCCACTAATAACATCAGCCGACACCTGCACTCTAAATAAAAAAAAATATATAATAATAATAATAATAATAAAGACCTGGTTTTACCTGTATTTTTGATAACCAACCCGGAGACCCGAGCATTTTTATCACGATCCCCCCGGGGGTCCTTTTAAGGTCTAAAAATGTCTGACAATGATGGAAACAGTGCTCAAATGACACAGGGACATCATAGGGATCGCCCCTGGAAGAATTCCTGACTCCCAGGTCACAGCTGTAAGCAATGTTGTCAGAGTCTCACGCCATTTTTACAGGTGCACCAAAAAACATACAAGAACGAAACCAAAATGGATTTTCCTGGGAAATATGTTAAGGAACATCCTTTCCATGGTAATGACTTGTATATAAGGCAAAATAATTAACCCCAGACCAAAATATTCCTCCACTACTTGGGCTATGTTTACATGTAGCGTTTTTGATGCGTTTTTCAACTTTAGCGTTCCTTTCAAACAGTACAAATGCATTCACTGGGAAATGTCAGCGTAACATTGAACAACCTTAGCTGGCCATGTGGTGTGTGACACATATGGAGACACATCTTGCTTCATTTATGAAGGACTCTTAAAGTCACAAAGCTTATTTTTATAGTGGCATCAGGCAGCATTAATATTCTTAAAGGGCCATTATTATACAGTGGGTCTCTTATGCTGTTATTGCCTATGCAGTGAGTGGCTGGGCTGCCAAGCATTATGACGCACCCCAATACCCCTTTCACGAGATGTACAGAAGGGCCTCCTGAAAAAATGTTCCCATTATAAGAAAGTGGGTCTCCCATAGTGTTTGCCTACGCATTGAATGCAAGGTCTGCCCTGCCCCAAAGTTACAGGCGTCCCAATAAACCTTTGAGCCTACGTACTGGATGGCCACAGGAATAGCAATTTCACATTATTCATTTGGTACTGCCATACTGTTTGCTTATGCATTGAATGCAAGGCCTGCCCTTCCCCAAAGTTACATGCACCCCAAATAAGCCTTTGAGCCCACGTACTGGATGGCCACAGGAAACCAAAGTTCCCATTTTTTTCATTTGGTACTGCCATACTGTTAGCCTATGTATTGCATACAAGGCCTGCCCTGCACCAAAGTTACACGCACCTCAACAACCCATTGAACAGACGTCCTGGATGGCCACATGAAACCAAAGTTCCCATACTGTTTGACTATGCAGTGAATTGCAGTGTTAAAGGGCCACTGTCACCCCCCTCCAGCTGTTATAAACTAAAAGAGCCACCTTGTGCAGCAGTAATGCTGCATTCTAACAAGGTGGCTCTTTTAGTTTTAGGTTCAAGTATACCCCAAATAAAGCGTTTTTATACTTAGCCACAATTCCTGTCTCTAGCCAGGTAGGCGGGTCCTCACTCCCCAGCTTGACCAGCTCCTCTGCCATCACTCCAATCTTCCTGTGCTTTCGGCGCCGCCCCCTCAGCGCTGTTATCGTTTCAGAACTGGCGCCTGCACTGTGTACTGGTGTCCTGCGCAGACGCAGTAAGCTCTGGCCGTCTGACGTCCCAGCCAGGCTTGCACACTGCGCCTGCGCGGGCATTGAGGCCAGCCACCTTTGGAATCCCCGCCCCGCACTGTGCATAATGCATAACACATAGTGCGGGGCTGGGATTCCAAAGGTGGGTGGCCGCAATGCCCGCGCAGGCGCAGTGTGCAAGCCTGGCTGGGACGTCAGACGGCCAGAGCTTACTGCATCTGCGCAGGACACCAGTACACAGCACAGGCGCCGGTTTTGAAACGATAACAGCACTGAGGGGGCGGCGCCGAAAGCGCAGGAAGATTGGAGTGACGGCAGAGGAGCTGGTCAAGCTGGGGAGTGAGGACCCGCCTACCTGGCTAGAGACAGGAATTGTGGCTAAGTATAAAAACGCTTTATTTGGGGTATACTTGAACCTAAAACTAAAAGAGCCACCTTGTTAGAATGCAGCATTACTGCTGCACAAGTGGCTCTTTTAGTTTGTAACGGCTGGAGGGGGGTGACAGTGTCCCTTTAAGCCTGAAGAACCTGCATTTTTAATTGCAGTGGTGAGCCTGAATAACCTGTAGTGGAGAATTGCAGTGTTGAAGCTAAAGCTAAAGAATACCTGGCAATGGAGAATTGCAGTGTTGAGGCTGAAGAACCTGGAGTGGAGAATTGCAGTGTTGAGGCTGAAGAAATTGAAGTGGAGAATTGCAGTGTTGAGGCTGAAGAACCTGCATTAGTGAATTGCAGTGGTGAGCCTGAAGAACCTGGAGTGGAGAATTGCAGTGTTGAAGCTAAAGAATACCTGGCAGTGGAGAATTGCAGTGTTGAGCCTGAGGAAATTGAAGTGAATTGCAGTGTTGAGGCTGAAGAACCTGCAATGTTGAATTGCAGTGGTGAGCCTGAAGAACCTGGAGTGGAGAATTGTAGTGTTGAGGCTAAAGAATACCTGGCAGTGGAGAATTGCAGTGTTGAGGCTGAAGAACCTGGAGTGGAGAATTGCAGTGTTGAGGCTGAAGAAATTGAAGTGGAGAATTGCAGTCTTGAGGATGAAGAACCAAAAGTGGAGAATTGCATTGTTGAAGCAGCTGACTAATCCCTACAGCTCCCATTATTAGGAACTGGGTCTCCCATACTGTTTGGCTATGTGGTGAATGCAAGGCCTGCCCTGCCTCAAAGTTACACGCACCCCAATCACCCTTGGAACAGATGCCCTGGATGGCCACATGAAACCAAAGTTCCCATTATTATGAATTTGGTACTTCCATACTGTTTGCTTATGCATTGAATGCAAGGCCTGCCCTGCACCAAAGTTACATGCACCCCAACAACCCATTGAACAGACGTCCTGGATGGCCACATGAAACCAAAGTTCCCATTATTAGGAATTTGGTACTGCCATACTGTTAGCGTATGTGGAGCGCCTGCTAGGACCGTGGGGTACTCGGGCCGGGTCCGGCGGTACTTAAAGGGGATGTGTCACGGCAGCAATGACCCGGTACGTGGCCCTGGGTGTCCAATAAAAGGTGAAATAAAGGACATAAAGTTTATGGGATAAATGTTCGTGACGCCAGCTGTGGTGCTCGGCCAGGGATGGCTGATGCTGCTTAAAGGGGCCCACTGGGGCTGATGGTATTGCAGCAGAGTTGTTATACCTCACCACAGGTAGAGCTTAGTCCCCAGGGCTCCCGGTGCAGTTGGTAAGGGATGATAGATGTTGAGATGCAGAAAAGAATTGGAGGATACAGGGTTGCAGTCTCTTTACCTTTTATTGATGAAGTTCAGGTAGACAGATTACAGGTGGTCTTTGGAATCCTGGCAGCCTGGAAGCGATTCAGAATCCTCCTAGTCAGGTGGGGGTGGAAGCCTTCCTCTCTACGCTGAATTCTCTGTCCCTTGCTGCCTGAGGCTTCACACAAGGTCCTCTTTCAATCTGTCCTTTTAGGTGGACACTACCCGCATGGCAGGCAGCTCAAGCCTTTTTACAGGTGTCCCTCTCTTGTGGTGACTCCGGGCTCTAATCTGCTGCTGTGCCTTCGGGTGTCAGTGGTGGCCAGGAGACCTGCAATCTCCTGCCGTCCGGTTTCTGCAGTGGGGCATACAGTTCCCACACAACCTCGGACGCCGGTGTCCGGTTTCTTGCGCTCAAACCTGGAGTGAGCCTAATTGCAGCTCCACACCAGTTTCTCTCTCCTCCTGTACTTCCTCTTCCTTCACTGTCTCACACAGACTGCTTGTAGCTCCTCCTCCAGACCAGAACTTATAGGGAACCTACCCTGAAACTGGGTCTAGAGCATCCCCTTCTGGTCTGGAGTCAGAAAAGTGTTGTATGTTAGTGCTACCTGTAAAGGGGATCCTTCTCACTTCCAGGCATAACATGACCCTCCCCGGGAGGAAGGCAACGCCTTTGTGGCATCCGGACCCCTGGGGTGCCACATATGCATTGAATGCAAGGCCTGCCCTGCACCAAAGTAACACGTACTACAATAAGCCTTACTTTTTTTTTTTACATTATTTACGGGCATCATAAACACCCTTGCCAAAAATTAGAGTGACTGTTGCATAATGGAATACGTTCACCCTCGTGTTCTAATGGTGGTGTCTGAAGAGACGTAGAGGATGTCCTCCTAAGAATCTAGTCCCAATTTAAAGGAGCAGGTCTCTCATATTTGGAATGCCCATACACTATGTGTATGGGCTGACAAACATTTCCCCCTGGGGCGTGCACATTTTCTTTCTTATTTCATTATTTGCGTGCATCATAAACACCCTTGCAAAAAATAGAGTTACTGTAGCATCATGGAACACATTGACCCTGGTGTTCTAGTGGTGGTGGATGATGAGGATGAGGAGGATAACACCAAATAGCCAAAATCAGGAAGCGTATACCCATGTGTGGGTGTGAAGAGGTGCATGGGAATACACCTCCCAAAAAAAGACACTGTATTGGAGGTTATGTTTCGCTGTTATCATTCGGTGGTGTAGAGAAGTCTGGCCCAATCCAGCCCTTGTTCATTTTTATAAGAGGCAGTCTGTCAGCATTTTCAGTTGACAGGCAGATGCTCTTATCAGTTATAATTCCACCAGCGGCACTAAAAACCCGCTCTGACAAAACGCTAGCGGCAGGGCAGGCCAGGACCACCAAGGCGTAGAAAGTCAGTTCATGCCACATGTCCAGCTTGAATACCCAATAATTAAAAGGCACAGAGGAATCATGGAGGACGTTGGTACGGTCAGCAAGGTACTCCCTCAACATCTTCCAAAACATTGCACTCCTTGTGACAGTACCCTTGCCTCTGTGCCAGGGCGATGGGAGGGTCTGAGAAAACTCTTCCAGAACGTTGCCAGTGTTCCACTGCCTCTGCTGGATTGGAGTTATGTCTCTCTCGCCTGTACTCCTTGGTTGTCCAACGAACTATGACGTCTACCACCAGCATTCTCAGATGGGAATTTTTTTAGTAATTCCGCAACAAGGGCCCTCTGATACTGCACCATTTTAATAGACCTGTCTGCCTCTGGAAGAAGAGATAGAAAGTTCTCCTTGTAGCGTGGGTCTAGAAGTGTCACCAACCAGTAAGGAGTGTCACTGAAAATTTTCATAATGCAAGGGTCATGGGAAAGCGCAACATAAAGTCAGCATTGCGTGCCAGACTGCTAACAGGCATGACTTCCGTATCCTCACCAACAGGACGACTGACCATGCTGTCCTCCTCCTCTTCCTCCTCCTCCCTGTCCTCAGTCCATCCACGCTGAACAGACGGTATGACAGTTGTGCTTGTAGAACCGTCTATAGTTCATGAAAGTAGCTCCTGTTCTTCCTCCTCCTCTTCCTCATTGTCTACCAATCCACTTTGGGACGACATTAGGCTGAGCTGTGTGTAATCACCCTGTATGCTTCCTTGCACCATGTCCTCGTGCTCTGCCTGCAATGCATCCTCTTACATTGTGAGCAGAGAGCTTTTCAGAAAACAGAGAAGTGGGATGGTGACACTAATTATGGCGTCATCGCCGCTCACCATGTTGATGGAGTCCTCAAAGTTTTGTAGGATGGTATATATGTCTGACATCCATGTCCACTCCTAAGGTCTTATGTGTGGAGTCTGAACTGAATAACCAATGCCTTGTTGATATTGGTAGTCAACAACTGCCCTCTTCTGCTCACAAATCCTTTCCAACATATGCAGAGTAGAGTTACAATGTGTAGGGACATCACACACCAGTCGGTGAGCCGGAAGCTGCAAATGCTGCTGAAGCATGGCAAGGGCGGCTGAAGCTGTAGTTGACTTTCTAAAATGGGCACACAGACGGCGTATTATCACTAGCAGATCTGGCAGCTCCGGGTAGCTTTTGAGAAACCGATTAACGACGAGGTTAAGCACATGGGCCAGGCATGCTACATGTGTGAGCTCACCTCGCCTCAGAGCCGCCACCAGGTTCTGGCCATTGTCACACATAACCATGCCTGGCTGAAGGTTCAGCTGTGTTAGCCACAAATCTGACTGCTCTTTCAGAGCTGTCTACAGCTCTTCAGCATTGTGCGGTCTGTCACCTAAGCAGATTAGTTTCAGCACAGCCTGTTGCCGCTTGGCTGAGGCAGTGCTGCAGTGCTTCCAGCTTGTAATTGATATGCTCATTTCAGAGATGGAGGCTGAAGAGGAAGAGGAGGAGGTGCAGGAGCTGTAGACTGTGGGGGCAACCCTGATTGATGTAGGGCCCGCAATCCTCGGCGTCGGGAGGACGTGTTCCATCCCAAGGTCTGACTGGGTCCCGGCTTCCACTATGTTAACCCAGTCGTCAGTGAAATGTACCGTTCCTGCCCACAAGCACTTGTCCACGTGCCCATGGCTAGGTGGACTTTCCCAGTAACAGAATTGTTGAGGGCATGGGTAATGTTGTGGGACACGTGCTGGTGTAATGCCTGTAAGGCACACCGGGAGAAATAGTGGCGGCTGGGGACCGAGTACCATGGGATGGCCGCCGCCATCAGGTTCGAGAAAGCTTCCGTCTCCACGAGCATAAAAGGCAACATTTCGACCACAAGCAGACGAGAAATGTGTGAATTTAGTACTGTGGCCTGTGGGGCGTTGGCTGCGTATTCCCGCTTGAGTTCCAATGACTGGGGTATGGACAACTGAAGGCTGCACTGTGACAGGGACATGCTTGATGATGGTGCTAGTTGACTGTGGACAACGATAGGTGCAGGGCACGAAGCATCTTCACATGCACCGTGGACAGGGGATTGGCTTTCACACAAAAGTGGAAGAAACAGTGGTGTCATCCGCAGACACTGTTCCTGGAGCCTGGGGTTCGGCCCACAAAGTCGGGTGCTTTGCTGCCATGTGCCTGATCATGCTGGTGTTGGTCAGTCTGGTAGTTTTGCTACCCCTGCTGATGCGGGCATGGCAGGTGATGCAAATGGCTTGTTTGGGGTTGTCGGCAGAGTCTTTAAAAAACAACCAGACTCGGGAAGACCTAAAAGTTGGAATGGCAAATTCCATCATGTTGATGTTATGGGGAACAGATGAACGCCTTCTGTCTGCGGCCACCACACTGCTTCTTCCTGGCTGCTGGGGTGCTATGCCTCCTTTCCCATGTGTGCCGCTGTCCTCACTCTGCATGTCCTCCTGCCAGGTTGGGTCAGTTACTATATCATCTACCACCTCATCTTCCACATCCGCACCCTGGTCCTCCTCCTGACTTTCTGGCAATTGTGTCTCATAATCGTCCACCTCTTGTGACACTTTCCCACCGTCGCCTTTGTGTGACCGTGGCTGCTCAAATATTTGGGCATTGCTACATGCGATCTCATCTTGCCCCATCTCATGTGGACTGGCCGCGAGTCCCGATCTATAAATGGAAAAGTGAACAGCTCTTTAGAGTGTCCAAGTGTGGGATCCGTTGTCTTCGGGCACTCGGCATGGTTGGAGGAAGGAGAATCAGGGTGAGTAATATGAACACCAGACTCACTGCTGCTCAGGCTTGACCATGTGAAAGACGTGGTGGTTGTCGTGGCAGTCACTGGAAGCATTATCCGCTATCCAACCAACAACCTTTTGATACTGCTCTGGGTTCAGTAGTGATATGCTGTGGACCCCTAGTAATTGGGACAGGAAGATTGAGCGTGAAGATGTGGGTGTTTGTTGTGGCCCACTTTCAGCTTGCCCACAGCCTCGGCCTCTGCATGCACCATCAGCATCACATCCACTTCCCCATCCCTTGCCACTCGCCTTTCCCATTTTAACCCTGCTGTGGAACCATGAAAAAAAATCACTTCTTTGGTACCATGGGCTCTATATGACCTCAGGCTCAAAATCATCATATTTCATTAAAATGAACATGCTGGCTGCTCAGAATAAACAAGTTTTATTTTGTCATCATTTCAGAACACAGTTATGAAATCAAACGTAACTTTGAAGTGATTTATTTGTCATTATCAAACACAAACGGAAATCTATACTAAAATAATTTACTAATAACTGAAAGTATTCAAATTCAATTAAAAAAAAACACAATAACTGCAACTGTGTGGATTTTAGTAAAAACATAATGACAACGAATTTAGCCCTATCATTCACTTAATTTATAAATTTATAAATTTAGCCCTATCATTCACTTCACGTCATAGTGCCATGTTCTTCACAAATTAACTTCTTGCAGTCATTACAAACAAATCTCGTCTTTTTGTCCTTCGATCGAGGACAAACATAGCACCATTTGCGCTGTCCTGTAACACTACTGATGTCACGTGAAGCATCCAAAGCTGCCAATATTTCATCAGGAGTCATCACAGTTTGTCTAGCCATTGTTTATTTACAATTATATTACAAAACCTGTGAATAAACAGAAAATATTTTTATTAAAAAGTCAGACAATAAGGCTGTGTGCACACGTTGCAGATTTTTCGCATTTTTTTCGTGTTTTTTTTCGCAATAAAACCGCAAAAAAAGCATACAATATGCATACCATCATTTAGAATGAATTCCGCAATTTTTGTGCACATGATGCGTTTTTTTCCCGCAAAAAAAAACGCATCGCGGTAAAAAACGCAGCATGTTCATTAATTTTGCGGGTTTTTTTGCGGATTTCCCACTATAAAATGCATTGGGAAATGTCCGGAAAAAACGCGGCAAAAACGCATGCAGATTATTTTGACATTTTTTACCCCAAAGTAGTCTACTGAACTAGAGTATGACAAAGCAAAAAAAGGGTTATGTAGCCCTGAAATGCCACAATTTCTAGCCCACAGTTAGATGAGGTGTTTGACGGAGATACCAGACTGTTCAATATGTGGCCTGTATTTTGACTTTTTTTACCCCAAAATAGTCTATTGAACTAGGGTAAGACACAGCAAAAAAGGGCAATGTAGCCCTGAATTGCCACAATTTGTAGCCCACAGATAGAGGAGGTGTTTCCCTGAGATACCAGACTGTTCAATATGTGGCCTGTATTTTGAAACTTTTTACCCCAAAGTAGTCTATTGAACTAGGGTAAGACACAGCAAAAAAGGGCAATGTAGCCCTGAAATGCCGCAATTTGTGGCCCACAGATAGATGAGGTGTTTGACAGAGATACCAGACTGTTCAATATGTGGCCTGTATTTTGACATTTTTTACCCCAAAGTAGTCTATTGAACTAGGGTAAGACACAGCAAAAAAAAAGGGCAATGTAGCCCTGAAATGCCACATATTGCAGCCCACAGATAGATCTGGTGTTTTACGGATACCAGACAGTTCAATATGTGGCCTGTATTTTGACATTTTTTACCCCAAAGTAATCTATTGAACTAAGTTAAGACTCAGCAAAAAAAAGGGCAATGTAGCCCTGAAATGCCACAATTTGTAGCCCACAGATAGATGAGGCGTTTGATGGAGATACCAAACTGTTCAATATGTGGCCTGTATGTTTCTTTTTTAATGAAAAATACTGTATACAATAGCATAGCTACCGGGGGGCAGAGGGTGTGGGCGCCCCGAGCCCGGAGCTCAGAGGGGGCCCACCCGTAGCTACGCTACTGTAACTGCATCGGCGCCCTTGATCAGGTGGGGGGGGGCCCGGTGTCAGCAGTGGGCCCCCCGCCTGTCATCGCAAGGTGAGCAGTGCCAGCATCTAGCCGATACAGCTTCCCGCATTGATGGGAGAAGGAGCATTACGCTCCTTCTCCCATCATCCCCTGTCAGCGTCTGGCATCGCCGACACTGACAGCAGGCGTGATGACGTCACTGTCAGGATGAGCTGGAGCTCGTCGCAGCACAGGAAGCAGGAGGAAGAAAGGTGAGTATTTATTGTTTTTTATTGGGGCTGCCTTAAACTACAGGGTCTGCCTATGGGGGTACTGTCTTATACTACAGGGTCTGCCTATAGGGGTACTGTGTTATACTACAGGGTCTGCCTATAGGAGTACTGTCTTATACTACAGGGTCTGCCTATGGGGGTACTGTCTTATACTACAGGGTCTGCCTATAGGAGTACTGTCTTATACTACAGGGTCCGTCTATAGGGGTACTGTCTTATACTACAGGGTCTGCCTATAGGGGTACTGTCTTATACTACAGGGTCTGTCTATGGGGGTACTGTATTATACTACAGGGTCTGCCTATGGGGTGCTGCCTTATACTACAGGGTCTGCCTATAGGGGTACTGTCTTATACTGCAGGGTCTGCCTATAGGGGTGCTGCCTTATACTACAAGGTCTGCCTATAGGGGTGCTGACTTATACTATAAGGTCTGCATATACGGGTGCTGCCTTATACTACAAGGTCTGCCTATAGGGGTGCTGACTTATACTACAGGGTCTGCCTATGGGGGTGCTGCCTTATACTACAGGGTCTGCCTATAGGGGTGCTGTCTTTTACTACAGGGTCTGCTTATAGGGGTGCTGCCTTATACTACAGGGTCTGCCTATAGGGGTACTGTCTTATACTACAGGGCCTGTCTATGGGGGTACTGTCTTATACTACAGGGTCTGCCTATGGGGGTGCTGCCTTATACTACAGTGTCTGCCTATAGGAGTGCTGTCTTATGCTACAGGGTCTGCCTATAGGGGTGCTGTCTTATACTACAGGGTCTGCCTATAGGGGTGCTGCCTTATACAAGGTCTGCCTATAGAGGTGCTGTCTTATACTACAGGGTCTGCCTATGAGGGTGCTGCCTTATACTACAGGGTCTGCCTATGGGATGCTGCCTTATACTATGAGGTCTGCCTATAGGGGTGCTGTCTTATGCTACAGGGTCTGCCTATAGGGGTGCTGCCTTATACTACAGGGTCTGCCTATAGGGGTGCTGCCTTATACTACAGGGCCTGCCTATGGGGGTGCTGCCTTATACTACAGGGTCTGCCTATAGGGGTACTGTCTTATACTACAGGGTCTGCCTATAGGGGTACTGTGTTATACTACAGGGTCTGCCTATAGGAGTACTGTCTTATACTACAGGGTCTGCCTATGGGGGTACTGTCATACTACAGGGTCCGCCTATAGGGGTACTGTCTTATACTACAGGGTCTGCCTATAGGGGTACTGTCTTGTACTACAGGGCCTGTCTATGGGGGTACTGTCTTATACTACAGGGTCTGCCTATGGGGTGCTGCCTTATACTACAGTGTCTGCCTATAGGGGTACTGTCTTATACTGCAGGGTCTGCCTATAGGGGTGCTGCCTTATACTACAAGGTCTGCCTATAAGAGTGCTGTCTTATACTACATGGTCTGCCTATAGGGGTGCTGACTTATACTATAAGGTCTGCATATACGGGTGCTGCCTTATACTACAAGGTCTGCCTATAGGGGTACTGTCTTATACTGCAGGGTCTGCCTATAGGGGTGCTGCCTTATACTACAAGGTCTGCCTATAGGAGTGCTGTCTTATACTACATGGTCTGCCTATAGGGGTGCTGACTTATACTATAAGGTCTGCATATACGGGTGCTGCCTTATACTACAAGGTCTGCCTATAGGGGTAGTCTTATACTACAGGGTTTGCCTATAGGGGTGCTGCCTTATACTACAAGGTCTGCCTATAGGGGTGCTGTCTTATGCTACAGGGTCTGCCTATAGGGGTGCTGTCTTATACTACAGGGTCTGCCTATGGGGTGCTGCCTTATACTACGAGGTCTGCCTATAGGGGTGCTGTCTTATGATACAGGGTCTGCCTATAGGGGTGCTGCCTTGTGCTATATTGAGGACTATCTGGCACATTATACTATATGGAGGCTATCTATGGGGCCATCATACAGTGTGGGGATTACAGTGAGGGGCCATCATACAGTGCTGGTGCCATCAAACAGTTTGGGGGCTACTAAGGGGTCAGTATACTGTGTGGGTGGTACTTTACAGTGAGGGGGCATTATACTGTGTATAAGAGAGCATCATACTGTGTACAGCTGTACAGGGGGAGACTCGGGACATCAATAAATGTAAAGTGGGCACTTATCGTTATAGGGGTACTCAGGTTACTGTGACTGTCAAAGGGGCACACAGGGCATTATTACTTTCTAGGGGGCACAATATAGTCACTGTTTTTTTAGGGCACTTGCGCCTGGCATTACTATATTCTAGAGGGGTGCTTTAGAATTTAGAGGGCACAGAGAACCACACAGCAGGTGCAGTAATAGGGACTCATAAGGCAGCAGTGGCTCAGTATTGGGGTATCAGCAGGATGAGGAGTTTGTGCAGGTTAGGAATAGATGGTGATGGGGCTGGAATGTGAGAAATGAAACGTGTCTTTGCTTTATTCTCTGCACACTGAGTCCTGGCTGGAAGAAGTTGTTGTGTCGGTCTGGGCCAGATGGAAAAAGTGAACGATTCCATCAGAAAGGACATCAGCGGTAAGTCATTATCTGTAACTGTACTGTGATCTCTTATATGTTCTGTAGGACTGGTATCTACCACTGACCATATGGCGGTAATATCCATGTTGGTCTTTATATAGAGATTATCTTCAGTAACAGCGCTGTCATCTGCTGAGGTTCTCCTACACTATTAGGGTGCGTCATCGAGTTGTAATCAAGGTTACCTAGTTAGGAGCCCACTCAGAAGCTTCACCCCCTGAACCAAAACCCTAGCTACGCCTCTGACTGTATAGAATTACGGTAAGACACAGGCAAAAAAGGAGAAAGTAGGAATGAAATGCCACAATTTGTAGGCCACAGATAGATCAGGCTTCTGACGGAGGTAGCACACTTAAATATGTGGCCTGGATTTTTTTTGCCCATCAAAATTGTGTCAATAACTAGGCTATGACACTACAAAAAAAAATTATTTGGAGGACTAAAATTGTAAAATATTGATAATGATATGTGATGCATGTGGCGGACAAATCACAGTGTTAAATATTCATATATAGCTAAATATATTTTGGGCAGCTAAATATTTTTTTGCAAGCTAAATATTTTTTGGGCAGCTAAATTTGTTTTGGGCAGCTAAATCTTTTTTGAGCAGCTAAATATTTTTTTGGCAGATAAATATTTTTTTGGCAGATAAATATTTTTTTGCAAGCTAAATATTTTTGGGGCAGCTAAATTTTTTTTGGAGCAGCTAAATATTTTTGGGGCAGATAAATATTTTTTGGGTCAGCAAAATGGTGCCAAAAATGTTTATAAGACACTCAAAAAAATACTACACTACCACAAAAATGCCACAATTTTCTGCGCACTCAGATGTGATGACTGGGACGGGCAAAACCATTTAAATTTGCTGGATTTTCACACTGTAGTATTAAAATGATCTGGCTGTAGTCTGCATTGTCAACAAGCAAATGGAGAAAAAAAAGGGGGTCTGGATTGCTTTGGAATAAAAAAATCACGATTAAGGTGCAAAAAAAAATTATTGCTAGCCACTGATACCTGGAGGTAGATATATATTTAATAGGCAGCAGCAGACAGTAATGGACCCCCTTGATGTATGAAATATCTATATAGCCACATACGGTGCCTGAATGCCTTGCACTGATGTGTATATACGCACACTCCCCTGCTTACCTAGCACTGCAATCTATAGACCCCGTAATTAGTTCTTAGAAGGACTGTTGGTTTAGCTGGGTATGTGGATTCAACGATGGTAGACCCACACTAACTAATAACTGGCACAAATCTGACCCTATCTCAGCAGCAGCTCTCCATACACTGTGTGATTCCGGAGCTGAATGCGCCAAGCCTGGTGGCACCAGGTCTCTTAAAGACTTGATGATGCTGTGCGGCCAGCCAGTCACTGTAATACCACAACAAAGATGGCTGTGGCACTAAAGTGCATGGCAGACAATCCCTGCATGTTGATTGGCTCTGTAAAGAGAGCCAATCATACAAGGCCCGAGCTCCCGCCGAGCAAACCCGGAAATGTTCAGTGCTCTCCGAGTACAGTGATGCTTGGGCGAGTAACGAGCTCATCACTACTGTTTATCAAGAATAGAGGGGTCCCAATGCTGTTTTTTTAATAATTTAAAACAAAAAATTTAAAACAGGCCACCTTAAAGCACAAACATGTTCCTCATAGAGAGAGAGAGACAGATTGTTTGTGCTTCGGGGTGGCCTATGGGCAGGTCTCTTCTTGGTTTCTCTGGCCTAGTGCAGGAAGATAAGACTCTGCCTACAGTCCCACTCTGTAGCATGTTTATATCATTAACTGAAAACTTCTAACACTGATTACACAAGAACTACAAGATGGTTTCTTCACCCCAGGTATCATATTAATCAGTATAACAGCACCAACCTGACAATGCCTGTAGTTTACATAGCAAAATCCTGCTGACAGGTTTGCTTTAATGTCCACTGGTTTCTCCACATGGTTCCTGCGTTCTAAAGTCCTATAATAGTGTAGCGCCCCCACTGCCGCAGGGCCGAGGGGTACCCGGTATCGGGCCTCTGAGTCTCTGCTCTGGGGTTGTCACAGTGGCTAGACCCGGTCCGTGACCCTGCTGAGGGGCGCCCAATGAAAGGTGTGGGTGGTGATGCTGTAGTGGTGCGGGCCGCAGTAAATAACAAGGACACCAGGTTGCAGTCTCTTTACCTCTTTACTGAAGGCTTCAGGATCCTCAGTCCGGAATACGGTTAACCAGGCTGCGCAAGTCCGGCCGGTCCGATGGCACCTCCAGAGTTCCCTTTGCAGGTGGAAATCTGTGCCTACCTTCTAGCGCTTGTGTGTTGTGGTCCTCCCCTGCTGTGCTTACGGGATAGTCCCCACAACTGTTGTGTCTGTTTCTGAAGTTCCCTCACAACTCGATTATGATGTTCTTCTTCGTCCCCCAGATGATATGGCTAGGACGCACCCATATGACGGGTAGGCTCGGAGCTCTTCCTGGACCCTAGTGTCGCCCCTCTCCTGTTGTTGCCCCCTATGTCTTCTTAGGTGATTGGTGTGAGACAGCCCGCCTATAACTGACTGTCCTGCCGTAGGTTTGAAGTTAGGCCTGGCGCTCTATCCTTCCTCGGCGTTCTGGCCACCGGCTGCGCGCCTCAGTAGGATGTTGCCTCGTCTTACAGCACGACTCCTACTGGTGTTTCTCATTGTTGCGTCGATCTCGTTTCTCACTCAGCACAATAAACCTCGCTTCTTGTCCTTTCTTAGGGCACCGCCGCTATCTCGTGCAGGCGCGGTCCCGTAACGTTCTCTCTGTTCGCTAGGCCTCTGTCAGGATCCCACCCCTGACAGGGACCCCCCTGAATCTTCCCCTGCAACACCCTCTGCCACAGGATGTTGCCTGGCTCCAACCCAGTCAGCTTCTGTCTAACTTCCTGTCTAACCCCCAGTTTTACCAGACTGTGAGGAGTGGCCTAATACATAGCGCCCTTAGCTCCCCCTGGAGGCCAGACTGTGAAGTGCATTGGTGTCTGTGATACCTGGTCAGGTGAACTCCTTCAGTGCCATCAGACGTACCATAGCCCCCCTTAGCGGCGGAGCATCAGTACTGCAACGACCAGGACTCTGGGGCGCTGCAATAGGAAATACATTTTTTCTTTATAGAGAGGGGAAAAACAAACCAAAACAGTTGATAAAAGTTAAACCACAGACATTCCTCAATATGGGTCAAACAAGAGTCATGCTAATATCCCAAATAGCCCAGTCGTCATCTTCTATAGAGTATCTGTCTTCTTGGTGTTGTGAGGCAGTGACCGGTGTCATATGCGAGGGTCGCTATGTATCCCCCAGGATGTGCTTAGAAGCATATTAGATCCGCTGGAGTGCCATGTCCTCACAGCAGGTTTGCCTGTGAGACACAGGGAAGAATAAAAGTGAGTGTGAACTGGGTCAAGTTATTTGACCCAGAAATTATTCAGGAAAACCCGGTATGGGCTTTTATTTTTGAAACGGACTGCAGGAAGGTAGTGGGGCCGGTCCGTTTCCTCCAGCCCAGATCTTATAGTGGCCCATGGCCATAGAATCTGGAGGAAAGAAAAAAAAAACCCTGCAAGAGAGTTTGGGTGTGTCAGTATAGGTCTGGGAGTCAGACCTAGCAGGAGGCTTATGAGGAGCTCTTGCCATGTGGAGCAACACGGGCCAGGCAGAGCATAAAAGCCTGACACCCCAGCGTACACGGTGGTGTAATACGTTCATGGCAACGGATTGTGGACTGTCGTTATTTTTCCCGGCTGCATACCGAAGGACTTGTTTGCTTATTTTTTCCGGTTTGTGAGTATGCTGTGAAATAAACAAGACTTTATTTGAACTTTATATGGGTCACTGCCTGTAACCCGATGTTTACCCTGGTTACCATTGTAAAAGTAAAAAAAAAAAACCACATACTCACATTCCGGTGCCCGGCGTCCGCTTCCCTGCACTCCGCCTGCATCCTGTGTAAGTGCCGGCCGTAAAGCAGAGCGGTGACGTCACCGCTCTGCTCTGTGGGAGATGCTGGAGATGTTCGGCGCTGACACAGGATGCAGGAGGAGTGCAGGGAAGCGGACGCCGGGCACCGGAATGTGAGTATGTGTTTTTTTTTTTACTTTTACAATGGTAACCAGGGTAAACATCGGGTTACTAAGCGCGGCCCTGCGCTTAGTAACCCGATGTTTACCCTGGTTACCAGGGGACTTCGGCATCGTTGGTCGCTGGAGAGCCGTCTGTGTGACAGCTCTCCAGCGACCACACAACGACGAAACAGCGACGCTGCAGCGATCGGCATCGTTGTCTGTATTGCTGCAGCGTCGCTTAGTGTGAAGGTACCTTTAGAACCTCATTCAGACCCTCAGTACGTACTGTTTTCCACCTCAAAATGCACCTCGTCTCAATCTGCGACAAACTCTTCATGGTGTCACCACCCCTTGAATTAGTCAGGATTGGGTCAATACCAAACGCTTTTAACAAAGTATGGTCACGGCGGTAAACTTCTTTAACCCCTTCCTGACCCATGACGCCATGTAGGCGTCATGAAAGTCGGTGCCAATCTGACCCATGACGCCTATGTGGCGTCATGGAATGATCACGTCCCTGAAGATCGGGTGAAAGGGTTAACTCCAATTTCACCTGCAGTGACAGGGGGAGTGGTACTTCAGCCCAGGGGGTTACGATCGCTCTGATTGGCTGTTGAAAGTGAAACAGCCAATCAGAGCGATTTGTAATATTTCACTATAAAAACTGGTGAAAATATTACAATCCAGCCATGGCAGATGCTGTAATATCATCGGCCATGGCTGGAAACCCTGATCTGTCCCCCCCACCGCCACCGATCTCCTCCCCAGTCCTCCATCCTGTGCTCCGCTCCCCTCCGTCGTCCTGTCCGCTCCCCCGTCCTCCTGTCCGCTCCCCCCGTGCTCTGATCCCACCCCCCATGCTCCGATCACCCCCCCATGCTCCGAACCCCCCCCCCTCATACTTACCGAGCCTCCCGGTGTCCGTCCGTCTTCTCCAGGGGCGCCGCCATCTTCCAAAATGGCGGGCGCATGCGCAGTGCGCCCGCCGAATCTGCCGGCCGGCAGATTCGTTCCAGCTACATTTTGATCACTGTGATAAAACCAAACAATCACAGTGATCAAAATAAAAAAAATAGTAAATGACCCCCCCCCTTTATCACCCCCATAGGTAGGGACAATAATAAAATAAAGAAAATAATTTTTTTTTCCACTAGGGTTAGAACTAGGGTTAGGGTTAGGGGTAGGGTTAGGGGTAGGTTTAGAACTAGGGTTAGCGTTAGAATTAGGCTATGTGCACACGGTGCGAATTTGGCTGCGGATCCGCAGCGGATTCGTAGCAGTGTTCCATCAGGTTTACAGAACCCTGTAAACCTATGGAAAACCAAATCCGCTGTGCCCATGGTGCGGAAAATACAGCGCGGAAACGCTGCATTGTATTTTCCGCAGCATGTCAATTCTTTGTGCGGATTTCGCAGTGTTTTACACCTGTTCCTCAATAGGAATCCGCAGGTGAAATCCGCATAAAAAACACTGGAAATCCACGGTAAATCCGCAGGTAAAACGCAGTGCCTTTTACCTGCGGATTTTTCAAAAATGGTGCGGAAAAATCTCAAACGAATACGCAACGTGGGCACATAGCCTTAGGGTTAGGGTTGGAAATAGGCTTAAGAATAGGCTTGTGGTTAGGGTTATGGTTAGGGGTGTGTTGGGGTTAAAGTTGTGGTTAGGGTTGGGGTTAGGGTTGGGATTAGGGTTAGGGTTGTGGTTAGGGGTGTGTTGGGATTAGGGTTGTGATTAGGGTTATGGCTAGAGTTGGGATTAGGGTTAGGGGTGTGTTGGGGTTAGTGTTGGAGTTAGAATTGAGGGGTTTCCACTGTTTAGGCACATCAAGGGTCTCCAAACGCAACATGGCACCACCATTGATTCCAGCCAATCTTGCGTTCAAAAAGTCAAATGGTGCACCCTCCCTTCCGAGCCCCGACGTGCGCACAAACAGTGGTTTACCCCCACATATGGGGTACCATCATACTCAGGACAAACTGGGCAACAATTATTGGTGTTCAATTTCTCCTGTTACCCTTGCGAAAATAAAAAATTGCTTGCTAAAACATAATTTTAGAGGAATGAAAAATTATTTTTTATTTTCACAGCTCTGCGTTATAAACTTCTGTGAAGCACTTGGGGGTTCAAAGTGCTCACCACACATCTAGATAAGTTCCTTGGGGGGTCTAGTTTCCAAAATGGGGTCATTTGTGGGGGTTTCTACTGTTTAGGCACATCAGGGGCTCTGCAAATGCAACATGACACCCGCAGACCATTCCATCAAAATCTGCATTTCAAAACGTCACTGCTTCCCTTCCGAGCCCCGACGTGTGCCCAAACAGTGGTTTACCCCCACATATGGGGTACCAGCGTACTGAGGACAAACTGGAAAACAACTATTGGGGTCCAATTTCTCCTGTTACTCTTGAGAACATAAAAAATTGCTTGCTAAAACATAATTTTTGAGGAATGAAAAATTATTTTTTATTTTCACGGCTTTGCGTTGTAAACTTCTGTGAAGCACTTGGGGGTTCAAAGTGCTCACCACATATCTAGATAAGTTCCTTGGGCAGTCTAGTTTCCAAAATGGGGTCACTTGTGGGGGGTTTCTACTGTTTAGGCACATCAGGGGCTCTGCAAACGTAACATGATGCCCACAGACCATTCCATCAAAGTCTGCATTCCAAAACGTCACTACTTCCCTTCCGAGCCCCGGCATGTGCCCAAACAGTGGTTTACCCCCACATATGGGGTGTCCGTGTACTCAGGAGAAAGTGGACAACAACTTTTGGGGTCCAATTTCTCCAGTTACCTTTGGGAAAATAAAAAATTGTGGGCTAAAAAATCATTTTTGAGAAAAGAAAAATTATTTTTTATTTTCATGGCTCTGCGTTATAAACTTCTGTGAAGCACTTGGGGGTTCAAAGTGCTCACCACACATCTAGATTAGTTCCTTGGGAGGTCTAGTTTCCAAAATGGGGTCACTTGTGGGGGAGCTCCAATGTTTAGGCACACAGTGGCTCTCCAAACGCGACATGGTGTCCACTAATGATTGGAGCTAATTTTCCATTCACAAAGCCAAATGGCGTGCCTTCCCTTCCGAGCCCTGCCGTGCGCCCAAACAGTGGTTTACCCCCACATATGGGGTATCATCGTACTCAGAACAAACTGGACAACAACATTTGGGTTCCAATTTCTCCTGTTACCCTTGGGAAAATAAAAAATTCCGGGCTAAAAATCATTTTTGAGGAAAGAAAAATTATTTTTTATTTTCACGGCTCTGCGTTATAAACTTCTGTGAAGCAACTGGGGGTTTAAAGTGCTCACTATGCATCTAGATAAGTTCCTTGGGGGGTCTAGTTTCCAAAATGGGGTCACTTGTAGGGGAGCTCCAATGTTTAGGCACACAGGGGCTCTCCAAACGTGACATGGTGTCCGCTAACGATTGGAGCTAATTTTCCATTCAAAAAGTCAAATGGCACGCCTTCCCTTCCGAGCCTTGCCATGCACCCAAACAGTGGTTTACCCTCACATATGAGGTATCGGCGTACTCAGGAAAAATTGCAAATTTTAGGATCCTGTTATGATCTGGTGACCTTGGAGCCGCATGAAACTTTCTCTGGAGTCGGTGGAACCTGTACTGACCACAATCCTGAACTAACACCGCAACTAGAAGTAGCCGTGGGGTGTGCCTAACACTCCCTAGACACCTCGAAACAGCCGGAGGACTAAATACCCCTATAGACGGAAATGGGAATGCTATCTTGCCTCAGAGCAGACCCCCAAAGGATAGGCAGCCCCCCACGAATAATGACTGTGAGTAGGAGAAGAATAGACACACGCAGGTAGAAAACAGGATTTAGCAAAAGAGGCCACTCTAGCTAAATAGGAAAGGATAGGACAGATAACCAGGCGGTCAGTATTAAATCCCTTCCAAAAATATCTACAGCAGATAATACAAAAAGTTCCACAATCTAACTAAAGACATGGAATGTATATCTGCCACTCCAGAGAATCCAGCAAGACTGAGAAAATACTGACACAATCTAAGCTGGACAAGAAAACACAAAGAATAGCACTGAATTGTGAAGCACACAACATGTGTGCCACAGGGAAAAAGAACCAGACACTTATCTTTGCTGATTTGGCTGAAAGGCAGGAGAAACCAGGCAGAGGTCCTACACCTCCCAACAACAATTGACAACTGGCAAGGACTAATGAATCCTGCAAGCCTAAATACCCCAGTCAGATCTGCAATCAGCAGATACACCTGACCAAGACTGCAACTCAGGGGCAACTGCATTACCACCTACAACCACCGGAGGGAGCCCAAAAGCAGAATTCACAACAGTACCCCCCCTTGAGGAGGGGTCACCGAACCCTCACCAGAGCCCCCAGGCCGATCAGGACGAGCCAGATGAAAAGCATGAACCAGATCAGCAGCATGGACATCAGAAGCAAAAACCCAAGAATTATTCTCCTGGCCATAACCCTTCCATTTGACAAGTTACTGAAGCCTCCGCCTCGAAAAACGAGAATCCAAAATCTTCTCAACCACATACTCCAACTCCCCATCAACCAACACGGGGGCCGGAGGATCAACAGAGGGAACAACGGGCACCACATATTTCCGCAATAAAGATCTATGGAAGACATTATGGATAGCAAAAGAGGCCGGAAGCGCCAATCGAAAAGACACCGGATTAATAATCTCAGAAATCCTATAAGGACCAATAAACCGAGGCTTAAACTTAGGGGAAGAGACCTTCATAGGAACATGACGGGAAGACAACCAAACCAAATCCCCAAACCGAAGCCGGGAACCAACACACCGACGATGGTTAGCAAAACGTTGAGCCTCCTCCTGAGACAACACCAAATTGTCCACCACATGAGCCCAAATCTGCTGCAACCTGTCAACCACAGAATCCACACCAGGACAGTCAGAAGGCTCAACCTGCCCAGAAGAAAAACGAGGATGAAAACCAAAATTACAAAAAAAAGGAGAAACCAAAGTCGCCGAACTAGCCCGATTATTAAGGGCAAACTCGGCCAATGGCAAAAAGGCCACCCAATCATCCTGATCGGCAGACACAAAGCATCTCAAATAAGTCTCCAAAGTCTGATTAGTTTGCTCGGTTTGGCCATTTGTCTGAGGATGGAATGCAGAAGAAAAAGACAAATCAATGCCCAGCCTAGCACAAAAGGCCCGCCAAAACCTGGAAACAAACTGGGAACCTCTGTCGGACACAATATTCTCCGGAATACCATGCAAATGAACCACATGCTGAAAAAACAACGGAACCAACTCTGAAGAGGAAGGTAATTTAGGCAAAGGCACCAAATGAACCATCTTAGAAAACCGGTCACAAACAACCCAGATAACCGACATCCTCTGGGAAACCGGAAGATCAGAAATAAAATCCATAGAAATATGCGTCCAGGGCCTCTCAGGGACTGGCAATGGCAAAAGTAACCCACTAGCACGGGAACAACAAGGCTTGGCCAGCGCACAAGTCCCACAGGACTGCACAAAAGAACGCACATCACGTGACAACGAAGGCCACCAAAAGGACCTACCAACCAAATCTCTGGTACCAAAAATACCAGGATGACCAGCCAACACAGAACAGTGAACCTCAGAAATCACTCTACTAGTCCATCTGTCAGGAACAAACAATTTCCCCACAGGACAGCGGTCAGGTCTATCAGCCTGAAATTCCTGAAGAACCCGCCGTAAATCAGGGGAAATGGCAGAAAGGACCACCCCTTCTTTCAGAATGCCGACCGGTTCAAGGGCCTCAGGAGAATCAGGCAAAAAACTCCTAGAAAGGGCATCAGCCTTAATATTCTTAGAACCCGGAAGATACGAAACCACGAAATCAAAACGGGAAAAAAACAAGGACCATCGAGCCTGTCTAGGACTCAGCCGTTTGGCAGACTCGAGGTAAATCAAATTCTTATGATCGGTCAGGACCACAATACGGTGCTTAGCTCCCTCAAGCCAATGTCGCCACTCCTCAAACGCCCACTTCATAGCCAACAACTCCCGATTGCCGACATCATAATTGCGTTCATAAGGCGAAAACTTGCGGGAGAAGAAGGCACACAGTTTCATCAAAGAACCAACAGAATCCCTCTGAGACAAAACGGCCCCTGCCCCAATCTCAGAAGCATCAATCTCAACCTGAAACGGAAGAGAAACATCTGGTTGGCGCAACACCGGAGCAGAAGTAAATCGGCGTTTAAGCTCCTGAAAGGCAGAGACAGCCGCAGAGGACCAATTCGCCACATCAGCGCCTTTTTTCGTCAAATCAGTTAAGGGTTTAACCACGCTGGAGAAGTTAGCAATGAAACGGCGATAAAAATTTGCAAAACCCAAAAATTTCTGAAGCCTCTTCACAGATGTGGGTTGAATCCAATCATGAATGGCCTGAACCTTAACCGGATCCATCTCCATAGATGAGGGAGAAAAAATAAAGCCCAAAAAAGAAACCTTCTGCACCCCAAAGAGACACTTAGACCCCTTCACAAACAAAGCATTGTCACGAAGGATCTGAAATACCATCCTGACCTGTTCCACATGAGACTTCCAATCATCGGAAAAAATAAAAATATCGTCCAAATATACAATCAAGCATTTATCAATATAAGTCCGGAAGATATCATGCATGAAGGATTAAAAAACAGATGGAGCGTTAGTGAGCCCGAATGGCATCACAAGGTATTCAAAATGGCCTTCGGGCGTATTAAACGCAGTTTTCCATTCATCACCCCGTTTAATACGAACAAGATTATATGCCCCCCGAAGGTCAATCTTAGTAAACCAACTAGCCCCCTTAATCCTAGCAAACAAATCGGAAAGCAAAGGTAAAGGGTATTGAAACTTGACCGTGATCTTATTCAAGAGGCGATAATCAATACAAGGTCTCAAGGAGCCATCCTTCTTAGCAACAAAAAAAAACCCTGCTCCTAACGGTGAAGAAGATGGCCGAATATGCCCTTTCTCCAAAGACTCCTTAACATAACTCCGCATGGCGGTATGTTCAGGCACAGACAGGTTGAAAAGTCGACCCTTAGGAAACTTACTGCCTGGAATCAATTCAATAGCACAATCACAGTCCCTGTGCGGTGGAAGGGAACTGGACTTGGGCTCATCGAATACATCCTGAAAATCAGACAAAAACTCTGGAATTTCAGAAGAGGAAGAAGAGGAGATTGACATCAAAGGAACATCATTATGAACCCCCTGACAACCCCAACTAGTCACAGACATAGATTTCCAATCCAATACAGGATTATGTACCTGCAACCACGAGAAACCCAGCACGATAACATCATGCAAATTATGCAACACCAGAAATCGACAATCTTCCTGATGGGCTGGCGCCATGTGCATGGTCACCTGTGTCCAAAACTGAGGCTTATTTTAAGCCAAAGGTGTAGCATCAATCCCCCTTAAAGGAATAGGGTTCTGCAAAGGCTGCAAGGGAAAACCACAACGCCTGGCAAACTCAAAATCCATTAAGTTCAAGGCGGCGCCTGAATCCACAAACGCCATGACAGAGAATGATGACAATGAGCAAATCAAGGACACCGATAACAGAAATTTAGGTTGTACAGTACTGATGGTAGCGATCCTCTTTGTCCGCTTAGGGCAGACTGAAATGACATGAGAAGCGTCGCCACAATAATAACACAACCCATTCTGACGTCTGAATCCTTGTCGTTCCGTTCTAGACAAAATCCTATCACACTGCATTGGCTCAGGAATTGGCTCTGAGGACGACGCCACAGCGCGCACAGCTCTACGCTCCCGCAAGCGCCGATCAATCTGAATGGCCAGAGACATAGAATCACTCAGACCGGAAGGCGTGGGAAACCCTACCATAACATCTTTAACGGATTCAGAAAGACCCTTTCTGAAAATTGCCGCCAAAGCATCATCATTCCATTTAGTCAACACAGACCATTTTCTAACTTTCTGACAAAACAATTCTGCCGCCTCTTGACCCTGAGACAGGGCCAACAAGGTTTTCTCCGATTGATCCACAGAATTAGGTTCATCATATAATAAACCTAAAGCCTGAAAAAAGGAATCTACATTAAGCAAGGCCGGATTCCCAGATTCCAGGGAAAATGCCCAATCCTGTGGATCACTACGCAGCAGGGAGATGACAATTTTAACCTGCTGAATGGAATCACCGGAGGATCGCGGTCTCAGAGCAAAAAACAATTTACAATTATTTTTAAACCCAAAAAATTTGGACCTATCACCAAAAAACAAATCAGGAGTAGGAATCTTCGGTTCTAAAGCTGGAGTCTGAACAATATAATCAGAAATACCCTGTACCCTAGCAGCAAGCTGGTCTACACGAGAAGCTAATTCCTGAACATCCATGCTGGCACAAGACTCCTCAGCCACCCATAAATAAAGAGGGAAAAAAAGACAAAACAGACTGCAGAAAAAAAAATGTCTCAACACTTTTCTTCCCTTCTTCTGAGATGCATTTAACTCATTATGGGCCATTATTGTACTGTTATGATCTGGTGACTGTTGTGGATTCTGTTTGCGGGCTCCCTCTGGTGGTTACTGCTGGTACTGGGTGACTTTGGTGGGTTGCGGCCTTTGGTTTCCATCTGTCCATCAGAGGCTGGGTGTTTCCTATTTTACCTGGCCTTTCTGTCATTTCCCTTGCCGGCTATCAATGTGTTCAGATGTGCTCTGTTTGGTTCCTGCCTACCTGCTCCCAGATCTTTCAGGATAAGCTAAGTGCTGATTTTCAGTTGTTTGGTTTTTTGTCCAGCTTGCTTAGAATGTCTCTTTGTTAGCTGGTTGCTCTAGTGGACTGAGGTTCTCCCCATGTGCCATGAGTTGGCACATGGGTTCTTGTAATCTCAGGATGGTTTTTTTGATTAGGGTTTTTTGCTGACCGCTCAGTCCCCTTTTGTGTCATTCTGCTTTCTAGTTTTCAGCGGGCCTCTATTTGCTAAAGCTATATACATCATCTCTATGTGTGTGCCTTCCTCTCATTTCACCGTCAATACATGTGGGGGGCATCTATACCTTTGGGGTTAATTCCTCTGGAGGCAAGTGAGGTCTTTGTTTTCTCTGCAGTACTAGTTAGCTCTTAGGCTGGTGCGTGGCGTCTAGAACCAACGTAGGCACGCTCCCTGGCTATCTCTAGTTGCGTTTGTCAGGCGTAGGGCAGCGGTCAGCCCAGGTTCCATCACCCTAGAGCTCGTCCGATATTTATTATTACTTTGCTTATCCTGTGCTATCCCTAGCCATTGGGGATTCATGACAGGTGACCTTGGAGCCGCATGAAACTTTCTCTGGAGTCGGTGGAACCTGTACTGACCGCAATCCTGAACTAACACCGCAACTAGAAGTAGCCGTGGGGTGTGCCTAACACTCCCTAGACACCTCGACACAGCCGGAGGACTAAATACCCCTATAGATGGAAATGGGAATGCTATCTTGCCTCAGAGCAGACTCCTGTGAGTAGGAGAAGAATAGACACGCAGGTAGAAAACAGGATTCCAAAAATATCCACAGCAGATAATACAAAAAGTTCCACAATCTAACTAAAGACATGGAATGTATATCTGCCACTCCGGAGAATCCAGCAAGACTGAGAAAATACTGACACAATCTAAGCTGGACAAGAAAACACAAAGAATAGCACTGAATTGTGAAGCACACAACATGTGTGCCACAGGGAAAAAGAACCAGACACTTATCTTTGCTGATTTGGCAGAAAGGCAGGAGGAACCAGGCAGAGGTCCTACACCTCCCAACAACAATTGACAACTGGCAAGGACTAATGAATCCTGCAAGCCTAAATACCCCAGTCAGATCTGCAATCAGCAGATACACCTGACCAAGACTGCAACTCAGGGGCAACTGCATTACCACCTACAACCACCGGAGGGAGCCCAAAAGCAGAATTCACAACAGGATCCATTTTATCCTGTTGTCCATGTGAAAATGAAAAAATTGAGGCTAAAATAATTTTTTTGTGAAAAAAAAAGTACTTTTTCATTTTTACGGATCAATTTGTGAAGCACCTGGGGGTTTAAAGTGTTCACTATGCTTCTAGATAAGTTCCTTGGGGAGTCTAGTTTCCAAAATGGGATCACTTGTGGGGGAGCTCCAATGTTTAGGCACACGGGGGCTCTCCAAACGCGACATGGTGTCTGCTAAAGATTGGAGCCAATTTTTCATTCAAAAAGTCAAATGGCGCTCCTTCCCTTCCGAGCCCTGCCGTGCGCCCAAACAGTGGTTTACCCCCACATGTGAGGTATCAGCGTACTCAGTACAAATTGGACAACAACGATTGTGGTCCAGTTTCTCCTTTTACCCTTGGGAAAATAAAAAAATTGTTGCTAAAAGATCATTTTTGTGACTAAAAAGTTAAATGTTCATTTTTTCCTTCCATGTTGCTTCTGCTGCTGTGAAACACCTGAAGGGTTAATAAACTTCTTGAATGTGGTTTTGAGCACCTTGAGGGGTGCAGTTTTTAGAATCGTGTCACTTTTGGGTATTTTTAGCCATATAGAACCCTCAAACTGACTTCAAATGTGAGGTGGTCCCTAAAAAAAATGTTAACCCTTATAACTTCCTAGCAAAAAAAATGTTGTTTCCAAAATTGTGCTGATGTAAAGTAGACATGTGGGAAATGTTATTTATTAACTATTTTGTGTCACATAACTCTCTGGTTTAACAGAATAAAAATTAAAATGTGAAAATTGAGAAATTTTCAAAATTTTTGCCAAATTTGTTTTTTTCACAAATAAACTCAGAAATTATCGACCTAAATTTACCACTAACATGAAGCCCAATATGTCACGAAAAAACAATCTCAGAACCGTTAGGATCCGTTGAAGCGTTCCTGAGTTATTACCTCATAAAGGGATACTGGTCAGAATTGCAAAAAACGGCCAGGTCATTAAGCTCAAAATAGGCTGGGTCATGAAGGGGTTAAAGTGTCGAGGTATGGGTTTTAGCTGTGCACAGTCTTCAATTTTATGGGCAATCATAATATCCAAAACATGTTCAGGTATGCGCACCTGTGAGTCACTTCTCATGGTCAAGCAGTGAGACAGGATAGTCAAAGAGTCTGAGGTCGAAAGCCAGGATCGTAAGTCATAAATAGAAAGAAGAGACAAAGGGGTAGTCAGAACGAAGTCGAAGGTCAATGAAAGATCAAAACACAGAATGCTAGGCACAGAGACACAAACCACATTGTAGCTGACTGTACAGTTGCATCCGCGCTGCCCACACTAGACTCCGCCAGGTTGTAGATCCTCTTTTGGCCAGATATCACACTGGCTTAGCTACATGGTGGGAATCACTCCCTGGGGCACATTTTTGTACCTTCAGCTTCCCCTTGTGAGCCGTCGCACCTACTAGGCTGCAGTTTGTATTACTAGTCCTTTTTTAACATGGGTAAGCAGCTCAGCTGCATGTGCATTGGCGCTATCCTGCAGTATTTAGGGTTTTGCACCCGGTATTAGATAGGGGTCGGCTATCATATTTTGTGCAACCATGGGTATTTTTCTTGTGTTGGAGGGCTATTATACCCTCTAAAACTCAGTATTTTCATTTGTCTTCTGGAGTTTTTTGGCTGTCTATAAGCATTCAGTTATCATCATTATCTATTGGGGGGTGTTGTTGCTTATACACTATGCACACCAGTATTTAACCCAAGATAGCTATATGGCCTGTTATTTACAGTGGACTATTATAAAGGCCTGAATAAACTCTTTTGCATTTGTACATGAATAAGCTGCTTTATGTGTATTACTGTATCTCTATTGTATTGGGGTAATGCTGTCTATATAGGTACTGTGCCGTATGGTATTATTCGATTGTAATCAAGAGTCAAGTGTGGGTTATAGCCTTATCTGGGGCTTGTATGGTTGGGGCATAAATGTGCTCCGGTTTTAATTGTTTTTAAATGTCAGTGTCTTACTATTGTTTGTTGTTATATCTAAATAAAGCTGTGTTATATTTGTATGACCTATCCTGCTTCTTTGTGTTCTAATGAATGTACAGTTGTGCTCAAAAGTTTACATACCCCAGCAGAATTTTTGCTTTCTTGGCCTTTTTACAGAGAATATGAATGATAACACCAAAATGTTTTCTCCACTCATGGTTAGTGGTTGGGTGAAGCCATTTATTGTCATTCTCATGTACAGCAACATGGAATCAATGGTGCTATATAAATAAATAATAATTGTCAAACTACTGTGTTTTATCTTTTTAAATCATAATGACAAATCAAAACATCTAAATGTCCCTGATCAAAAGTTCACATACCCCATTTCTTAATACCGTGTATTGCCCCCTCTAACATCAATGACAGCTTGAAGTCTTTTGTGGTAGTTGTGGATGAGGTTCTTTATTTTCTCAGATGGTAAAGCTGCCCACTCTTTTTGGCAAAAAGTCTCCAGTTCCTGTAAATTCCTGGGCTGTCTTGCATGAACTGCGGGCTTGAGATCTCCCCAGAGTGGCTCAATGATATTGAGGTCAGGAGACTGAGATGGCCACTCTAGAACCTTCACTTTGCTCTGCTGTAGCTAATGACAGGTCGACTCAGCCTTGTGTTTTGGATCGTTGTCATATTGGAACATCCAAGTATGTCCCATGCGCAGCTTATGGGCTGGTGACTGCAAAATTGCCTCCAGCATTTGCTGTAATGTGCTGCATTCATCTTTCCCTCAACTTTGACCAAGTTTCCTGTGCCTTTGTAGCTGACACATCCCCAAAAGATCAGCAATCATCCACCTCCGTGCTTTACAGTAGGAATGGTGTTTCTTTCATCATAGGCCTTGTTGAACTATCTCCAAATGTAACATTGATGGTTGTGGCCAAAAAGTTCAATTTTGGTCTCATCACTCCAAATTACCTTGTTCCAGAAATTTTGAGGCTTGTCTCTGTGCTGTTTTGCATATTGTAGGCGATATACTTTGTTTAATTTGTGCAGTAATGGCTTTCTTCTGGCGACTCGACCATGCAGCCCATTTTTCTTCAAGTGACTCCTTATTGTGCATCTTGAAACAGCCACACCGCTAGTTTTCAGAGAGTCCTGTATTTCAGCTGATGTTGTGGGTTTTTCTTTGCATCGCAAACAATTTTCCTGGCTGTTGTGGATGGCATTTTTGTTGGTCTACCTGACCAAGGTTTTGTTTTGACAGAGCCCCTGATTTTCCATTTGTTAATCACAGGTTGAAAGCTGCTGACTGGCATTATCAATTTCTTGGATATCTTTATGTATCCATTTCCTGTTTTATACAGTTCAGCTACCTTTTACCATAGATCCGTTGACAATTCTTTTGCTTTCCCCATGACTCACAATCCAGAATAGTCAGTGGCTGGATGAAAGATGCAAGAGTCTGTCTGAATCCAAGAAAATCAGTCAGCTTTTATGCACACACACTGATTACAAGCAAACAGGTCACAGGTGTGGCAGTTACCTTTACTAGCCATTCAAACTCATTTGTGTCAGCTTTTGTGCATGTTAGGCCAAAATCACCGGGGTCATTGGATGTTTTTGATTGTCATTATGATTTAAAAAGAGAAAACACAGTAGTTTCACAAAAAAATGGCTTCACCCAACCACTAACAATGAGTGGAGAAAAAGTTTTGGTGTTATCATTCATATTCTCTGAAAAAAGGTCAAGAAAGCAAAAATGTTGCTGGGGTATGTAAACTCTTGAACACAACTGCATCTGTATGTCTCTGTAACATAGGTAGAAAAATAATTACTTGGAGTAAACCCTCGCAAACACGGGTAGAACATATAAACTCTGCAAGGCTGCTAATATTTTTGCATTGACAACTGAATATTTCTGTTGTTGGAAGGCTATCACTGCGATGCAAACTGTGTGACTCACTGTTGTGTTGGAGAAAACCGGGGGGGGGGAGCAACTAGCAAAATTTACTTCTATATTGTGGATAGAGCACACTGGCAACCCAGTAGTCAGCACTATTTGGAATCATAACTATACGGGTAACAATCGTGTTGCAGATAGTGCTGCAAGAACTTGAAGGCACTCATGGGTCAGTCTCTTTCATGAGGTCCAAATCCACAGTGTGTTGGTGGTGGTATAACACTCAAGCTTTCTTCCTTCATCCCCTCCTGACAACCACGGACAACATAGAGGAAATCATTATCGTCTTCATCTCCTAACTATTGCGCGTCCATCACCTCTTCCTTCTAGTTCTTTTCATGGTCCTTTTCCTTTTGTTCCTCCCATGGCAAAAGTCTGTGAGATGACAGATCTGAACTAATAGATATTGTTAATAGTGATGAGCAAATATACTCGTTACTAAAGATTTTTCAGCATGCTCGGGGGTCCTCCGAGAATTTTTTAGTGCTCGGAGTTTTAGTTTTTCTTGCTGCAGGTGAATGATTTACATCTAATAGCCAGCATACATGTGGGGGTTGCCTGGATGCTAAGGAACCCCCACATGTACTTATGCTGGCTATCAGATGTAAATCATTCAGCTGCGGCAAGAAAAACTAAAACTCCGAGCACTAAAAAATACTCGGAGGACCCCCGAGCATGCTCGAGAAATCTCGAGTAATGAGTATATTCGCTCATCACTAATTGTTAACTAAAGGTATCCTCCTCTGCTTCCTCCTCTTCCCCTACGACCTCTACCAGCACCTCCTCACCCACACTAGTTAAAGTGTGCTCCAGCATGTAGATGACACTAATAGTGATGCTGATGACGGCATTGTCACCGCTAACCATCTTAGTAGCCATTCAGAAAACATGCAGAAGGGTGCAGAGGTCCTTCATCTGTACCCTCTACGCAAGTGTGAATTGCACCACGTCCATATCTGCATTGTGCCAGGCTATGAAAAATGTCATACTGCACCAGGTCTCGGTGCTGCTGCCAGAGTTGATGCAACATGTGCAGAGTTTAATTCCACGGTGTGGTCATATCACATATCAACTGGTTAACCAGTAGTTCGAAAGATCTCTATGCCAACTGAAGCGGAATGGTGGAAGTCAGCATGGCAGTGGTTTCTGCAGCAGCACATCCAGGCTGGGACAGTGGTGGAGGAATTGTTGTACCATCATTTTGAGGATGTGAGCTGTGCAAGGCATGTGTGAAAGGTTGGCCCGGCGTAGGGCTGCCACCAGGTTTGCATCACTATCGCAGTCCAGGTTGAGTGTAGACAGTTATTGCTCAAACTCAGCATGGACAGCTGTCCACAATTGTTGATCTGTATGACTGCAATCTCCAAGACATATTATTAATGTAAACACTGCCTGATTACGGTGAGCCCTGGCTGCGCAGTACGGAGGTGGGGCAGGGATTCTCTGTGCAGTGTTGGCATGTGTGTTTAATTAAGGCAGGGGTTGAGGGCGCAGATGGAGGCCCTAGAGGAGGTGGAGGAGGCAGAAGCACTGCAGGAACTGTTACATACAGAGGTTTGTTCTGAAAGCCCTGGGGATTCCAAGACTTGATGTCTACTGCTTTAGTTCTCCATCCTCTGGTGTGTACTAGTTTAGTGTGTAGTGGTTAATTTCTCCATCCCGAAGCATCCTGCAAGACTTGTGGAGCAACCCCTTCCCCAACTGCCCCTGCAGTCACCAGAGTCACCCAGTGCCCAGTCATTGAGATGTAACTCCCCTGTCCATGCTTGCTCATCCAGGTATCATTGTTGAAATATACCCTGGCAGACAGAATTTTTCAGAGAATGGGTGATGTCTGCAACTTGTTTCTGTAGCGCAGGTACATCTTTCTTAGAGAAGTAATGGTGACTGAGCAACTGGTATTGGGGGGAATGCGATGGCCAACAGCTTTAAGAAACCGACTGTATCTATATGGCGGAAAGGCTGCATTTCCATGGCCAACAGATTGGAGTGGCCTTGCAATAATCACAGAGATCACAGGCCATGTGTCATTCAGAAACAAGCGCTGTGATCTTTCTAGCGTATAGCGCTCAGCTGGTCCCTATCGTACAGACAATGACACGCTTGAGCGATGGATCATCCGAGGAGGCCGCAGGCTGTTCACAATAACTAGTTCTCAGCAAAGTAATGATGAGTGTACGGCTAAAACACCTCCAGACCAGATGATGGACTGCAGAGGGACGAGGATCCCCAGTAACACCTCCAGACCAGATGAAGGACTGCAGAGGGACGAGGATCCCCAGTAACACCTCCAGACCAGATGATGGACTGCAGAGGGACGAAGCCCCCAGTAACACCTCCAGACCAGATGATGGACTGCAGAGGGACGAGGATCCACTGCTAACACCTCCAGACCAGATGATGGACTAAAAGGAGGGCCTCTTCCTAACACCTCCAGACCAGATGATGGACTGCAGAGGGACGAAGCCCCCAGTAACACCTCCAGACCAGATGATGGACTGCAGAGGGACGAGGATCCCCAGTAACACCTCCAGACCAGATGATGGACTGCAGAGGGACGAGGATCCCCAGTAACACCTCCAGACCAGATGATGGACTGCAGAGGGACGAGGATCCCCAGTAACACCTCCAGACCAGATGATGGACTAAAAGGAGGGCCTCTTCCTAACACCTCCGTTCCAGCTACCGTATAGTACGTCACAAACGTGCGCCACTGTTCGCAGCAAGACGTCACTTGCCGGCCGGCTTAAACCCCGGGCGCGCCACTTCTCACGCCCCTTTGTCTCCCTGCCCTCAGAACGCTGGATTGTGACGTCATCGCGGAGTGGGCGGTGCCAGCGTCTCGTGTCTCGCAGCCAATTGACCAATCTTTGTGTGAGCGCATTAATGGAAAGAGAAGCCAGCCCCGCCCTCCCGGCCAATGAAGGCGGAGAGCTCTCTGTGCAGCTGCTGTGGGCGTTACCTTCCGACCCGAACGCACACGTCGTGCACGTGCAGCAAACAAAGGGTGAGGACGAGCACGGATCGGGAGCGAGCGCCATAGGTAGCAGCGGCATGGATGAGCCCCGGGGAGAGGAGGAGCCGGGCGGAGAGAGCCCCCGGGGGCTACAAGGAGATTCGGCAGGACAGGCAGGCACCCGGGGGCGAGCTGCACAGGTGCTGTGCCGGGAAGCGCCCCAGTTGTCACTCCATGACTCCGAGGAGCAGTGCCACATGCCAGTCCGGAGCCATGGCCGTCCGGAGGATGAAGAATCCTGCAGTGAACTCCTACTGGGCGAGGACCGGGCACCGCCGGAACACCCCGTGCCCTGTCCCGGAGCCCGGCCAGTGTGTGCGCCCTTCCCCGCCGCCCAGGACTTCCCTCTGGTGCTGGACTCGCTCTCAGTGCTGGGACTCCACGATGATTCTGCGGAGGACGAGGCGCTGGATTCGGGGCTGCCCAGCCCAGACATGTTCGGGGAGATGACCGCGGAGCAGCTGCTGCTCACCGGGGCCCGCAGGAGAGGGGCCAACATGACGGAGGGCGTCCCGGTGCCCAGCTCCGAGCATGTCGCCGAGATTGTGGGGCGCCAAGGTGAGTGGTGCATGTGCACTGAAGGAGGGGGTCCTGGGGGTGTCTGCTGCCAGCCTGTCACTGTATATATTGCACAGGTGTGTATGGTGCCCATTATAGGGTCCTGGGGGTGTCTGCTGCCAGCCTGTCACTGTATATACTGCACAGGTGTGTATGGTGCCCATTATAGAGCCCTGGGGGTGTCTGCTGCCATCCTGGCACTGTATATACTGCACAGGTGTGTATGGTGCCCATTATAGGGCCCTGGGGGTGTCTGCTGCCATCCTGTCACTATATATACTGCACAGGTGTGTATGGTGCCCATTATAGAGCCATGGGGTGTCTGCTGCCATCCTGTCACTATATATACCGCACAGGTGTGTATGGTGCCCATTATAGAGCCCTGGGGGTGTCTGCTGCCATCCTGGCACTGTATATACCGCACAGGTGTGTATGGTGCCCATTATAGAGCCCTGGGGGGCCTGCTGCCATCCTGGCACTGTATATACAGCACGGGTGTGTATGGTGCCCATTATAGAGCCCTGGGGGTGTCTGCTGCCATCCTGTCACTATATATACCGCACAGGTGTGTATGGTGCCCATTATAGAGCCCTGGGGGTGTCTGCTGCCATCCTGGCACTGTATATACCGCACAGGTGTGTATGGTGCCCATTATAGAGCCCTGGGGGGCCTGCTGCCAGCCTGGCACTGTATATACTGCACAGGTGTGTATGGTGCCCATTATAGAGCCCTGGGGGTGTCTGCTGCCATCCTGGCACTGTATATACTGCACAGGTGTGTATGGTGCCCATTATAGAGCCCTGGGGGGTGTCTGCTGCCATCCTGGCACTGTATATACTGCACAGGTGTGTATGGTGCCCATTATAGAGCCCTGGGGGTGTCTGCTGCCATCCTGGCACTGTATATACTGCACAGGTGTGTATGGTGCCCATTATAGGGCCCTGGGGGTGTCTGCTGCCATCCTGTCACTGTATATACTGCACAGGTGTGTATGGTGCCCATTATAGAGCCCTGGGGGTGTCTGCTGCCATCCTGTCACTATATATACCGCACAGGTGTGTATGGTGCCCATTATAGAGCCCTGGGGGTGTCTGCTGCCATCCTGTCACTATATATACCGCACAGGTGTGTATGGTGCCCATTATAGAGCCCTGGGGGTGTCTGCTGCCATCCTGGCACTGTATATACTGCACAGGTGTGTATGGTGCCCATTATAGAGCCCTGGGGGTGTCTGCTGCCAGCCTGTCACTGTATATACTGCACAGGTGTGTATGGTGCCCATTATAGGGTCCTGGGGGTGTCTGCTGCCATCCTGTCACTATATATACCGCACAGGTGTGTATGGTGCCCATTATAGAGCCCTGGGGGTGTCTGCTGCCATCCTGTCACTATATATACCGCACAGGTGTGTATGGTGCCCATTATAGAGCCCTGGGGGTGTCTGCTGCCATCCTGGCACTGTATATACCGCACAGGTGTGTATGGTGCCCATTATAGGGCCCTGGGGGTGTCTGCTGCCATCCTGTCACTATATATACTGCACAGGTGTGTATGGTGCCCATTATAGAGCCCTGGGGGTGTCTGCTGCCATCCTGTCACTATATATACCGCACAGGTGTGTATGGTGCCCATTATAGAGCCCTGGGGGTGTCTGCTGCCATCCTGTCACTATATATACCGCACAGGTGTGTATGGTGCCCATTATAGAGCCCTGGGGGTGTCTGCTGCCATCCTGGCACTGTATATACCGCACAGGTGTGTATGGTGCCCATTATAGAGCCCTGGGGGGCCTGCTGCCAGCCTGGCACTGTATATACCGCACAGGTGTGTATGGTGCCCATTATAGAGCCCTGGGGGTGTCTGCTGCCATCCTGGCACTGTATATACTGCACAGGTGTGTATGGTGCCCATTATAGAGCCCTGGGGGGTGTCTGCTGCCATCCTGGCACTGTATATACTGCACAGGTGTGTATGGTGCCCATTATAGAGCCCTGGGGGTGTCTGCTGCCATCCTGGCACTGTATATACTGCACAGGTGTGTATGGTGCCCATTATAGGGCCCTGGGGGTGTCTGCTGCCATCCTGTCACTGTATATACTGCACAGGTGTGTATGGTGCCCATTATAGAGCCCTGGGGGTGTCTGCTGCCATCCTGTCACTATATATACCGCACAGGTGTGTATGGTGCCCATTATAGAGCCCTGGGGGTGTCTGCTGCCATCCTGTCACTATATATACCGCACAGGTGTGTATGGTGCCCATTATAGAGCCCTGGGGGTGTCTGCTGCCATCCTGGCACTGTATATACCGCACAGGTGTGTATGGTGCCCATTATAGAGCCCTGGGGGGCCTGCTGCCAGCCTGGCACTGTATATACTGCACAGGTGTGTATGGTGCCCATTATAGAGCCCTGGGGGTGTCTGCTGCCATCCTGGCACTGTATATACTGCACAGGTGTGTATGGTGCCCATTATAGAGCCCTGGGGGGTGTCTGCTGCCATCCTGGCACTGTATATACTGCACAGGTGTGTATGGTGCCCATTATAGAGCCCTGGGGGTGTCTGCTGCCATCCTGGCACTGTATATACTGCACAGGTGTGTATGGTGCCCATTATAGAGCCCTGGGGGGCCTGCTGCCAGCCTGGCACTGTATATACTGCACAGGTGTGTATGGTGCCCATTATAGAGCCCTGGGGGTGTCTGCTGCCATCCTGGCACTGTATATACTGCACAGGTGTGTATGGTGCCCATTATAGAGCCCTGGGGGGTGTCTGCTGCCATCCTGGCACTGTATATACTGCACAGGTGTGTATGGTGCCCATTATAGAGCCCTGGGGGTGTCTGCTGCCATCCTGTCACTATATATACAGCACAGGTGTGTATGGTGCCCATTATAGGGCCCTGGGGGTGTCTGCTGCCATCCTGTCACTATATATACCGCACAGGTGTGTATGGTGCCCATTATAGAGCCCTGGGGGTGTCTGCTGCCATCCTGTCACTATATATACAGCACAGGTGTGTATGGTGCCCATTATAGGGCCCTGGGGGTGTCTGCTGCCATCCTGTCACTATATATACCGCACAGGTGTGTATGGTGCCCATTATAGAGCCCTGGGGGTGTCTGCTGCCATCCTGTCACTATATATACAGCACAGGTGTGTATGGTGCCCATTATAGAGCCCTGGGGGTGTCTGCTGCCATCCTGTCACTATATATACCGCACAGGTGTGTATGGTGCCCATTATAGAGCCCTGGGGGTGTCTGCTGCCATCCTGGCACTGTATATACCGCACAGGTGTGTATGGTGCCCATTATAGAGCCCTGGGGGTGTCTGCTGCCATCCTGTCACTATATATACCGCACAGGTGTGTATGGTGCCCATTATAGAGCCCTGGGGGTGTCTGCTGCCATCCTGTCACTATATATACAGCACAGGTGTGTATGGTGCCCATTATAGGGCCCTGGGGGTGTCTGCTGCCATCCTGTCACTATATATACAGCACAGGTGTGTATGGTGCCCATTATAGAGCCCTGGGGGTGTCTGCTGCCATCCTGTCACTGTATATACCGCACAGGTGTGTATGGTGCCCATTATAGAGCCCTGGGGGTGTCTGCTGCCATCCTGTCACTATATATACAGCACAGGTGTGTATGGTGCCCATTATAGAGCCCTGGGGGTGTCTGCTGCCATCCTGTCACTATATATACCGCACAGGTGTGTATGGTGCCCATTATAGAGCCCTGGGGGTGTCTGCTGCCAGCCTGGCACTGTATATACTGCACAGGTGTGTATGGTGCCCATTATAGAGCCCTGGGGGTGTCTGCTGCCATCCTGTCACTATATATACCGCACAGGTGTGTATGGTGCCCATTATAGAGCCCTGGGGGTGTCTGCTGCCATCCTGTCACTATATATACCGCACAGGTGTGTATGGTGCCCATTATAGGGCCCTGGGGGTGTCTGCTGCCATCCTGGCACTGTATATACTGCACAGGTGTGTATGGTGCCCATTATAGAGCCCTGGGGGTGTCTGCTGCCATCCTGTCACTATATATACCGCACAGGTGTGTATGGTGCCCATTATAGGGCCCTGGGGGTGTCTGCTGCCATCCCGGCACTGTATATACTGCACAGGTGTGTATGGTGCCCATTATAGAGCCCTGGGGGGCCTGCTGCCAGCCTGGCACTGTATATACTGCACAGGTGTGTATGGTGCCCATTATAGAGCCCTGGGGGTGTCTGCTGCCATCCTGGCACTGTATATACCGCACAGGTGTGTATGGTGCCCATTATAGAGCCCTGGGGGGCCTGCTGCCAGCCTGGCACTGTATATACTGCACAGGTGTGTATGGTGCCCATTATAGAGCCCTGGGGGTGTCTGCTGCCATCCTGGCACTGTATATACTGCACAGGTGTGTATGGTGCCCATTATAGAGCCCTGGGGGGTGTCTGCTGCCATCCTGGCACTGTATATACTGCACAGGTGTGTATGGTGCCCATTATAGAGCCCTGGGGGTGTCTGCTGCCATCCTGGCACTGTATATACCGCACAGGTGTGTATGGTGCCCATTATAGAGCCCTGGGGGGCCTGCTGCCAGCCTGGCACTGTATATACTGCACAGGTGTGTATGGTGCCCATTATAGAGCCCTGGGGGTGTCTGCTGCCATCCTGGCACTGTATATACTGCACAGGTGTGTATGGTGCCCATTATAGAGCCCTGGGGGGTGTCTGCTGCCATCCTGGCACTGTATATACTGCACAGGTGTGTATGGTGCCCATTATAGAGCCCTGGGGGTGTCTGCTGCCATCCTGGCACTGTATATACTGCACAGGTGTGTATGGTGCCCATTATAGGGCCCTGGGGGTGTCTGCTGCCATCCTGTCACTGTATATACTGCACAGGTGTGTATGGTGCCCATTATAGAGCCCTGGGGGTGTCTGCTGCCATCCTGTCACTATATATACCGCACAGGTGTGTATGGTGCCCATTATAGAGCCCTGGGGGTGTCTGCTGCCATCCTGTCACTATATATACCGCACAGGTGTGTATGGTGCCCATTATAGAGCCCTGGGGGTGTCTGCTGCCATCCTGGCACTGTATATACTGCACAGGTGTGTATGGTGCCCATTATAGAGCCCTGGGGGTGTCTGCTGCCAGCCTGTCACTGTATATACTGCACAGGTGTGTATGGTGCCCATTATAGGGTCCTGGGGGTGTCTGCTGCCATCCTGTCACTATATATACCGCACAGGTGTGTATGGTGCCCATTATAGAGCCCTGGGGGTGTCTGCTGCCATCCTGTCACTATATATACCGCACAGGTGTGTATGGTGCCCATTATAGAGCCCTGGGGGTGTCTGCTGCCATCCTGGCACTGTATATACCGCACAGGTGTGTATGGTGCCCATTATAGGGCCCTGGGGGTGTCTGCTGCCATCCTGTCACTATATATACTGCACAGGTGTGTATGGTGCCCATTATAGAGCCCTGGGGGTGTCTGCTGCCATCCTGTCACTATATATACCGCACAGGTGTGTATGGTGCCCATTATAGAGCCCTGGGGGTGTCTGCTGCCATCCTGTCACTATATATACCGCACAGGTGTGTATGGTGCCCATTATAGAGCCCTGGGGGTGTCTGCTGCCATCCTGGCACTGTATATACCGCACAGGTGTGTATGGTGCCCATTATAGAGCCCTGGGGGGCCTGCTGCCAGCCTGGCACTGTATATACCGCACAGGTGTGTATGGTGCCCATTATAGAGCCCTGGGGGTGTCTGCTGCCATCCTGGCACTGTATATACTGCACAGGTGTGTATGGTGCCCATTATAGAGCCCTGGGGGGTGTCTGCTGCCATCCTGGCACTGTATATACTGCACAGGTGTGTATGGTGCCCATTATAGAGCCCTGGGGGTGTCTGCTGCCATCCTGGCACTGTATATACTGCACAGGTGTGTATGGTGCCCATTATAGGGCCCTGGGGGTGTCTGCTGCCATCCTGTCACTGTATATACTGCACAGGTGTGTATGGTGCCCATTATAGAGCCCTGGGGGTGTCTGCTGCCATCCTGTCACTATATATACCGCACAGGTGTGTATGGTGCCCATTATAGAGCCCTGGGGGTGTCTGCTGCCATCCTGTCACTATATATACCGCACAGGTGTGTATGGTGCCCATTATAGAGCCCTGGGGGTGTCTGCTGCCATCCTGGCACTGTATATACCGCACAGGTGTGTATGGTGCCCATTATAGAGCCCTGGGGGGCCTGCTGCCAGCCTGGCACTGTATATACTGCACAGGTGTGTATGGTGCCCATTATAGAGCCCTGGGGGTGTCTGCTGCCATCCTGGCACTGTATATACTGCACAGGTGTGTATGGTGCCCATTATAGAGCCCTGGGGGGTGTCTGCTGCCATCCTGGCACTGTATATACTGCACAGGTGTGTATGGTGCCCATTATAGAGCCCTGGGGGTGTCTGCTGCCATCCTGGCACTGTATATACTGCACAGGTGTGTATGGTGCCCATTATAGAGCCCTGGGGGGCCTGCTGCCAGCCTGGCACTGTATATACTGCACAGGTGTGTATGGTGCCCATTATAGAGCCCTGGGGGTGTCTGCTGCCATCCTGGCACTGTATATACTGCACAGGTGTGTATGGTGCCCATTATAGAGCCCTGGGGGGTGTCTGCTGCCATCCTGGCACTGTATATACTGCACAGGTGTGTATGGTGCCCATTATAGAGCCCTGGGGGTGTCTGCTGCCATCCTGTCACTATATATACAGCACAGGTGTGTATGGTGCCCATTATAGGGCCCTGGGGGTGTCTGCTGCCATCCTGTCACTATATATACCGCACAGGTGTGTATGGTGCCCATTATAGAGCCCTGGGGGTGTCTGCTGCCATCCTGTCACTATATATACAGCACAGGTGTGTATGGTGCCCATTATAGGGCCCTGGGGGTGTCTGCTGCCATCCTGTCACTATATATACCGCACAGGTGTGTATGGTGCCCATTATAGAGCCCTGGGGGTGTCTGCTGCCATCCTGTCACTATATATACAGCACAGGTGTGTATGGTGCCCATTATAGAGCCCTGGGGGTGTCTGCTGCCATCCTGTCACTATATATACCGCACAGGTGTGTATGGTGCCCATTATAGAGCCCTGGGGGTGTCTGCTGCCATCCTGGCACTGTATATACCGCACAGGTGTGTATGGTGCCCATTATAGAGCCCTGGGGGTGTCTGCTGCCATCCTGTCACTATATATACCGCACAGGTGTGTATGGTGCCCATTATAGAGCCCTGGGGGTGTCTGCTGCCATCCTGTCACTATATATACAGCACAGGTGTGTATGGTGCCCATTATAGGGCCCTGGGGGTGTCTGCTGCCATCCTGTCACTATATATACAGCACAGGTGTGTATGGTGCCCATTATAGAGCCCTGGGGGTGTCTGCTGCCATCCTGTCACTGTATATACCGCACAGGTGTGTATGGTGCCCATTATAGAGCCCTGGGGGTGTCTGCTGCCATCCTGTCACTATATATACAGCACAGGTGTGTATGGTGCCCATTATAGAGCCCTGGGGGTGTCTGCTGCCATCCTGTCACTATATATACCGCACAGGTGTGTATGGTGCCCATTATAGAGCCCTGGGGGTGTCTGCTGCCAGCCTGGCACTGTATATACTGCACAGGTGTGTATGGTGCCCATTATAGAGCCCTGGGGGTGTCTGCTGCCATCCTGTCACTATATATACCGCACAGGTGTGTATGGTGCCCATTATAGAGCCCTGGGGGTGTCTGCTGCCATCCTGTCACTATATATACCGCACAGGTGTGTATGGTGCCCATTATAGGGCCCTGGGGGTGTCTGCTGCCATCCTGGCACTGTATATACTGCACAGGTGTGTATGGTGCCCATTATAGAGCCCTGGGGGTGTCTGCTGCCATCCTGTCACTATATATACCGCACAGGTGTGTATGGTGCCCATTATAGGGCCCTGGGGGTGTCTGCTGCCATCCCGGCACTGTATATACTGCACAGGTGTGTATGGTGCCTATTATAGAGCCCTGGGGGGCCTGCTGCCAGCCTGGCACTGTATATACTGCACAGGTGTGTATGGTGCCCATTATAGAGTCCTGGGGGTGTCTGCTGCCATCCCGGCACTGTATATACTGCACAGGTGTGTATGGTGCCCATTATAGAGCCCTGGGGGTGTCTGCTGCCATCCTGGCACTATATATACTGCACAGGTGTGTATGGTGCCCATTATAGAGCCCTGGGGGTGTCTGCTGCCATCCCATCACTGTATATACTGCACAGGTGTGTATGGTGCCCATTATAGGGTCCTGGGGGGCCTGCTGCCATCCTGGCACTGTATATACTGCACAGGTGTGTATGGTGCCCATTATAGGGCCCTGGGGGTGTCTGCTGCCATCCTGTCACTGTATATACTGCACAGGTGTGTATGGTGCCCATTATAGGGCCCTGGGGGTGTCTGCTGCCATCCTGTCACTGTATATACTGCACAGGTGTGTATGGTGCCCATTATAGAGCCCTGGGAGGCCTGCTGCCAGCCTGGCACTGTATATACTGCACAGGTGTGTATGGTGCCCATTATAGAGCCCTGGGGCTGTCTGCTGCCATCCCGTCACTGTATATACTGCACAGGTGTGTATGGTGCCCATTATAGAGCCCTGGGGGTGTCTGCTGCCAGCCTGGCACTGTATATACTGCACAGTTGTGTATGGTGCCCATTATAGAGCCCTGGGGGTGTCTGCTGCCAGCCTGGCACTGTATATACTGCACAGGTGTGTATGGTGCCCATTATAGGGTCCTGGGGGTGTCTGCTGCCAGCCTGGCACTGTATATACTGCACAGGTGTGTATGGTGCCCATTATAGAGCCCTGGGGGTGTCTGCTGCCATCCTGTCACTGTATATACTGCACAGGTGTGTATGGTGCCCATTATAGAGCCCTGGGGGGCCTGCTGCCATCCTGGCACTGTATATACTGCACAGGTGTGTATGGTGCCCATTATAGAGCCCTGGGGGGCCTGCTGCCAGCCTGGCACTGTATATACTGCACAGGTGTGTATGGTGCCCATTATAGAGTCCTGGGGGTGTCTGCTGCCATCCCGGCACTGTATATACTGCACAGGTGTGTATGGTGCCCATTATAGAGCCCTGGGGGTGTCTGCTGCCATCCTGGCACTATATATACTGCACAGGTGTGTATGGTGCCCATTATAGAGCCCTGGGGGTGTCTGCTGCCATCCCATCACTGTATATACTGCACAGGTGTGTATGGTGCCCATTATAGGGTCCTGGGGGGCCTGCTGCCATCCTGGCACTGTATATACTGCACAGGTGTGTATGGTGCCCATTATAGAGCCCTGGGGGGTGTCTGCTGCCATCCTGGCACTGTATATACTGCACAGGTGTGTATGGTGCCCATTATAGAGCCCTGGGGGGTGTCTGCTGCCATCCTGGCACTGTATATACTGCACAGGTGTGTATGGTGCCCATTATAGAGCCCTGGGGGGTGTCTGCTGCCATCCTGGCACTGTATATACTGCACAGGTGTGTATGGTGCCCATTATAGGGCCCTGGGGGTGTCTGCTGCCATCCCGGCACTGTATATACTGCACAGGTGTGTATGGTGCCCATTATAGAGCCCTGGGGGTGTCTGCTGCCATCCTGTCACTGTATATACTGCACAGGTGTGTATGGTGCCCATTATAGAGCCCTGGGGGTGTCTGCTGCCATCCTGTCACTGTATATACTGCACAGGTGTGTATGGTGCCCATTATAGGGCCCTGGGGGGCCTGCTGCCATCCTGGCACTGTATATACTGCACAGGTGTGTATGGTGCCCATTATAGAGCCCTGGGGGTGTCTGCTGCCATCCTGTCACTGTATATACTGCACAGGTGTGTATGGTGCCCATTATAGAGCCCTGGGGGGCCTGCTGCCATCCTGGCACTGTATATACAGCACGGGTGTGTATGGTGCCCATTATAGAGCCTTGGGGGCCCTGCTGCCATCCTGGCACGGTATATACAGCACAGGTGTGTATGGTGCCCATTATAGATCCCTGGGGGTGTCTGCTGCCATCCTGTCACTATATATACTGCACAGGTGTGTATGGTGCCCATTATAGATCCCTGGGTGTGTCTGCTGCCATCCTGTCACTATATATACCGCCCAGGTGTGTATGGTGCCCATTATAGGGCCCTGGGGGTGTCTGCTGCCATCCCGCCACTGTATATATTGCACAGGTGTGTATGGTGCCCATTATAGGGCCCTGGGGGTGTCTGCTGCCATCCTGTCACTGTATATACAGCACAGGTGTGTATGGTGCCCATTATAGATCCCTGGGGGTGTCTGCTGCCATCCTGTCACTATATACTGCACAGGTGTGTATGGTGCCCATTATAGAGCCCTGGGGGGCCTGCTGCCAGCCTGGCACTGTATATACTGCACAGGTGTGTATGGTGCCCATTATAGGGCCCTGGGGGTGTCTGCTGCCATCCTGTCACTGTATATACAGCACAGGTGTGTATGGTGCCCATTATAGAGCCCTGGGGGGCCTGCTGCCATCCTGGCACTGTATATACCGCACAGGTGTGTATGGTGCCCATTATAGGGCCCTGGGGGTGTCTGCTGCCATCCTGGCACTGTATATACTCCACAGGTGTGTATGGTGCCCATTATAGAGCCCTGGGGGTGTCTGCTGCCAGCCTGGCACTGTATATACTGCACAGGTGTGTATGGTGCCCATTATAGGGCCCTGGGGGTGTCTGCTGCCATCCTGTCACTGTATATACTGCACAGGTGTGTATGGTGCCCATTATAGAGCCCTGGGGGTGTCTGCTGCCATCCTGTCACTGTATATACTGCACAGGTGTGTATGGTGCCCATTATAGAGCCCTGGGGGGCCTGCTGCCATCCTGGCACTGAATATACTGCACAGGTGTGTATGGTGCCCATTATAGAGCCCTGGGGGTGTCTGCTGCCATCCTGTCACTGTATATACTGCACAGGTGTGTATGGTGCCCATTATAGGGCCCTGGGGGGCCTGCTGCCATCCCGCCAATGTATATATTGCACAGGTGTGTATGGTGCCCATTATAGGGCCCTGGGGGTGTCTGCTGCCATCCTGTCACTGTATATACTGCACAGGTGTGTATGGTGCCCATTATAGAGCCCCGGGGGGCCTGCTGCCATCCTGGCACGGTATATACAGCACAGGTGTGTATGGTGCCCATTATAGATCCCTGGGGGTGTCTGCTGCCATCCTGTCACTATATATACCGCACAGGTGTGTATGGTGCCCATTATAGGGCCCTGGGGGTGTCTGCTGCCATCCTGGCACTGTATATACAGCACAGGTGTGTATGGTGCCCATTATAGAGCCCTGGGGGGCCTGCTGCCATCCCGCCACTGTATATATTGCACAGGTGTGTATGGTGCCCATTATAGGGCCTTGGGGGTGTCTGCTGCCATCCTGTCACTGTATATACTGCACAGGTGTGTATGGTGCCCATTATAGAGCCCTGGGGGGCCTGCTGCCATCCTGGCACGGTATATACAGCACAGGTGTGTATGGTGCCCATTATAGATCCCTGGGGGTGTCTGCTGCCATCCTGTCACTATATACTGCACAGGTGTGTATGGTGCCCATTATAGAGCCCTGGGGGGCCTGCTGCCAGCCTGGCACTGTATATACTGCACAGGTGTGTATGGTGCCCATTATAGGGCCCTGGGGGTGTCTGCTGCCATCCTGTCACTGTATATACTGCACAGGTGTGTATGGTGCCCATTATAGAGCCCTGGGGGGCCTGCTGCCATCCCGCCACTGTATATATTGCACAGGTGTGTATGGTGCCCATTATAGGGCCCTGGGGGTGTCTGCTGCCATCCTGTCACTGTATATACAGCACAGGTGTGTATGGTGCCCATTATAGAGCCCTGGGGGGCCTGCTGCCATCCTGGCACTGTATATACAGCACAGGTGTGTATGGTGCCCATTATAGATCCCTGGGGGTGTCTGCTGCCATCCTGTCACTATATATACCGCACAGGTGTGTATGGTGCCCATTATAGAGCCCTGGGGGTGTCTGCTGCCATCCTGTCACTATATATACCGCACAGGTGTGTATGGTGCCCATTATAGGGCCCTGGGGGTGTCTGCTGCCATCCTGGTACTGTATATACTGCACAGGTGTGTATGGTGCCCATTATAGAGCCATGGGGTGTCTGCTGCCATCCTGTCACAGAATACACCAGAGCTAAGTGGATACCTGAATATTCACATCTGGCGGTTTCGGATGAACAAATACAAAAAAGTTCATGTTTGGCGCACCAGAACAGTACCTGAACCGGATCCCCATTCACTTGAATAGTGGTCCCAAACATCCTGTGTTTGCTACACTGTCATGTGCCTGATAGTGCGGCAAACACCGTTTCTGACTGGTGGTAAAATTATCACCACCAGTCAGACAGCCGCGGATCCCATGCAGTCAAATGACAGTGTGAGTGCTCAGGAGGTGTAAACTTTATTCATCACCCGGCTCCTAGGCTGTAAATAAATAATAATTAACAAAAAAACAAAGCACAGCATGGGTTAGCTTGTGTTTTTGATAGCCAGACAAAATTCACAGCTGTGGGCTGCAACCCTCAGCTGTCAGCTTCAGCAGGGCTGGTTATCCAGAATGGAGTCCCCCCCCCCCCCCCCCCCCCACACACACACACATTTTTTTTCTTGCCACCAGCCTTGCTAAAACAGACAGCTGGGGGATCGTAAGGTGCCATGGATATTGCCCCCCAGACAAAAAAAAGCAGCCTCCCAGAAAAGGCACCTCTATTAGACTCTCCAATTCTGGAGCTTTGCCTGCCTCTTCCCACTTGCCTTGTGGTGGCACGTGTGGTTGATGTCCCCTTTGTATTGTCAGATAACATCAAGCCCGCGTCTTAGTAATGGAGAGGCATCTATAAGACTCCGGTCCATTACTAATCCTATAGTTATATGGTAAATAAAGACACAGCCAGAATAAAATCCTTCATTAGAAATAAAACAAGACACTTTACCACTTTAATTAAAAATAACAAACAGTTATACTCACCAAACGCCTAATTCCATTGAGTCCATTGTCTCCTGTAATAAAACAAAAATTAAAAAATAAACCTCACCTGTCCGTCGTTCTGCCCACGCCGTAATCCATATCTGGGGGTCATGTGCTGCTTGAGGACCCCTCTATTCTTGCTGACAGCTGAGGATTGCAGCCTTGCAGCCCCCAGCTGTGAATTTTGCCTGGCTGGTTAGGCTACTTTCACACATCCGTCAGTACGGGGCTGTCGCAAACCGTTGGCCCGACGTGGCAGTAGATGCAGTTTTACGACGCATCCTCTGCCCAGTGTGATGAGCGGGGAGGAGTCAATAGCAAAAAAACGGATCCTGCGAGCACATTTGCAGGATCCGTTTTTTTTTGCCATAACGACGGATTGCGACGGAGGAAAAAAGAAGGAAGTGTGAAAGTAACCTTATCAAAAATACAGGGATATAAATATATATATATATATTTACAGTGCAGGAGCTGGATGATGAATACTCCCATCAGCCACTCCTGCTCTCACTGTTAGCAGCAGCAGGCGTCGGATGATGGGAGCGGTAGTCCCATCAGCTGGCACCATTGATTGGAGGTTAATTTCCCCCCCCTTTTTTTTTTTTTTCTAGGTTCTTCTATCGAACTTTAAAGTGGTATTCCCTCCTCCCAAGATCCTATTCCAATATGTAGTGTGTGTAATATAAGCAAATATCTCCTATTAGAAGTGTGGTATAGTTATTCTGATTTGCTATGTCGCTTAGATATCCATGGTTGTGACCACTTGCAACTAACTGTCACTGTCTGAGTGGCCGTAAGCATTGGTACCCAAACTACTGCAATGCCCTGCACTTGGGGTAAGTGACATAGCTAATCTGAAGAACTACAACCCCTGGCAAAAATTATGTAATCACCGGCCTTGGAGGATGTTCATTCAGTTGTTTAATTTTGTAGAAAAAAAGCAGATCACAGACATGGCACAAAGCTAAAGTAATTAATTTCAAATGGCAACTTTCTGGCTTTAAGAAACACAAAAAAAATCAAGAACAAAATATGTGGCAGTCAGTAATGGTTACTTTTTTTAACCAAGCATAGGGGAAAAATTATGGAATCACTCAATTCTGAGGGAAAAAAATATGGAATCATGAAAAACAAACAAAAACACTCCAAAACATCACTAGTATTTTGTTGCACCACCTCTGGCTTTTATAACAGCTTGCAGTCTCTGAGGCATGCACTTAATGAGTGTCAGGCCAGTCTCACACGTCCAGATAATTCCGGTACCGGAAAAATCGGTTCCGGAGTTATCTGTGTCCGTGTGCTCACGTGGCACATCAGTGTGGCAGCTGTGTGCAGACTGAGGACCACACGGACCGTGCAGGAGACAGCGTTACAGTAAGCGCTGTCCCCCCTTCGTGTGGTGCTGAAGCCGCCATTCATTCCTTCTCCCCAGCAGCGTTCGCTGGAGAGAAGGAATGAAAAATCAATGTTTTTTTTTTGTGTGTGTTTAAAATAAAGTTCCTGGTCACCGCCCGCCCCCTGGCATTAAAATACTCACCCAGCTCCTGCGATGCTTCCTCTCAGCGTCGCAGCTTGTCCTGTATGAGCGGTCACATGGTACCGCTCATTACAGTGATGAATATGCGGCTCCACCCCTATGTAGCGCTGTCTCCTGCATGGTCCGTGTGGTCCTCAGTCGGCACACGGACAGCATCCGTGTGCGGTACGTGTTGACACGCACCCATTGACTTTAATGGGTCCGTGTGATACGTGCGCTCCCACGAACACTGACATGTCTCCGTGTTTTGCAGACGGACACACGGTCTGTGAAAACACGCTGACATGTGCAGAGACACATTGATTTTAATGTGTCTACGTGAGTCAGTGTCTCCGGTACGTGAGAAAACTGTCACCACACGTACCGGAGCCACTGACGTGTGAAACAGGCCTCAAACAGCACTCTTCATCAATCTGGCTCCAACTTTCTCTGATTGCTGCTGCCAGATCAGCTTTGCAGGTTGGAGCCTTGTCATGGACCATTTTCTTCAACTTCCACCAAAGATTTTCAATTGGATTGAGATCCGGACTATTTGCAGGCCATGACATTGACCTTATGTGTCTTTTTTCAAGGAATGTTTTCATAGTTTTTCAAGATGATAATGCATCCTGTCATAGAGAAAAAACTATTTCATCATACCCAAACATCCTTTCAATTGATGGGATAAGAAAAGTGTCCAAAATATCAACATAAACTTGTGCATTTATTGAAGATGTAATGACAGCCATCTCCCCAGTGCCTTTACCTGACATGCAGCCCCATATCATCAATGACTGTGGAAATTTGCATGTTCTCTTCAGGCAGTCATCTTTATAAATCTCATTGTAACTATTCTACTTCGTCCATGGGCTGCATGAATCGGAATTTAAACGCACTTTTGCAACCGAGCATCTTTACTCTGAAGTGTAGGTGTGTGTCTGGCAACCACATCAGACTAACTGACACATATTGTCTCCTACAGCTTCTCAGGCTATGTGCACACGTTGCGGATTTGCTGCGTTTTTTTTTTCACGCAAATACGCAAGTGATTTACAGTACAATGTAAATTAATGAGAAAAAAATGCTGTGCTAATGGTGCGGAAAATTCTGTGCGGAAAATGCAGCCGATTAAAAAAAGGACCATGTCACTTCTTTTAGCGGATCTGCAGCGTTTCTGAACCCATTTCATAATAGAAATCCGCAGGGGTAAAAAACGCATGAAATCCACAGCAAATCCACCAAAAAACGCGCAGATTCTGACCTGCGTTTTCTGCCAAGAAATGCAGAATCTGCACAGAAAATTCCACAGGCAAATCTGCAATGTGTTTCAGATTTCAGATTAAAACACACCTGGCTGTAATTGGACAGCCAGACTTTGGCTCCTGCAGCATGCATCTGATGGCAGCCTCCTTTTTAACCCCTTAAAGACGCAGCCCTTTTTCGTTTTTGCGTTTTCGTTTTTCACTCCCCTCCTTCCCAGAGCCATAGCTTTTTATAATTCCATCAATATGACCATGTGAGGGCCTTTTTTTTGCGAGACGAGTTGTACTTTTGAACGACACCATTGTTTTTACTATGTCTTGTACTAGAAAACGGGAAAAAAATTCAAAGTGTGGTGAAATTGCAAAAAACTAAAAGTGCAATCCCTCACTGGTTTATGTTTGGCTTTTTTGCTAGGTTCACTAAATGCTAAAACTTGTAGAAAAGCCGCGGAGACACCATCACGTGTTTCTCAACGCAAGCAATGAATAGCCAGGTCTTTCACCGGGAAGGAACAACCACAGGAAGGGCAGCATCCAATAAAGGAAAACCACCTATGCCAAAACATGGTATCCATCCACAGACTGCTGTTTCGGGGTATTTGCCCCTCATCAGTGTGGAGTAGGAAACTGGCGATTAGGAGCAGTGCCTAGTGAAAAGGCCTTATGTTTATAGTCTTTTCACTAGGCACTGCTCCTAATAGCCAGTTTCCTACTCCACACTGATGAGGGGCAAATACCCCGAAACAGCTGTCTGTGGATGGATACCATGTTTTGGCATAGGTGGTTTTCCTTTATTGGATGCTGCCCTTCCCGTGGTTGTTCCTTCCCGGTGAAAGACCTGGCTATTCATTGCTTGCGTTGAGAAACACGTGATTGTGTCTCCGCGGCTTTTCTACATGCATTTGCATATTTCCCTTTAGGGATGGGGGCAGTGTTCTGGATCACTCACTGCGTTGAGAAACACGTGATGGTGTCTCCGCGGTGTTGGATGTTTTGATCTCCCCGAGGTAATTCATCCTTATGTTTATAAATGCTAAAACTGACCTGCCATTCTGATTCTCCAGGTCATTACGAGTTTATAGACACCAAACATGTCTAGGTTATATTTTATCTAAGTGGTGAAAAAAAATTCAAAACTTTGCTGAAAAGAAAAATTGGACAATTTTCCGATACATACCCGTAGCATTTCCAATTTTCGTGATCTGGGGTTGGCTGAGGGCTTATTCTTTTTGCGTGCCGAGCTGACGTTTTTAATGATGCCACTTTTGTGCAGATACGTTGTTTTGATCGCCTGTTATGGCATTTTAATGCAAAGTCGCGGCGACCAAAAAAGCATTAAATCTAGCGTTTTAATTTTTTTTTTTTTTTCTCACTACGCCTTTTAGCGATCAGGTTAATCCTTTTTTTTTTTTTTTTTTTAAATTTTTTTTTTTATTGATTGGGCGATTCTGAACTCGACAATGCCAAATGTGTATAGGTTTGAAGAAGAAAAAAAAAAATATATATAGATAGATATATTGAATGGGGTATATATCTACTATATAATTGTCGAACGGTCACTTCCGTCTTTCTGTTTGTCCTTCTGTCTTTCTTTCTGTCACGGAAATCCGAAGTCGCTGATTGGTCGTGGCTGTTTTGCCGCGACCAGTCAGCGACAGGCACAGTCCGGCAGCAAAATGGCCGCTCCTTACTCCCCGCAGTCAGTGCCCGCTCCATACTCCCCTCCAGTCAGCACTCACACAGAGTTAATGGCAGCGTTAACGGACCGCGTTATGCCGCGGTGTAATGCACTCCGTTAAAGCTGCTTTTAACCCTGTGTGACCAACTTTTTACTACTGATGCTGCCTATGCAGCATCAATAGTAAAAAGATCTAATGTTAAAAATAATAAAAAAAAATAAAAAATCGTGTTATACTCACCATCCGTCGGCCCCTCGGATCCAGAACAGGCCTTTCCCGCTCCTCGCGACGCTCCGGTGACCGCTCCATGCATTGCGATCTCACGAGATGATGACGTAGCGGTCTCACGAGACTGCTACATCATCTCGCGAGACCGCAATGCACTCTTGGGACCGGAGCGCGCAAGGAGCATCAGTAAACGCTTCGCTTGGATCCGGGGGCCTACGGAAGGTGAGTATATAACTATTTTTTTATTTTAATTCTTTTTTTTAAACAGGGATATGATGCCCACATTGCAATGTACTGCGTGGGCGGGCTGTGCAATGTACTGCGTGGGCGGGCATATACTACGTTGCCTGCTGCGAACAATCAGTGACAGGCGCAGTCAGAATTGATGCGGGATTTGAACCACGCTTCGCTAATTGGTCGCGGCCGGCCGAATCCTGTGTATTCAATGTATTATTCTAAAAGCTGCATAAATAGACTACATATATATTCTAGAATACCCGGTGCCTTAGAATCTGGCCACCATCTAATGTATGTATGTATGTATGTATGTTTTTTTTTTACTTTCGACATGCTTCAATAGCCTCCATGGGAGGCTAGAAGCTGGCACAACTCGATCGGCTCTGCTACATAGGAGCTATCCTCAGATCGCCTCTATGTAGTAGATTTACAGGCTTGCTATGAGCGCCGACCACAGGGTCTCAAGGAGACCTCTGGTTGTTATGCCAACGCATCACTGACCCCCGATCATGTGATGGGGGGTCAGCGATGCACGCCTTTCCGGCCCGATGGCCGGAAGCGGTAGTTAAATGCCGCTGTCAACGTTTGACAGCGGCATTTAACTAGTTAATAGCAGTGGGTGGATCGCAATTCCACCTTCTGCTATTGCGCGCACATGTCAGCTGTACAAAACAGCTGACATGTCCTGACTTTGATGTGGGCTCAGCGCCGGAGCCTACATCAATGGGGGAGGCACAACATGCGCAGTACTAGTACGGTGCATGTCGTGAAGGGGTTAAAGGAAACCTCAGCAGGCCCATAGACAATAGATGGAGCTGAGGCTGTACATATGCAGCTCTGCTCCATCTGTTCTCAAAGTTTTAATGCCCTGATCCTGGAACCAGCAATATATACATATTACCAATCAATACAGTGGGTACAGAAAGTATTCATATATACCCCCTTTAAAATTTTTCACTTTCATTGCAGCCATTTGGTAAATTCAAAAAAGTTAATTTTTTTTTCTCATTAGTGTAAACTCTGCACCCCATCTTGACTGAAAAATAAAACAGAAATGTAGTAATTTTTGCAACTTTATTTAAGAAAAAAAAAAGTGAAATCACATGGTCATAAGTATTCAGACCCTTTGCTCAGTATTGAGTAGAATCACCCTTTTGAGCTAGTGCAGCCATGAGACTTCTTGGGAATGATGCAACAAGTTTTTCACACCTGGATTCTTGCAGATCCTCTTCAGTTCCATCAGGTTGGATGGTGAACATTGGTGGACAGCCATTTTCAGGTCTCTCCAGAGATGCTCAATTGGGTTTAGGTCAGGGCTCTGGCTGGGCCAGTCAAGAATAGTCACAGAGTTGTTCTGAGGTCACTCCTTTGTTATTTTAGCTGTGTGCTTAAGGTCATTGTCTTGTTGGAGGGTGAACCTTCGGCCAAGTCTGAGGTCCAGAGCACTCTGGAAGAGGTTTTCCTCCAGGATATCTCTGTACTTGGCCGCATTCATGTTTCCTTCAATGACAACCAGTCGTCCTGTCCCTGCAACTGAAATACACCCCCATAGCATGATGCTGCCATCACCATGTTTCACTGTTGGGTTTGTATTAGGCAGATGATGAGCAGTGCCTGATTTTCTCAACACATACCCCTCAGAATTATCACCAAAAAGGTCTATCTTCGTCTCATCAGACCACAGAATCTTATTTCTCATACTCTGGGAGTCCTTCATGTTTTTTGTTTTTTTTCTAGCAAACTCTGCGGACTTTCATACGTCTTTCTCTCAGGAGAGGCTTCCGTCATACCACTCTGCCATAAAGGCCCGACTGGTGGAGGGCTGCAGTGATAGTTGACTTTGTGGAACTTTCCCATCTCCCTACTGCATCTCTGGAGCTCAGCCACATTGATCTTGGGGTTCTTCTTTACCTCTCTCACCAAGGCTCTTCTCCCATGATTGCTCAGTTTGGCTTGATGGCCAGGTCTAGGAAGACTTATGGTGGTCCCAAACTTCTTCCATTTAAGGATTATGGAGGCCCCTGTGCTCTTGGGAACCTTGAGTACTGCAGAAGTTTTGTTGTAACCTTGGCCAGATCTGTGCCTTGCCACAATTCTGTCTCTGAGCTCCTTGGCCAGTTCCTTTGACCTCATGATTCTCATTTGGTCTGACATGCACTGTGAGCTGTGAGGTCTTATATAGACAGGTGTGTTCCTTCCAAATCAAGTCCTATTAGTTTAATTAAACACAGCTGGACTCCTTTGAAGGATTAGAACCATCTCAAGGAGGATCACACGTAAATGGACAGCATGTGACTTAAATATGAGTGTCTGAGCAAAGGGTCTGAATACTTATGACCATGTGATATTTCAGTTTTTCTTTTTTATGAACTTTGCAAAAATTTCTACATTTATGTTTTTTTTTCAGTCAAGATGGGGTGCAGAGTGTACATTAATGTGAAAAAAAATTGAGCTTTTTTGAATTTACCAAAATGGCTGCAATGAAACAAACAGTGAAAAATGTAAAGGAGTCTGAATACTTTCCGTACCCACTGTAGATTGGGGATAACTTGCTGGTTCTGAAATTGGGGCTTTAGGCTATGTGCCCACGTTGCGGATTTACCTGCGGATTTCATGCATTTTTTTGTGCGAATTTCACCTGTAGTTTGACACCTGTGGATTCCTATTGAGGAACAGGTGTAAAACGCTGTGGAATCCGCACAAAGAATTGACATGCTGCGGAAAATACACAACAGCATTTCCGCGCAGTATTTTCTGCAGCATGGGCACAGCGGATTTGGTTTTCCATAGGTTTACATGGTACTGTAAACCGCACGGAAAACTGCTGCGAATCCGCAGCTGCCAATCCACTGCGGACCCGCAGCCAAATCCGCAACGTGTACACATAGCCTTAAATCCCTGAGAACAGATGGAAGCATGAGATGCACATATACAGTCTCCGCTTCTTGTATTGTCTATGGGCCTGCTGAGTACAGTTTTCATATAGTCACTTTGATAGAATGGCGTGAAGGCTGTACATGTGCTCCTGATACATTTTTATATTAGAATCAATGTTGGGGCTACTTTTTTTTTTTTTTTTTGTTACTGCAACGCCAATGTTTCTAATCAGTGGGGTCACATTGCACCATTTATGGTAGTGTGACTGCAACAAGAGTCGCTGGACTACATAGAAGTCTGTAATTTTAGCTATATACTGCAATACTGATGTATTGCATATTGTACAAGCGATCACACTATTCGGTTTTGCCATGTCCGTAAAAGTCCGATCTATTAACATAATTGATAATGGGTAGATCTTTCTGGTATAAGAAGTATTTTACTTTTCTAAATTGTTTTCTAATATCTTTTCTCCTCTTTTTTTTTTTTTTTTTTCTTTTTTTAATAGGGTGTAAAATAAAAGCTCTTCGAGCCAAGACGAATACTTACATCAAAACTCCTTTGCGAGGAGATGAGCCTATGTTCATTGTGACTGGAAGGAAAGAAGATGTAGAAATGGCCAAGCGTGAGATCCTTGCAGCAGCCGAACATTTTTCCATTATAAGAGCCACCAGAAATAAAATTAGTGGAATTCCAGGATCTACACAGGGACCTCCAAACTTACCAGGTCAAACTACGATTCAGGTCCGTGTCCCATATCGCGTGGTTGGTCTTGTGGTAGGGCCCAAAGGTGCTACCATTAAGCGGATCCAACAGAGTACTCACACTTATATTGTAACACCCAGTCGAGACAAAGAACCTGTTTTTGAAGTTTCTGGAATGCCTGAAAACGTAGACCGTGCACGCGAGGAGATAGAGGCTCACATTACCATGAGGACAGGTTCAGTGATCGATTTCCAACCAGATAATGACTTCCACTCAAATGGTACAGATGTTTGCATGGACTTCCTAGGGAGAGTCACGGGCAGTTTATGGTCCAAGGTACCAGCTCCTCGTCGAGGTTCCAGTGCATCACGAAATGACCTTTTGCATAGCTCATCATTGGAGAGACCCTACTATGGCACAGAGGGCAGAGAACAAGGCCCTGAAAGTCCTTTTAGATCAGTTCTGACTGGAAGCTTTCCACTAGGAGAAGCCAACACAGGACAACCTCCAGTAGGTATTGAAGATTGTGAATTTGGCCTTGATCATCTTACCCTGGATTTAAATACACCCACAACTCTTTGGTCAACTTTTGATACTTCACATGGACAGCTTCAGAATCTCAGTGGGTCTCCAGCTCATAGAAGACATAGTGGATTTAGTGGCTGTACGACACCTTTACTCTCACCCACTGTACCTGATAATGGTATTGGGCTTGAGCATCCACTGGCCCGCCGGATACACAGTGATCCAGTCAGTAGTATTTCATGGCTGCCAAACCAAGGATCTTTTTCGAATAGTGCTGGTTATTCATCCTCCTCCTCTCTTCCTACCAGTTCATCTGTGGCATCTGGTTCTCCCACTGACTCCAGCAGCTCAGAAGGCCACCGCAAGAATGGACGAGACTGTGTAGTTTGCTATGAGAGTGAAGTTATTGCAGCCCTAGTGCCTTGTGGCCATAATCTCTTCTGTATGGAATGTGCCATCCGAATCTGTGAGCGAGTGTTACCAGAGTGTCCAGCCTGCCATACCCCTGCCACACAAGCAATCCGTATCTTTTCTTAACATCATATTCTGCCAATAACACTAGCCAAAGCTTTAGACTTACTTGGTTCTGTTTTTTTTTTCTTTTGTAATTTAAAAAGTGTTTTAATAGTTGACTATTATGTTAAGAGATGCAAAGGGTAGAAAGTCACTATGCTGGTTCAGTGGAAAATGGGTAAAATGTACAAAAAAAGTTTCATATGTTTACAGAAAGCCAATTTTGCCTCGGGAGAACACAACTGGGTCCAACCATCTTGCAGTATTCACTTAATGAGTTAAATGAGAAAAGGAGAGAACGCACCTTTTTGTGTAGACAATGGAGGGAATGACAGTGATTAATAGGGTTGTGTCTCATTCCAATAGCATCTTATGCATGGGAGTATATTGCAGCTGCAAAAATGATGGCAATATGGTGTATGCTGTCCTGATACAGTAATGACGGAGACCCCTGACTTGGTAGTACTCGATGGAAAGGACACCAGCGCTGTATCCGAAAATATGGAAGATTAACAGCATCGTGTCTGGCACGGGGTTTACGCTGCCCCTGAGTAGTGATGGATTCCCTTTAAACTTCATCTGGAGTTCCTTGCAGTACCAGACGGGATCAATATAATGCTGCTCTTGTATAGATGCAATACTGGCCATATATTTTAATTCAGATCCATAAAATCAAGCCTTCCTTTCTGAGTGCACAGTGTTCTGATACAGTGGTTATGTTCTAGCATGGAGCAATGATGGGCAGTGAAGAATAGCATGGCTGTTCATTGTTATATATGGTATTCAGACTTCTATGTTCAATTCACTACACAATATTCATTAATAACCACTAGAGGTAGGCAAAGGAGGTAGTGATGGATATGCTTTTGCATTTAGCTTCTGGACTGGTATTGAAAGCCTAAGGCTACATCCACACGGTCTCCTTAATCTATTGCACCAGTCTTGTCTGCAAATTGTGGAAGTGACAGACTCCTTGTGGGCCGTCCGTGTAATCAGTGTCCCCACGACCCCCAAAACATCATGTTTTCAGCATTTCCTTAGTATTACACAGGTGATGGAAGAGGTAACCAGGCATCAGAAGTTCTCACCTGTGCAATACTGGCAAAATCCTGGAAACATGATCTTTTGGGGGCCGTGATGACTGGAGTGGGGAAACACTGGTATAGTGGACACAGACAGGAGTTGCCTGCTAGTTTCTTACTCTAGTCTGGTCTGTAAATTGGACTACGTGCTACGTTTTATTTTTATTTTATTTTTTTAACATGAATCTGAAGTCAAACCACAGGTTAATGTGGACGTACCCTCAGAGCTGATTGGGTGAATGCGCTTTTATTTTTTTTCGATTTGCAATAGGAACACATTTCATACTTTTTATGTGCTATATAGATTACAAAATTTATTCCTCTTAACTTGAGACGAAAATGTTTTTTTTTTTTTTTTTTTTTTTTTAAGATTTCTGTGTAGAAGAACTTATTCCACCCAATAGTACATATCAACTGCCTGTTATTTTTCAGGCACAGGCAATCATACATAAATGAATATATGTATCATCCAACACTAATAACCTACAAAATATATATTATATGTTCGCCCTGCTGCCATAATGATATAGTTTGTGCCCAGATGAAAGTAGGTTCCATTTTATTTATATCTATTATATCTATTTTGAATGATTATAAAAGTCCAATTTTAATAATGAACTGAATAGTCTTGGTTGCCAGTGCTCTTTTACCATCCATGTTAAATGTATCTATATACACTGTATTTTATTTTTATTTTTTTGGAAAGCATCATGTTCATACTTGTATTTTCAATTTACAATCTTGTTTCTTTTCATGGTCAGAATATACTATGCACATCTGTCCATTAAAAATGCAGAATAGCCCCATTATTCATTTCCATTTTGACCACTAAAATCAGAAGTTACAGCTGCTGTCAGTGTGAACAGAGCCTTCCTATGTCGTTGTATTGGCATATTTTGATTTATTCAACTGACAGTATACCAATACTGTTACTAGAAAACCTTTTTTTTATTTATATATTCTGGGATTAATGTCTAGCATTTTTTCCTCTGTAGCTTCGTACGCAAGTTACCACAATGTCTGGACGTTTGCTCTGGTCCACACTACCGTATTTTCAGGATTGTTTCACTGTTTCAACAGGCTTAAAGCAGACCTGTCGCAAGTCAAAAGTGGCCAGCTTGTGCTCCTTTTTAATCCCTTCTACTCCTCTGAAAATTCTGTTTTCCATTTTATTAAAATCTGCTATATTCTTACTCAGATATGGTCTTTTTTAGGGTGTTATTTTACCAAGAGGGCGGTGCTCAAAGTGTAACATGCGGAGCCACCTACACCCTTCAACCCCCTTGGTGAAGACCATAAACAGTAGCACCCCAATATGGAACACTATGGCAGACTTCCAAAAAAAAAAACTCCGGGGGGCAGCAGGAATAAAATAAGAGGAAAAAATGATCTACTTTTGACCTGGAGACGAAACCTCTTTAACTATTAATCTGATCCGGACAGAAAGCGCTGTTCACACCATGCTGACACAGAAGTTAGGGAGCCCCCTTTCTGTGTTGGGACCAGACAGGCACTGAAATGTTGACACCAGGGGCAGCTATCTTAATGAAAAGTATATTTTGAACACTTTGTAAATGTTCTATTTGGTTGGACAACACCTTTTTAAGCTTTTTGTGTTTGGTCGCTACATTGATGAAACTTAAATTTGGTTGAGTTTGTCACCTTGAAACTAGTAAGTTAGAGATTTAATATTTTCTGATTGTTGCGTTTTCTGTTAAGATGCTATTTTGCATTCGAGGATAGATTTGTAAATGGGAATACTTTTAGTACAGTTTGAGAAGTCTTGTCGAATGTAGTGATTTTATTTGCCATAATGTAAAAATGTAATCTGTTTTGGGGGCTCAGCCTATTGAACAACAAGCTTATGTGCCATTGAATATACTAGTTTTCTATTGTACCACCAGACCGGAGTTTAAAAAAAAACAAAAAAAACTAAAGCTAGCATTCTAAATAGCACAAAGTAGTATACAATAGTTGTTTTATTTTTTTGTTTCCCCTTTTTTTCCAAATCATTTAAGATCAACTATTTCATATTTATGCAGTCATATCGATCAAGAACCAAAGAATACCCTTTAAAGCAATAAAATTGAATAAAGTCCAGCATCACCAGGTGCAAAAAGTTCTGGGTTTAGAACATGCGTGCAACGAGATAAAAGCCTATTCGCTTCCCATACCATAAGGTGCCACGTTCTAGCTGTATAGTTCCCTTTCCAGTCATTGCCAGACTTGGGCTATGATGCCTTTGTTAACACAGATGTTCATTGTGATTATCCACACTCAGTCCTTTCTGATGTGGGATCTTCAATAATACTTCACATGATGATGTTCCCAACTGCATTAGACTTAGTATTGCTTACATTCCTTGATACTGGCCAGTGTATTAGTGAGCGTTAAAACCGTAGGATGGTGTCATCATGGCGGCAAGTTTCTCCCCAATCTAGCTCTTTGTACTCGAGTGCTGCAGTATTGTTGGACTTCCTTCTCTGGCACAGATGCTAGGATTTTATGCAGTCACCTGTGCAGTTGTAACATCAGAAGAGATACAATTGCATGTGGACTGTAAATTTAATAAAAGCTTGGCAAAATCCAATGATAGCCAACAGTCTAAAAATGCCAAAATCACAATTAAATTGCATGCGCTTGGAGAAACGATGTATATGCGTTAATAATGTAATTTCACCATTTATTTGAGTTATCCATACATTTCATATGGGTAATAACTGTGATATGACATCTGTGAGGTTGCCACGAATTAGAAGTTTGTGTCCCAGTTTTCTTTTTTTCCCCCTGGACCAAATTTGATTTTTTTTTTATAAAATGTTTTATTACCACCAATTTTTCTGAATTAGCTTTATATTTTTATGTAATGTATAATTTTGAGTGACTAGAATTAAACAAGTTGTCTATTTTGACACCTTCTTCTCATACTCCATGCTTGGCCCCAATAAAATTAGAGCGACTGTCGGCAGGATTTTGCTATGTAAACTACAGACAGTATCAGGTTGGCACTGTTATACTGATTAAAATGATACCTAGGGTGATGGCATCCTTTTTGTGTAATCGGTGTAAGAAGTTTTCAGTTAGTGAGATGCTCGTGCTTCGGGGCTGGACTGTAGTCTTATCTTCCTACTCTAAGGCTTCTTTCACACTTCAGTTTTTTGGCGTCAGTCACTTCCGACATAATAACGGATCGACGGATCCGTCGCCCATAGGTGGCCATTCTATGAAATGACGGACGCGACGGATCCGTCGCGATCCGCCATTTCAACGCAGACAAAAAACGTTGCAATGACCGTCAATGTCTAGATGACGTCCGCCAAATTTTGACGGATCCGTCGCATGACGGATGGAACGGACGACCATCCGTCACAATCCGTCGCTAATGCAAGTCTATGGGGGAAAAAACGGATCCGTTGAGAAAAAAACGGATCCGTTTTTTGAGGAAAATGGCGGATTTAGACTGACGCCAAACAACTGAAGTGTGAAAGAGGCCTAAGCCAACGAAAGCCCTGCCCACAGGCCGCTCCAAAGCACATAGACAACTTACCTGCAGAATAACAATACATGTGCAGATAAATGTCTTTTTTGAAGGTGACTAGTTCCTTTTAAGTAAGATTTTATTTTTCTTATTAGATTTGACTACACATCACATTGCGTTAATTGAAAGAATTGACCTTTTAAATGATTTTAAAAATTGTATACTACACTGGTGTCTAGAGTGCCAGTTTGCTTAAAATGTACCAATTCAGGGTCATCTTTTCATACAAACTTGTATTGGGGCTATTCCTAGAAATGTATCAACTTATGGCAACAAAATTTCACCAGATGGAGTTGTCCCTACAGAATCGCACTGTCCATTCAGTGCTGACTTTGGTGACAGATTCTGTTTAAATCCATTTTCTTTTTTACTTATTATTGTAGTATTTATTAAGTTACAATACAGTAATTACTAGATTAGTTGGTGCTAATACTGCACAAATGACTAGAGGTTGGTATTCCTACTACTTAAAAGCACAATTCTGTAATGCTGCCTTTGTCACTATAGACATTATAATGCTTTGAGATGTTGAACACTTTTTTTTTATTTTTATACTTCTTCCTGTTTGCCAAACTAGAGTTTTCAATTGGCACATTTCAGATTACCATTAAGCTTTGCCTTACGTTCCTCTATAGAATATTTAATAGCCAGTAGTCTACATTTTCAATCCTACAAGTTTTTAACCAATGGGGGGGAGTTTTATATTTTTCCAGCTCTTCCGCTTTTTTTTTTTTTTTAAAGAGGTTATCCACTACTTTTTACATTGATGACCTATTTTGACACCTTGAAATTCACTTCCCGATCAGCTGTTACCGTTGTTTGTGGCGGCGCTTGGTTCTACACATCTTCCTCCCCTTCAAATCAGTCAGTGGCGGCTGTGTAGTGGCTGCTGCAGGGTACTATCAGAAGACTGCCAGCTGCGTAAGTGAGTACTTCTGGCCGGCAGCAGTTGGCCCTGATAGCAGCTGACCCGCAGGGGTGTCAGACCCTGGCCGATCAGACTTTGATGACCTATCCTAGGGATAGGTCATCAATATAAAAGTAGTGGACAACCTCTTTAAATTCCTTACTGTGAAATGTTTTAATGGAATTTTGTATTTGGATTTTCATCTCATTGAGATGATTATATTTTGCACAGCTATGACATCTTTCTTTGATACACTGCATAATATAACTTATCTTTGGAGAAGAACTGGATACATATATTATTTCTTCAAAACTGGACAAAGGAACACATTGGGATTAATTTTCTTGAAACTACGGTAATGTTGCCAAAAAGATTACAGTTAAAGGGAACCTGTTGGCACAATTTTGTAATGGCATGGCTGTACTGGTGCTACTAATACTGGTTAAATTGATACCTTTTGGTGAAGAAATCCTTTTTGTGTTTCTTCTGTGATTGGCATTGGGATTTTTCTAAATAAATTCCGGGACACATGTGCCGGACTGTGCACGGAGTTGTCTCCTCCCTCCTGCCTGTCTGCCTTTGCTTTTGAGTGATCAGTCTCTGAATGACTGCCTCCTCTTCGAGATCTCGGCAAAGTATAGAGTGGCTAGAGAATCGGACAGGGAGAAGACAAGGGCAGAGCCTGGCCCCTGTGCACCGAAATCAAATTAGCAGAAAACCTCAAATGCTGATTAAAGAAAAAAACACAACGGATTTCATCACCAAAGGTATCAGTATCGCCGCACCAGTACAACCATGTCTTGCATTACAAAATCGTACTGACCACTTAACTTTTAACAGTTTTCAATTGTGTTAGAAAATAACACCTCATTGGCTGCAGTAAAAAAAATGGATCCTGTTCATGTATGTTTCAAAAAGCATAATGTGCAGTTTCTGGGCCAGATTACTGAGAGAAAAAAGGCCAAAAACCCCTGCACTCCACTGTAAATGAGATATATATTTCTACGTATACTGACTACGAATGATTTGTTATTTATATATTTGTTTTAAAGTTGCTCTCCTACAGTGGCTGTTATCACTGCTGGTGAGGTTTGCAGCACGTTGTTCCTCAGGTGACCAAAACTCAAGAAAAAAAGGTCCATTGGTGAAAAAAATGTCATGTCCGTTTTTTGTCTTTTGTTTTTGGAGGGGGTGGGTGGGTTTATGGGTGTAATGATAAAAATAATACAAAAAAAACATATTTTGAGTAGAATTAAGCAATGTTTTAATTCTAACATTATTTACATCTACAATACCCAGATGGGTATAAATGGTTAAAAAAAAGTTTTTATTTTTTGTAATGTGAAACGTTCTTTAATAAAGTAAAACCTTTTATATGAAAAGTGAACGTCTCTGATAACATTCCATGCACATTCACACAATTTTGACATAATTGCGTATATTCCTTTTTTATACACATACCATCTAATTTCTGTTACTAGTAAAAGCTTTTCCCACAGATTAAAAAGTATAGATTTATTGATTCAAATATTGTAACTCCTGGTCCATGTCCCAGAATACCATTCGGATCTTCGCATTCTCCCACCTAGTACCTTTTTTATGGCAGAAATATGTAAAATCTTTATGCCGTAACAGTGTAATTCAGGTGTGACTGCAATAAGAGGGGATCGTCTGGGTTTATCTGGTCTGTGACATTTTCCACTTTATATATCTGGGACATTGGTGCTGCTGAATTATTCACAGTAGTGTTCAAAATAATAGCAGTGTGTTCAGAAACCAGTTAATCACAGCGAGAAACATGCATATAAATTTGGATTTGCATAAGAAGGGTTAAAAGGTGTTGGAGATGGATTTTCTCTAGTCTGCCCCTGTGATATCCCTGCCGGCTGCGGAGGTTGCTGTCCCCGCTCGTTGGCAACTATCACTCCTAACCCTTTTATTCAAACCAAACGTAGAAAAACATAAGGAAATATGAATCCAATATAAAGTGCTTGGTGCATCACAAGCAGAGGTATGGGTACAACATTTCTCATCGTGGACCCGTGGTTCAGTACAATCCACAGCACAGCATTTGTAATACATGGTATATAAAGAAAAAAAAATCCCTTAAAAATACACTGCTCAAAAAAAAACCAAATGGAACACTAAAATCCCACATCCTAGATATCACTGAATGAAATACTCCAGTTGTAAATCTTCATTCATTACATAGTGGAATGTGTTGAGAACAATAGAACCTAAAAATTATCAACGTAAATCACAACTAATATCCCACGGAGGTCTGGAGTTGGAATGATGCTCAAAATCAGAGGAAAATGAAGTTACAGGCTGATCCAACTTCAGTGGAAATGCCTCAAGACAAGGAAATGATGCTCAGTAGTGTGTGTGTGTGTGTGTGTGTGTGTGTGTGTGTGTGTGGCCTCCACGTGCCTGTATGACCTTCCTACAATGCCTGGACATGCTCCTGATGAGGTGGCGGATGGTCTCCCAGACCAGGACTAAAGCATCCGCCAACTCCTGGACAGTCTGTGGTGCAATGTGACGGTGGATGGTACGAGACTTGATGTCCCAGATGTGTTCAATTGGATTCAGGTCTGGGGAACCGGCGGACCAGTCCATAGCTTCAATGCCTTCCATCTTGCAGGAACTGCTGACACACTCCAGCCACATGAGGTCTGGCATTGTCCTGCATTAGGAGGAACCCAGGGCCAACCGCACCAGCATATGGTCTCACAAGGGGTCCGAGGGTCTCATCTCGGTACCTAATGTGAGTCAGGCTACCTCTGACGAGCCCATAGAGGGATGTCCAGCCCTCCAAAGAAATGCCACCCCACACCATTACTGGGTGCCAATCCGGTCATGCTGAAGGATGTTGCAGGCAGCAGATCTCTCTCCACGGCATCTCCAGACTCTCACGTGCTCAGTGTGAACCTGCTTTCATCTGTGAAGAGCACAGGGTGCCAGTGGTGAATTTGCCAATCCTGGTGTTCTGTGGCAAATGCCAAGCGTCCTGCACGGTGTTGGGCTGTGCGCACAACCCCCATCTGTGGATGTTGGGCACTCACCATCCTCATGGAGTCCTCCTGGTGTACTGGCCTATCTCCTAGTAGCGCCTCCAGCCTCTGGACACTACGCTGACAGATACCGCAAACCTTGCCACAGCTTGCATTGATGTGCCATCCTGGATGAGCTGCACTACCTGAGCCACTTGTGTGGGTTGTAGAGTCCTTCTCATGCTGCTACGAGTGTGCAAGCACAACCAACATTCAAAAGTGACCAAAGCATGAGCCAGAAAGCATTGGTACTGAGATGTGGTCTGTGGTCACCATCTGCAGAACCACTCCTTTATTGTGTCTTGATAATTGCCAATAATTTCCATCTGTTGTCTATTCCATTTGCACAACACTATGTGAAATTGATTGTCAAACAGTGTTGCTTCCTAAGTGAACAGTTTGATTTCACAGAAGTTTGATTTACTTGGACTTATATTCTGATGTTTAAGTGCTTCCCTTAATTTTTTTGAGCTGTGTGTGTGTGTATATGTGTATGTATATATGTATATATATATATATATATGTATATATACATATATGTATATATATATATATACAGTATATATACACACACATACATATGTGTGTGTGTATATATATATATATATATACACAGTATACATACACACGCAGGTGCTTCTCACAAAGAATATCATAAAAAAGTTAGTTTATTTCAGTTCAATACAAAACGTGAGTTATTCCAAACAGAGTGATCTATTTCAAGTGTTTATTTCTGTTAATGTTGATGATTATGGCTTACAATCAGTGAAAACCCAAAAGCCATTATCTCACTAAATTAGAATAATTACCAAAATACATCTGCAAAGGCTTCCTAAGTGTTTAAAAAGGTCCCTTGGTCTGTTTCAGTAGCCCCCACAATCATGGGGAAGACTGCTGACTTGATAGATGTCCAGAAGTCAGTCATTAACACACTCCACAAGGAGGGTTAGCCACAAAAGGTCATTGCTAAAGAAGCTGGCTGTTTACAGAGTGCTGTATCCAAGCATATTAATGGAAAGTTGAGTGGAAGGAAAAAGTGTGGCATACAAAGGTGCACAAGCAACTGGGATAACTGCAGCCTTGAAAGGATTGTTAAGAAAAGGCAATTCAAAAATTTGAGGCAGATACAAAAGGAGTGGACTGCTGCTGGAGTCATTGTTTCCAGAGTCACCACACACAGACATATCCGGGACATGGGCTTCAAGTGTCACATTCCTTGTGTCAAGCCACTCATGACCAATAGACAACGCCAGAAGCATCTTACCTGGGCCAAGGAGAAAAAGAACAGAACTGTTGCTCAGTGGTCCAAGGTATTGTTTTCAGATTAAAGTAAATTTTGCATTTCATTTGGAAATCAGTGATGGCTTGGGGAGCCATGTCATCTGCTGGTGTTAGGTCCACTGTGTTTTATCAGGACCAAAGTCAGCACAGCCGTCTACCAGGAAATTTTAGAAATGATTCCCTCTGGAGGCTCTGGACTCCATTCTGGAGTCAACTCACTGGTTGACCACCACTGCTGAGCTGACTCCTGCTGCCGTGGCCATTGCAGATGATGCTGCAGGACCACTACCTGGGGCTCACTGATGCTGCTGACAGACCCCACCTCCCCGGATCAAGCATCACGGTCTCTTTTAAAAATGGCGCCCACCTTCCCAGCATCCCAGAAGTCAATACTTCTAGCGTGCTCCTAACGTCACTGCTATGCGCAGCCCCCGGATCATTCAGCAGTCGGCGGACTTCAAAGAAACACTGATACCACCTTACCACTCATCAACTGCCTTCCCCCAACTCCACATGACTGATTGGGGCAGTATATGACCGCACCAGGGCCTGTGTAAAGGCCCCGTCTCACATAGCGATTTACCAACGATCACGACCAGCGATGCGACCTGGCCGTGATCGTTGGTAAGTCGTTGTGTGGTCGCTGGGGAGCTGTCACACAGACAGCTCTCTCCAGCGACCAACGATCAGGAGAACGACTTCGGCATCGTTGAAACTGTCTTCAGCGATGCCGAAGTCCCCCTGCAGCACCCGGGTAACCAGGGTAAACATCGGGTTACTAAGCGCAGGGCCGCGCTTAGTAACCCGATGTTTACCCTGGTTACAAAAAAAAACAAACAGTACATACTCGCCTTTCGGTGTCCGTCAGGTCCCTTGCCGTCTGCTTCCTGCTCTGACTGAGCCGCCGTACAGTGAGAGCAGAGCGCAGCGGTGACGTCACTGCTGTGCTCTCACTTCTCACTGTACGGCCGGCAGTCAGTGAGAGCAGGAAGCAGACGGCAAGGGACCTGACGGACATCAGAAGGCGAGTATGTGCTGTTTTTTTTTTTTTTACATTTACGCTGGTAACCAGGGTAAACATCGGGTTACTAAGCGCGGCCCTGCGCTTAGTAACCCAATGTTTACCCTGGTTACCAGTGAAGACATCGCTGGATCGGTGTCACACACACCGATTCAGCGATGTCAGCGGGGCCTCAACGACCAAAAAAAGGTCCAGGCCATTCCGACACGACCAGCGATCTCGCAGCAGGGGCCTGATCGCTGGTACGTGTCACACATAGCGAGATCGCTATGGAGGTCGCTGTTGCGTCACAAAACTTGTGACTCAGCAGCGATCTCGCTAGCGATCTCGCTATGTGAGACGGGGCCTTAAGTTAACCTTCAAAGATCTCTTGTTCCTGGATGGTCTCCAGATTGTAGGTTCCCTCTCCAAGGACAGGAAGCTAACTGATCTGTTTGGAGAGGCTTCTGCCTTTTATTCTGCAGGTTTTCTGTCCTTGAAGGATGGATCTTCTCTCTCTGGGGTGGTTGAAAGGAAAATATCTGTCCATACAATACCCTAAATAAGCTGTGAGGCAGTGACAGGTGTCATATGCGAGAGTCGCTATGTGTCCCCCAGGATGCACATAGAAGCGTATTAAGACCGCTGGAGTGCATTGCAGTCACAGACATAGCAGCAGTGGCGTAACTACAAAGTTATGGGCCCCGGTGCGAACTTCCAAATGGGGCCCCCCCCTACCCCCCCACCTTCCCCCGCCCCGCCCCCCTACCCCCCCACCTTCCCCTCTATACGCCTCGGACTGTTGCAGGAATCTCCTGCACTGCAACATGGTGTTGGGTGCCAGCACAGCCCGCACAGTGGTATATCCAGCACAGCCCGCACAGTGGTATATCCAGCACAGCCCGCACAGTGGTATATCCAGCACAGCCCTCACAGTGGTATATAGAGCACAGCCCGCACAGTGTTATATACAGCAGAGCCCGCACGGTGGTATATACAGCAGAGCCCGCACAGTGGTATATACAGCACAGCCCGCACAGTGGTATATACAGCACAGCCCGCACAGTGGTATATACAGCAGAGCCCGCACAATGGTATATACAGCAGAGCCCGCACAGTGGTATATACAGCAGAGCCCGCACAGTGGTATATAGAGCACAGCCCGCAGTGGTATATCCAGTACAGTCCGCACAGTGGTATATCCAGCACAGCCCGCACAGTGGTATATCCAGCACAGCCCGCACAGTGGTATATACAGCAGAGCCCGCACAGTGGTATATAGAGCACAGCCCGCACAGTGGTATATCCAGCACAGCCCTCACAGTGGTATATCCAGCACAGCCCTCACAGTGGTATATAGAGCACAGCCCGCACAGTGTTATATACAGCAGAGCCCGCACAGTGGTATATACAGCACAGCCCGCACAGTGGTATATACAGCACAGCCCGCACAGTGGTATATACAGCACAGCCCGCACAGTGGTATATACAGCACAGACCGCACAGTGGTATATCCAGCACAGCCCGCACAGGGGTATATACAGCAGAGCCCGCACAGGGGTATATACAGCACAGCCCGCACAGGGGTATATACAGCACAGCCCGCACAGGGGTATATACAGCACAGCCCGCACAGGGGTATATACAGCACAGCCCGCACAGGGGTATATACAGCACAGCCCGCACAGGGGTATATCCAGCACAGCCCGCACAGGGGTATATACAGCACAGCCCGCACAGGGGTATATACAGCACAGCCCGCACAGTGGTATATACAGCACAGCCCGCACAGTGGTATATACAGCACAGCCCGCACAGTGGTATATACAGCACAGCCCGCACAGGGATATATACAGCAGAGCCCGCACAGGGGTATATACAGCAGAGCCCGCACAGTGTTATATACAGCAGAGCCCGCACAGGGGTATATAGAGCAGAGCCCGCACAGGGGTATATAGAGCAGAGCCCGCACAGTGGTATATACAGCAGAACCCGCACAGTGGTATATACAGCACAGCCCGCACAGTGGTATATACAGCACAGCCCGCACAGTGGTATATACAGCACAGCCTGCACAGGGATATATACAGCAGAGCCCGCACAGGGGTATATACAGCACAGCCCGCACAGGGATATATACAGCAGAGCCCGCACAGGGGTATATACAGCAGAGCCCGCACAGGGGTATATAGAGCACAGCCCGCACAGTGTTATATACAGCAGAGCCCGCACAGGGATATATAGAGCACAGCCCACATCTCATCTCATCCCCCCCCCCCCCCCCCGATAATGGCCCCACAGTCCGGTTAAAAAGAAAAAAAAAAAACTCTCCTCACCTTTCCTTTTGCCCGCGCTGCTCCCGGCGGCTGCAGTCTGCCCAGGACACTGCAGGTGCGCGATGATATGACGTCATCGCGCACCCGCAGTGTACTGTCAGAGGCAGAGCGGGGAATGATGGGAGAGGAAGCGTCAGGTGACGCTCTCTCCTCCCATCATTGCATTGAACTATACCGGTGTCATAGACGCCGGTATAGTTAAATGCGGCGGCGCCGTCGGCACTGGGGGGGGGGGGGTTCCGGGGGAGGAACAGCGCAGCGGCCCACTACTGGCATCGGCTCTTCTGGCATTTGCCAGAAGTGCCCGATGGCCAGCCCGGCCCTGCTCAGACCTGCCGGCCCGGGGCCCCTGACCTGCGGGGCCCGGTCGCAATGGCGACCGCTGCGACCGCGGTAGTTACGCCCCTGCATAGCAGTGATTGCAGTGCAAAATAAAAGCAAGTTTGGTCTTGGGCAAGCTATTTGCCAAAGGCAGATTTTAGAAAACCCGGCATGGGCTTTTATTTTTGGAGCGAACTACAGGAAGGTAGTGGGGCAGTTGTTCCCTCCAGGCCAGGTCTTACAAGTGGCCTATGGCCACAGATTCCATTTAAAAACCCTGCAGCAAAGGGTTGGGTGTGTCAGTCTGGGTTTGCACACTTGCAGAGCAGGTGGCTCTGCAAAACTCAGCCTGTGTGAGGTAACACTGTGCCAAGCAGAGCCAAAAAGCCTGGCACCCCTCAGCGTGACATGGTAGTCCAGTCATCTACGGCAACCGGTCTCAGATGTAGGACTGTTTTGACGCTCGGTTGCTATCCGGAGGATTTCCATGTGCTGTTTCTTTTGTGAGTTTTTGGACATTAAAATACATTTGCTCTGAACTTTCCTATGGTCACCGCCTGTCTGTCACACTGCACCACCCCCGCTGGACTACAAAGCCTACTATCGTATCCACACTGTTTGCCATTATGAGCTACACCCTGCACACAATCTGCCTTAATAAGCTATAACTACTACACTGTCTGCCATTGTCAGCTATAAACGCCACACCGTCCACCATTATGAACCACAGCCTATACCATGGCTGTCCCCTCTCCACTGTTTTCCCTTACAAGCTCTATATTATTTATTTATATAGCACCATTAATTCCATGGTGCTGTACATGAAAAGGGGTTACATCAAAATACAAATATCACTTACAGTAAGCAAACTAACAATGACAGACTGATACAGAGGGGTGAGGACCCTGCCCTTGCGGGCTTACATTCTACAGGGTTATGGGGAAGGAGACCATAGATTGAGGGTTGCTGTAGCTCCGATGGTGTTGAGGTGGCCGTATGGTCATTACAGGTTGTATTTGCTGTTATCCTTGTAGAGACATCCTTCTAGAGACAGACCACGGTCCAGACAGACCTGTGTCTCTCTATATTCACACTGTCCCCTTGCCATGCTAATCTACCTCCATACTTTGATCTAATTTCACGCTACCCCTTTCCATATCCATTCTGTGTCCTCTCTTCACACTATGCCCACCACACTGCCCTCTCCAAACTGAACCTTTCCGTCACACTGTCCCTTTACCACATCCACCCATACTGTATGATATCTACAACAGCCCCAATATACAGTAAGATGTCCACCACAGTGCCCAACACAATACATCTACCACAATGGACCAATATAGAGCATGATATCCACCACTAACCCCCATACAGAAAGATGTCCCACACAGTCCCTTATTCACAGTATAAAGCCATCACAGCCCCCATACAATATAATGTCCACCACAGCCCACCATTACATAATACCGTATATACTCGAGTATAAGCCGAGATTTTCAGCCCACTTTTTTGGGCTGAAAGTGACCCTCTCAGCTTATACTCGAGTCATTGTCGGCGGGTGAGGGAGAGCGGCGGCTGTCACATACTCACCTGCTCCTGGCGCGGTCCCTGCATGTCCGATGGTCTCAGGGCAGCTCTTCCTGTGTTCAGCGGTCACGTGGTACCGCTAATTAATGTAATGAATATGCACGCATATTCATTACTTTAATGAGCGGTATGTGACCGCTGAACACAGGAATATGCCGCCGGCTCCCGGAGACCATCTGACAGTGAAACGCTGCCAGGGACCGCGCTGGGAGCAGGTGAATATATCGGGGGAGGTGAGTAGTCACCTTCCTCGTTCCACCGCTGCGCGCTGCTCTATCTTCCATCCTCTGCACTGTTCAGGTCAGAGGGCGCGATGACACGATTAGTGTGCGCGCCGCCCTCTGCCTGAACAGTCAGTGCAGAGGATGGAAGACAGAGTGGCGTGTGGAACGAGGAAGGTGACTATCTCAAGTGCCGGGGGCCTGAGCGAAGAGAGGTGAATATGTGATTTTTTTATTTTAATCGCAGCAACAGCAAATGGGGCAAGTGTATGGAGCACCTTATGGGGCCACAATGTATGGAGTATCTCATGGGGCCACAATGTATGGAGTATCTCATGGGGCCACAATGTATGGAGCATCATATGGGGCCACAATGTATGGAGCATCTTATGGGGCATAATGTGTGGAGTATCTCTTGGGGTATAATGTGTGGAGCATCTTATGGGGCATAATGTGCGGAGCATCTTATTGGGCCATAATGTGTGGAGCATCTTATGGGACTATCAACCTTTATGCACCATTATATGGGGCATATTTTGTATGGAGCATCTTATGGGGGCCCTTCATGAACTGTACGGAGCATTATATGGGGCTCCTGATTCAATATGGATATTCAAAAACACTTAACCTACTGATGTCTCAATTAATTTTACTTTTATTGGTATTTATTTTTATTTTTGACATTTACCGGTAGCTGCTGCATTTTCCACCCTAGGCTTATACTCGAGTCAATAAGTTTTCCCAGTTTTTTGTGGCAGAATTAGGGGGGTCGGCTTATACTCGGGTCGGCTTATACTCTAGTATATACGGTATGTATAATAAAAGAAGTACTAGACTCCACTGATTTCTAGGTGCACGGGTGGAGTCCCAACCCTTTAACCCCTTTCTGACATTAGACGTACTATCCCGTCTAGGTGGGGTGGGCCCGTATGCCCGCCGACGGGATAGTATGTCATAGCGATCGGCTGCGCTCTCGGGGGAAGCGCGGCCGATCGCGGCCGGGTGTCAGCTGACTATCGCAGCTGACATCCGGCACTATGTGCCAGGAGCGGTCACAGACCGCCCCCGGCACATTAACCCCCGACACACTGCCATCAAACATGATTGCAGTGTTCCAGCGGTATAGGGAAGCATCGCACAGGAAGGGGGCTCCCTGCGTGCTTCCCTGAGACCCTCGGAGCAACGTTATGTGATCGCGTTGCTCCGAGGGTATCCTACCTCCTCCCTCCTGCAGGCCCCGGATACAAAATGGCCGCGGGGCTGCATCCGGGTCCTGCACTGAGACATGATGTACCCCCTCCCCCCCCCCCCCCCCCGGAGCAATGTTATAGTGTAAAAAAAAAATATTCACGTGTAGAAGAAATTTAAAAAAAATTCCTAAAGAAAATATATATATATTGTTCCCATAAATACATTTCTTTATCTAAATAAAAAAAACAATAAAAGTACACATATTTAGTATCGCCGCGTCCGTAACGACCCGACCTATAAAACTGTCCCACTAGTTAGCCCCTTCAGTGAACACCGTAAAAAAAAAAAAAAAAAACGCGGTAAAAAAACAATGCTTTATTATCATACTGCCAAACAAAAAATGGAATAACACGCGATCAAAAAGACGGATATAAATAACCATGGTACTGCTGAAAACGTCATCTTGTCCCGCAAAAAACGAGCCGCCATACAGCATCATCAGCAAAAAAAGTTATAGTCCTCAGAATAAAGCGATGCAAAAATGATTATTTTTTCTATAAAATAGTTTTTATCGTATAAAAGCGCCAAAACATAACAAAATGATATAAATGATGTATCACTGTAATCGTACTGACCCGAAGAAAAAAACTGCTTCATCTATTTTACCAAACGCAGAACGGTATAAACGCCCCTGCCAAAAGAAATTCATGAACAGCTGGTTTTTGGTCATTCTGCCTCACAAAAATTGGAATAAAAAGCGATCAAAAAATGTCACGTGCCCGAAAATGTTACCAATAAAAACGTCAACTCGTCCCACAAAAAACATGACTCTGTGGACCAAAATATGGAAAAATTATAGCTCTCAAAATGTGGTAACGCACAAAATATTTTTTGCAATAAAAAGCGTCTTTTAGTGTGTATATAATATACTATAAAAGTAAATCAAACCCCCCTTCATCACCCCCTTAGATACGGAAAAATTAAAAAAAATGTATTTATTTCCATTTTCCCACTAGGGTTAGGGCTAGGGTTAGGGCTAGAGTTAGGGTTGGGGCTAGGGTTAAGGCTACAGTTAGGGTTGGGGCTAAAGTTAGGGTTAGGGTTGGGGCTAAAGTTAGGGTTAGGGTTTGGATTACATTTACGGTTGGGGTTAGGGGTGTGTCAGGGTTAGGGGTGTGGTTAGGGTTACCGTTGGGATTAGGGTTAGGGGTGTGTTTGGATTAGGGTTTCAGTTATGATTGGGGGGTTTTCACTGTTCAGGTACATCAGGGGCTCTCCAAGCGCGACATGGCGTCCGATCTCAATTCCAGCCAATTCTGCGTTGAAAAAGTAAAACAGTGCTCCTTCTCTTCTGAGCTCTTCCGTGCGCCCAAACAGGAGTTTACCCCAACATATGGGGTATCAGCGTACTCAGGACACATTGGACAACAACTTTTGGGGTCTAATTTCTCCTGTTACCCTTGGAAAAATACAAAACTGGGGGCTAAAAAATAATTTTAGTGGAAAAAAAAAGATTTTTTATTTTCACTGCTCTGCGTTATAAACTGTAGTGAAACACTTGGGGGTTCAAAGTTCTCACAACACATCTAGATAAGTTCCTTGGGGGGTCTAGTTTCCAATATGGGGTCACTTGTGGGTGGGGTTTCTACTTTATAGTTACATCAGGGGCTCTGCAAATGCAACGTGACGTCTGCAGACCAATCCATCTAAGGCTGCATTCCAAGTGGCGCTCCTTCCCTTCCGAGCTCTGCCATGCACTCAAACGGTGGTTCCCCCCCACATATGGGGTAACAGCATACTCAGGACAAATTGTACAACAACTTTTGTGGTCCAATTTCAACTGTTACCCTTGGGAAAATACAAAACTGGGGGCTAAAAAATAATTTTTGTGGGGAAAAAAAATAATTTTTATTTTCACGGCTCTGCATTATAAACTGTAGTGAAACACTTGGGGGTTCAAAGCTCTCACAACACATCTAGATGAGTTCCTTAGGGGGTCTACTTTCCAAAATGGTGTCACTTGTGGGGGTTTCAATGTTTAGGCACATCAGTGGCTCTCTAAACACAACATGATGTCCCATCTCAATTCCAGTCAATTTTGCATTGAAAAGTCAAATGGCGCTCCTTCCCTTCCGAGCTCTGCCATGCGCCCAAACAGTGGTTTACCCCCACATATGGGGTATCAGCATACTCAGGACCAATTGTACAACAACTTTTGGGGTCCAATTTCTTCTCTTACCCTTGGGAAAATAAAAAATTGGGGGTGAAAAGATCATTTTTGTGAAAAAATATGATTTTTTATTTTTACGGCTCTGCATTATAAACTTCTGTGAATCACTTAATGGGTCAAAGTGCTCACAACACATCTAAATAAGTTCCTTAGGGGGTCTACTTTCCAAAATGGTGTCACTTGTGGGGGGTTTCAATGTTTAGGCACATCAGGGGCTCTCCAAACGCAACATGGCGTCCGATCTCAATTCCAGTCAATTTTGCATTGAAAAGTCAAATGGCGCTCCTTTGCTTCCGAGCTCTGCTATGCGCCCAAACAGTGGTTTACCCCCCATATATGGGGTATCGGCGTACTCAGGACAAATTGTACAACAACTTTTGGGGTCCATTTTCTCCTGTTACCCTTGGTAAAATAAAACAAATTGGAGCTGAAGTAAATTTTTTGTGAAAAAAAGTTAAATGTTCATTTTTATTTAAACATTCCAAAAATTCCTGTGAAACACCTGAAGGGTTAATAAACTTCTTGAATGTGGTTTTGAGCACCTTGAGGGGTGCAGTTTTTAGGATAGTGTCACACTTAGTTATTTTCTATTGTATAGACCCCTCAAAATGACTTCAAATGAGATGTGATCCCTAAAAAAAGTGGTGTTGCAAAAATGAGAAATTGCTGGTCAGCTTTTAACCCTTATAACTCCCTAACAGAAAAAAATGTTGGTTCCAAAATTGTGCTGATGTAAAATAGACATGTGGGAAATGTTACTTATTAAGTATTTTGTGTGACATATCTCTGTGATTTAATTGCATAAATATTCAAAGTTGGAAAATTGCGAAATTTTCAAAATTTTCGCCGCATTTCCATTTTTTTCCACAAATAAACGCAGGTAATATCAAAGAAATGTTACCACTATCATGAAGTACAATATGTCACGAGAAAACAATGTCAGAATCACCGGGATCCGTTGAAGCGTTCCAGAGTTATAACCTCATAAAGGGACAGTGGTCAGAATTGTAAAAATTGGCCTGGTCATTAACGTGCAAACCACCTTTGAGGGTGAAGGGGTTAAAATACGTAAATAGAAACCTGGTACTCAACAAAAAGATGTACCTTATTCAATCAAAGAGCCGTGCATAGACAAATTTTGAGTTTTCAGTTTCACTGACCCTCATAATATATATACGCTATAAAAAGAAAAAAGGTATTTATAAGGAAATTAACCCCTTAATGACAGCCAATACGTCTTTTAGCTGACCTGAGATATAAGAGAATAGCCTCCCCATACAGGTGACAATCCAGCAGCTGTCGGCTGTACACTATAGCTGACAACTTTCTGCATCAGCCACGATCAGTGTTTGCACCGTCCATATCTGTTTAACCCCTTAGATGCTGCTGTCAATAGTGACTACATCATTATAAATGGTTAACAGAGTGTGGGGGCTTCCTCTTTATCCCAATTGGTGCCCTCAGATCAAGATTGTGTGGTCCTGATGTTTGCCATGGCAATACATGACCAAATAGCGGCCTTAGGGTACTGTCACACAGTGGCACTTTGGTCGCTACAACGGCACGATCCGTGACATTCCAGCGATATATATACGATCTCGCTGTGTCTGACACGCAGCAGCGATCAGAGACCCCGCTGAGAATCGTACGTCGTAGCAGATCGTTTGAAACTTTCTTTCGTCGTCAAGTGTCCCGCTGTGGTGGCATGATCGCATCGTGTAACAAAGATGTGCACGATATTCTCCACCTGGGTGTGCTGATTCTACATCGCAAATACGTCATGAAATTATCGCTCCAGCGTCGTGCATTGCAAAGTGTGACCGCAGTGTTCGACGCTGGAGCGATAATGGAGCGACGCTGGAGCATCACGGATCGTGCCGTCGTAGCGACCAAAGTGCCACTGTGTGACAGTACCCTTAGAGTCTGACGGCTGTTGTAACCTGTTCAGAAGTTAGAGGCATTTAGGTGGTAAAAATACACATTTTCATTTCTGTCATGCCACTTTGCATTAATTCCTGAAAATCACCTGAAGGGTTAATAAACTACCTGGCAGCAATTTTCAATATGTCAGGGGGTGCTGTTTTTAAAATGGTATAACTTTTGGGGGTTTCCCAATATATGAGACCCCTAAAGTCAGGGGTGGATTAAGGGTAGCCAGGGCCCCGGGCTGTTCAGGCACTGTGGGGCCCCCCCGGTCATGTGACGGGGGTCATCTGACACCTGAACCAGATTATTCCAGAAAAATGGCCCGGCCCTACTCTACTGTAACCTATTAAATATTTGTTAAAATATGCAATACAATTTAGGTATATTTTGACCAATATCACATGCAAGGAACAAATACCACCGCACCATGACCAGACCACAAATTACCACCACTTGGTGACCAAATAGCACATACAGTGGGGCAAAAAAGTATTTAGTCAGTCAGCAATAGTGCAAGTTCCACCACTTAAAAGATGAGAGGCGTCTGTAATTTACATCATAGGTAGACCTCAACTATGGGAGACAAACTGAGAAAAAAAAATCCAGAAAATCACATTGTCTGTTTTTTTAACATTTTATTTGCATATTATGGTGGAAAATAAGTATTTGGTCAGAAACAAAATTTCATCTCAATACTTTGTAATATATCCTTTGTTGGCAATGACAGAGGTCAAACGTTTTCTGTAAGTCTTCACAAGGTTTCCACACACTGTTGTTGGTATGTTGGCCCATTCCTCCATGCAGATCTCCTCTAGAGCAGTGATGTTTTTGGCTTTTCGCTTGGCAACACGGACTTTCAACTCCCTCCAAAGGTTTTCTATAGGGTTGAGATCTGGAGACTGGCTAGGCCACTCCAGGACCTTGAAATGCTTCTTACGAAGCCACTCCTTCGTTGCCCTGGCGGTGTGCTTTGGATCATTGTCATGTTGAAAGACCCAGCCACGTTTCATCTTCAATGCCCTTGCTGATGGAAGGAGGTTTGCACTCAAAATCTCACGATACATGGCCCCATTCATTCTTTCATGTACCCGGATCAGTCGTCCTGGCCCCTTTGCAGAGAAACAGCCCCAAAGCATGATGTTTCCACCACCATGCTTTACAGTAGGTATGGTGTTTGATGGATGCAACTCAGTATTCTTTTTCCTCCAAACACGACAAGTTGTGTTTCTACCAAACAGTTCCAGTTTGGTTTCATCAGACCATAGGACATTCTCCCAAAACTCCTCTGGATCATCCAAATGCTCTCTAGCAAACTTCAGACGGGCCCGGACATGTACTGGCTTAAGCAGTGGGACACATCTGGCACTGCAGGATCTGAGTCCATGGTGGCTGTTATGACCCCAATGGCGAGGGTCTCAGAGGAACGTGGAAGTCTGCAGAATACAAAAATCCAGCTCATAGGGCAGTGGTAACTGGGTTGACCATATATCTACTCCTAACGCCAACACTAGAAGTAGCCGGGGATCATTCCTACGTTGATTCTAGATGACACGCGCCAGCCGGAGAATCTAGCTACCCCTAGTAGAGGAAAACAAAGACCTTTCTTGCCTCCAGAGAAGGGGACCCCAAAGCTGGATAGAAGCCCCCCACAAATAATGACGGTGAGGTAAGAGGAAATGACAAACACAGAAATGAACCAGGTTTAGCACAGAGAGGCCCGCTTACTGATAGCAGAATAAAGAAAGGTAACTTATATGGTCAACAAAAACCCTATCAAAATCCACACTGGAAATTCAAGAACCCCCGAACCGTCTAACGGTCCGGGGGGAGAACACCAGCCCCCTAGAGCTTCCAGCAAAGGTCAGGATATAGATTTGGAACAAGCTGGACAAAAATACAAAACCAAAACAAATAGCAAAAAGCAAAAGGCAGACTTAGCTGATATAACTGGAACCAGGATCAGTAGACAAGAGCACAGCAGACTAGCTCTGATAACTACGTTGCCAGGCATTGAACTGAAGGTCCAGGGAGCTAATATAGCAACACCCCTAACTAACGACCCAGGTGCGGATAAAAGGAATGACAGAAAAACCAGAGTCAAAAAACTAGTAACCACTAGAGGGAGCAAAAAGCAAATTCACAACAGTACCCCCCCCTTAGTGAGGGGTCACCGAACCCTCACCACGACCACCAGGGCGATCAGGATGAGCGGCATGAAAGGCACGAACTAAATCGGCCGCATGAACATCAGAGGCGACCACCCAGGAATTATCCTCCTGACCATAGCCCTTCCACTTGACCAGGTACTGAAGCCTCCGCCTGGAGAGGCGAGAATCCAAGATCTTCTCCACCACGTACTCCAACTCGCCCTCAACCAACACCGGAGCAGGAGGCTCAGCAGAAGGAACTACAGGCACAATGTACCGCCGCAACAAGGACCTATGAAATACATTGTGAATAGCAAACGACACAGGAAGATCCAGACGAAAAGATACAGGATTAAGGATTTCCAATATCTTGTAAGGCCCAATAAAACGAGGTTTAAATTTGGGAGAGGAGACCTTCATAGGAACAAAGCGGGAAGAAAGCCACACCAAATCCCCAACGCGTAGTCGGGGACCCACACCGCGGCGGCGGTTGGCAAAGCGCTGAGCCTTCTCCTGTGACAACTTCAAGTTGTCCACCACATGATTCCAGATCTGCTGCAACCTATCCACCACAGAATCCACCCCAGGACAGTCAGAAGGCTCCACATGACCCGAAGAAAAGCGAGGATGGAAACCAGAGTTGCAGAAAAAAGGCGAAACCAAGGTGGCGGAACTAGCCCGATTATTAAGGGCAAACTCAGCCAACGGCAAGAATGTCACCCAATCGTCCTGATCAGCAGAGACAAAACACCTCAAATAAGCCTCCAAAGTCTGATTGGTTCGCTCCGTCTGTCCATTAGTCTGAGGATGGAAAGCAGACGAAAACGACAAATCAATGCCCATCCTACTACAAAAGGATCGCCAGAACCTGGAAACGAACTGGGATCCTCTGTCTGACACAATATTCTCAGGGATGCCGTGCAAACGAACCACGTTCTGGAAAAACACAGGAACCAGATCGGAAGAGGAAGGCAGCTTAGGCAAAGGAACCAAATGGACCATCTTGGAGAAGCGATCACATATCACCCAGATAACGGACATGCCCTGAGATAGCGGAAGATCAGAAATGAAATCCATGGAGATATGTGTCCAAGGTCTCTTCGGGACAGGCAAGGGCAAGAGCAAACCGCTGGCACGAGAACAGCAAGGCTTAGCTCGAGCACAAGTCCCACAGGACTGCACAAATGACCGCACATCCCTTGACAAGGAAGGCCACCAAAAGGACCTGGCCACCAGATCTCTGGTGCCAAAAATTCCCGGGTGACCTGCCAACACCGAGGAATGAACCTCGGAAATGACTCTGCTGGTCCACTTATCCGGGACAAACAGTCTGTCAGGTGGACAAGACTCAGGCCTATCAGCCTGAAATCTCTGCAACACACGTCGCAGATCCGGAGAAATAGCTGACAAGATAACTCCATCTTTAAGAATACCAACAGGATCAGCGACTCCAGGAGCATCAGGCACAAAGCTCCTAGAAAGAGCATCGGCCTTCACATTCTTTGAACCTGGTAAATACGAGACAACAAAATCAAAGCGGGAGAAAAACAATGACCAGCGGGCCTGTCTCGGATTAAGGCGTTTAGCAGACTCGAGATACATCAGATTTTTGTGATCAGTCAAGACCACCACACGATGCTTAGCACCCTCGAGCCAATGACGCCACTCCTCAAATGCCCATTTCATGGCCAACAACTCCCGATTGCCCACATCATAATTTCGCTCGGCAGGCGAAAATTTCCTAGAGAAAAAGGCACAAGGCTTCATAAAGGCCATTTCTAAAATTAGCGGCCAGTGCACACTCGTTCCAATGTGTCAGCACGGACCATTTCCGAAATTTTTGGCAATACACTTCAGCCTCGTCCTGCCCCTGAGACATAGACAGCAAGGCCTTTTCTGCCTGAATCTCAAGATTGGGTTCCTCATAAAGTAAACCGAGCGCCAGAAAAAACGCATCAAGATCAGCCAATGCCGGATCTCCTGGCGCCAGCGAAAAAGCCCAATCCTGAGGGTCGCCCCGTAAGAACGAAATAACAATTTTTACTTGCTGAGCAGAATCTCCTGATGAACAGGGTCTCAGGGACAAAAACAATTTACAATTATTCACGAAATTCCTAAACTTAAACCTGTCTCCGGAAAACAGTTCAGGAATCGGTATTTTAGGTTCTGACCTAGGATTTCTGATAACATAGTCTTGTATGCCCTGCACACGAGTAGCCAGCTGGTCCACACTTGTAATCAAGGTCTGGACATTCATGTCTGCAGCAAGCATAGCCACTCTGAGGTAAAGGGGAAGGAGAAAAAAAAAACTCAGAATCTTCTTTCTTATAATCCCTCTTCTGCAATGCATTAAACATTTAATACTGGCCTGGCAAACTGTTATGACCCCAATGGCGAGGGTCTCAGAGGAACGTGGAAGTCTGCAGAATACAAAAATCCAGCTCATAGGGCAGTGGTAACTGGGTTGACCATATATCTACTCCTAACGCCAACACTAGAAGTAGCCGGGGATCATTCCTACGTTGATTCTAGATGACACGCGCCAGCCGGAGAATCTAGCTACCCCTAGTAGAGGAAAACAAAGACCTTTCTTGCCTCCAGAGAAGGGGACCCCAAAGCTGGATAGAAGCCCCCCACAAATAATGACGGTGAGGTAAGAGGAAATGACAAACACAGAAATGAACCAGGTTTAGCACAGAGAGGCCCGCTTACTGATAGCAGAATAAAGAAAGGTAACTTATATGGTCAACAAAAACCCTATCAAAATCCACACTGGAAATTCAAGAACCCCCGAACCGTCTAACGGTCCGGGGGGAGAACACCAGCCCCCTAGAGCTTCCAGCAAAGGTCAGGATATAGATTTGGAACAAGCTGGACAAAAATACAAAACCAAAACAAATAGCAAAAAGCAAAAGGCAGACTTAGCTGATATAACTGGAACCAGGATCAGTAGACAAGAGCACAGCAGACTAGCTCTGATAACTACGTTGCCAGGCATTGAACTGAAGGTCCAGGGAGCTAATATAGCAACACCCCTAACTAACGACCCAGGTGCGGATAAAAGGAATGACAGAAAAACCAGAGTCAAAAAACTAGTAACCACTAGAGGGAGCAAAAAGCAAATTCACAACAGGTGGCGTAGTGTGTTACTTATGGTAGGCCTTGTTACATTGGTCCCAGCTCTCTGCAGTTCATTCACTAGGTCCCCCCGCGTGGTTCTGGGATTTTTGCTCACCGTTCTTGTGATCATTCTGACCCCACGGGGTGGGATTTTGCGTGGAGCCCCAGATCGAGGGAGATTATCAGTGGTCTTGAATGTCTTCCATTTTCTAATTATTGCTCCCACTGTTGATTTCTTCACTCCAAGCTGGTTGGCTATTGCAGATTCAGTCTTCCCAGCCTGGTGCAGGGCTACAATTTTGTTTCTGGTGTCCTTTGACAGCTCTTTGGTCTTCACCATAGTGGAGTTTGGAGTCAGACTGTTTGAGGGTGTGCACAGGTGTCTTTTTATACTGATAACAAGTTTAAACAGGTGCCATTACTACAGGTAATGAGTGGAGGAAAGAGGAGACTCTTAAAGAAGAAGTTACAAGTCTGTGAGAGCCAGAAATCTTGATTGTTTGTTTCTGACCAAATACTTATTTTCCACCATAATATGCAAATAAAATGATAAAAAAAAGACAATGTGATTTTCTGGATTTTTTTTTCTCAGTTTGTCTCCCATAGTTGAGGTCTACCTATGATGTAAATTACAGACGCCTCTCATCTTTTTAAGTGGTGGAGCTTGCACTATTGCTGACTGACTAAATATTTTTTTGCCCCACTGTACAAGGGACAAATACCACAACACCATTTCCAGACCGCATATTACCACCACATAGTGACTGAATACTACAATACTGATCAGTAATAAATAAAAAAAACACAATACTATCACCATAAGTGCCAGTATTCACAGGAGATCTGTACTTAGTATGCAGTGTCTGTGTAGAGGTAATACAGCGATCACTGGTGACATTGTACACAGGACCTCTGTATATAGTATACAGTGTATAGTGTCAGTGTATAGGTAACACTGACTCACCAGTGACGTCTCTAGGTGAAGTCCTTCATCTTTCATCCAGCACAGACCGCCATCACTTCTTCCAGCCAGGACTGCTCTCTACAGGAAATAACACAGTTATCTCGAGCTCCGCTTGCAGAACACATTACTTAATTTTTCCCAACTTCTACATTACACCACATGGAGAAAAAAAGGCGATATAGTGTCACTCTGCACAGTAACAGGACCGCCCCCCCCATTTAAAACAGTATACTCAAAAAATAAAATAAATACATCACTGCAGTAATAATATCCCTTAATTAGCCCCTATGTCCAGCATTGCCCCCAGATAGTGTGTTCAACAATCTGCCCCAGTATGTCCAGCATATTGCCCCAGAGTGTCCAGCATTGCCCCAGACAGTGTGTCCAGCATATTACCCCCAGTGTGTCCAGCATATTACCCCCAGTGTGTCCAGCATATTACCCCCAGTGTGTCCAGCATATTACCCCAGTGTGTCCAGCATATTACCCCCAGTGTGTCCAGCATATTACCCCCAGTGTGTCCAGCAATCTGCCCCAGTATGTCCAGCATTGCCCCAGTGTCTCCAGCATTGCCCCAGTGTGTCCTCCAGCATTGCCCCCAGTGTGTCCAGCAATCTGCCCCAGTGTCTCCAGCATTGCCCCAGTGTCTCTAGCATTGCCCCAGTGTGTCCAGCAGTCATCTGCCCCAGTGTGTCCTCCAGCATTGCCCCCAGTGTGTCCAGCATTGCCCCCAGTGTCTCCAGCATTGCCCCCAGTGTCTCCAGCAATCTGCCCCAGTGTCTCCAGCAATCTGCCCCCAGTGTCTCCAGCATTGCCCCCAGTGTCTCCAGCAATCTGCCCCCAGTGTCTCCAGCATTGCCCCCAGTGTCTCCAGCATTGCCCCAAGTGTGTCCAGCAATCATCTGCCCCAGTGTTTCCAGCATATTGCCCCGGGCCCCCCGGATTGCCATTTGCAAAAAACAAAACAAAAAAAAAACCATGTTCTCCTCACCTGACAGGCGCTCTAGCGGCGAGCTCCCTCCAGCAGCGCACACTCGCCGGCGACATGTGAGCTGCACCTGCGGCCGACTTCAGCTGCCAGCCTCCTATTGGCCGGCGGCTGTTGTTAACTATTGACGTACGGGCGCACGCCCCGCGGCAGCGCAGGTATGGGCCCGGTGAGCAGATGAGACGGGGCCCGATGCGGGCCCCCTCTCTCTGCCCACCGGGCCCATAAATGATACGCCAGTCAGGGCACGGGCAGTAATGGCCTGATGGCGGCGGGCAATCTGTGCGGTAGCCCAGGGCCCCCCACACCACTGGGCCCTGGGCTGCCGCCCAGATTGACCCTCTTATAATCCGCCCCTGCCTAAAGTCACTTCAAAGATGGATAGGTCCCTAAAAAATAAATTTTGTAAATTTCCTTGCAAAAATGAAAAATTGCTGCTGCATTTTTAAACGTCCTAAAATGCTAACAAAATAACATTTTACAAATGGTGCTGATGTAAGCAGACATGAGGGAAATGTTATTTATTAATGGTTTGCTGTGGTATGACCATCTGGATTAAAGGGATAATGTTTCAAATTTTGAAAATTGCTAATTTTTTTACATTTTTTTCAAATTTTTGATATTTTTGATAAATAAACACAAAACATATTAACCTAAATTTACCATTATCATAACGTATAATGTGTCACGAAAAAACAATCTCAAAATCACTGGGATTTGTTGAAGCGTTGCAGAGTTATTACCACATAAAGTGACACTGGTCAGATTTCAAAAATTTGGCTCCGTCACTAAGGGGACAATAACAACAATAAAAAATGAAAAGAAAAATGCAGTACAGCATAGCAGATATTTAAAAGATGAATAAAGTTCATAAGAATTAATTCAATCCAGCTCTTGAAAATAAATCTTCTGGATGTACAAATCCTATGGTGATAGAAGATCAACAGTAACATACTTCAAAGGACATCCCACAATGGATACAATTGTTTCTTCTTAACACCCTCTACAACAGCGTTACTGAGAACTTTGAGGACATCTACTGGTTGAATAGTAAACTGCACCTCATTTATATTTTTTTATAAAAAGACCAATATTATTATTACAAATGAACGTTTTTATGATTTATACTTTTTTTTAACATTTACACATTAAATATATTTTTTATATTATCCATTTTTAATATTTTTCATTTTTTTTTCCATTTTTCTTTTTTAACATACCGTATATACTCATGTGTAACCTGAGTTTTTCAACCCCTTTTTTTTTACTGAAAAAGACCCACCTTGGCTTATACATGACTCACAGTCCCAGTGTGGAGGTCTCCGGCGTCTCTGGAACATGTCTGCACTCCCCTGCAGCCTCTGTAATATACTGAGACTCTGCCGTATATGTGTCACGTAGGATACAGTGAGACTGTTGTGTACACGTCACATAGGATACACTGAGACTTTGCCACATACACATCACATAGGATACACTGGAACTCTGCTGTATACATGTCACATAGGATACAATGAGACTCTGCCAAATACACATCACATAGGATAAACCTCACATAGGACACACTGTGACTCTGCCACATAAACATTACAGGATACACTGAAACTCTGACACATAAACATCACATAGGATACACTGACTCTGCTACATAAACATCACATAGGATATACTGAGACTCTGCCGTATACAGATCACATAGGATATACTGAGACTGCCGTATACAGGTCACATAGAATACACTGAGACTCTCTTGTATACATATCCTATAGGATACACTTGAGATTCTGCCGTATACACACCACATAGGATACCTGAGACTTTGCCACATGTACATAACATAGGATGCACTGAAACTCTGCCGTTTACACGTCACAAGGCAGGACAAAGGTGCAGAGTGCATTAACCACAAAGAATGTCCTCATGCTGCACTGTTCTCCACCTGGAATCTACCTGAGGGCTGCACCATGACAGGGCAGGCATACCCCCTTTGTATGTCAGCAGTTAATTCATTCTATTAAATGAGTCAAATAGCCATACTCCTCCCATTGTAGCCCCCATTGAGAGGTCTGTATACCCTATCCTTAGGACACAGAGCCTTGATGGTATACAAAGCCATTGTCACTTAAATGCGTCAAATCTGTTGCCATGTCTGATGCCACAATTAGAAAAAACGTAAATACTTGTTATGACTTTTTTTGTAAATTATAACCATCTTTTGATTGCACAATGGTTTGGTAAATGGTCAAAAAAGCTGAATATAGACACATGATGCTGGGAGTGCCTGTCTATCAAAGCCCTGATACATGCTCAGGGTATTCAAGTAGGCAGTATAGTCAAGTATCCAGTTTAAAGGGGTTATTCAGGACTATTTTATTTTTCTCTTATGATCATATGAACTTACAGGCAGGTAGTTGCTAACTACCCGCCTGTTGTGCCCGGAGCTGATCTCTGCTGGCTCAGTGTGGTCACTTTCTGCCTGTTATTTCTTAGGCCGCCGTCACACTAGCGAGTTTTACGGACGTATGAGAGGTGCAGAAAATACGTATTGCATACGGTACAATGATTCTCTATGGCCCAGCTCCTATCTGCCGTATTTTACTGATCCGTATTATACGGTCTTGTACAGCCGTAGAAAATCGCAGCATGCTGCGTTTGTCACTGTATTGCGCAAAAAAATCGCCAATGAAAGTCTATGGGGGCAAGAAAAATATGGATTACACACGGACCAGCAGTGTGACTTGCGAGAAATATGCACCGGTGTTCTATAGAAAAGCCGGTAATTCAATTTCCGGCTTTTCCTGTCTCCTTCACAAACCCGACAGGATATGAGACATGGTTTACTAATGTTAGTAGTGTGTATGTGCAAAATTTGGGCGCTGTAGCTTGTAAAATAAAGGGTTAAATCGCAGAAAAAATTGGCGTGAACTCCCACGCAATTTTCTCTGCCAGAGTGGTAAAGCCAGTGACTGAGGGCAGATATTAATAGCCTAGAGAGGGTCCATGGTTATTGGCCCCCCTGGCTAAAAACATCTGCCCCCAGCCACCCCAGAAAAGGCACATCTGGAAGATGCGCCTATTCTGGCACTTGGCCACTCTCTTCCCACTCCCATGTAGCGGTGGGATATGAGGTAATGAAGGGTTAATGTCACCTTGCTAATGTAAGGTGACATTAAGCCAGATTAATAATGGAGAGGCGTCAATTATGACACCTATCCATTATTAATCCAGTAGTACGAAATGGTTAATAAAACACACACACATTATTAAAAAGTATTTTAATGAAATAAAGACACAGGGTGTTTTAATATTTTATTATACTCTTAATCCACCTGAAGACCCTCGTTCTGTAAAAAAGGAAAAATAAAAAATCAACAATATCCCATACCTTCTGTCGTTCAGTCACGTCCCATGATGTAAATCCATCTGAAGGGGTTAAATCATTTTACACCCAGGAGCCTGCTAATGCAGCTGTGCTCCTGTCTGTAAAATGTTGTGAATGAATGGAGTGCAGGGGAATGTCCTGTAGTTACCTTGAGTCGCGGTGATGCGTCCTCTGCTGGATGAACTCTGTTGTGAATTACGCTCTTGGGCTCCCTCCGGTGGTTGTAAGTAGCACTTTTGTGAATTCTGCTCTTCAGCTCCCTCCTGTGGTTTTGAGTGGTATAGCTGCTTCTTGGATTTAGCATCAGCAGCTGCTTCCACTGATCGTTTTTCTGCTCGGCTATTTTAGTCTGGCTTTATCCCTCAATAATGCCAGTTGTCACTTGTTCCTGCTTGGAGGCACGGCTCTTTTGGATTTCCCTGACACTCTGACCCGTTCAGCAAAGATAAGTCCTTGCTTGTCCTTTTGCAGTCCACTTGTTGTGGACTTATTGTTCAGCACAGTCTATGTTTTGTTCATTTGTCCAGCTTATCAGTATGGATCTATTCAGCTAAGCTGGAAGCTCTGGGCTGCAGATTTTGCCCTCCACACCTTTAGTCAGGTGTGGAGATTTTTGCATATCTCTGCGGTGGACTTTTTCTAGTTTTTATTACTGACCGCACAGTGTTCTTTCCTGTACTATCTATCTAGCTAGAAGTGGCCTCCTTTGCTAAATCTTGTTTCATACTACGTATGTAATTTCCTTCTCTCACAGTCATTATTTGTGGGGGGCTGTCCTATCCTTTGGGGATTTTCTCTGAGGCAAGATAGCTTTCCTATTTCTACCTTTAGGGGTAGCTAGTTCTCCGGCTGTGACGAGGTGTCCAGGGAGTGACAGGAACATCCCACGGCTACTTCTAGTGTTGTGTTAAGATCAGGAACTGCGGTCTGTATAGTTACCACCTGCTCAGAGCTAGTCGCATGTCGCTCCTAAATTACCAGTCCATAACAGAACTCATATGAACTCGAGCCTGGGAAAAGATTTAATTTTTAATTTTTCCTTTTTTACAGAACGAGGGTCTTCAGGTGGATTAAGAGTATAATAAAATATTAAAACACCCTGTGTCTTTATTTCATTAAAATACTTTTTAATAATGTGTGTGTGTGTTTTATTAACCCTTTCATACAATTGGATTAATAATGGATAGGTGTCATAATTGACGCCTCTCCATTATTAATGTGGCTTAATGTCACCTTACAATAGCAAGGTGACATTAACCCTTCATTACCCCATGTCCCACCGCTACATGGGAGTGGGAAGAGAGTGGCCAAGTACCAAAATAGGCGCATCTTCCAGATGTGCCTTTTCTGGAGTGGCTGGGGGCAGATATTTTTAGCCAGGGGGGGCCAATAACCATGGACCCTCTCTAGGCTATTAATATCTGCCCTCAGTCACTGGCTTTACCACTCTGGCGGAGAAAATTGCGCGGGAACCCACGCCAATTTTTTCCACGATTTAACCCTTTATTTTACAAGCTACAGCGCCCAAATTTTGCACATACACACTACTAACATTAGTAGTGTGATATATGCAAAAAAAAAAAAAAAGGGATATGAGATGGTTTACTGTATGTAAACCATGTCTCATGTCCTGTCGGGTTTGTGAAGGAGAAATGAAAAGCCGGCAATTGAATTATCGGCTTTTGTGCTATCTCACGCTGAATTAAATATAAATACTGTATATATATATGTGTGTGTCTCAATGACATATATATATATATATATATATATATATATATATATATATATATATATATATATATATATAGACTGTATATATGTGTTAACGAACATACACCCTTGATCTAAAGGTAGTGTCTCTAGTCAACCATCCAAGGTAATGTAATGTCCACTGGGTTGTCTCCAAGTCCTTTGACTGGGTTTATTAGACATCATAATTGTCTGGTCCTTTTCCTGGATTGCCTGCACAAGCTTCGCTGCAATATTCACATAGAAAATCCTTGGCCCCTTAGAGGTGTTTTTTTTATTATTGTTTTTAATTTTGTTTTATTTTAATTTTATATTTTAATTTTCAATTTTTTATTTAATCATTATTTATCATCACCTTATTATCACATTCATACACACATTTTTTTTTCATGTTTTTGTATTATTGTCATTTACACATCATTTAATTATCCCCATTCATTTTTCATTAATTCACTTGAATATTGTGTATTTTTATAATTCAATTTATGTGTTCCGGCGTCCAGGTGGATGGCACTGCGACCCATGCCCCAATTAGTTGCAGACATTTTATTCAAATTAGTTCAGGTGAGGGACCAGGTATTCATCGGATGTCTATAGATATATAATGTGACCTCTGCTGAGATGACGCCACCCCCTGACGAAAACTCGTCAAAACGCTCATCGGTGTTGGTGTCATCTCAAAGGGAAAACATCATTTAACTGAGGTATTTATATCATGCTTGCATTTAATATACTACAGTAACTTCTCCGTGGCTGGAGCACTGTTTACACTGATGTACAAGCCATTATTTTGCGTCTTACTATATAGTGCATCTGATACAGTTATTGCAGCTATAACCCAATGCACTTTTGATGTTTTGCTGCCCTCCGGTGTCCAATCCTAAAACTACAATTTAGGCTATACATGAAACAATCCTGGGAATACATATTTTCTGTAATTTGCACCAAATATATTTGGAGGGTCAGCGTACTTCAATACATATTTTGATAATATTTTCAGTTTGCTATTTATTGCTATAACATTTTTTACAATCTGTTTTATTATTATTATTAACATTCCTTATTGCTGCTGTTGCACTCTGCACCTTTTATAATCCTGCCATGTATTTATCCTAATCATATCTTGATATTACTCTGTTTTCCCTCTGGTGATATGGCCTTTTTTCCCTATAATCCCATTTTAATTTCTCCGGGTGGTCTCCTTGTTCTCGACTGGATTGACCACACAAGCTCGGCTGTAACCTTCACATAGAAAGCCCTTAGCCCCATCAAGGTATTGTATGACTCTGGGCTTGGTTCTTATTCCCTAACCGAATTGCTTGAACAGATTAGTTGTTTACCTGCATTGAAGAGATATAAACACTGATTCATTAACGCTGGCATTTTGTGCACCATTTTTTACCATTGGTCTGTGCGAAAATGAAAAATTAAATTTATTGCAATAATGAGTAGAATTAGATAAACATGTTTCATCTTTCTCTGGACTAATGATAGAAAAAGTATCCTGTAATTTATTACACTACCTTAAAACCCTTTGTGTTGTCAAAAATACTGTTTGGACATATGACAAAGCTTAGAAGACAAGGATCGTTTGTGTGAACCATTTACTGAGTCTCTAAGGTACCAGAAGAGCAGAAATGACCAAAAAGTGACCCTATTTTGCAAATTACTCTCTGGGAATTCATCTATGGGTGTCTTGACTATTTTTAACCCACAGGTATTTTCAAGAAATTAGTACGCTGTGGATGTTGAAAATGTAAATTGCAAATATGCCAATTTAATGCCCAATTAGCGACTCCATAAATTCTTAAAAAGTTTGTTCAGGACTTAATTTATGATCTACGTCAACATGAGGCATCAGCTGAAAACTGCTCTGGAAGTGACCAGAAATAGACAATGTGTGGGCAGAACACAGCAGTACTGTAGGTCGCTTGGTTGCCTGTTATGATCCGGTGACCTTGGAGCCGCATGAGAGACTTTCTCAGGAGTAGGTGGTACCTGTACTGACCGCAAACCCTAAACTAACACCGCAACTAGAAGTAGCCGTGGGATGTACCTAACACGTCCTAGACACCTCGACACAGCCAGAGGACTAAATACCCCTATAGATGGAAAAGGGAATTCTATCTTGCCTCAGAGCAGAACCCCAAATGATAGGCAGCCCCCCACAAATATTGACTGTGCGTATAAGAGGAAAGACACACACAGGCAGAAAAACAGGATTTAGCAAAAGAGGCACTTCTAGATAAATAGAAAAGGATAGGACAGAATTCTAAGCGGTCAGTATTAAAATCCTAAAAATATCCACAGCAGATAATACAAATATTCTACATCTAACTAAAGACATAGAAAGTATATCTGCATCTCCTGAGAATCCAGCATGACTGAAAAATCCAAACAAAGTCTAAGCTGGACAAAAACACAATGAATTGCACTGAATTGCAAAGCACACTGCATGTGTGCACAGAGACAAAAAACAGACACTTATCTTAGCTGAATTGGCAGCAGGGCATGAAGAACCAGAGAGAGATGCAATCCCTCCAAGAACAATGGACAACTGGCAAGGACTCATGGATCCTGCACACCTAAATACCTAATAGAACTGAAATCAGCAGAAACACCTGCCCTGGATTACAACCCCAAGACAACTGCACTACCACCAACAACCACTGGAGGGAGCCCAAGAGCAGAATTCACAACAGTTGCCAGAGATTAAAAAAAAAAAAAAACAACACCCGGTAGCGGCCATAGAACAATGTAAGGGACTGTTGTGTTACATGCATACATCGCTTAGTTCCAAATGCTGCTGATCAGTTTTCAGCAGATCGGTGGGTGTGCCGAGTATCAGACCCCCACTGATCTCATTTTGATGACCTGTCCAGCAGATAGGTCATCAATCATTAACCCCTTTGACCATTTATAGAATGTCCATAGAGTTTAAATGTCTGGGAAGTCCGCATCTCACACTGTAATGACTTTCTAAAACGTCAGTACAGTGTTTTCCCCACTGCATTCTCCTTGCTCCAAAATCGTCAAAGACCTCGCTGAGATCATCGCATATACCCAACAGTGAGGGTTTTGTTTCCATGGTGAGAAAGGAGCGGCTTCTAGAGAAGTTCTTTAGGTGCAAGCCACAAGAGATTCTATATGGGAGGTGAAGGAAAGATTGGTGTCATTCATAACACCCAGACAGCACACCTGCTGCCTAGGCGTTATTGTGGTGCCACCCACGGAGAGGGAGATGTCAGATGTAGAGAGGTTAGTAGACGGCGGGAGCAGAAGTTCAGTTTTAGAGAGGCTGAGTTTCAGATAGAGAGCCGACATGATATTGGAGACTGTGGACAGACAGTCACTGGTGTTCTGTAGTACAGCGGGTGTAAAGTCATAGTTGTATGTCATCAGCATAAACATGGTACTGGTACTTTAAAGTTGCTTTTTAATCCCTTAGCGACAGAGCCTTTGTTACTTAATGACAACGCCAATTTTTACAATTCTGACCACTGTCACTTTATGAGGTTCTAGCTCTGGAACGCTTTTAAATTTTGCACCCTTAAATCACAGAGTGGCGTCACACAAATTAGTTAATAAATAACATTTCCCACATGTCTACTTTACATCAGCACAATTTTGGAAACATAATTTTTTTGGTTAGGATGTTATGAGGGTTACAAGTTGACCAGCAATTTGTAATTTGTTCAACAAAATTTACAAAACAATTTTTTTAAGGGACAACTCACATTTGAAGTGAGTTTGGGGGTCAATATAACAGAAAATACCCAAAAGTGACATCATTCTAAAAATTGCACCCCTCAAGGTGCGCAAAACCATATTCAAGAAGTTTATTAACCTTCCAGGTGCTTCCCGAGAACTAAAGCAATGTGGAAGGAAAAAATGAACATTTTACTTTTTTCAGAAAAAATTTACTTTGGAACCAAATTTTTTTATTTTCACAAGCGTATCAGGAGAAAATGGACCACAAAATTTGTAGTACAATTTCTCCTGAGTACGCCGATACCTTGTATGTGGAGGAAAGTCACTGTTTGGGCGCATGGCAGGGCTCAGAAGGGAGGGAGCACAGTTTGACCTTCTGAACGCAAAATTATTTGTAGTCAATGGTGGGCACCATGTCTCGTTTGGAGACCCCCTGATGTACCTAAACAGTGGAACCCCCCCAAATCTAACTCCAACCCTAAGCCCAACACACCCCTAACCCTAATACCAATCCTAACCATAACCCTAATAACACCCCTAATGGCAACACACCCTTAACCCTAATCCCAGCCCTAAGCATAGCCCTAACACACCCCTAACCCTAATCCCAACCCTAACTGTAATCCCAACCATAACCACAACCATAACCCTAACCACCACCCTAACCACCACCCTAACCACAACACAACCCTAACCCTAGCCCCAACCGTAACACTAGCCCAACCCTTACCCTAGCCCAACCCTAACCCTAGCCCTAGCCCAACCGTAACCCTAATGAAAAAATGGAAATAAATATTTTTTTTAATTTTATTATTTTTACCTAACTAAAGGGGAGAAAAAGTGGGGTTTGATTTACTATTTTTTTTAATTTTGATCACTGTGATAGGGTCTATCACAGTGATCAAAATCAACCAATAGGAAAAACTTCCTATCGTTGCCGAGTGCCGGCAGGCAGATTTCGGCAGGCACACAGCGAATGCATCAGCCATTTTCTTCCCGGAAGAAGATGCCGACAGCCGGGGGACAGGACCGGGGGATGCAGGAGGGTCCAGGGACACCGGAGGTACCGGGAGAGCTTGGGGACCCCATTTCTCTCTCCGCAGATGTGCTAGATCATATTGGAGGAGAGAGAAATTAAATGGGAAATTGGAATTATTTTTTTTTGCGATAGCCGTTCTGTGTGTCCCCGCAAAATAAATTGACATACTGCGGTCTATAAAGACGTGCCGCATGTCCGGTTACGCAGGTTTGCCACCTGCGTGTTTGTACGCATAGTGGAGATCGGATTTCATATCCCCTCCACTATGCTGTAACATCTGGACCCTGTGGATTGGATGCTGCGGCTGTACCCAGCGTCCAATCCGCAGCAAATACTGATGGAATCCTCTCCGTGGAAACATACCCTTAAAGTTTGATCAGTAACTGGCGGATGAGTGACAGGTGTAGACCAGGTGCTCTGATAGCTGTGCCAAATTCAGGCTAGACAAATGAAGGAGACCCAACTTGAAGAGCATATATTTCCACAAATTTTGGGCAGATACCACAAAAAAGTGGCATCAATTTCTATTTATTTTTTTTATCAGTTATAAAGCACCAATAATTCCACATCGCTTTACATACATTATCATCACTGTTCCCATTGGGATTCACAATATAAAATTCCTATCAGTAGGTCTTTGGAGTGTGGGAAGAAAAATTAGTACTGGGAGGAAACCCACAAACACAGGTAGAACATACAAATCATTTACAGATGCTGTCTTTGGTGGGGTTGGAACCCTGGACTTCAGCACTGCTGCAGCTGCTAATGTTTTTGCATTGACAACTCAACATTCCCAGGGTTGGAAGCCTGTCACTGTGATGCACACTGTGTGCCTCACTGATGTCTTGGAGAAAACCACTGTCAAGATTGTCTTCAAGCATGTTTTGATACTGCAGCATGGACGCTTCCCTTTCCAGGGAGGGAAGCAACTGGCAAAATTTACTTTTGTATCGTGGATTGAATAGAGTGGCACTATTCAGTCAGCACTATTTCAAATCCTAACAATACTGGCAACAATCATGTTGCAGCTAGTGCTGCAAGAAGGCGCTCATGGGTTGGTCTCTTTCATGAGGTACAAGTCCATAGTGTGTTGGTGGTGGCGTAACACTCAAGCTTGCTTCCTTGATCCCCTCCTGGCAACCACGGACAACAGAGAATGAGTCATTATCCTCTTCATCTTATGTTGTGCATCACCTCTACCTTCTCGTCCTTCTCTTCGTCCTTCTCTATTTGTTCCTCTCATGGCAACCGCCTGTGAGACGACAGACCTGGATTTAGAGATATTGTTAACCCTTCGCATCCTCCTCTGCCTCCTCCTGCAGACTGCATCATCAGCGCTAACCATCTTAGTAGCCATTTCGAAAACATGCAGAAGAGTGCAGAGGTACTTCATGCGTGTCCACTCCGCAAGTGTGAATTACACCACGTCCATACTGCATTATGTCAGGCTATGCAAAATGTCATACTTCACCAGGTCTCGGTGCTGCTGCAACATGTGCAGAGTTGAGTTCCACGGTGTAGTCACATCACATATCAACCGGTTAAGATCTCTATACCAACATAAGTGGAATGGTGGAAGTGAGCAACCAATGACAGTGGTTTCTGCATCAGCGCATCCAGGCTTGGACAGTGGCGGAGGAATTGCTGTACCATCAGGTTGAGGATATGAGCCATGCAAGACACGTGTGAGGTTGCCCCAGGCGTAGGGCCGCAACCAGGTTTGCACCGTTATAGCACATGGCCTTGCCTGGCTCCAAGGTGAGTGGAGACAGCCATTGCTCAAACTTGGCATGGATAGCTGTCCACAACTGTTGATCTGTATGACTGCGATCTCCAAGGCATATTAATTTAAACACTGCCTGATTGCGGTGAGCCCTGGCTGTGCAGTAGAGAGATAGGAGGGATTATCTCTGTAGTGTTGGAACCTGTGTCTCATTAAGGCAGAGGTTGAGGGCTCAGGTGGAGTCCCTAGAGGAGGTGGAGGAGGCAGAAGCACTGGAGGAAGTGTTAGATACAGAGGTTTGTCCTGCTAGGCCCGGGGATTCCAAGACTTGGTTTCTAGTGACGCCTTGATGTCTAGTGATTTAGTTCTCCATCCCCTGGTGTGTACTAGTTTAGTTCTCCAACCCAAGCTGTTTAGTAGATTAGTTCTCTAACCCCTGTTGTCTATTAGTTTAGTTCTCCATGTTCTGGTGTATATTTGTTTCGTTCTCCAACCCTAGCTGTTTAGTGGTTTAGTTCTCCAACCCGTGTTGTCTAATAATTTAATTCATCATCTTATGGTGCGTATTTGTTTCATTCTCCAACCCTAGCTGTTAGGTAGTTTAGTTCTACAACCCCTGTTGTCTAGTAGTTTAGTTCTCCATCTTATTGTGTGTAGTGGTTTAGTTCTCCATCCCCAAGAGCCCTGCATGCCTTGTGGATTCCAAGACTTGTGGAGCAGCCCCTTCCCCGACTGCCCCCACAGCCACCAGAGTCACCCAGTGCCCAATCAGCGAGAAGTAACACCCCTGTCCATGCTTGCTCGTCCAGGTGTCAGTGCTGAAATTCACCCTGGCAGACATAGAATTTTTCAGGGAATGGGTGATATTGTCTGAGACATGCTGGTGTAGCGTGTAGCGCAGACACATCTTTCTAAGAGATGTAATAGTGACTGGTCAACTGGTACTGGGGGACTGCGACAGAAATCAGCTTTTGGAAGCCGTCTGTATCCACAAGGTGGAAATGCTGCATTTCTGTGACCAACAGATTGGATTGGCCATCCAATTATCACAGAGATCACAGGCTGTGAGACACGCAGAACCACCCACTGTGATCTTTGGAGCAAAGTGCTCTCAGCTAGCCCCTATCATCCAGACAATTACACAATTGGGCGACGATCAACCGAGAAGGCCGCAGGCTGTTCACAATAATTATTTCTTGGAAAACTAATAGCGAGCGTACGGCATATCCACCTCTGGATTACAACGCATGGAATATGTGTATATACCGCCGTACGATTATTGCTAACTCCACAATAACCCCACATTTCTCATTGCCACCACCAATCCTGTTTTTAAATAAATAAATAAATAAATACAGGCCCATTGGACGCCATTCTTCTTTGGAGGTTCACACCATCAGGGTCTTTCATCCCCTATCCCTCCGAGTAGTGGTCATATACCATCCCCCAGGCTCCCCCACCCACTTCCTAGACCACTTTTCTGCCTTGCTGCCACACTTCATGTCCTCAGAATTGCCAACTCTTATCCTTCCAGGGCCCCACCTCCCCAACTGCATCCTATCTTCTATCTCTAGCCACTTCTCATGACCTCTCACAACTTCCAACCTCTGAGACACACAAAGACAGTAACACCCCTGATCTGGTCTTTGTTCAGCTCAGTTCAATCTCCTACGTAGACAACTCACCTCTTATCCTTTCTCCCCCATGAAATTAGTATATGCACAACTTACACATTTTTATTAGCTCTCTAGAAACACATGTGCTTAGGGTGGCCTATTGCAACTATTACAACTGCAAAAATTAGGGATGGCTGCTGTGCTGACAGAGGGTAGAGTAGATTGAACACACGACAAGCTGCTGGATTGTGAGAGAGGTGCAGGCGGAGATGTTATGGTGGATTGAGAAACATGGGGTGTGATTGGTATCTAAGATCAGTCAAAAACAGCAGGCATGTCCACTTCCATATCAGCTGACAGGCTCTCACTCACCCCGACTGTAGCAGGTAAACAAGTGGAAGTTCTGCAGCCGGAGACCTGTATGACAACACTTGCCACAGTGAAGGAGGAGGAAAAATCAGAAGATGCGGTTGATGGGGTGGATGGTGGTTGGCAAAGCCCGCTAGTCTACATTTTAGTCTACATTTTAGCACAATGAGATTCCCAGATTAACACATGTTGATCGCGCATGTGCCAGTTCATGCACGTAGTAGTCAAATTATTGCATTTTTCTAACTCTACTCTGTTGTTTTTAGCAAAGTTGGCAGATAACATGATTTGGGTCATTTTTGGCAGTATAAAAAGATGCAAGCTAGGCAACTGCAGACCCGTGAATGGTGCTGGCCACTGACAGAGTTGGGGCTGAGGATGCATTGCTTGTTGTGGCTGCATAACTCTGTGTCTGCGGGAAGCCGCAACTTAACCTCCTCATCTTCCTCCTCCTCCTCCTCTGCTGAGCTACTCAGCTGCATGCCTTTGGGTTTATATCAAGTGTGTTCAACTACCTCATTGTCATCCTCTATGTTCTTCCACTTCTCACCCTGAGGGTCACCCTCCTCTTCTTCCTGCTCTGAGAGCACTGTACAGTCCGCCAGTGCCTCAAGTATCTGAGTCTCATCAGGATAACCTCCACCCCCCAGGGTTAATGTCTGTTGACAAGGGTTTTGAATCTGCTCGGACCCTACTTTGTCGGGCACTGGATCAAACTGAAAAAAAATGTGGGCATCGGTGCAGATGATTTCCTCTTCTTGGGGTGCCACCTCTAAGGACTGTACTGTGTGTGATGTGAAGGTGGAGGAAGAGGAGCAAAGGCCACTTGATGCAGCACTTGCCATCTACTGAAGCTCATGTTCTGGCCCTCATCTACAAAGCATACTGCTGTGCGGCTGCCAAAGAAAGGGAGTGGAGTAGCCCCTCCAGTTACAAATGTTGTAAAAATGCTGCGCAATTGCTCACTGCAGCAAAACAAACCTACTTCTCATCTCTCATATCATACTTGTCTCACAACTCTAAACAGCTATCTAGTACTTTAAATTCTCTCCTACGTCCACCAGCCCCCCCTTCCTTGCCTCTCATCTCAGCTGAAGACTTTGATTCACCACCTGTGACCTTGACCCAATAACGTCCCACCTTATTCCAAACCTTAACAAAGTCTTTTCCCAAGTCTAACCCACCTCTTCAACTTTTCACTAAACACTGATGCCTTCCCCTGATTCAAACATACCTCAATCACACCCATCCTCAAAAAGCCCTCCCTTGACCCACCCTCTGTATCTCGCTATCACCCGATCTCACGTCTCCCCTATGCCTCCAAACTACTGGAACAACACGTCCATTTTGAACTGTCCTCCCAATTCTCCTCTTGCTCCTTGTTTTACCACTTCCAAAATGGCTTCTGAACACACCATTCCACTGAAACTACCTTGACTAAAGTCACCAACGACCTACTAACTGCCAAATTAAAGTGACGCTAGTTTGTTCTCCTCCTTCTCCTGGACCTGGCATCTGCCTTTGATGTGAACACCCCTGGTTCTGATCTACATCTGCTGGGTTGGCTGTAGTGGAAAAGGTGTGAGTCCCCATGTTACTAGTTCTACTCTATTGCAATTGGTGCCACTTTGGTGATGACTACCACAAATTTTTGGAAGTTTTTAGACTCCTGATTGAGTCTCCTTCATGTATGTTGCCTGTAGAAGTAGGCCTCTGAGACTGGCAGGCCTCCACTTCCTTTGAGTCAAATACCTGTGTTACTATCCTTAGATTTTTCTGACAATAGTAGTCTACAAAACTGATATTTGTGCCACCTGAGTGTGGCTGAGCATGAAAGCAGATTGAGCTGTTGCATGTGGTATCAGGGCTCCCACCACAGCTGGCCTACACTGATCCCTAACCGACCTCTTCTTAATTTGAAGATCAATTCAAATCTGCAAATGCTGGCTCAAACCCTGATACCTCAGGCATGGCAAATAACACTTTGGCAATGGGCAGTGCCGGTTCGACTCCTCCAATCCCAAAGACAATGAAGGTTTTCCCGGGTACCTAATGATGTGAGGACAGCAGCTCAGGCCATAGACCCATGACCACAGCCTGGCCTATGGTGATGGGCTGAAAGTTGTCAAGTGACCTCCCACCACCCCCAACCACACACAAAACAGTGGACGGTTTCTGGGATAGGGACGGGCCCCTCTGGCTCTGGAGACACTTGGCTTTGAAGTGTCCCGGCTGTTTGCAGAGATGACATAGTCAGAGTTTCCCCACTGATGTGGAGAGGGAAGCATGGGCAAGTGCCCCCTTTGGCTTGGGAGCAGGGACATCAGGCATCATGTTCATCTTACTTCCTCTCCAGCTAGCAGGTTTCTTGGCCTCTGGAGTCCGGTTGTTGGAGTACTCATTGGCAAGTGTCGCTGTTGCAGAGGCCCCCTTTGGTTTCAGGTCACGGAGATACTGCTGGAGGTCCTCTGGTCAGTTCCACAAAAACAGCTCAGTTGCGATGAACTCCTTCAGCTTCTGGATGGTGGTGAGCTCCAATCCCATGGTCCATTGGTTAACTGCTCTCAATAGGGCCCGCATGTGATCAGCCCAGCTGTCTGCAGGACCCTGCTGCATATTCCAGAGCTTCTTTTGGTACTTCTCAGGTATCAAGTTGTAATGCCGGACCAGAGCCTGCTTGATGTCCTCATAGCTCAGGGTCGCTGGTGTTCACGCTGACACTTTCTTGCTACATTCTGCTGCTGCCATGGGGGTTTCGTAAGTGTCCTTGTCTTCAGCCTCGAGTCTGACCTGGGCTGCTTGCAGGAGGGTATCCCAGCCTGCCTGGCTAGGGGGACGGGCAGCTGTTGAGCAGCTCACTGTGAGACTGACCACAGGTGACTGGCTCCTTGGGGAGCCTGGGCTGAACTCCTCCTCTGCTTGACAAACATCATCTTTCACCTCCTCCCCACCATCCATAGCATTGGTCATTGCCCTGGCTTTGCCCTTGGTGCCACCAGCCATCCTTGCAATCTTTGGTCAATGACACAGAGATGCAAACCGATGCACCCACACACCTTACAGTATTTGCACTAGGACTGTCTAGGGCTGAGCTGATCTTAAGACCAGCTACTGCTGGTAGTGCTTGGTGTCTGGAAGTATGGGGCCCAGACTCACACACTATTATCTCGATCTCACCGCGCTGCCACCACATGTGACGAACCGGCACCTCACCACCCTGCCTGACATCACAGTTGGTGAGGTGGCACCACACTCGCTCACAACCCTGAAAGGCTGAGAGGCCCCTTCCACTAGCATCAGTGAAACAGAGCCTGGTCAGCCCAATAGGACTTCCACCTGTTCCTAGTTAGATATAAGACTGGTCCGTTAACAGGGTTATATCGGGTCAGAAATCAGCCCTGGTAGCATGGGAAGTTAAAATCAAGAACACGGATGTGTGGATTCGTGGATCAAGATAAAAGAGCAACCCAAGGTTAAATTATATATTTAATCACCTTAAGGGCACAGTAAACAATACACTATATACACAATAGTTATACACATGCAATGGTCAGACATGCAGATACAGGTGAAGTACAAAAGATATAAGCAGATTAATTTTGTCAATTACTAGTTTAATGTTCAACTATGTATGCTGGGCCACAGGGGGCATTGACTACCAGCTGATTCCCAGTCGACTAGTGATTAGTCGACATAGCCCCCCCTTTAAAAGTGAACTGTAAGCATGACAAAGAGAGAGCACATGGCCTTACACAAGCCTTTATCCCCTTGGTCGATCACTCCTTTTCACCCCCGAGAGGGGCCTTATTCCGCTCTCATGGATGTATGAAGCTAAAACTCGCAAAACATGTGAAGGATCATGAATTTCCAACAGAAGATCATAAGGTGGCGGTTCTGGCGCCATTGGATCCAGCCAGGACCCTGATACTCTTGGAGTCCAAACAAGTCTTTGCTACCTATCTTCTACTAGCTGTTATTATTATTATTATTTATTATTATAGCGCCATTTATTCCATGGCGCTTTACATGTGAGGAGGGGTGTTATGCACATTTTCCTTCCCTGGGGTGCTAGAACGGAACGAGACCCTGGAAAGTGTTCGGCCCATTCCAGACATCTCAAAAATGTAACCGGTATGTGGCTAGGATATATGATAACTTCATATTTTCCTTAAATCTATTAATGAAACCCTATCTGACTGGACAAAATAGTTACACAGCATGGGCTCCACAGGAGGTCGTTCTGTATGAGCTTGGATACTAGCTGGTGTGGCTGGACCTCCTGTTTAGCCAGGTGTCCTGTTAAAGCTACACATTGCCATGATCCACTCAGGGGTTTTTGTCCTGTCTGCCCCTTTTCTGGGCGCATCATGTCAAGGGTTAACTGTACTCTGCCTCGTTCTGGGTTCAGGTTTGCTATTTAGCTCCGATGCATCCTGCTGGCAGTGTCAGCTATAGTTCTTCCTTCGGCGTGTGTACCTGACTCTGGAAGATCTTGATTTGTCCTGCTGTGATCCCTGACTTGCCCCGTGTCTGTTGACTCCCTCTGTCTGTCCTTTACCAGTGTTTCCATGGTAGTTGGTTTGATTCTCTGGTTTTGGACTTGGCTTGTATTTGGACTCGCTTTTGCCTTCTGTCTTTGTCATTTCCGCTTTCGACCATTGCTAAACCCCCAGGCTTGTTCCTGAAGTACTGCTGCACCTTCTGGTACTTCTGCTTCTGACTGTTTTTTGACTTGGCTTGTCTGACCACTCTCTCACCACTTGGTGGCGCCTGTGCTGCTGCTCTGTGGTGCTGCTCTGTGTGTGCAGCCTAGCTTCCCTCACAAGCTCCCCCTGGTGGAGGTTGCGCTCTACTGCACTGCAGCAGAATGACACACATGCTGAAGGATTGAAAGCTGCCATTAATTCCTCCCCCATATTGTTCACAGTGTTCAGTATTTTTTCCATGTGTCGTGTATTATTATTACACATTACTTAATATATGGACATCTGTGGTTTGATTTCTTTGATTTTGTGGATTAGATGGGTTGTTAATGACATCTGGTGAGAATTTAATCTCAATAATATCTTTAGAGATATATTTACTTAGAAAATTGGTGACGTGTTCAATACTTATTTCACCAACTGTATCTAATGGGTATGGTCAGTATTAGAGTTAAAACCAAAATTGCATTATGTTGATTAATTACTGCAGATTTCCTATTTCATACCGTACTTGTAGTAAAGAAACCAGTTTCCTTTGTAAGACTGCTTTCATAAAGAAGCAAGCAAAAATGTTAACACTGCTAATATGTTAAAGAATCACAACTTTTATGTCTATATTAGAGATTGACTTTTCCATTAAACCTTGTCCCAAGACTGTGCAGCTAGAAAAGTTCACCTGGTGTCCAACGTCACCTTTAACAATCTCCTTTTCTTTCTGTCCTGATCCTCTTATATGATTAACAATCCTCTCAGATCCTACCAATGTTTCCTAACTGCTTGACTGTGTCTGTAAAGGCAACACTAGAACAGGCAAGTACTTAAGTTTTTATCATGCGACATGTTATATCTTTATTTACAATTTACCTGTCAAGTTTTATATGTTTTGCTTGTTACTAAGTAAAGTTTAAAATCGATCGCGTCCTCATGTTATTAAATGTTATAAATCAGTATATTCACATAAATACTCAAGTAAGAGCTTTCCTGTGCAGGGTTTCCTTTGAGGAAAAGCTTATGCTTTAATACCTTAATGTATGCATTGAGAGCACTAGTTATGTCATAGGATCATATGCTCACAAGTCTTGGTTGTTAAAAAGTCACTGTAGAAAAGAAATATGGATGGTTTAAGGTTGATAGATGCAACATATTGAAAATAAACTGCTTAGATTTTAAGAGTTAACTTCTAACATATCTTATGATTTGCAGGAACAGCTTGGCATCAGAATCTAGACATGTAGGATGCGTCAAACATTTAAAATACCATCTGGCAACTGGAAGAATAATAATGTAAGTTAAATAAAGCAGCTACTTAGGAAATGAGATATTGTGTACAACCCTGAACAGAGAAGAAGGTCTGGATGGAACCTCAGAGGAAAGAGTAATGGACAAAACTTGGAATTAGAGTGACAACATTTTGAAGCAGTGAGGATTCCACAAAAGGAAGGGCAACTAATGACACAATACTCTATGGAAGAAGAAACAGAAGAACCACTGTACCAAGACTATAAGCCTCCAGCATTAGATGCTATCCAGTTGCCAAAATATGTCATTTACTTATTGATGGCAGCACTTGTAGTCATTGTAGTAGCATATGCAATTGTGGGCCATTTGATGAAAGATCTCCTCCATGATTTTGCAGGTAAGCAGTTACCAAATTTGAACCTGCTACTGAGGTTTGTGTTATATTAGAGCTTTTGCTTTTTATCTTATCTGACTCCGACAAGTAACGTTGATTGAAGAAATAGATATGGTAAGTAATGATAAATTGTATGAAAAAATACCAGTGATTCAAGGATTTATGACATTCTTTAGAGATATTAGTGAAAATCTAAAACGATGGATAGCATATAATTGCATATTATTTTATAAGTAGGCCTTAAAAACCAAGCAGCTACTAAAAATCAACAAAATGAGCGTTTTCAGTTTTGGAAAACAATAAACTAAAGTCCTGTTAACAGAGGGAATTTTATCAAGTTTTCACATTATTTTAAAAGATAATAGCACGTTTTAAAAAATCTAGTTTGACTGAAAGAGGTATGTAAATTCAGATCTGTTCAGTTCCTTCATAGCAGCAGTGGCTTCATTAAAGCCAGAATCATTGACACCAGTGTGAACAGAACTTTATTTATTTCCACAGAAAGGAAGATTTAAAGTCTTTTAATTTATAGAAACTTCACACTAGGCGTTTTTTTAAGCCTTTTTCTTGTTTTTTCTTGCGTTTTTGCTGTGTTCTTTATGTGTTTTTTTGCAGCGGCTTTTGTATGCTAGATTCATCTCTGGTGAGTGCTGGTAAACTTTAGAGTTGGAAAAAAAAGTTCTATTCCTTAGAATAATTTTTTGGCACGAAAAAACACAGGAAAGCACGATACCTGCATTTTTGGTGCGTTTTTTCAACACTCATTCAAGTAAGAGGGTGAAAAACACTGAAAGAAGTGACATGCTCTATGTCCAAAAAAACATGCAAAGCACAAAATACTGTTAACAAAACACCAATCTGTGTGCATGAGATTTCTGAAATCTCATAGGCTTTGCTGGTACTTAGTGATGAGCGAGTGTACTCGTTGCTTGGGTTTTCCCGAGCATGCTCGTTTGGTCTCCGAGTATTTGTAACTGCTCGGATATTTAGTTTTTGTTGATGCAGCTGCATGATTTACAACTGCTAGCCAGCCTGAGTACATGTGGGGGTTGCCTAGTTGCTAGGGAATCCCCACATGTAATCAAGCTGTCTATCAGCTGTAAATCATGCAGCTGAGGCAACAAAAACTAAATCTCCGAGCAGTTACAAATACTCGGAGACCTCCCGTGTGTTCGGGAAAACCCCAGCAACGAGTATACTCGCTCATCACTACTGGTGCTGTAAAATGCAGCTGAAAAATAGCATTAAAAAAGTATATAAAAAGGCAGCAAAAATGCCCAGTGTGAACTTAGCCTAAGTCATCTTTTTATGAAAAGTAGTTTTTCTGATAACAATAAAAAGCTAATGGTGTTCAAATAGCTTAACTCTTCACAGTTGCAGAAAGGCTGACATATCAGCTATATCTCAGACTGTTACTAAAGCAGTTATGTAACTGCTGTCCGGCTAATGAATATGTAGAAATCTGAGTAAACACATTTTTAAAGGGGAAAATGTTGGAAATGATCTTCTGATTTATCAAAGATACAGGAGCCAACATCACAATGTTATTTCCAAAATGAAATCTGACAAAATATATTAAACATGTAATTTATTGGAAAGTCAGTTTTCTAAGAATGTTAGTATTGGGGTATGGAAAAATCCCTGAAATATGTAAGCTTTTCAGGCAGATTTATATAAAGAGTATAACAAACCCTTTAACCCCTTTACTCCCAAAGGTGATTTGCACGTTAATGACCAGGCCAATTTTTCAATTCTGACCAGTGTCACTTTATGAGGTAATAACTCTGGAACGCTTCAACGGATCCCAGTGATTCTGAGAATGTTTTTTCATGACATATTGTACTTTATGTTAGTGGTAAAATTTCTCTGATATGATTTGCGTTTATTTGTGAAAAAATGGAAATTTGGCAAAAATTTAGAAAATTTCGCAATTTTCCTACTTTGAATTTTCAGGCGCTTAAATCACAGAGATATGTCACACAAAATACTTAATAAGTAACATTTGCCACATGTCCAGGGGTGGATTAAGGGTAGCTAGGGCCCCGAGCTGTTCAGACACTGTGGGCCCCCCGGTCATGTAACGGGGTCATGTGACGGGGTCATGCGACAGGGTCATCATATACCTGAACCAGATTATTCCAGAAAAATATTTGCTGTGTGAAACTATAACCTGTCAAACATCCATTGATCTAGTCAATTTACCCTTCAGTTAGGAAGAAAAAAACAAAAAAACAAAACAATACTATCACCATAAGTACTAGTATTCACAGGAGATCTGTACTTAGTGTGCAGTGTCTGTGTAGAGGTTATACAGTGATCACCGGTGACATTATACACAGGACCTCTGTATATAGTATACAGTGTATAATGTCAGTGTATAGGTAACACACTGACTCACCAGTGATGTCTCTAGATGAAGTCCTTCATCTTTCATCCAGCACAGACCGCCATCACTTCACCCAGCCAGGACTCGTTTCTGCAGGAAATAACACAGTTATGTCGAGCTCCGCTTGCAGAACAGATTACTTAATTTTTCCCAACTTCTACATTACACCACATGAAGAAAAAGAGGCAACATAGTGTCACTCTACACAGTAACAGGACCGCCCCCCCATTTAAAACAGTGTCCTCAAAAAATAAAATAAATACATCACTGCAGTAATAATATCCCTTAATTAGCCCCTATGGTAATAATAATATCCCCCGTCCTGGCCCCGTGTATCTCTTTCTGAACTCCAGCCTTATGTTCTCCCATCCTGCCCTTATGAGTATCCATTCTGCCCCATATGATCTCCCCATCCTGCCCCATCAGTCTCCATCATATCCATCCTGCCCCATGATCCTGCACGAACTGTCTCCAATCCTGCCCTATGTCTTTCATTCTGCCCCGTGTCTTCAATCATGCCCCGTATCTACATTCTGCCCATGTCTCCAATCCTGCCCCATCTGTCTCCAGTCCTGCCCCCAGTGTGTCCAGCATCTCTGCCCCCAGTGTCCAGCATCTCTGCCCCCAATATCCAGCAACTCTGCCCCCAGTGTCCAGCATCTCTGCCCCCAATGTGTCCAGCATCTCTGTCCCCAGTGTCCAGCATCTCTGCCCCGAATGTGTCCAGCATCCTGCCCCCAGTATGTCCAGGATCTCTGCCCCCAGTGTCCAGCATCTCTGCCCCCAATGTCCAGCATCTCTGCCCGCAATGTCCAGCATCTCTGCCCCCAATGTGTCCAGCATCCTGCCCCCATAATGTCCAGCATCCTGCCCCCAGTGTGTCCAGCATTCTTCCCGAGTGTGTCCAGCATATTGCCCCCAGTTGTCCAGCATTCTGCCCCCAGTTTGTCTAGCATCCTGCCCCCAGTGTGTCCAGCATCCTGCCCCCAGTGTGTCCAGCATCCTGCCCCCAGTGTGTCCAGCATCCTGCCCCAGTGTGTCCAGCATATTGCCCCCAGTGTGTCCAGCATTCTGCCCCCAGTGTGTACAGCATATTGCCCCCAGTGCGTCCAGCATATTGCCCCCAGTGTGTCCAGCATATTGCCCCCAGTGTGTCCAGCATATTGCCCCCAGTGTGTCCAGCATATTGCCCCCAGTGTCTGCAGCATCCTGCCCCCAGTATGTCCAGCATCCTGCACCCAGTGTTTCCAGCATATTGCCCCCAGTGTCTCCAGCATTCTGCCCCCAGTGTTTCCAGCACTCTGCCCCCAGTGTGTCCAGCATATTGCCCCCAGTGTGTCCAGCATATTGCCCCCAATGTGTCCAGCATTCTGTCCCGGGCCCCCCGGATTTCCGTTCGCAATTAAAAAACAACAAAAAAACGAGTTCTCCTCACCTGTCCGTGCTCTGGTGAAGCTCCCTCCAGCAGCGCGTACTCGCTGGCGACTGACAATGACATCAGATGCCAGCGACGTGCGTGCTGCGGCTGATGTCAGCTGCCAGCACGTCAATAGCATTAAACTGCTGCAGCGCCGGTAGGGGCCCGGTGAGCAGATGAGACGGGGCTCGATGCGGGCCCCCTCTGCCCACCGGGCCCTTACGCCAGTCAGGGCAGTAAAGCCCTGATGGCAGCAGTCAATCTGAGCGGTTGCCCAGGGCCCCCCCACACCGCTGGACCCTGGTCTACCGCCCAGATTGACCTCATTATAATCCGCCACTGTACATGTCTACTTTACATCAGCACAATTTTGGAAAAAAAAATTTTTGTTAGGAAGTTATAAGGGTTAAAATTTGACCAGTGATTTATCATTTTTACAACAAAATTTACAAAACCATTTTTTAGGGTCAAAATCATATCTGAAGTCACTTTGAGGGGTATATATGATAGAAAATACCCAAAAGAGACACCCTTCTAAAAACTGCACCCCTCAAGCACATTCAAGAAGATTAATAACCCTTCAGGTGCTTCACAGAAATTTTTTGAATGTGGAAAAAAATTAACATTTAACTTTTTTTCACAAAAAATTACTTCAGATCCAATTTTTTTTTTATTTTGACAAGAGTAACAGGAAAAAAATGGATCATGTCGATACCCTATATGAGGGAGAAAACCACTGTTTGGTCACACGCCAGAGCTCGGAAGGGAAAGAATGCCATTTGACTTTTTGAATGCAAAATTTGCTGGAACAATTGGCAGACGCCATGTCGCGTTTGGAGAGCGTCTAATGTGCCTAACCAGTGAAAATTCCAAACAAGTTACTCCATTTTGGAAACTAGATCCCTCAGGGAACTGATCTAGATGTGTGGTGAGCTCATTGAACCCTCAGGCTCTTCACAGAAGTTATAATGTTGAGCCGTATAAATAAAAAAAAATCTATTTTTCCCCACAAATATGTTTTTAACACAAAATATTACATTTTCTTAAGGGTAACAGGAGAAATTGCACCACACAATTTATTGCGCAATTTCTCCTGAGTACCCCGATACCCCATATGTGGGGTAATACTACTTTTGAGGCACTGTTTGAGTGTGCCATGTCACATTGGCAGAGCCCCTGAGGTGCCGGAACAACAGAAACCCACTATATGTGAACTCCTTTTACAAACTACACACCCCAATTAATTCATCCAGGGGTGCAGTGATCATATTGACACCACATGTGCGTCACAGAATTTTATACCACTGAGCAGTGAAGAAAGAATAAATTACATTTTTAACACTAAAATGTTGTTTAGCCCCAAGTTTTAAATTTTTCTAAGGGCTAATAGGAATTTTTTTTCTTACAATAAACTGAGGTCTATTTTTTCCTGACTGCACCAATACCCTACATGTAATCGGGAAATATTTTTCAGGCACAGTGCAAAACTCCGAAGGCAAGGAGCGCCACATTTTACTGTTTTGGTTTGCAGGTGCCATGACCCACTGGAAGAGCCCATGAGGTGCCAGAACAGCAGAACCCCCAAATAAATGAACCCAAACTAGACCTCTCAATAAATTCATCGAGGAGTGCAGTGATCATATTGACATCATGGGTGTGTCACAGAACTTTATACCATTGGGCAGTGAAGAAAAATAATTACATTTTTACCAACAGATTTTTTAGCCCCAGATTTTACATTTTCACACAAGAAGTGGATAAAAATGGCACCAAAATTTGTCCCACAATTTCTACTGAACTTGGCAATACCCCATATGTGGCTGTACAGCACTACTTAGCCACATGGAGAGACTCGGGAGGAACGGAGGACCATTTGCCTCCTAGATCACAGGTGTTCCAATAACAGTTTGTGGACTCCATATACAGAGCCCCTAATTGGCAGAAGAGCAGAATCCCCCCTTAAGTGACCCAATTTGGGGAACTATACCCCTTGGGGAATTTATCTACAGCTGTAGTAACGATTTTGACTCCATGGGTATTTTCCAGAAACAAGCAGCAATGACTGTTGCCGAGTGAAAATTGCAAACTGCCATTGTAGTGACCAGTATGCAGCAGTGACCAGTACGCTGTAGTCACCAGTACGTTATGCCCAGCTTATGCTTCTGGAGACATGCACCCATAAATTATGCGTGCTCTCATCGCTTCAGAAATGCCCAACTTGGATGCAATATGTGGTTTAAATACACTGTGGGGCTCAGAAGGGCGAGGGGCATTTGGATTTGAGAGCAGAGAATTTGCTGAATTTCTTTTGCTGGGTGAGGAGCCATTTCGCTTTTCCAGAGCCTTTGTGCTACCAGTAACGCGGAAGCTGCCCATATTTTCGGTAACAGATGAAAGACCTGAGTGAGGGCTTGCTTTTTTGATGATTGAGTTGAAGCTTTTGTTGGGAACATTTTACATAACATTTGGGATCACAGTTATCCGACGCTCTACGCTGAGCACTTACTTTTGGGTTTCTATCTAAATCTCAGAGTGACGTGATTCAGATGAAACCACCGAGGGATCCATCACTATAATGAGGCAGCAGAGTTACTCTGAACTCCGTCTGGCCTCTGTTCAGCTGTGTCCTTCTTTTCAGAAGTGCAGAAAACTGTGGCCAGCAGAACTTTTATGCAATCCTAAAAAGACGGACACCGCAGTATCACAGGTCAGAAGACGGTCACAGTGCCTCCATCTGCCTCATTATAGGGAATCTTTCACCAGAGGATCTGTCTGAATCACATATTTCAGAGAATTATGCAGAAACCCTGGTGTGAGCACTCAGTGCAGAGCGCAGTATAAATGTGTGCCAAGCCTTACTGCGATCTTTGGGAGGCAGAATGAAAAAATCAACAGCAGGTGAAGAACTGGTTTTATTTCTTTTTAATGCCGTTCCTCGTGCGGTATAAGTGATTAGGCGACTTTATTGGGTTGGTGCGATTACAGTGATACCAGATTTATATCGGGTTTTTATGTTTGGCTGCTGTCACACTAAAAGACACTTTTTATTGCCAAAAATTGTTTCTGCATGACCACACTTTGATAGCTATAATTTTCCATATTTTGGCAGAGTCACGCGATGGCTTGTTTTTTGCGGGACGAATTGACGTTTTTATTGGTACGATTTTCCGGTACATGACTTTTTTAGCTCTTTCTATTCTGATTTTTGGGAGTCATAATGAACAAAAACCAGCAATTCAGGAATTACTTTTTTTGGGGGGGAGGGTTTATGATGTTATGTGTGTGGGAAAATTGATAAGGCAGCTCTCTTCGGGTCAGTATGATTACAGTGATAGCCCATTTATATTTTTTGTATGTTTTGTATGTTTTGGCTCTTTGACACAATAAAAACTATTCTCTGGAAACAATAATTATTTTTGCATCCCTTTATTCTGAGAGCTATAACTTTTTTATTTTTCCGCTGATGGAGCTATGTAGCGGCCTGTTTTTTGCAGGACAAGATGACGTTTTCAGCAGTACCACATTATTTATATCTGTCTTTTTATTGCATTTTATTCCAATTTTTGTTTGGTGGGTATGATGATAAAGCATTGTTTTTTGCCTTGTTTTTAATTTTTTTATGGTGCTCAGTAAAGGGGTTAATTAGTGGGACACGTTTATAGGTCAGGTCGTTGCAGACATGGCGATACCAAATATGTGTACGTTTATAGTTTATATTTTTTTCATACAAATATTTATTTATAGATACAATATCTTTTGATTTTTTTATTATTTTTTGCATTTTTGTAAAATATTTATACAATTATTTAAACTTTTTCTTTTTTTAAACTCTTTTACTTTGTACCTATATGGAACTATCATTTTTTGCAGGCTGATTGCTTCTACAGCATGGGGTAGAAACTGTCAGCTTTGCACAGACAGTGAAAGTTGCTGATCATGCACTGCACATGATAAGCAACTTTCCTAGCTAGGGCGACCTGGATATTTTTATTAGTGATGAGCAAATTTGTTTGGAAAACGATCGCCACACATAAAAACACAGAAACCCGAGCTAAATTTTATAAAAACGGTAAAAATCGGTAACATTCAATAAAAGTGCGGGAAAATATTTGCGTTGCCACAAAAATATTTTCAGCACTTTAGCAACGATAATGGTGGTGTATCATGAGCGTTTGGAACATGTTTGATAAAGGAAGGGGGTTTGCAGAGCTCAGAGGTATGGCGTTCTTCGAAGCACAGCACAGCAGTCATTTTTTTCCCTTAATTTTATGTGTTCACATTGCGGCTAGCCAACCAGGGCGCAGGAAACACCCAC